>NC_134241.1:5000-1205000 GCF_965152275.1 Natator depressus
ACCCCTCACCCTAACCCAAACCCTTAATCCCTCATCCCTACCCCTAACCCCTCAACCCTGACCCTACCCCTACCCCTTAACGCTAACCAATGCATTACCCAGACTGGCCACCAGGTGCCACTGCTGCTCTGTGGGAAACATGCTCTGTGCCAGTGGTCCCCAATGTGGTGCCTGCAGGCGCCATGGCACCCGCCAGGGCATTTATGTGCACCCGCCTACTGACAAGGGAGGGCTTCCGCCAGACAACCAGCTGCCTAAATGCTGCCCAGAAGCGGCAACGCCAAGAAGCGTCACTGCCGAAATGCCGCTCAGCGGCATTTTGGCAGCAACACTTCTCGATGATGCGGCTTCCCGGTGGCATTTTGGCGGCTGCTCGTTGGCGCCCACCACACTCTTCTGGGAACATGAATATGCCATTGCAACAGAAAGATTGGGGCCCACTTCTCTGCGCCTTACACATACTGGTGGGAGACACACTCTGTGCACTACCTTGACTGGCCACTGGGTGTCACTGAGTCTCCATGGTAGACACACAATGTGCCTTACCCTGACTGGCCCTTGGTGTCGCTGCTGCTTCAAGGGAGACATACTATCCCTGCTGCGCCAAGGGAGACACACAATGTGCATTACCCACAACTGGCCATCACGTGTCACTGCTCCTTCATGGGAGACACCCTCTGTGCATTACCTTGACTGGCCACTAGGTGTCACTGCTGCTCCAAAGGAAATACCCTTGTGCAAAAAACAATGAGGAGTCCCCTGGCACCTTAAAGACTAACAGATTTATTTGGGCATATGCTTTCACGGGTAAAAAAACCCACTTCTTCAGATGCATGGAGTGAAAATTACAGATAGAGGCATAAATATATATTGTCACATGAAGAGAAGGGAGTTTCCTTACAAGTGGAGAACCAATGTGGAAGACCTGAGAGTTTGGGCAGCAATATTATTGAAACCTGTGGAAAGGGACTTCACAAGCCTAGTTTGTTAAGTTTAGAAAACATTTTATCTTTATTTTTCTTGTAACCATTTCTTACTTGTATGCCTCTTTTACTCACTTAAAACCTCCCTTTGTAGCTAAATAAACTTGTTTTTTTTCCCTTGAATCAAAACTAATCCAATGTTGTGAACTGTGTGGATAATTCCATTAAAAGGGACAGATTTTTGTGTATTGACCTCCTAGAGGTACAACAGACCTAATCTATCTGGCCTGTCCCTGAGTGGGCTGGACAGGGCACAGCATGTTTTTCGGGTAAAGTTCAGGACAGGGAGTGTGTTGGGGTAGCTCAGGTCTGATGGAAGCCAAAGAGTGACTGATGAGTTGTAATGCTAGAAAATGCTCCCCAGCAGGATCTGTTACTTTGCTGTTGGGGGTGCTGGAGTGAGCTCACCATGTGAAGTAACAGGGGCAAAAGGAAGGGGGGCGCGGGGGAGGAAGGTCTAGACAAGGCTGCTCTTCCCTCTCTGAAATGATGTAGTGAGCTTCCAAACGCCCACTATACACCCCACTCCTTAAATACTCTGTCTTCATTCAGATGTTTACATACATGTGACACAGCTACACAGATGTTCACAAATTGGTCTGCTCTGCTATGCCAATTGCCTGAACTGGCCACCCTTTCCCATTATCTCCAGGAAATGGAGTTTCATACCTTTTAATTCTTTACTTTTCAATAAACCTTCATATCTTACTCTTATAACACTTCCTAGGGTTTTATTGTAACTCATTTACTATATTTAATACATTATTAAAAAACAAATCCTTATCATGGTCATGTGACTTCACTGGTGCCTGAATTGCTGGTTGGCAGAAATGGCTACCTCTGAATGAGGGGAGGGGCAGACAGCAATTGCTCCTGTAAAATCTCTTTAAAATTTACACACAAGTAAAACAAGATTTTGCTAATTTACAAAAAAAGTATTAAATTAGAAAAATCTCATTTTATAAGTGTCCCCATTTGAAATAGAGATTTCGCCCAAGTTGAAATACTGACAAAGTCCAACCCATCTGTCAAAACTCCCACCCCCATAGACCCAGGACTGGAAAATTGTGTGTGTAGCAAGTGGTGACAGGGCAGGCCCCACCCCAGAAAAAACACCCTAGTTGTCTGCTAGTGGTAGGAAATTGGCATGTTACAATTTGTGATGCTACATCCCTATCACAGCCTCATCTCCCACACTGAGCCAGTTTTGTACCCTGGAGATAGCACCATGGCACTGAATGCATCCGATGAAGTGAGCTGTAGCTCACGAAAGCTTATGCTCAAATAAATTTGTTAGTCTCTAAGGTGCCACAAGTAATCCTTCTCTTTTTGTGAATACAGACTAACACGGCTGCTACTCTGAAACTCACCATGGCACTGTTGCACCATAGTGACTACAGAGAAGATGGGGGCACATTTCCCACTCCTGAGTCACCAGGGTCTCCATGTGTTTGGGTGGCTGGCTGCCAGGCTCAGCTGGGCCCTGGGCTGCAGCTCCAGCTGGAGGCTGGGTGGGGGCAGGTGGGGTTTGACTGTACAGGGAGGAAGGATGCAGACACCTAAATCTAGGCTGCAGATTCTAGGGGAATTAGAGGATAGGCACACCCATTCTGGGTCAGACTAATGGTCCAGCTAGTCCAGTGTCAATGTATAGGACAGTGGCCAGTGGCAGATTCTGCTGGCAACTGAAGGTTTAGGGACACCCCAAAGCATGAGGTTGGGTCCCTGACCATCTTGGCTAAGAGCTATTGATGGACCTATCCTTCCCACAGTTAACACATGAATTAGCTATGTAGAGTACTTCCCTATGTTTGCTTTAAACTTCCAGTCTATTAATTCCCTTGGAAGGCATGTGGAGTATAGAGCACTTCCTTACTTACCGTCTCCAGCCCATGGCCGATTTTGTAGACCTCTATCATATCCCTCCGTAGTCTCTTTCCTAAACTGAATAGCCTCAGTCTTTTAACCTCTCCTCCTATGAAAGTTGTTCCATATGCCTAAGCATTGTTGCTGCCCTTCTCTGTACCTTTTCCAATTCTCATACATCTTTTGTCAGATGGGGTGACTAGAACTGCATGTAGTATTCAAGGTGTGGGTGTACCATAATGCCCCTCTGTAAATTCCTGGTATGTTCTGTCTTATCTATCCCTTTCCTAATGGTTCCTAACATTGCTAGCTTGTTCGGTGCAGAGAAGGGCAAAAACAGCAATGCTTAGGGGTATGGAACAGCTTCCATTGGAAGAGAGATTAAAAAGACTGGGACTGTTCTGTTTGTCATTTCCCTTCTTGTAGTCTCTTCCAGAGGTCCATAAAATCAGGCATGGTGTGGAGAAAGTGATTAAGCAACTGTTCTTTACCTCTTTACATAACACAAGAACCAGGGGTCACCCAATGACATAAATAGTCAGGAGGTTTAAAAGAAAGTACATCTTGGAACCATAGGATTAGAAGGGACAGCAAAGATCATCTAGTCCAACTCCCTGCCAAGATGCAAGATTTTTTGTACCTAAACCATCCATAACAGATGGCTATCCAGCCTCCTTTTGGAAACCTCCAGTGAAGGTGCTTCCATGACCTCCCTAGGCAGTAGGTTCCACTGTTCTTACAGTTAGGAAGTTTTTTCTGAGATTTAATCTAAATCTGCTATGCTGTAGTTTGAATCCATTGCCCCTTGTCCTGCCCTCTATGGCAAGAGAGAACAACTTTTCTCCATCTTTTTTATGGCAGCCTTTCAAGTATTTGAAGACTGCTATGTCCCTCCTTAATCTCTTTTCCAAATTACACATACCCAGTTCCTTCAGCCTTTGCTCATATGGTTTGCAATCCATCCCTCTGATCATCTTTGTCACTCACCTCTGGATCCTTTCCCGTTTCTCTACATCCTTTCTATTCATTGGTGACCAAAATTGGACACAGTACTCCAGCCTAACCAGCGCTGAGTAGAGTGGTACTATCATCTTCCATGACTTGTATGCTATGCCTCTATTAATGCAACCTAAAATTGCATTTGCTTTTTTGCAACAGCATCGCATTGCTGATTCATGTTGCGGTTGTGATCCACCACAACTCCCAGATCCTTTGCAGCAGTGCTGCTGCCAAGCCGGTTATCCCCCATTCCCTATCTGTGCATTTGATTGTTTTTTTCCCTAAGTGTAGCACCGTACCTTTGTCTTTGAATTTCATTTTGTCGTCTATAATCCAGTTCTCTGATTTATCAAGATCCCTTGATTTTAGCTCTATCCTCCAAAGTGTAAGCAGAACCCCTTAAATGAATACTTCTTCACACAATGCACAGGCAATCTGTGGAACTTGTTGCCAGGGGATGCTGTGAAAGCAAAAAATATAACTAAGAATTAGCTAAATTCATGGAGGATAGGCTCATCAATGGCTATTAGCTAAGATGGTCAAGGACGGAACCCCATGCTTTAGGTGTTCCTACACCTCTGACTGCCAGAAGCTGGGACTGGACAATAGGGGATGGATCACTAGGTAATTCAGTCCCTTGTTCATGCCCTCTGAAGCATCTGGCATGTCCATTGTTGGAAGACATGATACAGCGGTAGATGGACCATGATCTGACCTGCATGGCCATTCTTATCTAAGTGTCACTGTTCAAAAAAGGCATGTGTTTGAATTAGAGTTTCCAAACTATAGTCCACCACTGTAAACTGTTTTTTTGGTTTTTTAAACACAAAGATAACTACATTCTTACTCCTTGGAGAAAGTCTGTAAGTGTGATAAGAATGTTTGTTTCCCCAGATGTAAAATTCTGAGGATTATAACCTCCTTCCTTTCAATCTCAGCATGAAAAGCCCTCCAGATCAACTAACAGCCTGACTACACTAACACATAATGATCCCCGCTGGGGCTGTGAATGTCACTGCTCACACTTTCAAGGCTACTGTTCTTGGTGCTGTAACAGTATCACATACTAAGTAACGAAAATTTTACTGGAAAGCATAGTTATGCTACAGATTTTATAATCTGGAGTATTTAAAAAGTGCTTGAAAACAAAGTTTAACCCTGGAGCAAAGGTCTGTCCTTA
Source organism: Natator depressus (assembly GCF_965152275.1). Lineage (NCBI taxonomy): Eukaryota > Metazoa > Chordata > Testudines > Cheloniidae > Natator > Natator depressus. Next base: position 10,029 of record NC_134241.1, read on the forward strand.
CACGACTGAGTTCATAGAGGGATTGGCCTTGATCCTGCAGACACTTATGCACGTGCACAACATTAGATGCATGTCCTCTGAGTGTTTGCAGGCACAGGACCATTCACAGCAACTAGCCACTACACATAAGTCACTTAAAGCTAAGTATTCATTAAGCTAACTTTTCCTACTGGGGACTAGGCTGCTGCTGCAACAAGGATGGGATGGGATGGGACGGGACAGGATGAATCTGGGGAATAAGTTTCCAAAAATTATCCAAAAAACCTCACTGATCAATCACTGAGCGGATGTCCAGCTGTACCAAGCAGTACACAGGCCCCCACAATCTAGAAAAAGGACAAAGAAGACTACAACTCCCAAGAGGCATCAGGGCCTGGTGGGGAGCTACACTAGATACACAGAGGCAGCAGCAGCTTCAACTCCTTCTCTCACCTTCTCCCCACATGACCCATATCCACCCCCCTGCACAGACAGCTACAGACTCCTTGTGATAAATGAAAGGGCGGGGGGAGATAGCTCCCTTTTATGGGCACCCAGCCAGCCAGTAGCTATAAAATCCCTCTTAGTAGCTGTTCTCTAATTGCTATACCTGTAAAGGGGTTAAAAAGCCTCACTGCTATGCATAGGTAAAAGGAAGTGAGTGGGCACCTGGCCAAAAGAGCCAATGGGAAAGCAAGAACTTTTTAAAATTGAAACAAGACTCCCCTTTTGTCTGTCTGTTGTTGTTCTCCAGGGAGAGGACAGGACAGAGCTATGCTGTAAGAGCTTGGGCCAGATATGAAAAAAATCATTGGTATCATACCTCGAGACTATTTATTTAAAAACCTCAGATATGTAAGTAGATCAGGAAATGTCTAGGAAGACACAATTAAGTTTCTCTCTTTTATTTCTTTATGGCTTGTGGATTCCTCTATGCTAACCCCGGTGCTCTTGTTTTGCTTGTAACCTTTAAGCTGGACCTCAAGAAATCTATTCTTAATGCTTAATCCTTGTAGTTTTTTTTTAATCTAGCAAACGCCTAAGTTCCCAGATGTATTTTCTTTCTTTTTATTAATAAAATTTACCTTTTTTAAGAACAAAATTGGATTTTTGTGCCTTAAGAGGTTTGTGCACATGTTGTTTAATTAGCTGGTGGCAACAGCTGATTTCTTTCTTTCTTTCCCTTGCTCTTCCCTGGGGGGCAGGGCTTGAGGGTACCCCACAGGAAGGAATTCCCAAGTGCGCCTTCCTGGGTTCTCAAAGGGGTTCTGCACTTGGGTGGTGACAGCGTCTACCCATCCCAGGTCAGAGAGAAGCTGTAACCTTGGGAGTTTAATACAAGCCTAGAGTGACCAGTATTAAGTTTTAGAATCCCTGCGGACCCCCACCTGCTGCACTCTAAGTGCCAGAGTGGGGAATTAGCCTTGACACCCCTATGTGTCTGAATCACAGGACATGGGCAGGTGTACAAGTCTATTAAGGGAGACAGAAGCAGGACAGGCAGGGAGACAGTGTGTTGGCCAACACAGAAGAGAGAAACAAAAGGAAGGCAGGAAAATCAGCACTTGTAGTCACCTTTCTGGTTCCAGCTCTCTGTTTGGGAGGACACACTCCTCCCTGCCACTGAAGATCAGCAGTCCCAGGATGGGGAAATTCTCCCCCTGCACTCAGGGCTAGTTGGGAACCTTTTATGAGAATCATAGAATATCAGGGTTGGAAGGGACCTCAGGAGGTCATCTAGTCCAACCCCCTGCTCAAAGCAGGACCAATCCCCAATCAAATCATCCCAGCCAAGGCTTTGTCAAGCCTGACCTTAAAAACTTCCAAGGAAGGAGATTCTACCACCTCCCTAGGTAACGCATTCCAGTGTTTCACCACCCTCCTAGTGAAAAAGTTTTTCCTAATATCCAACCTAAACCTCCCCCACTGCAACTTGAGACCATTACTCCTTGTCCTGTCCTCTTCTACCACTGAGAATAGTCTAGAACCATCCTCTCTGGAACCACCTCTCAGGTAGTTGAAAGCAGCTATCAAATCCCCCCTCATTCTTCTCTTCTGCAGACTAAACAGTCCCAGGTCCCTCAGCCTCTCCTCATAAGTCATGTGTTCCAGACCCCTAATCATTTTTGTTGCCCTTCGCTGGACTCTCTCCAATTTTTCCACATCCTTCTTGTAGTGTGGGGCCCAAAACTGGACACAGTACTCCAGATGAGGCCTCACCAATGTCGAATAGAGGGGAACGATCACGTCCCTCGATCTGCTCGCTATGCCCCTACTTATACATCCCAAAATGCCATTGGCCTTCTTGGCAACAAGGGCACACTGCTGACTCATATCCAGCTTCTCGTCCACTGTCACCCCTAGGTCCTTTTCCGCAGAACTGCTGCCTAGCCATTCGGTCCCTAGTCTGTAGCTGTGCATTGGGTTCTTCCGTCCTAAGTGCAGGACCCTGCACTTATCCTTATTGAACCTCATCAGGTTTCTTTTGGCCCAATCCTCCAATTTGTCTAGGTCCCTCTGTATCCTATCTCTGCCCTCCAGCATATCTACCACTCCTCCCAGTTTAGTATCATCCGCAAATTTGCTGAGAGTGCAATCCACACCATCCTCCAGATCATTTATGAAGATATTGAACAAAACCGGCCCCAGGACCGACCCCTGGGGCACTCCACTTGACACCGGCTGCCAACTAGACATGGAGCCATTGATCACTACCCATTGAGCCCGACAATCTAGCCAACTTTCTACCCACCTTATAGTGCATTCATCCAGCCCATACTTCTTTAACTTGCTGACAAGAATACTGTGGGAGACCGTGTCAAAAGCTTTGCTAAAGTCAAGAAACAATACATCCACTGCTTTCCCTTCATCCACAGAATCAGTAATCTCATCATAGAAGGCGATTAGATTAGTCAGGCATGACCTTCCCTTGGTGAATCCATGCTGACTGTTCCTGATCACTTTCCTCTCGTGTAAGTGCTTCAGGATTGATTCCTTGAGGACCTGCTCCATGATTTTTCCGGGGACTGAGGTGAGGCTGACTGGCCTGTAGTTCCCAGGATCCTCCTTCTTCCCTTTTTTAAAGATTGGCACTACGTTAGCCTTTTTCCAGTCATCTGGGACTTCCCCCGTTCACCACGAGTTTTCAAAGATAATGGCCAATGGCTCTGCAATCACATCCGCCAATTCCTTTAGCACTCTCGGATGCAACTCGTCCGGCCCCATGGACTTGTGCACGTCCAGCTTTTCTAAATAGTCCCTAACCCTCTTTCTCCACAGAGGGCTGGCCATCTACTCCCCGTGTTGCGATGCCCAGCGCAGCAGTCTGGGAGCTGTCCTTGTTAGTGAAGACAGAGGCAAAAAAAGCATTGAGCACATTAGCTTTTTCCACATCCTCTGTCACTAGGTTGCCTCCCTCATTCAGAAACTACGTCCCAGCTAAAAGGAAGCACCACTCTCTGTAATCACCAGGGCTGTCACCATAGCCTTACCAGACACTTAGTGACAGCAACAGCAACTTTCCTCTCAGACGGTATTGCCTGGCATCTGTCTTGAGGCCAGGCTGGTCTCACTTGCCCCATCACAGGACAGAACTGAACTTATCCTCCACCAGTTTTCCCTTGCAGAAAACACAACCCAAGAAGAAAGTGGGCAGACACTGCAATGGTATTTAGCGCAGATACTTGCTATTCCAAGGGATTTTTCCTACATACACCCCTCCACTCACCCAAGACAGTAACAGCTAAATAAAGAGACACCTGGCTGCTCCTGGACCCAAAGTACTCATGCTGCACAGCAGACTTGTCCCTTCACCTTGCCTTTATCCCAGAGAGGTTTGTACCTCACCAGAATGCTCACATCTTCCGAAGGAGGCTAGAGTCAGTACAAACAAGGAACAGCGTGCAGTGACCAGTTACTCAGACCCAGTGACATGGAAGGAAGAGAGCTGAGGATTGAACATCTCTGGTTACAGGCAATTTGCCCTCCTGGAAGTTAATCATATTTCAGGAAAACTATTACTTTCCCTTCCCTGAGCCCTGACAACTCGCTGAGAGGGAAGCAAGAGCTCCCCCAACCTTTACATGTCCCAGTCAGATTCATGGACTTTTTTCTCATGGACTCAGCCTATGCTAATATACAAATGTCTCTCCACAGACAACATTTGCAGCCCTCTCAATACTTAGATTAAGCAAATTTCCATTTGCGCCTACACCACAGATCAGAGTCTGGTTTCCATTCTGCTGAATGGGCTCAGGGTGGTTGTTCCTTCTCCTTGTCTCTGTCCCAGGTTGGCCATTCTCTCATTTACCCAGCGTCATTAGGAACTGAGTATAGAAAGCAAGAACACTTATAGCCTAGGCCAGCATTTGTATGTGGAGGACACACAGAGTCAGGTCACCTGGCTTCTGTTTCCTGGAACCCCCGTCCCCTAATTCCCCTCCAGCTTAGCCAGTGCTTGAAGTGATCAGCACTGGTAAGCGACGACAGTCCCACCAGGTCTCTCCCTATCCCATCCTACAAATCCCATGCCTGACCAGGATACTCAGGTCCTCTGAAGCAGTGGTTCTCAACTAGGCATACACGTGCCCTTGGATGTATGTACGCAAGATCTTCCAGGGGTCTTCCACGCTCTATACACTGAAATGTAAGTACAATATTTATATTCCAATTGATTTAGAATATGGTAAAAATAAAAAAATATGGAAAAAGCAAGCAATTATTCAGTAATAGTGTGCTGTGACACGTCTGCATTTTTGTGTCCGTTTTTGTAAGCGAATAATTTTTATGAGAGGTGAAACTTGGGAGTACCCAAGACAAATCAGACTGCTGAAAGGGGTACAGTAGTCTGGAAAGTTTGAGAGCCACTGCTCTGAAGGAAGAGAAGATTGAGTATAGCCAAGGTAAACAACATTGTGTCCAGTGACTCACACCCAGTGATGTGGAAGAGCAGACTGGGAATACCAGAGTGTCCCTAGTTGCAGGTCACATTCAGTCTTGGGGAGCAGGGCGATGCTCCCAGCCAAAGGCAGGGCTCCGCCCTCCCCAGGACCAATTGCATGCAAACAAGAAGCATCTCTCTGTTCTCAGATAGGGTTCTGGTTACTCAAACACTTGATAGAGACATAAAGGAAAGGAAACTGACACCTGCACCTGAAGGAAAACTGACACCTGCTCCTCCCCCACCACTGTCACCACCAGGCACGACCCTTGGGATCCTCAGTCCCCTGCCAAGTGGGTTGTCCAGGTCCTCTTCTTCCAGCTCCAGATCTGGCTGGGCTGCTCCACTGACCTGGACGAGTCCTCTGCAAACACAGCAAATAACCCAAGAAAGAGCCATCACCACCCAAAACCTGTGCTGGAGTGTGAAGGTCTGCCCTCTCACTCCCATCTGCACTACAGCACACCTACTAGATTAACAGAGACACAGTCAACAATGATGGGTCACTTGGCTGGTCAAACCCCAACACTTTAGCACCTGTAGCTAACATGATCCCACCCCATCTACAGGGGGCTATTGACACAAACTAACTAAAAAACCTACTAATAAATCACTGAGCAGACAACGATTGGCGCCACATTCTAAAAGAGGGATTCTCAAACTGGATGTCATGACCACTCAGGAGGTCATGGTTATTATGGGAAGTCAGGAGCAGCACCATCCTCGTGCGGGTGAGGGGGCTAAGGTGGCTACACCAGTGGTGTGCAAACGGGACGCATCTGAGGTTCAGTGGAGGTTCACGAAGAAACTTTGCCAATATCACATTTCACAGCGTCTCATTGCCACCCTTACTTCTGTGGTGCTCCTGGCAGTAGCTGTGCTTTCTGAACGCAGTGCTGCTGCCAGCAGCAGGGGAGAAGGGTGGAAGTGGGGCTCTCCCAGGGTGCACTAACCACCACCAGTCTGGCGCCTCCTCCTGATAACTGTGGGGATTAGCTCTTGTGATCAACCCTCCCAACCATGAGTGGAATGCGGTCATTCTGTTTCTCCCTCTAATAGGCAGCCCCTCTCTCGCTCCAGGAACTGCAGTCTCCTCTTCATGGCTTGGCCCTCCAGCCAGGTCACCAAGGTCCTCACCTTCCAGGGGATTCAAAGTTCTTCCAGACCTGTTGACTGGATGGCATCTCCAATGCCCTTACCACTTCCCAGTGGCCAGTAGGGGAACCCAAGCCTGCCCTCAACATTGGGTTCCAGACCAGGAACGCGGTAACAAGCAGCCAAGGTCTCTGCACAGTCCTACCCCTTGCTGCTGTTTCCCTGGGCTTCTTCCTACTTATCTGGTTTCCCCCTCTCTGGGTTTGTCAGCCTCCCAACTCCCTCCACCCAGGAAGGTGACTGCAACCTACTTCCCTGCCTTCCTCCTGCAGCTTCCCTCTGCTTTCAGCTCCTGGGCTTTACACTGGCCCCTCCTGTTTCTGACTAGGTGAGCCTGCTTCATATTAATCCCTTCTCCCTGGATCCTCCTCCAGGTGCCACCTGTGGAGTTAATTGGCCAACCTGGCCACCTTAACCCCTCCCAGTACTTTCTGGGGTGAACACTATCACAGGGGCATTAAGTCTGTTGTAAAAAGTGATATTTGTATGTTTCTTAATACCACGTTTCACAGACTCCCAGCTACCTAGCAAGTCTGCTGTGAAGTCTTCACTAGTGCTGTGAAAAGTGAGATTTGTATTTTTGTTAATATCACTTTTCACAGCAGAGTTACTAGTGCAGGGTTCATGGCAGACTTCTGCTATAAAAAGTGATACTTGTATGTTTATTAATATCACTTCACAGCAGACATTCTAGCTCCCCATTGCCACCCTTACTTCTGCGCTGCTGCTGGCCATGGCACTGCCTTCAGAGCTGGAAGACTGTAAAAAGTGTTTCTTAATATAACTTTTCACAGCCACCCAGCTAGCTAGTCAGTCTGCTGTGAAGTCTGCACTAGTAAGTCTGCTGTGAAAAGTGATATTAACAAACACAGTAAATATCACTTTTCACAGCAGACTTAGCCCCCCATTACCACCCTTACCGCTGCACAGCTGCTGGCAGTGTCCCTACTTTCAGAGCCACCCAGCTCTTGAGGAAGAACCGAGGTCAGCAGCAGCACAGAAGTAATGGTGGCAATGGGGCGTTAAGTTTGCTGTGAAAAGTGATAATGACAAAGTTGCTTTGTGCACCCCCCAGTATTAAACAGCATTAATTTAAAAAATAATTTTTTCTGCTTATAATAATGTGATAAAATGTGTTTTAGTGTTAAAAGTGGTGAGAAAAGGTAAACTGATTTTCAACATTATGATTATAAATTTAGCATTTAAAATAGTGTTAAATATAAAAAATCTGTTTTGTATTAATAAGGGGGTTGCTCTCAGACACTTCTTGTGTGGAACAGATTGCCAATACAAAAAGTTTGAGAACCCCTGCTCTCGTCACCCATCTGGTCCAAGCTTGTTCTGGATAAGACATATTACAACCTGCCCTGGGTATTAACTTCCCCATCCTGCAAGCAGCTATCTTCCCCTGCCCCCTGAAGATGTAGGTAGTCAAGAACATTTTCTTGGTAACCCAGTCCCGTATAGCACAGGAGGAACTTGTCTCCGGTTAGGAGGGCTAAATGCAAAGCTCTAAGTGAACACTTCTCTCAGAGATACCTGCAACTGTTCTGCTACCAACTGGACCATTGTTACCTGGAGCCACCTATACCAAACAGGGTGGGCTTGTCTGGTCTTCATCTCTCAGGTCTCAGATCCTCCTATGGCAGGAAACAAACCACAAAAGGAGAGCTATTTCCAGAGACTGCAATGGCACAGACTCATGCTCTCACTTCTTTAAAGGGATCTGACAGTCCACCCAATGACACGCCACCATACAGTCATAGCTACAATGAAGGGACAGCTGAATGCTCCTGTACTGTGAAAAACAGCATCCAAAATAGTCACTGCTCACAGGAGACTATCAGCCCTCTCCCTTCTCTTTATGCCCAGAGACAACCATTCCTTGCTAGGATGCCCATGTTCTCTGAAGGAAACCAAGATCAAGTACAGAGAAGAAGAAAATAATGACCAGTGACTCAAACCCAGCAATGTAGAAGAGGAGCCAGGCGAGTACCGAGTATCTTGGTTTACAGGCAGGTCACTCTTCTACAAACCAGCCTTCCTCCAGAGAAGACATATGCTCTGTTTTAATTGTTGGGCCTGACCAGCTTAAAGTCATCTTCCCAGTTAAAAAATGTTTAACCTTGTCTTAAAAGAAAAATATTTTATACAGTTACACAATTTTTAGCCCCAGTTTTTAATTCAAAGACCTATTTTAGGCCCCACATTGGCTCCCAATTAAATAAGTGTGACATTCCCCTCTGGTGTTATCTGGACCAGTGATCTGCTAGGTCACTCCAATCCTTGACTCTGGGAGCCAACCTAACCCTGCACTGCTGTGAGAACCCCCACTCCTGGGCTGTTCACACACAGCCTCTGGCATGTAAGCTGCTCCTTGGATTGTGCAACCGAATGACACTAGCCAATATCTCCGGTCCCCGACACAACCCTAGGAACCTCCGTCTTGCAGCATCCAGTGATGCCCGCTGGACACTGCAAGCTTATATGAGTTCATCAATTTAACAAATAAATTGATATGTACCAGGCTTGTTATCCCAAGGGGAGTCTCTGACATGCTTCAAACCAAACATACTGCTTCAGGTAGAACAAACAAACAGATTTATTAACTACAAAGATAAATTTTAAGTGATTATAACTCAAAGCATAACACGTTAGATTTGGTAAAATGAAATAAAGACAAAATGCATTCTAAGCTGATCTTAACTCTTTCAGTGTCCTTACAAACTTAGATGCTTCTCACCACAGGCTGGCTGGTTGCCCTTCAGCCAGGCTCTCCCCTTTGATCAGCGCTTCAGACGCTTGGTGGTGGTGGTGTCTGTAGATGAAGATGGAAGAGAGAGAAAGAGCATGGCAAATGTCTCTCCCTTTTATCATGTTCTTTCTTCCCTCTTGGCTTTGCCCGCCCCCCCGTCAGAGTGAGGTGAGCATTACTTCATCGCAACCCCAAACTGACCAAAGGAAGGGGGGTGACTCACTCGAGAGTTCAACAGATCCTTTTGTTGCTGCCTAGGCCAGCGTCCTTTGTTCCTGTGAGGCTGGGCTGGGTTTGTCCCATGCATGCCCTGATGAGGTGTGAACTGCCTCTCTGCTCTTGGAGAGGTTTTTTCCTGCGCTTGATTTAAGCCATGAAGATACATTTTCAGCATCATAACTATATACATGAAATTATAACCTATAACATCCCATCACTATAACATCACTATAACAACAATGCTCAGTGCATCATGAGCCTTCTGAAGACATCTGACATGACAAACTTTGCACTGGATACCACACAATCATTTTACAAGGATGAACACGGGAGTGCTGGGTGTTCCCCCAAGGTACAGAGGGGAACACCTCCCCTCTTAGTTTACTACAAGAGGATTAGTCACTGACTAGCTAGAAGGCAGTTTCTGTTATAGTTCTCTTGGCATCCAGGCATTAAGGCCATGACGCAGCGTGACACAAGTAGTGACACTCCCAGCTGCAGAAAGACACAGACACTGAAATGAGCATTGCATGGGAAGGCTTCAGCTCAGGAATTGCCCAGCACTCAAGTGCACACCCCCTCTGGAGTGTAAACCCAAAATTGTATTGTCTTGCACTGCACAGAGAACTGTACAGTGCAAGTGCATGAAATCCCTCCCTCAATTTGTAGGAAGATATGCACAGTTTTTTGCCCCCCAGTTATGAATTCCACAAACTTGGCTTGTTTTAGAGAAAAAAAACAAGTTTATTAACTACAAAAGGTAGATTTTACGTGATAATAAGTGATTGAAAACAGATCAAAGCAGATTACCCATCAAATAAAACAAAAACACAATATAAGCTTAAGATACTGAAAAACTGGTTACAAGTAGTAGTTTCTGACCTTAAATGTTGTTTTAGGCAGATTGCAGAGTTTCTTGAAGGCAAGCTGCTCTTGCTTGCAGCTTAAAACTCCAGGTATTTTTTTCCACAGACCAGACACCTTCCCAGCCTGGGCTCAGTCCTTCTCTCCCCACCCACACCCCGTCTGTGATTCTTAGATGTTTCCTGCAGTCACCCTGGGTGGGGATCCAGTGAAGAATAAATACCGATGATGTCCCTCCACTGCCTTAAATAGGCTTTACATATGGTGGGAATCCTTTGTTTTCCAGTTTGGTTTCCACCCACCCGTGGAAAAATACTGGTATTCTATCATGGAGTCCAGTATCAGGTGACAACCACATGATCCTGCAGTGGCAAAGCAGCCATGAGTCAGAAGGTGTTTGTAGCATCCCAAGAAAGCTTCTCAGGAAGGTGGGAGATTAGTATCTTCAAAGACCTATTGTTCTCCCCTAATGATTCATTGACTGGTCCCCAGGTAGCCAGCCAGATTGATTGCATTCTGTCTGGTGGGCATTCCCCAGGTGCAAACACTTTTGTCGTACAGATGTACAGTCAATATTCCTAACTTTTTTTACAAAAATTATACATACACACAAATAGGATCATATTCAGCAAATTATAACCTTTCCAATGATATCTCACATGCCTTATCTTGCACAAAACATATTATTGTTATGCTATAATCATATAACAATATTTCTATGAAGAATATAGGGTGTAGTGTTACACCTCCCCCCTTAGATTACTGCCAGAGGGTTAGTCACTGACTAATGAGAAGGCAGTGTGCCTAATGCCCTTCTTAGGTCTTGGGTTTCCAACTTCCCAGTGTTACCAAAAATTAGAGTGTTTTTACAAAGTCTTGGGTTTCTTTTTTCAGGTTGCCTGAAAGCATTCTAGTGTGCAGCATTGTTAACACAATGTAGATACAATGTTAAGCGAGGAGTTACTGTATTTATGTTTTTGAAAAATGAGACTTTAAGCTAAATGATGTTAAGCGAATCCAATTTCCCCATAAGAATTAATGTAAATAGGGGGGGATTAGGTTTCATGGAAATTTTTGTCACCAGACAACACACAGTATAAGGTTTAAACAAACTATTTAATACTGTACACAGCAATGATGATTGTGAAGCTTGGTTGAGGTGGTGGAGTCAGAGGGTGGGATATTTCCCAGGGAATGCCTTACTGCTAAATGATTAACTAGAACTTGGCTGAGCCCTCAAGGGTTAACACATTGTTGTTAATGTAGCCTCATACTCTACAAGGCAGCACGAATGGAGGGAGGGGAGACAGCATGGCAGACAGACAGAGACACACACCGTGAGCATGAGTGTGAGTGATGTGCATTGCCCCTTTAAGTACGCTGACCACACTCTAAGTCAGGGGTCTCAAACTCAATTTACCTCAATTTACTCTCGCCAACCACCGCTCTGGGGAGGACGAGTGGCCCAGCACAGGGCTCACCTCATCAACCATCTTCTGCCTATCCCTCTGCAGCACCAGGGACCGCCCCCTGTCGGCACGTTGTTTCTTATGCCTCTTTCTCAGCATGGGGGATGGGAGCAGCGCTGGGAAGGGCCCAGTGCCAGGGAGCGTTCTGCACCAAGGCTGACATACTCAGAGCCAAATCGGATCAGGCTCTGAGGCCAGTCTAAGTGCCGCTTCCATTAACAGGCCCTTCAAACGAGTGTCCCAGTCCTTAAGAGTGTGTTGCCTGAAGCCCTTGCAGATTCTCTTCTTGTCCTTGATGTGAGCTTCCCCGAGGCACTTCAAGCAGCTCGTATGTGGATCACTCACTGGCCTGGACTTATAGTAGGCAACACAGTTTGAAACCCAGGAACTTGGGCATGCCCCATCCCTGGGACAACATCCCAAATGGGACACCTACCTAACTAACTCACTCTGAACTATTTATAACAAGAATGCCTAAGGAAAGTCAGAAAAAAAACACTGGGGAGCTTGCAATCGCAAGAGACGTTCCAGCAACCATCATGGGCTGTACGAAGGAATTGAGAGGGCATGGGGCCCGTGGCACGCTGAGCACGAGGCTCCAGGGGGCACTAGGGCCAGCCTGATGGGTACCACTAAGGGAAAAATCTCCGGTGACTCTGCACATGGGTGCGCGCACACCTAACTTGGAATCGACATGAGCAAGCACTCGAAGAAGAAGTGTTATCAGGTTCCCCCCTCAGTCTTCTTTTTTCAAAACTAAATATGCCCAGTTTTCTTTTTAAACTTTTCCTCATCGATCTGGTTGTCAAAACCTATAATTTTTGTTGCTCTCCTCTGTCCACATCTTTCCTAAAGTGAGGTGCCCAGAACTGGACACAGTATTCCAGCTGAAGCCACATCAGTGCCAAGCACTCCAGCTGAAGCCACATCAGTGCCAAGCACAGGAGAACAATTACCTTCTGTGTATTTAGCTTCTTTGGTTTATTTTATTTGTGCTAATAAATACACAGCTTCATAATTTTACTTAGTTCTTTAACAAGATTTTAAACAGAAAAGATACATTTCATTACCTCAAACAGCTTTGGATATAATTAAGTCCATTGTAGTTACATGAGATTATGCAAAATCTGGATTTTTTTCCCCTGAGAGAATCCTACAAGTTAAGAATCGATCAGGTATATGAGAAATTTAAACTACTTCCCCCATTGTAATACACTTATCAAAATTTAGTCTGCCATCATGGTGTCCAATTTCCAACGCATTTAAATGCACTTGGAGCTTCTTACAATCTTCTATAGTTTGTATTTACCTAAACAAGTGTCCTTAGCAAATGTCTCTGATTTTCTTTTCGCTCCTCCAAACTATTAGCAAATAAATTGACCGGTGAGATCAGAAACCTGCTGTAAATTATCCCTACCTTTATATCAGGTTGCCCGTAACATAATTTTTTTTAAACATAGCTCTAATTTAGTTCTCAGACAAAAGAAAATCCATTCTCTAGCAAGAGTAGAAAACCACTAGATTTTTTTCTAGCAACAACTGTGTTTAAAAATGGTTCTGATTCCATTGTGGGAAAACTGAAAATAATACTTAACTGGGTACGTGATAATACCTGCTGAACATTAATTTCTTGAAGCACATAAACTTCACTTTCATGCATTCTCATGTATCCTCAGCTGTTCAGACTAACTGTCAAAAAATGGTCTTAAATTGAAAGCAATCAAGATCAAACTTATTCAGTGTAAGAGCACCCACTTTCCAGCATCTAGTCACTGTTCTATCAAGTGCAATTCAGTATGACTCCAATAGTTTTTTCATCCCAATGTCTTTTTCAGTTTGTTACACTGCTTACTTTACAATTTTTATAAGCCCACTCCACCACTGACAGATCCAAGAATTAAGAATGGTCATTATTGGAGAAAGTTAAGTAGTGATCAATCTGTCTAGGGTTTTATATCACATCCTCACAATAGTATCAGAGCCCCTACCATTTCACTATCCATTACGTCTCCTTTGTTCATGAGTCTATTACAAGTCAGCAGTTAGGCACAGATGGCCCCCACTCTGAAGAGTTTACAATTCAAGACGACCTAAAACCTATGTAATACTCATCCCTTGCAAAGATTCTGAGCAACACGCTTTAAGCAATGCATTCTGAAGTTAAAGAATTAATTAAATGTACATGTTCAGAATATTTGTCCTTCATTTTAGTGACTCACAGCTAGAATGAAGGGTTAGATTGTGTTCAGTCATTTTATTAATAACAATAAATGATAACAAAACATTTTATTTATAGATCACCTTCCATCCAAAGACCTCCAAGCACTTTACAAAATGTAACCCTTCTTCCAGGTGTCTTTAGCAGGAGTTAGGGCCAGCTTCAGATAACCTCTAGGGCAGCGTTTCTGAAATGTGGCTACCAGGGGCTTTTCTTGCGGCCACAGCCTCCTGGACTGTGATGGAGGTGGGGAGGGCAAAGTAGAGCCCCCTCCCCCACCCTGTTGCTCCTGGATGCTGGGGCCAGCTGCAGGGGTTGGGCCCTGACCCCTTCTGGGGACACCTGGGGCACAACGCTGGAGGAGCAGGCAGTCAGTGAGTTCCTCATCTTCCCAGGGGTGGTGGGACTTAGGCTTTGGGCTTCAGCCCTAGGATGGGAGTGTGGGGGGCAGCAGGCCCTGGCCACGGGGCTTCAGGCTCCATTCCTGGACCCCGTCCTCCGGCTGCAGGGCATTGGGCTCTGCCTGCAGGGCTTCGAGCTCCAGCCCCTCACCCCCATCTTCCCTGGCCCCCACTGCCTCCCCCAACCCTCCATCCAGGGCTTAATTTGTCCCCAAGGCTTGCCAGGGCTGAGTAAGTCTGCTGTGAAAAGTGATATTAACAAACATACAAGCATCACTTTTCATAGCAGACTTACTAGCTAGCAATAAATAAATTACAATAATTTTGATGTGTGTATGTGCATATTTATTTGATTTTCCTAAAGCTAATCAAGTATTTTAGGGAAAAGTGTGAGAGCGGCCACCAGCAAGAGTTGGTGGCCACACTCTGAGGCCACCAAGAAGCTTGTCCTGAGAACCCCTGATCTAGGACTTCTATTTAAATGAAATAAAATAGTTGGCTCAAGCTGCCACTTAAAACCTCCTGGTCACACCTTTACAGTTATTTCCTCTCCACTCCTACACACTCAAGAGTCCGTGTGAATGTAAAGCCACAAACACTTTTATTTGGGAAAACAACTATTTACATAATAAAATTAAATTAACAAAAGCCAAACTGTATTATCAATCTGGCCAACCCCACAGATCCAGTTATTAACTGCCACAGCTGTTGGGGCCCTGAACTATTATTCACAGAACAACCCACACCCACCTAAAACCACACTCAAATTCAAGTAGACAGTGGTGGTGAAGTGGGTTACAATGCAAATATTTTAAAACGCTTACATTAGAAGAAAAAATGGTTCCTCCTGACTTCTCTCTAGTTTCATTGCACAGTTAAAAATATGGTGATAAAAACATTGATTATCCCTTTTAAATCAGACTAGATTATCACAATTGTCCTTTCTGGGCTGAAAAAAATATACAAACTTTGACCAGCCTCTTACTCACTCTGTGAATTTGGCTAACACACGTAGCAAACCCACTACTTTCTCCTTCTGCATAATATTAGCTTGCCCCATTAAAGCAGGGGGCTGAGCTCGAGGGCAGAACAGCCTATCCTGCAGTAAGAAACGTACAAGGATCCTGCTTTCAGACACTGGGCAGTTAGTACGGACAGGCCCAAAGCCAGCTCGTCCATCCTTTGCCTGTAACAGTGTGGAGTGGCCTTTGCAGAGAGACAGCGAGCGGCCACCGCTGAAGCTACAGACTCCGCAGAGACCCAGACCGCTGCCTCGAAGGCTGCGAGGGACAGACTCGGAGCCCCCCTGACAGGCCCGGTCCCTACCGGAAGCAGCTGCCTCTACTGCAGGGTCTGCCAGGGCTCCGCGGCCGCCGCGCGCTGCTCAACCTACCTCCTCCTGCTGTGCTCTGAGGCGGGGCCGTCTGGGCGCCGCTCGGGATTCGGGGGGCCGAGCCTGGCTGCGGCGCCGCCGGGAAGGAAACGCCTTGTATGGGCCTAGGAAACGCCATATTAGGAGCGGAGGAAGGGCCATATATGGCAGTGCAGTTCCTGCGGGAGCGAAGGGTGCCGTTTCTGCAGCCTTGGCCGGGCCTGATGACGTGATTACTGCCCCTGGCGGGGCTGGCACCCAGAGCAGCGGCCCGGGTTGGCGAAGGAAACGGCGGGCTCCCGGCCACGGGGCGCTGAGCAGGGCCCGAGCCGCAGAACGACTCCGCCCCGCCGCGAGCTCCGGCCTAACGCGCACTTCAGCCAGAGCCCGCCCGGGCCGGATGTGGGCTGTGAAGCGGCACCTTCCTTCCTCGGCGCGCGGGGGATGGGGGCAGGCCGCGGCCAGAGCCCGGGGTTGCCCCCGCGTGTCCGCGCCATGCAGCTCGCGCACGTCAGGGCTGGATCCCCCTCCCGGACAGCGAAAGTTGTTGGGACGGGGATGGGGATGACGCAAGGTTTTTCCTGTCATTAGATGGCCAGATTGAAGTTTGGCTTTCAATGATGAACAGCTGCGTGTAATGCAGCCGACCAGCTCTCTGTGGGTGTCTAGAGCATCCGAGCCCTACTGCAGGCCTATGCTGACTTTTAGCACCTTCCTTCTGTTCCCATCTCATTCCTCTGGGCTCACGTCTGGGTTTGCATGTGCTTCTCGAAATAAAGATTTTATTTTTAAACAGATGGCAGTTTATAGCTCGGCATCTTCAGATAACCTGGGAATTCCACTGGAAACAGTCTTTTTGAGCCACTGATTGGGTTCAGAGTGTTCCAACATTGTTGCAAGAGCAGGATTTCCTCATCTAGAATTAGGATGGGAGAAGATTCAAAAATATTAACCTAGCTGATCCAGAAAGCAAACCACAGACAATGTACAAGCAAGGCATATCATAGACATGAAATCTCTCTTCATATACTGAATGACAAAATGCTTTCCAGACCTTTTAGCTTTACACCTTCAGACAGAAAAAGTACTTTGGGTAAAACAAGTGTAATGCCCATCACCTGTGGTCAAATTGGGAGGTATAAGAGATACATCCATGTCTCACACCATTGATTAGACTAGGGGCGATAAGTGGTTTCCTAGGCCACCACTTAGGGTTAATGGTTGTGAAAATTGGGGAGGAGAGTGGAGGTAAATAGCATTTTCCCCCCAGTTCATGCGCTGCCAACACCAGGAGTGCTCCCACAGTGACTCATTGAAGGGAAATGCTTCTGTGATCATCTGTGGGTAGCCTTGGCTCTGGGTATAAAAAGTAAATTCACCATGGGAAGGAATTAATTCTTTGATCTTTAACCATCAGTACAGCAGACCAAACTTCAGCTGCCTCACAGGCCTAAGTTTGTCTGTCAGAGAATCCCAGAAAGGACAACTCATTTCCTGAAAAGGAGTAGTCAGTCAGTGGATTTTACAGATTGGCTGTTTTGGTAAACAATCCTCTAAAACCTCCCTGTCTTCCCAGGAAGAGAGATTTGTGACCAAGACAGCTAGAATGAACACCCGCCCCCAGATGCTGGGACAGAGACAAACTCTGACCAAAAAATATAGGATTTTACTGAGGTGAGCTCTGAAGCTACAGATGGTTCTAAATCTTAAAACTAATGATACCCTAGATTACAGCTCCATAGTGGCAAATTATAGATGATTGGTATTTGAAGGGGCAAAGCATCACCTGATCTGGTGTCATTAAGAAACTGATTAATTCTGAAAATGAACGAGGATATATGATCAGTGTAACAATGTTACCCTGGAAACAGGCAAAAAAAGTAGATTTACACTTTGTCACAATGGTCTAGAATGCTAGACAAATGCTGAGGACTTTTAAGTCCTCCAGAGCAAGAGCTGAGGAAGTAGTCAAACAAGATTCCCTCAAAGAGTGAACAGAGCTGAGTTTGAAGCTGTACTTGTTTTCATTTACACTTGGTGAGAAGGTGTAGAGTTCACCACAGCCATTCATACCTTTGTCATGTCCAGAATGGATGACTCATCTCCAATACATTCTACATGGGGCTATGCTCTCAACTGAGTCTTAGTCTATGGTATTTACAAACAACCTTCTTTAGCACCTCACTTTTCCTGAGAAGGTTGGTGACTGTGCTGGGGGCAATCTACTAATGATCACACATAGCTTCAGCTGCGGTAAAGCAGCATTGAGCTACACCTATTTACATCAGCTGAAGATCTGGGTACTTATTTGAACTCTCTTTTTCTACCTGTCTTGAGTTCTTGCAAGGCATAGTTCTATATATTTAAAAAAAAAAAAAATCACTGAGCCTAGTTCTAGGAGCCCTACCCTGTTTGAGATCTTTTTGTACAGCAGTCACAATGATTAATAACTAGTGGCAGGAGTACTCAATCACAGCAGTTCTCTAGTTATATTAATTTCTATGGCACCAGTCACTATCATATGAATACCTCATTGCTCTTCACTGAAGTCTCTCTCCACATTGTCTTTTTTTCTGCACTGGGGTGACCAGAATGGAATGCTCTGTGTTATATTTACTGGTACAAACACCTAGCTAAATTGCTGCTACTAGCAGTAGGCTTCTATCAGTTGTCTCTGATTTAAAATTATTCCCACCCCCACATATATTCAAAATGTATTTTCCACACTATATATAATTTTATTACCTTCCCATATTTCTAATCTGCCCAGCTCCTTTGGGATGATTTCCCTCTTCTCACTCATTCTGTGCCCCTCCCCATTCACTACTAGCTATAAATCCAAGCAATATGCTTGTTTTTTCACTTTTTTTTTTTTACCTGAAGTCAAGCAGTAACTAAGATTTTCTTCTATATTACCCTCTGGCAAAACAGAATTAACCAAATGACCCTTCCATCCAAGTGAGCAGCCAGGCTCAAGGCTTATATAGATATTTGACAAATGGTGGGTAGTACACATAACTTATGATACATGCTCTGTATCCTCTCAAATAGTAAGAGGGATGGATCATCAGAATGTTCTACCTCTTCCTTACTAAGAGGATGAGAGTTAAAGATGTAACACCAATTACTCCCAATTAATTAAATGAGGTTGCTACAGCTCTTGAGACATCTCACCTTCTCACTGCAGAGACACCTAGCTCAGTTCCATGGAAGTTACAACAAATCTATTGAGGAAAAAACAGATCTTTAACTGAGGGGAAGGAGTCAAGGATATGGGTAAAAGCATGTTTCCCACATACACAAGCCTTAAAGAAAAAATGCACTGTTTTGATATTTTATTTACTTTTTCTGAAGGGTATTGTACACCAAGTATCCCATTGGCAGTAAAGCGCATTCGATGTGTTTATAAGCTAAACAGTCACTTTTTGTTTAAACAAATACAATTACAAAGTAAAAAGAAACCACAAAATAATGAACTGCATGTTCATAACATACAAAATTGCTGCCTACTTAGTAGGTAAACTACAACATTCCAACTCCTGAATATATATTTATAAATTTACATTTCAGTAACAAAAATAGACTTTGAGAGGTTTTTTTGCTTACATTCTGTCTTCTAGCTCCTTCTCAATCTCCCCCTCCCCCCCCCCCAGTCTCCCTTACATTCTTTTAATAAAATCCCTTTCACCTTAAGGCTAGATGCAAAGCATCCATTCACACAAATGCATGACGTCAGCAAGGCTTCACAAAAAGGCACCAAGACATGTAACTTTAAAAACAAACTTTTGCCATATGAGTGTCTCATCAGGTGATATTTACAAAACATCACTCTTACATGCTTGAATACATAGTAAGTGCTGTTCTCAAATAAGTTTAAAACTCATTACAGCATAGTCACTAAAATAGAATTACCATTTACAAAATATGGGCCTGCTAACTCCAAATAATACAATATGAATACGCAAAGAATTTTCACATCAATAGTACCCAAAGGAAAGCAAAACCATACCATGGCACATGTACATTTTACATTGTCTATGTATTTAATAAAAGTTCCTCTCTCAGTAAAATGTTTATGGGGGGAAATTATATTGAAATTATATCCATTGTCCATGCAAATTAAGTCTTTTGACAGAAGTGGAGAACTTAAATGGCAGTTGTTTCAGGCAGTTGAAGTTTAAAGAAAACTTAGGATGGCCTTGCTACGTATGATGTTCTTTAGTAACGGACAGACTCCATTCAGTCTGATAGTACCAATCAGCTATTTTTATATTTCCGTCTTTACAGTCTCAACAAATTTCAATTGTCCTTGGAGAAAAAGTTGATGACATTTCTGAAAGTGCTGAAGTCCCTTGTGAACTGAAAGAATTGGTAATCCCTGGAGAGGGGAAAGTGGTAGATACTTGGGCCTGAAAGGTGGCAGTAACAGAAGGATATGTACTTGCTACTGAGGGGGAAGGGAAAGTGGTGTGTGCTGGAGATGGATAGGAAGAAGACACTGGGGAGGAATAAGATGTAGGCACTGAAGAAGGGTAAGTGGTGGCGGCTGGAGATGGGTAGGAAGTTGTCATTGGCGGGGAGGAGTAGGTTGAAATCTGAGAAGCAGTAGAGGCTGGAGTTGACTTTTCTGCTTTCTTATCCTTCTGCCTCAGGTGAATTTTAGTGTGTCTCTTCCTCTCATCGCTTCTGGCAAACTTTCTACCACAAATATCACAGGCAAATGGCTTCTCCCCGGTGTGGGTTCGGATATGAGTGGTCAAGTGATCGCTTCTGCTGAAATTCCTCATACAAATACGGCACTGAAAAGGTTTTTGTCCTGTGTGAATCCGAATGTGCCGGGTCAGCTCATCAGATCTGGAGAACCTCCTGTCACAGGACTCCACTGGGCACGCATAGGGTCTCTCATGAGGAGGGGTCTTGCTAGGTCGGTTGGGGTATTTTCTCATCCTGCTTGGCTTGATTAGCTGGGACTGATACGTAGTGTTTAGCGTCTTCGGATCTTGGGAGCCAGTCTGGGTAGCAAAAGCTTTGATAGTGGAGAGAGGTGTGAGAGAGGGCTGCTGGGGTCTGGTTTCTAGCATTGGAAATGGTTTCTGATCAGCTGGGACCAGGCTGAGAGATTCCCCCTGTTGCTGGGGGAATAAGTAGTCTGGGATCATTGGCACCTGGAAGTTGGTTTTAGCAGCCGGATAAGCTGGGGGAGGGTACTGGAGCGAGGTACTGGGAACATTTGGGAAGGACTGGGTTTGCTGCTCAGGGAAAATCTCAGAGCTAGAATTGGGAAATGTTGGTGCTGCTGAATAGATCGGGCTGTTGTCGCTGGCCTGGACAGAGCAGCTCAGGGGCGGGGTCTGTGAGGATGAGGAGGTTGGTGATGAAGAAGGTGTAGAAGTGGTGGGTAGGTTAGCCATGCCCACCAGCCCACTAACAAGGCTGAACAGAGGCTCTGGCCAGAGAGTGTTGCTGCTGTTGGGGGCTGGTTCCAGAGAGAAGCGGCCCGTGTAGGTTATAGGCGGCAGCCGGCTTGTCTGATTGGGGTAGCTGGTTTCTGCCAAGGGTTTCTCATTATTCAAAGAGATCTCGGGAAACGTGTCTGAAAAGAGAAGGGTAGCCGTTACTTCCAAGAGATGCTGCAGTCCCAGCGCTGCTACCCTCCCCCCGCTAGCCGTGCCCAGCCCCAGCGCTGCTACAGCCAGCCCTCTCCCCGGGCTAGCCCTGCCCGGCCCCAACGGGGCTACCCCCGCCCCCCAGGCTAATTAAAAATTGAGCGTTACGTATTGCAGCGCGCTCCTGGCAGCGCTCCAGCAGCAGAAAGCCCATCGCTAAGAGCAGCTGACGCCTGTAGAGAGAATCCCCCTAGCGCAGCCAGCGAGGCTGATGCATCGTTAGCACCGGCGGAATCCCGAGCAAACTGCACCTGCCCTGCTAGAGCTCCCCTACAGCGCCCGAGAACCGCGGGCTCGGGCGGGGGAGGGGGGCATTTCCCAACGAGTGTCCCCACCACAGGCTCCCACTCCCAGCCCCCTGCGGACAGAGACTGTCGCTTACCTGCAGCGAGATGCTCGAAGTGCTGCTCTCCGGGAGGGTTGAAACCGCTGTTTTCAGGGGCCCCGCTGGAGGTGAGGAACTGGGGGCCCCCGCCGCTGAGTAGCATCATCTCCTCCAGCTTGGGGTAGTTACTGTCCATGGTGGGGGGCGAGTGTGGGAAGGAGCTGAAGGGGTCAGAGATCTGCAGCGGGGGCAGGAGCTGCATCTCCGCCTTGGCCACGGCCATGCGGGGAGTGGGCTTTGCCTGGGGACACAGGGATGCTGCGCACCAGGGGCCAGGCGGCCGGCCAGAAGCGCCAGTCGCGTGCTGCTGCTGGGCTCGATATATGCTGGCTCCCCTTCCCAGCGGCCTGGGGCTCCCCCTGGCTCTGCCCGGTAGAAGCGCTCAGCCCGGGGCTCCCCCGGCTCTGCCCGCTGGAAGCTATCAGCTCTTCGCCCGCCCTAGAGCCGCCCCTATATATCGAGTCCCCATCGGCCGCGGGCCGCCCCGGCCATGACGTACATGGCCATATATGGCGGACAGGAAACCCTTATATGGAGCCAGGCTGGAAGACCCAGCCTGGCGTCAGTGGCTGGCACTGGGGGAAGCCGGGTGGTGGGGGCCCAGCCCAGATAGGAACAAGAGCCCCGCGCCCGCCCTAGGGTCCTATACCCCTCTCACCCTATCGCTGGGTTTCTCTGGGGGTCAGCGCAGGAGCCCCCCCGCCTCTGTCTTCCTCGGGTCCCAGTCACCGCCTCAACTTAGGCCGCCGGAAGCCCCCGGCCGCAGAGTCCATATAAGGAAACAGCCTTATAAGTCCCGGTTCCGGCGGGAGCCTTCCTGCTCCTTATATGGCGATTCCGGCTCTGGGAGGGGGTGGAAAGAGGCGAACCCGACGGGGGGGGGGGGAGCGAACTGGCGAAAGGAAGAGCAGCTCCAGCGTTTCTTTCAGCCCTGCAGAGCTGCCTGTTCTCGGGCTGGGCGTGGAAAGCTTAGGCAGGGGAAGAGCAGGGCTTGTTTGGGCACTTGATCTGCTCCAGGAATGGCTGTGGAGCGCCCTGGGAAGAGGATTTCCTGAACCTGGGGGACTGGAACACACAGGAGTTGGAACAATTTGTATAGCGTGGGTGCTGAGAGCCATTGAACCAAACTGCGAACCCTGTATATGACGGAAACCACCTCAAGCCAAGGGGTACAGCAGCACTTCTAGTTTCACCACCTATGCTGGAAGATAACTCCAGTATTAACCATTAGTGGAGCCCACTGTTCAAAGCAGGGAATAGGGCCTGCTGTGTTACTGGGAAGACTGCACAAAACAGAGCTCCGATAGACAACGACCCCCCACTCCCATTTCAGTTTGTGATTAGCACATTTTTTGCTTGTTTTTCTGCTCCTTTCGTAAGAATCGCACCCTTTGCTGCCCTTTTGCGTCTCGCATTCACATGACAGGTGCGGCGGGGGTCTGACTGATCAGCCTGCGCTGCGTATTTTAACAACCCCAGTGCAGAGGAGGTTCCCCTGGTGCTGGCAGTCTGCCCCTAGTGGGATCAGCTTGGCCCAGGAAAGGGGAATTTCTGGGATTCCTGGGCTTTGCAATGAGCATCCTACTCCACCTGGCTGTGCCGGGAGAAGAGAGGCTCCTTGGAGGGCCCCAGCACTCCTGGGGCAGGGCTTGGAGGTGTGTCCCCTACACAAGGAAGAGCGGGGGGGGGCACTCTACCCTGTTAGATCAATGGCGCCCAGCCCTGACCCATAAACCCCTGCATCTTGCGAGAGTAGGACACGAAACACTCCTTTCCCTCCTCTGAGCATTCTTGTAGGGCTCTGGTTGCACGTCATGGGGAATGCCCTAGTGTACAAGGGGGATTTCCTGTCCTTCCCGTCTCCAGAGCCCTCGGCTGCACTTTATCCAGTCGATTGAGGCTGAAAGCATTGCCCAGTGCCTCAGCATGCTGGTCCCAACTCTGCTGTAGAGCCCCAGAGTGACCCGTGTGTTGCCAGAAGAAATGCTGCTGGCTCAGGACTGCACAGCGCCCTCAGTGCACGCACTGCAGAGGCTGCGGTTTCTAGTGAAAGGGAATTTCCTGATGATGCAAAATATTGGGAATCTCGGGGAATTATAAATAAGTGGCTCGGTGCTGCCGCCTAGTGCCTAGGGCCGGGCCAACTGTGACTAAGCGCCGCATCTGGCTCTAGCGCCAGGTACCGAAGAGGAGGGAGAAGAGTTCGCGCCCTTCAGCCCAGGGATTCCGTGCACATCACCCCCAAGACTCCAGGTAGAAACTCCATTTACTCCGAGGTTCGCTGTTAGGGGTTTTCTGGGCTTCTTGCCGAGTGGGAGCCTGAGACGCAGTGAGATTGCACTGAGCTTGCGCAGCCGCCTCTGCAAGTGCTTCCCCCGCAGTCCTCTGAGAGCAGGATAGATAGCCCCGTGAATAGAGAGCTCCTCGGCTGGAGCTGCACGAATACTGCAGAATACCAGCCTAACAGGCAGCAACCCTCTGGGGGCTCTACCCTGCGGGTGGAGCAGGGGAACCCACCGCAGAACCCCCCAGACACTGCCTCACAGCAGGTCTCTGCGCGCGGGTGTGCCCCCCTCAGTTCCATTACTTATGGGCCCTGAGCCAGGGAACCCAGGATTACAGTAAAGGCGAAGAGTCATAAACATCTTCAATACTTAGACTGACAAGCACCAGGTTCACCAGTTCCCAGGGTGGGGGGCAATCTTTCTCCCCGGGGTTTTCCAGATCTCAATACATTTCCAAGCAGTTGGCAACTGTGCAGAAATATGAAGCTTGTGTTAATTCGTCCACCTGGATCAGATGCTCGGCGGCAGGTCTGAGCACTTTCCCACCACGCCGGCTCAGAAGATCTAAGTTTCCTAATATCATTTCAGGAGGTTGCTCCCATGGCCACGTCACTGCGGGCTTTCGAAGCTCCCTTTTGCTGCAGGCTACTTTCCCTTTGCTTTAATGTTTTAAAAAGAACGGCAAAACCCTTTATCCATTATTTATTTAGCAGACTATCAGCTAGACAATCCTGCTCGAAAATAGCTTGATTAGAGCACTATACAAAGGCAGAAATAAAATGTACAGCAGTGTAAACACCAATAATCAGCCCCAGCTAACACTCTCATTCCTAATAGCTCTGTTTCAGAGTTGACACAGAGGGAGTCCCTGCAGGGAGGTCCATATGGAAAGAATCTGGTTGAATTAAAAGGATGATTCCACAAATGCTAGGCTAGATTGGGACAATTTTTCTTTTTTAATCATTAGAAGATCAACATTTTATAATGCCTTGGCAGTAGACAGTCCCTGTGCTCATTAATTTTGATCTTTTGCACCATTTAAAATTGATCCTAGGCCTCATCTAAACATGGAGTTACACTGATTTAACCAAAACCAGTTTGTAAACCAATTTTTGGTGGGTGCAAAAGCCTCTGTTGACACTGTTAAAATCACTTTAAATCTAGTGTATGGTGAGTTAGCTTAAACTGATTCTTTATTGAATTAAGTTAAATCAATGTCAGCCATTTAAAAACTGAAGGAACTCAAATGTGAAATTGCAGAATTACTAACTGTGGTTTGTAACCTATAATTTAAATCAGCTTCTGTACCAAATGACTGGAGGATAGGTAATATGACACCAATTTTTTAAAAGGGCTCCAGAGGTGATCCTGGCAATTACAGGCCAGTAAGCCTGACTTCAGAATCGGGCAAACTGGTTGAAACTAATAAAGAACAGAATTGTGAGACACAGAGATGAACATGATTTGCTGGGGAAGAGTCAACATGGTTTTTGTAAAGGGAAATCATGCCTCACCAATCTACTAGAATTCTTTGGGGGAGGGGAGACTCAACAAGCATGTGGACAAGAGGGATCCAGTGGATATAGTGTACTTAGATTTTCAGAAAGCCTTTGACAAGGTCCCTCACCAAAGGCTCTTAAGCAAAGTAAGTAGTCATGGGATAAGATGGAAGGTCCTCTCAGGGATTGGTAACTGTTTAAAAGATAGGAAACAAAGGGTAGGAATAAATGGTCAGTTTTCAGAATGGAGAGAGGTAAATAGCAGTGTCCTCCAAGAGTCTGTACTGGGACCAGTCCTATTCAACATATTCATAGATGATCTGGAAAATGAGGTAAACAGTGAGGTGGCAAAATTTGCAGATAATAGAAAACTACTCAAGATAGTTAAGTGCAAAGCAGACTGTGAAGAGTTACAAAGGGATCTCACAAAATTGGGTGACTGGGCAACAAAATAGCAGATGAAATTCAATGTTAATAAATGCAAAGTAATGCACATTGGAAAACATAATCCCAACTATACATATAAAATGATGGGGTCTAAATGAGCTGTTACCACTCAAGAAAAATATCTTGGAGTCATTGTGGATAGCTCTCTGAAAACATCCGCTCAATGTGCAGTGGTAGTCAAAAAAGCGAACAGAATATTAGGAATCATTAAGAAAGGGACAGATAATAAGACAGAAAAGATCATGATGCCTCTATATAAATCCAAGCCATGCCCACATCTTGAATACTTCATACAGATGTGGTTGCCCCATCTCAAAAAAAATATAGTGGAATTGGAAAAGGTTCAGAAAAGGGCAACAAAAATGATTAGAGGTATGGAACAGTTGCCATATGAGGAGAGATTAATAAGAGTGAGACTTTTCAGCTTGGAAAAGAGACTAAGGGGGAATATGATAGCGGTCTATAAAATCATGAGTGTTGTGGAAAAAGTAAATAAGGAAGTGTTATTTACTCCTTCTCATAACACAAGAACTAGGGGTCACCAAATGAAATTAATAAGCAGCAGGTTTAAAGCAAATAAAAGGAAGTATTTCTTCACACAATGCACAGTCAACCTGTGGAACTCTTTGCCAGAGGATGTTGTGAAGGCCAAGACTATAACAGGGTTCAAAAAAGAACGAGATAAATTCATGGAGGATAGGTCCATGAATGGCAATTAGCCAAGATGGGCAGAGATGGTGTCCCTAGCCTGCGTTTGACAGAAGCTGGGAATAGGCGACAGGGAATGGATCACTTTATGATTACCTGTTCTGTTCATTCCCTCTGAAGCACCTCGTATCTCCACTGTCAGAAGACAGGATACTGGGCTAGATGAACCTTTGGTTTAACCCAGTATGACCATTCTTAAGTTCTTATGTAATCCAGTGCAATTTTGTATGTAGACAAGGCCACAGATTTTCCAGTCTGAAGTGAGATGAAAGCAGTGTAGTTTTTAAAAAACTGAACACACAAATTCATACTAAGATCTAGGCAGGATAATGAAATTCATTCTTGCTGATGAGTCTAAAGTGGTGATTTAAATGAATTAAGTGCTCTTGTTATTATGTAGATTTCACAAAACTTTCTGGAATTTGTTTTCAACTATTGCCTTATTATTCAGCAATCCTCATTTTTAATAACTAAACCTCTGAAATAGATACTGATAATTGCCATTAGTAGTGGGCAGCGTTCCTCTTCACTGTTTTTCACCACAGAGGTGAGTCATGGATCTATTTCACCATTTAAAAAAATCCTTATTGTGCTTAGGTGCATCAGCCTTGGAATTTTCCCTTTTCAAATCTCTTTCTTAACTTCTAGTTTATACTGATTGCTATCTATACCCTCCCCCCTTTTCCATTTGTTATATATTAGTCTTTTATTTCTAATTGTGGCCTTCATTTATCCTCTGAGGGTATGTCTTCATTAGCAATGTTAAAGCACTGCTGCAGCAGCGCTTTAACGTGGCTGTGTAGTCGCGGCACCAGCACTGGGAGAGAGCTCTCCCAGTGCTGTAAAAAAACCACCCCCACGAGGGGAGTAGCTACCAGTGCTGGGAGCATGGCTCCCAGAGCTGGTGCACTCTCTACATTGCCCAGTTACAGCACTGAAACTTGCAGCGCTCAGGGATTTTTTTTTTCACACCCCTGAGCGAGAAAGTTGCAGCACTGTAAAGTGGCAGTGTAGATAAAGAGTCAGAGAGTTAGAGAGTTTAAAGACAGAATTGACCATCAGATCATCTTGTCTGACCTCCAGTATATCACAAGGCCACTAAACACCACCCAGCACCTGCACACCAAGCCCGACAACCAAAATCAGACCAAAGTACTACCATCCTCAGGTGACGTGCCAGAGAAGCGAACACAAGGGACTGAGATGCACTAATCCCACAGGCCCCTGCAATGTCAATGAATTGATTAAGTGAGATATACCAAGATGATTCTAGCAAATGAATTGTGACCTATTCTGCAGAGGAAGGTGAAAAACCCTCAAGATAGCTGATGATATCAAGATGAGTTGGGGAAAGTTCCTTCCTGACCTCACATCCAGTATGGTCTTTTAAACAAAGTTATCCTCTTTCACAATTGTAGAATTATGGCTTTTTGGTCATCTACTAAACTCTTCTTAAACAATGCTCAGTTATCATTCATATTTTTCTGTCTAAATTTTTTCGCCCAATATATTTTCCTCATAATTTTCCTCATCTTTGGAAAATTAGTCCTTTTGAAGCCCTAAATATACATATTACTGTTTGGGACTGTCCTCTCTTTGCCCATAATGGATGGAATCAGGACATGTTCTCTGTTTGCCCAAACTAAATGTAATCACATAATGATCATTGGTGCCTAGGCAACCACCAACTTCCAGTCCAGTGATCAATTCATCTTTATCCATAATAAAGAAGTCCAAAATAGCATTATTTAGTGTTGTGTGCAATACCTTTTGTGTTAGAAAATAATCTATAATATTTTAGAAACTCTAATGATATTTTACTACTGGCTGCACAAGACCATTATCTCCCAGATTGAAGTCCCACATTACACCACCATTTTTCTTTCAATACAGCAAATACAGGTGCTTAAGAAATAACTCCTCCTGTTTTCTAGTTTGATTTGGTGGTCTGTAAGGCTATGTCTACCCTGCAGCTGGGAGCGAGTCTCGCAGCCTGGTCAACAAACTCATGCAAGCGGTACTTGAGCTAGCACACTAACAAGAACAGTGTGGACACTGTGGCTTGGGCTGGAGCTTGGGCTCTCCAGCCCAGTCCTTAGGCTTGAGAGTCCAAGGTGCAACATCCCCACTGCTATTTTTAGCAGGCTAGCTCAAGCCCAGCTAGCTGAGTCTGTCAGCTGAGGCTGACAGCTAACTGAGGCTCGCTCCCAGCTGCAGTATAGACATACCCTAAATTCTGCTAGGACACCCCCTCCCACGCCCAGGGCTTTTTTAGTTAGAACACTGATCCATTTGCAGTTCTGAGTTAGCAACAACACTAAAGCAGGTAATGTCACTGTATTTTCCACTGAATGCATCCGATGAAGTGAGCTGTAGCTCACGAAAGCTTATGCTCAGATAAATTGGTTAGTCTCTAAGGTGCCACTAGTACTCCTTTTCTTTTTGCGAATACAGACTAACATGGCTGCTACTCTGAAACCTTTAATGTAAAGTGCCACCTTCCTACATCTCTTTCACCCATTCTTTCCTTCCTGAACAGGTTGTAACCAGTGGTTTTAACATTCCATTTTAACATTTTTAAAGCACAGTAAGGACATTTTCTCTAGAAGTCCTACACAGCATTAAAGCCGGGGGAAAAAATGTTAAGCCCCAATCAGTGATCTGTCCCTATACAGACCTATTACTGTTGCATTGCCACAGAGGCTCATTTTGCACCTACTTAATTAAATAAACTTATTTCTGTATTTTAATATTGAGGGTCATTTACCTTTTTGCATATGCTGGCAATGATTTTTTTGCAGACAGTTTCAGTACTGTTGCATGGTGGCATCCGACGAAGTGGGTATTCACCCACGAAAGCTTATGCTCCAATATGTCTGTTAGTCTATAAAGTGCCACAGGACTCTTTACCGCTAGTACTGTTTTTGAAATTTACTTTTAGATAATTAAAGTCACAACCTAATTTGATGTATTACCCTGCTTTGCAAACATATTAAGACACCTCCGTGCAAAAAAAAAAAAAAAAGACAACAGTTTCTCCATTATCAGAGCTTTGTCCTTTGTTCATGAATGTAATTTGCTTTTGGATTTCTTTGCAATTTGTGCTGAATGCAGCATACTTTTGCAAAATAGTTGCTTGTATTGCTAGTGCTGAACACCTTTGCTTCCTTTTGTGATGGCCTCCGCTTTTATTTCACCCAAATCTAATATATGCTGTTTGGTTAAACTTTGTATTCTCTGTCTAAATGCCATGGTATGCATTTTTAATTAGATGCACTTCTTTTCTTGCTTGCTAATACTTTTATGTGGGAAGCAGAGTTTTCACAAGTTTGGAACACCTACTGTTTTTTGACAAAGTCAAATCCATTTCTTGCAAAAGCCTTACTTTAACCTGGTTATCAGGTATACCTCCGAATAATTCAGTTTATAGTCCACCTGTTAATTGTTTCAATTCACATGCCTTAGCTTTCATTTATCATGCACCTCTGATTGCCACACCTGCTTTCTCTCCCCAATTCCATTTTCTCTGGGAACTATTTTTAACTTTCCAAAGATCTAAACAAGTTTAAGTAGCTGCCATTACAAAAGAATCACCAACAGGTTTATGGTGTAATTTATTACACGTCTGCAATGTTAGAAATGGAAACTTTATACTATTGGAAAGGGGGGGGGAGATTCCAGCTTCTCAGTGGGATATATGGGATTTGGTTCTGTCCCCAGACGGTACCAAGATATCTGACTCTTAAGTTATGACATTTTTATACATAGAAAACCTTTTGTAGGTCATTTTGAACATGTTAAAATATATTAATAATATTTTCCTCTCCTTTTCAGTCCTGCACAGTTGTACTCATGGACCTCCAGATCTTCAAAGGATCTATCTGGGCCATGGTCACCAACTCATCTGGCTTTACAGCTATGGAGGTGGAGCGGAGGGGCGGAGAGAGAAGGAAGGAGATACAAAAGTAGCCTTAATAAATGTTTTTTAAAATAAATAGAATAAATTAAATTTTAAATAGTTTTCCTGTAAGATGAGTTGTGATAAAGGCCTCATTGGCACTCTTTTGGAATGACCTACATAACTCACTTTCAGCTTCACTACTTACTTACCATACCATACTCATACTGATAAAACTTTTATACCACACCATCCAGATGATGTCCACCACATGTCCATTAATTCCATGGAACCTAAATTACAACCCGAAAGAAAGGAAGCATAATTATATAATTTGTAGTAATATTATCCAGCCACAAGAGGGAACTCTTCCCTGTGCTTAAATAAGGGCTAGGGAGTGGTCTGCTATAGCTAAGCAGAACATAGATGTGCTAGAAGCAGAAAGTTTGCATATTTATTTGTGGTTTGTTAACAAATACATACAATATATAAGCAGAACTGTAACTTCATATATGTTAAGCAGGAGTATAACAAGGCTGACTGCAGTTCTATATACTCTCAGGCACAGATACAAAAAATCCAGAAAAATCATTAATTTGGAAAGCATGACTGTAAAAGCTCCTGTCAGGGTTGTGGCATTGCAGACAGAGCTGATAAATGCTTCCCAAAGTATTCAAACACTTTCCTGTCTCTTAGAGTGTCTCTATCCTGGTAGGTCTCAGAGGGGTAGCTGTGTTAGTCTGTATCAGCAAAAACAACCAGGAGTCCTTGTGGCACCTTAGAGACTAACACATTTATTTGGACATAAGCTTTCGTGGGCTAAAACCCTCTTCATCAGATGCATGGAGTGGAAAATACAGTAGAGAGGTATATGCTGTGTTTTTATACCTCTCTGCTGCATTTTCCACTCCATGCATCTGATGAATCATGGAATCATAGAATATCAGGGTTGGAAGGAACCTCAGGAGGTCATCTAGTCTAACCCCCTGCTCAAAGCAGGACCAATCCCCAACTAAATCATCCCAGCCAGGGCTTTGTCAAGCCTGACCTTAAAAACCTCAAAGAAAGGATTCAGAGTAGCAGCCATGTTAGTCTGTATCCGCAAAAAGAACAGGAGTCCTTGTGGCACCTTAGAGACTAACAAATTTATTAGCGCATAACCTTTTGTGGGCTACAGCTCACATCGGATGCATAGAATGGAACATATAGTAAGAAGAAATATATATACATACAGATAAGTTGGAAGTTGCCATACAAACTGTGAGAGGCTAACCAATTTATTTGAGCATAAGCTTTCGTGAGCTACAGCTCACTTCATCGAATGTATACTGTGGAAAGTGTAGAAGATCTTTTTATATACACACAAAGCATGAAAAAATACCTCCTCCCACCCCACTCTCCTGCTGGTAATAGCTTATCTAAAGTGATCACTCTCCTTACAATGTGTATGATAATCAAGTTGGGCCATTTCCAGCACATCACTTGCCCCATAACCTCAGCCATGCAGAACACAATGCCATCCACAGCCTCAGAAACAATTCTGACATCATAATCAAAAAGGCTGACAAAGGAAGTGCTGTTGTCATCATGAATAGGTCGGAATATGAACAAGAGACTGCTCAGCAGCTCTCCAACACCACTTTCTACAAGCCATTACCCTTTGATCCCACTGAGAGTTACCAAAAGAAACTACAGCATTTGCTCAAGAAACTCCCTGAAAAAGCACAAGATCAAATCCGCACAGACACACCCCTGGAACCCCGACCTAGGATATTCTGTCTACTACCGAAGATCCATAAACCTGGAAACCCTGGGCGCCCCATCATCTCAGGCATTGGCACCCTGACAGCAGGATTGTCTGGCTATGTAGACTCCTTCCTCACGCCCTACGCTACTAGCACTCCCAGCTACCTTCGTGACACCACTGACTTCCTGAGGAAACTACAATCCATCGGTGATCTTTCTGATAACACCATCCTGGCCACTATGGATGTAGAAGCCCTCTACACCAACATTCCACACAAAGATGGACTACAAGCCGTCAAGAACACTATCCCCGATAATGTCACGGCTAACCTGGTAGCTGAACTTTGTGACTTTGTCCTTACCCATAACTATTTTACATTTGGGGACAATGTATACCTTCAGATCAGCGGCACTGCTATGGGTACCCACACGGCCCCACAGTATGCCAACATTTTTATGGCTGACTTAGAACAACGCTTCCTCAGCTCTCGTCCCCTAACGCCCCTACTCTACTTGCGCTATATTGATGACATCTTCATCATCTGGACCCATGGAAAAGAAGCCCTTGAGGAATTCCACCATGATTTCAACAATTTCCATCCCACCATCAACCTCAGCCTGGTCCAGTCCACACAAGAGATCCACTTCCTGGACACTACAGTGCTAATAAACGATGGTCACATAAACACCACCCTATACCGGAAACCTACTGACGGCTATTCCTACCTACATGCCTCCAGCTTTCACCCTGACCACACCGCACGATCCATCGTCTACAGCCAAGCTCTGTGATACAACCACATTTGCTCCAACCCCTCAGACAGAGACAAACACCTACAAGATCTCTCTCAAGCATTCTTACAACTACAATACCCACCTGCGGAAGTGAAGAAACAGATTGATAGAGCCAGAAGAGTTCCCAGAAGTCACCTACTACAGGACAGGCCTAACAAAGAAAATAACAGAACGCCACTAGCCGTCACCTTCAGCCCCCAACTAAAACCCCTCCAACGCATTATTAAGGATCTACAACCTATCCTGAAGGATGACCCAACACTCTCACAAATCTTGGGAGACAGGCCAGTCCTTGCCTACAGACAGCCCCCCAACCTGAAGCAAATACTCACCAGCAATCACATACCACACAACAGAACCACTAACCCAGGAACCTATCCTTGCAACAAAGCCCCGTTGCCAACTGTGCCCACATATCTATACAGGGGACACCATCACAGGGTCTAATAATATCAGCCACACTATCAGAGGCTCGTTCACCTGCACATCCACCAATGTGATATATGCCATCATGTGCCAGCAATGCCCCTCTGCAATGTACATTGGTCAAACTGGACAGTCTCTACGTAAAAGAATAAATGGACACAAATCAGATGTCAAGAATTATAACATTCATAAACCAGTCGGAGAACACTTCAATCTCTCTGGTCACGCGATTACAGACATGAAAGTTGCTATATTACAACAAAAAAACTTCAAATCCAGACTCCAGCAAGAAACTGTTGAATTGGAATTCATTTGCAAATTGGATACAATTAACTTAGGCTTGAATAGAGACTGGGAGTGGCTAAGTCATTATGCAAGGTAACCTATTTCCCCTTGTTTTTTCCTACCCGCCCCCCCAGACGTTCTTGTTAAACCCTGGATTTGTGCTGGAAATGGCCCACCTTGATTATCATACACATTGTAAGGAGAGTGGTCACTTTAGATAAGCTATTACCAGCAGGAGAGTGGGGTGGGAGGAGGTATTTTTTCATGCTTTGTATGTATATAAAAAGATCTTCTACACTTTCCACAATATGCATCCGATGAAGTGAGATGTAGCTCACGAAAGCTTATGCTCAAATAAATTGGTTAGTCTCTAAGGTGCCACAAGTACTCCTTTTCTTTTTGTGAATACAGACTTAACACAGCTGTTACTCTGAAACCTGTGAGAGGCTAATTAGTTAAGATGAGCTATTATCAGCAAGAGAAAAAAAACTTTTGTAGTGATATGGGCGATTATCACTACAAAAGTTTTTTTCTCCTGCTGATAATAGCTCATCTTAACTAATTAGCCTCTCACAGTTTGTATGGCAACTTCCAACTTATCTGTATGGATATATATTTCTTCTTACTATATGTTCCATTCTATGCATCCAATGAAGTGGGCTGTAGCCCACGAAAGCTTATGCTCTAATAAATTTGTTAGTCTCTAAGGTGCCACAAGTACTCCTGTTCAAAGAAAGGAGATACCACCACCTCCCTAGGTAACACATTTCAGTGCTTCACCACCCTCCTAGTGAAAAAGTTTTTCCTAATATCCAACCTAAACCTCCCCCACTGCAACTTGAGACCATTATTCCTTGTCCTGTCATCTGGTCCACTGGTCCATCCTCTTTGGAACCCCCTTTCAGGTAGTTGAAAGGAGCTATCAAATCCCCCCTTATTCTTCTCTTCTGCAGACTAATCAATCCCAGTTCCCTCAGCCTCTCCTCATAAGTCATGTGTTCCAGTCCCCTAATCATTTTTGTTGCCCTCCGCTGGACGCTTTCCAATTATTCCACATCCTTCTTATAGTGTGGGACCCAAAACTGGACACAGTACTCCAGATGAGGCCTCACCAACGTCGAATAGAAGGGAACGATCACGTTCCTCGATCTGTTGGCAATGCCCCTACTTATACAGCTCAAAATGCCGTTAGCCTTCTTGGCAACAAGGGCACACTGTTGACGCATATCCAGCTTCTCATCCACTGTAACCCCTAGGTCCTTTTCTGCAGAACTGCTGCCTAGCCATTCGGTCCCTAGTCTGTAGCGGTGCATGGGATTCTTCCATCCTAAGTGCAGGACTCTGCACTTGTCCTTGTTGAACCTCATCAAATTTCTTTTGGCCCAATCCTCTAATTTGTCTAGGTCCCTCTGTACCCTATCCCTACCCTCCAGCATATCCAGCACTCCTCCCAGTTTAGTGTCATCTGCAAACTTGCTGAGGGTGCAGTCCACACCATCCTCTAGATCATTAATGAAGATATTGAATAAAAGCGGCCCCAGGACTGACCCTTGGGGCACTCTGCTTGATACTGGCTGCCAACTAGACATGGAGCCATTGATCACTACCCATTGAGCCCAACGATCTAGCCAGCTCTCTATCCACCTTATAGTCCATTCATCCAGCCCATACTTAAACTTACTGGCAAGAATACTGTGGGAGACAGTATCAAAAGCTTTGCTAAAGTCAAGGTGGGTTTTAGCCCACGAAAGCCTATGCCCAAATACATTTGTTAGTCTCTAAGGTGCCACAAGGACTCCTCGTTGTCTATTCTGGTAGAATCTCATCTCTGACCTAGATAATTTATCTGGTGTTGCTCATAGACTCACAGACTTTAAGGCCAGAAGGGACCATCATGGCCATCTAGTCTGACCTCCTGCACATAACAGGCCACAGAACCTCACCATCCACTCACGTAATAGATCTATAGCCTCTGGCTGAATTACTAAAACCTCAAATCTTGATTTAAGGACTTCAGGTTACAGAGAAGCCACCATTTACTCTAGTTCAAACCAGTAGGTTATCCATGCCCCATGCTGCAGAGGAAGGTGGAAAAAAACCCAGGGTCTCTGCCAATCTGCCCTGGGGAAAAATTCCTTCCTTACCCCAAATAGGTTGAGTCCCACCAGTCAGACACCTGGGAAAGCATTATCTGTAGTAACTCAGAGTCCACCTCATCTAGTGTCCCATCTTCAGTTGTTGGAGATATTTGCTAATAGCAGTTGTGAGTAAGCCATATGCCATTGTAGGCAACCTCATCATACCATCCCCTTCATAAACTTATCAAGCTCAGTTTTGAAACAAGTTAGGTTTTATGCCTCCCCTACTCCTCCTGGAAGTCGGTTCCAGAACTTCAGTCCTCTTATGGCTAGAATCCTTCATCTAATTTCAAGCCTAAACTTATTGATGGACAGTTTATATTCATTTGTTCTGGGGAAACACTGGCCCTTAATTTACCTCCTCTCCCTCCCTGGTGTTTATCTCTCTGATGTACTTATAGAAAGCAATCATATCTCCCCTCAGCCGTCATTTGATTATGCTAAACAAGCCAAGCTCCTTAAGTCTCCTCTCATGAGGTAGGTTTTCCATTCCTCTGATCATCCTAATAGCCCTTCTCTGCACCTGTTCCATTTTGCATTCATCTTTCTTAAACATGGGAGACCAGAATTGCACACAGTATTCTAGATGAAGTCTCACAAGTGCCTTGTATAACGGTACTAACACTTCCCTGTCTCTACTGGAAATACCTTGCCTGATGCATCCTAGGATTGCATTAGCCTTTTTCATGGCCGCATCACATTGACAGCTCATAGTCATCCTGTGATCAACCAGTACACAC
Source organism: Natator depressus (assembly GCF_965152275.1). NCBI lineage: Eukaryota > Metazoa > Chordata > Testudines > Cheloniidae > Natator > Natator depressus. The sequence goes on from NC_134241.1 coordinate 46,418, forward strand.
AGGTCTTTTGTCTCCTCTGTCACTTCCTTTCCTTTGTTCAGTTTTAATCCTGTGGATTTAACATTTTATATCTCTTTCACTGAACCATGGGTAATATTCTAATTCATGCTGGTAAAGGCTACCCTCTGCTGTTCCCACAGAACCCGAGTAATTGTGTGCAAAATATTTCAGGAGACTTGCCAATGTTAAAAGGTAAACGGTAAAAAGAGATAATAGTCAAAGGAGGTAATAAATGTGGAAAGGGTCGCTTCATCAAGTAATGAGAAAGAAGGTGCCTGTGCCAATTTTTGGAGATATCGTCTCTATAAGGAATGAACATCTCCCTTTTCACTGTTTATGTTAACATAAAAAGAAAAGGAGGACTTGTGGCACCTTAGAGACTAACCAATTTATTTGAGCATAAGCTTTCGTGAGCTACAGCTCACTTCATCGGATGCATTCAGTGGAAAATACAGTGAGGAGATTTATATACACACAGAACATGAAAAAATGGGTGTTTATCATGCACACTGTAAGGAGAGGTTTCAGAGTAACAGCCGTGTTAGTCTGTATTCGCAAAAAGAAAAGGAGGACTTGTGGCACCTTAGAGACTAACCAATTTATTTGAGCATAAGCTCACTTAAGATGAGCTATTACCAGCGGGGGTGGGGGGGTTGGGGGGAAACCCTTTGTAGTGATAATCAAGGTGGGCCATTTCCAGCAGTTAACAAGAACATCTATAGTTTCACATATTCACAAGCTTTTTTGGGACAGAAACCACTGGTACTGCCTGTGTGAAAAAGTGGATTGTTTCTTTAAATCTGTAGCTGGGGGCACCAGCCTCTTCCTGGTGGGGGAGATGAGGTGGACCAGACAGAAAATTGAGGGACTGCACCCCCCACCATAAGGCCCTACCCCCTCTGTGGCTCTACCCCTTTGATACATCAGAGGCTGGAGTTGGGCAGTGCAGTGCGCTGTCTGCTCACAGCTGGTAAGAGCTGGTTGGGCACGGGGACCTGGCTCCAGGACTGGCAAAACCCTTGGGAAGTAGCAACCACAGGCGGGGGACCAGGAGCCCAGGCCAGAGCAGGTCAGTCTGGGCCACTGTGAGAGAGCCCTGGATCCTTCATCAGGACTGGGTGGCATGCCCTGGGGGCTGCTCTCAGGCACCCCTGTCCTCCACCTGGGATTACTTCTCCACTGCTGCTGGAGCTGGGTGCCCAACCAGCAAGCAACCGCTGCTTTCTCCACTCTACCTTCAGAGCTGGGTGGCTGGAGACCAGCAGCTGCTACAGGGTGGCTACGGGGGGTGGGGGTGGGGCTAAGGCAAATTTGGGGTGGCTATAGCTCCCACAAGTCTCCCTTAGTGCCACCCCTGTCTGTAGCAGAAAGCCTGACAAAAGGGGCTGGTGAAGTTCCTGGACAGAAGCTCTATGTGAAGCAGAGAGAGATATGCTGCTTTAGGATGATACTGTTTTCCTTATTCTAATAAAGTTCCTTGTTCATTGATAGAAAAAAAGCAGCTCTTTCTGTGATTTTTGTAACCATTATCACATTACATGGTGTCAGAAGATAAGAGGAAAAGAAAATGCTAAAGTTCAACCTTCCCCAAGGCTCAGTTTGATAAACCCATAGACTGGATTGACTAGAAGGAGATAATAACTATGACATAGTTCTAAAAAGTCAGATGAACAAACCATTTCAAAAAGACTGTAATATATGATGAGGTGTGGCTTTGCCAAAGGGAGCTGAGGCCCAGAGAAAGTTTCAAAGCCTGTACAAGGGCCCTAAATGAACAAGCAGAGCAATGTGAAATTGGTATCAACATGAAAGAAAACATGAGATCATCTAGTAGCTGGGATTGTAAACAAGGTACTTTTTCAGAAAAATTACAGGTAATTTCTGAGCTAACACTGAAATGAGTGGTGCAACTAGTACAGCAGGCTTAGCTACTGCAAATACCAGTAACCCAGCAAGAGAGATTCACCGATTTCTAAAATCTGAGGTGTCCCTTATGATCTAGCCTGACCTTCTGCATAACCTAGGCCACAGAATCTCACCTGCTAATGGGAGCTGGTGCAAGATGTAGCAAATAAAAAAATGTCCATGGGTAAAAGAGAAGCACCATAAAGATGCCCTGAGTAAAATATAAGGGAAAAAAGAACATTGGCAGCACGTCCGTTAAATCAAAGGAACAGGAAAGAGCCCAAACAAGGCTGAGTGATGTCTATGTCCTGGGTTTTGTTGACAGCATCACTGAACAAGCCTGGATACTAATCTCAGGACTTGCAACACTGTTGTTAAATTTAAAATTGGTTCGGGACAGAGGTGATTGATTTGTAGGGAGACTTTAATGGAGAGGAATGCTAGCTCTGCACTGAACAGGCCATACGTCCCACCCACAAACCTGGGGATCGAGGGAGGCCAGATATATTGTGTCTTTACATTGGCTCTGTGTCCCTAGTAGCCTGTCCCACCACAGCTTCCTGGCAGCATGACTCTAACGTAACCATGGACAGGGTTTCTGCAGTCAGCAGCTGCCTCAGGGACACTTTAAAGAGGGATCCCCCCTCCAAAAGGGATGAGGAAAGAGTCTCCTCCCATGAACTTCTGAGATTTAGGGCAATAAGCTTGAGGCTGCATTGTCTTTTTGCACCACCGTCCCTGCATATAGAGTTCCATAGGAACAAGACTTCAGGCAGGGTACCCACATGACACTGAATAGTCCATTCAGAAACTGAGGGTCACCTTCAGAAATGCTTGTGCAACTAACAGGAGCGTGGAAAGGATGGGAAGCACTCAAATATGAGATGCTGGTCTTGGGTGTTGCTTCCATTCTGAAGCCCAGTTAAAAATGAAACACCTTTGCTCCTCTTGCTGACACCATCTCATAATGTAAGAATCTTCAGTAGACTCAAAAGCACAGCAAGTTACAAGCTAGAGGCAAAGTGTCCACTCTACTTCTGCTACAAACTCCTCTACCATAATTTGTTCCTTTTGTTCCTCTCGGGTAGTCTAGTCACGTGATATCACTGCAGGCAATAAATACCAATTACACTGAGAGCTAAACTCAGCTCTGGTAGGTGCAACTTCCATTTGACTTACAGGAAAGCTGCACCCACTGACACCAGTGCTGACTTTGGTCCTGAGTCATTACTTGTCTGTGACTGTGCTCATGCACCTGAGAACAAATCCAAAGTCTTTCTGTTCTCCTAAGAGCCCTGAATGATTTTATACTTTCCCTGCGATTACATCTGAAATGACAGTTACAAGCATCCGTTCCTTTCTCCCTCTCCTGCCCCCATGCAGCACTGACACTAAAAATCTTTATCTGATAAGAAAAAATGGAGAATAAAACTGAATGCCCATACAAAGGACAAAACTTTCTAGATATGTCTGTAAATCTTTGCATTAAGATTTATGTAACTAGTTTGTTCTAAAAAAAAAAAAAAAACAAACCCTTCCACAACAAATTTGTTTCCATATTGCTGCGTCACTACCAGAAATAAGCACTGTGGTTTCTCATTGCATCTCAGTCAGAGTGACACAGGAAATGTTTCTGTAACACTTTCCATAAGTCAGAGAGACTAAAGGTTCAACATGTCATCAAGAGACAAAATGAAAGCATCACAACTTATGACCATAAAAAGAGGCTTTGCTGTTAGTTTTGTAAGTTACTTGGCCAAAAACATTTTCATCCTGTGTCTTGATTATTCAGCCAGACTCAATTTTCTTATTTGCCTTTTCAGATTCTTTCCACTCACATGTTATTACAAACCCTGTTACCATAGCTGTTTCCTTCCAGAGATTTCAGTATATGTCAATCATATAAATACACCAGGGAGAAGATGGTGTGAAACACCATAGACCAGTGGTTTTCAACCTGTGGTCCGCAGACCCCTGGGGAGGTCTGTAGACAATGTGTAAGATTTCCAAAGGACTCTGCATGTCCATTTGAAATGCTTTAGGGGTCCGCAAACAGAGGCCCAAACAGGGCTGGGAAGGACCAGCTTAGGGGGCCAAAGTAAGGTAAGTGGCCTGGCTGGGTTCACAGTTTGGCCTATATAATACAAGGAAGTGTGCAATACTCTAGCAGCCTCTCTGTGATCTACATAGGCAGCATCGGATTGCATCAGAGAGCTCCCTGTGCCTCCAGCATCAGGTCGTGCTTTCAGGGACCATTTTTAGTGGAAATCAGACTTTTCTCGTTTTCCAATTTTCACCAAACTTAACAGGGTTCTGCCCACTGATAACTAGAACATTCTCTGAAATACTGGAATGAACTGGATGCAGTTTTCAAAATGTATCATGATATAGACAGTTTAGATGGCAGCTGGTTGTCTAAGCAGATGGCTCAGGAACTCCTTCTCTGACAGAGCAACAGTGGCAACTCAAGGGTGACCAGGCAGGCCTCAGGATCGTCATCTGGTCTCATTTCTAACAGTGAAGGGCTGGTGCTCACCAGCAAGCTGGGTGGCATCTCCAGGTTTATGAGCCTGCAGAATCTTGAATCATCCTTGAATTTCATCCTTTCTATTTCAGACCATTTCTCCAGTTTGTCCAGATCATTTGACTTTTAATCCTGTCCTCCAAAGCGCTTGTAACCCCTCCCAGCGGGGGGTCGTCCTCAAAGTTTACAAGTGTACTCTCTATGCCATTATCCACAAAATTTATGAAGATACTGGACCCAGAACAGATCCCAGCGGGACCCCACTCATTATGCCTTTCCAGCTTGATTGTGAACCATTGATAACTACTCTCTGAGTACGGTTTCCCAGCCAGTTGTGCACCCACAGCAGGTTCATCTAAGCTATATTTTCCTAGTTTGCTTATGAGAAGGTCATGTGAGACAGTGAGACTAAAGGCTTGCCTCAGGAGCAGGCTGTGTGTTTCTCAGTTCTTCCAGCCTTTTTAGTTTTTTATCAAGCCCCTTCCCAGAGAGAGGGCACTCACTACATCCTCTTCCCCAGGTCTCCTCTTCTAAATTAACCATTTTTCTCCTCTTCTAAGTCCAGCCCTTTCACCTGGCCATTCACTCCCGAGCTGCAATCAATGAGGTGTCAGGATTCTCAGGCCCTTTTAATCTTTTTGGTGTTAGGACAGGATTGACTCCCTATCACAAGACCATTATCAGCATCTAGTCTGACTTTTTGCATGACACAGGGCAGACAACCTAACTCAGTAATTTCTGCATCAAGCCCTTAACTTCTATTTGAGCAACAGCATATCTGTTAGAATGATATCCATTCTTTTCGATTTAAAGACTTCAGGTGATTGAGACTTCACCATTAGGTAAGTTGTTCCAATGGTTAATAACTCACTGTTGAAACTTTGCACCTTATGTCTAGTATGACGTGGTCTTGAACGTGGTCTTGTCTAGCTTCAGTTTCCAATCATTGGATCTCGTGGTTTTTTTTTTTTTTTTTTTGCTAAAAAGCCATTTACTCTCAGAAATCTCTTCCCCCTGGAGGTACCTGTAGACCAGTGGTTCTCAAACCTTTAAACTGGTGACCCCTTTCACACAGCAAGCCTCTGAGTGCAACCCCCCTTATAAATTAAAAACACTTTTTAATATTTAATACCATTATAAATGCTGGAGGCAAAGCAGGGTTTGGGGTGGCGGCCAACAGCTTGTGACCCCCCATGTAATAACCTCGCGACCCCCTGAGGGGTCCCGACCCCCAGTTTGAGAACCCCTGCTGTAGACCATGATAAAGTCACCACTTAACCTTTTTTAGGATATACTAAAAAGACTGAGTTTCTTGCTATAAGGCATATTTTCCAGATCTCGAATCATCTTTGTAGCGCTTTTCTGAACCCTTTCTAATTTTTCAACATCCTTTTCTAAGTGTGGACACCAGAACTGGACACAGTATTCCAGTAATGGTCTCACTACCGCTGTGTACAGAAATAATACCACCTTCCTAGTCCTACTTGATATTCTCCTAATTATACATCCAAAGGTTCTGTTAGCCCTCTTAGCCACAGCATTGTGTAAGCGGGAGAATGGTCCCGCTATTGAAGGGAACTTTCCTGGTTTATACACTACCCCGGGGGAATGGGCTAGCGAAAGGATCTGAATCCTCACTCCCACTTCCTTTATCCAGAGGCCTGCCTGAGCTTCAGGGCTCCCCTTCCACTCTCCTGTGTGGCAGAGTCCTCGTAACCCCAAGAAGGCTGGGCCCAAGATTCCTGGGGGGCTCACCCCTCAACTTTGTCATGGTCACTTAGGGCAGGGGTCGGCAACCTGCAACACTCGTGCCAAAGGTGGCACGCAAGCCGATTTTTACTGGCACGCTGGTGCCAGCCGGGGTCCCAGCCGCCAGCCCCACTCAGCCCGCTGCCTGCCTGGGTGAACGGAACCCCAGGCCAGCAGCGGGCTGAGTGGGGCCAGCTCAGCCTGCTGCCGGTCTGAGGTTCCAGCCACTGGCCCCTTGCCAGCCGGGGTCTCGGCCGCCAGCCCCACTCATTCCACTGCTGGCCTGGGTGAACGGAAGCCCCGGCTGGCAGCAGGCTAAGTGAGGCCGGCAGCCGGGACCCCAGCTGGCAGGAGCCAGCAGACGGAACCCCAGACCAGTGGCAGTCTGCCAGTCTGGGGTTCTGTCCGCCGGCCCCGCTCAGGCCTCTGACGGTCTGGAGTTCAGGCCGCCAGCCCCTTGTCAGCCAGGGTCTCGGCTGCCGGCCCCGCTCAGCCTGCTGCTGGCCTGAGTGAACGGAACCCCAGGCCGACAGCGGGCTGAGCGGGGTCAGCGGCCGGGATCCCGGCTGGTAGGAGCTGGCAGCTGGATCTCCAGACCAGCGGTGGGCTGAGCTGCGGCCAGTCTGGGGTTCTGTCCGCCACCCCACTCAGGCTGCTGACGGTCTGGGATTCCGGCCGCTGGCCCCTTGCCAGCCGGGGTTCCTGCCATCGGCCCCGCTCACCTTGCTGCTGGTCTGGGGTCCCAGCCACCCGGCCCCTGCCAGCCTGAGTCCTGGCCGCCAGCCCCACTCAGCCCGCTGCCAGTCTGGGGTACCGTCGGTGGCCCCTGTAAAGGTAAAATTTATTACTGGCATGCAAAACATTAAATTAATGAAGACTTGGCATGCCACTTCTCAAAGGTTGCCGACCCCTGGGCTAGGGTGTCCCCACTCCGGAGTGTTCTCTTCATACTGGACACTTCCCTGACCCACTGATCATTACCTACAGTTCAAAGCAAATACAAATTATTGAACAGCAATCAATTTTTTTTAAAAAAAGGAAAAAATGGGAAAGGTTAAAGGAACACGTCACACATACACACACACACACTCCCTCCCTCCCCCCACCCACCCATGGCACGGGGACATCACAAACAGCAGTCTCTGGAATGTAAGGGAAGTTCAGTCTGTTCTTTGCATGCCCCAGGCCTCCTTCTCAGGCCCTGTCTGTGCTGCAGGGATGCTAAAGTTCGGACATTTGCTCTGGCAGTGATCATACACCTTCAGGCTCTAGGTGGCAGGACCCTTCTTCCCAGCTTCAGTCCCCCCTTCGGGGTTACGACCCCCGCCTCAAATCTGGCCTGTAAGGCCTCTTGGCTGGGGGTATCTTCCTGTGCTGGGCCCACTGCCCAGGATCCCCCATCACTCTCCCTAGCTGCTCACCGAACCAGGCTCCGGACTGCTCCAGGCCCAGCTCCAACTCCAACTCCACTGTGCCTCAGCGCTGATGCTGCTCTGCCTCCAGCTCAACTCCCTGGGCTGCTTCTCTGGGCCCTCTGGCTCTGGTTACTGCAGCTCTCCTCCCAGCACAGGTCTGCTCTCCGGGATGTTTCTGTGGCTCTGTTCCCAGCACTGACGTGCTCCTTTGGCTGCTTCTCTGGTTCTCTCTGGCTGGCACGGCTTAGCTCCCCAGCTCAGCAGGGGCCCCTGATCTCTCCTTAGCTCGGCCCGCTCTGTTCCAGGCAATTCCAGCTCAAACAGAGGATGGGACTCCTCTGGCCTCCTGACTCCCTCATTAGCCTGTTCGCACCCTGTCAATCAGGCTGACCTGGAGCCTCTCCCCATTGCTCCTGGGAACCGGTAGTCTCAGGATACTGATTTCCCATCACCCTTCCCCTTTCTTTTGGTACTGCCAACCAAAAATCCCTCACTGAGTTTTACTAAGAGGCCAACAGTCCCCTTACAATCATGCTGAGAGCTCAGTATGTACCATTATCCCCAAGACCTTTTCTATGTCATTGCATTCTAGGATACAGGCCTTCCATCTTTGTTCCTAGCTGTATGACCTTGCATTTGGCTGTATTAAAATGCATGTTGTTCAAATGAGAGCATTTTCTCATATGACCCAGATTAGTCTGTATAAAGGACTAATCTTTCATATACTTTACTTTCTCTACTTCCCTACTAATTTTTTTCTGACTTCAGCCCACCCCACCTGCCAAGAAACCTTCTATTTCCAGAATCTCCTCCTTTCTCTTGTTAGAGGATAATAATAATAAAATGTAATAATTGGCAAGACTGTCTGAGCAAAGTGAGGACTAACACTCAACTCAATAAAAAAAAAAGAGGAGTACTTGTGGCACCTTAGAGACTAACAAATTTATTTGGGCATAAGCTTCCATGGGCTAAAACCCACTTCATCGGATGCATGCAGTGGAAAATACAGTAGGAAGATATATATACACAGAGAACATGAAAAAATGGGTGTTTCCATACCAACTGTAACGTAATCTCTTTTGTGTAGAGATTGTCTGGTTTGGCCAATGTACATGACAGAGGGGCATTGTTGGCACATGATGGCATATATCACATTGGTAGATGTGCAGGTGAACAAGCCTCTGATAGTGTGGCTAATGTGATTATGTCCTATGATGGTGTCCCTTGAATAGATATGTTGACAGAGCTGGCAACGGGCTTTGTTGCAAGGATAGGTTCCTGGGTTAGTGTTTTTGTTGTGTGGTTGCTGGTGAGTATTTGCTTCAGGTTGGGGGGCTGTCTGCAAGCGAGGACTGGCCTCTATGCAAAAGAATAAATGGACACAAATCAAACATCAAGAATTATAACATTCAAAAACCAGTCGGAGAACACTTCAACCTCCCTTTCACTCAATTTCAGACCTAAAAGTCGCAATTCTCCAACAAAAAAACTTCAGAAACAGACTCCAATGAGAAACTGCAGAATTGGAATTAATTTGCAAACTGGACACCATTAAATTAGGCTAAAGACTGGGAGTGGATGGGTCATTACACAAAGTAAAAACTATTTCCCCATGCTAATTTTTCCCCCTACTTTACTCACACCTTCTTGTCAACTGTTTGAAATGGGCCATCCTGATTATCACTACAAAAGGTTTTTTTTCTCCTACTGATAATAACCCACCTTAATTAATTGGTCTTGTTACAGTTGATATGGCAACACCCATACTTCAAGCACAAATAATTCATTTTTTTCAAATTATAAATGTCTGGAAAAAAAAAAAGGTTACCTACCTTTTCATAACTGTTGTTCTTCGAGATGTGTTGCTCCTGTCGATTCCGTTCCAGGTGTGTGCGCGCCCACATCCACAGTCGTCTGAGATTTTTGCCTTAGCGGTATCCATAGGGTCGGCTGTGGCGCCCCCTTGAGTGCCGCGTTCAAGTGTTGGTATATTAGACGCTGCCGGCCCTATGCCCTCTCAGTTCCTTCTTGCCAGCAACTCCGACAGAGGGGTAGGAAGGCGGGTAATGGAATGGACATGAGCAACACATCCCGAAGAACAGTTATGAAAAGGTAGGTAACAGTTTTTTCTTCTTCGAGTGCTTGCTCATGGCAATTCCATTCTAGGTGACTCACAAGCAGTATCCTTGGAGGTGGGCTCGGAGTTCACAGTTTAGTGGCTTGTAGTACTGCCCTACTGAAGCCAGCATCGTCCCAGGCCTGCTGGGGAAGTGCATAGTGGGACATGCACATATGGATGGACAACCAGGTGACCACCCTACAATTGTCCTGGATAGGCACTTGGGCCAGAAAAGCTGCCGAAGAAGCTTGCACCCTGGTTGAATGGGCAGTTACGATCGCTGGAGGTGACACCTTTGCCTGATCATAGCAGCAGCGAATTCAGGCAGTGATCCAAGAAGAAATTCTTTGAGCAGACACTAGGTGACCTTTCATCCTGTCAGCCACCATGACCAACGGCCGCGTAGATTTGCAGAATGGCTTGGTCCTTTCAATGCAGAAGGCTCGTGCCCTCCTGACATCTAGGGAATGCAGCCAACGCTCCTCCTCCGTCTTATGTGGCTTTGGAAAAAAGACGGGTAAGTAAATGTCCTGACCCATATGACATTGCAAGACCACCTTAGGCAGGAAAGCCGGGTGTGGCTGCAGCTTGATCTTGTCTTTGTAAAAGACTGTATAGGGCAGTTCTGAGGTTAGCGCCATAATCTCAGAGACCCTGCGGGCAGATGTTATCGCAACTAGGAACGCGACCTTCCAGGACAGGAGAAGCAGACAGCAGGAAGCCAGAGACTTGAAGATGGGTCCAGAGAGCTGTGACAGCACAAGATTCAAGTCCCCTGGCGGAACGAGGTCCCTGACATGTGGATAGGAGTGCTCAAGGCCCTTGAGTAAGCTGGCAAGTTATATTCTGGACAAAAACTGACCTACCCGCGAGCTGCAGATTGAAGGCCAAAGTAGCTGCCAAGTGGACCTTGATAGATGAAAGGGACAAGCCTTGGAGCTTGAAATGCAAAAGGTAGTCCAGGATCAACTGCAGCAAGGCCCACTGGGGCCAAATACGTTTATCCAAGGTCCAAAAAGTGAACCGCTTCCATTTGGCCAGGTAGGTCATTCTGGTGGAGGGCTTTCTGCTGCCCTGCAAGACCTGCTGGACAGTGGCCAAGTACTCCTGTTCCTCTGCATTTAACCATGCACAGCCAAGCCGTCAGGTGAAGCACCACTAGGTTTGGATGCAGAAGACTCCTGTGGTTTTGAGACATCAGGTCCGGCCTTAGTGGCAGCTGTAATAGAGCAGCCACCGGGAGGTCCAGCAGCGTGCCGAACCAGCACTGGCGCGGCCAAGCCAACACTATGAGGATCACCTTCGCCCTGTCCTGCTTGATTTTCATGAGGACTCTGAATTAGCGGCACTGGAGGGAAGGCCTACAATAGAGCTCCCGACCATGGGAGCAGCAAAACGTTCAATAGGGAGCCTCTGTTGATCCCTCGAATCGAGCAGAAAATGTGGCATTTCCTGTTCTGCCTGGATGCGAACAAGTCCATCTGGGAGTTCCCCACTTCTGGAAGATGAAGGTGACCACTTCTGGATGCAGGGACCACTCGTGGCGAGATGAGAAGGTTCTGCTGAGGTGATCTGACAAAGTTTTCCTGGCTCCGGGGTGGTGTGCGGCTATGAGATGGATGCCGTGTTATACACACAAGTTTCAGAGCCTGAGCGTTTCTTGGCAAAGAGCAGACGACCTGGCTCTGTCTTGGCCATCAGGACCTGGACCACCTTGCTTTGTATGTGAGGTAGGAAGGCTTGACAGGCCAGGCAAATAGCTCTGAGCTCCCTGATGTTGACGTGTAGGGAAAGATTGTGACTCGACCAACGACTTTGCATGCTGAGATTGCCCAGGTTGGCTCCCCACCCCAGATCTGAGGCATCAGAGATGAGGGTTACTGATGGGGATGGAGCTGTGAAGGAAACACCCCTCCAACACCAATGCAGGATTCCGCCACCATGTGAGTGACGACAGTATGTGGTCCGGGACCCCTGACCACATGGTCCACACTGTGTCTGTTGGGGACGTAGACAGACGCCAGTCAAGCCTGCAGAGGCCTGAGGTGGAGCCAAGTGTGTTGGACCAAGTAAGTGCAGGCCACCATGTGAGCCAACAACCGCAGGCACATCTGAGCGGTGGTGAGAGGGGAGGCTCTGGCCTGAGTAGAGTCAAGGACTGCTCCAATGAACTCTATGCATTGTACTGGAATTAAGGTTGATTTTTTCTCGTTTATTAATGGCCCCAGGTTGCGACAGGTAGAGCAAACCATATTGAGATGCCGCTGCCCTACATCAGCCAGTCGTCGAGGTATGGATAAATTTGCACTCCTTGATGCCTGAGGTAAGTGACCACTGGTGCTATGCACTTTGTGAACGCTCTTGGGGCTGACAAGAGACCGAAGGGCAGTGCTGTGAATTGAAAATGGAGGTGGCTCAACACAAAACAGAGGAAACACCTGTGCCCTGGGAAAATGGAAATATGGAAATATGAATCATTCAAGTTGAGAGTGGTGTACTAGTCTCCCAGATCCAGCGTGGGAATAAGGGAGACCAGAGAGACCATGCAAAACTTTAAAATTCTTGAGCAGCACAGGTCCAGAATGGGTCTCAGGCCTGCTTCTGCTTTTGGGATTAGGAAATAGCGGGAGTAGAACCCTGTCTCCTTCAAGTGGGGAGGGGTCTCTACTGCCCCCAGGTGTAGGAGGTTCTCAACCTCTTGAATGAGGAGTTGCTTGTGAGAAAGGTCCCTGAAGGGGGATGGGAGGGAGGATCAGCCACAAACTGCCGGGTGTAGCCTGAAGATATTATGACAAACACCAACGGTCTGAGGTCAGCCACAACCAGGCCGACCGGAAGGGGTGCAGGCAGTTGAGGACAGAGCAGGGGGATGGATCCTGGGAAGTGACTGAGGCACCGTCCTCAGGTGCATCCTCAAAACACCTGCTTCTGGCTTCCTTGGCCTCTGGAAGAACCAGGTTGGGCAGAGGAACGAAAAGACGAAGGGTGACACCATTTAAATCCTTTGTCTCTGTCCTTCTTCCTGTAGGAACTGGACTGGGGACACCCCAGGACCTCGATGGAGGCAGAGGGGGATGAAACAGCTTTCTAACCTGCTGAGGAGTGCGTAGGCCCAAGGAATGGAGAGTGGCACAGGAGCCTTTAAGGCCATGGAGCCGTGCATTGGTCAGGTCCAAAAAGAGCCCTGCTCCCTCAAATGGGATGTCCTGAAGGGTAGTCTGCATCTCCTGGGACAGCCCAGAGGACTGTGACCAGGAGCTGTGCCTCATGACCACCGCAGAGGCGACTATCCTGGACACCAAGTCCGTAGTGTCCCAGGCCATTTGGAGGGTGCCTCTCTCCCACTGCTTTGCCCTCTTCCACCAAGGCAGCAAACTCCGGGGCTTGGTCCTGTGGAAGGCCCTCCTTGAACTTGCTGATGGAGTCCCACAGGTTGAAGCTGTACCTGCCGAGAAGGGCCTGAAGGTTAGACACCCAAAATTTCAGGCTGGTTGTCGAATAAATTTTCCAGCCAAACAAGTCCAGTCTCTTGGCATCTTTATTTTTCGGTGTGCCACTCACCTGGCCCTACTTGTCCTTTTAGTTGATGGCGGACACGACCAGGGACCCTGCTGGAAGATGCAGGTACAGGTACTCATATCTCTTTGGGAGGACATAGTACTTCTTTTCTGCCTTCTTGGAGGTAGGCAGAAGGGAACAGGGGGTCTGCCACACAGACTTGGCAATTTTGAGGACCCCTGGTGGAAGGGCAACGCCGACCCCGGCTTGGGTGGAGGAGGGTATGACATTAAAGAGGTTGTCAGACTCCTCTGCTAGCTCCTCGACCTACAAGTTCAGGTTGGCAGCCACCCTCTTGAGCATGGCCTGGTGCTCCCTGAAGTTGTCGGGGGGGCGGCTGTTTGTGAGGGGCCCGCCAGTGCTTCATCAGGAGATGACGAAGATGACTGCACAGCAGGGGGAGGGAGCGGCTTCCCCTTGCTCGTCTGGGGACAGCCTCTTGGGTGTCAGGGCCCGCTGTGTTGCCCCTGCCTTGGATTGGACACCAGGCTCCAACTTGGGTTCCGGCTATGCCGGGGGCAGCTTGTCCGATGCTGCCTGGGAGGAATGGTGGGAGTACGGGACCGGCATAACAGGTACATCCCCACAGGTTCAAGTACTGCCACTGAGCAGGCAATTGCCCCTGCCTCCACGCTGCTGCCGCTGGAACTGCACCAGTCTTGCGGACCGGTGGCGATTCACCTTTTATAGGAAAGGGACTGAACTCCCCTTCAGGCTCGAACCACTGCACTTCCGGAGAGGAGGGCGAAACCATAGCTGCCTCTGATCCTCATTAGCAACCGGTAAGGAGAGGGCAAGGACCAATGCCTGCCTGAAGAATCATAGAATATCAGGGTTGGAAGGGACCTCAGGAGGTCATCTAGTCCAACCCCCTGCTCAAAGCAGGACCAATCCCCAAGTAAATCATCCCAGCCAGGGCTTTGTCAAGCCTGACCTTAAAAACCTCAAAGAAATGAGATTCCACCACCTCCCTAGGTAACGCATTTCAGAGCTTCACCACCCTCCTAGTGAAAAAGTTTTTCCTAATATCCAACCTAAACCTCCCCCACTGCAACTTGAGACCATTACTTCTTGTTCTGTCATCTGGTATTACTGAGAACAGTTTAGATCCATCCTCAGAACCCCCTTTCAGGTTCCAAAGAGGTACCGGGGAGCCGGAGACCGGTGTCACGACAGATAACAATCCCACACCTGGGGAGACCACCCAGGTGATGGTGATCTGCACCATGACCAACTCTGGTGGGAGGCCTGACAGTACCATGGGTACGGGGTTTGGCATCGTGACTCAGGTGTCCTGTGCCTTGCAAGCAGAGACCTTGGCATCAGGGACCTGTGTCTTCAAAGTGGAGACCGAGGCTGCGGTGCCAGGGTCCCAGGCCGCAGTGACAGGGACCAACACCTGTGGTCCAGGGATGCTCCACCATTTTAGGGAGCAGTCCCATAACCAACTTGCCCATAGATGTCAGAGCCTTGTCCTTGTCCATTGTCTGGCTTGGCATCTGTGGTGCTGGTCGGCCTATCTGCTCTTTGGCTGCCAGACCCGCTTCGGGCACAGATGACTCTACTAGGAGCCGGGACCCCATGCCGATTCCAGGAGTTGGAGATGGGTCCGTGGCTGGGCTAAGGGGTCCAACCGCAGTGGTACCTCCAAGCACCTCCAGCGTGGGCATGGGGCCTGACAGAGGTCCTCTGCCTGAAGCCCCCTTCTTCTGCAGTGCTGGTGGGCCCATCGACTTTGACCACTTCTTATGCGCTGTGGAGGGGAAACGATACCAGGTGGATTCCAGTGCTGATGATGCACTCTGTGCTGATGCTGAGGTGCCGGGCATGGAGTTCGATTGAGAGGGCTCTGAGGTAGGATGAAGTGCAGCCTCCATAAGGAGGGCCCTCAAGCAGATACCCTGCTCCTTCTGAGTTTGAGGGCAAAAGTTTTTGCACATCCTGCACTTATCCTTTCTGTGGGACTCCCCAAACACTTTAAACAGCTCTCATGGGGGTCCCTAATTGGCATCGGCTGGCTGCACAATGAACATGGCTTAAAGCCTGGGAAACGGGTCATGCCCTACTCTGAGGCAAAGTTCCAGCCAGGACTCTAACTCCTAAACTACTACTCTAACACTTAGGTACTGAGTTAGATCTTTAAGTTAACAACAAAGAAGACAGAACAATGGACTGTAAGAATCGCTAATGTTCTTGCAATGCAAGACAAGATGGTCCAACCATCACTGGAGGTAAGAAGGAACTGAGAGGGTGTAGGGCTGGCAGTGCCTAATATACTAACGCGTGAGTGCGGAACTTAAGGGGGCGCCACAGCCAACCCTACGGATACCGTTAAGGCAAAAATCTCTGACGACTGTGCACGTGAGCGTGCACACACCTAGAATGGAATGGACATGAGCAACACATCTCGAAGAAGAACAAAGGCTTAAAGGAGAGTGCCTTTCATAGAATCATATAAGATTCGGGTTGGAAGAGACCTTAGGAGGTCATCTAGCCCAACCCCCTGCTCAAAGCAGGACCAACTCCAACTATATCATCCCAGCCAGGGCTTTGTCAAGCTGGGCCTTAAAAACTTCTAAGGATGGAGATTCCACCACCTCCCTAGATAACCCATTCCAGTGCTTCACCACCCTCCTAGTGAAATAGTTTTTCGTAATATCCAACCTATACCTCCCCAACTGCAACTTGAGACCATTGCTCCTTGTTCTGTCATCTGCCATCACTGAGAACAGTTAAGTCACCCTTCTTAAGTTATTGGAAAACATCTAGGACATAACGGGTGCTTCTGCAAATAACTAAACAATAATAAACTAATAATAATAAATAGTAATGGACTTTAACCCATGTACTTATGCATATGGCTTGCCTATGAATCACCTACATCATTGTTATCCACATTCTCTCTCTCCCATTCCTTCTGACTAATTGTTACTGTTTGGTCTTGTCTTAAGCTAATTGAAAAAGACTCTTGTGCAGTGTCCTGCACAATGGGGCTCTGATCCTCAAGGGACTTCTGGGTGCTATCACAATAATGATAGACTCTTACAATTGCTCTTGACCAGTGAATTTGCAAAACAGGTGGGTGTAGCTTTCATTTAAATTGTTTCAATATCCTTATGAAGCCTATTGTCTAAACTGCTGGAATTCAGTAGGATTGTGATTGTTTTCTGTCTGTTCTTAGGGTATGTCTACACAGCAGCTGGGAGACATAATTTCCAGCTTCAGTAGACATACACGCACTAGCTCTGCTTGACTTAGTGCACTAAAAATAGCAGCACAGGCAGCTGCTCGGCCTAGCCACCCATGTATAATCCTATTTTACCATGGGATACATAGTCAGGCAGTTAGTCTGAGCTGCTGCCTGTGCTGCCTCAGTCAAACTGCTATTTTTAGCATGCTAACTCCAGCAGAGCTAGCACATGCAAATCTACCTGAGCTGGGAATTCCACCTCCCGGCTGCTGTGGGAGGTACCATTAGAACTATCCAGAGGAATTAATTTGGAGACTACATACAATGTCGTGCTTGGAGTGTCCCTTAACAAGCTATGCTTGTAACAAAGGGAAGGGCTAGTTAGCCCCTTGTGACATTCTATACCTTGGGGGAGCACCCTGTAACCCCCATATTCCTCATTTATATATAATTGTAATCTTGCATATAAGGTATGCATATAAGGATCTTGTCATTTAAGGTATCAGGGGAAAGGTTATGATCTGATGAAAGTCACTGTTCTATCTAAATGTGTATATCATTAGTGCATATAAAGTTATGAAATTGTGTTGTATAGTTGTCAGTAAAACATGCTGTAAGTTGGGGAATCACCAGATATTAGCTCCCCAGAGACAAGAGCAATGAAAGTAATCAACGCCCAGGCGGGTGTCAAACAACCATCAACAGCCATTGTCCAGCAAGGGAGCTACAATTCAATGACTCACCTGCAAAAGGCCACACCAGGGGAATTGCTCAACCTTGCCTGATGACTCAGCAATGCGCACCAGACATGCCTGGACTTATGTTCTCCAAGTACATGGGCTAAGGGTATAAAACAGAACACAGGGGCCACATGCTTTGCCTTTTCTCCTCCCCCGACCCATGCTACAAGCAACAAGGACGCTCAGACTCCAACAGAGGAGACTGGCCCAGGTTTAAAGGACAAACCTGTATAACAAGGACTGCAATATCCAGTGGGGTGAGGAAAAGGGCTTAATTTAGATGTTGCCCAGTCTAATAGAGTTGAGAGTTTAGACTGCACGCTTATATTTCTTTTCTTTTGTTGACTAACTCTGACTTTTTGCCTATCACTTACAGCCACTTAAAATTTTTCTTTTGTAGTCAATAAATGTATTTAACTGTTTATCTTTACCAGTGAGTTTGCCTGAAGTGTCTGATGAATCTGCTCAGGTTTGCAAAGGATGGTGTATATAGAATCATAGAATCATAGAATATCAGGGTTGGAAGGGACCCCAGAAGGTCATCTAGTCCAACCCCCTGCTCGAAGCAGGACCAATTCCCAGTTAAATCATCCCAGCCAGGGCTTTGTCAAGCCTGACCTTAAAAACCTCTAAGGAAGGAGATTCTACCACCTCCCTAGGTAACGCATTCCAGTGTTTCACCACCCTCTTAGTGAAAAAGTTTTTCCTAATATCCAATCTAAACCTCCCCCATTGCAACTTGAGACCATTACTCCTCGTTCTGTCATCTGCTACCATTGAGAACAGTCTAGAGCCATCCTCTTTGGAACCCCCTTTCAGGTAGTTGAAAGCAGCTATCAAATCCCCCCTCATTCTTCTCTTCTGCAGACTAAACAATCCCAGCTCCCTCAGCCTCTCCTCATAAGTCATGTGCTCTAGACCCCTAATCATTTTTGTTGCCCTTCGCTGGACTCTCTCCAATTTATCCACATCCTTCTTGTAGTGTGGGGCCCAAAACTGGACACAGTACTCCAGATGAGGCCTCACCAGTGTCGAATAGAGGGGAACGATCACGTCCCTCGATCTGCTCGCTATGCCCCTACTTATACATCCCAAAATGCCATTGGCCTTCTTGGCAACAAGGGCACACTGCTGACTCATATCCAGCTTCTCGTCCACTGTCACCCCTAGGTCCTTTTCCGCAGAACTGCTGCCTAGCCATTTGGTCCCTAGTCTGTAGCGGTGCATTGGATTCTTCCATCCTAAGTGTAGGACCCTGCACTTATCCTTATTGAACCTCATCAGATTTCTTTTGGCCCAATCCTCCAATTTGTCTAGGTCCTTCTGTATCCTATCCCTCCCCTCCAGCGTATCTACCACTCCTCCCAGTTTAGTATCATCCGCAAATTTGCTGAGAGTGCAATCCACACCATCCTCCAGATCATTTATGAAGATATTGAACAAAACCGGCCCCAGGACTGACCCCTGGGGCACTCCACTTGACACCGGCTGCCAACTAGACATGGAGCCATTGATCACTACCCGTTGAGCCCGACAATCTAGCCAGCTTTCTACCCACCTTATAGTGCATTCATCCAGCCCATACTTCCTTAACTTGCTGACAAGAATACTGTGGGAGACCGTGTCAAAAGCTTTGCTAAAGTCAAGAAACAATACATCCACTGCTTTCCCTTCATCCACAGAACCAGTAATCTCATCATAAAAGGCGATTAGATTAGTCAGGCATGACCTTCCCTTGGTGAATCCATGCTGACTGTTCCTGATCACTTTCCTCTCATGTAAGTGCTTCAGGATTGATTCTTTGAGGACCTGCTCCATGATTTTTCCAGGGACTGAGGTGAGGCTGACTGGCCTGTAGTATACACTTTCCATTGATGAAGTGGTGAACCAATTAATACATTTGCACTGCTCGTCTTGAGCAATGCAAGATGGTATATTCCTGAGGTATAAGGCTGGGAGCTGAGGGGATTTGGCTGCTGCCTTACTCTGTGTGATTCATGAGTGGCTCTGGGAGCATAAATGCAATCTAGCTGGGTGTGCGGCTCCACATGTGGTTATGCTGAGTGATAACAGCACCTGGAGGGGTTTGCTGCTTGTCACTAGCAAAGCATTGTGAGAGACAGCCCAAGCTGGAGAGTTAAGGGGGCACAGCGGTTCCACAGTCCCAGACTGCACCCCAGGGATCCTGTCATACTCCTCCTCGTTATTGGCCTTGTGGTTAGGGTATAACACTACTTGGCTGAGACCCTAAGTTCATTTTCAAGTACACTCCTCCCTCTCATGTAACAATGAAGTACCCTCTGACAATACCATGTTTCTTTTGCCACCTACCCAGAAAGTCCTTTATAAACATTGCAGACTGCTCCCATTGGAAATGGGAATGTCTGATTTCTAGAAACAGATGCAGATAGACAGATGGATGAGAACTTCAAAGTTGCTGTTAGCCATCTTCCCTCCACCTCAAGAGAGCAGGAGCTTCCTGTGGTGCTCTTGCAATTCCCTCTACTCATTGCTAGTCCTATGCTCTCCCTTCTAGAGCCTTTTTCAATCTGCCCCATGCAGGTCAATCCTCCCTTGAAGATCCTGTGGGGTCCCAAAAGCACAAATGGGAGCTGCTGGGGCAAAATTTGTACTCATGATTGCAATATTTCTTTTTAGTTAGACAGAAGGATGATGGTCTTAACAGCACTGGACCAGGAATGTAAAAGGTCCACTTAAACCAATTAAACAAGAGTTTACTTGGACTCCAAATCATCCCTCCTGGAGGTGGACTCCGTCTTGCTCTGAATGCTCCCATCGCTGCCTCTCTGTGATATTTGGGCAATGCAGCTTCAAGGCATATTGCAGGAGTTACTTTTTGGAAATGAATTTCTTTCTCACAATAGTTATGGAGACTCCATGTGCTACACAAACCTGGAATGGCCAAAAGCAAGTAGCAGATGAGTGTACCATCTGAAAAGAGTGGCAATCTTGTGTCAGCAAAGAGCAAGTCTTTTTGCTAAGGCTTGCAATTTGAACCAGAAAAATTGGTGGCCTCTGATGTTAAGCCTGTAATCAAAACATAAATTTATTATGACCAAGTGTTTAAAGAGGGTTGGTGTGAAAACATAGGCATGAATATTTCACAAAGGGATTAGACAAACAAGAAAACATGGCATTACTTATGTATAAGCTCAGCTGGTATCAGCAAAAGTGAAGATATAATTATTTTGCCAGCTGGTTTTGTCTCTATCTGAGCATTAGCAACTTTGAAAAAGGCTGGAACAAGGAGTGGCTGGATGTGCTCTTAGGGGTGGCACTAAACTGGCCTCAAATTTTTAGTTCTCTTTTCTTGGTGCCTGTATCCCAGTGGTTCTAAAACTTTTGTACTGGTGACCTCTTTCACATAGCAAGCCTCTGAGTGCGACCCCTTTTATAAATTAAAAACACTTCTTTATACATTTAACACCATTATAAATGCTGGAGGCAAAACGGGGTTTAGGGTGGAGGCTGACAGCTTGTGACCCCCCCATGTAATAACCTCACGACCCCCTGAGGGATCCCGACCCCCAGTTTGAGAACCCCTGCTGTATCCCATTTCAGCTATGTGGCAATATTCAGCAGTTGTGTTCTATATTGCAGTATTTCTTTCTTTTCCCAGACTCTGTGATATTCTAGTCTGTTGCATGTAACAGAACACAAGAATAAATAACTTCCCTTGTTTAAATAAGGCTTTCCCCCACATTTCAAATTGGCTAAACACTTGATTAGAGAATGGGAAAATATAGGGGCAAGAAATGTAATGGATTGTCTGTCTACAATCATTGCTATCACATGCCTTATTTAGTTTTTCAAAAAAAGGGTTACAAGAACATTAAGTTTGC
The DNA here is from genome assembly GCF_965152275.1 of Natator depressus. Classification (NCBI taxonomy): domain Eukaryota; kingdom Metazoa; phylum Chordata; order Testudines; family Cheloniidae; genus Natator; species Natator depressus. The sequence continues at coordinate 67,481 of NC_134241.1, forward strand.
ATGATGTCAGGAAGTACAACCTTAACTCTGACATTTTATATGTATGCATTATTATGTGTGCATGCACTGTTATGATCCAATCTAAATATATTATCACAGACTATTATTTCTGCTGGATCAAGGCAGGAGCTGCAAAGCAGCAAGGCACATGCTTAATTTTATGCATGTGAGTAATTCTACAGTACAATTTTGTCATTCTCTAGGCAAGGGAGATCAGTATGTCCATTCATGTGCTTAAAGTTAAATACATACTTAAATGCTTTGCTGAATCACAGCCTCCATGAGGCAGGCATGCAGCATTTATCTTTAAGTAATGGATTAGAACAAAAAGAGGGAAGCTCCAGTGAGAAGAATTGCTACCGGTCACCCAAAAATAAAATGTGATTTATTTTTATTAAACTAAATACTTATTTTCACAATATTAAATTATTTTTACCCTTACTGAGGGGACATTTCCTCTTTCACTGTGCATCATTTCATCTGTGCATTAAGTGAGTTAGGTGTCTTCTGGAAATAATAGGACATGATCAATCAAAGGTTGAATCTTAATGCTCAAGGGACAGAACTGAAGCCACATTGGGAGGACTTAACTTTGTCATTTCGTGAGTTTTGAGTACTTCACTTTGCAAACAACGTTCTCACAAAGCAGTGTTTTAAATTACATTTCCTATTTTACTTAAAAAGAAAATAGATAAAGAAATTCCATAATTGTGGTTCTGTTTACTAGGGAGCACTAGAATGCTCCCTCATGCACAGGATATGCATTCATTGAGGCAAACCAGCCTGGTAAAGGAAGATTTCAGAAAGTTATAGGCAACTAAAAACAGGAAGTTAATCATGGAAACTATAATGCTTCTTCCATTAATCTATGGGATGTTATTCAGGATAACCTTCTTTCTGTCAAGATGGTTCACCAGCAGAATAAACCCAAACCACTGGTATCTCCCCAGGATGTTTACAACATGGATGAGAGCTACAATTTTTCCAATGCTTTGTCTCAAAGTTTGAACCCGGATCTTATCCATCTCGTACTAAAAGGTTTAATGACAGGTTTCAGAGTAGCAGCCGTGTTAGTCTGTATCTGTAAAAAGAAAAGGAGTACTTGTGGCACCTTAGAGACTATCAAATTTATTAGAGCATAAGCTTTCGTGAGCTACAGCTCACTTCATTGGATGCATACTGTGGAAACTGCAGAAGACATTATATACACAGAGACCATGAAACAATACCTCCTCCCACCCCACTCTCCTGCTGGTAATAGCTTATCTAAAGTGATCATCAAGTTGGGCCATTTCCAGCACAAATCCAGGTTTTGTGCAGGAAATGGCCCACCTTGATTATCATACACATTGTGAAGAGAGTGGTCACTTTGGATGGCCTATTATCAGCAGGAGAGTGAGTTTGTGTATGGGGGGGCGGAGGGTGAGAAAACCTGGATTTGTGCTGGAAATGGCCCAACTTGATGATCACTTTAGATAAGCTATTACCAGCAGGAGAGTGGGGTGGGAGGAGGTATTGTTTCATGGTCTCTGTGTATATAATGTCTTCTGCAGTTTCCACAGTATGCATCCGATGAAGTGAGCTGTAGCTCACGAAAGCTCATGCTCAAATAAATTGGTTAGTCTCTAAGGTGCCACAAGTCCTCCTTTTCTTTTTGCGAATACAGACTAACACGGCTGTTACTCTGAAACCAATTTATTTGAGCATAAGCTTTCATGAGCTACAGCTCACAAGTGAGCTGTAGCTCACGAAAGCTTATGCTCAAATAAATTGGTACCCCTAGTGCACACTCCCATCCAAATGCATATGCACACTGCCCTCTTGTGTAAACTCACCCCCACCTTCATGCAGATACAACCACTTATGTTCACCTTTATACACATGCCCATTGCCTTCATGTGTGTGAAGACAATATTCCCTCAGGCCCACTCCACTCTCCCTCTTATCCTCCTACCCCCCACCTTTATGTATGTCCACTCTCCCCACACATACACCCCCCCCCCGTAGGCCCTAATGTATACATATGCATGCACACACATAAGTGTATATGGTTCAATTCAATAAGATGTTGTTGCCATGACAAGCTATACAAATATTGCCAAAGAATAAGAGAAACACAGGTGCCAATGCTGCTGAGCTGTGCTTGACACAAGAATAGAGTTTTGTTGGAGGGAGAGGGGGGAAATCTATGGAGGGTAGCAGAGAACAATTCCAAAAGCACTGTGCCACATTGTAAACCCACTTATACCAGGGGGATTCCCTGGAAGTTGGTTCCACCAACTTCATGGCTCCTTTATGCCTCTGGAATGATGGAAAGGGGCTGGAGCTTAATGCACCATCAGCCCCAGAATTTTCAGGTCTCCGTCAGTGGTAGGTAGGTACAAAATGCCCAGGATGTGTTCAGAGCTTGATCACATGTGTCATTCTAGTCCATTTCTGATCTGGTGGCATGTGGCTCCATAGCATGATGCGGGCTCTGCCAGTTCTTTCTCCATCTCTCAGGGGCAGGCACTATTCTTTTTCCTCATTGCTTTGTTGATTAAAAGTCTTTCATGATTCCTGATAGCTTGAGGAAATCTCTTTCTTGGACTTACTCCTACTTCAGACATTAGAATAGGAAGAGTGTCTCCCCACATCTCTCTGCTTAGTCTATCCCATGGCAGCACAATTGCTCCTCCCTAGGTTTAGACGGTTCTGTAACTATCCATTTCCACCTCCAGTTTGTAGCACTGACTCTGAATTTGAAAAGCATCTGCTTAAGTTTTGAGCATTTTACTCTGGTAAGATATCAGCTAGTATGATTGTTCTGGGAAGGGAACTTGTAGCAGTTGTTGCTGGTTTTGATTTGTTCTTTTCATTGACTTTTTTAGGTTTTAGGTGCTGGCCTAACATTTTGAGCACCTTTTGGTTCTGAGTGGGGTTATTTGCATGACTGGTGAGGAAGGCTACAGTTTTTGAGTCCAGGAAGTGATGATATATGATAATGGATCATGCTTTACTCTGGGATTTAGTTTTTCATACCATAGTGCTTGTTTGCTTTCTTTTTGGGTGGGTGTGTACACACGGGGAGTGGGGGGCATCTCCTGTTTTGGTTGAGAAGGCACAAGAAGTTGAATGCTGTTTTCTGGCTGCTGATTAGCAGGGGAACTGGGCTATTTCTGTTGGTGCTAAAGTTCCTGTGCCTGGAGGATATGTTTGTGAAACTCCAGATGTTGGGATTCTACTGGGTTTTCAGTCCAGGCTGTAATCAGCTATTAAAGTTAAGCCCCAGACTTCATTTCCATACAGCAGAATGGCTTGGGTTATGCTTGCAAATACTTTTAAGCAGTAATTTTATTAAACATTATTTCTATTTAATTATTTCTTTCTGGCATAAAAGGAGCACAGAGTTTTTTCAGTCACTCTGAAGCTCCTTGATGCATTTCCTAGGGGTCTGAAGTCTTTATAATTTAGGAAATGTTCAATTTCTATGTGTCTGTAATACCATTTTACTCTGTCTTGAATCTTTTTCTAAAAATATAATGATTTTCATTTTCTCTAGGTTGATCTGTAGGGCTCATGTATTGCAGAAGATTCCTAGCAGGTATATCAGTCTTATTGCATAAATTATATAACATGACTAGGGCATTACCCTACAGCAAGAAATTATTGCTGAATTATTTAATGGGAGCCCAGAGCTTGGAAATTGTTACAGTACAGCCAACAGATCTGTTATATAAATGTTGAAGAGGGTCCGGTTGATGTTACATCTCTGTTCTACTCCCTTTCTTTCTGGAATGTTTTCCCTTTAATGGACTGGTGCATGGATTTAATGATGGCATGGGGTTTTCCACATTTCCAGTCTGTAGCAATTTAAGATTCAGTTCTGGGTACCAGGCTGAGTCAAAAGCTTTTTAAAATCTATTAAGCAGCCAAATAACTTCCATTTTTTAGTTATCTTACATGTTTTTATTGAGAGTCTAAGCTGTAAATGTGGTTGGTGATTCATTTCTCAGGGAGGAATCTAATTTGATTTTTCTGTACTATGTTGTTAACGGGCAGGTATCATATTATCTTTTTAGTGACTTTGCTGATTTGCTGCTAATACATACATCTCTGTATACATCTGGGTTGATAACAACTCAGCTGATGAATGGCATACCACCCACTGACTTAACATAGTTCAGGTGACTCAGCCTGTGCTACTTCTCTTGTCAATGTCCAATGCATGGATCTGCCTTTCTGGCAGCATCATCTCACTCTTGCGAGTAACTAAAAGGAGGCACAAGTTATGACAAGATGGATCTTCTTCTATTTCTCTCCTCTTCATTTTTCATGGTGTCGCTCTTCTCACTCCAAATGCAATGGGAAATATGGAAAAGACGTGAAGGGGAAGAATCACCTTTAAATCTTCTCTGTAACTTCTGAGTCACTTTAATATATTTCTGTCCCTGATTGTGTTAATTGCTTCAATATCTCACATTTCCCATGCAATACTTTCTAGGAAAAGGGTCCAAAGTTTCCCTATTCCCTTCCTAGTTTCTCAAATGTCCTCCTATCCCATCCTTTTTGAAGATACAGAAAAGGGAGAGCCTTGTGTATTCAAAAACATCTTAGGAAATGTTGCTGTAGCAGCCTAAGCTTATATTTCAGAGGCCTGTCAATAATGCTTCTGGCTTTGTATCCATGGAAACCCATTCTCCTATCCCAATGCAGGAATTAATTGGAGTCCCCACCCCATCCTTGATCAGAGAATCACTATGATATAATAAAGTCAGCCTGATGTGACCTCAACTTCACTCTCTTTTATATATCAATTTAAGAACAATTGCTACAGAACGAAAGGTTTAATTTATTTCCACAGAGTTAAACAGAAGAAAATGGAAATCCAGCTCATTCCCTCAGAAAAAAAACAGAGCCCCAATCTTGGCAAGAGACCCACTGACTTCAACAGGAATTTTGCCTGAGTGTGGCCGGCAGGAGTTGGCCCACAGATAGCTGTGCTTTGTGCATCTCTTTTTCTCTCTCCCTCTCTTTTCACATAGGGCTCTGCTATTAATGCAACTACTCACATCAGGAACTGAAACTATTGTATTGGAAGAGAAGAGAGAGTTCCATACAGCTAAGCAAACAAACGATACGGAGGCCTAATTCCTTCCATGCAATCAATTCCCACCCCAGGAAACGATCTTCAGATCTTCAGAGAGAGAGGAGGCAGAAAGGACAATACGTTCCCCAGGTTGTTTCCAGACTTCTCTTTGGAAGGATTGTCACTAATTACAAAACAGACACTTTGTATCCTCACTGGCTCTGCTGCTGGGGGCCCTTCCCTCCTCTCTATAGTGACCTCAGTCACCTTTCCACTCTTCTGTCTCCTCATTCCTCCTTTCACCTCCCTCTCACTGCTCCCTTCTTTTTAAATTTCTCCATCTCTTTATTTCCTTCTTATCCTCCAATTTACCCCCTTTTCCAGTCTCTCTCTCTTTCCGCTTTGCTTGGCTACCAATTTCTCTGTCTTTATTTTCCTCACCATCTGATACTTCATACTGAGCAACTGGTTCTTTTGTAACCATGACAACATCAGGATGACATCTTCAAAAGATCTCACCATTACCCTGAGGAACTAGATTTCATTAAATGCCAATGACACTTTTGAAATAAAGTTTAATGTTTCCTATACAAAACCAAGAGTGGGGTTTTCTCTTGACTGTGTGACTTCCCTTGGCTCAGTTAGTGTCAACAGTACTCATAGGTGGTTTGTACATATGGGCAGAAAACCTGGGGTTTGTAAAAGAAAGTTACTTGCCAAAGTACTGGGTTCTTTTAGACAATTGCCTGTGCTCATCCTTACTGTGATTGACAGGTGGTACCCACACTCAGAGGAGAAGGACTAAGAGTTTTACTTCAACAAAGATGGCAGGAGTGCTATCACAAACTGATCACACAATCCAGAGGTTAAACCCAGGTCATGATGCTGTGTGAAGGTCTACACAGAAATTCAGGTAGCAGGCTTGCATATCACTATGATGGGAACAATTCTGAGAGATGCAACAGAGGTCACCTTACCTCTGGTGGAACAATGACTTATACCACATGGTTCTGGGATCCCTGATAGCTCATAGAACACATGCACGCAGCATGTGACCTTCTTGGACAGTCTATGAGAGGAGACTGACTGACCCTTAATACCACAGATAGTGTGAGCAATTTTCAGAATAGCTTAGTTCTCTTCTGATAATAACTCTTAAGATCTAGGCAATGCAATCTCCTCAGGCAGCAAATGAGGTTTAGGGAAAATACAGATAAGTTAAAAGATTAATTTTGAAAAAGTCAGAAACCCTATTAGCAAAATACTTCAGCTGAAGATAAAGGTTCACCTTATCCCCAATGGAAAACTATACAGGGTACGTTAACTGTATGTCTCTGTATCTCACAGATAACTGATGAGATAACCATAAAGAACACAGTTTCTACGCTACCCCTATTATCTCCATCCCTGAGGTTATCACAGATTAGAAGGTGAAAAAAACGCACTCATGATGACATGTTTTCCGAGCTCATGGAGTCCTCCCGCACTGATAGGACAAAGCTTAATGCATGGAGGCATTCAGTGACTGAGGCCAGGAAAGAATTAAGTGAGCTCGAAGAGCGGAGGTAGGACGCGATGCTGAGGCTAATGGGGGAGCAAACGGACATGATGAAGCGTCTGTTGGAGCTGCAGGAAAGCCAACAAGAGCACAGCCCGCCACTGTATCCACTGTATAACCGCCTACTCTCTTCCCCATGTTCCATAGCCTCCTCACCCAGATGCCCAAGAACACGGGTGGGGGGAGAGGAGGGGGAAGGCTCCGGGCACCCAGCCACTCCACTTCAGAGGACGGCCCAAGCAACAGAAGGCTGTCATTCAAACAGTTTGATTTTTAGTGCGGCTACAATAAGCAATGTGGCCTTGTCCTTCCCTCCTCCCCGACCCCACCCGGGCTACTTTGTCCATTATCTCTTTTTTTTTTTAATTAATAAAGAAAGAATGCATTGTTTCAAAACAATAGTTACTTTATTTCGAAGGGGGGAGGGTGACTGGCTTACAGGGAATTAAAATCAACAAAGGGGGTGGGTTTGCATCAAGGAAAAACACACAACTGTCACACCGAAGCCTGGCCAGTCATGAAACTGGTTTTCAAAGCCTCTCTGATGCGCAGCGTGCCTTGCTGTGCTCTTCTAATTGCCCTGGTATCTGGCTGCTCAAAATCGGACGCCAGGCGATTTGCCTCAACCTCCCACCCTGCCATAAACGTCTCCCCCTTACTTTCACAGATGTTATGGAGCACACAGCAAGCAGCAGTGGGAATGCTGGTTGCACTAAGGTCTGACCAACAGCACCAGTGAGCTTTTAAACGTCCAAAGGCACATTCTACCACCATTATACACTTGCTCAGCCTATAGTTGAACTGCTCCTTACTACTGTCCAGGCTTCATGAGCCATGAGAGCAAGGGGTAGGCTGGGGTAGGTGCAACTGCACAGTGCTACCAGCTGGGAGAGCAGCTTGAGGCAGAAGCCTCCAGCTGGCAGGAGAGCAGAGTTGCAGTGGAAGCAGTGGAGCCATACACCATGCCCTGGAGGTTGCTAGGAGCCGGGAAGGGAAGACGTTCCCAGAACCCCTGGCCAAGCTACATGTCCGACGAGGATGGCTAGCAGTCCTACTGCACCGTCTGCTGCGAAGGCACCCAGGAGCGGCTGCTGTGTAGCAATGTCAGCTGCTGCAGGTGCTTCTGTGTCGAATGCTTTGAGGTCCTGGTAAGGCAAGGTACCTTGGCCAAGGCAAAAGAGCAAGAGCCCTGGAGCTGTTACATGTGTCAACCACAGAAGTGCTATGGGTTGTTACAGCGCCGATCGGACTGGAATGTACAGCTGCAAGACTTCTTCACCAGCGACAAAGGACAGAAATATGATGCACCTAAAATCTAAAAAGGCCCGCACATTTCCCGAAGTCACTACTCTTGATAACAGAATGTCAAGGATTGCATTGGCTACTTGGATCACAGCATCCCCACAGTAGACTTGCCCACAACAGCAGCAGCGACGGTGAGCTGAGCGGGCTCCATGCTTGCCGTGATATGGCATCTGCACGCGTAACCCAGGAAAAAAGGCGCGAAACGATTGTCTGCAGTCACTTTCATGGAGGGAGGGGTGACTGATGACAGGTACCCAAAACCACCCGAAATAATTGATTTGCCCCATTAGGCATCGGGAGCTTAACCCAGACTTCCAATGGACAGCAGAGACTGCGGGAACTGTGGGATAGCTACCCACAGTGCACTGCTCCGTAAGTCAATGCTAGCCACGATAGTGAGGACGCACTCTGCCAACTTAATGCACTTAGTGTGGACATATCCAATCGACTGTATAAAATCGAATTCTAAAAATTGACTTCTATAAAATCAACCTAATTTCGTAGTGTAGACATACCCTACATCACTCCCCTGCCTTAAATAAGTTTTACATATGGCTGGAACCCTTTGTTTGCCAGTGTGGTTCTCCCCCAGACCCCTCACCGGAAAAATACTGGTATTCTATCGTGGAATCCAGTACCAGGTGACGTAATCACATGATCCAGCAGTGCCAAAGCAGCCAAAGGTTGTTTGTAGCATCCCAGGAAGCTTCTCAGGAAGGTGGGAGATTAGCATCTTCAAAGTCCTATTGTTCTCCCTAATGGCCCATCCAGACTGACTGCATTCTGTCTAGTGGGCATTCCTCAGATACAAACACTTTTGTAATTGATACATAGTTAGTAGTCCTAACTTGAGATACAGAAATGATACACACATACAAATAGCATAATCATATTCAGCAAATCAGTGATATCTCACAAGACCCATCTTGCATAAAATACATCTTAGTTATACCATATTCATATCATAAGCATATCTCTATGACGAATATGGGGCGCAGTGTCACAATCTTCACTTCCTAGGCTCAAAAATACTAACCTAACAACCAGTAGATCAAACAACCCCACCCACAAATCAAGAGTGCCTATAGCGCTCAAACAGCACCTAAGGGCTTGTCTACACTTACATTTTATAGCGCTCTAACTTGCTGGCTCAGGGGGGTGAAAAATCCCCCCCCCCCAGCGCAGCAAGTCTGAGCGCTTTAAAGTGCTAGTGTAGACAGGCTCTGAGCACTGGGAGCTAATCCACTCGTGGAGGTGGATTACCAGGAGTGAGGGGAGAGCTCTCTCCCAGTGCTAGCATGCAACCACACTCACACTTCAAAGCGCTGCCACAGGAGTGTTCCCACAGCAGCGCTTTGAAGTTTCCAGTGTAGCCGTGCCCTAAGCAACTATCTATATCTATTTATATAACACAATCACTGGGAAGACCAAAGATAGCTACAGATTCATCAGGGTGGGGAAGATGAGGGATGAATCTGCAGGTGTGTATGAGTGTGTACAGGGCAATCAGTAAGTCTAAAGGGAGAAGCTACAGGTGCATACACGCACTTGTGCATAAAAGTGAGAGATGCTAAAGGTGTGCAGCATGGGGAGAACCTGAAGGAGTATGAATGGATAGAAAGCTACAGGTGTGTGTGTGCTGTGGGGATGTAAGTGTGTGGGAATGTTGCAGCTGTGTAAGTATATGGAAGAATCTGCATGCATGTTTACAGGTGTGAGGATTACAGGTGGATAGATTGTAGGAGGAAGCAGTATATATGTAGGATGCCACAGTGGTAGGTGAGGGGCCTGGAAATTTACAGATTTTTTGATACTATGCTTTTTCACAGCAGTGCTACTGGTTCAATCAGCTAACATTGATCAATGGGTCCTTGAAAAAGTTACAAAAAGAAAAGAAGTACTTGTGGCACCTTAGAGACTAACCAATTTATTTGAGCATAAGCTTTTGTGAGCTACTACTCACTTCATCGGATGCATACTGTGGAAAGTGTAGAAGATCTTTTTATACACACAAAGCATGAAAAAATACCTCCCCCCACCCCACTCTCCTGCTGGTAATAGCTTATCTAAAGTGATCACTCTCCTTACAATGTGTATGATAATCAAGTTGGGCCATTTCCAGCACAAATCCAGGTTTTCTCACCCCCCCCCGGCTTTTTTTTTCTTTTTCTTTTCTTTTCTTTTTTTCAAAAACCACACACACAAACTCACTCTCCTGCTGGTAATAGCTTTTCCAAAGTGACCACTCACCCTACAATGTGCATGATAATCAAGGTGGGCCATTTCCAGCACAAATCCAGGTTTTCTCACCCCCCCACCCCCATACACACACAAACTCACTCTCCTGCTGGTAATAGCTCATCCAAAGTGACCACTCTCCCTACAATGACAGGTTTCAGAGTAACAGCCATGTTAGTCTGTATTCACAAAAAGAAAAGGAGTACTTGTGGCACCTTAGAGACTAACCAATTTATTTGAGCATGAGCTTTCGTGAGCTACAGCTCACTTCATCGGTATGCATCCGATGAAGTGAGCTGTAGCTCACGAAAGCTCATGCTCAAATAAATTGGTTAGTCTCTAAGGTGCCACAAGTACTCCTTTTCTTTCTCCCTACAATGTGCATGATAATCAAGGTGGGCCATTTCCAGCACAAATCCAGGTTTTCTCACCCCCCCACACACACAAACTCACTCTCCTGCTGGTAATAGCTCATCCAAACTGATCACTCTCCTTACAATGTGTATGATAATCAAGGTGGGCCATTTCCAGCATAAATCCAAGTTTAACCAGAACGTCCGGGGGGGGGGTGTAGGAAAAAACAAGGGGAAATAGGCTACCTTGCATAATGACTTAGCCACTCCCAGTCTCTATTTACGCCTAAATTAATAGTATCCAATTTGCAAATGAATTCCAATTCAGCAGTTTCTCGCTGGAGTCTGGATTTGAAGTTTTTTGTTGTAAGATAGCGACCTTCATGTCTGTAGTTGCGTGACCAGAGAGATTGAAGTGTTCTCCGACTGGTTTATGAATGTTATAATTCTTGACATCTGATTTGTGTCCATTTATTCTTTTACGTAGAGACTGTCCAGTTTGACCAATGTACATGGCAGAGGGGTATTGCTGGCACATGATGGCATATATCACATTGGTGGATGTGCAGGTGAACGAACCTCTGATAGTGTGGCTGATGTTATTAGGCCCTGTGATGGTGTCCCCTGAATAGATATGTGGGCACAGTTGGCAACGGGCTTTGTTGCAAGGATAGGTTCCTGGGTTAGTGGTTCTGTTGTGTGGTATGTGGTTGCTGGTGAGTATTTGCTTCAGGCTGGGGGGCTGTCTGTAGGCAAGGACTGGCCTGTCTCCCAAGATTTGTGAGAGTGTTGGGTCATCCTTCAGGATAGGTTGTAGATCCTTAATAATGCGTTGGAGGGGTTTTAGTTGGGGGCTGAAGGTGACGGCTAGTGGCGTTCTGTTATTTTCTTTGTTAGGCCTGTCCTGTAGTAGGTGACTTCTGGGAACTCTTCTGGCTCTATCAATCTGTTTCTTCACTTCCGCAGGTGGGTATTGTAGTTGTAAGAATGCTTGAGAGAGATCTTGTAGGTGTTTGTCTCTGTCTGAGGGGTTGGAGCAAATGTGGTTGTATCGCAGAGCTTGGCTGTAGATGATGGATCGTGTGGTGTGGTCAGGGTGAAAGCTGGAGGCATATAGGTAGGAATAGCCGTCAGTAGGTTTCCGGTATAGGGTGGTGTTTATGTGACCATCGTTTATTAGCACTGTAGTGTCCAGGAAGTGGATCTCTTGTGTGGACTGGACCAGGCTGAGGTTGACGGTGGGATGGAAATTGTTGAAATCATGGTGGAATTCCTCAAGGGCTTCTTTTCCATGGGTCCAGATGATGAAGATGTCATCAATATAGCGCAAGTAGAGTAGGGGCGTTAGGGGACAAGAGCTGAGGAAGCGTTGTTCTAAATCAGCCATAAAAATGTTGGCATACTGTGGGGCCATGCGGGTACCCATAGCAGTGCCGCTGATCTGAAGGTATACATTGTCCCCAAATATAAAATAGTTATGGGTAAGGACAAAGTCACAAAGTTCAGCCACCAGGTTAGCCGTGACATTATCGGGGATAGTGTTCTTGACGGCTTGTAGTCCATCTTTGTGTGGAATGTTGGTGTAGAGGGCTTCTACATCCATAGTGGCCAGGATGGTGTTATCAGGAAGATCACCGATGGATTGTAGTTTCCTCAGGAAGTCAGTGGTGTCTCGAAGGTAGCTGGGAGTGCTGGTAGCATAGGGCGTGAGGAGGGAGTCTACATAGCCAGACAATCCTGCTGTCAGGGTGCCAATGCCTGAGATGATGGGGCACCCAGGATTTCAAGGTTTATGGATCTTGGGTAGTAGATAGAATATCCCAGGTCGGGGTTCCAGGGGTGTGTCTGTGCGGATTTGATCTTGTGCTTTTTCAGGAAGTTTCTTGAGCAAATGCTGTAGTTGCTTTTGGTAACTCTCAGTGGGATCATAGGGTAATGGCTTGTAGAAAGTGGTGTTGGAGAGCTGCCGAGCAGCCTCTTGTTCATAATCCGACCTATTCATGAGGACAACAGCACCTCCTTTGTCAGCCTTTTTGATTATGATGTCAGAGTTGTTTCTGAGGCTGTGGATGGCATTGTGTTCTGCACGGCTGAGGTTATGGGGCAAGTGATGCTGCTTTTCCACAATTTCAGCCCGTGCACGTCGGCGGAAGCACTCTATGTAGAAGTCCAGTCTGCTGTTTCGACCTTCAGGAGGAGTCCACCTAGAATCCTTCTTTTTGTAATGTTGGTAGGGAGGCCTCTGTGGATTAGTATGTTGTTCAGAGGTATTTTGGAAACATTCCTTGAGTCGGAGACGTCGAAAATAGGATTCTAGGTCACCACAGAACTGTATCATGTTTGTGGGGGTGGAGGGGCAGAAGGAGAGGCCCCGAGATAGGACAGCTGCTTCTGCTGGGCTGAGAGTATAGTTGGATAGGTTAACAATATTGCTGGGTGGGTTGAGGGAACCATTGCTGTGGCCCCTTGTAGCATGTAGTAGTTTAGAAAGTTTAGTGTCCTTTTTCTTTTGTAGAGAAGCAAAGCGTGCGTTGTAAATGGCTTGTCTAGTTTTAGTAAATTCCAGCCACGAGGAAGTTTGTGTGGAAGGTTGTTTTTTTATGAGAGTATCCATTTTTGAGAGCTCATTCTTAATCTTTCCCTGTTTGCTGTAGAGGATGTTGATCAGGTGATTCCGCAGTTTCTTTGAGAGCGTGTGGCACAAGCTGTCAGCATAGTCTGTGTGGTATGTAGATTGTAATGGATTTTTTACCTTCAGTCCTTTTGGTACGATGTCCATCTGTTTGCATTTGGAAAGGAAGATGATGTCTGTCTGTATCTGTATAAGTTTTTTCATGCAGTTGATAGATTAGTCACTCTTGTTATTTCTGGACCAAGTGAAACATGGAGAAAATTAAGTGTCCAGATTATTCTGGGTGAAATTGTTCTAGAAGAATGGACCATAAGCATGTTTGAAAAAGGTATGTATTGAGGTACAAGTAGCAGCCTCGTAGATTTCAGCAAAGGGAACATGTTTAAGTAATACTATAGAGATAGAGACAGACCTTGTGGAATGGGCTAAATCTAGAAGAGGGGGTTATATAATCGTCAGATTCCTAAAAAGAAATAAATATACCCAGAAATCCATCTGGAAATCTCTGGGCAAAGACTGCAGACCCCTTGGACCTGTCAGCAACTGACAGTCTGGCAGACCTTCGAAATGACTTGATCTGTCCAGATAGAAGGCTAACACCTTCCTGACATCTAAGCTATTGAAAACAGAAGCCTCACTGATCTTATGTCATTTTGTGGGGAAAAATGGAAGATGGATGACCCGGTTGAGATGAAATTCAGATGACACCTTAGGCAGAAACTTAGGAAGTGGATGTAACAAAACTTTGTCCTTGAAGAACACTGTGACAGGAGGATCTGCCATTAAAACCCCTGCTTCCCTGAATCTTCAGGCAGAGGTTATAATCACCAGAATGGCTGTTTCTATAGGTAGGTTAAGAAGGGAACTGGTAGCCATTGGTTTGAATGGGGGTTTCACTTAAGTACTAAGTGTAAATGCCATTCTGGAGTGGGTTGTTGAATACAAGGAAAAAGATTTTCTAAACCCTTAAGATATCTCACTGTCAGCGGATGAGAAAACACTGAAAATCCCCAACTAAGGAATGAAAGGCCATTACAGCTGCTAAATGAACTCTGATAGAATTTTTTTAAAAATCACAATTATCTATTAATTCTAACATATAGTCCAGAACAGCAGAGAGGAACGAATGAATGGACAAAAGATGCCAATGGTCATACCAATGATGAAAGAGATTCTATTTCTGGAGATAAATATTTTGCGTAGATCCCTTTCTATTATTTAATAAAATAATAGATTAATAAATAATAATAATAATAACAATAAATCAAATGCATAGCTACAAAATGGGGAACAACTATCTAGGTGGTAATACTGCTGAAAAGGATCTGGGTGGTTAGTGTGGATCACAGACTGAATAGGAGTCTGTGCTGCAAAGAGGCTAATATACTTCTGGGATGTATTAACAGGAGTGGTTGTTTTTTTAAGAACAGGAGGTATCTGTCCCACTCTACTCAGTGCTTGTGAGGGCCCAGCTGGAGTACACTGTGTTTAATTATGGGCACCACAATTTAGGAAAGATGTGGACAAACTGGGAAGAGGCCAAAAGAGAGCAACAAAAATGATAAAAGGTTTAGAAAACCTGACCTATGAGGAAAGGTTAAATAAACTGGGCATCTTTCATCTTGAAAAAAAGAAGACTGAGGGGGAACCTGATAACAGTCATCTAATATGTGAAGGGCTGTTATAAGCAGCACGATGATCAATTATTCTCCATGTTCACTGAAGGTAGGACAAGAAGTAACAGGTTTAATCTGCAGCAAGGGAAATTTAGGCTTAATATTAGCAAAGAAATTCTAACTCTGGAATAGACATCCAAAGGAGGTTGTGGGTCCCTATCATGATTGGAGGTTTTTTAAGAACAGGTAAGACATATACCTCTCAGGGGTGGTTGAGGTTTACTTGGTCCTGCCTCAACCTACAGGGCTGGACTTGATGATTTCTTAAGGTCTCTTCCAGCCTTACATTTCTATGATTCTATGACCTGTTGTACATCTGCAGATGGAAGTCTAGCTCCATGAATCTTTAAGTAACCAAGCCTTGAGACAAAGAATTCCCAGGTTGGGATGGAGAGTCTGACCTGCATCTGTAGATAGAAAATGGGGAATGGACAGAAGACTCATCACCGGATAAAAGAGGAAGGCAAATCACAGAAGGGTAGCAGCTTGTCTGGGCCAATCTGGAGCAATATGATCTTGGCTTTGTCTTGCTTGATCTTGTTTATCACTTTCAATATCAAAGGCATTGGAGGAAATGCACAAAGAAGGGTCCTTGTCCACAGAACGAGGACCCAACTCCCCTCTTAAGCAAAACTGTTTGCACTTCCCGTTGGTGACAGTGGCAAAGAGATCCACTTCTGGAAATCCCCAGGTCAAAAAAAAAGAGATTGAGGGTCCAACTCCCATTTGTAATCCTGGGAGAAATGCCCGCTGAGATTGTCGGCCATGGTGTTTTGTAGGCCTGGAAAGCAAGCGGCTACATTGAGGATGTGATTGGCTATACACCAGTGCCATAGTTTATTACTTCGGCACAAAGAGAAGGGGATCTTGCCCTCAAAAGTTGGTTGATGTAGAACACATAGGCTATCGGTCATAATGTTGATGGATTTGTCCCTGATTAATGGAAAAGACTGAGTACAGGCATTTCTGACTGCCCTCAGCTCCAGGAGGTTGATGTGAAGATGCTTCTTGGACTTGGATTTGCACTGAATGATGTGTGTCCCTAAATGTGCTCCCCAACCCACCAGAGATGCATCCATCATTATGATGGTGGGTAGGGAAAGTTGGATGAATAGAACACCTGCACAGACATTGTGAGTCTTCCATCAACTGTGTGAGTTTCATATTTGATGAGGGACTGACACAAGCCTGTTCAGGCTGTGTTTGTTCATCTTTAAACTGTCTTGAGCCACCCAGGGAAACAGCAAAGGGGTAACAAGGCATGTTGTGTCACAAAAGGTACAAGCTGCTATTGGCCCCAGTAGCTGAAGACAATTTCTTGTTGCTGTCTGTGGGCTGACTTGAATTGTTGCAATGAAGTTTGTTAGGTTGTGAACTGTCTGTGGGATGGTAAGCTCTGGCTGTTATTGCTTCTGAGGAAGTCCCTAAAAATTCTGTCCTTTGCACTGAGGTCAAAATGGACTTTTTGATGTTGAGCTGAAGACTTAGCATGCGGAACAGGGACATTGCTGACTTTATGGTAGAGAAAATCTCGTAAGTCTGGCCCTTGAGAAGCCAATTATTTATGTATGGAAAAATTATTATTCCCAGTTGTTGAAGATAGGTGGGAAACATTGCCACAATCTTTGAGAATACCCTCAGGGAAGATGAAAGGCCAAAAGAAAGCACTTGATACTGGAAATGATCTTGACCAATCATAAACTGAAGGAATCTCTTGTGAGAAGGATGAATCGCAATGTGAAAAAAAATCTCCTGAAGGTCAAGGACCAAAACCAATCCCAACAATGAAATTATAGCTGCAGGACTCACAAGACTGAATTTGTGTTTTCACAAAGAGCAAAATCCCTCCCCCCTGTGCTGAGCTGGAACTGGTTCTATGGCTTCTGTGCACAGAAGGGAGTTAATTGCCTGTCTCAGCAAGTGCTCATGAGAGGGGTCCCTGCAAAGGGACAGGGAAGAGGGGTGGGTTGGGGGAGGGAGGTGAAATGGATGGAGTAACCTGATTTTATAGCCTCCAACACCCATTTGTTGGAATTAATCTGCTCCCATGCAGATTGAAAATGGAAAAGACGGTTTCCAAAGGGGTAGAAGAGTAGAATGGTGTAGTTTCAGCTTGGTGATGTGACTTGTTCCAGATCCTCAATCAATCTGTCAGAATTGTTGTTTTGATGACAAAGATGGCTGAGTGGCAGAGGCAGATGAAGTAGGTGGTCTCTTTTGCTGAAATCCTGGCTATTTCCCAGGCAGTTCAGTTGGTCTTTGCAGTCCTGAAAATTGAATAGGATGGGATCTCTGTGCCATTTGAGATCTGCTAAACATTCATCGGCTTGTAAGTGTATAAATCCCAAGGGATCTCAAGGTGGCCCTTGAATCTTTCAGGGTGTGCAAGGATTCACCAGTGGATTCAGCAAAGAGTTTTAATCTGTCAAAGGGGAGGTCCTTGATTGCATTTGGATTCCTCTTGGGAACCCAGAAAGCTAGAGCCAGCATGTCTGACACAAGACCACTGCTGTGGCAATAGAACAAGCTGCTGTGTCAGTTGTGTCCAAAGAGGCCTCCAATGAAGACCTAACTGGTAGCTGACACTTATTAATAACGGACTGGAATTGCTTGCATTGTTCTTCAGGAAGGTGCTCAATAAAGGTAATAAACTTAGAACAATTTGTGTGGTTATATTCTGCCATAAGAGCCTGGTAATTTGTGATTCTAAACTGAAGTGTTGGAGATGAATAGATCTTATGGACAAACAGGAAGATGTTTTTGGTCTTATCATAAGATGTGGATTTTGCATGGTGCTGTCTGCCACATTTATTCACTGCTTTCACAACGTGCACAAGTCCATGGGGCCGGACGAGTTGCATCCGAGAGTGCTAAAGGAATTGGCGGATGTGATTGCAGAGCCATTGACCATTATCTTTGAAAACTCGTGGCGAACGGGGGAAGTCCCAGATGACTGGAAAAAGGCTAATGTAGTGCCAATCTTTAAAAAAGGGAAGAAGGAGGATCCTGGGAACTACAGGCCAGTCAGCCTCACCTCAGTCCCCGGAAAAATCATGGAGCAGGTCCTCAAGGAATCAATCCTGAAGCACTTACACGAGAGGAAAGTGATCAGGAACAGTCAGCATGGATTCACCAAGGGAAGGTCATGCCTGACTAATCTAATCGCCTTCTATGATGAGATTACTGATTCTGTGGATGAAGGGAAAGCAGTGGATGTATTGTTTCTTGACTTTAGCAAAGCTTTTGACACGGTCTCCCACAGTATTCTTGTCAGCAAGTTAAAGAAGTATGGGCTGGATGAATGTACTATAAGGTGGGTAGAAAGTTGGCTAGATTGTCGGGCTCAACGGGTAGTGATCAATGGCTCCATGTCTAGTTGGCAGCCGGTGTCAAGTGGAGTGCCCCAGGGGTCGGTCCTGGGGCCGGTTTTGTTCAATATCTTCATAAATGATCTGGAGGATGGTGTGGATTGCACTCTCAGCAAATTTGCGGATGATACTAAACTGGGAGGAGTGGTAGATACGCTGGAGGGCAGAGATAGGATACAGAGGGACCTAGACAAATTGGAGGATTGGGCCAAAAGAAACCTGATGAGGTTCAATAAGGATAAGTGCAGGGTCCTGCACGTAGGACGGAAGAACCCAATGCACAGCTACAGACTAGGGACCGAATGGCTAGGCAGCAGTTCTGCGGAAAAGGACCTAGGGGTTACAGTGGACGAGAAGCTGGATATGAGTCAGCAGTGTGCCCTTGTTGCCAAGAAGGCCAATGGCATTTTGGGATGTATAAGTAGGGGCATAGCGAGCAGATCGAGGGACGTGATCGTTCCCCTCTATTCGACATTGGTGAGGCCTCATCTGGAGTACTGTGTCCAGTTTTGGGCCCCACACTACAAGAAGGATGTGGATAAATTGGAGAGAGTCCAGCGAAGGGCAACAAAAATGATTAGGGGTCTGGAACACATGACTTATGAGGAGAGGCTGAGGGAACTGGGATTGTTTAGTCTGCAGAAGAGAAGAATGAGGGGGGGATTTGATAGCTGCTTTCAACTACCTGAGAGGTGGTTCCAAAGAGGATGGTTCTAGACTATTCTCAGTGATAGAAGATGACAGGACAAGGAGTAATGGTCTCAAGTTGCAGTGGGGGAGGTTTAGGTTGGATATTAGGAAAAACTTTTTCACTAGGAGGGTGGTGAAACACTGGAATGCGTTACCCTAGGGAGGTGGTAGAATCTCCTTCCTTAGAAGTTTTTAAGGTCAGGCTTGACAAAGCCCTGGCTGGGATGATTTAATTAGGGATTGGTCCTGCTTTGAGCAGGGGGTTGGACTAGATGACCTCCTGAGGTCCCTTCCAACCCTGATATTCTATGATTCTATGAACCAGGGAGACAGGTGCAGGCTGGGAAAATAAAAATTCAGAGTCCTTAGATTGGATAAAATATTTTTTATTGGCACACCTGGATCATAAATTTAAAAGGGCCCCATACGATTTATGATCCAGGGAGCGGCGGCTGGTATGGGTATGGTAAAGTACAGGTAAGTTTAATAAATACGGGTAAATATTTAATATTACTTTCACCCCTGTTCCCCAGTGAGGATGGGTTGCAGCTGCTATTACTACTGTAAAAACAACGAGGAGTCCTTGTGGCACCTTAGAGACTAACAAATTTATTTGGGCATAAGCTTTTGTGGGCTAAAACCCACTTCATCAGATGCATGGAGTGGAACATACAGTAGGGAGGTATAAATATACAGCATATGAAAAGATGGGAGTTGCCTTACCAAGTGGGGGGGGGGGGGGTCAGTGCTAATGAGCCAATTCAATTAAGGTGGAAATGGGCTATTCTCAATAGTTGACAAGAAGGAGTTGAAATCACTTTTGTTGTGCTAATGAGGCCAATGTAAACAAGGTGGCCCATTTCAAACAGTTGACAAGAATGATAGATTGCAGCACACTGGCTTTTCCCTTGAAACACTCCCAGAAAAGTTCAGAAGCCCCTCTAGTAAAGGGTGCCTACATACCCATTACTCCCTTTTAGGGTCCTTAAAGAATGAGATGGGGGGGGGGGAAGGTGACAACTAGGACACTTGGGGGGAAAAACTGCTTCACCATCATGGCTGCTACCCCCAATATATTCTGGGACTCTGGACCTCCTTCATCCTAATCTTGAGAGATGTCCTGAGCAGACCAGGCCAGAGAGAGGGACCCAGATGACACTGCCACCTCCATCAGCTCCAGCTAAATCCTGAATACCAGCTAGGATGCAAGACTTAGTTCCCCCTCACACTCCCCATCCCAACCTATAGCCTTCCCCACCTTATTTCTTCTCTTTTCCATCCCTTTCCTTTTTTCCTTCTATCTTATAAGTTTGGCTTATCCAGCCAAGACTGTATATATTGCCATACTGCTGTAAGCCTGTGACCAGAAAAAGTCAACTAAAAGGAAGGGGCTAAACATCCCAAAGCTGGTACAAGTTTGCCAGGTATCAGAGTGGATAATAAGACCATGTGTTGTGATTGTGTTTTTCTAGCAGTGAGGCCGCAAGTGAAAATCAACACCAGAGATAGAAACTGCATCTTCTATCTTTGCTATTCTTTTCTCTCCCCTTTTGTATGTGTTTGTCTTGTTTTGTCTTCTTAGGAAATGGGATCAGACTTTAACAGCTGCAGCCCATCCCAACTAACTACTCTTTCCTTGCAAAAGGACAGTTATTACCATCTTTAATACCATCTTAGAGACTGTCAAGCAAGGGTTTTTTTTCCCTCCTAAAAATTCTCTCCAACTAAAGGGAAAGAGAACAAGGGATGTTGTTAAAATGAAAACCTTAATTAATACTTCACATCTGAAATGCTTTAATTGTGTTTCCTTCTTTTTGTTTCTTTAATAAAAGGTTAAAATTAATTTTAAATGGCTTTGTACTATGGGAAGCATACAAGCTACGGTCTCCATATACCAACCCCAGACCTTGTTTAACTGACTGGGTTATGTTAACATGGCTAGTGCTTTGGACCCACATAGGGTTGCCAACTTTCTGACTGCAGAAAACCGAACACACTTGCCCCGCCCCTTTCCCGAGGCCCTGCCCCCTGATCATTCCATCCCCCCTCCCTCTCCTGCACCCTCACTCACTCGCTCATTTTCACTGGGCTGGGGAAGGGGATTGGGGTGCAGGCTCCAGCTGGGGGTGTGGGCTCTGGATTGGGGCCGGGGATAAGGAGTTTGGGATGCAGGAGCGGGCTCCAGGCTGGGATGAGGGGTTTGGAGTATGGGAGGGGCTCCAGGCTGGAGCAGGGGGTTGGGGTGCAGGAGGGGGTGTGGACTCCAGGGTGGGGCCAGGGATAAGGGGTTTGGGGTTCAGGAGGGGGCTCCGGGCTGGGAGGTGGGAGCAAAGGGGCTCAGAGTATAGAAGGGGGCTCCGGGCTGAGGCAGGGGTTGGGGAGTAGGAGGGTGTGTGGGGCTCCAGGGTGGGGCCAGAAATGAGGGCTTCACGGTGCGGGAGGGGGCTCCAGGCTGGGTCAGGGGGTTGGGGTGCAGGAGGGGGGGTTAGGGCTCTGGCTGGGAGTGTGGCCTCTGTTGTGGGACCGGGGATGAGAAGTTTGGGGTGCAGGAGAGGGCTCTGGGCTATGGCCGAGGAGTTCAGAGCGTGGGAGAGGGCTCAGGGCTGGAGCAGGGGTTTGGGGTGTGGAAGGGGTGCAGGCTCCAACCGGCACTTAACTCAGGCCGCTCCCAGAAGTGGGTGGCATGTCCCTCTGGCTCCTAGGCACAGGGGCAGCCAGTGGGAAATGCGGAGCCAATGCTCGGGATGGGAGCAGCGCGCAGAGCCCACCCTGGCAACCCCTGCGCCTAGGAGCCGGAGGGACATGCTGGCCACTTCCGGGGGCCGCACGGAGCCAACTGCAGCCAACTGGACTTTTAGCAGCCCAGTCAGTGGTGCTGACCAGAGCCACCAGGGTCTCTTTTTGACTAGGCATTCCAGTCGAAAACCAGATGCCTGGCAACCCTAGTCCACACACTTCATCTAATTAATACAAGTGTGTCCTGGGTTGAAACAGACCAAATCTTGATTATACTCTCATTTTAATCTGATTAAAAACAAACAAACAAAAACCCTCTTCCACTACTGAATGATAGGACTTCACTCAGATAAGGCGGGTGAGGTAATATTTTTTTACTGGACCAACTTCTGTTGGTGAGGGAGAGACAAGCTTTTGAGCTTACACAGAGATCTGTATTCATGTCCCAGACCTGAAGAAGAGCTCTGTATGGCTCAAAAGCTTGTCTCTCTCTCTCCAACAGAAGTTGGTCCAATAAAAGAGATTACATCACCCACCTTGTCTCTCTAATATCCTGGGACAGATAAGGCTACAACAATACTGCACAGGATTTTACTCACTCAGCAGGGTAGAAACTTTAAAGAAACCTAACTGAAAGTGAGAGCTTGCTGCTGCTTCCTGATTAATATGCCAGAAGGTCTGTGTGACATTTTTATGGAATGCCTCTGTGCTCTTGGGATTTGATGATTCAGTGAAGAGCTGCTTGAAATTTCTGTAAAACCTCAGTCCTCCTCCCTGTCTCAAATGGCTTCCTTTAACCAACCTCTCAAACTAAACTAAAAATAATTATCTTGAGTACAATAACAAGGGAAAGAATGGAACTTTCACAGCTCAACATGTAAAGCAGCTCACTAGAAAGAGGAAATACTACATTTTAAAACTGGTGTTAAATATAAGTCCTGAATTTCATTATTTCCTTTTCTGTGATCTGAAAAATTAATCTATAGACTTACTTTAGGCTATATGTTCTATTTGCTAGAGAGAGCAATTACCAAGCACAAAGAGTGAGCTTTTATTAGCCTGGTTATTTCAACCTTGCTCCTAGATTGTCAAAGGGCCATGAACCAGTAAAGCCCAACATGAAAATGCTGTACTTGGAACTGGTTGCAGGAGCTGTGTAATTGGCAACACACAGAGATGAGAGGATTGGAAGTTATATTACAATAGTAACAACACAGAGAATAGTCCACAGCATGGCAGGGTCTAGAGAACCAGAGTCAGCCAATCAGCACAACAGACAAAATCAGTACTATTTAAACATTAGGATATACCAGATTTCCTTGAATATCTTCCCCACAAACCTGCTGGGAAATGGATGCTGTCCCCTCAATTCCATATACCAAAGGAAAACAGGTGCTGACCCATCAGTGCCATGGGACTGAAATAAGTCATCCTGGTGCTTACCATCTGTGAGTCCCTGGCAAAAATAATGGAATAAATAGTAATAAGGAAGAAAAAAAAATCAAGCTCCTCAAGGCTACAGGATGCACCAGCAAAGCTAATGTGCAGCAGCAGTCAAAAAAGGCTAACAATGTTAGGAAAGGGATAGAAAAATCAGACTGAAAACAACATGCCACTATATAAATCCCTGGTATGCCTCCAGCTTAAATACTCTGTCCAGTTCTGGACATCCCTTCTCAAAAAGGATATCATGGAACCAGAAAAGGTTCAGAGAAGGGCAACAAAGATGATCAAAGGTATGGAACAGCTTCCATACAAGGAGAGACACAACAGGTTAGGGCTGTTCAGCTGAGAAAAGAGACAGCTATGGTGGGATATGATAGAGGTCTATAAAATCATGAATGTTGTGGTAAAAGTGAACGGAGAAGTGTTATTTACCCTTTCCCACAGTACAAAAAGCAGGGGCCACCCAAAGAACTTAACAGGCAGCTGGTTTAATACAAACAAGAGGAAGTACTTTTTCTATACAAAATGACAATTAACCTGTGGAACTCATTGCCATAGGATGTTGTGATGGCCTAAAGTACAGCTGGGCTCAAAAAAGGACTAGATAAGTTCATGAAGTATAGGTCCATCAATGACTATTAGCCAAGATGGTGAGGGATGCAATCCTATGCTTACGGTGACCCTAAACTTCTGATGCCAGCAACTGGGAGAGGAAGACAGGGTGGATTACTCCAGCCGGCTTGTTCTGTACACATCCTCTGAAGCTCTGGTATGGGCCACTGTCAGAGACAGGATACTGGGCTAGATCGTTCGTTGGTCTGACCCTGTATGGCAGTTCTTATGTTCCAACAGCAGTCCTAGGACGTTAGAATACATTTTCCCAAACAAGTCCTACAATTTTATAATTTCTGTAAAAAAAAAAAAAAAAAAAAGAAAAAAGAAAAAAAAAGTGTGTGAATTAAGGTAACTGGAATTCAAAGAGCATTGGGGCTCTTTCATTTGAAGTGAGGTGCTGCCCTGAAGTACAAGTTAAAAATCAGAACATGAAGAGAGGGCCACCAATACTGTCTCATAAAAGATGGCATTGGCTATAGTTAGTGTTTTAATTTTATTTTAATGACAAAGTAGGCTGAACTTGCTGCATGAGATGTAATGATTTCTGGAAGGTCTAAAACTAAAAACTGGATAATATGAGAAATGCCCCATGGGATTTTGCTGACTGTATGTTATAACTCTAAAATCATTCTACTGTTTCCTTCTTGTTACATGTAGCTATGTATTTTAAGATTCCTCAGTTTAAAAGGATTTAAAAATTGTGGATGAAGAGAATGCAGTAATTTACTATTTCATTTTAGAAAAACCTTTTATACAGTGTTTTAATTTTGTAAGATTTTAATTAAATGGCTTGGATATGAATACTGTCATGTGGAAAAAGGCCCATAAATGACAGCTGATTAAACACAGTAAAGTATTGTAAGGAGGGACTTGTATAGTGAGACACAACTGGGATCAAAGATAGGTCCAGATTTTCTTTATATATTCATTAGTGAGCTATGATTTAAATTCACAGCTGATACTAAAATGGGATGAGTTGCAAATGCTGTTGCATACAGGCACAAACCAAGAAGGATCTAGGTACAGATCCTACTCCCATTGAACTCAATGACTAAACTCCTGTTGGCTTCAGGGACACAGGATCAGGGCAGTAAGGAACTTAGGAAGATATGGTCAAGTAATAGAAAAGTAAGATACAGTTTACATTAATAGTTCCTGGCAAAATTATCTAACCATAATATTCAATGGGAGAGAGAATGCTAGAAGACAGTGATGGCAATGCAGTTAGGAACAGTGAACAATTAGTTAGATCTGAGTTTACAATGTGATATGGCAGCAAAAAAGGTGACTGAATTTGAGTTGCATATGCAGGCCTTCACATCATGCAATAGGGAGTGGACAGTCCCTCTCTTTGGAAATCTCAGGTGAGACCACACCTACAATGCTGCATTCGTTGGTGGATGCCTCTGTACAAGAAATACTGCAAAGAACAAAGAATGATTTATGAGGCGAGATGATGAGAGCTAAGTATGTACAGTTTAGCTAAGCACCATCCTGTAGTCTACAAGGAGCTGAAGGATGTGAACCTCAAAGGAGGAAGACTCATTTAGGTTGGAATAATGAGCGAAGGGTCTGAAATTGGAGTTAAGTGAATAGCTCATATTGAATAATTTAGTCGACAACTTTTGCCTCCATGTCTGTTCATAATTGCTTAGCACAGATCAGGAGTTTTACTCATTATTCACTGACAAAAAATCTTTAACGCATAATTAAGGCTGCCTGGTGGTATCTTGTGCCCTTCCAGAATGCTGAGTTGAGCAAACCCCAAACTTCTGAAAACAAGGACATACGAGTTTTAGTATTTCAAATTTAACTCTGTATTTCCTGATCTTTAGAAGTTTAAGGTGCAGAGCAATGCAACCTTAACTCTGTCCTTCTTGAACAATGCACACTATGCTCATAACATACTTAAATTCTGCCTTTGCAGGTAGTGCAGAACCCTCAGGGAACAGGGCATGTGATCTACACCTCACCTACACTCACTCATGTAGCCTATTCCATCTGCTAAATTTTACAACCCCCCTTCATCCTTATGCACAGGATGCCATTAAACAGTAAACTTTCACTTGTCCATCATTAAGTCCACAGACCTCTCATATCCCACCTTGCTTCTGACAACCACCATGGCAAGAAGAGCGCCCCCTCCCCCATTTCACCACTAGTAACACAACCTTCAGAACGCATCACTGAAATGAGGCATACAGGATCTTTATGTACACATGCATCACTTTCCTTTGATCACACACATGGGGAGAGGGGCTCGGGGTCACTCAGCTCTCCTCATATCACAATAACAGATCTTCCAAGCTGCTCCATTAATCCCTTCACCATTCAATACAGCTATACCTATCAGAGTGAATGCAGCTGGTATGCATGCAGATAATTCTCAGTGGCTATTTCCAGCTCCAGTGGGATGGGGATCAGAGCCCAGATCCCGACACACGCACGCATATTCACAGGGTCATGAAGAGGTGCTCACACTTCCCCCAAAGGGGCAGGACCCCCAGATTTCAGCTCACATAAGGGAAAGGGTCTCAGCCCTCCAGCACATATACAGGAATGTGGGTTTGACAGCCCCCCCCATCCAACTTAATGCCTCCACCTCCAAGTATTCACCCTTCCTCATGCTCCTCCTTATTTCACATCCTTATCTAACCTAAGCCCCCAAACCTCTCTCCTCTATCACCATTTATACCCTGCCCCCAAATTCCCCTCACTGCAACCCCAAGCCCCTCTCCTCTGTACTCCTCCCTCCCCTCCCAGAAAGCATTCACATATAATTTATTTTCTTTTCAAATACTTGGAGCATCTTCTGAATTATCTGCTGTACTCAGACTACATTTGTCCAAAATAACAATCACCTTGACAGAGGCTGGTTGTAGCAACAAACCTATAGTTAATTCTCAGATTTCTATAAGTGGCAGGTTTTGAACTAGGAACACCTCAGATTCAATGGCCACAGAGTAGCCTCTTGAGCCACCCAGCTCAGGAGAAAAACCTGCTGGCTAGTCTTTTTGCACCTGTGCATTGCAATCTGTTTGGCAAGTGCCTATCATCCAGTGACCTTAATTCTTTTTTTGAATAATGTTTTCAATATTGGTTCCCCAAAGGGCTTGGGGTGCTATGCACTAACTGGGATACATGTTGTGCAACAGATCATTTGGGACACAATCAGAGCCATGGTTTGAACCCTAGGTCTTCACAAACAAAAACAAAGTGGTAGAATATGTCAACCTTAAGAAATACTGTTTTTCTAGGGGGCTATATCTCAGGAACCCCTTGCTCAAAGACCCCAAATATGGATCACTAATCCTACCTCACACTCCCATGAGGCATGCCACATAGCACATTTCAAGACAATCTGAGTAAGCATGCAGTGTTTAGAGCGCTTGGAATAATCAACCTTTCAATAGAACAGCTTCTCACCTCTGCTATAATTTGAATTAGTTCCGGCTCTATAGTTTCTTTTGAGCAGCTCCTTGGCTGTTAGCAATCCCCTCCAATGGTGGCAGGCTGCAACTGGTCAGTCAGACATTGACATAATACAAACCGGTGTTTGCTTATATTAGTCCTTGGCTTATTTCACCCCTCCAGCTAATTAATAATACTTTGGGGGTTGTGGTGTAATCAGCTGAACATGAGCTCCCTGTGTGACACTGTGGCCAAAAGCGCTAACCCTATCCTGGGATGCATAAACAAGGGAGTCTTGAGTAGTTATTTTACCTCTATACTTGGCACTGGTGCAACCGCTGCTAGAATCCCATGTCCAGCTCTGATGTCCCCAGTTCAAGGACATTGATAAATTGGAGAGGGTTCAGAAAAATGCCATGAGAAAGATTAAAGGATGAGAAAACATGCTTTATATGGATAGGTTCAAGAAGTTCAATCTATTTAGCTTAACAAAGAGAGGGTTAAGGGATGACTTGATTACAACATATAAGTATCTACACGGGGAACAAATATATAATATTAGGCTCTTCAGTCTAGCATGGAAAGGTATAACAATCCAATGGCTGCAAGCTAAACTAGACAAATTTAGACTGGAAATAAGGGATACCTTTTCAATAGTGGGAGTAATTAACCACTGGAAATTTCTACCATGGGTTGTGGTGGATTCTCCATCACTGACCTTTTTAAAATCAAGATTGGATGTTTTGCTAAAAGATCTGCTCTAGGAATTAAGTTTGGGAAAGTTCTCTGGCCTGTGCTATACAGGAGGTCAGACTAGATGATCACAATGGTCCCTTCTGGTCTTGGAATCTATGAATAACATTTTCTACCCACTCTCAGCTTGTCCCCTTATTGCACTGAGAGCCAGAAATTCTCTACAAGTTCTGGCTCTAGAGCTAGTTTACCCTCTGAAAAGAATTTGAATAGACTTGGTAGATGTGTTTCCCCTACACCACTGCTCAACTTTATGGTAAATATTTTCTGTCTGAATTAAGGTTGTAACTGCCTTCTCTGAAACCTCTGAGCATGAGCAGAGCTCACAGGATCTCTTCACTGTGATGACAGAAGCTCCATAGCAACAGCAGGTTTGCTGCTTGCATTCCCACAAGGACTACATTGCTCCTGCATTGCCTATCAGGAAAACTGATACAAAATTTAATCTATAAATATCACAGGTATTTAGTTTGCTTGGTAAAGAGCTTGCTTCAGTTATCTTTCTGGAGTTTTAAATACGAAGAATGGTGCATGTTTATCCATAACCACTGCTGTTTTAACATCTCAGCTATCAGTTAAAAGATGTAAGGACAGCATTTCTTTGGTTTTAAGCAGATAGGGATGCTGCTCTCATTCATTTACAGTCCAATATGTGAACATCTACAAGAGCTGATTGGACATTGTAAGCAAACATTCCTTGAACAGTTACTCCACTTCCTCTGCTGAATCCATGTTCATTATTATGTAAGCAGGGACTGAATGTGCTCTCCCCTACCAGCCAGTGATGAGCTGGGGAGGGGGAAAGGCTTCAGGACCAGACAGTATTTACATAAACATGCCCAATCTGCCTAGGTATCCAGCAGACAGAGTTGTGTTGTCAAAGTTACCAATCCCTCAATCCAAGGAGTTCTTCCTTACATCATACCATCTACAGTGCTTTTTTCAACATTAGTTTGCGATAGTCTGCACTCTATGTATAAAAGAGTACACACAAGCAAATCAGCAGTGACCGGATAACACAGGTCCTATAGCCAGAGGCTGGTATGTGCAATGGAATGATTCATGGAAGTTTTAGAACTAACAACTGGACATTGGTGTGCAGTTGGCCCCCAGCTCCTATTGTGACAGGTACATTAGAGCCAGCTAGCTCATTAGTTCTAATCTATAGCCAAACAGGAGGTCTTTGAGACTAATTAAAGCTCTGCTGCAAAGAAGCGGCATGCTCCCGTAGAGAAGGCCCAGACCAGTGCCCTAAGTAGCCTGGGTTCTATTCCAAGGTCTGCCACTGATCTGCTTTGTGACCTTGGACAAGTCATGTCACTTCACCTGTGTCTGTTTTGCCCTCTAAACTTTATCTTGTCTATTTAGATTGTAAACTCTTTCAACTTTACCTAACTACATAAAAGCTATTTTAAAGGTCTTCTTGATGCTAGAAAGAGAATGGACAGGTTCTGCCAGAGGCAGTACTAGCCCACTGGTGACCCTAAGCAGGAATATTTTTGGCCTCCCCCAACACACACACAACACATACTAATAAAGCAAATACGGGGCCCCCCTTGAGCTGCTATGGGTCCTAAGCAATTACTTAGTGTGCTTATGCCTAGCACTGGTACTGGGTTCTGCACCCACTCCAGCTAGTAGAAAAGAACCGAGCGACTCTTAGTGAAGGCAGGTATTTATACCCTTGGTCAATGGAAAGTTGGGCTCAAGTGAATTACACATGCCTCCCCCCCACTGCCAACTACTGCTCAAAAAGATTCTACAGCCACATGACTAGGCATGTGATTCAAACAGAAGACTCTGTTAAGGCTACATCACGAGGTAAAATAGTCATTTTACTGATCATCAGGACTTCCCTTCATTGCAGTATTAGTAAAAGGTAAAACTCAAGTGTTGCACCAACCTATTTCCTGTCTACATACAAAAATCTCAAGCCATAAGAACATAAGAAAGGCCATACTGGGTCAGACCAAAGGTCCATCCAGCCCAGTATCCTGTCTACCAACAGTGGCTAATGCCAGGTGCCCCAGAGGGAGTGAACCTAACAGGTAATGATCTAGTGATCTCTCTCCTGCCATCCATCTCCACCCTCTGACAAACAGAGGCGAGGGACACCATTCCTTACCCATCCTGGCTAATAGCCATTAATGGACTTAACCTCCATGAATTTATACAGTTTTTTTTTAAACCCTGTTTTAGTCCTAGCCTTCACAACCTCCTCAGGCAAGGAGTTCCACAGGTTGACTGTGCGCTGAGTGAAGAAGAACTTCCTTTTATTTGTTTTAAACCTACTACCCACTAATTTCATTTGGTGGCCCCTAGTGCTTATATTATGGGAACAAGTAAATAACTTTTCCTTATTCACTTTCTCCACACCACTCATGATTTTATATACCTCTGTTGGATCATATTAAAGAAGTTCTGTATTAAAATCACAAATGAGTTTGATTCCCCATAGTTTAAATTCCAGGGTATTACTAATTAAGAGGTCTCTTGGTTTTTGGTACTGTTTCTCTCCCTCTGTGTGTGAAACTTGCAAGCTGCTAATTGCGTTAGTACATTCTAAGACAGAGTCTGTTCTCAAAGCAATTCACAGAGAGAGAGACTCAAAGCAACAGAAACAGCACTCAGAGACTCCCCGCCCTTTTGTTGTATTAACAATTGTGATTAAAATAGAGATAGAGGATGTATGTGGATGGATGCTTGGTGTGGATAATAACTGAATGATCAGGGAGGTGCCAGCCTAAGAATCCAGTGTCCATCGGCTGAAGAAGGCGTCAAGTGGAAATAACCAGAGGACCCCCGGAGGGCAGACTGGAATCCACCCAAC
Organism: Natator depressus; assembly: GCF_965152275.1. Taxonomy (NCBI): domain Eukaryota; kingdom Metazoa; phylum Chordata; order Testudines; family Cheloniidae; genus Natator; species Natator depressus. The sequence continues at coordinate 98,160 of NC_134241.1, forward strand.
AGCCTCAAGAATGGGAGAACCAAAGAACAAGATAACTTCTTGGAGCCGTCAGGAATGTGCTATCTGCTGATTGATTCAGCAACAGCATGATGAAGCAATTCCCATAGACTGGCATAGGAAGAAATTCCTATAAAAATAGACTCTTAAAAAGTGAGAACTTTGGGGTCTGATTCTGCAAACCAACTTCCAGGAGCATCAGATGAGCATCTGACAAGGCCCTGCTCCCTCCTCATGTCCAGGCCACCTGGCCAGTGGCTTGGCATGAGCAACTCTAAGGTTGGTAACTATGATAACAACCTTGCAGAACCTGTGTGTGTGTGTGTGTGTGTGTATATGAATGAATGTGTGAAGAAATATGAGATTGAATGGAATGTTATAGCTATAACTAACTGCTTACTATGATTCTTTCTGTATTCACAATAAATGTGGTATTTTGCCTTTTTTCCCTTTAATAAGATCCTGCTGGTTTTTAATTTATTGGTACAACACCTCTATCATATCCACCCTTAATCTCCTCTTTTCCAAGCTGAAAAGTCCTAGCATCTTTAATCTCTCCTCATATGGGACCCATTCCAAACCCCTAATCATTTTAGTGGCCCTTTTCTGAACCTTTTCTAATGCCAGTGTATCTTTTTTGAGATGAGGGGACCACATCTGTACTCAGTATTCAAGATGTGGGAGTACCATAGATTTATATAAGGGCAATAAGATATTCTCCATCTTATTCTTTATCCCTTTTTTAATGATTCCTAACATCCCGTTTGCTTTTTTGACTGCCGCTGCACACTGTGTGGACGTCTTCAGAGAACTATCCACGATGACTCCAAGATCTTTCTCCTGATTAGTTGTAGCTAAATTAGCCCCCATCATATTGTATGTATAATTGGGGTTATTTTTTCCAATGTGCATTACTTTACATTTATCCACTTTAAATTTCATTTGCCATTTTGTTGCCCAATCACTTAGTTTTGTGAGATCTTTTTGAAGTTCTTCACAGTCTGCTTTGGTCTTAACTATCTTGAGCAGTTTAGTATCATCTGCAAACTTTGCCACCTCACTGTTTACCCCTTTCTCCAGATCATTTATGAATAGGTTGAATAGGATTGGTCCTAGGACTGGCCCTTGGGGAACACCACTAGTTACCCCTCTCCATTCTGAAAATTAACCATTTATTCCTACCCTTTGTTCCCTGTCTTTTAACCAGTTCTCAATCCATGAAAGGATCTTCCCTCTTATCCCACGACAACTTAATTTACATAAGAGCCTTTGGTGAGGGACCTTGTCAAAGGCTTTCTGGAAATCTAAGTACGTTGTGTCCACTGGATCCCCCACATGTTTGTTGACCCCCTCAAAGTACTCTGATAGATTAGTAAGACATGATCTCCCTTTGCAGAAACCATGTTGACTTTTGCGCAACAATTTATGTTCTTCTAGGTGTCTGACAATTTTTATTCTTTACTATTGTTTCAACTAATTTGCCCGGTACTGACATTAGACTTACTGGTCTGTAATTGACAGGATCACCTCTAGAGCCCTTCTTAAATATTGGCGTTACATTAGCTATCTTCCAGACATTAGGTACAGCAGCTAATGTAAAGGACAGGTTACAAACCATAGTTAATAGTTCCGCAATTTCACATTTGAGTTCTTTCAGAACTCTTGGGTGAATGCCATCTGGTCCCGGTGACTTGTTACGGTTAAGTTTCTCAATTAATTCCAAGACCTCCTCTAGTTGCACTTCAATCTGTGACAATTCCTCAGATTTGTCACCTACAAAAGATGACTTAGGTTTGGACATCTCCCTAATATCCTCAGCCGTGAAGACTAGAGCAAAGAATTCATTTAGTTTCTCTGCAATGACTTTATCATCTTTAAGTGCTCCTTTTGTATCTTGATCATCCAGGGGTCCCACTGGTTGTTTAGCAGGCTTCCTGCTTCTGATGTACTTAAAAAACATTTTGTTTTACCTTTTGAGTTTTTGGCTAGCTGTTCTTCAAACTCCTTTTTGGCTTTTCTTATTACATTTCTACAGTTAATTTGGCAGTGTTTATGCTCCTTTCTGTTTACCTCACTAGGATTTGACTTCCACTTTTTTAAAAGATGCCTTTTTATCTGTCACTGCTTGACTAGATCAAGTGTTACCTCTCCCCTTGTGGGTTCCTGTACCAGCTGCTCCAAGAAGCAGTCATTTAAAGTATCGAGAAATTTTGTCTCTGCATTTCGTCCTGAGGTGACATGTACCCAGTCAATATGGGGATAATTGAAATCCCCCACTATTATTGAGTTTTTTATTTTGAAAGCCTCTCTAATCTCCCTTAGCATTTCATCGTCACTATCACTGTCCTGGTCAGGTGGTCGATAATAGATACCTACTGTTATATTCTTATTAGAGCATGGAATTACTATCCATAGAGATTCTATGGAACATGTCGATTTATTTAAGATTTTTATTTCATTTGATTCTACATTTTCTTTCACATGTGTGGGGGGAGTGGCACTATGACCTGTTCTCTCCTTCTCATATATTTTGTACCCCGGAATGATTGTGTCCTATTGATTGTCCTCACTCCACCAGGTTTCTGTGATGCCTATTATATCAATATCCTCCTTTAACACGAGGCACTCTAGTTCACCCATCTTATTATTTAGACTTCTAGCATTTGTGTACAAGCACTTTAAAATCTTGTCACTGTTTATTTGTCTGCCCTTTTCTGATGTGTCAAATTCTTTATGTAAATGTTTTTCGTCTGATCTGGCCCATACTTTATCCTCTTTCATCCCCTCCTCCTGACTAAACCCTAGAGAATCTCTATCAATAGACTCTCCTCTAAGAGAAGTCTCTGTCCGATCCACGTGTGGCTCTGCAGCAATCGGCTTTCCCCCATCTCTTAGTTTAAAAACTGCTCTGCAACCTTTTTAAATGTTAAGTGCCAGCCGTCTGGATCCACTCTGGTTTAGGTGGAGCCCATCCTTCCTGTATAGGCTCCCCCTATCCCAAAAGTTTCCCCAGTTCCTAATAAATCTAAACCCCTCCTCCCTACACCATCGTCTCATCCACGCATTGAGACTCTGAAGCGCTGCCTGCCCACCTGGCCCTGCATGTGGAAGTGGTAGCATTTCTGAGAATGCCACCATAGAGGTCCTGGGTTTCAGTTTTTTTCCTAGCAGCCTAAATTTGGCCTCCAGGACGTCTCTCCTACCCTTCCCTATGTCATTAGTACCTACATGTACCAAGACCACCGGCTCCTCCCCAGCACTATGCATAAGTCTATCTAGATGCCTCGAGAGATAAGACAGTTACCTTTTCCATAACTGGTGTTCTTTGAGATGTGTTGCTCATGTCTATTCCACAATAGGTGTGCGTGCTCGCCACGTGCACCGGTGTCAGAAGTTTTTCCCCTAGCAGTACCCGTGGGGGGGAGCGCCCCCCACAGCTCCTGGAGTGGCGCCTGCCTGATGCAGTATAAGGGGAGCTGCGCGCTCCCCCCACCCTCAGTTCCTTCTTGCCGGACAACTCCGACAGAGAGGAAGGAGGGCGGGGTGTGGAATAGACATGAGCAACACATCTCGAAGAACACCAGTTACGGAAAAGGTAACTGTCTTTTCTTCGAGTGATTGCTCATGTGTATTCCACAGTAGGTGATTCCAAGCTATATCTGTTGGAGGTGGGTAGGAGTTCACAAGTTCCCAGGACGGAGGACAGCCCTGCCGAACCTGGAGTCATCCCTGGTTTGGGGGACGATTGCATAGTTCGCGGTGAACATGTGAACCGAAGACCACGTGGCGGCCCTACAAATGTCCTGGATGGGGACATGGGCCACGAAGGCAGCCAACGAGGCATGCGCCCGAGTCGGGTGTGCCCTCACAATGTGTGGCAGAGGTACACTCGCCAGCTCATAACAGGGACGGATGCACGAAGCGATCCAATTGGAAAGCCGCTGAGTGGAAATCGGCTGGCCCCTCGCACGCTCAGCCAAGGCAATGAACAGTTGCGAGGACTTTCTGAATGGCTTGGTCCACTCAAGATAGAAAGCCAGAGCCTGCCGCACATCGAGCGTGTGCAGACGGCACTCCTCACTGGACGCGTGAGGCTTGGGGGCAGAGGACTGGTAGAAAAATGTCCTGACCCATGTAGTAAGCGGAGACCACTTTCGGGAGGAACGCGGGGTGTGGGCAGAGCTGGAACTTGTCCTTATAGAAGACTGTGTACAGCTGCTCAGAGGTCAGGGCACTGAGCTCTGAGACTCGCCTAGCAGATGTGACTGCAACCAGGAAGCCACCTTCCATGAGAGGCGAGACCAGGAACACGTGGCCAGTGGTTCAAATGGGGGCCCCGTGAGATGAGCCAACACCAGATTTAGGTCCCACTGTGGGACCAGGGGTCTAGAATACAGAAAAAGACAGTCCAAACCCTTAAGGAACCGGCCAGTCATAGCATGGGAAAATACCATGTGCCCTTGCACCGGCGGATGGAAGGCCAATATGGCTGCCAGGTGCACCATGACTGACGAGGGCACCAGGCCCTGGGCCCTCAGGTGGAGGAGGTAATCAAGAATAAGCTGGATCGGGGCGGCCACAGGGGAGACACCCTGGTCCACCGCCCACCTAGAAAACTGGGACGACTTCGCCAGATAAGCGCGGCAAGTGGAGGGCCATCTACTTTCAAGGAGGACGTGCTGAACCTGTTCTGAGCACATCCTTTCCTCTCCACCTAACCACTGAGCAGCTACGCCGTGAGGTGAAGAGCCACTAGGTTGGGATGATGGAGGCGGCCCTGGTCCCGAGAGAGCAGGTCTGGGCGGAGCGGCAACGGCCACGCCGGAGCTACTGCCAGGCCCATGAGGTCCCGTACCAATGCTGCCTGGGCCACGCCTGGGCAATCAGGAGGACCTGGGCCTTGTCCGTCTTTATCTTCTCCAGGACCCTGCTGATTAGAGGGAAAGGCGTAGAGAAGCTGGCCTGACCAGGACAGGATAAAGGCATCGGCGATACAGCCCCTCCCCAGGCTGGTTCTGCCGAGTCGCAAATAGGTCCACCTGGGGAGTTCCCCACCTTCGGAAGAGCCGGTAGGCCACTTCCGGGTGGAGGGACCACTCATGTCACGAGGAAAAGTCCCTGCTCAAGTGATCCGCCCTCTCGTTCCGGGCACCTGGAAGGTGGAAGGCCCTCAGGCAGATGTCGTGGGCTATACAGAAGTCCCACAGCCTGAGGGCTTCATGGCAGAGGGCAGAGGATCGGGCCCCGCCTTGCCTGTTGATATAGAACATCAAGGCTGTGTTGTCCATGAGGACCCTGACTACCTTGCCCTCCAGGTGTGAGCGGAAGGCCATACACATTTGTCTGGCGGGAGAGAGGCTCTGGCCGACGCTGCATCCAGGAGTGTCCCAATAAACTCTATGCGTTGGACCGGGACTAACGTGGACTTGGTGTTGTTTACCAACAGCCCCAAGGCGGTGCACGTGGACAGGAGGAGCGCCATGTGATCCCTCACCTGTGACCAGGAGGTGCCCTTTACAAGCCAATTGTCCAGATACGGAAATATCTGGACCCTCCGCCATCTGAGGTAGGCCACTACCACCAACATGCATTTTGTAAACACCCTGGGGGCAGCGGACAGACCAAACGGGAGAACCATGAATTGGTAGGGATTCTGTCGCACCACGAAACAGAGGAAGCACTTGTGCCCCTCGAATATGTGGATGTGGAAGTATGCATCCTGTAGATCAAGGGCAGTGTACCAGTCCCTGGGATCCAGGGAGGGAATGATGGAGGCCAGGGAAACCATGCGGAACTTGAGTTTCACTATGTAGTGGCTCAGACCTCGCAGGTCCAGGATGGGCCTGAGCCCCCCTTAGGCCTTCGGGATAAGGAAATAATGGGAGTAATACCCCTTGCCCATGAAATCCTCGGGCACTGCCTCTATCACTCCTAGACCTAGGAGCCACCCCACCTCCTGCTCGAGCAGAGCTTCATGCGAGGGGTCCCCCAAGAGGGATGCGGGCGGGGGCTGGTTGGGTGGGGAGGAAGTAAATTGGAGGGTGTAACCCTGGGAGATGGTGTTGAGGACCCATCGGCCCAAGGTTAGCTGCGACCATTCCATGGGGAAAGCACACAACCAGTTGGAGAAGGGGAGCTTTATTGGGAGTGGATCCCTGAGGAGGACTGGCGGGGTGCCCCTGAGCACCCTGTCAAAAGTGCCTTTTCCTCACCTGCTTGCCTTGGAGGACCCAGGCTGGGGGACAGGCTGAGACTGCCTCTGAGGGCATCTCTTATAGTCCCGCTGCTTCTTATGGGCGGCCTCATACTTCGGGAGGGCAGCCTGGGTGGGAGTCTGCTGCAGCTTGAACTTAGGTTTTGCTGGAGCCAGGACATAGAGGCCCAGAGTCTGTAGGGCCGTGCAGGAGTCTTTCATGCCGTGCAGCCTTGTATCTGTTTCCGTTGCAAACAGAGCTTTCCCATCAAATGGGAGATCCTGCATGGAAGACTGAGCCTAGCTGGACAGCCCAAAGAGCAGGAGCCATGACACCCATCTTATGGACACTGCAGGAGCTATGGATTGTGCGCAGCAACCGAGGCTGCCTGTAGGGATGCCCTAGCGGCCGCTGCCCCTTCCTCCACTAGCGATTTGAATTCCTTTCTATTGCGTTCCTGGAGGGAGTCCTCAAACTTGGGCAGGGAGCCCCAGAGATTGAATTCGTACAGGTCCAGGAGAGCCTGATGGTTTGCCACTCGTAACTGGAAGCTCAAAGACGAATACATTTTCCTTCCTAAAGAGTCCAGTCTCCGAGAGTCTTTGTTCTTTGGGGTCAGGGCTGGCTGACCCTGCCATTCCCTGTAGTTGACCGACTCGCCCACCAGGGAGTTGGGCGCCAGGTGGGTATACGAGTACTCATGCCCCTTAGTGGGTACAAAGTACTTGCGTTCCGCCTTCTTAGAGATGGGGGCCAACGAGGCCAGTGTTTGCCACAGGGCATTTGAAATCTCAGCCACCCCTTCATGGAGGGGCAAGGCCTCCCTACCCAATACCAACAGGGACAGCACATTAAACAGGGAGTCTGAGGGCTCCTCCATCTCCTCTGCCTGGAGGTGGAGGCTTGCTGCCACCCTCTTTAAGAGTTCTTAATGGGCCCTGAAGTCCTCCTGCGGGGCGGAGGGGGGCAGGGCCGCAATCATCTCCTCTGGGCAGGGCGAGGAGGCCGGTGCAGTGCTCTGGGTGTCGGCGGGCACCGGAGGGTCCACCACCTGGTCGGACTCTGGGCACGGTGCCGAGGACGTACGTCCCATAGACTCCTTTCTTGGGGGTCTGGAGAGGGAGGCCGACAGTGCTTCCAAAGCTCCGGCCACCGATTGAGCTCCCACCAGGGGCTGCACCGGAGGCCACAGTGCTCACTGGTACCATTGGGCCAGCCACAATGCTCAGTGCCACTGCATCTGCTGTGGCACCGGTGGGGCCAGCTGTTCTGGTTGGCTGGCCTAGCCCATTGAAGGATGGCTACGAATGGAGGCCGGGCTGGCGTAAGATCTGCTGCTGTCTCTGGACCGGGAGGAGCGGTGGTGCCAGGATCTACATTGGCCCTGGGACCGCGATCTCGACATGGAGGACCGGTACCAACGGTAACAGCTGCTCCGCAAACGGCCTCAACGGGCGGACCCGTGACCACAAGATGCCGGCAATCAATGCCCGGGGCTGCGATGTCTTGGCGGAGACTTGGAGCAGTAGTCCGAGCAGGAACAGCGTCGACGACCATGCCGTGACTGACTGCAGTACCCCCTCCGAGACGAGGACCGTTGGCGACGCCTGCTGTGGTCCCGTCAATATTTGCTCCTTGAGGACAAGCGGTGCCGAGAGTCCTGGCCGGCCGGAACCCAGCCAGTCAGTGTGGTCAGCATCGAGGGCAATCCACATGGACTCTGCCCCGAACAGTCACTGGGCAGGGAACGGCGTTGGGAACATACCCTCAACTGAGACCGGTACCGGGCTGGTGACGACTGCGCACATCCCAGCAACGGCTTGCCTCTGGAGCGTGGGACCGACATCAGCGGTGCTCCAGGCACCGGCATGGACATAACATCCCAGGCCGCTTGGAGGGCTTCAGGCGTGGACGGCATCTGGACAGGCCTGTTCCAAAGGGGCTGGGCTACTCCGCTCAACGTGACTCGGAGGCCTGGGGCCTGGTGGGGATCGAGGACTTCCTGACATGGGCCTAGACAGTGTCCCAGACTTCCCTCGGTGCACTGCGAAGAGGGAGTCTTTCTGGTCCTCTTGGCCTGCCCCGTGGACGGGGAGCGGTGCTGACTGGTCAATGGCACCAGAGGGTTGCCACGTACCGACACTGCGGTGCCGGGTACCAGTTCGGAGTGGCGTGCCGGAGTCAGCATCAGTGCCAACTCCATCAGGATGGCCCGGAGCCTAATGTCCCTTTCTCTTTTGGTCCGAGGCTTAAACGACTTGCAAATCTTGCACCCTTAGAATCATAGAATATCAGGGTTGGAAGGGACCCCAGAAGGTCATCTAGTCCAACCCCCTGCTCGAAGCAGGACCAATTCCCAGTTAAATCATCCCAGCCAGGGCTTTGTCAAGCCTGACCTTAAAAACCTCTAAGGAAGGAGATTCTACCACCTCCCTAGGTAACGCATTCCAGTGTTTCACCACCCTCTTAGTGAAAAAGTTTTTCCTAATATCCAATCTAAACCTCCCCCATTGCAACTTGAGACCATTACTCCTCGTTCTGTCATCTGCTACCATTGAGAACAGTCTAGAGCCATCCTCTTTGGAACCCCCTTTCAGGTAGTTGAAAGCAGCTATCAAATCCCCCCTCATTCTTCTCTTCTGCAGACTAAACAATCCCAGCTCCCTCAGCCTCTCCTCATAAGTCATGTGCTCTAGACCCCTAATCATTTTTGTTGCCCTTCGCTGGACTCTCTCCAATTTATCCACATCCTTCTTGTAGTGTGGGGCCCAAAACTGGACACAGTACTCCAGATGAGGCCTCACCAGTGTCGAATAGAGGGGAACGATCACGTCCCTCGATCTGCTCGCTATGCCCCTACTTATACATCCCAAAATGCCATTGGCCTTCTTGGCAACAAGGGCACACTGTTGACTCATATCCAGCTTCTCGTCCACTGTCACCCCTAGGTCCTTTTCTGCAGAACTGCTGCCTAGCCATTCGGTCCCTAGTCTGTAGCGGTGCATTGGATTCTTCCATCCTAAGTGCAGGACCCTTCATTGATATGGGTTTCTCCCAAGCAGTGCAGTCTGTGTGTGGGTCACTTCTTGGCATAGAATGCCTACAAGAGCTGCACGACTTAAATCCCGGGGCGCGGGGCATGCCCTGGCCCGGGCTCACTGACTAACTAAACAACTAACTAACTACAGGTACTAACACTGAATGAACAAACAGTTCTGGGGATGGGCATGTCCTGGGCAAAGCTGGAGCAGAGTAGTTCCGATGCACCTTCACTGGCGGCAAGAAGGAACTGAGGGTGGGGGGACTGCGCAGCTCCCCTTATACTACACCAGGCAAGTGCCACTCCAGGGGTTGCAGGGGGCGCTCCTCCGCTATGCGTACTGCTAGGGGAAAAGCTTCCAGCAACGGTGCACATGGTGAGCATGCACACCTATTGTGGAATACACATGAGCAATCACGAGAAGAAGAACCGCAACCTTCACACCAGGCAGGCAAGTCACCATACAGTTCTCCCCGTCATAACAAACCCAGCTATGTTTCTAACGATCGAATCTCCCATTACTAACACCTGTCTTTTCCTAATGACTGGAGTTCCCTCCCCCGGAGAGGTAACCTCAGTGCGAGATGATACCCCAACATCATCTGGAAGGATGGTCCCAAGTATGGGAAGGTTTCCCTATGTTCCCGTTGACTGCTCTCCTTCTCTGGGCTTTTCATCTTCCTTAACAGTGCAAGGGCTGTCTGACCAGAGGTGGGACAAATCTACAGTGTCCCGGAAAGCCTCATCAACATACCTCTCTGCCTCCCTTAGCTCCTCCAGTTCTGCCACCCTGGTCTCCAAAGCCCATACACGGTCTCTGAGGGCCAGGAGCTCGTTGCACCAAATGCACACATATGTCACCCCCCCACGGGGCAGGTACTCATACATGCTACACCGAGTGCAATATACAGGATAGCCCCGACTCTGCTGCTGGGCTTCTGCCTGCATTTTCTCCTACAGCTACCTAGGTTAAAGATCGGGTTTTTGTTTAAATCAAGCGGTTTTGATTATAGTTTAGTTTAAAAGTTTTAAAGAATGGCAAGTGTACCTCGCCCCACTCCCCTTCCAAACTCCCTCTCGAAACTCCCTGTTAGCAGTCTGTGGTCACTTGCTCACTGCTTTATAAAACCCTGGCCTTCTTGATAGCCCCACCCCCTGACTAAGGCTCAGCCAATGAACAGAGCTCAAGCAGTGCTTTAAAACTTCAGCTAGTAGGCTCATCGGGGTGTATGGTATGAAGGTTGAGTTAGTAATGCAGTAAGGATGCAGCTACAATTCAACTCATCAAGACCCATTCTGACCCTGTTGGTAGTAGAAACTCCAGATAGTAAAATTTTAGGGAACAGCATATTTCCCAGGCCCTTCTCTGTAGGTCACCAGCCTGCTCCACTTGTAGATGTGCTGCTCTGTCACTATATGTTTGAAAACCTCTGTGTCATACACAGATGGCTTGGCACCCACAGTTTGGAACAAAATCTCCCTTTGCCATTCTGGAACCTCTAAGATTTTAATGTCCTCAAAAATGTGGAAAGCCTGAAAGTATAGAAAAGGCTCATGTAGTAAGCCATTGTTCCTCCTATCCCTCCCATTCCCCAAAAAAGGCCAAGGAGCTCTGCAATTTGTTTTAAAAAATTGTGACTTACCATTGTCTGTGCAATCTTTTTACTGTGATTACTGGGTTTTGTCCACGGAGTTTCTGGGAGATGAGGCATTGCTCTCAGAATATACACTGAAGCTCACTTTTACAAAGTATAATTTTTTGGCATTGCAATTCCACAAGGTTTGCCTGGGGATGCACTGAGCCTGTTGTGAAGAACCAAAGCAATAATCCATTGTTTGGTGTCTGCTTTGAGACCCTTCGAGCTCTTCCACCTCAGCAACGCAGGCATACTCCAGTAGGTCCCTGAGATTCCGAACTGTGATAGCACGAGCATTTCTGTAATGAACTTATGATGGACATTCTGGAGAGGGCAAACAAGCAGATACAATACCAGAGGGAGTTGGCATCATGGCAAGTGAAAAGGCAGACAGGCTGGAGAGTGAGAGGACATTTCAGTGCCTGAGGAGAGGCTTGCATTGCAATTTCTGGAGCAGGAATATCAGCTAAGGAAGATAGCCTCTCAAACAGGTCTTTCTGCTGGGCTCTATTTAGACTTATGGCCACCAGCATACAGATTCCTGATGCACCCACAACATGGCCTAAGTCCCCTCCACAATTCCATGTGCTGCAGACCAGGAACACTAGATAATTCCATAGTTGGGGGGCCAATGCAATTGGGACTTAGCAGCAGGTGGACAGAGCAAATCTACCCAGTGCAGTCTTCCACCCGCATGCAGACACCCTCCCCCCTGCATACTTCCATTCCCATGCAGACCCCCATGAAGAGCTCCACTCTCTTGCAGCAGCACAAAATCCATGCTAAACATGGAGGGAAGAAAAAAGAGAACAGGAACGGGGGCAAGGGACACACAGCAGAAGGGGGTTTGTTGTTTTGAACTGGTTTAACTGTTTGCGCTTTTCCTGCACTTTGCTTTAGTAAAAGGTTTTGGTGTTGGTTTATTACTGGTGTTTTGGTGTGCTAATGGCAGATGGTTGCCTGTCAATGGTTGATTATTGTGCTTTTATAATATGATGTTCAAAAATAAAGGTTTTTATTTTATTACGAAATTTCTTTGCTATCCCTGCATCACATCCTAGAATGTGTATGTCAAATAATAAAGGTAAACGCATGATAAGGGACACCTGGGAAGTGGCATGCAAACATTTTCTCAATACATTTATCTACATCAAGCCACACTGTAAATTCAGAGCTCTTGCCACTCCCACCACACCGCCATTTCATAGGCAGTCATGGCATTCAAAATTACAATGTTTAGCAACCCCTTCCCCCCTACACCTTTCATTGTGTGATGTGACAGTGTGACCAAATGCACCCCTGTATTTCAGACTATATACACTACTGTAATAATCTTTATATAAAATATGCCTTGTGAGGTATCAATTGAAAATTAATAACTTGCTGGTCAATAATATCATGACAAAATGTGTATAGCAACATTATATGTAAAGTTACGAATTCCCCATGACTGAGGTTGGTGGCACATGTTCCAACTCACCGAGCCCCGATTAGGCTCAAGCAGGACTGCTGAAGCAGGTCCGAAACAAAGGAATAAGTATTTATCTCAGTATACATATACATTGTAAACAGGGTCCTCAGACAGCGAGAGAGGGAAGACAGGAGACAAGGAGAAAAACTGCATTTCAGCAAACAGAGGTGAGGAAAAAAAAGTATGCATCCTCTTCCACCGCCAGATTTGGCTTCTTTACTGTTTGGATGAACTCTAATGAGGGGGTAACTCTCAGGAAAATGCATTTCCAAGGGTAACTGAACTATAAAAGTGAGGGGCAAAAACACCTCAAGTTCTCTCTCCCTATCCATCTCTCTCTTTGTCACCAAAAAAGACACAAGAAACAACATTTGGACTTTGGGAGCAGACTCCGGCCTGAGAATTTGGTCAACAAAGTTACTGGAAACCTGTGATAAGAATTTTACCTTGTACCATGTCTAGTTTGTTTAGACAGTATTTTCTCTCTATTTGTCTTGTAACCATTTCTGATGTTAAAGCCTTATACCTGTAGTCACTTAAAATCTCTCTCTTTCTAATTATATAAACGTGTTTTATTCTTAAATTAAAATTAATCCTGTATAGTAAATTGTTTGGGTAACTTCATTTAAGGTAGCAGACTGTTGTAGGTTTAGCCCCTTAGAGGGGCAATGGACCTAATATATCTGGACTGCCCAGGAGAGGGCCGGGCAGTGCACAACACAGGTTTTTGGGAGAAAATCTAGGACTGGGAGTGTGCTGAGGTCACACTGCAAATGGTAATCAAGGCTACTGGAAGCCAGTGTGGCTGGTGTTTGATAACAGGTTGCTGGGGTCAAAGTAGCTGGACCAGGGCTATGACCATACACAGGCACTCAGGGAGTGAGTCAGGGGGCTGTTACTGCAGTGGCAAACCTGCCCCCTTAGTGAGGATACCTGTGGAGGCAGAGGGCTGGCACATCTGATAACAACATTGGCACGAAGCACTGACAGCAAGGGGGAAGAAGAGAAAGAGTTTCCACCTACACAAGAAACTCCCTGGGGCAGCAGGTAATTAGTCACAGGTGCACTGGACCTTGCTCCATGTTAACAGGCCAGTCACCCTGTGATGGGGGGAAACTGTTGGAGAGTTCTCCCTACTGCCCCTGTTCACTCTGTTCACCTCATCCTCTCTTTCTCCCTGTCATCCCTACACAGCATGTATTTTAGCAATTCTGCTGGGTATTGGAGTCCTTTCTGCAGGACTTTAGTTAGTTTCTGACCAGATTAATATTTCACAGTTAGGTGCGCTAAATAGCTAGTCTTGTTTAATCAGTAGTGCTTTTGCACTCACAAAGAGCCAGGTATTCAGACTGATCTCTTTTTTTAAACTCATGATTTGCATATGCAAATAAATACAAACTTAATTTACACTCTGTTATTTGCAGGTTCAATTTAGATGTATAAAAGTGATGTTGCTTGGCCCTACAAGCAGAGGTCCACTTAAGGCTAGACTAAAAATCTCACTCCAAATTTTTATTTTTGTTTACGTCTCATTGGTCACACTGCCCATTCCACCCTATAAGAAGAACTTCTACAATGGTTTGGACATGTATTGTGAATCTAAACCAAGGGTGGGTAAACTTTTTGGCTCGAGGGCCACATCGGGGTTACAAAACTGTATGGAGGGCCAGGTAGGGAAGGCTGTGCCCTATCCAACCCCTCCCACTTCCCGCCCCCTGACTGCCCCCCTCAGAACCATAGACCCATCAAACCCCCTCCCTGCTCCTTGTCCCCTGACCGGCCCCTCCCGGAACCCTGCCCCCTAACCACCCCCCCAGGACCCTACCCCCTATCCAACCCCCCCTGTTCCCTGTCCCCTGACTGCCCCGCTCCCTATCTACACCCCGCCTCCTGACAGGCCCCCCAGGACTCCCACGCTTATCCAACCCCCCCCCCCGTTTCCCATCCCTGACTGCCCCCCAGAACCTCCATCCCATCCAAACGCCCCCTGTTCCCTATCCCGTAACTGACCCCCGGGACTCCCTGCCCCTTATCCAACCCCCCAGCCCCGGCCCCCTTACCATTCAGCTCAGAGCAGCATGTCTGGCAGCCGCACTGCCCGGCCGGAGCCAGACACGCTGCTGCGCTGCCCTGCAGGAGCGCGCAGCTCCACTGCCCAGAGTGCTGCCCGCACGGCGGTATTGCTACCGGGGAGGGATACAGCAGGGGAGGGGCTAGGGGCTAGCCTCCCCAGCTGGGAGCTCAAGGGCCGGGAAGGACAGTCCTGCGGCCCGGATGTGGCCAGCGGGCCATAGTTTGCCGACCTTTGATCCAAACCCTTGAATAACAGCCTGAAAACAGACATTAATTAACTATTAAGGAAACAAGGCCTAAGACAATGAGCAGAATTTAGGGATTTTTTTTAAATCTATTCCTCAGTTTTCAAACTACAGAAGTAGCTTGTTTTTATAGTTCAGATTTTTATTTGAAGCGGTCAGATCTTTGTAATGAAGGAAGATGGAAGAATGTGAGCACAAGGAAAGTAACAAAGAGAATCTATATATGGAGCTATTCAGCCTAGACACCTACTTTATATGGAAGGCGGGTATAACAGGCCAGGGGAGGCACTGTTGCGACCGCCAGACCCCCTGTTGCGGGGCTGGGGGGCTAGAGTTTTTGATTTATTTTGCCCATGCAGGTTCTGGGGCATCTGAGAAGGCAGTATGTGCTATTCACCTTCCCGGGTTCATCAGTAATCTCCCTCGATCCCAGAGAGATTACTGATCAACCCAGGAAGCTGATTAGCAAATACCGCCCCCTCAACTGCCCCGAAACCTGCATGGGACATATCAAAAGCGTGGGGAAGAGACGCTTGTCCCTGGGGTGGCTTGAGTCTGGGGAGGGGAGAGGAAGCGCGACTGACCTGGGGCTCCTCCAGGCAGATGGGGGTTGGATGGCTTGCGGCTTCGGCCGGCCCAGGGCTCCTCTGCCTGGGGGCGGGTCTCGTGTCTTCGGCCACGGAGGGGATAGGGGGTCTCAGGGCTCTGGCCGCGGGGGAGGAGGGAGCGGGAGGAAGAGGCTAGCCTCCCCAAAGGGAGGCTCGACCCACTGCCCATAAAAACCACCAATTAGAGTAGACTCAGATTGAGAAGAAGGCGAGAACAATTAGCACCCTAGCCAGCAAATGAAAGGCAAGCACTGTCAAGAGAAAACAGAGAAGACAAATCAGCAAGGTATTCGGATATAAGACTCAGCAGTGAAGAATAGCTCTGCCTGCAAACCATAATCCAGTTCTAATGCCACATGTAGATTTAAGTGCAAACATTTCTTTGATAGGTGAATGGGAAGAGGAAACAGAAAACAGAGGTAATAGCTTTTAACAGCCTGTTACAAAAATGTCATCAGCAGGTACACCTCCATTATGATGATGACAACATTTTTTGTGTAGTGGCGCCCCACTATGTCTAGTTGCTCTGTCATGCGCTGGACCAATCTATATCCAGGAGAGACTGATTTGCAAACACAGGAGTAATACAAGCTTCAACTAAAACAATCCTTGAGTTTCATATCCTTGTCCTACAGGGACAGCCATACCCTTCAGCAAGTTGATAAAGCCTGAGTAAATGTAATATAACCAAAGAAGCAATCTTAGATATTCTCTAACCCCAATGTATGGATTGTGTTATGTTCCCAGAATACACATAGAGAAATTAGATAAAAAAACCCCCAAATACTCTTGCTGGAAGGTTGCAATGTAACACTTCCATTTCGTAGAATTCAGACCACCACCACACAAAAACCCCCAGACAGACAGAGAAAATTGGGAACTCTCTAATGCAGCATGGCACAACTCATCCGACCTTGCTTTAAGATGGCTCTTTTCAGACTGATTCTGATTGCACATTTTGCTTCAGAGCCCCCTTGGCTTGCAAACATGACCAGGAACACCCTTTCCCCCACCAAAACAGAACAACCAAAAAAAAAAAAATTAAAAGTTATCACTTGCAATTCCAACACAATTCTCAATACATTACAAATTGCATTTACAGATTCATACTCCTCATGCAGGGGTATGACTCTGGGACTGCTTCTTCTAGCAGAAACAAAGTCACAATAACTGAGATTTAAGGATTGAACAGAGGCTCTGCTGCCACCCAGTGGAATATAAGAGTCTGTGTAACACAGCAGCACTCCCCTGTTTCCTCTTAAAGCAACGGTGGGCAAACTAAGGCCTGCGGGCCGGATCTGGCCTGTCAGGGCTTTAGATCCAGCCCGTGGGATTGCCCCTCATGGTGCTGCAGGCCCTGCGCCGCTCTCAGAAGCGGCCGGCACCAAGTCCCTGTAGCCTGGGGCGGGGGCAGAGGGCTCTGTGCATTGCCCTTGCCTCCAGGCACCACCCCCCGCAGCTCCCACTGGCCAGGAACGGGGAACCGCGGCCAATGGGAGCTTCGGGGGCGGTACCTGGAGGCATGGGAAGGGCAGCGCGCGGAGCCCTCTGGCCCCCCCCATTCCCCAGGGGCTGCGAAGGGACGTGGTTCCGGCCGCTTCCCTGAGTGGCGCAGCATAGGGCCAGGGCGGGCAGGCAGGCAGGGAGCCTGCCCTGGCCCCGGTGCATGCCACTGCCACTGCCACCCCACCCCCCCCTAACTTCCTGCCCTAAGCCTCCTGCCTGCACCTCGCACCCCAACTCCCTGCCCCAACCGCCCTCCTGCACCCCAGCCCCCTGCCCCGAGCCCCCTGCTGCAGCCCAACTCTCTGCCCTGAGCCCCCATCACACCCTGTACCCCTCCTGCACCCCAACCCCTGCCTGAGCTCCCTTCCGCAGTCCGCATCCCTCCCGCACCCCTGCCCTAAGCCCCCTCCTGCATTCCACACCTCTCCTGCACCCCCAACCCCCTTCCCTGAGCCTCCTCATACACCCCGCACCCCTCCTCTGCCCCATCCCTTGCCCTGAGCCTATTCCTGCACACCGCACCCCCTCCCACACCCCGCACTCCCTCCCGCACCCCAACCCCCTGCCCCAACCCTGCATACATTTTCCCCACCCAGATGTGGCCCTCGGCCCAAAAAGTTTGCCCACCCCATCTCAAAGCATCAGCCGCCAGAAAATCAATGGGTCCTTTGGAATATCAGGGCTAAAGTTAAAAGCTGAGGAGCAGGACATTGCAGAGATAGTAAACATTTTATTTTAATGAGTCTGCACCACAGAGGATGTTGGGAGGGAGGCCAACTATTTCCAGATAATATAGTGAGCGCAGTACAAGACTGAGATGTCAAAAGAAGAGGTCCTGGACTAGAATGACAAATTAAATACATCAGACCCTCGCCAGAACGCACGTCTATATAGCACGAATTCACATATAACCCGGTTGCGGCCCTGGATCCCAAATGTAATTACTTTAATTGGAATTCATTTTAACGCAGTCCCCGCGTTAACGCGGTACAGCGCATGGATCTCAAATCCCACGTTCTAGCGAGGGTCCAGGGTAGTAACAAATCACCAGGCCCATATGGTTACACCCAAAAGTAATGAAGGAACATAATAATTGAGTATTACTGTTACCAAAAATATGCATTTCACTAAACTCTGCAGAACTGCAGGATAGCCAAGTGTTGTGCCTATTTTAAAAAAAAGGCAGTTGGAGTAATCCTGAGCATTACAGACAAATAATATCTTACGCCTCAGCACTAGCAAATTGGATTAAACAAACAAAAGCAGTATTACAAAATACCTAGATGAACATGATATGATAGAGACAAACCAGAATGGCTTCTGAAAAGAAAAATGACGACTCACTAAAGTATTAGAATTGTGTGTGCATGTCAGCAAGATAGTGGATACAAGAGAACGGGTTGGTGTAATTGATTTGGATTTTCAAAAAGTCTTTGACAAAGTACCTCTTAAAAGGATAAAGAAAACTAAGTTTTGGGGTGAGAAATAAAGTTCTGCCATGGACTGGAAACTGGGAAAGAGATAAACCCGTAGGGCTAAATGGCCAATTTTGACCATCACTGAAGATTCACAATGGTGTGCTACAAGGTTCCATATTTGGGCCCCTATCCTGCAACTGGATCTTAAAAAAGGACTCTCTCTTGACGTTGCTAAGGCTCTTTTCAGGAACAGTATTCTGCTTGGGTGCAACTAGAACTAGGGTTATTTAACGTCTTAATTAATCTAGAAGATGGGGTGAGTAATGAAATGAAAGTATTTGCATATGACACAAAAATTACTCAGGTTAGTAAAGAACAGAAAAGCTGAGGCACTTCAAAGGGGCCTAACAAAGCTAAGTGAATGAGCAATATGATGGGCAGCTGAAATTCAAAGCTGACAAATGCATCATAATATATATTGGAAGGAATAATTTGAACAACTCATACACCTTTTGGCATTTTAAAGTAACTGTAATAAGGCAGAAGACATGTACCACACTGGAGAGCCTCAGTGACAACCTCTAATCAATGTGCAGGTCAGAAAAGCAAACGCAGCTTTAGAAAACATAAGGAAACCTGAAACCTCTGAAACCTGTCATAAGGAATGTGACAAAGCGTAATATTTTTAACATTGAAGTGCCATTATCTACTATATCCTTACCTGGAATAATGTGTTTTTCCAGGCTTCATCATCCATCTTTGAGCTGCTCTATTTCTATTACATCTTTTTTAAGACAGGGTGACCAGAACTGAGCACAGTATTCCAGGTGAGAATGTATAAAATGTTAGGATGCATAAGGAATGGGACTGAAAAGATTGAGACTGTTTAGCAAGGGACATAATAGTAGTATACAGAAAAAGGAAGGATAAAAGGTAAATCAGGTGCTCCTAGCTGCTCGCTCATAAAATACAAGAACAAGAGGACACTCAATTAAGTTGAAAGGCAACAAGTTTTAAATTGAGGATTTTTTCCCCAAATTCTTTATGCATTATCAATTTATGGATCTCACTGCCACCAGATATCAAGGGCTAAGAAATCTATAGGGTTAAAACAAGAATTAGATTTTATATGAATAATGTGAACATCCAAAGTTACGAGAGATTAGATAAAAAAGGGATACAAACCCTCATTCTGCCGTGCACAAACCAACCACTAACTGATGGAAAAAGCTTTGCCTATAGGCAGGTTATTTCATAATCATCCAGTAGAGGCTTTCAACATTTCATACTGGCCAGTGTCAGAGAGAGGAGACTGGACTAGGTGCCTTGCTGGTCTGATGTCTGAGCTGGGCTGGCAATTCCCATGTACCTACTCTTAGAAGTAATGATCCTAGGGGGTACACAATGGGCCTGGTTATCACTATCACTGTTCCTGCACCAAGTGTTGGTATGGAGGTGAGGGAGGATTGCTATGTGGAAGTATAAGTCTTGTAAGTTGACCGTCATGAACCAATCTTGAACCTGAAGGGACTGAATGATGGAGGCAAGCAATACAATCCTGAACGTGAGACAGAGTATGTATTTGTTCAATCTTCGAGGGTCTAGGATAGGATGGAGACCACCTTTCTTCTCTTCTTCAGGATAAGGAAACACCAGGAATAGAGCCTCTTCCCTGTGCTCCTTTGTGGCTCCTAGACTAAGCAAAGTGGCCACTTACTTCAGTTGGCTCTTGTGAGAAGGGCTCCTGAAGCCTGGGGAAAGGGGCGAGTGTATGGGGAATAAGGATTAGAGAATTGGATAGGGTAGTCATGGATGATTATATGTAACACACATTTGCAGCTGTAATGGTTGAACAAGCCTGATGGAAAGGGACAAGGTGGCTTCTGAAGAAGACATTTAGCTCTGGAAAGGCTCCTGTGGCTCTTCACACTCCCATCAGACCTGTTACCTCAAAGCAGGTGAGGAGGATGGCAGGTGCCTCTTGGCATACCTATGCTTTTTCCTAAGAGGTTAGTCAGGTTGTTTGAGAGTAGGTGAGCATCCTCTGTCTCTGCTGTGGTTGATATCGATAGGGCACTGAAGTACATATTCTCAGGGAACACAATGTGGCCCTAGGATCCTTGAGGGAATAAAGTCTCATCTATCTACTTACTGAACTGCTCCATTCCCTGAAATGGCAGATCTTGAAGCCACAAGGATCCCTGCATTGTAACAGTTGCGTCTATGACCTGGCAGCTGTGTCAGAGGCACTCATAGCAGCCTGCAAGGATATTTTGGACATCAACTAGCCTTCTTTTACTATGTGCTTGAGCTTCTGCCCAGAGTCCTGCCGTTACCTTGTCCCACATAAGGAAATTGTACTTCACAAAGAGGGTTTGGCAGCTTGCAATGTGAAGCTGCATTGAGGAAGAAGAGCATTCCTGTTCTATCAAGAGGTTGAATTTTTGGGGATACTCTTTGCAGATTTTAACTTCTCTTGCACTGCAAACAGTACCAAGGATCTTGGATTGGGGTGAACAGAGAATTGCTCAGGTCCCGTGTGGCACTTGACACCTCTTCTTGACTCTCCTGGTTGGAGGAGAAAGGGTGTCATGTGCTTGCCAAGGCATCTTTGCAGGGTTAAATATTCCCTCATTAATAGGGAGCTGAGGAACTTAATATCAAAAAATTTGAGATACTTCTTGGATTACAGAAGTCTCAATATCCAGGATCTGAATCTAGCCAGAAGCTCCAGGAATGCCTTCAAGTCATTTGGTGCTGGTACCAGGGCTGGAGCCACTGTCTGATCCAGGGATAATAAAGATTTTTTAGGAGGTGGATCTCCTGTATGCTGGGTGAATGCCTGCATGAAAATAATTTGAGATCGAGAGCAGGGACAGCAGGCAAGAACTCAACTGGTGTGAACAAGGAATCATAGAATATCAGGGTTGGAAGGGACCTCAGGAGGTCATCTAGTCCAACCCCCTGCTCGAAGCAGGACCAATCCCCAACTAAATCATCCCAGCCAGGGCTTTGTCAAGCCTGACCTTAAAAATATCTAAGGAAGGAGATTCCACCACCTCCCTAGGTAACGCATTCCAGTGTTTCACCACCCTCCCAGTGAAAAAGTTTTTCCTAATATCCAACCTAAATCTCCCCCACTGCAACTTGAGACCATTACTCCTTGTTCTGTCATCTGCTACCACTGAGAACAGTCTAGAGCCATCCTCTTTGGAACCCCCTTTCAGATAGTTGAAAGCAGCTATCAAATCCCCCCTCATTCTTCTCTTCCGCAGACTAAACAATCCCAGTTCCCTCAGCCTCTCCTCATAAGTCATGTGTTCCAGTCCCCTAATCATTTTTTTTGCCCTCCGCTGGACTCTTTCCAATTTTTCCACATCCTTCTTTTAGTGTGGAGCCCAAAATTGGACACAGTACTCCAGATGAGGCCTCACCAGTGTCGAATAGAGGGGAACGATCACGTCCCTCGATCTGCTGGCAATGCCCCTACATATACATCCCAAAATGCCATTGGCCTTCTTGGCAACAAGGGCACACTGGTGACTCATATCCAGCTTTTCGTCCACTGTCACCCCTAGGTCCTTTTCTGCAGAACTGCTGCCGAGCCATTGGGTCCCTAGTCTGTAGCGGTGCATGGGATTCTTCCGTCCTAGGTGCAGGACTCTGCACTTGTCCTTGTTGAACCTCATCAGATTTCTTTTGGCCCAATCCTCCAATTTGTCTAGGTCCCTCTGTATCCTATCCCTACCCTCCAGCATATCTACCTCTCCTCCCAGTTTAGTGTCATCTGCAAACTTGCTGAGGGTGCAAGCCACACCATCCTCCAGATCATTTATGAAGATATTGAACAAAACCGGCCCCAGGACCGACCCTTGGGGCACTCCACTTGACACCGGCTGCCAACTAGACATGGAGCCACTGATCACTACCCGTTGAGCCCAACAATCTAGCCAACTTTCTATACACCTTATAGTCCATTCATCCAGCCCATACTTCTTTAACTTGCTGGCAAGAATACTGTGGGAGACCATGTTAAAAGCTTTGCTAAAGTCAAGGAACAACACGTCCACCGCTTTCCCCTCATGCACAGAGCCAGTTACCTCATCATAGAAGGCAATTAGATTAGTCAGGCATCACTTGCCCTTGGTGAATCCATGCTGACTGTTCCTGATCACTTTCCTCTCCTCTAAGTGCTTCAGAATCGATTCCTTGAGGACCTGCTCCATGATTTTTCCAGGGACTGAGGTGAGGCTGACTGGCCTGTAATTCCCAGGATCCTTCTCCTTCCCTTTTTTAAAGATGGGCACTACATTAGCCTTTTTCCAGTCTTCCGGGACTTCCCCCGATCGCCAAGAGTTTTCAAAGGTAACGGCCAATGGCTCTGCAATCACATCCACCAAGTCCTTTAGCACTCTCGGATGCAGCGCATCCGGCCCCACTGTGCTCATCCAGCTTTTCTAAATAGTCCCGAACCACTTCTTTCTCCAGAGGGCTGGTCACCTCCTCCCCATGCTGTGCTGCCCAGTGCAGTAGTCTGGGAGCTGACCTTGTTCGTGAAGACAGAGGCAAAAAAAGCATTGAGTACATTAGCTTTTTCTACATCCTCTGTCACTAGGTTGCCTCCCTCATTCAGTAAGGGGCCCACACTTTCCTTGACTTTCTTCTTGTTGCCAACATACCTGAAGAAACCCTTCTTGTTACTCTTAACATCTCTTGCTAGCTGCAACTCCAGGTGTGATTTGGCCTTCCTGATTTCACTCCTGCATGCCCGAGCAATATTTTTATACTACTCCCTGGTCATTTGCCCAATCTTCCACTTCTTGTAAGCTACTTTTTTGTGTTTAAGATCAGCAAGGATTTCACTGTTAACCAAGCTGGTCGCCTGCCATATTTACTATTCTCTCTACACATCGGGATGGTTTGTCCCTGTAACCTCAATAAGGATTCTTTAAAATACAGCCAGCTCTCCTGGACTCCTTTCCCCCTCATGTTATTCTCCCAGAGGATCCTGCCCATCAGTTCCCTGAGGGAGTCAAAGTCTGCTTTTCTGAAGTCCAGGGTCCGTATTCTGCTGCTCTCCTTTCTTCCCTATGTCAGGATCCTGAACTCGACCATCTCATGGTCACTGCCTCCCAGGTTCCCATCCACTGCTGGCATGCCTTTGGTTGTGAGGGGGAAAGGGCAATGCAAAAACCCAAAAGCCTCATGACAACTCTTAGCAGTGATTCACCTTGATCCAGTGATGGGATTATGGTAGATTAGGTGACCATCCTGAACCTCAGACATAAAATGTAGGAGTTCAGTAGCCTGAAGTCTATAATAGGTCTTCATCCTCCTCTTTTCCTGGAGAGGAGGAAGTACCTGAATAGAAGCCTCTCCCTATGCACCAAGTATAGCTGGTTCTATGAATCCCAGCTATAGAAGCTATTCCACCTCTTGAATGAAAATCCTCTTGTGTATGGGGTCCCTGAAGAGGGATGGGTAGATTTGAAGGGAGTAGTAAAGTGAAATTGGATAGTATATCCTGTTGAGACTCTCCAGCACCTGTCTGATGTAACTGAATGCCAGTGGCTGTTTTGACTGAGGAGCTGTGTTAGAGAATGAAGGCGGTGCATTAGATCTTCTTCTTTGCACTTTCTGTCACTTGCAACCTGGTTTGTATTGCTGCTGGTGGTCAGAGGGTGGAGTAGTAGGCCCTTTTCTATGATATGCTGGTTGCCTAATGTACTGTGTGTGTGCTGGAGTGTAAATCCTCAAGGATCTAAACATGGTTTTAGAATCCTTGAGGGTGTACAGTGACTCATCAGTTCTCTCACTGAACAGATTATTACCCTCTAAAGGGAGGATCTTCCATTGCCATCTGCACTTCCCTTGGGATGCAGGACAAAAGGAGCCACGCTGCCCATCACATGAGCATGGCTATTGCCAGGGCGCAAGATAGAGTATCTGCTGCATCCACTGATGCTTAAAAGGACTTTCTGGCCATAGGCTGACTTTCATCAACGATGGATTAAAACTGCTATCTGCAGTCCTGGGGCAGTTTGTGAACTCAGAGAAACAGTTGTAATTAATAAAATATTTCACCATGAGTGATTGATAACTTGCAATATGGAATTGTAGACATGATTACAAATAAGATTCCTGACAAACAGGTCTAGCTGGTTAGCAGTGCAGAGAACATTTTCAAACTGCTGATTAATGTGTAAGGCAACAAGGCGCTTCTGAAATTTGCTTCCGAGAATTTTACGAGAGAAGCAAGAAGAGGGTGAAACAGTTAGGAATTTTGCCTACAACCTACAGGAGATACTCTCCAAAATGCAAAATCAAGAGGAGAGCCAAGTGACAGACCCAGATTCCATCCTGAAGGAGTAGCTAGTGATAGGACAAGGGATGATGGGTTAAGACATGAAATGAAGCAGAAATTCAAGGAGCAGCCTACATCATCTTTTTCTGACCTGATGAGGGCAGGCACTGAGTGGTCTGAGGAGGATGTGTGACGTTCCTCTAGTCTTATCTGGACCGGTGATCTGCTAGGTTACTCCAATCCCCAACTCTGGGAACCAGCCTTACCCTGTTCTGCTGTGAAAACTCCCACTCCTGGACTGTTCACACACAGCCTCTAGCATGTAAGCTGCTCCCAGTTACATGAGTGAGCACTTTTGGCCAGCTGCTGCTTGGACTGAGCAACCAAATGACACTAGCCACTATTTCTGGTCCCAGACACAACCCTAGGAACCTCCATCTTGCAGTGTCCAGTTATGCTCGCTGGACGCTGCAAGCTTATATGAGTTCATCAATTTAACAAAGAAATTGAGATATACCAGGCTTGTTATCCCAAGGGGAGTCTCTGACATGCTTCAAACCAAATGCACTGCTTCAGGTAGAATAAACAAATTTATTAACTGCAAAAGATAGATTTTAAGTGATTATAAATCAAAGCACAAGAAGTCAGATTTGGTCAAATGAAATAAAAGCAAAACACATTCTAAGCTGATTTTAACACTTTCTGTGCCCTTACACACTTAGATGCTTCTCACCACAGGCTGGCTGGTTGCCCTTCAGCCAGGCTCTCCCCTTTGATCAGCACTTTAGTTGCTTGGTGGTAGTGTCTGTAAATGGAGGTGGAAGAGAGAGAGCATGGCAAACGTCTCTCCCTTTTATCATGTTCTTTCTTCCCTCTTGGCTTTGCCCCCCCCCTCTTCAGAGTCAGGTGAGCATTACCTCATCGTAGTCCCAAACTGACCAAAGGAAGGGGGGTGACTCACTCTGGAGTCCAACAGATCCTTTGTTGCCGCCTAGGCCAGTGTCCTTTGTTCCTGTGAGCCTGAGCTGGGTTTGTCCCATACATGCCCTGATGAGGTGTGAACTGCCCCTCTGCTCCTGGAGAGTTTTGTCTGGGCTTGTTTTAAGCCATGAGGACATATTTTCAGCCTCATAACTTTATACATGAAATTACAACCTATAACATTATTATAACAATGCTCCGTGCATCATGAGCCTTCCGAAGACACCCGACATGACAAACTTTGCATTGGATACCACACAATCATATTATAAAGGATGAACATGGGGATGCAGGGTGTTCCCTCGAGGTACAGAGTGTCACAGAATGAAATTTTTTTTTTGAAGGAGTTGGAAATAAAAGTAGTTGTAGGGAAACAAAATGAAGGAGCTATCCGAACCATCATGGCTGATCTGGAGAATACCACCACTGTCTTGGAGAGTTTGAATGAAGCAGTACAAAGAGTTGGTGATCAACAAGAATGGTTTAGAGTAGTGCATCAACCAAATCTTTCACTGAGACAACAGTGCATTCTGAGGGACAGAAAACTGCAGGAGATCTTCATTAAGAGTTAGTCAGGGCAAACTGGTTTGCCATGGACGCCATGAGTCTGGTCACGTCTGGAGAGAATGTCCATGTAACTGAAAGGATCGAGGAAGAATTTACTCTCTTGAGAGACAGAGTTGAAGTTCAAAACTCAAGGGAGGGCAGAAGAGACTCTCAAAAAGGGGACAAGACCCCCACTACTTCACCTAGAGTGGGTTTACAGATGGTTAGAACTATGGCCAGTCTGCAGAAAGAGGAAAAGAAGGCACCAAAGCTTTTGGAGCCAACCTCACTGTGGAAGTGGAGATTGGAAGGCTGAAGACATGATGTTTACTTGACACAGAGCCTAAAGTCACCACCATGATGGCAAGTTACTTTTATAAGAACCTTGCAAGACATCATGCCATGGGAGATACCAGCTGGGCTGGGTAAAGTTGACAACAGCTAATGGATTAGATGTTCTGGTGACTGGAGATTTGGAGGCAGATAATAGTGCTTAGTGCAAGTATTGCCTTAGAAGGGTGTTTTTATTGTCTGGGATGATTATTTGAGGCTGAGATGGAGGGACTGGAGTTCCCATGACCCTGGGCATGAACATCCTGAAGGATTTATATAGACTCTTTGGACCCTACTGCAGCTTTCAGGAGGACTGTACCACAAGGAGAGAGTGTCATGCAGCTGTGCAAAAGTAAATGCTCAGTGTCAGAAGATTCAACTGCCAGGCAGGATTGAATATGTACAAGTAGCTGGGAATAAAAGTGTCACAATTCCAAGTGAGTGTCAGGTCCAAGATCGTTGTTGTCTACAGTGGATATCCTCATGCCAAGTTTTAGTCACTCCACCTATGATGACAAGCTTACCAGCAGGGGTTGTCATAGCTTATGTGTAGCCAAATGTTAGGAAAGAGTGTCGCCAGTCCAAATGTTGAATATCAGTGTCCGGGTGGCCTAGTTATCACCCTGGACCTGAGTGGCTGAGATAGTATGACCATTCAGGATAGCGCCTCCAGAAATCTTGGAGATTGAACAAGAAGTAGTGTAGTGAGGGTTCAGGAGGCTCAGGAAAAGAGAGAAAGACTCACTACCACAAGAGTAGAAGCCGGAAACTGTTTCTGTGAAAGTAGACTGGGAAATGTTGCATCCTGTTCAGAAACAGCAGTTGAGAGAGCTACTCTAGAAACAAAGATGTGTTTTCCAAATCCGATAGTGATCTGGGGTATACTGAAGTAGTGGTGCTTTGTATACCCACTGGAACTACAGGACCCATAAAGCAGAGACATAGAAGAGTTTCTCCCCATGTGTACAAGGAATTCAAGAACCACATGCAAAATTTGATGCCTCAAGGAATTCTCAGAGAAAACTGCAGTCCTTGGGCTTCTCCTCTGGTGATCATCAGAAAATAAAATGAGTCCATATGGTTCTGCTCTGATTACAGGAAATTGAATATAGTGACAAAGAATGATGCCTATCCATTGCCAAGGATAGAAGAATTGCTAGATGCACCGGGTTGAGACACTGTTCTCCTCTCTTTATCTAATGGCTGGATATTTCCAGGTAGCTATGGAGCCTGAAGATATTGGAAAACAGCCATGACTACCCCATTTGGACTATTTGAGTGTATTTGCATGCCCTATGGGTTATGCAATGCTCCAGCCACCTTCCCAAGGTTGATGGAGACAGTATTAGGGGATTAGATGTTTGAGAGTCTCCTAATTCATTTAGATGACATACTCATGTTCTCAGAATTATAATGAACACTTAGAGTAATTAGACTTGGTTCTGGTCAAGGTAGCAAAACATGGACTAAAAGTTGAAACCTAGTAAATGTCAATTGCTCAGTTCTGAAGTTAAAATTTCCAGGACATGTGATGTCTGCTCAGGGAACTGCTGTTAATCCAGAGAAGACCAGGGCACTGGAAAATTGGCCCAGACCACAAAGTCCAACTGAAGTCAAGAGAATGCTTGGTTTTATAAGCTACTACTGACGATTTGTTCCGGGGTTTGTGAAGATCTTCTGTCCTTTGAATTAGCTAGTGGGGAAGCTCAAATGAGGGGCTAGGGTAGTAACTTTTGAGTGGACACTAGAGTGCCAATGAGCATTTGAAGAGTTGAAAAAGAGACTGATGACTACTCCAGCATATCCAGATTTCAAGCTGCCATTTATACTGACTGCTGATGCTAGTTTCTGTGGCTTAGAAGCTGTACTGAGCAGGTTCAGGAGGAAGTGAAACAAGTGATAGCATACACTAGTAGGTGATTCCATAATTACAGCACATTCAAGCTATAATTGCTGGCTTTAAAGTGGGCTGCTATGGAGAAATTCAAGGAGTATCCGATGTATAAAAAGTTTACTATGAAGACAGCTCACAATCCCCTCAAGTAGTTAGACTCAGCAGATTTGCATGTTATGGAACATCCATGGCTGGCACAACTCACTGAATTAGATTTTGAAATCTGTTACAAATCAGAAAAAGTGAATGGACATATGGATGAACTATCCAGATTGCCTGTATGGAATGAACTCAAAGGAAAAGATCAGCAGAATGATTTTATCCTCATTAAACCTGAAGAGGTGTGGTCTAGTTTATGGATGGAAAAAGGGTGAAGAGAACTCTCAGGAAACAAGAATGGTGGGATTGTCCTGTCCAGTAAGTTTTACAGGATGTCAGTTTTTCCCCTAAGGCATTGAGAAGAATGTAGATGAAGGATTTGGACGTTGGTCCTGTTGCTCTTACTGTGGTGGAAGAGAAAGACCAAGATAAATGTGATGCTCTAAATCTTGAGAGAAAGAAATGGAGGTGGCAGCAGAACAGATTGGTTTTACATTGAGGAGTGCTATATCACCGCCTGACATGCCCTTGGGATGGTGAGAGTTTGCTACAGTTGATAGTACCCAGACAGCTCTGAAGTGAGATACATGAAGCTAAACACAATCATGGAGGTCACTTTGAAGGAAAGGGTACTTTAGAGATCACAAGGAGGAGTTATTATAGGATTGGTGTGACTCAAGATGTACAGAACTGGATACAACAGTGCAAGAGGTATGCTCTTGCTAGGGATGCATTTCCTCAAGAGAAGGCAGCCATAACTTGTATGACTGTATCAGCACCTTTAGAAGTGTTAGCAGTGGACTATACCCTGTTGGAACCCAATACAGTGGCAGTGCCTACCAGAAATCAGACTGTCTACACATCTGCAAAAGCAATCATGAAAAATTGGTTTTAGTATTATAGGTGTCCTGCCAGGCTACACTCAGATAAGGGGAGGAACTTTGAAGCTGGAGAGATCCAGCAACTATGTCACCTATATGGTATATCTAAAAGTCACAATACCATATCATCCTCAGGGAAATGGACAATGTGAATAGTTTAACCGAACTATGAATGAAATGTTGAGGATGCTAATATCAGAGAGGAAGATAAACTGGAATGGGTATTTGTGAGTTGGCAACAGCCTACAATGGGCATATACACAGTTCCACAGGGTACTCTCACCCTTTAATTAATATTTGGCAGAGATTCTCATTTACCTCTGGATCTTCAGGTAGAGACCACAGCGCCAACTGAAGCAAGAAACCTGGAGGAGTGGTCTGAGAGCAACACAAAAAAGTTGAAGGCTGCTGTCATGACCAGGATGTGGGTGGTCTTACCTAGTGGGCAGAGCAGGAGTCAGGAGTCAGGCTGGATCAGATCCCAGGAGGTCAGAGCCTGAGATAGGCCAGAAGGCAAAACCGAGAGTCAGGTGTCAGGTTACCAGATCAGAAGCAGGACACAAACGTGAGAGCAGAACCATGGATCAATAACTAGAGTTGGAACGGGTCAGGATAACAGCAAATCAAGCCAGGAGAGCAGGAGCAGGAAGCACAAGGCTGTTAAGGTGTAATCGTAACAAGGCACACAGTCCAGGGCAAGGTGGATCCCAGTTCCATGGACAACTTCCTGTTCCTGTGCCGAGTTTAAATAAGGGCTGTGGACCAATCAGGGCCCCTAGTGTTCTGCCAATCAACTCCCAGGACTGGGGTCTTCTATCTGAGTTCAGCTCCTATTCTGACAATAGTTAGCAGGTCCCTGGGTAGCAGGTTGAATCTGCTAGCTCTACAGAGCCCTGTGGACCAGGATTCAAGACCCATGGACCCTGACATCTGGGTTTGTGGGAAGTCTCTGCTCAGTTGGTCTGCTGTTGTGTTCTGACATCCTGGCAGATAGGATGCAGAAACATCTATATTGTTGGTGATGCACCAATTCCAGAGGTGTATTGCCTCTGTGCACAGGGGGTATGATGGCGCTCCCCCTTGGCGATTTGTATAGAACATGCATGCTATATTGTCCTTAAGGATCTTAATGGTCTTGTTCTGGATTAAAGGGAGGAAGTGCTCGCATGTGTTTCAGACTGCTCTTAGCTCCAGTATGTTTATGCGCAGGTTGGATTCCACTGGAGACCAGCGACCCTGGATTATGTTGTCGCGTAAACATGCCCTCCCATCCTATGAGGGAGGCATCTGTTGTGATTGTTATTATAGGAGCTTTCTTTTGAAAGGGGACACCTGAGCAGACGTTCTTTGGTTGTGCTCACCATGTGAGTCCTTTACCCTGTGGGGCATTGTGAGATGTCTATTGAAAGAATGTTTGTGTGGTATATAGATGATTCGAAGTCAGGCCTGTAAGCATCTCATGTGGAGCCTGGCATATTTTACGACAAACGTTGTCACAGCCATGTGCCCCAAAAATTGTAAGGTGGACATTTCTGGCGGACATTTGTGGGCTGTCTGTCACCATTGTAATCAAATTGGCTAAGAGAGAAAGCACTGTTGGGGTAACCTCACTGTTGCTGTGAGGCAGTTGAGGTATGCTCCCATAAATTCTAGCTGTTGGACAGGAACCACGGTGGACTTCTGTGCATTTATCTGTAACCCAAGATGTGTGAACAGAGTTATCATGGTCTGTGTGGCGTTTATTGCTGCCTGCTGCATTGGTGCCCTTAAAAGGCGGTTGTCTAGGTATGAAAAAATCATCACCCCCTGCCTGTGGAGTTGAACTGCAATGACAGCGAGAACCTTGGAAAAAACCCTTAGGGCGGTTGACAGGCCAAAGGGTAGCAGTCTGTATTTACTTGATTTTTTAAAGAAAAAAAACTAATCGCCCCCCCGGGCCCTTTCTTTTCACCCCAGCGGGTCCCCGGCTTTGAAAGACAACAAGAAGAGAGAAACAAAAATGGGTTTATTTCTCTTCTTTCTTCAAAACAAATATCCTCTCAGGCATGCCTGACTCTCCTGGCATTAAATGCTCCTGACCTGCAGACTTTCGATACCAGTTTTGGACTCATGAGTCAAATAAACTCTCCTTCCAATACTAGTTGTTGTTGTTGTTGTTTTTTCCTCCCAGAGAGCACAGAGCTCTCCTCAGCATAAAATTTTATTGTTGGGGAATTATACAGAGTATAAGACTTAGTACAGTTATTTGTCAGGACTTCAAATAGCTAAGAATTCACAGCACAATGAAGCCCTAGGTGACAAATTAATTTCTTGAGGAGCCCTAAATCTCAAGCTGATATTCTAGCTTAAACTGCATACATGGTTTAAAATGGGAAAGGTTAAATTTTCTGAGGGCACACTACTTAAATCCACTGTTTATTCTACACATAAGAACACTCAGAGATGGTGGAGAGTTAGCCCACGTGAATGTGCATTCTTCATGGTACAGGAAGTGCTAGAAACACATTCTAGCTGTATCTCCAAGCAATGGTTTGGATTATTCTTCCATTTTATTCTAAAGTAGTATCTAGGTCAAACAGAGAAGGAGCAATAATCTACCATGATGGGAACATTTAGTGGGCCTGATCCTCAATCTCTCTTCTCTACTGTTCCGAACTCTTATAATGAGAGATCAGGTATCTGGAATTAGTTTGGAAATATTTTTGCAATAATAAAGGTCTGGAAGGGAAGGGAACAGAAAGCATAAACTCCAAGAGAAGAAATCTCTCTTCAGTAAATACCTCACATCAAGCAGCCTGCCGGCTCACATGGGACACAGTTTTAAATCTGCAGTACCGCAATATTTCCCTTTTAATACTCAAGCAATGTTCATAGATAAATTCCCATTGGACCTATAGACCCTGCAGAGTTAAAATTCAGCATTTTCCCTGAAACATTTGCAAAGAGGTAATTAGTTTGTTGATTTTTTTTTTTTTAAATCTGTCCTTTATCAAATTCATTGCAAAGCTAGCTCTCAGTTGCCATGGTCACCAATTGCCATGGAAACTATTAGATACATCTATATTTTTAGACTATATTTGTTAGTATGCCACATTGTGCAAATCAGAGCAATGATGCTGAAATACCAAAAAGCACTTCACAACGCATATAATAACCGGAAACAAAGCCATGTACAAAGCTGCTCATTGAAAAAAGACGGCCACACTGCCAAAGTCTGACTGGGCAGTGTAGGGACCTGAAAATGGATATTTTTCCAACCCCACATTCCAGGAGCAAAGCTAATTTTCCAAGCAAGAGATTAATGGCAATTCCACTTGATGTTTCTCCATTAAAGCCCCAGCTGTTTCACAACTTCTAGACAAGAAACAATTTCATCCTCAAAGGTCCAGTATTTATATGAAAAGACTGACTTTCAACCAGTGTTGAATATATAATTCCAAACTAGTCCCTGCCAGCCACTTTAGCAGATCTCCTATCTCCACTGATTCAGTTGCTGTATTTGCACCATCTGGTGGACAAAAACCAATGCTAACTTCACTTCCACCAACTTTTTAATACCTGATCCTTGAGTTATTAAGTCAGAGAGTATCTTCTCAAACTTAAGCCTCCTGCTCCTCAAGTGGGCTAACAAGAGCTTTTTAAAGTTTTTCCATAACAGAGTGAGAAGACAGCATTGCCAAAAGGGTGAATCCAAACCATTTACTGGTATGCTGTGTCTCATTCAGGCACTCAGTTAAGTCTTTTCTGTTACCTCTCATATTGTCAAAGCCGTCATAGAAGCAGTATTTTTCCATATCTCCCCAGTTCTGCTATGTTTCCCCTTGGGTTTTGCAACCCAAGGCATACCCTCCTGGAGAATAACACTCTGGAGTTTAGACATGATTTTGATCATTCCACAAAACCAAAAATAATTTATCTCCACTTAAAATGTTGGCAAAAAATATTAAAGGGGAAAATAATCACCACAAAATTAAAATAGTGGAGTCTGTCAGCTTAAAAAGTCATCATAAAAAATAACAAGAACATAAAAATTGTGATGTACTTAAGATTTAGACATCTCCTACCCACTAAATGAAAAGGTATTAAAACAAGAGACAGTTTGTGCAGATCCTTCGAGGGCGTTAACAAAAAACACCGTTGCAAAAAAAGTGAACAGCATTCTGGGATATATCAGCAGGAGTGTTGTAAGCAAGATACTAGAAGGAATTCTTCCTCTGTACTCCATGCTGATAAGGCTTCAACTGGAGTATTGTGTCCAGTTCTGGGCACCACATTTCAGGAAAGATGTAGATAAATTGGAGAAAGTCCAGAGGAGAGCAACAAAAATGAATAAAGGTCAAGACTGAGGGAGGACATGATAACAGTTTTCAAGTACATAAAAGGTTGTTACAAGGAGGGTTGAAAATTGTTGTTCTTAACCTCTGAGGATAGGACAAGAAGCAATGGGTTTAAATTGCAGCAATGGAGGTTTTGGTTGGACATTAGGAAAAACTTCTTGTGAGAGTAGTTAAGCACTGGAACAAAATGCCTAAGGAGTTTGAGGAATCCCTGTTACTGGAGGTTTTTAAGAGCAGGTTAGACAAACACCTGTCAAGAATGCTCTAATTATTACTTAGTCCTGCCTTGAGTGCAGGTGACTGGTCTAGGTGACCTATGGAGGTCCCTTCCAGTTCTACACTTTATGACTCTGATATTTTCAGAATTATTCTCTATCCCATTCCTTGTGCATCCTAACATTGTAGGGGTTGGTGGGGTTTTTTTTTTATCTGCATGTTGAGTAAAGGTCTTCAGTGAGGCTATTTAGTGTTGCTTCCCCGCAGGTTATTTCAGTTATGTTAGAACCTGGTAAGGTGTATGCATAGTTTAAATTATTCCATCCAACGTGCATTACCTTGAAATTCAATACTGACAAATTCATCTACCATTGTGTTTTCCATTTACCTCATTTGGTTAGGTCCCTCAGAAGTTCTTTACTGGTCTTCTCCAGTCTTGACTAACAGAGGCAATTTTTGCTCCCCCCATTGGGAAACCCTGGAAACTACAGCCAGCGATTAGTATGCACCCCATAATAGAAGCTGGGAAGTTTTTATGAGAGAGTCAAGTTAGGCAGCAGCATAATTATGATGGGAATCATGTGAGTATCCACACAGATACATGTTCTGTACATGCAGGAGAAATTCGGTAAAAGCACTGACCTGATATGGATGGGACATGGACAGTATAACCAACTCCTTCAATTGTTAGATTTCAGCTTTGCCATGTTATATAGACTCTCATTCATCCCCACATTTCCTCTTTCACCATGGATTTGAGCATTTCATTTTCTTATAAACTTCTAATAGTGGTTTCTTCTATCCTTTCTTAATTTTAATCTCCCCTCTGAATTACTGCCATTCAGGATTCAAGTGTCTGAGGGCCAGACAGCACCCTAACAATGCCTATGGATGCAATTCAAATGCACCCACTACCATGGTATCTAGAAAACACACATATAAGTTAAGAAATATCAATTCTTCCACAAGGGGAATTAAAATTCTACTCATCTGGTAGGAGTTACTATTGAGCAAAATAATGGATTAAACACACTAGCAAACGATGCTGCCTGCAGTTCTCTTCACTTCTGGTCTCAGGAATTGGC
This sequence comes from Natator depressus, assembly GCF_965152275.1. Classification (NCBI taxonomy): domain Eukaryota; kingdom Metazoa; phylum Chordata; order Testudines; family Cheloniidae; genus Natator; species Natator depressus. The sequence goes on from NC_134241.1 coordinate 133,025, forward strand.
CTTGGAGAGCATACATCCAATATTTCTCTGCTGTATAGCAAAACAGGCACTCCCTGCCCCAGGAAATAGACAAACTCCAATCCATAACACCTGTATGGCATGGGATTGCAAAGCTCTTCCATCCTCAGGAACAAGAATTAAATTCTGGTCTCCTGCATGGCATTACAGAGCAGTCTAGCCCAAGGCCTTGCCCTGAACAACAGAAGAACATATTTTAGATTGCATTAATGTTACTAAAGCATCATTAGACTTTAGAAGACTGGCATTTTCCAGCCTGCCAGCCAAATCAATAATTACAAAGGTAATTGTGTATAGATGCTTAAGGGTTAATTTCTGTTAAATCATTCATTGTAGTTGAACTGTGACACTATTGCTTATGGCCAGACACTTGCTCATTCATCTTGACTCTACTACTCCTTGAGCTTGCCGCAGAGAAAGAATTTCCTATCTCTGTACATCTTTGATGGGATTCAATTCAAACTAAAGGTATTTCTAACACTCCTATTAGAGACATTATTTCAGGGAAGCGTTGCTTGGGGAGTTTAGCATTAGAGGAGGCTCACGCCGTTACATACAATAGACTTGTGAATGTCCAACCTAACTCCCACCTCCTCATCCTTGCAGATGGTTGGTAGCCCTGCAAGGGCATTAACCACACAAGGACAGACGTAAACAGAAAACTGTCTTATCTTCCAAAGGAAGTATTTGCAACAAGTAAATTTTCCCCCAAACCAAAAGTCACTATGGGAGATGCCATGGACATATGCTGGTGCAAGAGAGTTGCTTAAATTCAGCTCTGGGCCCAGCCTGAAACCAGGTCTTGCAGAATAAATGATGGAGAATCCAATGAGAACAGAACATCAGGATTAAGGTTAGCCTCCAGAAGATTGAACTTGGATTCTCATAGTGAAATGAAAAGGAGTACTTGTGGCACCTTAGAGACTAACCAATTTATTTGAGCATAAGCTTTCGTGAGCTACAGCTCACTTCAACTGTAGCTCATGAAAGCTTATGCTCAAATAAATTGGTTAGTCTCTAAGGTGCCACAAGTACTCCTTTTCTTTTTGCGAATACAGACTAACACAGCTGTTACTCTGAAACCTGTCATAGTGAAATGGGCATCAGTGGGAGCCTGGCAGTGGGTGGCAGTGAATCAAGGAGGAAGAGGATAAGCCTATGTGCAGAATTTGCACTAGCCTCTATGTCTCAATACCAAACAAACTGTATTAAAAGTGGGATTTTTTCCTGGTATCCAGCAGACTGGACATGCTTCCTTTAATATAAGGAAGGATGTGAGAAATGGACCTAGGACATGAGAGGATACAAAGTGAGCAGCACAGGAATTCCACGGAAGGAAGAGCGTTTGTGCACAGGGAGCTTATGAAAAGGTTTTAGTGATAACAGCACAGATTCACATTTACCAGCAACATTAAAAAGAAACTGAGGCAGATGTGGATTTTTGTCTACATTCCATATTATTTCTGATTCCAACTCTTCACTGCAAACAGAACAGTGGCAGTTTTGCCATTTGACTTTGCTACACTTGTTCAGACATGAGTCATCCTCAGAAACCTAAAGCTCAAGCATTACAATTCATCATTTTGGCCCCAAATACAGCTGAGGGTTTCCCAGGAAAAAAATCCATTTCTCAGCCTAAGGTCGTCACTGGGCATTCACTTCTTTCAGTATTTGCCCCATATGGTGTATTTACTACTTAGAGTGACATAAGAGTCTAACACCACCCTGCCCTTCCTGAAATAATCAGAGGTGTTGTGGGTAGTCAGGATCTAACTTGTGGGCTGCAGCGTGGAAGCTGTGCTTAAGGCTCAAACTGATTCAAATACATCCTTTGGACATACCTTTACAATTTGTGTGACCTATATTTCCCCCCCGCCCCGCCCTACGTGAAAAGGTCTTAGCTGCTACAGAAAGTGGAAGGATCGCTCAGTCACCATACAAACCAAATTGTTCCCAAATACACATTGCTCTGGACACCTCTTAAGACCTCTCTGGGACCCCTTGGCCTTGAGTTTGGAAGTCTCTAGGGACCCCTGGGATTACTAACATTTATAAACAATATTTATAGAAATCTTACAGGAAACTGTAACACAAGCCTTCCTGAATCTTTGCATAAACCCTTTTCTGGTGAGATAGTACCGGAGGCTCAAGAAGTAACACTGATGGGTGTACAGGCACACTCTCTGGAACACTAACATGCATGCACACACACACACACACACCAGCTCTAAGCACTTACACCAGAGACACTCATACGTAGCTTCAGAATGCTAACACCATCCCCTGCAGCTGTTGAGCTTCCAGAAGCCTATTTTACACACAAAATCAAGAAGTTACATGGTATGTGGAGTCCCAGTAGCTTGGTGATGTGGTGAGGAAAGCTAGGATGCATCCCAGGAAGAGGAATGGTTTCTCATGGAGTGTGATACAGCATTTCCCCATTAGGCAGCAGCAGATTTCCCCTCTCAGATGGATGATGGTACAGTATTCTCATTAGAGAACAGGATGTGAATATTCTTGGCAAGTGAGGTAGGGAGTTTCCTCCTTAGGCAGCAGACCATGTTTCCTATACTACATGAAGGTCATGAGGGCTTGGATTTTCCCCATCAGGCAATGGGACGTTGGTTCTCAGAGTTTCACGAGCATGGGGTATGGCATTTCCTAGTTAGGCAGCAGGACATGGTGGTTCATGGGATGCTTTGTGGGCCAGCATTATGCTCCATATTGTACAGAACATCACACAAAGGACGTCTCATAATTTAAGATGACAAGCTTAGACAAGAATTAAAGCTCAAAAGCACAAGTGGTGGGAACTCAATGTTCTCAGGAACAATAGCTCTTCAAGGAGCGGTGGTAACATGGGTGGGGGCCTTGTGGAGGAAGTACTCTCCCAACAGGAATATGGAAGGAGAGAGGCATTCAGATACTATGGTGATAAGGGCCATATAAATAGATAGACAGATGGGTGGACCTTATTGCATCAGGATGGGGAAGAGGAGCACTCTGAAAAACCCTTTTCACCATCAGAATGACAATATTGACACCCCTACCAACAAAAAGAGTGAAAATCTAAAAAAACCCATCCATAAAGCAAAATCTTCCACCCTCCAATCAGAGTTTTTAGTTAAAAAAAAAAAAGGGGGGGGGAGATGCCAGACATTCCATAAAGTGCACTAGGACCTTTGCTATCAACAATGATTTTATGTGGAAGGTGCTCAGATACAACAGCGATGGGCAGCTATATAAAACCCTAAGACAGACAGACAGACATAGCATTTCCTCCTCCTCAGGCTGCAGCAGAACATGGTATGGGAGCAGGGACAAAGCATGGCAGTTGGAATGGTACAACTTTCCCTTCTTACGCAGCAGGATGCAAGATCACCATGTTTCATAAGGAAAAGAAAACATGGCTCAAGGTTTCCTTCTCCAGCAGCATGACATGGGCTCTTGTGGTGGAAATATGGCAATTCCCCTTTTGTGAGTAGGAGCCACAAGTGAAGCTGCCTCCAGTGCAGATTTCATGAACCTAATGTGCTATAGCTTACTCATCTTATGAGTAAGGAACACCTGAGAGTCATTTCTTCTCCTATCATACCACTTACATCTCTGCATCTAGGCATATAAGAACTGGGTGTAGGGGTGTTATTGGGTGCAATAAAAGTCTTTACTTTGCAGCAGAACCTAACATATAACAATTCACCTGCAACATTCTGAGCCCTGAGAAAACCACTGAATGTGGGGCAGTCTCAGCATTTTCTGCCACATAATGGTGTTGTAGGCACAGCAGCTAGGAAGCATGTTACTGAAGCAGCAAGTGGAAAGCTTTCATTAAGGGAAAGAGGTTATACACACTGCTACCCATCCATACTTAAAACCGTGGCTGGGAACTGATTGTAAACTATCACATGGGTGTTTAATTAGATTTTGATCTACCTGGTCAAAGCCTTTACATCCCATATGAAGATCAGGCCTAGCCTCCCTCTGGTGCTCACTTTGGAAGCTGACAGCAGGGCACATAGGCCATGCTGAGGTTTTATTCTTGCTAAGAATAAGAGTCATGTTCTGCTGCCTCCTGGCCCAGGAGATAGGGAACAAAATGTGGAGTTCAAGAGACCTGGGTTCTATTTCTGGCTCCACCATGGTCTCACACTATGACCTCAGCTAAGTCATTAAACCTCCATGTAAAGTGGGGACAGGGATACTGACCCACCTTTGCTGACAGCTTGGAGATTAGTGATTGTGTAGTGCTAAATATCAACTTTGTTTTCTATTAACCTAGCACAGGAAGTCAGAAGGAGACCAGGCCCCTGAGGCTGGAGCCCTTAAAAGTAACCAAAAGCCCTGCTTTGGAAGGGCAGGGGTTGGCGGCAGCAAGCGAGAGACAACAGGAGCAGCACTAATTGCTGAGTAGTGCTAAGAGCTCAATAAAGAGAAAGAGGCAGAAGATGAATTGCTGACCAATTCACCAGAGGGTCAGTGAGCAAGGGGAGGTAACTTTTGATCCCCAAAAGGTCACAAATCCTTTGCCTAACATGGATATGGCCATGTTGCCTCACTGCTTCATTCTCCAGTGGGTTGCATGTACACCTCTGACACAGTATTTCTAATTCTACCTCCCACAGACACATTCAGAGAATGGAAAGTGCATGAGGCCACTGGTGGAAGGAGTTGAGGACGACAGTGTGGTGCTGCTATTCCAGACAATGGAGCTGGCACCACCACTCTATTAATCTTCTCTCTGCACTGGTAGTAAAGTTGCCCTCCATGCCCCACTAGTGTCTATAAACCCATGTTTGCAACTATCCAGCCAGGACACTGATTTTTAGATACCCACAATTTGGGCTTCCCAAGCTGGATCAATAGAGCAGAAAAAGAGTGAATTTTACTCTCAACAGTGACAGTATCTTAGCTGCTATCCCCCTCTGCACTTTCTACAATACATAATTACAGTGATGCTAGCCTGACCTTCAAGGATAAAAATGAAAGACAGCTGCAGAACGGAGATAGTATTTGATAGATAACAGAGGCTAATGCAATTCATATTCAAAAGGCTATCGTAAAGGAATTTTAAGGCTAAAGAGTGAAGCACTCATGGATCAGAAAATGACAGTTAAGGCTATGCATTCAGCTCTGCCCCTAATGTGGCTGTGCACAGATTACAATGCAGAATTTAATTGCATGATTACATATCAATTTTCCCATAGATCCACTGCCCCTTTCAACATACAGAATGGATCGTGCAGAGTGAATGAAGCAGCTCTTTCATGCTTATTTTTTATTATAATTGTTCAGTGTGTGGTTCCTTTCCCCATACACTGCACACCAGCCAACTCCTCCACAAAGACAGGAAAGGAGCCTCTGCCTTATTCACTGGATAAACTTACCTCCTTCAGTTCACACTGTCCAGCTTCTGGAGTGAGCAAGGCAGAGGTCTTGTGGAAAGTGATAGTATGAGGATCATGTAATTAGAGTTTGTATGGAAATTAATATGCATAAAGAGGACAATGGGAGGTTGGAAGTAGAATATGGGCTGCCTTACCCTTGGTATTCCCAGACTTGAGTCCTGCAGTTTTTTAACACAGCATTTGATATGGAGATTTTTAGGTTAAAAAACAAAACAAAACAAAAAAACTGATGAAATTTGATCATGCAAAGCTACTTACTATATACAGCATAATTGCCCTGTCCTGTCCAATATAGAATAGACTTGGACATGGCTCCTTCACAGTCAAGTCTCTTTCCAAATGCACCGCCACATGTCATTCTATATAATAAAAAGTTCCTCCTCACTTTCTTATGCAGTTCCAGATCACAAAACGGTAAGAGATTGTATCCTGAATGAGAATTTCCACTTAGACAGATACACATGCAAGTGCAGTAGCAGTGGAACATTGGTAGATAATTATTAAGAAAAAAAAATACAATGCACATGCACAAAGTAAGTTTGTAAATCTTAATGTCTCAGCCAAATCAAACAGGACTTTACCAGACCACCTTATCTATTACACAGGGCTAGCATCCCTGACAAATTACAAGATTCTTCCACAGCCTACCAAAACATCAGAACTAGTCAGTATGCTTGGTGGTGATTTTTTTTTTTTTTAAATGGCAAAAATTTTATCCCTTCACTCTTTGTATTTGAAAGAGATGAGCTTTTCATAAAATTTATGCCCAGGCCAAGAACAAACGTGCAAAATTTCAGCCCAAAAGGTGGCAGTCTTGACAAAGTTATAAGCAATTGAAGAAAGCTACAGGGGTGTTCCTATACACTGCCTACAACGTAACAACTAGGTGTTTAGGCTAAGAGCTTTGCCATAGTTTTAGAAGTGAGAAAGTAGGCTACAGAAATGGGGGGAAATCCATACTCCTAAAATACAGGGAGAATGGTTAGGGTTACAGAGAGAATGGTCTTTAATAGGCAGGAAAGCTCCTTTGGCAGCTAATCTCAGTGAAAAATCAAGGCCACCAAATATTATCTCCAAGACATTAGTCAAGTGATAATAGTGATATGAGGGGCCCTACTCATCTTCTGGATCCCCGCACCAAGAGACGTTAGGAAAGATCTACTGATGGGTACAGGTTAGGATGCGTTCTCACCCAGAGGAGGGGGGAATCCCTTCAGCTATTCTCAACATATTGGTGTCCAGTATAGCTTGCATTGACTCACCTCAAAAGGTTTTTTTTTTTTTTTTTTTTTTTTTAAATGAGAGTGTTACTGACGTCCAACCCCCTCATTACATACCCCATATCCAAAAGTATTTCTGGCTTGAATCTTACATGTTGCTCAGGTTCCAGGAGACTGATGGATTTGGCACATTGTTAAATACATGAAGAGTTGTTCAAGGGCTGGAGTGAGATGCAGCAGAAGGATTGATCAATCCCAATACTGTATTTTTCCCCCCAACTGAAGAATGGAGTCCTGGTATCAGGATAATGAAGTTTTCATACTTTAGTTATTTGTAAACTCTCACGCCCTGTGGATTGGCTCTCCTGGAGCCTTCTGAGTTGGGATAGAAGGGCCTCTAGCTTTGTTCCACCTCACACTTATTCAAGTAAGTCTGCAGACTGCATTGAGCCAGGTTTTCCAGTGTCATCTGTTAGAATGAAAGAATTTGTCAGATTAGTTCTCGGGTAACTAGCATCGGGGTGCTGTGGAGTTCAGCCATTGGCTGTGAATGTAACATCCTCACAGTCCACCCAAAGCACTGCCAGGAGAGGCTCATTGGCCCCTGCATTGCCTAACACACACACCCTTTGACATCATCCATACAGGAATTGGATTGGACTATGGAATCCAAAATAAAATTCAAGCAATTCTGGAGACAGGACCATAAACTCCAGGAGTGCCAAGTAGTCAGTTCTCCAGAAGACACTTGTATATACTCCAGCATGCACACACACTCACTCATGTCCTCCTAGCCACTGTGGAGTCTCAGCTCCCTCCCTGCTCTTCCTTTTCCCTGAAAAGCAAAGAAAGCTGTTCATCCTCACTTCCTGAGAGTCCATCTGCAGCATATGCTGGAACCCGGACACAATCCCACTCGTCCTACAAGTCAATCATGAATGAAACTGGAAAGCATGAGCCACATATTGCTTCAGTCCCCTTCCCTACGAGAATGGGCTTGAATTACGAAGGAACTGGTACCAGCCACTTTGCTACAGGCACTTCCTACCAATAATTCCCCTCAGTAGCTTCAGGAGGATGCCCAGGCTGATGCAAGACATTTTCGGGAGCTCTCCACCCCAAATGGAACTTCAGTGGCCCCATCCTGAATATTTGTTCCAGCCTCTGCACAAGGGATGGCTCTAACCCTAATTAACCAGCAGACCAAATTTGGTAGTGAATCCTGGTCACGTGCCACCTGAGGCACATTGCGCTATGTTAAGAATAATAATAATCAGTTCTTCCAGCAGAGTTTCCCTATTAGGGTTATGCAGAGAGGGGATCCCAAAGCAACAGGCTATGTACAGGTAGATCAACATTCTCTCCAACAGAGAGATGAAGACTAAATAATTCCTGAGGATGTGCATCCTCCACTCCACATGCTGAATCCCTGCCACCCCATCGCCTTGGAATGAGCTCTACAAAGAAGTAGCTGTTATGTACATGTATCTCCGCTCCCTTCCTTTGGTAAGTGTCCCTTCAAAGTGACAGGCAAATCCTGGGACAGATGGGTGAGGGTGTCCTTAGGCTGACTCCCCAGCAGCAATGGAGCCTGCAGCTTTCTTCTTGGGGCGAGCTTTCACACTCTTTAGTGGAGGCTGCAAAAGAAAACAGAGAAACTATCAATTCATGTAGGGCACAAGTACAGAGCAGAAAGGAGGGGGAGCATAGATCAACAAACACAGCAAGGAGGGTTGTCAGAACACAAGGAGTCTATTCAGTCCAATATGCTGACCCCTTAAAACATGGCTGAAGGGACAAAAATCTGACTTCTGCTTGATATTTAACTTTTTTTTTTGTCAGTGCCACTGTATAGTCATTAAGTTTTCTGTTGTTTCAGTGGGTCTTTCACACAGCAACAGGGAATGAAAAATATTTTAAACCACAGGAAATTTAATAGGAAAAACCAAGAATCAGAAGGGGACCTTGAGACTAGGAGTGGTTTGGGGGCGGGAGGGGCGGAGAGAGAGACTAGGTTTCAAATTGATCATTAGTCTCTACTCCAACTTTTCTGGTTCTAAATAGTACCCACAATCCTGCTCTTCCAGAAAGAGAGGCATTAAATGTCTTGAACCAGTTTGTACACTCTGCTACAATTGCCTATCTTATTGCAGATCCTTAGAGAGGGGAGTGGTTTCACTGAGTTGTGAAGACTGACACCATTGACTGAGCTGAGAAGTTGCCCAAAGCATGTTTCTGAAAAAGTGTCCAAGAATTCCCACAACAAAACAGAAATTGGACTTGAAAGTTCTGAAGAAAGACCAAGCAGAAGAAACAAGTCTTCCTGAAAAGACCTTGCTTTCTATATCCATCATGAAGCAGCAGAAAAGGGCACAATCCCTATTTCCTTGCCCTCAACCCCCTTGCACTTTATAGATCACCTTTAACACCCATTAATAGGAGAATTGCAATAGAATCTGGCCCTCCTGCTTCACAGCAGTTTATGCTCACTGTTCCAGGCCACAGGGCCTTTTAGGGAAGAGAGTAGAAGGATCAAGCCAGAGAAGCTTCTAGGATCAGAAAACCAGGCAGGTTTCAAGCATCTCATCAGATCAGGCATTTTGCCCAGCAGGTAACTAGACCCCCAAGTGGGCAGCATACCCAGTCTTAACATTGTAGTTTAAATGTTAATGCAATGTTACTACAAGTGTTGCAATTAAAATCATCAATCCATCACTAAATGTTTCGAAGTTTAGCAGCTTGAGTTAGGCGGAGCAAAAAATGGCCCCCACCTTTATAAAAGGAAGAAAAAGTATTTCTCATTTGTAATCCAAATTATCATAGTGGTGGAGACCTGCAGCAAGAACCCAAGCTTGGAAAGTTTCAGCTCAAAAAACAAAAGTTTCAGAGTTATGAGCATCTGAAAAGAGGGGGTTAGAATGGAAACTATATTGGGCATAAATGCACCCAATTCTAGTGTGTGGCTAGGCTTAGAGATGTGATTGAAGGATGGAAGGCATAAGAACCATCCACTCCTATCTGAAAAAAGGCCAAAAGGGGAGTAGCAGGATCAAGTTATCTATCTAGGGCATTTCTAAGACTGAAGACACAGGCTGGATCTAACAGTAAAGGTTTCCTGACAACAACTGTCCCAGAAGTCACCTACTACAGGACAGGCCCAACAAAGAAAGTAACAGAACGCCACTAGCCATCACCTTCAGCCCCCAACTAAAACCTCTCCAGCGCAACATCAAGGATCTACAACCTAGCCTGAAAGACGATCTCTCACTCTCACTGATCTTGGGAGACAGGCCAGTCCTTGCTTACAGACAGCCCCCCAACCTGAAGCAAATACTCACCAGCAATCACACACCACACAACAAAAATGCTAACCCAGGAACCTATCCTTGCAACAAAGCCCATTGCCAACTCTGTCCACATATCTATTCAGGGGACACCATCATAGGACCTAATCACATCAGCCACACTATCAGAGGCTCGTTCACCTGCACATCTACCAATGGGATATATGCCATCATGTGCCAGCAATGCCCCTCTGCCATGTACATTGGCCACACCGGACAGTCTCTACGTAAAAGAATGGACACAAATCAGATGTCAAGAATTATAACATTCAAAAACCAGTCGGAAAACACTTCAATCTCCCTGGTCACTTGATTACAGACCTAACAGTCGTAATATTACAACAAAAAACCTTCAAAAACAGACTCCAATGAGAGACTGCTGAATTGGAATTAATTTGCAAACTGGACACCATTAACTTCGGCTTGAACAAAGACTGGGAGTGGATGGGTCATTACACAAAGTAAAAGTGGCGAAGAGTCCCGTGGCACCTTATAGACTAACAGACATATTGGAGCATAAGCTTTCTTGGGTGAATACCCACTTCTTCAGATGCATGTAGTGGAAATTTCCAGAGCATAAAGTAAAACTATTTCCCCATGCTTATTTTCCCTTGCTACTGACAGGTTTCAGAGTAACAGCCGTGTTAGTCTGTATTCGCAAAAAGAAAAGGAGTACTTGTGGCACCTTAGAGACTAACCAATTTATTTGAGCATAAGCTTTCGTGAGCTACAGCTCACTTCATCGGATGCATACTGTGGAAAGTGTAGAAGATCTTTTTATATACACACAAAGCATGAAAAAATACCAGCAGGAGAGTGGGGTGGGAGGAGGTAATAGCTTATAGTGGGGTGGGAGGAGGTATTTTTTCATGCTTTGTGTGTATATAAAAAGATCTTCTACACTTTCCACAGTATGCATCCAATGAAGTGAGCTGTAGCTCACGAAAGCTTATGTTCAAATAAATTGGTTAGTCTCTAAGGTGCCACAAGTACTCCTTTCCCTTGCTACTGTTACTCTCACCTTCTTGTCAACTGTTGGAAATGGGCCATCCTGATAATCACTACAAAAGGTTTTTTTCTCCTTCTGATAATAGCTCACCTTAATTGATCACTCTCATTATAGTGTGTATGGCAACACCCATTTTTCCATGTTGTGTGTGTGTGTGTGTGTCTGTGTAAAATATATATCTTCCTACTGTATTTTCCACTGCATGCATCCGGTGAAGTGGGTTTTAGCCCACAAAAGCTTATGCTCAAATAAATTTGTTAGTCTCTAAGGTGCCACAAGTACTCTTCGTTCTTTTTGTCCCAGGGAAGTGGGAGTCTCATTGTTTCGCATCCCTGATCATCTTGGCTAAGAGGCTCTGATGGACCTATCCTCCATGAATTTATCTACTTCTTTTTTGAACCCATTTATAGTTTTGGCCTTCACAACATCCCGTGACAATAAGTTCACACAATGCACAGTCAACCTGTGGAAGTAGTACTTATGTTTGTTTTAAACCTGCTGCCTATTAATTTCATTGGGTGACTCTTGGTTCTTGTATTATGTGAAGGAATAAACAGCACTTCCCTATTCACTTTCTCCACACCATTCATGATTTTATAGACTGCCATCATATCCCCCTTAGTCGTCTCTTTTCTAAGCTGACCAGTTCCATTCTTCTTAATCTCTCCCATACGGAAGCTGTTCCATACTCCGAATTATTTTTGCCTCTCTTCTCTGTACTTTTTTCCAATTCTACTATCTTTTTTGAGATGGGGGCGACCACAGCTGCATGCAGCATTCAAGGTGTGGGCATACCATGAATTTATATAGTGGCTTTATGATATTTTCCGTTTTATTCTCTGACCCCCTTTGTTGACTTTTTTTTGACTGCTGCTGCACATTGAGCAGATGTTTGCAGAGAACTATCTACGACGACTCCAAGATCTCTTTGAGTGGAACAGCTAATTTAGACCCCATCGTTTTTTATTTATAGCTGGGATTATGTTTTGCAATAGGCATTACTTTTCACTTATCAACACTGAATTTCATCTGGGATTTTGTTGCCCAGTCACTCAGTTTAGCGAGGTCCCTTTGTAACTCTTCACAGTCAGCTTTGGATTTCGCTATCTTGAGTAATTTTGTATCATCTGCAAACTTTGCCACCTAACTCTGTTTACCCCCTCATTTATTAATATGTTGTACAGATCCTTAGGGGACCCTGCTATCTACCTCTCTTCACTATGAGAGCTGACCTTTTATTCCTACTTCGTTTCCTATCTTTTAACCCTATCTTTTCCCTTTACAAAAGACAAGTTGACTCTTCCTCAACATATCATGATCTATGCATCTGATAATTCTGTTCTTTACTATAATTTCACCTATGCAAACCAGCTCCAATCAGCCCAAGAAGTCATTTATATACCAGCTCACCTCAGCTTTTGTCACTTTCTTAGGAGCTTTGAGGCTCTGGGTGCGTTTCGGTGTTTTGTCTCCTGCATCCTCATCTGAAGGTTCTGTTCTAGAATCAGACTGGGCCCCATTTGACCTTTGAGACACACTGGCCTCTTCTCCTGAGGAGTAACAGGAAGCAGCTAAGGACGAGAAGAAAACAAAAACACCTTTTATATGTTTCAGTACCAAGTCCATCCAAAAGGGGCTCCCAATCAGGGCTGTCAGGAGGAGACAGAGGTGTCAGCAGCTCTTACTCAGGGCCTGGGGGATACACCCAAGAGTGTGCAAACATGCCCATAATCTGGGAAGGATGGGGAAAATGTAGAATACTCATGCCCCCTAACCAGGGTGGATTGATTTGCATCAAACAATTTAAATCACTGACTTTCATCACGATTTAAATCAGCAAGTAGGAAATCTTGATTTAAATAATCAATTTTACTCATTTTGCATTTTTACCTTTTAGTTATTTTCCTAAAGAGGGGTTGATTCTCATTGACTGGTAACCGTTAAAACACAACTGCAGACTAAAATTGGTACTTTTGCTAACAGGAGGATATTCTATAGCTATACACATTTACTTTAAGCTGCTACAGTTTAAAACATTTTTCAGACTCTTAATTTTTACATTCTTCTATGTTAGAAAATAGTGAATGATGCACTTATTTACTAGAGGATTGATTTTTACTTGCTGTTTTTGTGCATTTTTAATAGAACTTGACACAAATCACGTTTAAGAAAGCTACCTTAAATGTGCTGGATACACAAGAAAAAATTTTATCATATGTTTTGCATTTGAAACTGATTAAGCAAAGAAGGAAGGTATTATCTGTAATTCGTGAACTGATCTATCATTTCTGTTCACCATGTCCTTCAAGATTTTAGAATTAGTAGAGCTCATACTCTAACCCCCAGTTTTTACTCTTAGATTGGAAAAGGAAAACAAGCTTTCCTGCTTTTGCACTTTCCCATTTTTTTTTTAACCTTGAAGGAACTAGACATTGAACTGCACTCATTGAATAAACCGAAATGAAGAGAATTCTCTTCGTACCTCCAGAAGAGGCTATTACTGAAAAAGCCAGTTTAGTACTTTAAAAAACACTGTGGTTCCAGGTGCATAGCCAGCAACTTCCACCAGTTCAGTGATGTGGCATTCTTTAAAACTTTGGTAGTGGACACGTATTGTATGAACATTTTTTCAGGAATTAAAATGACTAATGTCTATATTTACTATAATCTATTAATGTAGGCTGTCATATTTTCAAATTTAATTTTAAATAGATTTATTTTAAAAATAAAAAAATCCAGGGATGACAGCAGATTCATCTGGAAGGGAACTCACTCCAAAAATCTCTTTCCCCCAAGTAACAGGCAACTCATACTCCTGTGTTACATGCAGCATTCAAAACATAAAATCTAAAGCTTTGGCAGCACTTACCATTATCTTGAAGCCTCGATACACTACCCTTACCCCTGTTGTTCAGGGCCTCATAGAATGGCCTAACAGGAGTACTATGTACCTGAATCCTCAATGGTTTCAAGGCGACTAGTGGAGGTGCGCAGCTGTGGCTTGGAGCTCTGTAGATGCACAGTATCTTCATCCCGGATCAGAGTCAAGTCCTGCATACTGAAACTCCTCAGCTTCTCAGACAGAACTCCCTGACCCTAATAGGACACAACAGTTAGTGCCATGGATACCCCATACATGGCTTCTGTCATCTGGGATTCTTCACAGAGACAAATTGGAAGGACCAGGAAAATGTCCCATTCCCCACAAAGAGACTCAAGAGGAAGAAACATGCATGCTCCAGAAGCCAACAGGAAAGAAGATTGCCCCAGGGCAATCTCCCCCTCATTCCCTCCCCAAGCTGAAGTGCTGCGTGAAGAATAATGCAAACTGGAGGAAGGCAGGAGGAGAGTGAGGTCAGCAGCAACCACCAGCTTCCCTCCAAGCCAACAGGGAATCAGCTGGAGGGACACAGCAACAGGAACTTAAATAGTTTTAAAACAGAATTTGATAAGCTTATGAATGGAATTATATGACATGGTTGCCTTTGATAGCAGGACAATGCACTTGATGACCAAGGAGGTCTCTTTCAATCCTATGTTCCTATGGAAGTTATCCCGCTGGGGGCAGACTGGCGTCTCAGAGGCTAAAGAAGTGGATGCAGCACACAGTTGTGTTACCTTTGCAGCTGCAGTAACTGCTGCATTGGCAGCCAAGTTTAAACCTTTCTTGCCAACTCGCATCATGGTTTCATAGCTCTTGTCACGGGCCTGAGTAATATACTCATCAATCTCCTAGGAAAGAAGTGGGGAAACCCAACATTTAGATTCCTGGTTGCAAGCATGGACAGAGTTCCTCCCCATTAAAAACCAAAAGCTCATCAGGCACCTTTCTCCAAGATCAATAGCACCAGCTACTGGGCATTACTTCTGTCACTCACAGCAGGCTTGCACCCAGTGGAGGGTTGCATTTGCAACTTGTCAAAAAGCAGTGAACTATATCTACTTTACATAAAATGGAGCAGAGCAGTGCCCACCAATAATATGAAGTTGCAGCCTGCACAGGCTACAGGTTCTAGAATGCATGGCTTCCATCTTGATTCAAACAGTCTAGCTGCTGGAGCAGTCCATGTGGGAACCCATCACATCTGCAAGCCACACATCTATACTAAAAATTACAGCTACTACAGGTCACATTGCAATACTCCACAGGGTGCACTTTGGCCACCTTGCTTTAGAGAAGTAGGCAGCACAAATATGACTTGATGCCTCAGGATCTTTATCATGGTCTAAGCCGGTCAAAAGTCACCCAACTTCCAGGGCAGGTCAATAGCCATGGCAATAGAAAAGTACCTTCTCTTTATTGGAGAGCGTTGGGTGCACAAACTTCCTGTAGAGGACGCTGGAGCCCTTGGTGTAAGGAGAGAGCAGCCAAATCACAAATGCGATTTTCAACTCAAAATAAAACGGAAACCTGAGAGAGATGGAGAAGCTGGAATCAAGAGCAGGTCAGAGACAGATACAGATAGTCCAAAGTGGAAAACAGATAGGATTAGTAAAGAGAAGATTCGGAAATGGAACAGAATCAACATGACAAGGCCAGCAATGGAACAGAGCCCTTCCTGAATCTCTGGGACACACCTCCTGGAGGCCTCTCTGGGTATGTCTCCATAGACTTGGGTTTGTAGCTGCGTAGACAGCATTTGTAGTTGTGGCTCAGGCTGGAGCTCAGGCTCTGAAGCCCACCAGGCATTTATGGCTAAGTCAAAGCTTCTAACCACAATGGCTACAAAAAAAGTCCTTTAGTGGAGAGGACCCTTCCTCCTGTATCTCACAGCAGCTGATCCTAGAAGAGTGTCTGAGAGCTTTCCCTCCTTTCCCCATATGAAATGAACAGCCAGGATACTCACCAGGAAAGAACAATATCTGTGAGTGTTTCTGCTGTGGTGAAGAAGGCAAACACAATCCAATACATCATCCACTTCACCTGTAAAAGGACAGCTATTCCATTAGAAACCAAAAAACACAAACACTAGGATGCAACCCAAAAACTGGGATTTTTTCCTTGTCAAATGACTGGTCACCTTAAGATGTTAATTTTATCCTAAGGATGAGGGTACTTATCAGTAATTTAGGACAGAACACATTAAATGGATGTCATAATTTTGCATAAAACATGAAATAATGAACACAGGAAATTGTCAGCTAAGGTTAACCTTAAAAAAAAAAATCCAAACAAATTAAGATATGCAAATACATAGCTAGGAACACCCAAACAACCTTAACTCTATTTTGTAGTGACACCATGAAATAACCAAAGGATTACAGCATTTTAATTTTGTAGTCCCAAACTAGATCAAGACTCGTTAACTGAACATTAGATTTTTCTTTTTGCCACAAATCACAACATGTTTGGATTTCCTTCTAATTTTAACTTTGACCCTGAATTTCCTGGATTTGTCATGCTTGGAAATATGTACAGTACTACAGGCATGTTGCTACTCTTACTCTAAATTACCGATATGTACTCTAAACCTTAATTCCATCTTTGATGTAGTTTGTTTGGGAATTTTCATTTTAATTAAAAGTTTTATAAATGAACATTGAACAAGAAACCCATAGAAACTATTACCATGTGATATTTCCGGTGATTTTTTTTTTTTTTTATTATTTTAACTTTTAGGGACATATTTCTTTGTGGATCCTGACTGCTTTTTGACACTCTGGAGTTAACAAATTTTCCCCTCCCTGTTAAATTTGGTGCACTGGGTAATTTTTGAAAAGACATATTTAGGA
The DNA here is from genome assembly GCF_965152275.1 of Natator depressus. NCBI lineage: Eukaryota > Metazoa > Chordata > Testudines > Cheloniidae > Natator > Natator depressus. Next base: position 149,754 of record NC_134241.1, read on the forward strand.
TTAATTATCACTTTTTGCTGTTATTCATAACTGAAAGAATATCTGTTAGAGACTGAAGAATAAAGTTTTCTCCTTCAGAGAAATTCCCGAAGTGTTGCCCTTTTTCAAAATTATCACTAACTCCCATTGTTTCCAATAGGAGAGAAGTCAAGATGCCCTCAGGGAAGATGGTAGCCCTCCTGTGTTGTCAGGAGGTAGAGAGAAGCACTGCAAGAAGCACATAAATGGAGGCAGTGGCCATCATTGCTAAAGGCAATTTATAGTCTCAATGCCACTGAGAATAATGGCAGATGGTAGCCATTGTGAAATAGGGGAATTCTGTGTGGAATTATCTATAAGAAGGTTATGCGCTGAAGTAAGTTTGAAGAGTGTCATTAAGATCATGTGGGAGAAAGAAAAATAAGATCTGATATAGGATGCTAAAGTTTCTTAAAGAACCACCTTAATTTAATTTTATTTCAAACTAATTAAGTGGATTTACTTGTAAAGTCTTTAAGAAAATTCATCCTATGCTCAACAGAGAAGTGCTGTAATTTTGGAGAAAAATACAGCATATCCTTATACATAAGAGTGAATTCCTGCAAACCTAAACTCAGCCTTAACTATGGAGCCACAGCTGACAGACACCTCCACAATGTACTGAATACCACTTGTCTCAATATAGAACTTTAGGGTGTTCCACTTAACTTTTTGTCATATTGCAAATTGGCCATTTATTTGACGTCCCGAGCCTCTATTTGCCAGAAGTTGGGAATGGGTGACAGGGGATAGATCACTTGATGATTACCTCTTCCGTTCCGTCCCCCTGAAGCACTTGGCATTGATAGGGTTGCCAGGTGTCCGTTTTTTGACCAGAACACCCAATCAAAAAAGGACCCTGGCAGTTCCGGTTAGCACCACTGACCAGGCCGTTAAAACTCCAGTTGGCGGTGCTGCGGGACACACAGGCTCCCTGCCCAGCTCCACGTGGCTCCCAAGAAGCTGCCGGCATGTCCAGCTCCTAGGCAGAGGGGCAGCCAGGGAGGCTCAATGCGCTGCCCTTGCCTGCAGGTGCCGCCCCAAGCACCGGCTTTGCAGCTCTCATTGGCCGGGAACCGCAGCACCTGCAACGGAGGCAGCATGTGGAGCCCCTGGCCACGCCTCCACCTAGGAGCCGGAGGGACATGTCGCCTCTTCCAGGGAGCTGCCTGAGGTCAACACCGCCCAGAGCCCACACCTCCTCCCGCACCCCAACCCCCTGGCCCCAGCCCCAGCCCGAACCCCAAACCCGAGCCCTCCTCCTGCACTCCAAACCCCTCGGCCCCAGCCCAGAGCCCCCTTCTGCACCCCAAGCCCCTCATCCCTAGCCCCACCCCAGATCCCAGGAGTTGGTGGATGAGATTGTAGAGCCATTGGCCATTATCTTTGAAAACTCATGGCGATGAGGGGAAGTCCCGGAAGACTGGAAAAAGGCTAATGTAGTGGCCATCTTTAAAAAAGGGAAGGAGGAGGATCCGGGGAACTACAGGCCACTCAGTCTCACCTCAGTCCCTGGAAAAATCATGGAGCAGGTCCTCAAGGAATCAATTCGGAAGCACTTAGAGGAGAGGAAAGTGATCAGCAACAGTCAGCATGGATTCACCAAGGGCAAGTCATGCCTGACTAACCTAATTGCCTTCTATGATGAGATAACTGACTCTGTCGATGAGGGGAAAGCAGTGGATGTGTTATTTCTTGACTTTAGCAAAGCTTTTGACACGGTCTCCCACAGTATTCTTGCCAGCAAGTTAAAGAAGTATGGGCTGAATAAATGAACTATAAGGTGGATAGAAAGCGGGCTAGATCATCGTGCTCAACGGGTAGTGATCAATGGTTCCATGTCCAGTTGGAAGCCGGCATCAAGGGGAGTGCCCCAATGGTTGGCCCTGGGGCTGCTTTTCTTCAATATCTTCATTAATGATCTGGAGGACGGCGTGGACTGCACCCGCAGCAAATTTGAAGATGACATAAACTGGGAGGAGTGGTAGATATGCTGGAGGGCAGGGATAGGATACAGAAGTACCAAGACAAATTAGAGGATTGGGCCAAAAGAAATCAGATGAGGTTCAACAAGGACAAGTGCAGAGTCCTGCACTTAGGATGGAAGAATCCCATGCACCGCTACAGACTAGGGACCGAATGGCTAGGCAGCAGTTCTACAGAAAAGGACCTAGGGGTTACAGTGGACGAGAAGCTGGATATGAGTCAACAGTGTGCCCTTGTTACCAAGAAGGCTAATGGCATTTTGGGCTGTATAAGTAGGGGCACTGCCAGCAGATCGAGGGACGTGATCGTTCTCCTCTATTCGACATTGATGAGGCCTCATCTGGAGTACTGTGTCCAGTTTTGGGCTCCACACTACAAGAAGGATGCGGAAAAATTGGAAAGAGTCCAGCGGAGGGCAACAAAAATGATTAGGGGACTGGAACACATGACTTATGAGGAGAGGCTGAGGGAACTGGGATTGTTTAGTCTGCGGAAGAGAAGAATGACGGGGGATTTGATAGCTGCTTTCAACTACCTGAAAGGGGGTTCCAAAGAGGATGGATCTTGACTGTTCTCAGTGGTAGCAGATGACAGAACAAGGAGCAATGGTCTCAAGTTGCAGTGCGGGATGTTTAGGTTGGATGTTAGGAAAAACTTTTTCACCAGGAGGGTGGTGAAGCACTGGAATGGGTTACCTACGGAGGTGGTGGAATCTCCTTTCTTGGAGGTTTTCAAGATCAGGCTTGACAAAGACTTGGCTGGGATGATTTAGTTGGGGATTGGTCCTGCTTTGAGCAGGGGGTTGGACTAGATGACCTCCTGAGGTCCCTTCCAACCCTGATATTCTATGATTCTATGACCCCACACCCCCAGCCAGAGTCCTCACCCCCTCAGGAACCCTAACCCCTTGCCCCAGCTTGCTGAAAATGAGCAAGTCAGCAAGGGTGGAGGAGAATGAGCAATGGAGGGAGCGGGGATGGAGTGGGTGGGACCTCAGAGAAGTGGTGGGGCAGGGGCAGGGCCGTTTGGTTTTCTGCAATTAGAAAGTTAGCAACCCTAGGCATTGGCCATTGTCGGAAGATAGGATACTGGGCTAGATGGACCTTTGGTCTGACCCAGTATGGCCATTCTTATGTATTCCTACTCTTATTTTCTGATAGATCTTCATAATTAGTTCCTCAATAGCCCCTTGCAAGAGGCTTTATCAAAGCCATTCTGAAAGCTCAAATTAAGTTATACAGTGGACCCTTGCTAGAGTGCGCATCACTAGAGCGCGGATTCGCATATAGTGCGGTCGCGGTGATGGATTCCAAATTTAAATATTTAAATTAGGATCCATGGTAACGCGGTCCCCACGTTAACGCGGTACCGCGCATGGATCCCGAACCCCACATTCTAGCGAGGGTCCGGTGTAGTGACAGATTCTCCTTTACCCACTATTCTGTTGACTAAAATTTCTACATCAAAGACACAGTTTTCCTTTAAAGAAACTGGGCTGCTTCATCCCAATCATTACCCCTCCAAAAGACAGAAACTGTTGGGCCGCACCAGAATCGATGACTGCACACAACTAGAGGCTGCACTGATGTTAACAGAGTCAACCATCTGTTAACTGCTTGGACTGTTCAGTGCTGCAGAGGCAGAAGGCAATTGCTTGGTGGGAGAAAAAGCCAGGAGGGAAGCTAGGGATCATTGTCTGCAAAAACCGGGGAAAAGGGACAAGCTGAGTTTGCTACAAACTAAAAGAAAAAGCATTGGGCAAGTGGGTGACAGTGGGACAAGTAAGGTAAATCGGCCATGTAAGACAGGAATACAAAAAAAAAAAAAAAAAAAAAAGTGAGATGAGCACAGGTAAAAATTCTTCTCTTTCCTCTTTCTTTTGCCAATGTCGTCTATTTTTTAGACTGAGCTTTTCAAACCAAGGACTAGTTTTGCATTTTGTTTTAAATAATTGGCAGACTGCTAATTGAAAAGAATAAATATAATTGTGTTCTTTAGAGCACCACTCTTTTAGGCACTTCAAAAATTATAAGTCAAAACCCTATACTATAAACATTAAAGTTGCACAAACATTTAAAAGTTAGAAAATGCCAGCTATTCAGATTGATAGGGCAACAGCAGCATTTCCTAACTTTCAAGTGCTTGACTTTCCAACAACACATTCTTTTAACATACTTTTCTAGAATAACAGGTCTCACGCTGGCAATATTAGGATATCCTTGGAATTTCTAAATATTAGAAATGACAATTTCTTAACTTGAAATGTTGCATCCAACATGGGGGAATTCTATATGAAACCTCATCTTGATAGATAAAGAAGAACTGATAACAGAACTAAAAATTAGTGGTAGCTTAGGTACAAGTGCTCAGGACTTGACCACATTTGTTATGTGCCAACAGACTAAAGTCCAAACCAGTAATACTTAATGCTGTAAAAAGGCCCAGTTTCACAAAGCTGAAAACAATTATGAACCAAATCAGTTGGGTAATAAAGTAAGATGGCCACATAACAGTGTTTGGCCCACTGGCTCATCTTCAGTCCATGCATTATGCTTTTCCGGGTCGATGGGTAAACATCCTCCCCATAAAAAGAAAAAAAGCGGGGAAATGTAGTCGGAAGAGAACCTGAAACATAAGCCCTTGTATCAGAGGCCTTGTATAAGGCAGGACTTGCTCACAAAATCTGGCAAGAACAGGATTGATATTGCAGAAATACACATTCCTAAAAAGTGCTAAGCACAGAGTACTCACGCATCCCAATATCAAGTGGTACCAGAACATCCCAATATCATGGATGGTACAAAAAACATTCCCCAAGAATAACAGGAACACACTGACCTCTCCTAAAAAATGAGGTCAGGATAACAGTATGTAATAAAAATGTTTTAATCAAACCAACATGTACAAGGTAATGGGTAATAACTAGCCACGTCAGGGGGAAGTAACTAACTATGTCAGAGGCAGTTATAACTTGTTTGTATCAAGGTATAAAAATGTATCTCAAAGGAAGTATCTTTGTCCAGCCAAGGGGGGGAATGAAAAGTCCCGCCATTCACTAAACTGCATCCACTGTCATGGGCATACATGTCTTAGTATCCTCGTAAAGTCTGCCAGGTGCTACTACCATGCTTTGTCGACAATAAACCTGGCCTAGTGCCTTCGCACCTTAATGGATCTTGTGGTCATTGGGCGGTTCGCTCAAGGTCTGCTGTGCCAGCTGTCTGCGCAAAGCTAGGACGGCACTCAGGCAAAAACACACACACGCAGCCAAACATCTAACCACAAGTACAAAGTACTATGCTTAGGAAGGGAAAAAAAATCAAATGCACAAATGTAAAATGTTTTTTAATTTATTTAATGTGTGCCATTTAATTCTACATTGCTCCACCATAACCCATTTCTCCCTCAAACTGACACCACTGATGTGGGCTGGATTCAATAGGCAAAGCTCCATATAACTTTAGAAGGCTGAAGAAAAATGAGGAGACATTGCAGAACTAGGTCCTGTAGCACTCACTGTCGATACCATTCCTGGCTCTGCAGTTCTGCAAGTAGGAGAACCACAAGTCACACCACAGACATCAACTCCACCACACCAGTGTCCTACTCACCAATGTTGTTGCTCCTCTTAGAGCAGCAGTGAAGCAGGCAAAGAAGAGTAAAGGGGGACTGGATTCCACCCAAATACCAGCCAAATATCTCCTCCCCCACTGAGGTGGTGTTCTGAAATGCTCAGAGGAGCACCATGCCTCCAATCAGGAGACTCATTGCTTGCTGCTGAAAAGTCCACATCCCAAAACACTGAGACACCATGGGCAGAAGCCACCAGGGCTGGGAGACTAAAGAGAAATAAGCCCTAAAAGGAAACTGGAGAAAATCCAGCCTGACAGAAGCCTCTTATCATTCAAGAGAAGAAACAGGGCAGAGTAAATCATCCGACCTACAAAAGGAGAACTAAAGAAGACTGAGAAGACTGAAGAGTAACAAAAGGAGGCAGAAGAAAAGGGCTAGAGAGCCACAGTCCAATGAAGAGGGGAGGGAAAGACATCTCATCTATTTGGACTTTGAAATGCTTTCAGATTATACCATATTTTCACTCTTTCACCATCTCTCCTGCCAAACTAGATTTAGGATTTGAAAACTCCAGCCAAATCAGCTTCTTTCCATGACATCATCTCCTTTTGTTCCAAATCTGTCAAGAAGCCAGGGTAACATATTAGCCTACAATTTGGACAAATTTGAGCACCTGGATATTTTTAATAGAATTATCTGGACAATTAAATTGTCAACTCTGGAGCTGCTCACCCTTCTTAAAACGATATTGTTTCAAGATGTCTGTCTGTCTGCAGAGAATCAGTGTGACATCCATGTATGGGGGCACGTTTCCTTCAGGACCAGAAATGTAAGGGGTTTTAAATGGAAACTTAAATGGTGCCGCCAGAAAAATATTGTTTTGATACAGCACTACTTTCCAGCTCATTCTGGTCCCTGCTGCCAGGGCTTTGCTGTTTGACCTCATTAGAATAGACTAATATCCTCCACCCCTTCCTCCCAGTAAGCATAAGAATGGCCCTACTGGATCAGACCAAGAGTCCATCTAGCCAAGTATCCTGTCTTCTGACAGTAGCCAGTGCCAGGTGCTCCAGAGGGAATGAACAGAACAGGTAATCATCAAGTGATCCAGCCCCTGTAGCTCATTCCCAGCTTCTGGCAAACGGAGGCTAGGGACACCATCCCTGCCCATCCTGGCTAATAACCATTGATGGACCTATCCTCCAGGAACTTATCTAGTTCTTTTTTGAACCCTGTTTGAGCCACATGTTCAAGTGCTCAGCACCCATGACTTCAGCCTGATTTTCAGGAGAGCTCTGCTTCCTTATGGGTACCTAAACATAGATCAGATTTTCAAGCTTGCTCAGTAGCCAACTGCTCCCCTGTAACACTTGTAGCCAAAACGCCTAAAGAGCTCAATACCCAATATGCTGAGCTCTTCTGAAAACCTAACCCTTTGTTCTGATGATTAAATGGGAGCTGAGCTCCTTTGAAAATCTGGCCCCAATTGTGTGAGCAGAATTCTGTTGGAAATGTCTGGTAAAGCATTATGGCCAGCAACAGCTAACCTTCACAGGCTTGTGAGGCTGGCATTCTCATTTTACAGCTGGGCAAACGGAGATGCAGAGCAGCAAAGTTAGAGGAAGTCAGTGTCTGAACTTAGCAAGGCAGAGTCTGAATATACTCCATCCGCACCTAGCCTTGTGGGGCTGGCCTCTAGCTCACCACACACACCCAAATGACAGGAGATATGCTTTGTCCCATACAGGGAAGGAAAGAGGCTGGTCTCAGGAGGGGGAGGATCTTGGGTGGTATGGTATTCTTGAAAACAGGATGAGAGTGGGGGGGGGGAGGGGGGTTGCCAGTGGGAGCACAACATGGCGACTCTCACTTACATATTCTTTTACGTTTTTCGTCTTCACGGCCTTGTAAGAGGAATATGCAGGGTATAAAGTGCCAAATATTAGCCTGGAATAAAACAGAGCCCATGAGAACTATTCAGCATTCTTATTCGCTTGATGCTCCTCCCCTCGCGGATCTCAACACCTCATCTTAATTTGGTTCCCCTCCACTTAGCCCACCCTTTGATCTCAGGAATAAGATTCACTTATTAGAGTGCTCACAGCCTGCCTGAAGCCGCCTCAGTCTTTCCCCTAGGGCAGTTCCACTGGCACCAAACCCTCCTTTTATATCTAAAAGCCTCAGCTCCATGAATTTTCTACCACTGTCTCTCTCTCTTCAGGCCTCTCGCAGCTGGGGATAGTGGGGATTACATCACTATGAAATGCACATTACAAAGTGATTCACCTCAAGACTATTCAGAAATGTACATTAGTAAAGAATTTTGCTGCATTTCATGCAATGGGCACAGTGCCCAAGTGCTGAGCTGCCACTGCTGACAACCAAGCAGCCGGGTTTAATGGGCTAGCTTTGACCTATAAAGCTCACAGCGCTCATCTATTTTCAGGATGACTCTCGTGGGTGGGCTGAGTTCTCGCTCTCGTTCCTACGAGAAGGGGGTGCTGACAGGGACCCCGGCTAAAATTCACCCCCCCCCCCCGTTCCCGAAAAGCCTCCAGAGCCCCCCCCGCCAGACGCAGCTAATGCCGGCGGTGCCGGCAAGGTGGGCTCGGGCTGCAGAGCGGCTGGGGCGGTGTCGCTGTGCGTGTGGCGAGGGCTTGGAGCTCTCGAGAAAGAGGCGCTAGCACCAAGCCCACGGAGCCTCCCCACCTCACACACCCCGGCCTCGCAGCGCCCCGACACGCCCGCCGCAGAGGCTGCGGCCGGCTCCGCAACTCTTACAGGTCCCCAGAGCCGCTGGCTCTGAGGGACCCCGGCCCTGGTGTGCGACCCGCGGCTCCGCAGACTGCAGGGGGCCGGGAGGCTGCAGAGCCACCCCCGCACTCACACCACGAGCCGGGAGATGATCCACGAAACCATGGCGGAGCCGGGCCGGCTCGGGGTCGAAGAGCAGCGGGTCCGCAGCAGCCGGCTCCGATCGGCCTCGGAGGCTCTGATGTTCCTTAAAGGGCAGGTTCCTGCAGCAAGTATGGCCCCACCCCAGGCTCTTAAAGGGTAGGCCTCGCCGCGTCGGAGGGAAACTGGGACCAGAGCAGCCCAAGAGCAACGTCTCGTCAGTGCGAATCCTGCGCGGCGCGGCGCGTCCCACCTACCCGCCAACCACGCAGCGCTCCCCCCCCGTCACCCTCCTCCGCGCCCCCACACAGAGCCGCCCCGCGTACCCCGCCTCTCGGTGCCGCCACGCCGCGCCCTCACACAGAGCCCCTCGTAGCCCCCACACAGCGCCCCCCCCGTGACCCTGCTCCGCGCCCCCACACAGCGCCCCCCCCGTGACCCTGCTCCGCGCCCCCACATAGAGCCGCCCCTCGGTGCCACCATGCCGCGCCCCCATGCAGCGCCCCCCCCGTGACCCTGCTCCGCGCCCCCACACAGAGCCGCCCCGCGTACCCGCCTCTCGGTGCCGCTACGCCGCGCCCTCACACAGCGCCCCTCGTAACCCCCACACAGCGCCCCCCCCCGTGACCCTGCTCCGCGCCCCCACACAGCGGCCCCCCCTCATCCTCCTCCTCCTCCCCCACCACACAGCGCCCCCCCCCGTGACCCTGCTCCGCGCCCCCACACAGAGCCGCCCCTCGGTGCCCCGCCCCTCGGTGCCACCATGCCGCGCCCCCATGCAGCGCCCCCCCGTGACCCTGCTCTGCGCCCCCACACAGAGCCGCCCCGCGTACCCCGCCCCTTGGTGCCGCCACGCCGCGCCCCCACACAGCGCCCCATAATTCCTCTCAGCGACACACACACCCCTGGTATCCTCTCCCCGTGCCACCACACAGCTCACCCCCAGTATGCCCATTTGTGCCACCACACAGTGCCCCCCTCTGGGCTGCCACACAGAGCACCCCCAGTACCATAACCTCTCCGTGTCACCACAGAGCACCCCCCTACTCCCCCTCCCCATGCTACCACACAGCACCCCACACTACTCCACGTCACCACACAGTGCCCCCCCAGTACCCTTCTGCATCACCACACAGCGCCTTCTGTATCCTCCCTCCCCATGCCGCAAGCAGCACACCCCTGGTATACCCCTCTGCGCCACCACAGAGCACCTCTCTTTCTCCTCCATGCCACTGTACAGCGCCTCTGGTACCATACCCCACTCTGCGCCACCATACAGCACCCTCCTCGGTACTGTACCCCTCCCCACACCGCCCCTTCCCTCCTCTGGGATACCTATGCCACTCTACCACACAGCACCCCATTCAGCACCCCCCATACTGCTCTGTGTCACCACACAGCAACACAGCGCCCCTTCGCCCTCTCCAGGATACCATGTCGATGTATACATTTAGCCATATTAAAATGCATATTTGCTTGCACCTAGTTTACCAAGCAACCAAGATCATAGAATCATAGAATATCAAGTTTGTAAGGGACCTCAGGAGGTCATCTAGTCCAACCCCCTGCTCAAAGCAGGACCGATCCCCAATTAAATCATACCAGCCAGGGCTTTGTCAAGCCTGACCTTAAAAACTTCTAAGGAAGGAGATTCCACCACTGCCCTAGGTAACCCATTCCAGTGCTTCACCACCCTCCTAGTGAAAAAGTTTTTCCTAATATCCAACCTAAATCTCCCCCACTGCAACTTGAGACCATTACTCCTTGTTCTGTCATCTGCTACCACTGAGAACAGTCTAGAGCCATCCTCTTTGGAACCCCCTTTCAGGTAGTTGAAAGCAGCTATCAAATCCCCCCTCATTCTTCTCTTCCATAGACTAAACATCCCCAGTTCCCTCAGCGTCTCCTCATAAGTCGTGTTCCAGTCCCTTAATCATTTTTGTTGCCCTCCGCTGGACTCTTTCCAATTTTTCCACATCCTTCTTGTAGTGTGGGGCCCAAAATTGGACACAGTACTCCAGATGAGGCCTCACCAGTGTTGAATAGAGGAGAACGATCACGTCCCTCGATCTGCTGGCGATGCCCCTATATATACACATCCCAAAATGCCATTGGCCTTCTTGGCAACAAGGGCACACTGGTGACTCATATCCAGCTTCTCGTCCACTGTAACCCCTAGGTCCTTTTCTGCAGAACTGCTGCCGAGCCATTCGGTCCCTAGTCTGTAGTGGTGCATTGGATTCTTCCGTCCTAAGTGCAGGACTCTGCACTTGTCCTTGTTGAACCTCATCAGATTTCTTTTGGCCCAATCCTCCAATTTGTCTAGGTCCCTCTGTATCCTATCCCTGCCCTCCAGCGTATCTACCTCTCCTCCCAGTTTAGTGTCATCTGCAAACTTGCTGAGGGTGCAATCCACACCATCCTCCAGATCATTTATGAAGATATTGAACAAAACCGGCCCCAGGACGACCCTTGGGGCACTCCACTTGATACCGGCTGCCAACTAGACTTGAAGCCATTTATCACTACCCATTGAGCCCGACAATCTAGCCAGCTTTCTATCCACCTTATAGTCCATTCATCCAGCCCATATTTCTTTAACTTGCTGGCAAGAATACTATGGGAGACAGTGTCAAAAGCTTTGCTAAAGTCAAGGAACAACACGTCCACCGCTTTCCCTTCATCCACAGAATGAGTTCTCTCATCATAGAAGGCAATTAGATTAGTCAGGCATGACTTGCCCTTGGTGAATCCATGCTGACTGTTCCTGATCACTTTCCTGTCCTCTAAGTGCTTCAGAATTGATTCCTTGAGGAATCACTCTGTGTTGGTGGCCTGTCGTCTTTCTTATTTATCATTCCCCCAATTTTTATGGCATCTGCAAACTTTATCAGTGATGATCTTATATTTTCTTCCAGGTCCTTGATAGGGGTCTACTATAGATCACCAGATCAGACAAAGGAGGTGGATGATGCATTTCGAAAACAAACATATCCAAAATGCAAGACCTGGTAATTATGAGGGACTTTAATTACCCAGACATCTGTGGTAGAAGTCATACAGCAAAGTACAATTTCCAGTAAGTTCTTGGAATTTATTGGGGACACTCTTGTTTCAGAAAGTGAAGAAAATAGTGAGGGGACAGCCATTTTTTACATGATTCTGACCTACAGGGCAGATCGGTTGTAAATCTGAAGGTGGAAGGCAATTTGGGCAAAAGTGATCATGGAATGATAGATTTCATGATTCTAAGGCTTGCAAGAGGTGAGAGCAGCAGAAAAAGGACAAGGACTTGAGAGTAATTAATATAAATCAGAAGTTAGGAATTGTAGAAAACTGATAAGGAAAGGTAAGGGACATGAGGAAAATAATCTGTGTGCAGCAGAGCTAAAGACAATATTAAGAGTTTTTAAAATATATTAGGAATTAAAAGAATCCTGACAATGGTATTGGTCTGTTACTAGATGGAAATGGTAAAATTATCAATGCAGAAAAGGCAGAAGCATATCTTACATTTTTGTTGTAAGATAACAAAAAAACTTCAAATCCAGAGTCCAGCGAGAAACTGCTGAATTGGAATTCATTTGCAAATTGGATACTATTAATTTAGGCTTAAATAGAGACGGGGAGTGGCTAAGTCATTATGCAAGGTAGCCTATTTCCCCTTGTTTTTTCCTCCCCCCCCCCCCCCCGACGTTCTGGTTAAACTTGGATTTATGCTGGAAGTGGCCCACCTTGATTGTCATGCACAGTGTGGGGAGAGTGGTCAGTTTGGATGAGCTTTTGCCAGCAGGAGAGTGAGTTTGTGGGGGGGGGGGAGGGGGTATGTGAGAAAACCTAGATTTGTGCTGGAAATGGCCCACCTTGATTATCATGCACATTGTAGGGGGAGTGGTCACTTCGGATGAGCTATTACCAGCAGGAGAGTGAGTTTGTGTGTGTATGGGGGTGGGGGAGTGAGAAAACCTGGATTTGTGCTGGAAATGGCCCACTTTGATTTTCATGCAGGTTGTAAGGAGAGTGGTCACTTTGGATAGGCTATTACCAGCAGGAGAGTGAGTTTGTGTGTGTGGTTTTTGGAGGGGGGTGAGAGAACCTGGATTTCTGCAGGAAATGGCCCACCTTGATTATCATACACATTGTGAAGACAGTGGTCACTTTTGATGGGCTATTACCAGCAAGAGAGTGAGTTTGTCTGTGGGGGGGCGGAGGGTGAGAAAACCTGGATTTGTGCTGGAAATGGCCCAACTTGATGATCACTTTAGATAAGCTATTACCAGCAGGAGAGTGGGGTGGGAGGAGGTATTGTTTCATGGTGTCTGTGTATATAATGTCTTCTGCAATTTCCACAGTATGCATCCGATGAAGTGAGCTGTAGCTCACGAAAGCTCATGCTCAAATAAATTGGTTAGTCTCTAAGGTGCCACAAGTCCTCCTTTTCTTTTTTCGAGGATATAGTCTCATCATATGGTGGTGGTAACAATCTTTCCATTCACTAGTATCTCTGGAGGTTGTTAAACAGAAGCTACTAAAGTTAGACATGTTTAAATCATTAGGTCCAGATAACTTGCATCCAAGAGTTTAAAAATAAAAAAAAGCAGGTTGAGGAGCTCCCTGGGCCACTAGTGTTGAATTTCAATAAGTCTTTTAGCACTGAGGAAGTTCCAGAAGACTGGAGAAAAGCTAATGTGCCACTTTTTAAAATGGTTAACAAAATGACCTGGGGAATTATAAGCCCGTCAGTCTGACACCAATTCTGGGCAAGATAATTAAGTGGTTGATATGGAAGAATTAAATAAAGAATTAAAGGAGGGTAATGTAATTAATGCAGATCAGTATGGGTTTATGGAAAATATATCCTGTCAAACTAAACTTGATTTTTTTGTTGGGATTACAAATTTGGGTGATAAAGGTAATAGCACTGATGTAAAATACTTAGACATTTGACCTGGTACCGCACAACCTTTAGATTAAAACACTAGAAAGATATAAAATTAACATGGAATGCATTAAATGGATTAAAAATTGGCTGATACATCTCAAAAGGTGGTTGTAAATGGGAATAGTTATCAAGCAGGCGTGTTTCCACTGGGATTTTGCAGAGAATCAGTTCTTGGCCCTATACTATTTAACATCCTTATCCATGTCTGGAAGAAAACATAAAATTACTACAGAAAGTTTGCAGATGACTCAAAGATTAAGGGAGTGGTAAATAATTAACAGGACAGGTCACTTATCCAGAATGATTTGGATTGCTTGGGAAGTTGGGTGCAGGCAAACAAAATGTATTTTAATATGACCAAGTGTAAAGTTATATACAGTGGTATTGTAACCATGTCGGTCCTAGGATATTAGCAAGACAAGGTGGGTGAGGTAATATCTTTTATTGGACCAACTTCTGTCGGTAAGAGACGCAATTTCAAGTTTACAAAGGATTCTTTTTCAGGTCAAGTTATGCATCTAGGAACAAAGACGCTACGCCCTACTTACAGAGTGGGGACTCTACCCTAGGAAGCAGTGACTCTGAAAAAGATTTGAGAATTGTGGGGGATAATCAGATGAACATGAGCTCCCAGTGCAATGCTGTGGCCAAAAGGGCTAATGCAATCCTGGCTTATATAAACAGGTGAATATTGAGTAGGAGAAGGCAAGTTATGTTATTTCTGTATCTGGCATTGGTGCAACCACTAATGAAATACTATGCTCAGTTCTGATGTCCATAATTTAAGGATGTTGATAAATCAGAGAGAGTTCACAGAAGATCCAAGAGAAGATTAGAAAACTTGCCAAGCAGCTCAAACATTTTATTTTAACAAAGAGAAGGGTAAGGGGTGACTTGATCACAGTTTATAATTACCCACATGGGGAACAAAAATTTGACAAAGGCCTCTTCATTCTAGCAGAGAAAGGTATAACACGATCCAGTGGCTGGAAGTCCAAGGGAGACAAATTCAGGCTGGAAATAAGGCACAATTTTTTACTAATGAGGGTAATAAACCATTGGAATAATTTATCAAGAGTCGTGGTGTACTCTCCATCACTGGCAATTTTTAAATCAAGATTGGCTGTTTTCCTAAAAGATGTGCTCTAGTTCAAACAAATTAATTCAGGAACGTTCTATACCCTGAGTTATACTGGTGGTCCGACTAGATAATTACAGTCCTCCCATCTGTTCATATAATCTATGAATGCATTGCTAGATAAGGATGGTAATATTGTTAATAATGATGCAGAAGAGGCAGAAGTATTCAATAAATATTTTTGTTCTATATTTGCAAAGAAGCAGAAGGATGTACTCATATCACATGAGGATGATGAAGTACTTTCCAGTCCATTAGTAGCTAAAGAAGATGTTGAATAGCATCTACTTGGGATAAACATTTTTATCTCAGCAGGCTCATATAGTTTGCATCCAAGAGTATAAGAGTGGACAGAGGAGATCTTCAGCCCGCTGATGTTAAATCTTGAGATACTGAGGAAATTCTAGAAGACTAGAAGGGTGCTTAAGGTTGTGTCAATATTCAGAAAGACCAAGCAGGATGACCTGGGTAATTAAAGCTGATTAGCCTGACATCAATCAAAATAATGGAACAGCAGATGCAAGATTCAAATCATAACAAATCAAAGGATGGGAATATAATTAATGGCAGTCAACATGGCTTTGTTTTTGTCAAAAAAATCCTTTTTTGGTGAAATTACAAGTGTGATTTATAAAGATAACTACATAGATGTCAGGTTTCAGAGTAGCAGCTGTGTTAGTCTGTATTCGCAAAAAGAAAAGGAGTACTTGTGGCACCTTAGAGACTAACCAATTTATTTGAGCATAAGCTTTCGTGAGCTACAGCTCACTTCAACTGTAGCTCATGAAAGCTTATGCTCAAATAAATTGGTTAGTCTCTAAGGTGCCACAGGTACTCCTTTTTCTTTTTACATAGATGTCGTATACTTAAGACTTTTGTAAGGCATTTAATTTAGTAGTGCACAACATTCTCATTAAAATATTAGCACTATACAGTATCAAAGCCCTCATTATAAGAATTAAGAACTGCCTAACTGACAGATCTCAAAAAGTAGTCATCAATTGGGAATCTCATTGATGGGTTTTCTAGTGGGGTTCTACAGGGATCGGTTTAATGTTGATAAATGCAAAGTAATGCACATTGGAAAACATAATCCTAAGTATACATATCTATTAGCTGTTACCACTCAGGAAAGAGATCTTGGAGTCATTGTGGATAGTTCTTTGAAATCATCCATTCAATGTGCAGCAGCAGTCAAAAAAGCGAACAGAATGTTGGGAATCATCAAGAAAGGGATGCATAATAAGACAGAAAATATCATATTGCCTCTATATGAAACCATGGTACGGTCACACCTTGAATACTGCGTGCCGATGTGGTCGTCCCATCTCAAAAAAGATATATTGGAATTGGAAAAGGTTCAGAAAAGGGCAACAAAAATTATTAGGAATATAAAACGGCTTCCGTATAGGAGAGATTAATAAGACTGGGACTTTTCAGCTTGGAAAAGAGGCGACAAGGGACTAGACTAGGGACCGAATGGCTAGGCAGCAGTTCTGCGGAAAAGGACCTAGGGGTGACAGTGGACGAGAAGCTGGATATGAGTCAACAGTGTGCCCTTGTTGCCAAGAAGGCCAATGGCATTTTGGGATGTATAAGTAGGGGCATAGCGAGCAGATCGAGGGACGTGATCGTTCCCCTCTATTCGACACTGGTGAGGCCTCATCTGGAGTACTGTGTCCAGTTTTGGGCCCCCCACTACAAGAAGGATGTGGATAAATTGGAGAGAGTCCAGCGAAGGGCAACAAAAATGATTAGGGGTCTAGAGCACATGACTTATGAAGAGAGGCTGAGGGAGCTGGGATTGTTTAGTCTGCAGAAGAGAAGAATGAGGGGGGATTTGATAGCTGCTTTCAACTACCTGAAAGGGGGTTCCAAAGAGGATGGCTCTAGACTGTTCTCAATGGTAGCAGATGACAGAACGAGGAGTAATGGTCTCAAGTTGCAATGGGGGAGGTTTAGATTGGATATTAGGAAAAACTTTTTCACTAAGAGGGTGGTGAAACACTGGAATGCGTTACCTAGGGAGGTGGTAGAATCTCCTTCCTTAGAGGTTTTTAAGGTCAGGCTTGACAAAGCCCTGGCTGGGATGATTTAACTGGGAATTGGTCCTGCTTTGAGCAGGGGGTTGGACTAGATGACCTTCTGGGGTCCCTTCCAACCCTGATATTCTATGATTCTATGATTCTATGACAAAGGGGGGATATGATAGAGGTCTATAAAATCATGAGTAGTATAGAGAAAGTAAATAAGGAAGTGTTATTTACTCCTCATAATACAAGAACAAGGGGCCACCAAATGAAATTAATAGGTAGCAGCTTTAAAACAAACACAAGAAAGTATTTCTTCACGCAACGCACTGTCAACCTCTGGAACTCCTTGCCAGAGGGTGTTGTGAAGGCCAGTAATATAACGGGGTTCAAAAGGGAGCTAGATAGATTCATGGAAGATAGGTCCATCAATGGCTCTTAGCCGGGACGGGCAGGAATGGTGTCTCTAGCCTCTGTTTGCCAGAAGCTGGGATTGGGTGACAGGGAATGGAGCACTTGATGATAACCTGTCTGTTCATTCCCTTTGGGGCACCTGCCATTGGCCACTGTCAGAGGACAGGATACTGGGCTTGATGGAACTTTGGTCTGACCCAGTATGCCCGTTCTTATGTACTAGGCTCCATACTAGTCAACATTTTCATCAATGATATGAAAGTAAATATAAAATCACTGCTGATAAATTTCAGATGATACGAAGGTTGACAGAATGGTAAATAAGGACAAGGTCAAAGTCATACAGAGTGGCCTATGTTGACTGGTAAGGTAGGCCCATTCAAACAAAATGTGTTTTAATACAGCCAAAGGTGGACTGGATCATGGCCACACTGGGCAGCACTTGGCCCTTCCACAGGCCTGTCACCAACCAGTTGTCCAGGTAGGGAAACAAACTGCTAATTTCCTCAGGAATGCTGCCACCACTGCTGTGTACTTTGTGAATACATGTGAGGCTGCGGACAGCCAAAATAGCAGAATTGTAAACTGCTAGTGGTATTGGTTAACCCAGGAATTTCCTGTGGCTTTGATGTATTGCCACATAGAAATACGTGTCCTTTAAGTCAAGGGCAGCATTCTAGGATACAGAGAGGGGATGATGGAAACCAGTGTGACCATGTCTTTAGGTGTTTGTTGAGCTGTTGCAGGTCTAGTATAAGCCTGAGACCTCCTTTCATTTTTGGGATAAGGAAGTGGTGAGAATAAAACCCCTTCCTTCTGTGAAATGAAGGAACCTCCCCGCAATGGCCCCAGCTAGAGGGGAAAGTGGACCTCCTGAAGGAGAACTTCTTTGTGAAAGTGGTCCCTGAAAAGGGATGTGAAAAAGAAGGGGAAAAGAGAAGTTCAAAATAAACTGAAGGGTATATCCCAATTCCACTCTGCTTAGGACCCACTGATCTGTAGTGATGTGGGTCCAAGCACTTCAGAAGCGTGAGAAGCTTTCCAATTGGGGAAGGAGAAGCTGGCAAACTGGAGACTGTTCTCGACAATCACATCAAAATGGCAGCTTGGAGTTCCAAGGCTTTCTGGATGAACTAGCTGCTGCTGAAGAAATAGGTGGCGGGGGGTCTTCTTAAAACTTGCCTCCTAGATACTGATTGCTTCGATACCATCTTTCACTGCCACTTCTTCAGTTCCAGAGAAGGAGACTGGCATCAATAGTCTGCCAAAATAGGAGGAGTGCTCCTAACCAAAGCAGATGTACTCTGTACATGCTCTGAACAGGGAGTCTCTGAGGGTGGCTGCAGGACTGCTTCCATCAGGTGTCTTAGTCTGATGTTCCTATCCATTTTAGTTGTGGGCTTGCAGTCCTTGCAGATTTGGCACCTATTTCTGGTGTGAGCTTCGACTACGCACTTCAGGCACCTGGAGTGCATGTCATTAACCAGCACTGGCTTCTTGCAGGCATCGCAGGGCTTGAAGCCTGGGGACCAAGGCATGCCCAGCACTGGGTACCAGTACCCAACAAACAGGAGCCAAAGAGTGAAAAAACCAAAGTACCCCAATTAAAGGAAACCTACTACTAAACTAAACTATTGAGTACCAACTATATACAAACAAAGTGAGGGAACCCTTTGATAGCAAGATTGAATACTTCAGCTGTCACAGGCAGTACGAAGGAATTGAGGGCGGTTGAGAGGTGGCTCTTCCCTTTATACCATCATGCAGCAGTGCAAGGCAGCAGAGGGCATGTGTCCAGCCATGATGGGTACTGCTGAGGAAAAAACTGACAACAGGCACAGGGTAGGCATATACCTGAAGTGGAATAGACATGCAATCACTCAAAGAATAATGTAGACCATACCTACAGAATAGGGGACTGTATCCTGGAGAGATGGGATTCTGAAGAAGATCTAGTGGTCACAGTAGACAAGCAACACAACATGAACTCCCAGTATGATGCTGTAGCAAAAAGTGCTCATAGGATCTTTGGACTGTATAAATGGGAGTTCTGAATAGGAGTAGGGAAGTGAGTTTATCTCTGTATCTGGCATTGGTGACACTGATGCTGGAATATTGTGTCCAGTTCACATTTTAAAAAGGATATTGAAAAATTAGAGGGGGTGAAGATAAGAATGGCAAAAATGATTTGAGAGCTGGAGAAAATGTCTTACAATGAGGGACTTAAAAAGCTCAATCTGTTTAGAGATGTGAATTGATTATGGTCTACAAATACTTTCAGAGGGAGACTATACTGGGTACTAAAAAGCTCTTTAATCTACTAGAGAAAGGCAAAACAAGCAGCAATGCCTGGAAGCTGAAACCAGACAAATTTGTATTAGAAATAAGGCATGATTTTGTTTTGTTTTTTATTTTTAGCAGTGAGTATAATTAACCACTGGAACAAACTTCTAAGGAAGCAGTGGATTCTCCATTTGTTGCAGTCTTCAGATCAAAACTGGATGCCTTTCAGGAAGATATGCTTTGGACAAACAAGTTATTGTGGCTCAGCCTTAAGTAACTGGGTGAAATTCTTTTCAGAGTAACAGCCATGTTAGTCTGTATTCGCAAAAAGAAAAGGAGTACTTGTGGCACCTTAGAGACTAACCAATTTATTTGAGCATAAGCTTTCGTGAGCTACAGCTCACTTCACATCGGTGGAATTCTGTGGCCTGTGATATACAAGAGGGTAGACTAGATGATTTAATGGTCCCTTCTGGCCATGGAACTATACACTCTGAGTTAGAATGCATTGGGTGCACAGAGTGGGGCTAAGCTAGTCTTGACTTTTGTTTAATTTGGCCATTTAAATGGAATGTGTTCTCTAACATGTTTCTTCCACTGTGCATGCCAGGCAGAGAGTCCATGGAAGCGAGATGTACAAAGTTTTCTGTGGCAAAAGCTAATGCGTAAATGATGTGATCATGGGTGTGTTGTCTATGAGATATATTTGCATCTGTACATTCCCCTTTAATTTACATGAGAACCATGACTTGGGATTTCTTGCAAGAAGCTGGTTATTTTGATTGCTTTTTGCAGTAAAAGATCCAGCTCCATATAGTTCTGCTTTAATAATAGTGTAATATTATATACATAAAATAGAATAGTTCAAGGGCAATAACTGCATTCTCACCACTTTCCAGACTTTGATCTCCTGTATCATATCCCATTCATAATATTATTTCTTGTATTATACAGTCCATGTTTACAATAACAGAATTAAAATCATGCTTTCTACAAAATTTATCATCCTTATTCTGTCCTTTCTTCCCTTATTGCATACTACCCTATGTTCAGCAAGTGTTTCTGCTCCCCTAAACTGATTTTCTATTACAACTATATAAACCAAAAAGTATCAAACTAATCCCAACCTATCTATAAACTCCCTTTAATTTGATAATTTTGCCACACCTAGGAACTTGCTGAATTTATGGTGGAGAATGGGAAAAAAAAGTTAAGCCAACTCAATCGAGGGCAGGCAGGTTAAAGGTGGCACTAAGAACCACCTCAGGATTTGCAACAGACAGTTCAGATGACAATAAGGTATAATCTCTTCAACCGTATTATCCTCTTGAAAAACCAACTGGATCAGATGAAAAGGAAACAATGTAAGAAGATCCAGTAAAAGCTAGTGCTTAAGGCAGTGTTTGTGAATATGAGACTTATTACTGACGATGAAGCCATGTTATTGGAAGCCGATATATAATGGAGAACAGATATTGAGAAAGTAGACAGCATCCAGGAAATACTGAATTGTCCACAAGGCTTGGATTGATGTATCAAAACAAACCTGAAGAACACATCACCGTAGTATCAGAAAAGACTTCAGCTTCTAATTTGATTACTAGTACTCTCAAGGTAGCCAGATTTGTGAGAAAGCTCACAAAGGATAGTACTCTATGGATAGTAATTCCATGCTCTAACAATAAGAATATAGCAGTAGGGATATATTACTGACCACCTGACCAGGATGGTGATAGTGACTGTGAAATGCTTAGGGAGATTAGAGAGCCTATTAAAATAAAAAAACCCTCAATAATGAGGGATTTCAACTATCCTCATATTGACTGGGTACATGTCACCTCAAGATGGGATGCAGAGAAAGTTTCTTGATACCTTAAATGATTGCTTCTTGACTTAACTATCTTGAGTAGTTTTGCATCATCTGCAAATTTTGCCACCTCACTGTTTACCCCCTTTTCCAGATCATTTATGAGTATGTTGAATAGGACTGGTCCCAGTACAGACCCCTGGGGCACATCATTATTTACCTCTCTCCATTCTGAAAACTGACCATTTATTCCTACATTTTCTTTCCTGTCTTTTAACCAGTTACCAATCCATGAGAGAACCTTCCCGCTTATCCCATGACAGCTTACGTTGCTTAAGAGCCTTTGGTGAGGGACCTTGTAAAAGGCTTTCTGAAAATCAAAGTACACTATATCCACTGGATCACCCTTGTCCACATGCTTGTTGACCCCCTCAAAGAATTCTAGTAGATTGCAGAGGCATGATTTCCCTTTACTAAAACCACGTTGACTTTTCCCCAACAGATTATGTTCATCTTTGTGTCTGACAATTCTGTTCTTTACTATGGTTTCAACCAGTTTGTCTGGTACAGAAGTCAGGCTTATCGGCCCCTAACTGCCGGAATCACCTCTGGAGCCCTTTTTAAAAATTGGGGTCACATTAGCTATTCTCCAGTCATTTGGTACAGAAGCTGATTTACATAATAGGTTACAAACTACAGTTAGGGTTTGTCTACACTGGTAAGTTTTGTCAGTGAAACTAATGTCAACACGAAAAAAATCGACAAAAGCAAAGTCACCAAAGTGAGTCTATATTTGCTCCCTCTGTCAACAGATCGTGTTCACATTCGGGGCACCAATGTCGACCGTGTGAGCAATGCACTGTGGGTATGTATCACACAGTGCCTGGTGACACCATCTGTCACTAGGTGTTGTGGGAAGGCGGAAACGGAGCACGGCGCATCCTGGGACATGCAAAATGTCCCGTCATGCACTGCTTTTTGTCCCAGCCCTCCAATGGTTTCTGGTTTCCTTTTGCGCCACTCTGGCTTTCCTTTTGTGCCATTTTTCCAACTGTCAGTCTTTGTACTGCGCACCAGCTTCTGCAGTGAGAGAGGCTGGATCCCACACTTCTCTCCTATGCACTGTTAACTGTCGTGAGGACATAGTGCAGGGCAGCAGAGTTACTCGCAAAGTTACTGACAGAGGATGAATTGCAGGCACCCGAGTGTGATATGGACGGCAGCAACGTAGTGCTTTTGGTGTTCACAGAGCAGCTGCATACAGTAGACTGTTGCTTTTGGGCTAGGGAAACAAGCACTGATTGGTGGGATCGCATTGTCATGCAGGTGTGGGATGATGACCAGTGGCTACAGAACTTTAGGATGCGTAAAGCAACCTTCATGGAGCTATGTGCTGAGCTGGCCCCCGACCTGCGGTGCAAGGACACAAAATGAGCTGCCCTTTCGATAGAGAAGCGTGTTGCAATTGCTGTGTGGAAGCTGGTGAATCCAGACTGCTACCAGTCAGTTGCAAATCAATTTGGAGTGGGGAAGTCCACTGTTGGGGCTGTATTACTCCAAGTGTGCAGAGCAATAAATCCCATCCTGCTGCAGAGGACCGTGACTCTGGGAAATGTGCATGAAATCGTGGATGGCTTTGCAGAGATCGGTTTCCCTAACTGTGGTGGGGCAATTGATGGTGCACACATTCCAATTTTAGCACCAGACCACCTTGCCTCAGAATACATCAATAGGAAGGGATACTTATCTATGATGTTGGAGGCGCTTGTGGAGCACCGGGGACATATCACGGACATCAATGCAGGCACGCATCTTCAGGAACAGTGGCCTGTACAGAAAGCTGCAGGCAGGGACTTTCTTTCCAGACCACAAGATCAGAGTGGGGGATGTGGAAATTCCCATAGTAATCTTGGGAGACCTGGGCAAATGATCAACACTTCAGTAACAAAGGCCTTTTGCAACTAGTAGCAATCACTTTCTCATTGACTCTTGGCAGGCACACAGCTCCATAAGCACCCCAGTCATGGTGAGTGTCGGCAGTGGGGGGAAGGCGGTTGTGGATACAGGCAAAACAGTCACAGCTTGCAGGGCAGCTTTGCAAGGAACTCATTCTAAAATTATAACACACTTTTTCACAGGCGGCCAACCTGCTTGCTGACATCTCACTGCTGCGGGTGAGCAGGGAAACCAGGGCACAACTACTGCATGCTTGATGGCTTTCACCCCAGTCTATAGGCAGCTCAGCTATGTGCCGCTTTGGTCCCAGCTCCAGTGATTGGTAAATGGCATGGTACAGTTTCCTACAATGGGGGAAACTAACAAGGTGGCAATCCCTTGGAATCTGCGGCAGAGGATTAACAAGTACCTCTTGGAAACTTTCCAGAGCCTCTCTCTGGAGGATTCCCTCCAGGTCTCGATGTCCATCGACACCCTGCTTGGCCATGTAGATTAGCTACACAGGGCAATGTCCAGCTCACATAAAACACATCAAACTACCTGTCTCCCACTTTTTGATTCCCTACACAAACCACAGCAACTTACCCAGCGTCTCATTTGCTTCCTCCTCCCCGTAGAGCACTTCTGGAGTGGAGAAAAGTTCCTGGCTGCTTGCCCCAATGGGCGACTCCGCTGGGAGCTCTACATCCTCTTCTAGCTTCACTTCTTCATCCAGAATATCAGCCTCCGCATTACCCTCTTTCTGCTGCCTCCGAAGTATCCACGGGGCTATTGGCAATGGAGGTGGGGTCACCACCAAGGATAGCATTCAGCTCCTTATAGAAGTGGCAGGTCTTAGGTGCACCACCGGAGTGATGGTTTGGCCTTATGGTATGCTTGCCTCAGCTCCTTTATCTTCGCTCTGCACTGCTGCATGTCCCGATCATAGCCCTTTTCACACAAGTCTTGAGAAATTTGCCCATGTGTCCTGATTCAATTGCAGCTGCGACTGAACTGACTCCTCTCCCCATATACTGATCAGATCCAACACCTCAGCGGTGGTCCTCACGGGAGCGCGTTTGGTGCGATAGCCAGCCATGTTTACCTGGGAAGCCACCTGGAAGCTCACATGGGAAGCCAGCAAGCAGGAAATGAGATTTAAAATTCCTGGGGCTTGCAAGGGGGGGGATGGGTTGGCTGCAGGGAAGTGGAGTTCAAACCGCTGACCAGAGCAGTAGCATGGAAATTCTGGGATGCTTTCTGGAGGCCAATAAAATCGGGGAAAAAAAGGCGTGGTGTCTACACTGGCTGTTTGTTGACAATAAAGGGAGAAGAAAAGACACAAGTCTCTCGCAGGGGTGGAAGTTTTTTGTCACCAAAACTGGGTGTTTTTGCCCCCACAAAAGTCCCATTGCAGTGTGAACGCTATCGCTATTTGTCGCCAAAAGGCAGTGTTTGGCGACAAAACTTGCCCGTGTAGACAAGCCCTTAGTAGTTCTGCAATTTCACATTTGAGTTCCTTCAGAACTCTTGGGTAAATACCATCTGGTCCTGGTGACTTATTACTGTTTATCAATTTGTTCCAAAACCTTCTCTAATGACATCTCAATCTGGAACAGTTCCTCAGATTTGTCACCTAAAAAGAATGGCTCAGGCTTGGGAATCTCCCTCACATCCTCAGCCATGAAGACCAATGCAGAGAATTCATTTATTTAGTTTCTCCACAATGGCCTTATTGTCTTGGAGTGCTCCTTTAGCATCTTGATTGTCCAGTGGCCCCATTGGGTGTTTAGCAGGCTTCCTGCTTCTCATGCACTTAAATATTTTTTGCTATTACTTTGAGCATTTAGTTAGCTATTCTTCGAATTCTTTTTTGGCCTTCCTAATTATATGTTTACACCTCATTTGCCAGAGTTTATGCTCATTTCAATTTTCCTCACTAAGATTTAATTTCCACTTTTTAAAGGATGACTTTTTGCCCCTCTCTGCTTCTTTTACTTTATTGTTTAGCCATGGTGGCGCTTTTTAGGTTCTCTGTTTTTTTAATTTGGGGTTTACATTTAAGTTGGTGCCTCTATTATGGTGTCTTTAATAAGTTTCCATGCAGCTTGCAGGGATTTCACTTTTGGCACTGGCCCTTTTAATTTCTGTTTAACTAACCTCCTCATTTTTGTGTAGTTCCCCTTTCTGAAATTAAATGCTACAGTGTTGGGCCGCTGTGGTGTTTTCCCCGACACAGGGATGTTAAATTTAATTATATTATGGTCACTATTACCAAGTGATCCAGCTATATTCACACATCTTGAACCTGATCCTGTGCTCCACTTAGGACTAAATCAAGAATTACCTCTCCTCTTGTGGGTTCCAGGACTAGCTGCTCCAAGAAGCAGTCATTTAAGGTGTCAAGAAACTTTATCTCTGCATCCCGGCTTGAGGTGATATGTACCCAGTCAATATGGAGATAGGTGAAATTCCCTATTATTGAGTTTATTTTAATTGCCTCTCTAATCTCCCTGAGCATTTCACAGTCACTATCACCATCGTGGTCAGTAACGTATCCCTACTGGTTTCAGAGTAGCAGCCGTGTTAGTCTGTATTCGCAAAAAGAAAAGGAGTACTTGTGGCACCTTGGAGACTAACCAATTTATTTGAGCATAAGCTTTTGTGAGCTACAGCTCACTTCATCGGATGCATTCAGTGGAAAATACAGTAGGGAAATTTATATACACAGAGAACATGAAACAATGGGTGTTACACTGTATGGAGAGTGATCACTTAAGATGAACTAATACCAGCAGGAGAGTGGGGGGCGGGAGGGGGGAAAACCTTTTGTAGTGATCATCAAGGTGGGCCATTTCCAGCGGTTGACAAGAACGTCTGAGGAACAGTGGGGGGGGGGGCGGGGGGGAAATAAACATGGGGAAATAGTTTTACTTTGTGTAATGACCCATCCACTCCCAGTCTCTATTCAAGCCTAAATTAATTGTCTCCAGTTTGCAAATTAATTGGAATTCAGCAGTGTCTCGTTGGAGTCTGTTTTTGAAGGTTTTTTGTTGAAGAATTGTCACTTTTAGGTCTCTAATCGAGTGACCAGAGAGATTGAAGTGTTCTCCGACTGGTTTTTGAATGTTATAATTCTTGACGTCTGATTTGTGTCCATTTAATTCTTTTACGTAGAGACTGTCCAGTTTGACCAATGTACATGGCAGAGGGGCATTGCTGGCACAGGATGGCATATATCACATTGATGGATGTGCAGGTGAACGAGCCTCTGATAGTGTGGCTGATGTGATTAGGCCCTATGATGGTGTCCCCTGAATAGATATGTGGGCACAGTTGGCAACGGGCTTTGTTGAAAGGATAGGTTCCTGGGTTAGTGGTTCTGTTGTGTGCTGTGTGGTTGCTGGTGAGTATTTGCTTCAGGTTGGGGGGCTGTCTGTAAGCAAGGACTGGCCTGTCTCCCAAGATCTGTGAGAGTGATGGGTCGTCCTCCAGGATAGGTTGTAAATCCCTACTGCTATATTCTTATTATTTGAGCATGGAATTATTATCAGAGATTCTATGGTACAGTTTGCTTCATTTAAGATTTTTACTTCATTTCACATATAGTACCACTCCCACACCAGCATGACCTGTTCTGTCCTTCCGATATATTTTGTACCTTGTTACTACTGAGTCCTATTGATTATCCTCTTTCCACCAAGTTACCCTGATGCCTATTATATCAATATCTTAATTTAATATGAGACACTCTAGTTCACCCATCTTATTATTTAGACTTCTAGCATTGGTATATAAGCACTCTAAAAACTTGTCACTTTTTAGCTGTACCATTACATGATGTAATTGAATGAGACTCTCTCATTTGACTGTTTCTCATCAGATCCTACCTGTATTTTAATCTTCCATACTCTCCTCCTTATTAGGACAGAGAATCTCCATTAGTAGAGCCTCCCCTAAGGGATGTCTCTGTCCGAACCATGTGCTCCTCTGCACCTGTCGGCTTTTCCCCCAGCCCTTAGTTTAAAAACTGCTCTATGACCTTTTTAATTTTAAAGTGGAGCAAGCTGGTTCCATTTTGGTTTAGGTGGAGACCATCCTTCCTGTATAGGCTCCCCCTTTCCCAAAAGTTTCCCCGGTTCCTAATAAATCTAAGCCCCTCCTCCCTACCCCATTGTCTCATCCACACATTGAGACACTGCAGTTCTGCCTGTCTAACCGG
Organism: Natator depressus; assembly: GCF_965152275.1. Lineage (NCBI taxonomy): Eukaryota > Metazoa > Chordata > Testudines > Cheloniidae > Natator > Natator depressus. The sequence continues at coordinate 176,997 of NC_134241.1, forward strand.
CCCTGCACGTGGAACTGGAAGGATCTCAGAGAATGCTACCATGGAGGTCCTGGACTTCAATCTCTTATCTAACAGCCTAAAGTTGGCCTCCAGGACCTCCATGGACTGCCTAGCCTTCCCTATGTCATTGGTACCTACATGTACGATGACCACCAACTCCTCCCCCAGCACTACACATAAGTCTATCTAGATGTCTCAAGAGATTGCAACCTTTGCACCAGGCAGGCAAGTCACCATGCAGTTCTCCCAATCATTGCAAACCCAGCTATGTTTCTAATGATCGAATCACCCATTACTAATACCTGTCTCTTCCTAATAACTGGAGTTCCCTCTCCTGGAGAGGTATCCTCCATCATCATCTGGAAGGAGGGTCCCAACTATGGGATCGTTTTCCTCTGCCCCAGTTGGGATGTTCTACTTCCCTGAGGCTTTCATTCTCAACAGCACAGAGGCTGAAGAGACATGGGGAGGGACCGTTCTACTGTGTCCCGGAAAGTCTCGTCTATGTACCTTTCTGATTCCCTTAGCTTCTCCAGCTCAGCCACACTGTCTCGGAAGGCCAAGAGCTCCTTGCACCAAATTCACCCATACATCACCCGCCCATAGGGCCAGTAATCATACATGCTGCATTGGGTGCAATAAACTGGATAGCCCCCACTCTGTTGCTGGACTTCTGCCAGCATTCTCTTTGTACCCCAGCAGCTCGTTCCTTTGTTGTTGTTTTATTTTTATCAGAGGGTGTTTTTTGGTTTAAGATTAAAGAAGTTTAAGGAAGGTTACATGTATCTAGCCCCCCACTCTCCCACCTCCCCATAAAGTCCCTCACAAAACTCCCATTAGCCGCTCCTGTTTGCTAGCTCCTCCGGTCGCTAAGGAGCAGGTTGTTTTTTTGTTTTTGTTTTTATTAGAACTGTCACCAAAATAAATAATTGAATTTTAGAATAATTTGTGTTAGTAACTGATTAAATAAAAATCATTCAAATAAAGAACTGAGCTTTGACTGGCTGTAAGTGACCAACCACTTCTCAGGTCACCCCAAGTGGCACATCCAAATGACTGTTTGCCATGTCCCTGCTATTTCAGAACAGGCTGTGTCTGACCACAAGCTTTTTTCTTTATGAAAAGCAGTGACCCACCTCACCAATCCATCCTCATTTTAAAGAGTGCAACCGAGTGCACACCCTTGAGCAGGGAAATAGGAGCAACAACTAGGGTACTTTTAGAGTGCAAAGATGTGGATCCTGTGCTTGGAGGTAGAGGGACTTGGTGAGTATAACGTCCTTGGGCTGTCTGGTTATCCTCTGTGAATGGCAATGCCATGGGCCCCTGATCAGGAGAGATGAAACAGGAGCAAGCCTCCCAGCTGAGGCAAACACTCACGCTACTGGGGTTTGAGCTAGCATGATAAAAAACGCTGCATCAACATTGCTGTAACAGCAGAGGCTCAGGCTATCCACTTGAGCTCAGACCTACTTGACCCCCTGCCTTTTTATACAGCTAAATGTAAATGTATAACATTTAGGAACAAAGAGTGAAGGCTGTACTTATTACAGGATGGAAGACTATCCTGGGAAGCAGTGATTCTGAAAAAGATTTGGGGACATGGGGTCATAGTGGGTAATCAGTTGAACATGAGCTCCCGGTGTGACACTGTGGCCAAATAGGTTAATATGACCCTTGGATACATAAATTGGAAACTCTAGTAGGAGTAGAGAGGTTATTTTCCCTCTGTATTTGGCATTGCTGCGACTGCTGCTGGAATATTGTGCCCAGTTCTGGTGACCACAATTCAAGAAGGATATTGATAAACTGGAGAGTGTTCACAGAAGAGCCACAAAAATGATTAAAGGATTGGAAAACATGCCTATAGAGTCAATCTATTTAGTCTAACAAAGAGAAGGTAAAGGGGTGACGATTACAGATTAGAAGTACCTACATCAGGAACAAACATTTGACAAAGGGAGCTTCATTCTAGCACAGAAAGGTTTAATGCTATTAAATGACTGAAAGCTTAAGCTATACAAACTCAGACTGGAAATAAGATAATTTTTTAATACTGATGGTAATTAACCATTGAACAATTTACCAGGGGCATGATGGATTCTACATCCTTGGCAGTTTTTAAATCAAGATTGGATGTTTTTCTAAATTGCTCTAGAAATTATTTCAGGGAAGTTCTTTGGCCTGTACTATGCAGGAGGCCAGACTAGATGATCACAGTGGTCCCTTCTGGTCTTGCAATCTATTAATCGAGCCTGACATTAATCCTGGGCAAAACAGAAAAGCGAATAGGAAAGTCAATCAATAAAGAATGGGATTATAATTCATGTCAGTCAACATGCTTATGGAAAAGAGATTGTCATACAAACTCCATTTAATTTTTGAGATTACGTATTTAGTTAATAAAACTAACTACATACATATATATACTTGTATGAAGTAAAATGATAAATTTACCCACTTTTCCTGTTCTTAATTTGTCTAAAGACAAACCAGGGGTACTATATACTACTTAATTTGTAATTATCCATAAATTTCTGAGAACATTACAGCTGGATTTATAAAAAACTGGTTGAATGATGAATATTACATTCATAGTGTACATTTACTAAAATACAAAAATAGACTCAGGAGTACGATATTTGGAAAAATTTAGCCCAGAAATGAAACTTTGGCTCTGGTAGTGGCATATTCTAATCACTTCATAACAGCTGCAGGTACCTGTTCCTTGAGGAGACCACAAAGTATTTTGTCACGTGTAGCCAAGTTAAAACCTAATTCCTTATTCAACAGCTATTTACAAAATGGAAATGGGGTTGCGGTTATCCTCTTATTGCTCAGGAAAAATGCTTTAGTTTGGAAAATGACATTTACTCAAGAACAGTAATAGTTAAAAACGTGTCACTTGCGGGGGACCTGATAAGTATTTTGTTACTTACAGCCAAAGTATTTATTTCAAAGTATTTATTATTCAAATTTATTTGAAAAATTAAATAATGCATTAATTGCTATACAATTCACTCATTTATGGAAAGGTTTTCTAAACATTTAAGTTTAGATTTATTAATTTTAAAATGTGGCCTTTGACTAAAACTGGGACCCACAAATAAGAAATTGGAACTAAGGAATTAACTTCATCCTCCTCAGATACCAGCTGTTTTTCACGTGGAGTTATATTTTAAGTGTGTTTTTGAATTTGGAATGGTTTGTGTGCACAGTCTCTGACAACAGGTGCACCATAGACACTGGACAATAGGAATAGAATCATAGAATCATAGAATATCAGGGTTGGAAGGGACCCCAGAAGGTCATCTAGTCCAACCCCCTGCTCGAAGCAGGACCAATTCCCAGTTAAATCATCCCAGCCAGGGCTTTGTCAAGCCTGACCTTAAAAACCTCTAAGGAAGGAGATTCTACCACCTCCCTAGGTAACGCATTCCAGTGTTTCACCACCCTCTTAGTGAAAAAGTTTTTCCTAATATCCAATCTAAACCTCCCCCATTGCAACTTGAGACCATTACTCCTCGTTCTGTCATCTGCTACCATTGAGAACAGTCTAGAGCCATCCTCTTTGGAACCCCCTTTCAGGTAGTTGAAAGCAGCTATCAAATCCCCCCTCATTCTTCTCTTCTGCAGACTAAACAATCCCAGCTCCCTCAGCCTCTCCTCATAAGTCATGTGCTCTAGACCCCTAATCATTTTTGTTGCCCTTCGCTGGACTCTCTCCAATTTATCCACATCCTTCTTGTAGTGTGGGGCCCAAAACTGGACACAGTACTCCAGATGAGGCCTCACCAGTGTCGAATAGAGGGGAACGATCACATCCCTCGATCTGCTGGCTATGCCCCTACTTATACATCCCAAAATGCCATTGGCCTTCTTGGCAACAAGGGCACACTGTTGACTCATATCCAGCTTCTCGTCCACTGTCACCCCTAGGTCCTTTTCCGCAGAACTGCTGCCTAGCCATTCGGTCCCTAGTCTGTAGCGGTGCATTGGATTCTTCCATCCTAAGTGCAGGACCCTGCACTTATCCTTATTGAACCTCATCAGATTTCTTTTGGCCCAATCCTCCAATTTGTCTAGGTCCTTCTGTATCCTATCCCTCCCCTCCAGCGTATCTACCACTCCTCCCAGTTTAGTATCATCTGCAAATTTGCTGAGAGTGCAATCCACACCATCCTCCAGATCATTTATGAAGATATTGAACAAAACCGGCCCCAGGACCGACCCCTGGGGCACTCCACTTGACACCGGCTGCCAACTAGACATGGAGCCATTTATCACTACCCGTTGAGCCCGACAATCTAGCCAGCTTTCTACCCACCTTATAGTGCATTCATCCAGCCCATACTTCTTTAACTTGCTGACAAGAATACTGTGGGAGACCGTGTCAAAAGCTTTGCTAAAGTCAAGAAACAATACATCCACTGCTTTCCCTTCATCCACAGAACCAGTAATCTCATCATAAAAGGCGATTAGATTAGTCAGGCATGACCTTCCCTTGGTGAATCCATGCTGACTGTTCCTGATCACTTTCCTCTCATGTAAGTGCTTCAGGATTGATTCTTTGAGGACCTGCTCCATGATTTTTCCAGGGACTGAGGTGAGGCTGACCGGCCTGTAGTTCCCAGGATCCTCCTTCTTCCCTTTTTTAAAGATTGGCACTACATTAGCCTTTTTCCAGTCATCCGGGACTTCCCCCGTTCGCCACGAGTTTTCAAAGATAATGGCCAAGGGCTCTGCAATCACAGCCGCCAATTCCTTCAGCACTCTCGGATGTAACTCGTCCGGCCCCATGGACTTGTGCACGTCCAGCTTTTCTAAATAGTCCCTAACCACCTCTATCTCCACAGAGGGCTGGCCATCTCTTCCCCATTCTGTGATGCCCAGCGCAGCAGTCTGGGAGCTGACCTTGTTAGTGAAAACAGAGGCAAAAAAAGCATTGAGTACATTAGCTTTTTCCACATCCTCTGTCACTAGGTTGCCTCCCTCATTCAGTAAGGGGCCCACACTTTCCTTGGCTTTCTTCTTGTTGCCAACATACCTGAAGAAACCCTTCTTGTTACTCTTGACATCTCTTGCTAGCTGCAGCTCCAGGTGCGATTTGGCCCTCCTTATATCTTTCCTACATGCCCGAGCAATATTTTTATACTCTTCCCTGGTCATATGTCCAACCTTCCACTTCTTGTAAGCTTCTTTTTTATGTTTAAGATCCGCTAGGATTTCACCATTAAGCCAAGCTGGTCGCTTGCCATGTTTACTATTCTTTCGACTCATCGGGATGGTTTGTCCCTGTAACCTCAACAGGGATTCCTTGAAATACAGCCAGCTCTCCTGGACTCCCTTCCCCTTCATGATAGTCCATGATAGGAATAGATGTTGAAATCACCAAGAGACCAGACCATCATGCCTAGCCAGTTTCATAGTCCCTTTCAAAGTGATGCACCAAGCAAGGCATGGTAAGGGATGTGACTGTTTCTGGCCATGGTCCCAAATGTTTTAATCATTGCCCTCAGTCAAAGAAGCTGTTAGACAGCAGGTGTGAAGGGAAGGGTATGTAGAGGAGGCAGAGACAGCTCAGAGATGAGGTACTCACTACCATCCACCTACCTGGAATACAGCAAGCAGTGTAGAGAGAAGCGATGCTGTCCCATGGGACTCTTCATGGAAAAACACAGGATGACTCACATCCTTCTGCAAAGGTGAGCCAGGGGGCTGCACAGGTTTAACATGTGGGCTGGAGGGGTAGGTAACAGGAGAAAAGGAAATGGGGCAGTCACCCAGCCAGAGAGGGATGGGGGAGCAGCAGCTACCTGGCCTGAGGGAAGGAATGGGGGGCGGGGAGGGTGGAAGCAGCCACCTGGCCTGAGTGGGGAGGACAGGATGTGGTGGAGGCAGTGACAAGGTGGAGCCAAAAGCAGGAGGATGAACTTCGTGGTCACAAGCACTGCCTCTGGCCCACCTAGTCATGGTGCCTCTCTGGAGCCATTCACCCAGTAACAGCTCCACCCTGTGAACTGACAGTACCCCCCTCTGCCAAGTGCAGTGGTAGCTTTGCACCCACTCAGGCCCATTGCAGGGGTGGACCTCGCCCTCTGCCCATGGGGAGGCAGCTTGTCCTGCCCTACCACACCTCTCTAGCTGTAGGGTAGAGAGCTGGAGCCCAGGCTGTATCTGGGCTGTGACTGGCCCCCCTGCTCCCTCTCAGCTGGGATCTGGGCCAGCTGGAGCACCCAGCCCGTGTGCCTGGCATAAGCAGTGCAGGGGTGCTGTGCTAGTAAGCCCAGCTGGCACCATGGAGGACTGCCCCCCTGTGCACGCCCTTTCTCCCCGCATAAAATGGTGCTTGGAACCATGCTGTGTGTGGTTTGATCGTTGTGGAGGCCGAGGCAGCAGAGACTGGCAGGAAGGGATAGGGTCCAGTGGTACAGTAAATGACTTTTATTTTAAAAAGTGAACATATTAACAGGCCTGCAGGTGGCACTACAGTACAGCTGGGCATAAGGTAGATACATTTCCCCATGGACCCGGACAATGAAATCATCGCTTCAATGCTGACATTCAGTTAATTCTGGATACAGTTCTACCAAACTGAATTTACTGAAAATATTTCTGGACAAAGCCAATATTGATAATTAATTTTCCTTCAGTTTTGGGAAATGACAGACATCCCGAGCTACCACTGGTACTTGGGGAAATATTGCCTGGAGCTACCAGTGCAGGGGGAGACGGACAACATCTCCATGTCAGGACAAAATACATGTCCTGTTTTACTTCTCACTTTGTGGAATCTGTAGGGAGTGAGGAGTTAGTTTCTATTTGCTCTCCTTTGGCTGATTTTGTGCTATTTTAGACTGATTTCTATAAATCACATCTTGATTTTATTGAAAGGAAGACTAAACGTAATGTGCCTTTCCTTGTAAATCCAGTAACAGTTGTGATATTTCAAAAATACTAAAAATATCTACTTTCATGAAATATTAACTGTTTCACTACAAACCTAGTTTTTCACTAAATACACAATTCTCCTACTCCTGGAGCCTCCTGGGAAAAGCAGTGGGTTCTCCCTGTAGATCTGTAATTCTACAGTGTATAGAGAAATGGCTACAAGAAGGGGTGTGTGAAGAACAGCTTTATCCCTTTTCCTTGTCCTGTATCGCACTAGGGAGGATTGTGTGTATGTCTGCGGTTGGACTCTTGTTGATCACACTCATTCAGAAGCTACCTACCTAGGTCTGCAGTAGGATACCCCACCTCTAGCACATTCCTTATAACTTCTTGGAGACTAACTAGGCATGGGGAAAAATGTCCACACTCTTATACCATTTCTAATCATAATATGGAGGAACACCACATGGTTTCCAGGCAATTCCAATTTGCAAAAGGCCACAGGAAAGGGACATGGCACCTTTCATTAGAATAAGGAATTCTGCATGTAACAGTGCGATCTTCCATCAGACCTTCAATATTGAGGCAATGTAGAAACAGTGGCTGAAGGGTGTATGTAATACTGACCACACCAGCTCTTAGTGAAAGGCCTCTGCTCCTGCAGAGGCAGTCATGTGCAGTCCCTGTATGTACTGTGAGAAAAGGCTTACTTCACCGGGGGGGGGGGCAAGGGGGGCGCAGAGAGAGAGAGAGAGTTAGAATTAGCAACTCCTAAGACCTAGCCAATTTGGATTCATGAGCCTTCAGTGTGCCAACAGCATCTTTTACTGCATGGTAGATAATGTTCTTCACCTGTAAGTAACAGAAAAAAAAATTAATACAAACTTTTAAACCTGAGCAGCGTGTCCACCCTAACAGGAAGTCAGAGTTTAAGGCCAGAAGGGTCCACTAGATCATTCAGTCTGAACTCTTGTATATTACAGGCCACCAATTCAATCTAGCATCCACACACAAACGCAAGTGACCCCAACCGCTTCATAAACAGGTATTTACTAGACTTTGGGGGTTGAATATATAATAGATGTAAAATGCTCACATGGAGGAGTCAGAGACCAAGAGAGAGAGATTCACACCAAAAATGCTGAACTTATTAAATACTATTGCTGCTTCCCAAAGTTGCAAACAGCACTGTTATATAAATGTCAAAATTAGACTCCAGGAAAAGTTTAATATTAAACAACTGCACTTCTATGTTATTTATCCACTTTATTGTAAACTAAGATTAATTTATTGGCTATTATCTTTTTAGATTTTAAGCTTCTCCTTGCAAGGACACTAGATCAGGCAAAATATTAAGTCTTTCATATTAAACTCTTGCCCAAATTGGTTGTGTATTATGAGGAGGAAATTATTCACAGATTAATGGACTAATAAATCATCTAGTCTGACTTGTAAATCACAGACCCATAAATTTCACCCAGTTATCCCTATACTGAGTGCAAGGTTTTGACTAACACATGTCTTGATTCAAAGACATCAACAGATGGAGAATCCAATGCTACCCTTGGTAGTGTGTTCCAATGGTTAAATCACCCTCACTTTTAAATTCAAAATTACAAAATTAGGCACAAATTTTTGTCTGGGTTCAGCTTCCAGCCATTGTTCCTTGTTATACATTTCTCCACTAGATTAAAGAGTCTTTTAGTACTCAGTATTTCTCTCCTGTATATTCTGTCATCAAGTCATCTCTCAATCTTCTTTTTGATAAACAAATGGAGCTCATTAAGTCTCTCACAGTAAGGCATTTTCTCTAGTCCTCAAATCATTTTTGTGGTTCTATTCTGCATCCTCTCGAATTTCAACATCCTTTTTAAAATGTCGACGTAAGAATAGGATGCAGTATTCCAGTGTGGGTCTGAGCAATGCTATATCCAGAGGAAAAAAAGTCACCTCCCTAGTCCTACTCAACTACTCCTTATAGATCCAAGCAGGGCTTTGGAGCTGTGCTCTGGCTCCGCTCCAGCACCAGGCAAAAACCTGCAACTCCACTGCTCCAGAGCTGCTCCGCGCTCCAGCTCCAGGCTCCGCTCCAAAGCCCTAGGTCCAAGGATTTCATTTGCCCTCTTTGCCACAGCATCACTCTAGGAGCTCATATGATAATTTATTTGTATTTCTGTAGTGCATAGATGTCCTAGGTAAGTCGCTTGTCCACTATGACTCCTAGCTCCTTTTCAGAGTCACTGCTTTCTAGGATACAGTCTGCCCCCCACCAATTCAGTAGGTACTGTCTGCACTTGTTCTTAGATGTATAACTTGGTATTTGGGTGTGTATTAAAATGCAGTCTAATTGAATGGGCCCTCTTTACCAAGTGACCCAGATCTTTCTGCATGACTACCATGGTCATCATTATTTGCTATCCGTCTAATCTTCGAGTCCTCCACAAATGTTTTTCATCAGCAGGGATTTTGTATTTAAATTTTCAGATCATTGATGAGAAAAAGTGTTGAATAGCTTGGGGCCTAGTACTGATCTCATGGCACCCCAATAGAACATCCCCGTTTAATGATAACTTTCCACTGACAACTACTTTTTGAGATCTGTCAGACAGTTCCAAGTTCTTAATACATTTAACATGTGCTTTATTGATACTGTGTATGCTAATTTTTTAAATGAGGACATCATGCAGTATTAAGTCAAACGTCAAAAGTATTTTATATCTACTGTTACTTGCTTTATCCACCAAACCTTACTAAACAAAAAATGAAACTGGGTTTATTGACAAAACCTATTTTCCATAAAATCATGTTGACTAGCATGGTATTCTCATCCTTTAATTCTTTACTGATTGACTCCCAAATCAGCTTCTCTATCATTTGTCAGGGATTAATATCACTCATTATCACTCTTCAAGTCTTCTGAAATTTCCCTAGTATGCCAAGATTTATTAAAATTAACACTGGTGAGCCACAGATCGGTCTCAGCCAACTCTTGGATGACTTGTGTGTGCAAATATCAGAGGGGTAGCCGTTAGTCTGGATCTGTAAAAGCGGCAAAAAGAGTCCTGTGTCACCTTATAGACTAAAAGATGTATTGGAGCATAAGCTGCCGTGGGTGAATGCATGCACCCGACGAAGTGGGTATTCACCCACGAAAGATTATGCTCCAATAAGTCTGTTAGTCTATAAGGTGCCACAGGACTCTTTGCTGCTTTGTGTGTGCAAGTTACTCAGGCCTGCCAATTTTAAAAAAGTATTTATCCCCTACTAGATGTTTAACGTTATCCTGATTTATTAACGGTTTGGAAAGTATATCATCCTTATATGACAAGAGTACATCATCCTACTTCTTTCAAAAAAATGGAACAAATTTTTATTGAACACATCTGCCTTGTCTGTGTCATTAACAATTTTACCTAGTTTTAAAATTTTACTTCATCTAGTACTCAGTCTATATCATTTCTACGGTTTCTTGTGTTCCTAATATATTTAAACTCCTTATTGTTCTTAGCCCTGCCAGCAATGGATTTTTCCTTGAGGTCTTCCTTTAACAATTTTCTACCTTTCCTAACTTCTAATGTATATTGACTGCTATCTATTTCTTCTTTTTTCCATTTGTAACACATTGATTTTTATTCCTAACTGTGGAGTTAACTTCACCACTGAAACAGGTAGGTTATGCAACTCAGTTTAAACCAGTTTTTAACAAACATTTTAAAAATGCAAAGTAAGTAAGTACCAGTATAAGAATAGAAGAGCAACAAGGAATAGATACACTATCAATTCTAAAGCCTCAGGATAGTTAATTTCCTAGTGCCCTTGCCCTGGCTAATCACCTATTAAGTTTCCATAACTGCATTATGAAGCATGTGCACATGTGCTCAATATCTTTGGTATCAGCTCTAACTGACAGGTTTAGTTTTTATTATATGCTTAATTAATTTTTCAAGCCCTATATATAAATTCATGAAGATCAGCCATTACTGCCACAAAGAAAAATCATAAACCAACAGCTGTTCACTTTCCAATTCCTTTTTGGCTTTTAAGAGATAGACATCAGGCCCATTCAGACCAGTAAAGACACCTGTTTTAAAGAATGCAACTACTAGCTTTTCTATTTCCACTAACTCTGTGTCAACTTACTCATCTAAGGATGCACTTGCGCATCTGCACCATTGTGTCAGAAGAATAATGTAGTCTAGTGCAGTGGTTCTCAACTAGGCATACATGTACCCCTCAGGGTATGCAGAGTTCTTCCAGGAGGTTCGTCAGCTCATCCAGATAGTTGTCTAGTTTTACAACAGGCTATATGAAAAGCACTAGCGAAGTCAGTACAAACTAAAATTTCACATAGGCAATGACTTGTGAATACAGCTCTATATACTTTATCAGTATTTCTCAACCTGGGGGGTCGTGATTTATTTTATAATTATAAATAGAACAGTCTTTGCTTGTGATGAAACAAAGGTAAAATCCTTCTTGCAACAATACTCAAGAGATTTAATAGGTGGCTTTGTCTTCTGCCATTTCCCCTCACCAGAGCTTAATAATTTATGAGCCAAGCAATATGATCCATCATGTAAGGATGAAAGTGTTACTTTCCAGGGACAGCTCAACTGAGGTTAGTGCTAGTCTTTTGCTTAGGTAGCTAAATCTCAGGATGTAGATTTTTGCCAAAAATATGGAATGCTTCTATCAAATTAAAAGCTCCAAAGTTGTAAAGTATTTATTTTTCCTGATTCACTAGCCATATGCATGTTCATAAGTGACTTCAAAACTTCCAAAATATAGGATCTACCCAGAGATTGTTCCCGCAGGATGGACTGATAGTTACCTGCAGTTTATCCTCATGGTTTGTGTGAGTGTTAGAGAGGTGCCTGAATTCCTGGGTCAGGCGGAAGCAGTGCTTTACGTGTTCTGGAGATACAAAATCTTCTGCCACTTTAATGCAACTGTACAGATTATGAACCTGAAAAAAGTAATAGTATTAGATGTTAGATACACCACAAGACTGAATAACCCAAAACAGAATTAATGCCAATGAATTCCATGTACAATAGGTTCCTGCACACACATCTACCAAAAAGACTGAAACACTCCAGTTTCCTGCAAGACAATTCACAGAATTGTATCTTAAGTTAGAGAAGCAAAAACCCTATTGGATCCCAGCTGGCCCATCTCTCCACAGTACATTCTCTAGTGAACTTTGTCGGTTCACAGGCTACCTTCTTAAAAAAAAAGTGCTGTGAAGTGAACTGACAGACCATCAACCTCATATACCACAGTTTGGGAAACCCTGCTCTAGTATTTTAGCTACTATAGATTTAGATGTCCAAAGTGATGGGGCTTCCACTACTTCCTTGGGATTCTCTTCAGTGGCCTAAAGAGATCTCCTTTTTTTCCCCTCACATGCATCCTAACTGTTCCCTTTCTTAATTTCATCCCACTACTTTATACACCCACCCACAATATGCCACATAATTTTATTTAGCTATATATATTGTGCTCAATGTGATGCTTGAGCACTATTAAATAACTCCTGTAGAACTGTACTGTTAGAACTGCAGAGCCCAAGACAGCAGCCTTACTTCAGAGTTCTTTCAGGAGCCAAACTATAAATCCAAACTACTACAGTTTTATAGTGTCCCAAATTCACTTGCCATCATCTTTATGGCCTCTACAGCATGACATTTACCTGGTGGGGGGCACCTGCAGGAATAAACACAGCATCTCCTAGGAACTGCACTATTGCCCAGCCTTGTACTCCATACTCCTCATAAAGACGCTTACGTAGGGTCTGGTCCAGGTACCAACTTTGGTCATGAATTGGATCATGATCCGGGGGATTTTCTTGGCCTTGTTCTTCTCCAACCTAATACAAAAGATACAAAAACATTTATACAAAGATATTGCAGTTCAGTGGTACTACTTCTCATAAAGTACTTTGCACCAACGTACTGGGGACAAACACGATCTTAAGCTACTTCAATATGAGATACTACCAGCTCAGATCATAAATACTTTTAAGGTCAAGGCATCTATACCAGTAAGTATCCCTTCCACATTCACCCCTGTGGTCTTAACCCACAGTGAAAGTTTACACTTCCTCCATGCTTGGGCGTAAACTCATTCCCAGTTTTCTCAAACTGTGACATTGTGCCCATACAGATTTACAAGTATAAACCATATCCAGGCAGCAGAATAGAGGTTTGTCACTGAATATATGACCAGCTGTACATGTCATTTTCTTAAACCACATTCACAGAAGAGGGAAACATTTGGGATTTTTGTAGGTGCATCTGTGTATGTGCTCATGAGCGTCAGCTGGAGCAGACTCAACTTGAATCTTAACACCCCCATTGATAAACCTTTCTAGGACCCTGTTAGGCCATAAGCTCCTTCAGTCACCATCATACCTTTCGGAGAAGTTCCCGGATCTTCTCAGCATCCTTGGCAGCATAGATGTGCCACAGCGCTCCAGGCTTCTCTTTCCCTTCATGGATTCGCTGCTTTGTCACATCATCAGCATCTCCCTCATCAATTGTTTTCAGTACTTCTGAAAGGAGGATCCACACAAAAGCTGAACAAGATCACATGAATTTACAGCTCCTGTATTTAACATGCAAAAGTCGGCATAACAAACTTTGCCATTGTGCTAGTCAATAGCTAACTGGAAGGAAGCATGATAACTTAGTCATAAGAAATCTCTGGTTTGAGACTAGAGTAACCTTTGTTTTTTCCCCCAAGGAAGGGTTAGAACTATCCAGTTACAACACCACCATTACTTTCATAGTAATGTCCTAGAAAAAGCATTAATGACTAGTGACCACTGTCTACGCCTCTGAATGCCTACTGATACATAGCCCAAATAGCCAAGGCAGTTTATAGCTGGCAAAGATTTCAAGGCCTTTTGAACAATCCATGGAAGATAACCTTCTACACCCCAAAATGTCCAAAGAGAGTTATCTAAAACATTACCATCATCATGGGCTCCTTCCCCAATGGGGATGCCAACATACACCATGACATTAACAGCATCAGACACATCCAAATGGAGATTGGTTGTACCAACTCGCCTGTCTTCTGCGGTTATTAACCCTATGAAGAAAGAGGGGAGTAAAAAGATTAATATTGTAAAACAAGCAAGATCTAATTCCTACAAAAAAATCCTCTTTTTGGAGGGTGGGAATGCTTCCCACTATCTGTGCTACTTTTGCTTTCTGCTATCATCCCAGCAACAATGCTTAGCTTGTAACAGAACTGAAAAGGTTGATTTTTCATACTTATTTTTCCTAGACATGAAAAAATTGCAAATTTATTGGAAGCTAGTTAAAAGTTTAGTACAAAAACAGCATGTTAGAAGTTTAGTCTGTCCCTGTTTATAAGAGGGATAATTAACCCTTTGAAGACAAAAGTCTGAATTTGTGCTCTGCAGCTTTGTGTATCTACAGGTCATTTGTTCCCAGCTGTAGCGAGGAGACGTGCTTTGGCAGTGCTCTTCGCAAAAATTCTCTCCCTTGCTTTACTGGTACTTGCATTTTCATTCCCCTTTTCCTCCCTTCTCCCCTCATCCTCCTCTCTGTAGTGTCCCCTTTTTCCTTTATCTTGGTTTAGGAAATCTCCTCCCAAAAAACCCTATCCAAAAATTTAAAAAAGGATACAAATTAATGGATTTGAAGTTTGCAGACCATCATGCTGTTACTCTGCTTGTTTATCTTCTCCGCACTACTCTGTGTCCTGACTATTTAAACTGTAAACTCTGAGAAAGGATTTTCTTAGGGCTTGTCTTCATGTACTGCGCAGCTGTGCCGCTGTAGATGCTACTACACCAAATGAAGATGCTACTACACCAATAGGAGAGCTGCTCCCGTCAGCGTAATTAATCCACCTTCCTGAGAGGCAGTAGCTATGTCAGCAGAAGCTCTCCCATTGACATAGTGCTGTCTACACGGAGGTGGGTGGGGGTGTTTGGTATAACTACGTTGCTCAGGGGTGTGGATTTTTCACACCCCCGAGCGACGTAGTTATACCGATATATGTCTGTCGCGTAGACCTGGCATTACTCTGTACAGCACCTAGTACAGTGGGGCATTAATGCTAGCTAAGGATTCTAGACAGGAGGCTAACAGACATCTTTTCTCAGTGGGTTTTAAAACTGGAAGGGGCACATGAGCTTCTCCAAGAAACACTTCTAAATTATAATTAGACAAGAACATCTACCTACAAAGGCTCAGTGAGCTGCAGCAATTTAAGGCAAATATAATGCTGCCTATAAAACAAGATTTTTTGCAAGATATTACAAGAAAGATTTTACATAGTACGAAAATAGAACAGGGGTGGACAAACTACCGCCCACAGGCCGCATCCAGCCCGTCAGGGCTTTGGATCCGGCCCGCAGAATTGCCACCCCCATGACACCCTGGGCCTCGCGCCGCTCCCAGAAGCAGCCGGCACCATGTCTCTGCAGCCTCTGGGGAAGGGGGGACAGAGGGCTCTGTGCACTGCCCTCGCCTGCAGGAACCGCCCCCCACAGCTCCCATTGGCCGGGAACAGGAAACCGTGGCCAATGGGAGCTTCGGGGGAGGTACCTGCAGGCGAGGGCAGCGCATGGAGCCCTCTGCCCACCCTCCATAGGGACATGGTGCTGGCCACTTCCGGGAGCGGCACGGGGCCAGGGCAGGCAGACAGGGAGCCTGCCCTGGCCCTGGTGCGCCCCGCTGCCACTCCAGGTAAGTGGCGCTAGGCTGGAGCCTGCACCCCAACCCCCTCCCCCTCGCCCCCTCGCGCACTCCACACCCCCTCCTGCACCCCAACCCCTTGCCCTAAGCCCCTTCCTACACACCATACCCCCTCCCACACTGTGTACCTCAATTCCCTGCCCCAGCCCTACATTCATGGCCCTGCATGCAATTTCCCCACCCAGATGATTAGGGGGCTGGAGCATATGATTTACGAGAAGAGGCTGAGGGGACTGGGATTATTTAGTCTGCGGAAGAGAAGAATGAGGGGGGATTTGATAGCTGCTTTCAACTACCTGAAAGGGGGTTCCAAAGAGGATGGATCTAGACTGTTCTCAGTGGTAGCTGATGACAGAACAAGGAGTAATGGTCTCAAGTTGCAGTGGGGGAGGTTTAGGTTGGATATTAGGAAAAACTTTCACTAGGAGGGTGGTGAAACACTGGAATGCGTTACCTAGGGAGGTGGTGGAATCTCCTTCCTTAGAGGTTTTTAAGGTCAGGCTTGACAAAGCCCTGGCTGGGATGATTTAGTTGGGGATTGGTCCTGCTTTGAGCAGGGGTTGGACTAGATGACCTTCTGAGGTCCCTTCCAACCCTGATATTCTATGATGTGGCTCTTGGGCCAAAAAGTTTGCCCACTCCTGGAATAGAAGGTACGATGGAACTGTAATTCATGGTATTCAGAACCTGCTAAAACCAAATTTTAGGTCTCCTGCAAAGAAGAAAGTTTACAGGCTTCCAGCCTCACCTGTGGTGCTCCAGGCATTAGAACATTTGCCTGGATGGACTGCTACAGTCATCTAATATTGTGATTATGAGAGCGTCGGAAGACAAGAACCATATTTTACATCACATATGACTAATGAAAAAACAGATTTTAAGATAAATCTGTAATAGGGAACATGGATTTAATGATTCAGTTTAGGAGGAAGAGTCTTTTTTTCATTTTGAAGGCTGAACTTTTATATTGGAGCAGAAGGAATCTGGAAGATCTGAATTAATTATTTTCCACTTATAAAGACCAAGGCCAAAATTTTCAAACCTGGATGCCTGAAATTAGGCACTAAAT
Organism: Natator depressus; assembly: GCF_965152275.1. Classification (NCBI taxonomy): domain Eukaryota; kingdom Metazoa; phylum Chordata; order Testudines; family Cheloniidae; genus Natator; species Natator depressus. The sequence continues at coordinate 193,692 of NC_134241.1, forward strand.
ATTGATTTAGGAAGCTAAATAAAAGTGACCTGATTTTCAAGGGTGCTGTGCATGCAGAAATCCCACTGAAGTGAACAGGAACTGCAGTTGCTCAGCACCTTTTAAATTCAGGCCATTTTTATTCAGATGTCTATTTTAGCGCTGAACTGGTCTATTTTAGCGCTGAACTGATGTCAGAATTTTCAAACCTGGGTGTCTAAAATTTTTAGATCTGCGTTGGCAAGGCTTTCATGATAAGAAAAAAAGATTTTCTTTCCAGAAGTAGGTATACTTTTAGTTCATGGACTAACATGCAAAGGTCATAGCCATCTATTTACAGAATTGAAATACATCTCAAAAGCTTTTTTTCCTTTTTCCTTTTTTTTTTTAAGCTGTGAAAAAAGCATATGTATGCAGTGGTGTTGTAACCATTTTGGTCCCTGGATATTAGAGAGTCAAGGTGGGTGAAATAGTATCTTTTACTGAATCCAACTTCTGTTGGCGAGAGACACGAGCTTTTGAGCATATACAGAGCTCTTCTTCAGGTCTGTGTATGAACACAGAGAAATAATTTTAATAAGTATTTTCTGTATTCATGCTACCTTCATAGTATATTGAGGGTGAATATTTATTCCTTTTTTATTTTCCTGGGGCCCATAACTAGGCTGAGTAAAACAGCGAGTACTCATTTATTGGGAAACTACTCTTGGTTATGTTTTCGCTTTTTCATTTTTAAAAAACAGACACCAAAATGCATAGTTTGCTCTCTAACACCTTTGTATCCAAATCGCATAGAATACTGAAGTATGTATGAGCTTTTATTGCAAAAGTTGAAGTGCAATTTAGAGAGAGTCCTACAAACTCATATTCTAAAAGAGGAAAAAGATATTGATTACTGTTTTAAATTTTAAAACAGTATTTTAAATAAATTTGTCCATCTCCTTTCATTCCCCATCCACCCAAGAAGTTAACAAAAGAGATAATAAAAATAATGAAAATCAGACAAAATAAGTTAGCCTTCACTGCTAATCAGTTTGCTTCTTGTTGCAGCCTATCCTCCATCTCTATGTTGCCTGATTAGACTAAGCTCTGTACAGTTTCTGGAACACTTTGGGTGCTGTATAAGCAAACATCTAAGACAATTCTCTCAAAATACTGAAAAATGTGACCTTCAGATCATGTTGATTCCATGGCTTGAGTAGCACCAAGCACCATAAACAAAGATTGGAAAGAACCGCATTATTGTAAACCTCTGTTTTAATTCCTTTATATATGGTACTTTTGATGTCACTATGGTAAAGAAACAAAGCAGTCCAACAACTCTGATTTCTCAAGATTGTACGGAGGTGGTTTAGAGATTTTATGGCTAGAAGTTTGGCCTCTGATGTAACAGGCCATGGAATTTCTCCCAGCAATTCCTGGATTTAAGCCCGTATCTTGTGATTGTGCTAAACCATATGTTTTAGAAAACAACCAATCCTGATTTAAAGGCTTCAAGTGATGGAGAATCCACTGTATCCTTAGGCCTGTTGTTCCTTCCAATGGTTAGTTACCCTGACTATAAAAAACCCTACACCTTATTTATCTTGCAAAGTTAAACTTTTAGCAAAACCTTTGCAATTTACTTTTAAAGTTATGTCAGTATTTTCCTTCCATGTGCCTACTTTGTGGGGGCAGAGGTATTTGCTATGCTTGAAGAATCATCATTAGTTTTGGGGGTGGATAAAATCATGCAGGTTTTTGTTTTTTTTTTTTAATTAAAAAATGTTTTTTTTAAAAGTCAAAATCAGATTGTATTTACATGTTGCTAGTTCTTTACTCTTTCCACTTTATAATTCTAAATTTCTAAAGTGGAGATTTCAGATATTAGATTTTTTTTCTAGTCAGAAATTTCACATTTAAAATGTGCTTCTATGCTAAAAAAACAAGCCCAGAGCCTCATAAACATGCTTACTGAGATAAGAGTCAGTTTTGTGTTTGACAAGAGAACAGCCATTGATATATTTGCAACCAAACCCCACTTCTGATATACTGAACTTCCACAAGTAAAGAAATGAAGTTCTTCAACTAGGCTATATTTCTCCATCAGTGTTTGTAGATTGAAGTGGGACTTACGCTCATAAATCACATAGGTGGCTTTGAAAATCCCTCCCTTCTCTGTCTAAATATGGGATCAGGACCCTAACTTTATGCTATTTTTGAAATTTTTGGACACTGTACAAAAAAGTTTACAATAACTTCTTTAATATATTTAAGGCCTAAATAACTTTTCATTGTTAACACTGAAGAGATTTTGGGGAGACAATGATTTTGTGTCATTTAGAAAAAATTTTGATAAATACACAGTTCTAGCCCGTGATACTGGAAACACTTATATACATGCTAATTTTTAAGCACATAAGCAGTTCCATTTAAATCAATGGGGCTATTCCCTGTGAGTAAAAGGTATCCTTAGGGGGGTTGCAAGACAAGTATCTTAAATTCTCCATACTCAGGTCATCAGATCCTCCTAGTGCATTAACAATCATGGAATATAAAGCTACATATCAACGTGGAGTCTGGTGTGGCACCTTAAAGACTAACAGATTTATTTGAGCATAAGCTTTTGTGAGTAAAAAACCCATTTCTTGCATCTGAAAAAGTGGGTTTTTTACCCACGAAAGCTTATGCTCAAATAAATCTGTTAGTCTTTAAGGTGCCACTGGATTCCTCATTGTTTTTGTGGATACAGACTAACACAGCTTCCCCTCTGATTCTTAAAGCTACATATCATTATTCTTGTGTATATTAATACTATTTTACACACATTTCTAAAGAGCTATCACCATGCACAGTAGGAGCCAAAGATATACATGGCATCTTATGGAGAAAAAAATAAACAAATTTAAAGGCACAAGTGTCTTATTAGACCAACACTATGATATAAGCTAATGTACTGTAGGACAGTTCATTGCACTAGCTTCTGTATGTTCCAATTATTCACTGGACACAGCTCAAAGGATAGAGACAATGTGGTAAAGAATAGTAAAAAAAGGCCGTCTCCAGACCTTTTTACACATACCATATGCGTTGTACATTTTGGGACCCAGATCAGGCCGTACAAAGTAACTCGGCAGTCTAGAGGCCAGATTCAGTCTGCCATCCCTCTTGGTATACTCTGGGAGAGGGAGGTTCTCCATCAAATCCTCAAACCTAAAGAGGAACAGCCGAGAGTACAGGAGTAGGACGACAGCACCAACAGAACTATATTGCTGAATAAGCACAAGTGTAACACAGAATCCTGCTCACTTACCTCGTAGGCATCATGTCTCTAAAATCCTCCCCTGGAGGCCAGTCCTTTAGTTTCAGTACCATTGGCTGCCCATCATCTGACCTCAGACGCTCTACAAGAGACAGACAAATTTTACTCAGCATGTTACATCCTTTCCCACCGCCCTTTGTCTTATTTATTTAGATTATAAACTCCTTCAGGCAGAGACTTTGTATACTGCCCAGCATACAATGGACCCTGACCTCAGTTTGGGCTCTTAGGCACTACTAGCATATACAAACAAACAAAACAAAAAACAAGTTTTGACTCATCAAAAAGAGGAGGGGGAGACACACCACACCCCCAAAACAGGCTGAGGGATCCCTCAAACCTGCTAAATCTCACCCTGCAGAACTTTTCTGGCCTGAAAGGTGGAGTTTTCTTAATCATTCACCCTTATTCTACTTCCACTGAGGTCAAAGTTTTACCATTGACTTCAACAGGAGCAGATTTAGGTCAATGTTGAGTGACTGAAAATCTCACCCTATATCACTTTTGCCAACTTGGACTGCTTCCAACCCACCCCAAAATCCTTTCTGCCCAATGCAAGGAATGAGTAATGTGCTTCTTAGATAATCATACATCTGGGTGACGCTCTTACTCAAAGGTAGCAACCAATATGTTGAACACCAGGTGGAATGCATACCTCCCCGTTTCACAGAATACAGCATATTCATAGAGTAAGACATTTTACAATTGCTGTGATATGAATGCATGCCCATTTTGTCAGGTGAAAGATGTCTGGGAGCACCTTGCACCCCTTCTGACAATACTATTCCCTCTCTACAGTTTGCTGTCAACATACCATAGTTTGCCCAAGAAATCATCTCTGGATCCAGATTACACTGAAAATTCCTTCCTGTTGCCAAACCTCCCACATCTGAAGGAGGTATTCAAGAAACTAGCAGAGAGCCACTTCAAACACTTGTCCTCCACCAATATGCCTTGACTACTACATACATTCTTCCAGAGCTCTGAAGTAGCCAACCTCAAGGATGAAGTGTGGGAGACAGCGGCAGAGCCAAAATTTTGGAAACTTATTACCGGGGAAGGCAAAAATGGAGGCAGTAAGATTTGTTATAATGTGAAATGTAAAACTAACTTCAACTTAGCTTTTCCACAGAAGCAATTATAACAGCACAGAAGAAAGAGGTAAAGACAAAAAGCAGTAGGAGAGAAATTGAAAGACATCCCACGTGGTCTCTAAACAGAAACATTAGAGTACTGACCTCCTAGGATACTGATCCTCTTTGACAGATGCATCAATACACACTGCTGTAAACTTGAGTTATCTGCTGTTTGAAATCGTTTGATAGGCCAAGCTGCACTTAGCCTAACCTTATTCTCCACCGTTCCATTATCCACTCTGTAGTGAGCCCCAGTTATTTAAGGAGAGGCATGGACTTTACAGCAAGAGGGGCATCAGTTAGAACACACAAAAAAAAAAATCTACCGTGGGGGGGAAGAAGGGGGAGAGAGAAGTAAAATAATGAAATGTGCTATTCTGCCATCAGCCTGCACTTACTGGAAATGATTTCAAAGCCATCCCAGAAGTCACGCACTTTCACATCTGAAATTATGGCGCAGTTCCTGCAGTTCACCAGATCAACATCCTGGTCTCCAAATTCTAGGCTGAAGGCCTCTGGTTTCCAGAGCTCTGACTTCAGCTTCTTATGGACTCCCGAGACCAGCACAGGCTGAGGAAAGAAAGGCAGGTGCTCATTCCATGATTTGCCAAATTTATTGCACATCCAGCCAACTCTCTCTCATTCTCAAGAACTGGGAAATTCTTGGCCAACACCACACAGAAGAAAGGCACCAGAAATCAGTTTCCTTTTACATAAAAATCCAATCCTTGCACATCAAGCAAAAGAGCGATTAAGAGGCAAGTCACCAAATAAAATTTCAGTTTCAATGTGCAGCTGTCCTTGGAGGTTAGTCTGATTCTACATCCTCCCCATCCCAAATGGATCCAGGGAAGCAACGTCTATGTAACTAAATAAATCTACACTTCTAACCTAATAGCATCTGTTGCTATATGTTAAGAAACATTCCTCTCAAATAGTCATATGGAATGCCACAAAATTCAATTTTATTTTATACCCTTCCTCATACTTCACACAAAATTGCACAGTCACTGACCTTCAAGAGTAGGAGTAGAAGAGCTTAAAGCAGCCCGCAGGCTATAAGTGCAATACTACTTTCAAAATACTTGCACCAGGGTCTCCAATGAGAAAGCCTGCCTATTTATTCTCTCTTACCTGGCCCTGTTTCCAACACTCCCTGAAGATCTTCCAGTTGTTTTTATTGCTGGGGTCATGAAGACACAAGAGCCTTCCATCACAGAGCCAGGAATGGGAGGTGTGTGGATCCAGCACGTTTAATCCCATTACCATTTCCTTCACTTCTCTCTGCGTATCAGCCAAGTTACTTGCTCGTTTTGCAGCATCAGATGTCTTCTTATTCTCCACCACAGAAGCAATTATATGATCCAGGAAATTGGGCAGACTGGCTTTGCTCTTGGCCCCCTAGAAGATACAAACCCACAGGACAAGTTTAGTCTTCCATAACTGGCATAAGGATAACTCCTCTTGGGTGTAACAGCCTCTTGTCTTTCTGTTACATAAGGATAACATCTCTTTAATGTAAACAGAAAGACAAGAGGCTGTTACATAAGGATAACAGCTCTTGGGTGTAAGTTATGTAAGTTCCTTTCTGTCAAGGAAATTCCGATAGCAGAAGAACCGGTGAACAAGTCAGTACAAGGTTAGGAGTGCTATGGACTGTCCTATACAGTTAAGGCTTGGAAAATTTGCTGAACCATCTGCTACCCTAAGTAGTAAAACTACTAAACTAAGGTGAACACCACCTACGATTCAAACCAAACCTAACACCCCATTTTATTCTTTAAAGTTATGAAAAAAACAGTTACCTACCTTTCGTAACTGTTGTTCTTTGAGATGTATTACACATGTCCATTCTGATATAGGTATACGAGCGCCCCGAGCACAGATGCTGGAGATTTTTCCCCTAGTGGTATCTGTAGGCTTGGCACTGGCGCCCCCTGGTGTTGCATGCTTATAGCACCGGTATAAGGGGCTCCCGCCGAGCCTGCGCTCCTCAGTTTCTTCTTACCGACAACCTCTCTGAGAGAGGGGCTGGCGGGCTGGTCTTGGAATGGACACATGCAACATATCTCGAAGAACAACAGTTACGAAAGTAGGTAACTTTTTCTTCTTTGAGTGATTGCACATGTCCATTCCAATTTAGGTGACTAGCGAGCAGTAGATCTGGAGGTGGGCTTGGAGATCAAGTACAAGCTGACTGTAGGACCACCATCCAAAGAGGGCATTGTCTCTCGCCTGCTGTATGATGGCATAGTGTATTATAAAGGTATGCACGGAGGACTATGTTGCTGGTCTGCATATGTCCAGGATTGGAACCTGCGCTAAGAAGGCTGCCGAAGAGGCTTGGGACCTTGTGGAGTGGGCCGTTAAGTTCAACGGACGGGGAGTGCCTGCGAGGTCATAGCATGTTCCTATACAGGATGTGATCCAAGATGAGATCCTCTGGGAGGAGACCAGAAGCCCTTTCATTCTGTCACCCGTAGCCACGAAGAGCTGGGATGACCTGTGAAATCATTTGATTCTTTCAATATAAAACGCCAGAGCACTCCAGGGAGCACAGTTGTTGCCTTTCCCTATTCGCATGAGGCGTAGGGTAGAAGACCGGTAGAAATATAGGCTGGTTGTAGTGGAATTGGGACACGACCTTTGGTAGGAATTTCAGTTGCAGCCCCAGCTGTACCTTATCTTTAAAGAAAATTGTATATGGCGGTTCTGCTATGAGGGCTCAGATCTCCTAAACCCTCCTTGCCAAAGTAATCACCATCAAGAAGGCCGTCTTACATGAAAGGTGCAGCAGAGAGCACGTTGCCAGCGGATCAAATGGTGGTCCTGTCAACTTTGAGAGGAGCAGATTCAAGTCCCCACACAGAGGAACGCTCCCTTATCTGTGGAAATATCCTCTCCAGACCTTTGAGTAAGCGAATTACCATTTTGTGAGAAAAAATGACTTACTGTCAATCTTTAGGTGGAATGCTGAAATGGCTGCCAGGTGGACCTTCAGCGAGGCAAGGGCTAGGCCTTGCTCCTTTAATGACAAGAGGTAGTCCAAGATAAGATGGATCAAAGCTTGCATGGGCACAACTCCCTTAGCTACAGACCAGAGGGAGAATTGCTTCCACTTTGCACAGGGCTCGTGGAGGGCTTCCTGCTGTCTAAGAGAATTCTACGGACCTGCTCTGAACAAGTCTGCTCATCAGGGTTCAGCCATGCAGATTTTAGGCTGTTAAATGCAGGGCGCTGAGGATTCTGGTGAAGCAGCTGACAGCGGTCTTGTGAGATCAGGTCCGGGCACAGAGGAAGCTTGACCAGAGCCCCAAGGGAGAGACAAACAAGGGTGGCGTACCAGTGTTTCCGGGGCCATGCTGTAGCTATCAGGATGACCCGAGCCCGGTCGTGTTTGATTTTTGTCACTAACTTGTGGATTAACAGAATGGGGGGGAAAGGCATAGAACAGGTGATGTGACCACTTGAGTAGGAAAGCATCTGTCATGGAGCCTGGGCTGTGACCCCTCAGGGAGCAGAACTGATGGCACTTCCTGTTGGACTGTGTGGCGAACAGGTCTATGTGGGGAAAGCCCCACTGGAGGAAGATGCTCATTGCGATATCTGGGTGCAGACTCCACTTGTGATGTGTTGAAAAGGATCTGCTGGGCCTGTCCACAAGCTGGTTCTGCACCCTTTGCAGGTAAGAGGCCTCGATCTCAATCGAGTGAATAATGCAGAATTCCCATAGACAGATTGCTTCTCGACACAGGAGAGAAGAGCGAGCTCCTCCTTGCCTGTTTATGTAATACATGGCTGATGCATTGTCTGCAAGGATCGAGACTGTTCTGTGTGATGTGGGGTAAGAATGCCTGGCATGCCAGACGGACTACCCTGAGCTCCCCGACGTTGATATGGAGCAGTAGGTCCTCTGCTGACCACTGACCCTGCGTTTTGAGCAACCCTAGGTGGCTCCCCAGCCCAGATCCGAGGCACTGGAGATTGGGAATACCGATGGCTGAGGCTTTGTGAAGGGAATCCCTTCGCAGACTACTCGGTGATCCAACCACCACAATAGAGAACCAAGGATTGAGGGGGCACAGTGACCGCCCTGGCCAGGTGGTGTCTTGCAGGGGAGTACACCGTAGACAACCAGGCTTGGAGAGGTCTGAGTCTGAGCCTCGCATGCTGAACGACATACGTGCACGAAGCCACGTGGCCGAGTAGACTCAAGCAGAGCCTGACCGTGGTGATTGGTTAGGACTGCATGTGACATATCAGGTCCACGATCGCCTGGAAGTGATCTTCTGGCAGAAAGGCCTTCGCCCATTGAGAGTCTAGGACTGCTCCTATGAATTCTGTCCTCTGCAAGGGTACCAGGGTTGACTTCTGGACATTGATGAAAAGTCCCAGTGCCTGGAAGGTTGACTGGATAAGGGAAATGTCAGTCTACACTTGCGCTTGAGACCTGCCCTTGATGAGCCAGTCGTCGAGGTACGGGAATACATGAGCTCTTCTTCTGGGAAAAGCCGCCACCACTGCCATGCATTGGTAAAGACTCTTGGGGGCGCTGAGAGGCCCAATGGCAGGGCTACAGATCGCTGGTTTGCCAAGAACCTCAGGAATTTTCTGTGGCCTTAGAAAATCGATATGTGGAAGTATGCGTCTTAAGTCGAGGACAGCATACCAATCCCCTAGATCCAGTGATGGGATGATTGATCCCAAGGAGACTATACGGAACTTCAACCTCTTGAGATATCTTAGACCTGCATCATCTCAACAGATAGGTCTGAGACCTCCCTTGACCATGGGAATCAAAAAATATAACAGGAGTAAACCCCCTTTCCCTTTAGATGACCTGGGACCTCCTCCACCTCTCCCATTTCAAGGAGAGACTGAATTTCTTGCTCTAGCAGAAGCTTGTGAGAAGGGTCCCTGAAGGAGGGATGCGGAAGGTGGGAGTGAAATAAACTGGAGGGTATAACCAAACTTAACAGTGTTTAGAACCCAGCGGTTGCTGGTGATCCATTTCCAGGCCTGGAGGAAGTGGGAAAGACGGTGGAAAAAAAAGGGATAAACTGGATCATGATGAATTGGTATGCTCTCCTCAAAATGGGTGTTTCGAGGCGCCCAAGTGATGCTGGGCTGATTGAGAAGGCCCTGCAGAGGAAGAGAAGGCAGGGGTGGCCTACACCCAGAACCCTTGTTCCTACGCTTCCTATGATCGTAACGATTCTGGTGCGGGTAAAAACGGCCATATTGCTGCGGCCTATATTGTCTCCTAGGCTGCGACTGAGACTTCAAGCCCAGGGACTTCAATGTTGCCTTGGTGTCTTTAACCCTGTGGAACCTGATGTCTGTCTGCTCCGAAAAAAGCAAAGGTCCCTCAAATGGCAGATCTTGCATTGCCTGCTGGACTTCTTGGGGGAACCCTGCCACCTGTAACCACGAGCTCCTATACACAATCCCAGCCGTGGCCATAGATCTAGCCATCGAGTCTGCAGCGTCAAGGTCTCCGCAAGGAGGCTCTGGCTACTGTTTTGCCCTCATCCACAAGTGTAGCGTACTCCTGCTCACTAGCCTGGGGAAGTCTGTCTCTGTATTTGTTCATTGCCTCCCATATATTATTGTCATGGCAATCCAGCAGCACTTGCTGGTTAGTCATCCTCAACTGGAGCCCCCCAATGGAATACGAATTTTTCCCCAGACGATCCATTTTCTTAGGTTCCTTTGGCTCGGGAGTAGACCCCATCTGACCTTGGCAGCTGCCATCACGAGGGACCAGGGAGGAGGATGAGAGAACAAACTCACAGCCCTTGGCAGGCACAAACTACTTCCTTTCTGTCCTCTTTGCTGGGGGTGGAATAGAGGCAGGAGTCTGCCAAATGGCCTTAATTGGTCCCAAAAGGGCATTGTGTAGGGGCAGGGTCACCTTAGCAGGGGCTGCAGCTGACAGAAGATCCAGGAACCTGTCTGAAGTTTCCTTGATGACCTCTGCCTACAATCCAAGATTAGAGGCCACCCTCCTTAACAAGTCTTGGTGGGCCCTTAAATCATCCTGCGGTAGGAAAGATTCTGAGCAGGAGCTTGTCCTCTGGAAATGTTGAGGAAGAGGTGTGCGCTGCCATAGCGTGCCCTGCTGTGTCTTCCCTAGGTTCACAGACTTGGGTACTGGTATTGGTGCCGGCAATGGTGCTGGGATCTGCTCCTGCACTGGTCCGGGGGGTTGGCTCTGGAGTACCTCTGTGCACCACTGGTGCCGCTACAGTCTGAGCACACTGAGTAGGAGCAGTGTAAGCCAATTCCTTGGCCTGGGGGAAAACTCCATGGGTTCCAAAAAGGCCACTGCAGGTGCACTGGACCCCACAGGCCCACAGGCCAGGTCCCTTGGGTCATTCCTGCTCCTGGCGCTCCCAACGGCAGCGTTGCCTGTGGGGACTGGCGTGGAGCTTCCCTTCTGTGGCAATGTCTCGAATAATCTAATCCCGAGTCAGAGCTCGATGAAGAGGCCGCCGCAGACAACAACCCAGGTGACCACAGTGGGGCCGATCCTCCTGGTGCCAGCGATCGGTGCCATGGAGACATTTCTGGTGAGGCAATGAAGGGGGGTGGGTTTCTCCTAGAGGCTGGTCTTGAAATCGGCTTAAAGGCAGTCAATGCCTCGGTGCCACTGAGTGGCACCGCTGGTGCCGCTTCCTGTGTCCCGGCAGGACTCGGCACTGACAGAGTCATTAGCTCCTTCACAGTGGAGTAGGCTTCTGGGGTCAATGGCATTACAAACTGGTTCGCCGGGTGCTGACCCGTCGGTTAGTCAAGCGCTTCTGGGGTCTGTGGTGCCTGCGTTGGTGTCTCTGCCAGCTGTTGTCGCAGTGCCAAGGAGGGAGAACAGCCCGGCATGGGTCTTGCTCTATCCCACTGTGCTCGCTTGTCTGCCTTCAGTGCTGGCGAGCGAGTCTTCTCCTGGTTGCCCTGGCGCTGCTTCTTCTTTGACACTGTTGAGGAGGACCAGTGCTGAGAGCCCCTAGCTGCTGGCAGCGCACTTTGCACTCATGCCCAAGTACTCAGTGCTGAGGCAGGTCTCAGTGCCATCTCCGTAAGTAGGACTTTCAGCCTCGTTGCTGTGTCCTTCTGCGTATGGGGCTTAAATTCCCAGCAGATGTTGCAGCGCTCTTTTCTATGACCCTCTCCCAAACACTTGAGACAACTCAAGTGAGGGTCACTAGTAGGCATAGGCTTGCCGCACAGAGCACGGTTTAAACCCCGGCACCCAGGGAGGGACAGACCACCTCTCCGAGTACGGAGAGGAATCACAGTCCTAAACTAAACTACTACACTATGAAACTATTTACAATGAAGGAACAGTGGAAACCACTAAAAGCACTTTAAAGGCAAGAGGGGGGGAAGTTCCGACAGCCGCATAGGTGATAAGAAGGAACTGAGGAGCGTGGGCTCGGCAGGAGCCCCTTATACCGGCGCTATGAGCGCGCGACACCAGGGGGTGCCAGTGCCAAGCCTACAGATACCACTAGGGGAAAAATCTCAAACAGCTGTGCTCGGGGCACTCACACATCTAAATTGGAATAGACTTGTGCAATCACTCAAAAGGTTAGTATTCTCCTGTATTTCATTGTAACATTTAAAAAAAATTAAACACACAAAGTGTAACTTAGATTTCTTGCTTTTGTTGTTCATGCTTCCCCTCACTTCCCAGCTAAGAGGCCAAATGTGATCCTCTGATGTATAAGCAGGGAAATAACAAGTAGGAGTAGGGAGGTAGTATTATACACCTGGGGGAATTCTGTACTACTGCGTGCATGCATAATTAATAAGCCCTGCATATTTTTATTTTTTTGCGCAGAAAAATGCTTCTGCCTAAATGTTGCTGCAGTTCCCCCTTTTGCCCATGAGGGGGTGCTGTGGCAACAGAACAAAGCAGCAGCTCCCAGCCAGCGAGGGAAGAGAAAGATGCCTGCCTTCTTTGCAGCGGGTCAGGTCAGGAGCCAGGGGATCATAAGGGCTAGTGAGGGAGAACAGACTGGAACAGGGGCCGAACAGGAGTGAAGGCACAGGGCCACATGGTGATGGGGGACAGGGTGCAGAGCTGCACAGGGACAGGGAAATGGCTGGGGGGGGCACAGACACACATGGGGGACAGGTGGAGAGGGTACAGGGATAGGGGAGTGGCTGGGTGGGGGCAGACACACATGGGGACGGGGGAGGGGTTATACAGCCACATAGGGACGGGGAGGGGGTGCAGGATCACATGGGGATGGGGGAAATGGGTGTCTGAGGTGGGATGGAGGGACATGTGGACTGTGGGTGCAAGAACACATGGGGATGCAGGAACACATGGGGACAGGGGCAGATGTGCCTGACTGAATTGGAGAGGCTAGAGGTCCGCCAGGGTCTGCCTGGGGGAAGCTCCCTAACAATCCATCCCCAGCCCCCCCCCCCCCCCCCAAAAAAAACCAAAAAATAAAAAACCTGTTCCATACTTTTCCCACCCATACCCAACAACCCTCCAAGTTCATACCCAGGCTCCTTCCCAGCAATTTACTTCCCTCTCCCTTAGCTCCTCCATTACCCAGACACCTTTGTACGGCTTCTGAGGGGTTTGGGAAATATGGTTCTATAGTTTATTGTAGGTTAAATCAATTATTACTCAGAGTTCTCTATTAATATGCCTAGTAAGGAATCTATTTATCAAAAAATATTTCCTGAATCTTTTTTTGTTGTCTATGTTATTACAGACGTACTTGCTGACAGGTATTTTGAAATAAATTACCAAAAATAATTGAAACTGGTGTGATTATATTGTGTTATTCTGACGAATTAAATATGCAGAGTTTTAAAATACTTAAATTAAAAAGTAAGTATTTAAAGAATTTAATTTTTTGGCCCAGAATTCCCACAGGAGTATTATTTCCAAATACAGCATCAGTGAGACCATTACTTGAATACTGTGTCCAGTTGTGATGTTCACACTTCAAAAAGGACTTTGAAAATTTGGATGAAGGTTCAAAATAGAGCTAAAAGAATGATCTGAGGTCTGGAAAACATGTCTTATAGTGGGAGACTTAGGCTCAATCTATTTAGTCTATCGAAGGGAAGGTTAAGAGGTCAGTTGATCATGGTATACAAGCACCTTAATAGAGAAGACATTTCTGATAGCAAATGGTTCTTTAATCTAGCAGACAACACATAAATTGGAAGCTGAAGCTAGACAAATTTAGACTTTAGAAATAAAGGCACACATTTTAAAGAATCATAGAATATCAGGGTTGGAAGGGACCTCAGGAGGTCATCTCGTACAACCCCCTGCTCAAAGCAGGACCAATCCCCAGCTAAATCATCCCAGCCAGGGCTTTGTCAAGCCTGACCTTAAAAACTGAAAAAGTAGCCACTGGAACAATTTAAGGTGATGGACACTGTGGATTCTCCATCAGCTGAAGTCTTTAAATCAAACCTGGAGATCACACTAAAAGATATGTTATTGCTCAAAAAGAAGTTTAGAGTTGATGAAGAAACAACCGAGTAAGATTTTAATGGCTTGTGTTATGCAGGTCCGACTAGATCATTCTTCCCTTTCTGGCTTTAAAATGAATCTTTCCAGAAGAGGGGCTATTCAACCTTAATTTGTCCCCCAAATTGTCCCTGTATGCATTACAATAACATGTATCAATGGCTGAACATACTATGTTTTAACTTGATTAAGTTTTGCACTTAAAGCAGAGATTCAACATTAGAATTCAAAATGATCTTGAATGGAGAAGTGGTCTGAAATAAATAGGATGACAAATGTCCTTCAGTTAGGACAAAAGCAAAGTACTACACTTAGGAAGGAACAATCAATTGCACAAATACAAAATGGAAAATGACTGCCTTGAAAGGACTACTACAGAAAAGGATTGAGGGTTATAGTAGATCACAAAGTGAATATGAGTCAACAATGTAATGGGAAATGATCCCATCGTTGAGAACCCTCCTTCTAGCAGATGTCATGGTATCCCTTTCGCACTGAGGATACCCCTCCTGGGGAGAGGACCACAGTCATTAGGAAAGACAAGAAATAGTAATGGGGGATTTGACTATTAAAAATATAGATAGTTGGGTTTGAGATGACTGGGAGAACCGCATGGTTAATTGCTTGACGGGTGCAAAAGTTGTGTACCTCTTGAGACATCTGAATAGACACACGTGCAGTGCTGGGGAGAAGCTGGTAGTTGTGGTGCAGGTAGGTACCAATGACATAGGGAAAGGTAGGAGAGAGGTCCTGGAGACCAAATTTAGGCTGCTAGGTAAGAGATTCAAGTCCAGGACCTTCATGGCAGCATTCTCTGAAATGCTTCCAGTTCCATGAGGAGGGCCAGTTAGACAGGTAGAACTTCAGGTTCTCAATGTGTGGATGAGACTATGGTGTTGGGAGGAGGGATTTAGGCTTATTTGGAACTAGGGAACATTTTGGGAAAGGAGAAGTCTATACAGGAAGAATGGGCTTCATCTAAACCAAAACAGACCCAGACTGCTGTCATGTAAAATTTAAAAGGTAATACAGGAGTTTCAAAACTGAGGGGTTGGCGAAAGCCAACAGGTGTGGAGGAGCACACGGTTCGGACAGAGACATCCCTCAGAGGTGGATTTATAATAGGATATAGTGTCCCTTTAAAAGATGATAGGATAGAAGTTGATAAAGTGTAGACGGGAACTGAAGAGAAACAGTCAAACAAAAAAGAGTCTCATTCAATTACATCACGTAAGGCAGACAACGAAATATTGACAAATTTCATAACTGTTTGTATACATACTATAAGATACTAAGATGGATGAACTCAAGTGCCTGGTATCAAAATGAGTATATTGGTATGATAGGTATCACAAAAACTTGATGGAATCAGGATAATCAGAGGGACACGGTAATACCAGCGTATAAAATATATTGCAATGACAGCATAGGTCGTGCCGGTGGGGGAATGGCACTATCTGTGAAAAAGCAGAGAGTCAAAGTAAAAATCTTGCATGAATCAAACTGCTCCATGGAATCTCTATGGATAAACATTCCATGATCGAATAATAAGTGTGTAGTAGTAGGAATATACTACTGACCACCTAAGCAGTATGGTGGTGGTGATTGTGAAATGCTCAGTGAGGTTAAACAGGCTACAAAAAACAGAAAACCTAATAATGAGGGATTTCAACTATCCTCATATTGACTAGGTCAGAGAGTGGGATGCAGAGATAAAATTTCTAGACACGGTGAATGACTGCTTCTTGGAGAGCTAGTCCTGGAACTCACAAGAGGAGAGGCAATTCTTGATTTAGTCTTAAGTGGAGCACAGAATCTGGTCCAAGAGGTAAATATAGCTGAACCTCTCAGTTATAGTGACCCTACTGTAATTAAATTTAACATTCTTGCAGAGGGGAAAACGCCAAAGAAACCCACTGGCATTTTACTTTAAAACAATGAGGAAACTAGTTAAATGGAAATTAAAAGGAACAGTCACAAAAGTGAGATACCTGCAGGCTGCATAGAAACTATTAAAGAACACTACAAAAGGCTTCAACCAAATGTATACCCCTAACAATAATAGTAAATAATAAATAATAATAAAGTAATAATAAAAAAGTAAGAGGACCAAAAAAATGCTGCCATCACTACACAGAAAAGTACAAGGGATGGTTAGAGGCAAAAAGGCATCCTTTAAAAATTGCAAATCATACCCTACTGAAGAAAACAGAAGGAATATAAACCCTGGCAAGTCAAATATAAATATAATTAAGCAGGCCAAAAAAGAATTTGAAGAGCAACTCACAAAAGAGAGACAAACTAACCAAAAAAAAAAAAAATTTAAAGTACACCAGAAGCAGGAAGCCTACCAAAAATTAATGGGGCCACTGGACAATCAAAGTTATAAAGGAGTACTCAGGGAAGACAAAGCTGCTGCAGAGAAGCTAAAGGAATTATTTGCATCTGTCTTCACTACAGAAGATGTGACAGATTCCCCACACCTGAGCCATTGTTTTAAGGTGACAAATCTGAGTGACTGTCCAAGATTGAGGCATCAGTAGAGGTGGATTTGAAACAAACTGATAAAATTAAACAGTAATAAGTCACGAGGACCAGATGGTATTCACCCAATAGTTCTGAAGGAACTCAGATATGAAATCGCACAACTACTAACTATGGTATGTAACCTATAGCTTAAATCAGCTTCAGATGACCGGAAGAAGCTAACGTAAAGCTGATTTTTAAAAAAGGCTCCAGGAGGTGATCCTGGCAATTAAAGGCTGGTAAGTGTAGTCAGTTGTTGGCTGCGTGTGTGCTCTCTGCATGCTGCATTGGCTCTGATCAGATAGCCTGTACAGCAGACTCCAACTGAACTGTCCAAAAAGACCACAGACTTGGTTCCATAACAAAGGCACTTGGCCAGGTTTATTGTTGACGAAGCACAGTCCAAGCTCCCCAGATCAATGTCTACAGTTACACTAGCACCAGCACATGTATGCCGTAGACACAGCTCAGCAAATGGCAGGACTTTCCATTCCCCCCTCAGCTGGGCAAAGACACCCCGTCTGAAACCCTTCTTTATACACTGATACAAACAAGTTATGTATTGTCCCTCTGACGTGGCTAGTTCCACCTTTTATCTTATACACGTTGGTTCTATCAGAACATCTCTATCCATTACACGGTCATCCTGACCTTATCTTTAGGAGGGGTCAGTATGTCCCTGTGGTCTTCGGGGAGTGTGTTCATACCATACTTGGTATTAAAATGTCCTGGTACCACTCTTCTGGAATGTGTTTACATGAGTGTCCTGTGCCTAGCACTTCTTAGGAATGTTTATGGTTTTGCAATACCAGCCCTGTTCTTGCCAGGTTCTGTAAACTTGCAAGCAGGCATGTTATGTAACTGGGCCTGACTTCAGCTAACTTTACTTTATATCATCAGGGCCCAACTACTACTTTAGTTCAGGCCTCATACCAGGCCTCATGGCGCGGGCTCTCTTTCTTCTACAACAAACAACTTCAGTACCAGGCAAACTGGTTAAAAATATAGTAAACAACAGAATGAACAGATACACAAATGCTACAGTTTGTTGGGGAAGAGTTCACACAGATCTTGTAAAGGGAAATCATGTCTCACCAATCTATTAAAATTCTTTGCAGGAGTCAACAAGCATGTGGACAAGGTTGATCCAGTCATATAGTGTATGTGGACTTTCAGAAAGACTTTGACAAGGTTCCTCACCAAAGGCTCTTAAGCAAAGTGAGCAGTCATAGGATGAGAGGGATGGTCCTCTCATGGATCAGTAACTGTTTAAAAGATAGGAAACAAGGGGTAGGAATAAATGGTGAGTTTTCACAATGGAAAGAGGTAAATAGCAGGGTCTCACAAAGATCTGTACTCGGACCTATGCTGTTCAACATATTCATAAACGATGTGGAAAAGGTGATGAACAATGGAGGTGGCAAAGTTAGCAGATGATACTAAACTACCCCACATAGTAAAGTCCAAAGCTAATTGCAAACAGTTACAAAGGGATCTCATTAAACTGGGTGACAGGGCAACAAAATGGTAGATGACATTCAGTGTTGGTAAGTCCAAAGTAATGCACATTGGAAAACAATCCCAATTCACAGTCAGTCAATCTGCGGAACTCATTGCCAGAGGATGTTGTGAAGGCCAAAAGTATAATTGGGTTAAAAAAAGAATTAGATAAATTCATGTAGGATAGATCCATCAACGGCTATGAGGCAAGATGGTCAGGGACACAAACCCACGCTCCACGTGTCCCTAGCCTGTGACTGCCAGAAGCTGGGAGTGGATGACAGGGGATGGATCACTTGACAATTCCTGTGTTCTGTTCATTCCCTTTGAAGCTTCTGGAAACTGACTGCTGTCAGAAGACAGGATACTGAGCTAGATGGCCCATTGGTCTGACCCATTATGGCCATTCTTATGCTCTTAGTTACTGTTGCAAAAAAAGCGAACATCATTCTGGGATGTAGTAGCAGGAGTGTTGTAAGCAAGACAAGAAATAATTCTTCCACTCTACTCAGCACTAATAAGGCCTCACCTAGAGTACTGTGTCCAATTCTGGGCGACCACACTTCAGGAAGATGTGGACAAACTGGAGAAAGTTCAGAGGAGAGCAACAAAAATGATCAAAGGTCTAGAAAACATGACTTATGAGGAAAGACTGAAAAAATTGGGTTTGTTTAGTTTGGGGAAGCAAAGACTAAGGGGAGACATTATAACAATCTTCAAGTATGTAAAAGGTTGTTAGAAAGAGAAGGGTGGTAAACTGTTCTCCTTATCCACTGAGAACTGGACAAGTAGTAATGGGTTTAAATTGCAACAAGGGAGATTTAGTTTAGACATTAGGAAACACTTCCAAACTGTAAGGGTAGTTAAGCACTGGAACAAATTACCTAAGGAGGTCATGGAGTCTCTGTCACTGGAGTTTTTAAAAATAGATAATACTCAATTCAGGAGGCTGGACTAGATGACTTATCGAGGTCCCTTTCAGTCCTACATTTCTATGACTATGATCTAATCTTATGTATGAGAAATATAGCATAGAGTCCCCAAAATTACCTTGAGTAACAATGAATTTTCTGAGAATGTATAAGTAAATTTGTTAATTAGATTAGGAATTAAAATTAAAAGTAGGCCTTTTAATAAATTTTGCATAGTGACAGATTTTTCAGCTCCTAATCTCAATAAGATCACCACAAACTCTTCAAACTTCCCAAAAAGTTACTCATTTCACTATAGTGCAGCCTGAGTTCACTTTTCCCCCCACAGAATTAATGGTGATTCTTTCTGTTGTTCTTCATAACGGAAACTTTCTCCTTAAGCAGAAGCCGAAGAATGCAATGTTCTACTTCAGAGAATTCCAAGAACTCCTCCCTTCTTTCGAAATGGTGAACATCTCCTATTGTTAATGGGACTAAAGCCACAAGTGCCCTCCCAGTTGGTGGCCATTTTGAGAAAGGTACATTTTGTCTCTCTCATTGTTCTCAATGGGATGGAGTGTCTCCAGCTTTTCACAGCATAGGGGGCCCGATCATCTTCCCCGATGGTACCCACTGGCTTCAGTCCCATTGACAACAGTGAGAGGGGGCAGACATTTCGAACAGGAGTAACTGAAAATTTCAATTATTAAAATAAAAGAAAGACCATTACTCCCAAAATAGCTTTTAAAAAAACACTACCCATTGCAGAAGCATGTAACCACAAAATCAGAGAGGCTAAGACACAAAATGAGTTACACCTAGCCAGGGACAGAAAACACAACAAAAAGAGGTTCTGTAAATACGTTAGGAACAAGAGAAAGATGAAGGCGGCGAGCTAATAGTTGATGACTTCAAGAAGTGTTTAAAGCTGGTTTGCTTCAGTCCTCACTAAAACAGTTAATTGTGAACAGATACTCAACACAATATTAACAAGAAGGAAGATAAGCCAAAATAGGGAAAGAATGGGTTAAAGACTACTTAATTAAAGCATATTTAGATAAATAAAAATCGGCAGGGCGTGATAAATTTCATCTAGGATACTTAAGGAACTAGCTGAAAGAATCTCAGAACCACTAGCAATTATCTGAAAACTTATGGAGGATTGGTATGGCCCCAGAGGACTGGAGAAGGGCAAACAGAGTATGTATCTTTGAAAAGGGGAACAAAGAAAACCCAGCGAATTATAGGCCAGTCAGCTCAACTTCTATACCTGGAAAGAAACTGGAATAAATTATACAATTCTTAAACACCTAGAAGATAATATGGTAGTAAGCAATAGCCAGCATGAATTTGTCAAGGGGAACCCCCCGAAAACCACGTTTGACACAATTGTCGTCTTTGACAGGGTTACTGGCCTAGTGGATGGGAGTGGGGGGAGGGGTAGATGTGATAAGTCTTGATTTTAGTATTGCTTCTGACATACTCCATCATGACATTCTTGTGAGCAAACTAGGGATGTGTGTGGTCTAGATTAAATTACTACAAGGTGGGTGCACAACTGGTTGAAAGACAGCACTCAGAGGATTTATCGATTGTTCGTTGTCAAATTGGGAGGGCACATCATGTGGAGTCCCATATTGGGGTCAGTCCTGGGTCTAGTAGTATTCAGTATTTTCATTAATGGAGAGTATGCTTATAAAAATCTGCAGATTACACCAAGCTGGGAGAGATGCAAGCACGTTGCAGAACAGGAAGCCCTTCAAACATCATACTTTGTGTCACAGTGAGTACTGAAAGCAGCCAACCCTCATAACTGGGAAAACAATGATTACACCCTATGTCTTGAATATCAGTATTATACTGGGATCTGCTATTGCCAGTCAATCCAAAGCTATTTCCCCCTCCAATTATGCAGTCAATTGACAAAATCATGGCATGGCTGCAGATGTTCAGGAACAGCTGTTTATACTTTTCAGGGCCAATATTTCTCAATACAACTGTATGAAACTACATGAGTGTTTTCCCCTAGCTATCATATATACAGTCTTAGCGGGAACAAGCCATAGATGAGAACTGCCTGCTTTACAGTGGACTGAGAGCACATGCTTTGGGAGAAAAAATGTCTTTGAAGCTTTGCAACAATCAGTCCTTCCAGAAGGGTTGGATTGGCAAGGATGTGTGTATTTGGATTAATAGTGCTCAAACTACAACAAAAAACTGTAACCTTGTTACTAGAATCTTGCTGACTGCACTCCAAGCCATTTGGACTCGCTGTTCAATTCACTGGGAAGTTTTTGAGGCAAGGCAGATGGTAAGTGAAACTGTAAAAGTTGTGAATTTTAATAAAGGAAAGCCTAGTACAGGCCTCTTTGATATCTTACTTAAAGAAATGAGTACTTGACATTGGCCATTCCTACTCCATGCTGAACTTCATTGGCTTTCATCTCACAAAGTTTTTAATTGAGTGTTTGAGCTCAGAGAAGCAACAATAGATTTTTCTTGATGCATTTAGCTCTGCTCTTGTGAATATTTCACTGACCAGCACTGGCTTGCTCTGAATGCTTCTCTTCAGGAGCAGAATTTTGTGCCCCTTATTGCTAAGTGTCAGTGGGGCTTGGCTCAATACCTGTATGGAAAAGGTTGAGAACCACTGTCTTAATCATATGGATGCTGCATGGCATCACCACCAGGCACTTAAACAACCTTAACTGTGCCCTATGTGTGCATTTGAAGAGCAGCAGTGAAAATTGCCAATTCTCTGAGGAATATGAAGAAACCATAATGCACCTCGTCACAGTGTTGTTAGGGACAGTATGTGGTTAAGGAAAACGGGGCGAGTATAGGACATTCCTTCCTGACCCTTGAAGCAATCCCTTTGCTTTGACGCATGTGATGATCACCTGTATCGTCTTAGTCGGCAGAACTACATATATTCTTAGTGTCATAATATTTTCAGAGCCTTTTAAAATTCTATTCACAACTACTGGCCTTGGTTTTCTGTGACAATGAACGCCTCTCCCTTTTAACACATTCCATTCTTCTCTCCACCAAAGGCAAACAACTTAAGTTGTCAAGACCCCATCTTCCCTAACTGCAAAAGTTCAAGTATCCTGCTATAAATATTAGACAGGCACTATCTCCTTGTTCCTCAGTTGCATTATCTGTCTGCCACCTGCCATCAGCATAATTTGAGTACCTTCCACATAAAAATCAACAGTCCCTAGATTTCATGGAACCTCTGGCTTTTCTTTTTGGGGTAAAAAGTCCAGTTGGGGTAGCGTTTTTGGTTTTGATTGTTTAAGTTTTCTTCATTAATTTTTTGGGGTAGAGGTTGGTTGGGGTTGTTTTTTTTTTTTGGTAGAAGGGTGTGTGTCAATGTAGTGTGTCATTCTTAGGACAGAAAGGCATTTTTAAAGGAGGAAAGTTTTGCACTGTTTCTCATGACACCCAGACTCTAGATTACCTAATCACCTCTAGAAGTTTGTCCCATAGCTTGATCCCCTCAACCAACACCAGAGATAAAATGGACTTAAATAAAGCAGGACCTCTGAGAAAAGACTGCTTCTAAATCAGGCTTTTATGGGGAAGCAGTACCTAACTGACTGACTCCTCCCTCAGAGCATTTCTCCATGACTGCACCAGATGAAGCCCCATAAAACTAACAACTGTGTTAAATCTTACAGCTCTTTTGAAAAATAATGCTTTTGTTTCTACCAATGTGTCCCAAAAGAATTCTGTTGAAATGTAGATAAAACTGACAGACCCTAAGGAATTCCCCTTAGAACAGTTCCCTTTGCAGGAAGAAAGGCAGGAAAGACAATATTACTCACCGTGGAAGCTGCAGAAAAGACTGGAGGAAAAGGGATTCCCGTATCTAGTGGGACCTGGGGCAGCTTTCCTGGCCCAGAGTGTAGCAGATCTCTGAGACTGGAGCCTTCAGCTTTGTTACTAGATGCAACTGGGCCCAACAAGAGACTATTAAACAGTTTTGGGGTTAATGGAGAAACTTTTGTACTGGAGTTGAAAGAATCCAATCCAAAGGGCGAATGGGATTCTTTATTGAGCACTGATCTCAGGGATCCAGCTTCTGTAAGGAAGAAAAATCACAACTGGGTGAGACAAACATCATTAAAGATCCACAAAAGAGAAAGTTCTGTGAAGATGACTGTCCAAGTATTATCCTTCAATATAACATGGCTATAATCCCGTGACAAACCACAGTACAGTTTACCTGGATGTTAAGGCTCAAGAATGATATTGTACAATATTGGATGAGGCAAACGTAAGCATCCTGTTTCAGTTATGCCTCACCAACAGCTTTAATACATCATGGTGGGTTAAGAATTTGGAGGGTCCAGTAGATGATTTGGACCCGAAGTATTTAATTTACAAGGAACTGCACTCGTGTTTGAATCAGACGCTCATGAACTGACCCTTTTGCCTTCCAAATTAGTTTTGGATTCTTCAGAATGAATACAGAACCCTTTTGCAGGATTTTAAATGCAGTAGAGAGAACGCTACTGTTGATTTGACCTAGAAAACTAGGGAAACATTTGTGAACATAAAATTGAAAAGTGAAAACAGAAGAGATTTTCTGGGATTGTTAAAAAATGCCTATCACTGATAACCATGAACAAAATACAAAATTGTGTGCTATAATTCCCATACTTCTAGGTAGGTACAATATACAAGAGCTAGCCCAACCTGTCTTGAATGTAATGCTGCCTTTGTGAATAGGTCATAGTCTTGACAGTTCCTTAAGCATACCTTCAGCCTCTAGGTGCTTAGGAAATGCACTTTTTATATTAAGAAGTGGCACCTTAGAGACTAACACATTTATTTGAGCATAAATAAGCTTTCTGGAGCTACAGCTCACTTCATCGGATGCAAGCCAAACACCAAAATTAATTTTAGCACCAGTTTCCACAAAGTAACTAATTCTTATCTGAAGGGAATGTTAGTCAGACTTTACATCAGGAGATCATTTCTACATACTCTCACGGAAAAGACAGCATACATAACAAAATGGGTACCTGATAAATATGCCCACCCCTCCAGCCTCCCTCCCCCGCTCCCATATCCCTCCAGCTCCTGCATGTATGTTATTTCTCCATCTCTTTCAGGAGGTTTCTACGTGGTTAACCCCTACTTAAAGAAAAAAGATCCAAAGAGGCAAGTGCAGACGAATGATGCTGGTCTTCCCTAAGCACTAAGGACTCCCTCCAAGGATGGTAACCAAGCAGCACTCCTTTGCTTCCAAACATTAAGGGGGAGATCTTTGCCTCACCTTTTGTTTCTTCTTTTGCTTTTTGTGTTGCTAAATCTGCAAGCCAGTGCAAGGCTGATGAGGGGGATGTTTCTGGACACAGTGGCCTGCTAGATTTTGTTTCAGTGGGGTTGCTGGTTGGCGAGGTCTCTGTTTTTGCAGAATCCTCAGTTCTTCCATCTGTGGCCTCAGGTTTAGGATCAGTGTCCATTTCTAGTTGCCCCAATCCTGCTGCTCCTGCCCCACTGGAGAAGGTGCCCTCACTTCCAGAGGCTGATGCACCAGGATTTATACTGGGAAGCTAAAAACAAAAGATTACATGTGCTGCAGTCAAACGCTGACTCTGGGGAGAAAATTACATTTTTGATGGACGGGGGGGGCGGCGGGGGGGGAGTTAACCAGACAACAACAATATGACAGTGATAGTCTATCACTAGGGTGGGCTGTGAGGCTGGTAGAAGGCTTAATATGTTTTGTCTTAAAAGAACGTTGAGATTGATTTTCTAACTCCAAAGCCACGAAGATCCTGGAAATGGCTTAAAGGCCTTCATGATTTGAATGTTCAGTGACCAATCAGATCTGTACTTTTATGAATGCATTTTAAAATAGTGAATTTTTGGAAATGAATGTAATGTAATGTACAAATTTTTATTGTGTCCACTGCTCCAGCTCTCAGTATGCTATTTTATACTGTTAATCTGGGGCAGGACTGTATGTATCCATCTCTATCACCTAGCACAGTGGAGCCCCAATCCCAATAAATATTGAGATTGTTTCAATGTTACTTTGCCCTTCTCACCTCCCCACAATGGGGTTCCGATACCTAACTGGGGTCTTTAAGTGCTACACTAGCACATGAGGATATATTTATGAGCAGTCTTTTGGAATTACTTTGTGTTTTTATTTTATGGGATAGGCACCTCAGGGTAGGTGCCCAGTGTCACATTTTAGAAATCTGAATAAATATTTCATACTGGCAATAAAACATAGGCACATATGAAATGCCAGACTTATCAGACCACACTTCACCTAATCCAGCATCCACTGATTTAAACAAAGACCTTATATGACTTTCTATACTATTCTCAATCCCATTCCGCTCCTGCAGCTGCACACTGAGTGGGGGTTTTCATTAAGCAAATAGTAAATATTAATAAATGCCTATCTCTTACACTATTTTTCACCAGTAGATCTCAAATCACTTTTCAAAGGGAAGCATCATTATCCCGAGTGGCCAAGTCAGGAATAGAACCCAGGACTCCCAAGTCCCAGTCCAGTGCTTTACCCATTAGACCACACTGAGCTCTACAATGATACCCAGGTTCCTCTCCAGAGTTATTTCATTTTAAAACCTTGTATGGTCCATTGTAGTTGAATTTTTTCCCTGCAACTTGCAGTCATTGAGCTTCATTTGTCACCATGCTGCCCATTCACCTAGCGTGGTTAGGTCTCTCTCAACTTCCTAACAATCTCCTCTCACTTATCTAAATAACTGTTACAAGAAAATTTCTCTCTGACTACTCACTCCCCTTTCCAGATCATTAATAAGAATGTATTAAACACTGGACTTATTACAGAACCTTGTGACATCCTGATGTTAATCTTTTGCCATGACGAAAATTGACTATTTAATTCCACTCTGACTTATGACAGTACTGTAGCTTATTTCTCATTAATGATTTTCCTTGCCTGTCTTGAGTGAGACTTTATCAAAGGTCTTTTGAAAGTCTAAATAGTTACATCAACCACTTCTCCTTTATCCACAACTGTATTGAAACAGTCCGAGAATTCTAACAGATTAGAGAGAGAGTTTTTCTTTACAGAAACTGTGCTAGTTAGACTACTATATCATGACTAAGGCTGCGAGTTTGTCACAGAGGTCACGGATTCCGTGACCTTCTGTGACCTCCGTGACTTCTGCGGTGCCTGGTGCGCCTGGCCTGAGGGTCACCCGAGTAGCTCAGGCAGCCCCTGGGCCAGTCACATCGGCCGCTGCTGGGGCAGTCTTGAGCCACCACACTCCCCTCCCCCAGCAGCAGCATGAGTTTGGGTGTGGGAGAGGGCAGAAGCACAGGATGGGGTGAGGGCGCTTACCTTGGGGGGCTCCCTGGAAGCCGCAACATCCCTCAGCTCCTAGGCGGAGGCATAGCCAGGCAGCTCTGTGTGTTGCTTCCACCTGCAGGTGCCGCCCCCACAGCTCTCAATGGCCACGGTTCCTGGCCATTGGGAGCTGCGGAGCCGGTGCTTGGGGTGAAGGCAGCACACAGAGGTGCCTGGTCATGCCTCCGCCTAGGAGCTGAGGGAGGGGAATGTCGCCGCTTCCAGGGAGATGCGGAGCCAGGTAGGGAGCCTGCCAGCCCTGCCAACCATCCCCACCCCTCCCAGCACCAGCGGAGGTCCTGGGCCGCGTGCCGCTGCCCCCCCGCCCCCCCAAAGCACCTGCGACACTCCCGGGCCACCCCACACACCAAGCACTGAAGAAATCATTTAGCTTCTCAGCAATATCCTCATACTGTCTGGCACTTCTAATACCCCTCTCACATTTTCCTGATGTAATTTATGCTCATATTTAGTGATTTCACTTGGATCAGATTTTCAAATTTTGAAGGATTTTTTTTGGCTCAAATATCCTCTCTAATGTACCATTGAGCCATAATGGTTTATCCCTTGGCTTCTTCATTTCCTTTTTGTTCATCAGTACACATGCCTTTTGAGACATTTTTGTAAGTAGCATCTCTGCCACCTCTAAAGTTAAAAGTAAAGGAAGTAAAACAGTCTTTTTGATTAACTTTCTCATTTATTGAAATCTCCCTTCTTAAAATGTAGTGTCACTTTTTGATACCCTTTCTCCTCGTAGGATGCTGAACCTACCTAATTATAATGTGGTCACTATCAATTAGTGGCTCAAGCTACTACTCCTTCTTGAATTAACTCATTTGTGTTACTTATAATTATGTAGAGAATAGCGTTTTCTTGTGTGTTCTAGATCTATTCCAAGAAGCAGTCAACCATTTCAAGTGTCAAGGATTGTTTCTCAAAACTTTGCCCGGCTGTGTTATTTTACTGCTTATATGTGGATGTTTGACGCCCCCCATCATCATAATCATCCTGCTAATTTTATCAAAGAGCAAAATCTATGCATATGTCAAATCAGCATAATATTTCAGAAAGCCATAAGAAATGAAGTAAATGCATTGCTGGCATATTCCCCAGTGTACCTTTCCTTCAAGGTTTTGGCAGAGATACCATAAGTCTTTTACAAAAATTTCTACAAAATAAAAAACAAGCCTAGCACAGACATCCAGCTAGCGAAGATTGTGTATAACATGCTCCCCACCTCAACAAGTTTCTGGGTGCCAGAAGTAGCGATGCTCAGTGATAATCCTGACTGAGTTAAGGCACCCAGCAGAAACTGCTGAGATTCTAAGCGCCATGTTATACAGAGGTCAGACTAAATGTTCTAATGGCCCCTCCCTTTTGGCCTTAAAATCTATGAATGCAATATCCAGTGTCCACAAAGGTCAAGCACAGGAATTCTATCCATGGATTCCCAGCTCACGTACCTGTGACATCCCATTTGTGACAGCAGGTCTCAACACAGATTTGTTCTGCCGGTTAATACATGGACAGTTGGCTTTAATTCCCCATTTGCCTCTGGCTGCATGTACCATGTCTCCTATATTGTAAAGAGCTAGAAAGAAAGTTACAAGTTTTCGTACATATGCTCATAAAAACTATGAAGTGAGGCCTTGACTGAACTTCAGGACCAATTTTTCCGCCTAGTCACAAGAATCCTTAATTTTAAGGCTTCATGATCAAGATACATGTGTTAACCAGAGAGTGCTGCATAACTATGCTCACATAGGACTGGCTTTCAAAATCCAGTCAGAAATGCCATTATAACACTGAATACTTATATTTTCCTTCAGAGGACAAGAGCACTAGTACCTTCCCCATAAATTAAACTACATTTGGTTCATATCTTTTGAAAAGACTTCTGAAAATTAAAACAAGAGTCATGTGCTTTGTATCTGCAAATCTTGGAGTAGCACACTGGATATGTTTTATCACTTTGTATTAGCAACTCATTCTCATCTGCACTATTTTCATCTTTTTCTCCACACCTTCCTCCAAGAGAATGTCTTCCCCCCTCCCCCATATTACCTCCTCCCTGATCCTTCCCAAATAAGGAGACAACTAGAAAACAAAACTATCACTGCCTCCTCTCCTGCTTCCCAAAATAGGGAAGAAGATATCTAGAAACCAGAAGGAAGGAGTTCAAGTATTACCTGTTCCAGGGATGATCTGTGTTGGCATAAGATTCTCCGGTTCATGGGACTGCCCCTTTGCACACTTCAACCATGAGAAAACCTCCTCATCACCAATCTCCTCTGTCTCTGAAATGGACAGAACCAGATCATTTACTACCTTGCAAAAGTCACTCAGGCTTACTGTACTTATTTCTTCACTGCAACAGTTAGCTCAAGTTAGGCCTGATTTACACTTAAAATTTAGATAGACATAACTACACTGCTCAGGGGGTGCATTTGTCATAGCTATGCTAACCTAACCCGTGGTGTAGGCGCACCTGGGTTGACAAAAGAATGCTTCCATCAACCTAGCTACCACAGTGATAGAAAACCCCCTTCCGTAACTATAGAAAGCATCTGCACTACAAGAGCATTGCCACAGCACCGTAGCTGTGCTGCTGTAACACAAGACCTGAATATTAAATGTATTTAATTAAATTAAATGTAAAAATGTAATAAGAAAAGCCAAAAAGGAGTTTGAAGGACAGCTAGCCAAAAACTCAAAAGGTAATAAAAAAACAACAAAAACAACAAAATATTTTTAAAGTACATCAGAAGCAGGAAGCCTGCTAAACAACCAGTGGGGCCCCTGGACGATCGAGTTACAAAAGGAGCACTTAAAGACGATAAAGTCATTGCAGAGAAACTAAATGAATTCTTTGCTTCAGTCTTCATGGCTGAGGATGTTCGGGAGATTCCCAAACCTGAGCCGTCGTTTGTAGGTGACAAATCTGAGGAATTGTCACAGATAGAAGTGCAATTAATTTGGAATTAATTGAGAAACTTAACAGTAACAAGTCACCAGGACCAGATGGCATTCACCCAAGAGTTCTGAAAGAACTCAAATGTGAAAATTGCAGAACTATTAACTATGGTTTGTAACCTGTCCTTTAAATCAGGTACTGTACTCAGTGACTGGAAGATAGTTAATGTAACGCCAATATTTAAGAAGGGCTCTAGAGGTGAACCTGGCAATTACAGACTGGTAAGTCTAACGTCAGTACTGGGCAAATTAGTTGAAACAATAGTAAAGAATAAAATTATCAGACACGCAGAGAAGCATAAATTGTTGCACAAAAGTCAAAATGGTTTCTGTAAAGGGAGATCATGTCTTACTAATCTATTAGAGTTCTTTGAGGGGGTCAAACAAACATGTGGGGGATCCAGTGGACACAGTGTACTTAGATTTCCAGAAAGCCTTTGACAAGGTCCCTCACCAAAGGCTCTTATGTAAATTAAGTTGTCATGGGATAAGAGGGAAGATCCTTTCATGGATTGAGAACCGGTTAAAAGACAGGGAACAAAGGGAAGGAATAAATGGTAAATTTTCAGAATGGAGAGGGGTAACTAGTGGCGTTCCCCAAGGGTCAGTCCTAGGACCAATCCTATTCAACTTATTCATAAATGATCTGGAGAAAGGGGTAAACAGTGCGGTGGCAAAGTTTGAGGCTCCTCTGCACTTGTTCCCGAGACCTGCCCTTGATGATATAATCATCGAGATACAGGAAGACCTGGACCCCTCGATACCTCAGGTAAGCAGCCACTGGTGCTATACATTTTATGAACACCACTGGGGGTGATGAAAGGGTAAAGGGCAACGCCATGAATTGGAAATGGTGTCCACTCACTATGAAACGAAGGAAAAGTCTGACTTTGAAATATGGAAATAATCATCCTTCAAGTCGAGGGCGGCATACCAGTCTCCTGGATCCAGGGAGGGGATGATGGAGGCCAGGGAGACCATGCAAAACTTCAGCTTGAGAGACTTGAGGCGTCGCAGGTCCAGAAAGCGTCTGAGGACAACTTTTGCTTTTGGGATTAGGAAATAGCAGGAGTAGAACCCTTTTCCTTTCATGTCCCGAGGGACTCCCTCCATCGCCCCCAGCTGCAGGAGGCTCCCGACCTCTTGAACGAGAAGCTGCTTGTGAGAAGGGTCACTGAAGAGGAACAAGGAAGGGGCAGCCGAGAATTGCAGGGTGTAACCCTGGGATACTGTCTCTAGTACCCAGTGATCCGAGGTGACCTACAACCAGACCGAATGGTAGGGACAAAGACACTGATGAAAGAACAAGGTGGATCTGGGGAGTTGAATGGGACGCACCTCGAGAACACCTTCAAAATGAGTGCTTCTGGCCCCCAGGATGCTTTGCCAGGCTGGGGTGCATGGGTGAGTGGGAGGAGGAAGGGTGATGATGACTAAAGCTCGTGTCTCTATCCCTTCTCCTTGCAGACGCCTGTCCAGGCAGCCAACGCCTTGGCGGCAGCCGGAACAGCTTCCTCGCCAATTGTGGCATATGCAGACCCACAGAGCGAAGGGTGGCCAGAGTGTCCTTTAGGCCATGCAGCCTTGCATCAGTCTGCTGTGCAAAGAGACCATTCTCATCAAATGGAAGATCTTGACTTGAGACCGGCATTTCCCACAACAGGCCAGCAGTCGGAAGCCAGGAGCTGCACCTCATGACCACCACCGATGCAACCACCCTAGCCAGCAAGTCAGCACCTCACTGCTGCAGTACCCTCCTCCACCAGGGTACCAAACTCCTGGGCCAAGGACTCCTTGAACTTATGGAGGGAGTCCCAAGTTGTATCTGCCCAAAAAAGCCTTGTAGTTTGCCACCCGGAAGTGAAGGCTGGCTGTGGAATAAATTTTCCTTCCAAAAAGGTCCAGTCCGTTGGCCTCTATTTTTGGGGGTTGAACTAGTGTGCCCGTTTGTCCTTCTCTTTGGCCGCAGAGAGGACCAGTGAGCCTGGAGGCGGGTGGGTTTACAAGTATTTGAACCCCTTGGCTGGAAGGCATGGATGATGGGGTTTGCCAGAGGGCCTTGGCTATTTTTAAGACCCCCATCATGCACCTGCAACACAGGCAGGAGTAGATGCCGAGAGCACGCTGAACAGGGTGTCTGCCTGTTCGGCCATCTCCTGTATCTCCAGGCCCATCACTTCTCAGCCATCCAACGAAGCAGGGCCTCGTGCTCTCTGAAGTCCTCTGGCAGGCTGGCACTCAAGGGCCCCGCCACCACCTTGTCCGGGGATGAGGCTGAGGACTGGACCACCGGGGGAGGCCTCGAGGGAAGGGGGTTTTGGGGTGGACACTCGCTCCTCTACCCCGACCTCCAAGTACACTTCACGCACCAAGCCCAGTGTTGCCAGTGCCATCAGCTGTTGCTCCAATGCGGCGGTCAAGAATGGTGCAAAGGGGGCATCGGCATCACTTCCTCTCCACCCCCTCAGCTGTGAGGGGAATGAGGCAAGAGTCTGCCACAAAGTATTCGTAGTGGCTTGAATCGTTTTAATGAGTGGCAGTGCCACTCCTGATGGCTCTTCAGAGGTTAGTGTGTCCACCATGGGGACCTCAGACTCGACCACCTCCTCGGCCTGTAGCCCCATGTTATGGGTGACCCTGCGCAACAGTTCCTGGTGCGCTCTATTATCAATGGGGGACAGCCCAGAGGACGAAGACCCGCCACCATCTCATCTGGCGAGGATGATGACTAAGTCCTAGATGGTACCAGACCCTCTTGCCCCTCTGGATGCATCCTGCTCAGTGCCATGCTGTTCGGCACCGACAGTGGCCTTGGTGCCCATGGTGGAGCCAGGACCCGGACGGGGCTCTGCACCATGGAAAGAGAGGACTCGTTGCCTTGAGGTGAGGGACAGTGCAGAATAGGGGCGCATCCTTCTGAAATTACAGAGGGTGAGTCCCTGGAGTAAAGAGCCCTGGGTCTGGTGGTATGACCACGGGGTCCAGAAAAGCCATTGCGCAGCCACGGTGCCACTGCGCCTGCCACACCACCACCCCCACCTGCTGCCTGTGGCGCCACCTCGCCGATCGGTGCCGACTGCGCCTAGCATAGTAGGAATCCACCTCCGAGTCCAATGATGAGGAACCTGAGTGCGGAGACCATGGCGGTGCCAAGCAGAGAAGGCAAGCGGTGCCTCATCATCGCTGCACCTTGCAGTGCTGGAGGACTGTGGAGCCGTCATGGCAATCAAGCCCCTGGCCGCCTCAAATGTGTCCGGCGTGAAAGGGAGCTCCAGCTCCTCCACATGGCACACTCTAGCAGGAGAAACCAAAAGCATTGGACTCGCGGGACCCCTTTGCAGGCCCAAAGTCAATAGTGCTGGCTCCTGTGAGACCGGCACCAGATGCCCCTGCACGGGACACACACCAGTGGCGCTGTTAGACCCAGCTGCTGTCACCGTGGGCGAGCGCCCTCTATCGGTCTTCTTGTGCCGCTTATGTGGCACCAGTGAGCCCAAGTGGTGCTGTGTTGCCTCCGCGGGCTTCAGCATCGGGCAGTGACAGTGCTGAGGGTCTCTATGCCTAGAGTCCTTCCTCGGTGCTGTTTCTTTAACGGAGGCCAGAGCGCTCCACAAGGAGGTGCTCAGTGCAGCCTCCTGCTGGCCCAGAGCCAGCTGGGGACGGAGAGCTGCCTCTGTAAGGAGTTCTTAGAGCCTGAAGTACCTTTCCTTCTTGTTCTTGGGCGGAACCCTTTGCACATCTTGCAGTGATCTGATCTGATGTGCCGTGCCTCCCCAAGACACTTAGGGCAGGAGTCGTGGGGTCCCCTGTTGGCATGGGCTTGTGGCAGGTGCCGCACGGCTTAAACCCTTGGGATCGAAGCATGCTCCTGGAGCCCAAGGGGGAGAAGCCCCCCACTTCTACTTAACTAACTACTACTTAACTACAGGATAATCTAAAGTCAGATCACTAGGGAAAATGCTTGCCAAGGCAAGAGAGACACGCAGCTCCAACTGTCACTGGCAGTAAGGAACTGAAGAGGCGGTGGGTCGGCAAGGACCTATATACACCGCCATGAAGGCTCGATTCCAGGAGTCTCCACACCCGACCCAACAGGTACCACTAGGGGAAAAACCTTCCAATGACTGTGCACGCAGTGCATGCACACCTGCTTGGAATCAACATGAACAAGCACTTGAAGAACAGGGAAGACAGGTGTCAACAGGGGAGTACAGGGCAGAACAGAACAGAAAAAACCTCCCCCACTCTGTCAAACCCCTCCAACCTCTCACATCAGTAATCCCTAACTCACCCTTAAAAACTCCAGCTAGTTCTCAGGAGTTTTTTACCTGGAAACTAGCCAGTTAAAGGGCTGTGGACAAATCTGGTACTCACCGCTACGTGGACGGTTCTTCCTCAGCCGATAACAGTCCAGACAGACTCCAAAACCACATTTGCGACAAACCCAATGAATATTAAAGAGGGTTGTCTCACATACATCGCACATCTCCCTCACGCCACGGACAGCTCGCTTCCAGGCTACTTTCTCTACAAAGAAAAGGAGGAACATTTCAGGAATGAACGCTTGGATAATGGATTGTACAGCCCAGTGCGTAACCCCACTTGCTATCTTTAAGCACAGGACAGCACAGGACATACTCTTCACTGGAGTATGTCTCTATGCAAAAGCTATTTGGGAGTACTGAAAGAGACCTGCGGGCAGCAAAAGCTTCAAATACAGTGCTTTAATTCCATTTCTCCCAAGTGAATTTGGAAATATCTTAGAAGCACCACAGATAGAACCATTCACTGAGACAAGACTTCCTGAGGGGAGTTTGGGAGAGAACAGTTTGACATCAGATAGACATCTGCAGTACTGATCTTGTGACACTTATTTCTACCATTGGAAAAGGGGAAAAAACCAAGCCTCCAAGAGCTGTAAGAAGCACAGGGGTATTTTGTGTGATTCACACAGAGTTTCAGCAAAAGGTATAAGAGAACTTACAGAAACTTCTGTGAAACTAGAAAACCTTATATTAATTACTACCTGTAAATAAAGTTTTAAAGCCCTCTATAGATGACAAGCGTATGATTTTAGTAATTTATCATAGACCTACCAGCTTCCTGGGTTTTCAGACTGACAGATCTGTAGGGAATATTCCCTCCAATTGGCTACTTTTCCCCTTTCCCCTATGGCCATCCTCTGCATATACGCATGTAATGGGTTAAACCCCTATATCACCAAGGAACGGATCTTCTCCTTGCGCTGGCAGAGCTGGATCTAGCATAGCTCAGTCTGTCAGCCAAGCCAGGCCCTGTTGGGTGTGGGAAGAGGCATGTCCCTTCCCCTGAAGATCCTGGAGCTCTTCTTGGATGGGGGCTGCACAATGGGGCACCCCCTAAAGATAGCAGGATGGGAGGATACAGGCCTTCACACTAGAGCAGAGGTATGTGAGGGGACTGGGCAGCATATCAAAGGCAATGCATGAGGGCAGAGACTTGGGGGGTGGAGGAGGGGAGGGGAGCCACCAGACAGCAACACATTTGTTTCAGGCTTGGATTGTTGTTGTTGGATTTTCAGGGGGGGGGGGGGGGGGGAAGCGCTCCAGGAACCTTACCCACTGACTGGGACCTCACTGGTTAGGCAACAATTTCTCTAATGAGACAAGAGGCAGCAGTATTTTCACTCTCTTCATTGTTGCTACTGAAAGCAGAGGCAGGAAGATCCAGAGAAAGGTGGGGAGTTGATCTGAGAGTCTGTTAGGTATTAACAGAATGAGTACTTTACCAGCAGGGGTGACAGGTTTGTAGAAATTCTGGTGGTGCCCAGAACCCGCCCCAACTCCGCCCCTCACCTGCTCTGGGAGGGAGTTTGGGGTGCAGGCCCTAGGCTGGGGCAGGGGATTGGGGTGCAGGCTCTGGGAGGGAGTTTGGGATGGGAGGGGGTGCAGGGGTGAGGGCTGTGGGGTGAGGCTGCAGATGAGGGGTTTGGGGTATGGAAGGGGCTCAGGGCAAGAGTAGGGGTGTAGGGGGTGAGGGCTTTGTCTGGGGCTGGGAATGAGGGGTTTGGGGTGTCGGAGGGGCTCAGGGTGAGAGTAGGAGTGTGGGGGGTGAGGGCACTGTGATGGGGCTGAGGGGTTAGAGACACTCAGGGCTGGGGCAGAGGGTTGGGGTGCAAGGGGATCAGGGGTTTGTGGTGTTGGAGGGGGCTTGGGCAGAGGATTGAGGGTGTGGTGGGGTGGTGAAAGATCTGGCTGGAGTATGGGCTCTGGGGTGGGGCAGGGCTGGGGATGAGTTTGGGGGTACAGGCAGACTGCTCCGGGACAGGGGCTGGAGAGGACTCCCCCCAGCCCTTTCCCTGCCAGCAGCAGCAGCAGCAGCGAGCTCTGAGGGAGGAGCCCCTCTTTCCTGCTCCCCCAGCAGCACACTCACCCCCACCACTGTCACTGCATGTACTCCTAGGAACCCTCTCAGGTCCATGAATCTCCCTCGCCTCCCCCGTGGTGGGTGCTGCGTGCACCTCCTCCCCTGCTGTTGCCCCTGACTGTAGCCTCACTGGGGGTGAGGGATGGGGCTGCCTCCTTGCCCAGCATGGGGCAGGAGCGGTGACTGAGGGCAGGGGGCCCCCTGTGCTGGTGGAGGGTCCCGCCAGAAAAGCGAAGGGTCTGAGGGGGAAGGGCAGGCTCAGTCAGTCTGCCCTGGCAGTGGAGATGGGGGGGCACTAGGACCCTGTGGTAGGGGAAAGGCAGCCAATCGGCAGAGATTTCCCCACAAACTAGAGGTGTCTATGTGGAAAAGCCATAGAATTAGCAGGTCTGGGGGTGTGCGTGCATATGGAACCAGTGGATGGGTGACTAAAGAATTAACTGTATCTGGGGAGCACATACAATAGGCATATAAGGCGGGCATGGGTGTGAAACTGCTAATATGTATCAAAATTCATGAGCATTTATCTGAATTCATGTAAATATATACTAAAATCTGTAGGATTACAGTTTGTAAATGTTGGTAGGTTTGTCAAAGAATTTAGTTTGCCTTTTTCAAAATTGGAACAATTTAAATCTAGGTAACATTCACAACATCCATGCTGAAAAATTATGTAAAAGAGTTGCAAAGTCAGAGAAAACCCATTGGTTCTTACTAACTCTTAAACAGAAAATATATTTAATTACAAAAATACTGTTTCCCGTTTTTCACATATGCAATTTCTTGAAAAAAATTTCTTTAACAGGAAGGCTTTCTGTTCATGTTTTCTGCCAAAAGGTAAAGTTGATTTTGTAAGTGTGAAGAAAATTTTGAACCATCTGAGTTAAGGAAAGTTACACTTTCTTTCTTAATGCAGAGGAAAAAGTGTTTAAGTACATTCTGACAGGGTTGAATCAAAGCATCTTAACATTTGGATGCTGAACCCCTGAACAGAGCTTATTAGGAACTCTGCGATTTTGCTATGCTTGAAATTAATTGGTTTTGATGAAGGTTTGACAAATGTATTCTGAGCACATGCAGTTGAAAGTTTACAACTAGAGATGTGCAATTTGGCAAACACACAGACATCCCAGACCACCAAACCCAGAACCATTAGCCTCCCAACACACTAAAGCTCAGCTTTTTCTTGGAGCATTTCAGAGGCAAAATGGGGTGAGATGAGGACTGTACTATGGTTAGTGTGGTGCAAAGGAGTGAATTTTGGTCATACAGGCAGTCAGCAGTGGATTCAAGAAGTTCTGCCATTAAGAAATTGCAATAAATAGCATACGCATCCATGATCAGTGGCCCAAAGTCTTACTCCATCCCAAAGTAGAGCTGCCTATGTGAACAGTAGATTACATTCATTTCATTTTCTCAGGGTCTTGGGTCAGTCAGTTGCTGAAGGGAAATAATTTTTGCATTTCCTTATTTAATATGGAATTAACAGTTTCTGGCAACTTATTTGTTCTTTCACAGGACAACCTGTTCTGACGGAAGAGGAAACTCTCTGAAGATGGTCTCAGTTTCTCACACACTCTAGAGGAAGAAACACAACCTCCTCTTTGGAAAAAGGAAAGCAGAAGTGTTACAAGGATCAAAATGTATTCCTTCAGTCTAGGGCTGTCGATTAATTGCAGTTAACTCATGTGATTAACTCAAAAAAATTAATCACCATTAAAAAAATTAACTGTGATTAACCACAGTTTTCATTGCACTGTTAAATAGAATACCAATTGGAATTTAATAAATATTTTTGATGATTTTCTACATTTTCATATACACTGATTTAATTTACAACATAGAATACAATATATATTATTTATTACAAATTTGCACTGGAGAAATGATAAACAAAAGAAACAGAATTTTTCAATTCACCCTATACAATTACTGTAGCGCAATCTCTGTCGTGAAAGTGCAACTTACCACTGTAGGGGTTTTTTTTTGTTTGGTTGTTTTTTTTACATAACTGCACTCAAAAACAAAATAATGTAAAACTTCAGAGCCTAAAAGACCACTCAGTCCTACTTCGTTTTCAGCCAATCGCTAAGACAAACAAGTTTTTTTACATTTCCAGGAGATAATGCTGCCTTTTTCTTATTTACAGTGTCACCAGAAAGTGAGAACAGGCATTTGCATGCAGTTTTGTAGCCGGCATTGCAAGGTATTTATGTGCCAGATATGCTAAACATTCTTACGGTCCTTCATGCTTTGGCCACCATTCCAGAGGACATGCTTCCATGCTGATGACTCTTGTTAAAAAAAATAATGCATTAATTAAATTTGTGACTGAACTTCTTGGGGGGGAAATTGTATGCTTCCTGCTGCTTTACCTGAAGTCTGCCATATATTTCATGTTACAGCAGTCTTGGATGATGACCCAGCACATTTGTTTTAAGAACACTTTCACGGCAGATTCCACAAAATGCAAAGAAGATACCAATGTGAGATTTCTAAAGATAGCTCAGCACTCGACCCAAGGTTTAAGAATCTGAAGTGCCTTCCAAAATCTGGGAAGGACAAGGTGTGGCGCATATTTTCAGAAGTCTTAAAAGAGCAACACTCCAATGCGGAAGTTACAGAACCCGAACCACCAAAAAAGAAAATGAACTTTCTGCTGGTGGCATCTGACTCAGATAATGAAAATGAACATGCGTCAGTCCGCACTGCTTTGGACTGTTATCGAGCAGAACCCGTCACAGCAGAACACGTCCCATGGAATGGTGGTTGACACACGAAGGGACACAGGAATCTTTAGCACTTCTGGCACGTAAATATCTTGCAACGCCGGTTACAACAGTGCCATGAGAATGCCTGTTCTCACTTTCAGGTGACAATGTAAACAAGAAGCAGGCAGCATTATCTTCTTCAAATGTAAACAAACCTGTTTGAGCGATTGGCTGAACAAGAAGTAGGACTGAGGGGACTTACAGGCTCTAAAGTTTTGCATTATTTTATTTTTGAATTCAGCTTTTTGTACATAATTCTACATTTGTAAGTTCAACTTTCATAATAAAGAGATTACCCTACAGGACTTATATTAGATTAATTGAAAAAATACTATTTTTTTGTTTTTTTACAGTGCAAACACATATCAAAAATAAATATGAAGTGAGCACTGTACACTTTGTATTGTGTGCTGTAATTGAAATCAATAGATTTGAAAATGTAGAAAACATCCCAAAATATTTAAATAAATGGTATTCTATTGTTTAATCGCTTGACAGCCCTACTTCAGTCCCATTCCACTGTACTGTACAGACATTACTAAAAGGAGTAAAACCAACAGCTTACGGTGTGGCTCCACCATCATCATTGCCTCCTTCTCAGACATAACAAGTTGGCAGAACTGGTCCCCAACATTGGCCAGGATATATTTAGAGGTCTCCAGGTCAATACCCTCTGCAGGGGAAGACGACGGAATCCACAGGCTCATGGCATCAGGGTCACTCTGCTGGGGATTTAAGAATCCCTCAACTCGTAGGATACCTTTCCGAGTAAATATCAGTCTGAAACAAAACAGTATAAGCTAGTCAACAAGGAGC
Source organism: Natator depressus (assembly GCF_965152275.1). Taxonomy (NCBI): domain Eukaryota; kingdom Metazoa; phylum Chordata; order Testudines; family Cheloniidae; genus Natator; species Natator depressus. The sequence continues at coordinate 232,881 of NC_134241.1, forward strand.
AGAATGGTTGCTATCTACCTTCTACAGCCATCCAAGTCACAACATGCACCCAGAAAGGAGAAGAAAGGTTTCCACCTATACTCTTCAACCAGTGCAATTCATATCTATACCCAGAAAGGCACAGCAGGTTATGTGAAGGCAATGGCAGTAGACAGCTAATAGGAAATGGATCCATCCCTTACAAGCAAGTGGTGATGGGGAGCTCTACATAAGGAAAATGATTCAGGTTTGGGAAATAACAGTACTGAAAAGTGTCAAGGGATCACTGTGATAAAAGTCATCTGGATTTATCCGGTCTGGTAGGTGACAGTATCTAAAGTCCTGTGCACTGTTCTCCATTGTGACTCTTAACACAAGTTATTTCCTAGATTCTGAAAAAATACTGTAGGGGAACGGGGGAGGGGGGGAAATCAGGAATTGGGAATAGGATACAGAACCTTTCCCTACTAACTCAAAGTTAGCCTACACTGTTAGGCCCAGATTTTTAAAGGTATTTAGGTGTTGCTGCACTCAGCGTTACAATGCCTAACTGACTTAGAAGCCTAAGTCTCATTTTCTAACGGGATTTAGGCATTATCAATAGGATTTCAGCTCCTAAATGCCTAAATCCCTTTTTAGAAAAACGAGACTTCAGCATTGCAACGCTGAGTGCAGCTATGCCTAAATATCTTTAAAAATGTGGTCCCCAGGGACAAAGTTGATGTAACTTGACAACTGTTTCAATGGCTGACATGTTAGAACTGATCTCAGCCTGGCTTATAATGGACATGCAAAATATCCACCATACATGCCACCAGTCTCAGCAAAAACCAGTGCCAGTTGTCAGAGGAAGAACTACTCTTCAGTCACAGAGGAAGCCCCCCAGATCAAAGTTGACGTACCTCTGGCAGGGGGACCACATTATATCAAGGAAGCTTGAACTTCTGCTGTACCCTCTAAGAGGAGAGCTTATTTCTCCAGAGCGTCAATCTAACTTCTCACCCTTGTACCAGTTTAGTTTTAAAACCAATGAAGGGAGAGACATAAAGCACCACCTCTCCCCCAACCATCCCCCCAACAAAAACAAACCAAACCAAAATGGTTACTAACTAAAGAGAACTGGATAAATTCATGGAGGTTAAGTCCATTAATGGCTATTAGCCAGAGTGGGTAAGGAATAGTGTCCCTAGCCTCTGTTCGTCAGAGGGTGGAGATGAATGGCAGGAGAGAGATCACTTGATCACCACCTGTTAAGTTCACTCCCTCTGGGGCACCTGAAATTGGCCACTGGTCAGTAGACAAGATACTGGGCTGAAGGGACCTTTGGTCTGACCCAGTATGGCCATTCTTATGTTCTAACCTTCCTTAACTGTTGTTCAAGATAGAATCATAGGACTGGAAGGAACCTTGAGAGGTCTAGTCCAGTCCCCTGCACTCATGGCAGGAATAAGTATTACCTAGACCATCCCTGACAGATGTTTGTCTAACCTGCTCTTAAAAATCTCCAATGATGGAGATTCCACAACCTCTCTGGGCACTTTTATTCCAGAGCTTAACCACCCTGATAGGAAGTTTTTCCTAATGTCCAACCTAAACTACCCTTACTGCAATATAAGCCCATTGCTTCTTGTCCTATCCTCAGACGTTAAAGAGAATTTTTCTCTCTCCTCCTTGTAACAACCTTTTATGTACTTGAAAACTGTTATGTCCCCCTCTCAGTCTTCTCTTCTTCAGACTAAACAAACCCATTTTTTTTTCCAATCTTCCTTCATAGGTCATGTTTTCTCAACCTTTAATCATTTTTGTTGCTCTTCTCTGGACTCTCTAATTTGTCCACATCTTTCCTGAAATGTTGCACCCAGAACTGGACACAATACTCCTGTTGAGGCCTTATCAGCATGGAGTGTGTTTGATTGGTGGTTTGAAAAGTGTGAATTGGGAATGCTTTGTTCCAGGTGAGTCTTGAGTGGGCCTGACTGTATAAAAGCCAGTCAGCTGCAAACCAGCTGAGCAGCTAACAGCAGAGCGGCTAACAGAGGGAGTTTGCCTGGGGAGAGCCTGCTGAGGCTTACATCTTGCCGGCTTCTCTGAGTAGTTACTACAACTCCTGAGTGAGCTTGTATAAGGAAGGTAATATGGATGGGGGGTGTTCAGCTGTTGTGACCTGCACTGGATGTGCCATGTTTGTCTTTCTTCCAGAGGACAGAAGCGACTTTGTCTGTACAAAGTGCAAGCTGGTCTCCATACTGGAAGAGAAGGTTCAAGGTCTGGAGCAACAGGTATCAACCCTGCGTTGCACAAGAGAAACTGAAGATTTCCTGGACAGACGTCAGGATATGCTTCTACGGGCACAATGTTCTGAAGATTCAGAGCAGGCTGCGCAGCGGGGACAGGAGGACGGTGAAGAAATTTGGCAGCATGTGACCTCCCGAAGAAGAAAGGGGAGCGTCCATGTACCAGCAACGCAGACACAGGTAAGTAACCGTTTTCATGTTCTCTCCACAGGTACTAATGCGGAGAGTGGACTAGATGATACATCTGAGGGAAGGGAACAGAAGGAGTCTCCGCCGATTGGAAGGCATGAGATGCACTGTCCTGGGGTTGGGGGTTCCACGACCACCGTTCCCAAGAGAAGGAGGTGGGTGGTGGTGGTCGGGGACTCTCTCCTCAGGGGGACTGAGTCATCTATCTGCCGCCCTGACAGGGAAAACCGAGAAGCCTGCTGCTTGCCAGGAGCTAGGATTCATGATGTGATGGAGAGACTGCCGAGACTCATCAAGCCCTCGGATCGCTACCCCCTTCCTGCTTCTCCATGTGGGCACCAATGATACTGCCAGGAATGACCTTGAGCGGATCACTGTGGACTACGTGGCTCTGGGAAGAAGGATAAAGGAGTTTGAGGCGCAAGTGGTCTTCTCGTCCATCCTCCCCGTGGAAGGAAAAGGCCGGGGTAGAAACCGTCAAATCGTGGAAGTCAACGAATGGCTACGCAGGTGGTGTTTGAGAGAAGGCTTTGGATTCTTTGACCACAGAATGGTGTTCCAAGAAGGAGGAGTGCTAGGCAGAGACGGGCTCCACCTAACGAAGAGAGGGAAGAGCATCTTTGCAAGCAGGCTGGCTAACCTAGTGAGGAGGGCTTTAAACTTGGTTCACCGGGGGAAGGAGACCAAAGCCCTGAGGTAAGTGGGGAAGTGGGATACTAGGAGGAAGCACGAGCAGGAGCGTGCGAGAGGGCAGGGCTCCTGCCTCATACTGAGAAAGAGGGACGATCAGCGAGTTATTTCAAGTGCCTATACACAAAGGCAAGAAGCCTGGGAAACAAGCAGGGAGAACTGGAGGTCCTGGTGAAGGCAAGGAATTATGATGTGACTGGAATAACAGAGACTTGGTGGGATAACTCACATGACTGGAGTACTGTCATGGATGGATATAAACTGTTCAGGAAGGACAGGCAGGGCAGAAAAGGTGGGGGGAGTTGCACTGTATGTAAGGGAGCAGTATGACTGCTCAGAGCTCAAGTATGAAACTGCAGAAAAACTGAGTGTCTCTGGATTAAGTTTAGAAGTGTGAGCAACAAGGGTGATGTCCTGGTGGGAATCTGCTATAGACCACCGGACCAGGGGGATGAGGTGGACGAGGCTTTTTTCCGGCAACTCACAGAAGTGACTAGATCACAGGCCCTGGTTCTAATGGGAGACGTCAATCACCCTGATATCTGCTGGGAGAGCAATAAAGCGGTGCACAGACAATCCAGGAAGTTTTTGGAAAGGGTAGGGGACAATTTCCAGGTGCAAGTGCTGGAGGAACCAACTAGGGGCAGAGCTCTTCTTGACCTGCTGCTCACAAACCGGGAAGAAATAGTAGGGGACGCTAAAGTGGATGGGAACCTGGGAGGCAGTGACCATGAGTTGGTCAAGTTCAGGATCCTGACACAGGGAAGAAAGGAGAGCAGCAGAATATGGACCCTGGACTTCAGAAAAGCAGACTGACTCCCTCCAGGAACTGATGGGCAGGATCCCCTGGGAGAACAACATGAGGGGGGAAAAAGAAAAGGAGTACTTGTGGCACCTTAGAGACTAACCAATTTATTTGGGCATAAGCTTTCGTGAGCTACAGCTCACTTCATCGGATGCATGAAGGAAAGGAGTCCAGGACAGCTGGCTGTATTTAAAGAATCCTTAATGAGGTTACAGGGACAAACCATCCCGATGTGTAGAAAGAATAGTAAATATGGCAGGCGACCAGCTTGGCTTAACAGTGAAATCCTTGCTGATCTTGAACACGAAAAAGAAGCTTACAAGAAGTGGCAGATTGGACAAATGACCAGGGAAGAGTATAAAAATATTGCTCGGGGATGCAGGAGTGAAATCAGGAAGGCCAAATCACACCTAGAGTTGCAGCTAGCAAGAGATGTTAAGAGTAACAAGAAGGGTTTCTTCAGGTATGTTGGCAACAAGAAGCAAGTCAAGGAAAGTGTGGGCCCCTTACTGAATGAGGGAGGCAACCTAGTGACAGAGGATGTGGAAAAAGCTAATGTACTCAATACTTTTTTTGCCTCTGTCTTCACGAACAAGGTCAGCTCCCAGACTGCTGCACTGGGCAGCACAGCATGGGGAGGTGGTGACCAGCCCTCTGTGGAGAAAAGTGTTTCGGGACTATTTAGAAAAGCTGGATGAGCGCAAGTCCATGGGGCCGGATGCGCTGCATCCGAGAGTTGGCGGCTGTGATCGCAGAGCCATTGGCCATTATTTTTGAAAACTCATGGTGATAAGGGGAAGTCCCGGACGAATGGAAAAAGGCTAATGTAGTCCCCATCTTTAAAAAAGGGAAGGAGGAGGATCCTGAGAATTACAGGCCAGTCAGCCTCACCTCAGTCCCTGGAAAAATCATGGAGCAGGTCCTCAAGGAATCAATACTGAAGCACTTACACGAGAGGAAAGTGATCAGGAACAGTCAGCATGGTTTCACCAAGGGCAAGTCATGCCTGACTAATCTAATTGCCTTCTATGACGAGATAACTGACTCTGTGGATGAGGGGAAAGCGGTGGACGTGTTGTTCCTTGACTTTAGCAAAGCTTTTGACACGGTCTCCCACAGTATTCTTGCCAGCAAGTTAAAGAAGTATGGGCTGGATGAATGGACTATGAGGTGGATAGAAAGTTGGCTAGATTGTTGGGCTCAACGGGTAGTGATCAATGGCTCCATATCTAGTTGACAGCCGGTATCAAGTGGAGTGCCCCAAGGGTCGGTCCTGGGGCCGGTTTTGTTCAATATCTTCATAAATGATCTGGAGGATGGTGTGGATTGCACTCTCAGCAAGTTTGCAGATGACACTAAACTGGGAGGAGAGGTAGATACGCTGGAGGGCAGGGATAGGATACAGAGGGACCTAGACAAATTAGAGGTTTGGGCCAAAAGAAATCTGATGAGGTTCAACAAGGACAAGTGCAGAGTCCTGCACTTAGGACGGAAGAATCCAATGCACCGCTACAGACTAGGGACCGAATGGCTCAGCAGCAGTTCTGCAGAAAGGGACCTAGGGGTGACAGTGGACGAGAAGCTGGATATTAGTCACCAGTGTGCCCTTGTTGCCAAGAAGGCCAATGGCATTTTGGGATGTGTATATAGGGGCATTGCCAGCAGATCGAGGGACGTGATCGTTCCCCTCTATTCGGCATTCATGAGGCCTCATCTGGAGTACTGTGTCCAGTTTTGGGCCCCACACTACAAGAAGGATGTGGAAAAATTGCAGAGAGTCCAGCGAAGGGCAACAAAAATGATTAGAGGACTGGAACACGTGACTTATGAGGAGAGGCTGAAGGAACTGGGATTGTTTAGTCTGCAGAAGAGAAGAATGAGGGGGGATTTGATAGCTGCTTTCAACTACCTGAAAGGGGATTCCGAAGAGGATGGCTCTAGACTGTTCTCAGTGGTAGCTGATGACAGAACAAGAAGTAATGGTCTCAAGATGTAGCGGGGGAGGTTTAGGTTGGATATTAGGAAAAACTTTTTCACTAGGAGGGTGGTGAAACACTGGAATGCGTTACCTAGGGAGGTGGTGGAATCTCCTTCCTTAGGAATTTTTAAGGTCAGGCTTGACAAAGCCCTGGCTGGGATAATTTAGTTGGGGACTGGTCCTGCTTCGAGCAGGGGGTTGGACTAGATGACCTCCTGAGGTCCCTTCCAACCCTGATATTCTATGAGTAGAGAAGAATTACTTCTCGTGTCTTGCTTACAAAACTCCTGCTAATACATCCCAGAATTATGTTTACTTTTTTTTTGCAACAGTGTTACACTGTTGACTCATATTTAGCTTGTGATCCAGGATGACTAAAACATAGCCTTAGTCAGGGGTATTTTTAGTAAAAGTCATGGACAGGTCACGGGCAGTAAACAAAAATTCATGGCCCGTAACCTGTCCATGACTTGTATTACATACCTCTGACTAAATCTGGGGATGGGGGTGGCCCAGGAGGGCTTGGGGGGGGGGGGGGGCGGGGGTTGTTAGCCCAGGTGCGCCACAGGTGCCAGCAGCCCTGGACCTCCGTTCGTGCTGGGGGTATGGAGTGGGTTGGTGGGGTGGCGGGGCTGGCAGGCTCCCTACCTGGCTCCGTACCTCCCTGGAAGCGGCAACATCCCCCTCCCTCAGCTCCTAGGAAGAGGCATGGCCAAGCAGATCTGCATGCTGCCTCCGCCCCGAACACCAGTTCCGCAGCTCCCATCAGCTGGGAACCAGAGCTGCCTAGCCACGCCTCTGCTTAGGAGGTGAGGGATGTCGCCACCGAGACAATGACTCTGGATATAAGATCCAACAGTCTGGAATTGGGTCTGTGGAAGGAAGGCTCTGGCTTAGGTTGAGTCGAGTGCTGCCCCAGTAAACTCTCTTCTCTGAACTGGAATAAAGAGTTGACTTTTGCTCATTTATCAAAAGGCCCAGCACTACGAAGATGAGCGAATGGACAGCAGTGAATTGGTAGCGGCATTGGTTTACAATAAACCTGAGTAATCTTCTGTGGCCACAGAAGATACAAATGTGAAAGTAGGCATCCTTTAAATCAAGAGAAGCATATCAGTATCCTGGATCCAGGGAAGGAATGATGGAGGCCCGGGAGACCATGCGAAACCTCAGTTTCTTGAGATATCTATTGAGGTGACAGGTCCAAAATGGGCCAAAGCTCCCCTTGACCTTTGGGATCAGGAAATATCAGGAGTAAAACCCCTTCCTCTCAAGTCTTGAGGAACCTTCTCCATGGCCCCCATCCACAGGAGGGGCTGCACCTCCCGGGCAAGGAGCTGCTTGTGAGAAGGGTCCCTGAAGAGGGACAGGAATGGAAGGTAGGAGGGAGGGGTGGATGTAAACTGAAAGGTATAGCTGATGGTCACTGTACTTAGCACCCAGCAGTCCCATGTTATGCAAGACCACGCTGGGCTGAAGTTGGATAGACAGTCCAAAAACAAAGGGCAGACAGGATCTGAAACAGGAACTGGTATAGTACCCTCAGGCACACCTTCAAAAGGTGTGCTTGGGCCCACTGGGAAGTACTTATGTGACCCCTTCTGGGAGTTTTAGGGAAGCTGTTGATGCTGCTTCTAACCTCTCCCGTTCCTTTTATAGGATTCCTGTCTCGGAGGTGGAGCCGAGAAACGTGGTGGCTGTTGGGGCCTGAAGTGCTTCCTGGAAGCCGATGGAGTGTAAAGGCCCAGGGACCTGAGAGTGGCCCCTGAGTCCTTCAGGCCCTGAAGTCTTGTGTCTGTCTGCTCTGAGAATAAAGAGGAATCTTCAAAGGGGAGATCCCGGGTGGACTGTTGGACCTCATGAGGAAGTTTGAGGACTGGAGCCAAGAGCATTGCCTCATGGTGACAGCAGAGGTCATTGTCCATTGCTGAGTCAGCTGCACCCAGAGCTGCCTGGAGAGATGTCCAAGCCACATTCTTACCTTCCTCCAAGAGGGCAGAGAATTTCTGCCTTGAGTCCTGCAGCAGAGTGTCTTTAAACTTGACTAAGGAATCCCACAGATTATAGTCATATTTCCAGATACGCAGCTGTAGGCTACCCATTGAATACATTTTTCTCCCAACCAGCTCTAGTTTTATTGCATCCTTTTGTTTGGGAGTAGCACTGGCCCTGCTGCCCCTGTCATTGGCTGCTGACACAACCAGGGACCCTGTTGGGGGGTGGGAGTATAGGTACTTGTACCCACTTGCTGGCACATAATATTTCTTTTCTGCCCTCTCTGAGGTGGGAGACAGAGAAGAAGGAGTTTGCCACAGGGCCTCGACCGAACCCATTACAATCTCATTAATGAGCAAGGCCATTTTGGAGGGAGCAGCTGCAGCCAGAATGTCAATAAGGCCGTGTCTATACTACCCACTGGATTGGCAGGTAGTGATCTATCAGGGATCGATTTATTGTGTCTAGTGTAGATGCGATAAATCGATCCCCGATCGCTCTGCCGTCGACTCTGGAACTCCACCAGGGCGAGAGGCGGAAGCGGAGTTGACGGGGGAGCAGTGGCCGTCGATCCCGCGCCGCGAGGACGCGAAGTAAGTGATTTTAAGTCGATCTAAGATACGTTGACTTCAGCTACGCTATTCTCGTAGCTAAAGTTGCGCATCTTAAATCGATCCCCCCGCCCCCGCAGTGTAGACCAGGCCTAAGGCTGTGGGATGATTCCTTAAGCTCCTCAAGCTCCAACCCCAGGTTAGCTGCTTTCCACTTCAGAAGGTCCCGATGAGCCCTGAGGTTGTCCTGAGGAAGTGAGCTACTCGGCCCCAAGACAGCCTCATCTGGGGAGGAAAAGGCAGCCACTTGCACCGGAGAAGGGACTTCTTCCTCAGCCTCAATGACATCCATGAGAACTCTATCCTGAACATCGATACCAGGGTCGGCGTCAGGTGCTGAGCGGAAAGGAGCGGTAGCCTCTCTCTTGGAATCATCAAGTATGATCAATGGTAGGGAGGACCCAGTACCAGGGGAAAACACCCAAGGGTTACCATATGGCCACTGCATAGGCCACTGACCTGTTGGCCAGGTGCTGGCAGGGGGACTCGCGCCAAGGTCAGGTGGCACATAGGCTGAATGTAGGGCTCCCCTTCCGACTCAGAAGTCCTCCCTCGGTGACCACAGTGGAGTAGTACCCCTCTCTGCCTCCATTCAATCCCAGGGGTCCGAGAACTGGAGATGGTCGTGATGACAGTATCAGGGCCAGCTTGCCCCTAGAAGGTCCCAGGGCACTCAGTCCCAGGAAGGAGCTCCAAGATCCATGCTCCTTCCTGCTCATGGACATTGGGGCCAGCAGCTGTCCCATCAGAGTTGGGGGAATCAGGAGCAAAAGTAAGTCCCTGGCTGCTGCAAAGGCCTCAGGGATCGATGGAACCATCAGACTGCTGATACCACAGTGGCTTCCAGGTGTCAGCGGAGGGTCCCGCACTGGACTCTATGTTGTGGGCATAGTTAACAATGCCACCATGGGACCGGGGGTGAAGGAGTTGCCTGATGCAGGTCACACACTGCTGCCTTGGCCGTGCTTGTCCTTCTTCTGCACTGTCGGTGTGCTGCTTTTTGTGCTTCTTCCTTGGCACTGGAGATTAACAGCGCTGGGAAGAGCACAGTGCCAGAGAAGCACTTCACAGTGAGGCTGAAGTGCTCGGTGTCAAATCAAAGTGGCTTGGCTCTGAGGCCAGTCCGAGAGCGGCTTCCATTAGGATAGCCTTCAGTCTTATTTCTTGATTTCTTTTTTTGTGCGCAGTCCAAAAGTCCTGACAAAACTGGCACTTGGCCCTCACATGAGTTTCTCTCAAGCATTTCAAGCAGCTAGAGTGTGGGTCGCTCATGGGCATAGGTTTGATGCAGGAGGCACATGGTTTGAAGGCCTGGGACCAGGTCATGCCCGGCCCCTGGAGCGAAAAGAGTCCCTCAACAATAGGGATTATCGATTTACGCTAACTACAATATCTATATGCACTAAAACTGTACTTGAACTAACAAACTGAATCAGAGTTCAAAAACCACAGAAAAGAAGTCTTGCCGAAGCAAGAGGGGTCATTCCAACAACCGTCACGGGCAGTAAGAAGGAATTGAGAGGATGCATGATGGCGGCACCTCTTATACTGGCGCATGAGCATGTGGCACCAGAGGGTGCTAGAGCCGGCCTGAAGGATACCACAGAAGGAAAAAGCTCAGACAATGGTGTACGTGGAATGTATGTGAGATGATTTTGTAGTAATATACTGTGCATTGGAGTCACTGCTTTTTATTTCTCTAAAAATTAGCTGCTTATCTTTCTCCAAACCATGCAAGCACAGTGTCAGGAGGGCCTGGTTAAGGAGATCAAGAGATACCACCCATTAAGGAACTGGGCAAGTGGTTGGTGTACCATGGAGACACACACAGATACTCTTAAGGCCAGTTACATATTTTCTCCAACATTAGCTTTGAACTGGCAAAATTCAATTAGTTGTGAGCTAGTCTAAAAATCCTAACTCTGTCCCAAACTCATTAAAGAAAGCTGGAAAAGAACAGTTATTTCAGTACAGGATCTTACTATCCAGCCGTAAAAGTTTACTGAGCTTTGGAAACAAATTCAGTCTCCTCAGACCTGGCACAAAGCCATCCAGTTAGTGTCATATAGCTGTAGCTTTTGAGTTAGCTGAAGCGGGATAACAGCAATGGCAGCTGTTCTCCTTGCAGGACAATGATAGAACTCCAGCCAGGTGACAGTTTTTGGGAATAGTCAAAACCTTCATTAGACTACCCAGGCAAGTTAAAATGTCCAGGAACAAAATATTTAGCACTTCACAAGCTTGAAGTGCTGTATAAACATTACATATGAAGCAGAGAGAGATTCAGCACCTCCGAAAATGGAAAAAGCGACAGGCCACAGTTGAGTCATCCTGCTCCTGCTCCTTAAACTTGCGGTACCGCTCCAGACGACACTCTCTACACTTGTGCAGATGAGGGGCTACATTGATGCAAGATCCATCCTGGAGGAACGGCTCTCCTGACTGCTTCAGTTTCCTCACCTTACTCATGTCTTTCAGCACAGACTGGCCAACTGTATTGAAGAGGAAAAATGAGAACCCATCAGTCAAACTACAACAGCAAATGGTCAACTCCAAGAAGCATATTTTCCAAGATCCTCTCTGAAAAGTGCATTCCTTCCAGAATAATTAACCCAGGGTTAACCCTTGAACAGCAGACTGCTCCCCCTAGTTTTGATAGAAACTTTTGCCTACAACAGGCTTCCCAAACATGCCACACCACTTCAGTGATGGGTATTTTAGAAAGAAATAATGCAGAATGTGAAAAACAATTTGGCTGAATAATGTATCCATTTAAAATGCTGAAAAATTAGCTAAATGCATCTACAAGCAATTCCAACACTTTTTACTCTTCTCAGAGCACTGGATAGTACCATATGCTTCAAAAAAAAAAAAAAAAAGGCGTAAAACTGCCTTAATAGATAGTTGTGGAATAACATGCCAATGGGAAAGTCTGTTAATGGTTATCTTTAATTCTGAAGCACACCCCTGTTAACTGTGTCCTGAACTTTCAAAGCTTGTCCATTTTTCCCTAGTGAACGTACCCGCAGATATTCTTACATCAATCATCACATCCTTTAAAAACTCCAAGCTTTTTTTCACTACTAATATTTTGTGCCCATGCTAGTGATGCAGAATTTATACCAGGGTGAAAAAAATCACAAGGTTTGCCATACAGAAAATGTGCAGTGCAAAAAAACAGTGTCCCATCCCTTCATGTTCTCACGTATTCCTGCCCTGCCCTGAACGCTTCACCTTTCAGGGGAGCTGTGCGAGGCCGGCCCTTTGGGGCCTGCTTCCCTTTCCCTTTTCCCAGCAGCAGTTCAGCATTCCGCTCTCCACTGGGGCCAAGCTTGCCAATCAGATGCTCCGGGATTCCCTTTAGACAAGCCTTGGCCTGCAGCTGCTCCTCAGAATCACTCAAGTCTGACAGGTCACTGTTGGTACTAGAATCTGAGTCCTGTCTGGATGTCATGCTCCGCTCGTCTAAAGAAAACCTTTTCACAGCTTCAAAGGGGGCTTTGTTCTCCTGTGCAAACTCTGCCTGCGAAGAGAAAAAGCCAGGAGGGTGCCTGCCAAACACATTAGAAAAAGTTTTCAGGAGAGGATTGTCTTGCTGCCCAGGCCCAACAGATGGCTTTTCTTCTGTTGGGCTGGAGGACAGTGTGGGCATCTCAATAGGCTGTGTCAGGCTACCAGTGGGTGAGCTGGAACGGCCATTCCCCACAGTGGATGGGCTCTGAACACCAGCAACAACAGCTGAACTAGGAGCATTAGAAACCATCTTGGAGGAATCTGTTGTTATAAACAAGGTTTTCTTCTTAGCTAGAGAAGAAGAGTCTGTTGAGGTGTGTGATTCTGGCCAGCTAGAAGCAGCCTTTAGACCCATAGCTGAAGGGGGTATAGATATGGTCTGAGATGAAGAGGCAAAGCTGCTGAAAGGACTGAGTTCTGCTTTCTCAGCAAATGCCAGGAAAGGATTGGAGGGCTCCTCTCGGGACAGTTTTGGGGGCTGTAAAAATAGGTTTTCATGATTATCTGCAGGTCGAGCATTCAAGAGGCTTCGTGAAAAGGCTGGAGTGAGGGTGGGCATAGACTCCAACGGCAGCTTCCGGTCCACAGAACTGCCAGATGGGGCTGCAGGTTTAGTGTCTGCTGCAAGAGGAGATTTACTTTTACAGATCCCAGAGCCCAGACTGTCCACACTCTGCTTGAACGAGTCCCGACTAGAGGGCTCTTCAGCCAAACTCTCTGAGATGACCGTGAAATAGTTACTGGAAGGCAGATTCTGGGACATGCACTGAAAAAACAAGTTCTTTGACAGATCAGAGTCTTTCTGAGTCTCTTGCCCAGTGCTACAGCCAAATGGAAACCCAACAGGCTTGTTTGCTGGAGACAATACTCCATTTGATTGGCTTCTTCCATCCCCAAATCCCAAAGGCTGGGATGCAGTTGGGAGAGACGCTCCAAATCCAGAAGAGGTCAGAAGTGAATTTCGGGAATTCTGAAACAAAATTGAAGAGCGTTAACTAACAAAATGATTTTCTCTAAAAAGATGATTGAGTAGCTAAACCAGCAGAACTTTGCCTATTGCTACTAATTACACAATCAAATCCTTCACATGCTTCTCACATACCTGCCATGGGAAGTCACAGCGGAAATCATTACTTGCTTTCTCTAAACTTAAAATTTAGGAATGTCTACCAAAGTAATACAGAATAGGAATTTCCCTCCGCCGCTGCTCCCGACCCCTGCAGCTGTAACTAGCCAGCTCATGGCAATTACAAATTAAGGGTGGGAAGACCAATCAAGTTTTATTAATGCCTTGTCACACTATGGAACACAGAACTGATATATGAATGGTCTACCTAATCTAGAATCTTATCTCCAAGAACAGCCAGTGCTAGATATTTCAGAGGAAAACCTGAAATCACCATAATGAACCTAGTTGAGAAATATCTCCTCATGGTACAATACTGCACCTAGCCCTCAGATAGTCATCCATTTATGCGTTTCAATATAAGAATGTATAGCCTCTGTAATTCTATCCTAGCTAATGTAACCAGAGTATAAGTCTTAAGAATCACTTTTTACCCAGGATCTTGCAATAGTAAATGTCTTAGACTATGCATTATGGAATAGGTATTTGTCAGCAGCTTAAATTTATCTTTAATCTTCACTACATTTTTATGTATTATGGGAAAGCAAGTACTCAATTGGCCTTTGCTATGCTTTTTAAGTCTTATTCTTTTTTCAGAGTTACATAACCTTTTAATTGTCTTCAGTTGACTGAGAAACAGCATCTTCCCAACAAGAATCATACCTAAAAAACAGCATGCTTATCCCAGTCTCATATTAGATAATTCAGTTCATCTCCAACCCAATGGAGGATCATTCCTTACAACATCACCTTGACCAATTTATTTTTAAATTTTATTTAAGTCCCAAGCACTGACTGAGGTTTCCACCACTTTCCTAGGGAGGCTATTCCACAGCCAGATTCCTCCCATTGTTAGGAAGCTTTTCCTGACCATTAGCCTAGATTCTCTCTTTTTCACTGTCTTACTCCTACTTATATCCCCACTTTCACATACCACAGGAGTCAGGGGTCACACAATGAAATTAACTTGCAGCAGGTTTAAAATAAACATAAGGAAGTTTAACAGAACACCACTAGCCATCACCTTCAGCCCCCAACTAAAACCTCTCCAACGCATCATCAAGGATCTACAACCTATCCTGAAGGACGACCCATCACTCTCACAGATCTTACAGACAGTCCTTGCTTACAGACAGCCCCCCAACCTGAAGCAAATACTCACCAGCAACCACACACCACACAACAGAACCACTAACACAGGAACCTATCCTTTCAACAAAGCCCGTTGCCAATTGTGTCCACATATCTATTCAGGGGACATCATCATAGGACCTAATCACATCAGCCACGCTATCAGAGGCTCGTTCACTTGCACATCTACCAATGTGATATACGCCATCATGTGCCAGCAATGCCCCTCTGCCATGTACATTGGCCACATCAGACAGACAGTCTCTACATAAAAGAATAAATGGACACAAATCAGACGTCAAGAATTATAACATTCAAAAACCAGTCGGAGAACACTTCAATCTCTTTGGTCACTCAATTACAGACCTAAAAGTTGCAATTCTTCAACAAAAAAACTTCAAACACAGACTCCAACGAGAGACTGCTGAATTGGAATTAATTTGCAAACTAGATACAACTAACTTAGGCTTGAATAAAGACTGGGAGTGGATGGGTCATTACACAAGTAAAACTATTCCCTCCCCCCCGTTCCTCAGATGTTCTTGTCAACTGCTGGAAATGGCCCACCTTGATTTTCACTACAAATCATTCCCCCCCGGCTCTCCTGCTGGTAATAGCTCACATTGCCTGATCACTCTCGTTACAGTGTGTATGGTAACACCCACTGTTTCATGTTCTCTATGTATATAAATCTCCCCACTGTATTTTCCACTGAATGCATCCGATGAAGTGAGCTCTAGCTCACGAAAGTTTATGCTCAAATAAATTAGTCTATAAGGTGCCACAAGTACTCTTTTTTTTTGCGGATACAGACTAACATGGCTGCTACTCTGAAACCTGTCATAAGGAAGTATGTCACACAATGCACAGTCAACCTGTGGAACTCATTGCCAGGAGATGTTGTGAAGGCCAAAAGTATAATTGGGTTAAAAAAAAAAAAAATCATAAATTCATGGAGGATAGGTCCATAAATGACCACTGGCCAAGATGGTCAGGGATGCAACCCCATGTTCTGGGTGTCCTTAAGCCTCTGACTGCCAGAAGCTGGGACTGGAGGACAGGGGAGGGATCACTCAATAAACTACCTGTTCTGTTCATTGCTTCTGAAGCATTTGGCACTGGCCACTGTTGGAAGACAGGATACTGGGCTAGATGGGCCATTAGACTGACCCAGGAGGGCCATTTTTATGTACCCCATTTGTTTTTTATACCCTTCATATATTTATAGGCTTCTATAACTATCAGGTTCTTCTACTGCATGCATCATTGTGGTATCCAAGTTCCTTTGTTCCATAACTCAATCAAGCTATACATTTTTAGATCAAGATTTTCTTATGAGTCAGTCCTGCATCCTGATGATCATTTTTGTTTTCTTCTCTAAACTCCCCATTTGACAATCTTGCCATAAACACTGTACCCAGAACTGCATGCAGTGTTCTAGGTGCAGGTACCCCAGAGCCAAATAAAGTGGAACAGTTGCCCCTCTGCTTCATAAAACCTCTGCATATGCAGCCTAATAGCCCATAAGATTTTTTTGTAGCCACATCACACTACAAACCTATGTTTAATTTGCTGGTCATGATCAACCTTCACATGCTTTCTACATTACTGCCTCCCCGAAGTCACACTCCAAGTGTAGGATGCTTGAGATTATCTTTTCCTAGGTGTATTAGTTTCATTTCCCAAACTGAATCTCTCTAATGTCATATTTCAAATCTCTTCATGTCTGAGTGTAATTTCTCTTTGTGACCATTTATCATTCCTCCTCGTTTACTATCTCCAGCTATTTAATTCATTACAATATGAACTCAACACAAAGTAATCATATTTCTTTAATGGGCTCTTCTATTAGCCTGTTCTGAGAATTTAAAAGAAAAAAAAAAAACTATCAATTCCTTTGCACCCTTATTTTATTAGTCTTTTCTAAAGAATGTTAATAGGCTACAGAGGAATGACTTGCCCTTACAGAATATGAGCTTGCTTGTGCCTTGCATTTTCTGCTTATATTCAGGCTTGGTAGAATTCAATTTTTATTTCATAATTTTAATGGCTAATAACTTAGATAAAAATAAAAAAGTTCAAAATATATTTAAATTTTTACGGTTGGGCAAAATTATGGGGATGTTGGACAATATGGGGGACAATTATTTAATTACAGTAGATGTTGAGATTTAAAAAGGTTTAGAGCCATTAAAACACAAATTGTCAACATCATGTTAAAATACACAAAGTAAATATCCTTAACTCAAACTCTAATAAGTTCTCGAGTAATGTTTTTCTTTCTTTGCCTATCTGTAATTTTCAATTATCAATGGGGGGTGTGTGTGTGTGTGTGTGTAAATTAACATTTACTGACATTTACCAATAAAAATCTAAACCTTCCAAGCCCACTTACATAGATGCTTGGATCACTTAGCACCTCAGATATTGATAATTATAGACCAATGAGAGACAGAGTGACATCTCATTGGTCTATAATTATCAATACCTCCCTTTGTGCCTTTAGAGACCAGTACAATGGTGGCCACTCTCCCATAATAAACATGATCTGTTAGTAGCTCCATTACATTGGACTTTAGTTCCCTCTAAATTCTTTGATAAATATTCCACAGCCCTGATGATTTATTGCAGTTTTATTTTTCAAAAGAGTCAGAAGGATAAACCACTGAGGGAGATATTTCTCTCCCTCCTACCTTCATTATCCTATGTGATGGAGACTGCTGCAAATTAAACATTTACCCTTTATGCAGTCTAATCACATTAGATGATCTCTTTTTACACTGTGGTGGTTGTATAGCCCTAGTGACTCAGTGAGCTTCCTATTTCTAATGCACTTGCCTGTCTTCATTTCTCCAAGTATTTACATAGTAGTCTTTAAATTTATTCACAGTCACCATTCTCAGCTTGGAAAAGAGACAACTAAGGGGAGATATGATAGAGGTCTATAAAATCATGACTGGTGTGGAGAAAGTAAATAAGGTTTATTCCTTTTCATAACACAAGAACTAGGGGCCACCAAATGAAATTAACAGGCAGCAGGATTAAAATAAACAAAAGGAAGTATTTTTTCACAATGCACAATCAACCTGTGGAATTCCTTGCCAGAGGATGCTGTGAAGGCCAAGACTATAACAGGGTTCAAAAAAGAACTAGATAAATTCATGAAGGATAGGTTCATCAATGGTTATTAGCCAGTATGGGCAGGGATGTTGTCCCTAGCCTCTGTTTGCCAGAAGCTGGGAATGGGCGACAAGGAATGGATCACTTGATGATTACCTGTTCTGTTCATTCCCTCTGGGGCACCTGGCATTGGCCACTGTCAGTAGACAGGATACAGGGCTGGATGGACCTTTGGTCTGACCCAGTATGGCTCTTATGTTCTTATTTTACCTGCCAATGTCTACTTTATTAGTTTCTCTTGGGTTGGATTTTCATTTTTAAAAGGATACATAAAAATCTTCTGCCTTGTTATTTAACCAGTTTCCCTCCTGCTTTTTACTTTTTTCTTCCTTGAATATGCAGACCTTCTGTAACTAAAAGCATCTTCAAGCAGTCTCCAGTGCATTTCTAGGTCTTTTTTTAATTTCTTAACTTTTGACCTTCAGGCAGATCCTAACAATAGTTTGTCAGAGTACAGTACTTACTATTTAAGAATCAGAGGGGTAGCCATGTTAGTCTGGATCTGTAAAAGCAGCAGAGTCCTGTGGCATCTTTTGACTAACAGATGTATTGGAGCATAAGCTTTCGTGGGTGAATACCCACTTCGTCGGACGCATACGCACTTCGTCGGATGCATGTCATCCAACGAAGTGGGTATTCACCCACGAAAGCTTATGCTCCAATACATCTGTTAGTCTATAAGGTGCCACAGGACTCTTTGCCGCTTTTACTATTTAAGAGCATATCTTGCTATTTATTATCTTCCATGTGAGAATATCAAACTTAATTACATTAAATATAGTAGTTTGTATTAAGGTAACTTGAAGGTTGCACAATTTAAAAAAGGTTCCAATAGCAGCAGTTAAGATTACAAAAGTTAAAGGTTCAATCAGCACAATTCACTCAGACACACTGCACATTTTATATTGTCATTGACTGTATTTACAAAGGACAAAGAAAGAAGACCGAAATGAGCCAAGTTCACGCTGCTACCTGACATGCTTCACTGTCAGAAAATGCAAAAAGTTTGCTCTATCAGCTTTAAGCTGACTTTGCGGTGGGGCAGAAAAACCGTCCATGGGAGCATCTCTACCAGTAAGTGGCAAAAAGTGGAAATGAGAGGGACTGAAACTTTACCTCCACAGGGACTGAACGTACCACATGTCAGAGGGGGAGGAGCTGGAGGGAGAGGAGAGTGAGATGCCCCAAAACTGTAAAGATTTTAGAGTTACCTGTAAACACAGATCCACGGGTGGGAACTTATTAGAATAAGTGACTTTAGAAAATATATTTCCAAAGTTTCCTAGTTGTACTTTGAATCTTCTAGGCTGTAGGCAA
This sequence comes from Natator depressus, assembly GCF_965152275.1. Lineage (NCBI taxonomy): Eukaryota > Metazoa > Chordata > Testudines > Cheloniidae > Natator > Natator depressus. The sequence goes on from NC_134241.1 coordinate 251,689, forward strand.
CTCACCTCTCCCTGAGCTTGTGACCAGCCTGTTTTCTGTTTCTCTTGTCCAATAACTGCTGACATGCCAGTGTCCGAGATCCTCACAGTTGTTGGTGTCAAAGCAGCTGTAGTAACAGCTGCTGGAGAAGCCCCCATGCCTTGGCCAGCCTGTTCCAGTGATTTTCCTGCCTCTTTACATCCAGCTCCAACCAGCAGTGCTTGACTAGCAGCTGAAGAAAAAGGAGTGAAGGGTACAGGCGTGTCGCCACCCACTGGCTCATCCTGGACCACCAGAGTTCGGCCATTCTCTTTGGTGTAAGTGGCAAAGCGAATATTGCGATTAATCTGAGGAACAAAAGGAGGCAGCTGCTTGGCCCTTGCATCCAGCCCTGTTTCACTCCCGGTGCCTCCTTTCCAAGGAGGCCTGCTTGCCTCACCTCCATCACTCCCATTACTATCCACTTCACCCCTCTCTTTTAGCTTTTTTGTTGCAGGATCACACCCAGAGTCTGAAGCATTTTTCCTCCTTCGTCCATCCTTTCCTTCCATACTCTCTCTCTTCTTTTTCCCTTTCGAAGATTTAGCTGCCTTTAGGCCCCCTCCCTAGAATAAATAAAATTATGTAATCACTATAGGCAAAGGGTCATCCAGCCTGTCAGGCCGGAACCAGAAGGTCCACTCTCTTCCCATCTCTTAAAGGGAAACATTTCATTTGTTAGAATAATGGATTTGTTACACTACATTAAACTCAGAAATAGTTATTTTAGACAGATACTGCAATGCAAGTTTTTAATATATAAAATTGCATGTACGCACACTTGCCTCTGTTTTTTTGCATTAGAACAGGGTCCTCCATAGCAAACCAGCCTCATTCACTTATTAACAGCGCTACGTTGCCATATGGTGGTACATCGGCACAATGGGAAATTCTGGTTACTGGGTAATTATTTTGAAGTAAAACTGAATTTTGAAACGTTTTAGATCACTGAAATTTACCACTATCATTTTCTTTTAATGCAAAACTTCCAGTCCAGCACAGCTGGCAACTCTGCCAGCATCCTTCAGGAGGCAGCCTGTCCTTCAATCCACAGAAATATATAGCCCCAAATTTCAGAAAAGGATTGTAGTTAGGAGTGGAGATAGACTGCTGTAGCACAAAGCTATAGACAGTCTGCCATACAAGGACAAGCCAGGACCCCTTTCTAAGCACGGAAAGAGAAGAGGCATTTCCTGAAACCAGAGGCAGTGATCACCAGGACAGCCTCCTTCACAGTGCAACCCCTTAGAATGAAGCAAGACAACCCTTAGATACCAGTAGTCCACTTTTCTCTCCAGTAAGAGTAATTCCAAACTCAAACTCACAGCAAGCCTGTGTTGAAAGAAAATGGACTTTTAAAGGAAGCCACGTCGATAATCTGACTATTTTATTATCCACAACATACATATAGGAAACCCTCTTCTCAGCTCCAGTGGATGTCTCAAATGCTCTCAGTGAGCAGAACTCCTCTTCAAGTTGTTTCCTCCCAAGTGATTGCAGGATACTTTCTAAAGCTCCTGATTACACAAGGAAAGACATGACACAATACAGTACCTCATTTGGTGGAGCAGAGTTGTCCATCACTACGTGAACCAGTCGCGGATCCACTGACTTTATCTCACCAGTCTGATTTTTATGAAGTGGGCAGCAAAAATACAAGGAAGAACAAACATTCAGTCAAATTACCAGGTAAGAGATAACAATACACATAAGATAGCATGCAGACCCTCTCTTCCCTCACTCACCTCCTTCTCTCCCTGTCCTCACTTGCCAACATCTCTGCTTTCACTATACCCTTTGAACTGTTTCACTACCCTTTCTCAATTTCTCTAACCCTCAAACTTGGTTCCTACTCTGTTCTACTTTTTCTGTCTCCATTCATTTATCAGTCCTGTTGAGCACGTCTGGAGACGGTTCTGCCACTAAGTCCCCTTCTTCCACTTTGAATTCATTCCTTTCAATTTTGTCTTTTCTGTCTTTCCTTCTAAACTGGCAAGGAAACATGTCAGTTGATGCCACCCATTCTCTATTAGCTTTCCCCACAAAAAGAAAGATTAGAGACCAGTCAATAATTAGCAATATCATAGAATATCAGGATTGGAAGGGACCACAGGAGGTCATCTAGTCCAACCCCCTGCTCAAAGCAGGACCAATCCCCAACTAAATCAATGTCAGGTGATTGTTTCTTGAGCCAAATGATCACTTCCTTATTTAAAAATGTCACCTTGCTCTCCCACATGGAAACAATTAAGAATCTTTTCTAAAAACAGACTCCCTGTCTCTCCAGTAGAGTTCATCAGTCAGGAGAGATACATGAATTGGATTCAGAAGGAGTGGCCTGAAACGCCTCCTGCAAGTCATACTGGCTAAAATTCAAGCAAAGAAAATTCTGCTCCTGTCCAGGACTAGCCTGCCTCCAAACAATCCAAAAAGTTCAATCTGAATACAAATGATCTCATCATGGAGATTTAAAAAAAACAAAAAAAACCACCACTCCTCACAACAAAGAATATACAACAGTCAGTCCTGTAGAAGTTATGATTCACCATGCTACCCACCACTTGGGTCTCCTGACTGGAAGTTTGTGAGCGCAAAGAACTGCTGCCTGGATTCCTATTCAGCCAAGACTACATATCAAAAAGATGGGTTCAGACTGAGATTTTGGCCCCTAGAACCTAGCCATCTTCCTTCATGCTTCACCTGTTTCAGGCAATGTGTATACCAAGGTGCCGTATGATGAAGAAGCCAAGAAAGATGGCATTTGGTGGCCATAATATGACAATCGTGGAAAAGTAACCTTCTGCTTGTCTACCAATATCCTCTCCTCCTTTACAAGCATTTCCTACAATACAAATTTTCCTGCAATATTTTTGTCCTCGCCAAGCATCTCTCTACATTCTCCCATAACTGAATTGTGCATTGTAGATTTTGTAATAAGCCCTGTGGGGTAAGAAAAGTGACCTGTCCATGAAATACCATGTGATTACACATCTTTAGGAGACACTAGCCAACAGACAGCAAAATTCAAATTTTGTGGAGAATGGTATGTTCACCAAGCGATGCAGGGAACTCATGTTTTAGAAGCGCAAATGAGGTGCTTCAGGCCTTCACCTCAGTCACGGACACTTCCATAAGACGAGTGATGGGGTCTTGACAGGTCACAACACCACAGAGCCAGCTACTTTCATCCTCTGGTTGGTACACCTTAACCCTTTGGCCTTGGACACTGTAGGGACCTGAAAAAGAGAGCCAGATCAACTGAGTATACCTGCAGACAAATTGTTTGCACTATACCATTAAGGGTGCGTAATACAGACAGTAATGTGTGCCGAGTTAGGGTTGAAAGCACTCATCTCCTGGTGCAAGGAAACAGATTACCAAGTTTTATTATAGTTTTTGCTCACAGCAAATACATTATCTAAGCACAGTTCTGTTGAAAAAATGTGATTAAAAAAGAGCATTGTGAAGCTCATGTTTGTATCAATATTAGGTCAAATTTGAACAATTTACAAGTAAAATTATGTTTTGAGAAGATCTGAAAAACCCAGTCTTACAGACTCAACCTAGAACCTGAAACAACGCAAGTCTGACTCCCTCCTAAATACTCATTTTTTCCTCTGTCACCTACAAGTGAATAAATAATTGGAAAAAAATCCAGACACACACATATCATGAGTAACCATGTGACTGTACTGTGAACTCCTTACGAAATCCCACCTTGAGTTTATAAGGCGAGGTTCCTCACCCTGTTCAGCAACTGGAGTTCTTCGAAGTTTGTCCCCCTGTGGGTGATCCATTTCAGGTGCCATGCACCCTATGTACCTTGGATCGGAGACTTTGGGTAGCAGAGCTCATTCGGCCCGTACTCGTGCCTTACACATCCTTGTGCCTCGCACCAAGCCTATACAGTGCTGTGCAGGTGAACTGCCCTCAGTTCCTTCTCCACAAAGCTGAAGTAGAGGGGAAGGAGGACACACAGTGGAGCACCTACATGGACACACACACACACACACGCGCGCGCGCACCTCAAAGAACTCCAGTTGTTTACAGGATGAGTAATCTCTCCTTCAAGTAGCATTCCTGTGGGTGCTCCACTTCAGGTGACTAACAAGCAGCAGCCTCAGTGGGAGTCGGGGGCTTTGGAGTAGTTCAATGCTGTAGATCGTACTGCAGACCAAAAGCAGCATCTGAAGTTGAATCGTGGATTACTTTGAAAAAGCGTGTACAGAAGTCTACGTGGCAGCCCTGCAAAACTCATTGATGGAAACTTCCTGGGAAAACGTCACTAAGGTAGAGAGATCCCTTTGTTGAATATCCGAACAGATGGTTGAATATCATTAGATTGATAACAAGGAATGATGCATCCAGATATCCACCTAAAGAGTCTTTGATTGAAATTGTAGATTCCTTAGAGTTGTCAGCAATTGACAGAGTCTGGGAGATTTTTCAAAAGGATTTAGCCCTGTCCAGGTAAAAGACTAGTGACCTTTTTGACATCAAGCGTAGTATAGCGTCCTCCTTAGTCAGATGTGATTTAGGGAAGAAAACTGAGAAATGAATGACCTGGTTAATATGGAATTCAGATTAAACCTTCTGTAAGAATTAGGGGTGTAGGCATAGCAAAACCTTATCTTTGAAAAATACTGTGAAGAGAGAGTGCACCATTTGGGTTCCTATCTCTCCCACTCTTGGAGCAGATGTAATGGCTACCAAGAAGGCAATCTCCATAGATAACTTAAGTAGAGAACAAATTGCCATTGGTTTAAAGGAAGGTTTCATAAGGCATCTGAACAAAATTAAGATCGACCACATTTTGTACCTTCTTGGGAAATCCTGAAAGCTAGAGCCAAGAAGCCCTCTGCATGACACCTGCTGTAGAGATGGAGTGTGCAGCAGTATCAGCGGCATCCAGAGAGGCTTGCAAGGATGCTCTGGCCAGAAGCTGATCCTCCACTATTACTGCCTGAAATTGCTCCCTCTATTATGGTGAAAGGTGCTCAATAAAAGGAAGTAAACTTGCAGTAGCCAATGTGGTTCTACTTCACCATAAGATCCTGATAGTTGGCAATTCTGAACTGCAGAGTCGCAAACAAGTAGGACTTAGAAGGTCGAGGCATTTCTGTTCCGTCGTATGGCATTGCTTTAGCATGGTACTGATTTCCACGTTCGTTTACTGCCTTGACGACCAGGGAATTGAGAGAAGGATGTGAAACAAAAACTCACGAGTCCTTGGACGACCTACAAGCGTATTGTGCTGAGGCAACAGGAGCATGCGGCTTGCCTGAGACTGGGGGATGGTGCAGGGGAGGGCATAGGGTCCCTTGGCCTGGGTCTTAAGCAGGCAGAGGGAATTCATCATGGGAGTCTCAGTTTGATTTCCTGGTTCTTCCTAGCCCTAGATTTAAGTGTTAGGCAAAAGTTGCACTGCTGTGGGGATGTGCGTTTCCCAAAGGCAACAGACACACTAGGACTGCCTGTTGCTCACAGCATGAGCACCTAGCAAGGGACGCAGGCTTTATATCCCACAGAACCGGACAAACTGACCCTGGAGGGGACTGGAGTGGGGGAGAGAAGAGAGAAAATGATCCTCTGATTAACCAACTAACAAAAATAAGAGTGAGGAAAAAACACAAATGAGGCAAGCTCAAAGCAGACTTTTGATGAAGCACCATCTCAGGCCAAGGTGACTGAAAAGGAACAGAGGGCAGTTTGCCTGCACATGATTGAAGATTGAAGGTCTGGAGCAACAGATATCGACCCTGCGTTGCATACGAGAATCTGAGGATTTCCTGGACAAAAGTAAGGATATGCTTCTACGGGTACAAAGCTCTAAAGATTTAGAGCAGGTTGCACAGCGGAGCCAAGAGGCCAGTGAAGAAGCTTGGCAACATGTGACCTCCAGAAGAAGGGGGAATGTCCGGGTACCAGCAACGCAGACACAGGTAAGTAACCGTTTTCATGTTCTCTCCACAGGTACCACTGCGGAGAGTGGACCAGATGATACTTCTGGGGGGAGAAAGCAGGAGACTCCGCTGGTTGAAAGGCATGAGATGCGCTGTCCTGAGGCTGGGGGTTCCACGACCACCACTCCCAAGAGAAGGAGATGGGTGGTGGTGGTCGGGGACTCTCTCCTTAGGGGGACTGAGTCATCTATCTGCCGCCCTGACCGGGAAAACAGAGAAGTCTGCTGCTTGCCAGGGGCTAAGATTCGCGATGTGACGGAGAGACTGCCGAGACTCATCAAGCCCTCGGATCGCTACCCCTCCCTGCTTCTCCACGTGGGCACCAATGATACTGCCAAGAATGACCTTGAGCGGATCACTGCGGACTGGCTCTGGGAAGAAGGATAAAGGAGTTTGAGGCACAAGTGGTCTTCTCGTCCATCCTCCCCGTGGAAGGAAAAGGCCGGGGTAGGGACCGTCAAATCGTGGAAGTCAACGAATGGCTACGCAGGTGGTGTCGGAGAGAAGGCTTTGCATTCTTTGACCATGGAATGGTGTTCCAAGAAGGAGGAGTGCTAGGCAGAGACGGGCTCCACCTAACGAAGAGAGGGAAGAGCATCTCTGCAAGCAGGCTGGCTAACCTAGTGAGCAGGGCTTTAAACTAGGTTCACCGGGGGAAGGAGACCAAAGCCCTGAGGTAAGTGGGAAAGTGGGATACCGGGAGGAAGCACGAGCAGGAGCGTGCGAGAGGGCAGGGCTCCTACCTCATACTGAGAATGACGGGCGATCAGCAGGTTATCTCAGGTGCCTATACACAAATGCACAAAGCCTTGGAAACAAGCAGGGAGAACTGGAGGTCCTGGTGAAGGCAAGGAATTATGATGTGATTGGAGTAACAGAGACTTGGTGGGATAACTCACATGACTGGAGTACTGTCATGGATGGATATAAACTGTTCAGGAAGGACAGGCAGGGCAGAAAAGGTGGGGGAGTAGCACTGAATGTAAGGGAGCAGTATGACTGCTCAGAGCTCAAGTATGAAACTGCAGAAAAACTGAGTGTCTCTGGATTAAGTTTAGAAGTGTGAGCAACAAGAGTGATGTCGTGGTGGCAGTCTGCTATAGACCACCGGACCAAGGGGATGACGTGGACGAGGCTTTCTTCTGGCAAGTCGCAGAAGCTACTAGATCGCACGCCCTGGTTCTCATGGGCGACTTTAATCATCCTGATATCTGCTGGGAGAGCACTACAGCGGTGCACAGACAATCCAGGAAGTTTTTGGAAAATGTGGGGGACAATTTCCTGGTGCAAGTGCTGGAGGAGCCAACTAGGGGGAGAGGTTTTCTTGACCTGCTGCTCACAAACCGGGAAGAATTAGTAGGGGAAACAAAAGTGGATGGGAATCTGGGAGGCAGTGACCATTAGTTGGTCGAGTTCAGGATCCTGACACAGGGAAGAAAGGAGAGCTGCAGAATACGGACCCTGGACTTCAGGAAAGCAGACTTCAACTCCCTCAGGGAACTGATGGGTAGGATCCCCTGGGGGAATAACATGAGGGGGAAAGGAGTCCAGGACAGCTGGCTGTATTTCAAAGAATCCCTATTGAGGTTACAGGGACAAACCATCCCGATGTGTCGAAAGAATAGTAAATATGGCAGGCGACCAGCTTGGCTTAATAGTGACATCCTTGCGGATCTTAAACATAAAAAAGAAGCTTACAAGAAGTGGAAGACTGGACAAATGACCAGGGAAGAGTATAAAAATGCTGCTCAGGCATGTAGGAATGAAATCAGGAGGGCGAAATCGCACCTGGAGCTGCAGCTAGCAAGAGATGTTAAGAGTAACAAGAAGGGTTTCTTCAGGTATGTTGGCAACAAGAAGAAAGTCAAGGAAAGTGTGGGCCCCTTACTGAATGAGGGAGGCAACCTAGTGACAGAGGATGTGGAAAAAGCTAATGTACTCAATGCTTTTTTTGCCTCTGTCTTCACGAACAAGGTCAGCTCCCAGACTGCTGCGCTGGGCAACACAGCATGGGGAGTAGGTGGCCAGCCCTCTGTGGAGAAAGAAATGTTTCGGGACTATTTAGAAAAGCTGGACGTGCACAAGTCCATGGGGCCGGATGCGTTGCATCCGAGAGTGCTAAAGGAGTTGGCGGCTGTGATTGCAGAGCCATTGGCCATTATCTTTGAAAACTCATGGAGATAAGGGGAAGTCCCGGACGAATGGAAAAAGGCTAATGTAGTCCCCATCTTTAAAAAAGGGAAGAAAGAGGATCCTGGGAACTACAGGCCAGTCAGCCTCACCTCAGTCCCCAGAAAAATCATGGAGCAGGTCCTCAAGGAATCAATCCTGAAGCACTTACACAAGAGGAAAGTGATCAGGAACAGTCAGCATGGATTCACTGAGGGAAGGTCATGTCTGACTAATCTAATCGCCTTCTATGATGAGATTACTGGTACGGTGGATGAAGGGAAAGCAGTGGATGTATTATTTCTTGACTTTAGCAAAGCTTTTGACATGGTCTCCCACAGTATTCTTGTCAGCAAGTTAAAGAAGGATGGGCTGGATGAATGCACTATAAGGTGGGTAAAAAGTTGGCTAGATTGTCGGGCTCAACGGGTAGTGATCAATGGCTCCATGTCTAGATGGCAGCCGGTATCAAGTGGAGTGCCCCAAGGGTCGGTCCTGGGGCCGGTTTTGTTCAATATCTTCATAAATGATCTGGAGGATGGTGTGGATTGCACTCTCAGCAAATTTGCGGATGATACTAAACTAGGAGGAGTGGTAGATACGCTGGAGGGCAGGGATAGGATACAGAGGGACCTAGACAAATTGGAGGATTGGGCCAAAAGAAAGCTGATGAGGTTCAACAAGGATAAGTGCAGGGTCCTGCACTTAGGACGGAAGAACCCAATGCACTGCTACAGACTAGGGACCGAATGGCTCGGCAGCAGTTCTGTGGAAAAGGACCTAGGGGTGACAGTGGACGAGAAGCTGGATATGAGTCACCAGCGTGCCCTTGTTGCCAAGAAGGCCAAATGCATTTTGGGATGTATAAGTAGGGGCATAGCCAGCAGATCGAGGGACGTGATCGTTCCCCTCTATTCGACATTGGTGAGGCCTCATCTGGAGTACTGTGTCCAGTTTTGGGCCCCACACTACAAGAAGGATGTGGATAAATTGGAAAGAGTCCAGCGGAGGGCAACAAAAATGATTAGGGGTCTGGAACACATGATTTATGAGGAGAGGCTGAGGGAACTGGGATTGTTTAGTCTGCAAAAGAGAAGAATGAGGGGGGATTTGATAGCTGCTTTCAACTACCTGAGAGGTGGATCCAAAGAGGATGGTTCTAGACTATTCTCAGTGGTAGAAGAGGACAGGACAAGGAGTAATGGTCTCAAGTTGCAGTGGGGGAGGTTTAGGTTGGATATTAGGAAAAAAAATTTTCACTAGGACGGTGGTGAAACACTGGAATGCGTTACCTAGGGAGGTGGTAGAATCTCCTTCCTTAGAAGTTTTTAAGCTCAGGCTTGACAAAGCCCTGGCTGGGATGATTTAATTGGGGATTAGTCCTGCTTTGAGCAGGGGGTTGGACTAGATGACCTCCTGAGGTCCCTTCCAACCCTGATATTCTACGATTCTATGACTACATAGCCATGGTCAGGTGATCAAGGATGCGTAGGGCACATACACAGTTTGAACAGGCACAGCTACCGAAAGTCTCTGATCAAAGGGCACCTGGCATTGGCCACTGTCAGAAGACAGGATACTCGGCTAGACGGACCTTTGATCTGACCCAGTATGGCTGTTCTTATGTAAAGGTTCCTGGGGCACAATCACACCTGAAGTGGAACACCCATAAGGATACTACTGGAAGAAGAATCCTCACTTGTATCCTGTCCAAGTGTAAACTGCAAGCAAAAAACTAAGTTCACGGAACCAACTAATATGCCTAATTACCTGGACATGTATGCACAATTCTTCTACAGATATAAGGAATTTTCTACTGCCAAAGCACAGTGTGCAGTTTTTTCCCAAATCTTGGAACACAGGAACTGCCAGAAGAAATCAAACCACTGAGGTCCATCTTGTCCAGTATGCTGACACCGATAGTGACCATAAGCAAATGCCTCAGAAGAAAGGGCAAGAAATTCCATACTAGACAGTTAATAGAGTAACCTGCCTGGATGAGAAGTTTCTTCCTAAGATCCATATGTTTGTTAAACCAAAGGCACTAGTACCCACCAAGAACTATGTCCATACCAGTGTAATGTGATGCTCCAGGAAGATCATTGGTAGCAGGGTTCAAACTCTGCTGCCTCTGTATTGAAAACTATGAGCCTCTACTGCCTGAGCTAAGATACCCAGGGTATGTTAGCCAATAGCTGTAGCACACACAAACCTTTGCGTGGTCTAGCCATTGGAGCAAGTCAGAATGCCATACTGAGTAAGGATGGGTGATGCCAAGTTTAAAATTTCAGTCATTTACTGCAGTCATGCTTAAAAGGACATCATTAGAATCTGAGACGGCAAAGTGGGGGGTTTTCGGCCTTAGAGATATCAAAGATGGCTTAAAGGATTAAGTTTTATTTTTCAGAAGAATTCACTTTCAAGCAGACTAAGCATTTCAAATTTCAGCCTAAAGGGTTGATATTTTGGGAAGTTGTGAATGTATGAGGTTGGATTATAATGGAAACTGTTTTGCAACCTTAACTATAGTGATTGTGATTGAACAATCATTACAGACGATTCCAGTTAAACAGCAATCTACCTTTCCAATTAACTGCAAGAAAGCAATAATTAAACTCTCCTCACAAAGAATTTTGGACATATTAACTTGCAGAATGGAACTTCAAACAATGGGTATTACTGTTTATTTTGGGACTCCTCTCCGGAACACAAACTCATGCACAATCCAAGCCCTCAAGCTACAAGCCAGTTGGTCTTACCTCTGCTAAATATTTCCTGAAGTTTCTGGTCACTAATTAATGCATTGACCGAGTCTCTCAGTGCAGATTGCTCCTGCAGAACTTGGTTCTGGCTCTCTGTTCCCATCTGCCAATGACACAAAAAAGTTTTGAATGCAAGAAAGCCAGTAGACAATACAGGTTTCAGAGTAGCAGCCGTGTTCGTCTGTATCCACAAAAAGAAAAGGAGTACTTGTGGCACCTTCGAGACTAACCAATTTATTTGAGCATAAGCTTTCGTGAGCTACAGCTCAATGCATCCGATGAAGTGAGCTGTAGCTCACGAAACCTTATGCTCAAATAAATTGGTTAGTCTCTAAGGTGCCACAAGTACTCCTTTTCTTTTTGAGTAGACAATACAATAGTTATACTACTGGGGGCCACAGCTCTCTGGCCTCTCTCTATTCTAGAGGCTCTGATGGACAAGAATATCTGACCTCCATCAAAACAAAAGTAAACAAGCTTTCTCAATGTGTCAGGAAATTGATCAAGACCACTATGCACAAGCAGTTCTGGAACTCCCATAGCAATGATTCCCTCTGGATAGGGAGGGTCTATGCAGACCCTTTGGCTGAGCCTCAGCAACTAGAGGCTCCTAAAATGAAGGATGGGGGGGGGGGGGGGTGAGAAGAGCTGGGACCTTAAGACTTTCTGAATGGAGCTGGAGATCAGGGCCAATTCTTGTACTTTTTCATACCCTCTCTATCTACCCAATATCCATGAGGATCCCCACCACATCTTGAACAAGAATCAACCTGGAAAGCATGGTATGAAGTGGAATCTGTACTCTGTCTGAGAATGCCTCTTCAAGTACCTGAAACAGACATAATCCACTGGCATCGGACAGGAATCTCAGGTCTCGGTCCAGAAGAAACTCCACAGGAACCACAGAGCCTAAACCCAGCTTATCTACTAAAGGAGTGAAGGTCTGTGAAGAAGAAAACTTGAATGAAGGGTATGGAAACAGATTAGGGGGACACTCAGACAAGTAATACCCTTCTGCAGGTTTCATATCCTCACAGGGGATGCCCCAATCATTCATAAAATACTTTATTACCAAGACGTTAACATTGTAAATAAGACATTTTTAAACAAGTGCAGCATAAATACTGAAGACAAACAACAAAAATAGCCCAGGTCAGGTAGCTTGCAATTCCTAGAGCCTGAATTTTAAAACAAGAGGAGCCACTGCCAGCAATTTAATGAAAGTGAAAGGCATATTTCATTTTCTCCAAATCATCGGATAGTCAACTCTGCTCACAAGAAAGTGGAATTACACTAGGACGCATCAGTGCTGAGTCCCAATATTTCTAGGAGCCTCAGCAACCCAGCCAAAGTATCACAGGAGATTACAGACATCGCTATTTGAAAGGGACACACTTATATTTTCACATCATGTAGCAGTAAATACGATTATGGACAGACCAATGAAGGGAAGAATTTTACGTTACTGTCATTTTCTGACAAACTAAAGTGCATGTCAGGAGTACTATTAAGATACCTGACAGCAGCGCAAGAGAACAAGTTCCCAGATCAAAAGCTCTTTGTACTACTCATTTCTAGTTTTAATATTTCATAAATCTATGAGCTGAAGACCAGGTAGCTGCTCTACATATTTCCGATATTTGAACCCAATTTAAGCATGCTATCAACACAGCTTGTGCTCTGGTGGAGTGAGGTCAGATGTTTGACGGAGGACTCTTATTAAATATCATAAGCAGTTCTAATGCAATACTCATTTTGAAAGTCTGTGATGAAACAGTCATTCCTTTTGATTTATTACTATATGCAATGAAAAGTATTGAAGTTTTACATAAAGATTAGTTCAGCGGTTCTCAAAACTTAATTGTACCGCGACCCCCTTCTGACAACAAAAACTACTACATGACCCCAGAAGGGGGGGACTGAAGCCTAAGCCCACCCCAGCCCCGCTGCCGCAGGTTGGGGGGCCAAAGCCAAAGCCCAAGGGCTTCAGCCCTAGGTGGTGGGGGCCTGTAAACTGAATCCCACCACTCAGGGCTGAAGCCGAAGCCTGAGCCCCACCACTCAGGGCTGAAGCCCTTGGTCTTTGGCCCTGCGCCCCAGCAAGTCTAACACCAGCCCTGGCGACCCCATTAAAACAGGGTCCCTGACCCACTTTGGGGTCCCGACCCACAGTTTGAGACCCCCTGATCTAGTTCGTAACAGCCACCTTCTCACATCTGAGATATGTGATTTAAATTCAGCAGGTGAAGAACATGTTGTTGGGGGGGAAAAAAACTAGTAAATGAATAAACTGATATGAAAATCTGATAGTACTTTAGGAATAAAAGGTGGATGCAATCTCATAGTTACTCTATCCATGTGAAAAACTGTATGGAGGATTTATCATTAGGGCTTGTAATTCGCTTTTTCTACAAGCTGATGTAATTACCACCAGGAATGCTACCTTCACGGAAGATAGATTAATTGGACAATTTGCCAGAGGTTCAAAAGTGGTGTGGGAAGAGGGAATGCATCAGCAAAGAAATCACTAAATTTAAAGTCCCATGCTCAAGTGAGCTTTTCCACAGGAGGAAAAATGTGGCTAAGCCCTTTAACAAATCTGTTCACTGACTGATGAGAGAAAATTGTACAACCCTCTACAGGAGAATGGAATGCAGATATCATTGCCAAATGGACTTTGGTTGAAGCGTGCTTTAAAGATAAGAAGTAATCTAATATTGTTGGAATAGAACACTGACATGGAGCATAACCTTTAGTCTTTGCCAAATGGAAACTTCTCTCTTTATGGGTGGTGTACTTACTCCTAGTGAATAAATTTTCTACTCTGAAGAGCATTGCTCTGCACCTTTGAAGAACAGTTATCTATTGAGAGCATTCAAATATCACCCAGGCCATGAAGACTGGTGAGAATCAGACTGTGACTCTGTTATAACATCTCCCTAAACTGGGAGTGTGATAAACTGATTATCTGAGAACCAAAACTGGTGAAGCTGAGCAGGAGCCACCAACATAACTTGAGCTTTTTCATGCCTTATTTTCTGTAGCACTCTTGGAATCAGAGGAAATGGAAGGAAAACATACATAAAATGGTGTGACCAAAAAAAATCATGAATGCATCTATTAGAGATTGCCAACTCTCTTCTGCTCAAGAGCAAAATATCAGACATTTTCTGTTTAGAACTGACCCATATAAATCTGGGGAAGCCACCACTCTTGGAAAATTCAGTTTAGGGTTGACTTTTTAAATTCTCATTTCACGGGAAGAGTACATTTTGCTGCTTAGTGAGGCTGTTAGACCATTTCTCTCTCCAGAAAGAGAAGAACTGTCAGACTGATGTGACACTGAATGCACCATTCCCAAAATTTTATGGTTCCTTGGCCCCCCAAAAAAAAAAAAAAAAAAAAAAAAAAGGAGGGGGGCATGATCTTGCACCTCCCTAAGTCCTAGGAGGCCATGCAATTGTCCATGAGAACTTGGATTGAAGAACTGTGTGTGACAGGTAGAAATGCTTTGCAAGCTAATCTCACTGCCCTTAATTTTAAGTACATTTATGTGAATCGTGGCTTTTAGATGATGGTCAGACACATGGCCTCTGGGTCCCCTCTACATATGCTCCCCAGCCCATCTTGGAATCAGCTGTTATCAAAGTTTTGGAACAATCAGAGGGGCAAAGGGAATTCCCGCATATATACTTTCTTCTGTCCTCCACCATTTCATCGAGGATAGAAATTGAACTGGAATCAGCACTTTCACTTATGTATACTGGATTGCTGGTCCGTAAACAGACTTGATCCAAGCTTGAAACAGTCCGAGATGTGACTGGGCGAATGTGGTTACAAACGTACAGGAAGCTATATGTCCTAGCAGTTTAAGGCACATCCTTACTGTTGCTTGAGGGTAAATATTGAAGTGTAGAATCAGGTATTTTATTATCTGAAATCTGTCTAATAGGAAGGATAAACTCCCTGCTAGGAAGTCCAGGAGCACTGATGAACTCTTTTCAGAGTAGCAGCCGTGTTAGTCTGTATCCGCAAAAAGAACTGGAGTACTTGTGGCACATTAGAGACTAACAAATTTATTTGAGCATAAGCTTTCGTGAGCTACAGCTTACTTCATCGGATGTATGCAGTGGAAAAAAACTCTGGATTATGACAGAATCGGATTCAACATTTTAAAGTTAAAGTTAATCCTCAAACCCAGGGCTAAAAAAGTAAATGCATCAGTTTCTTGGCAGACACTATGATCTGTGTTTGACTTCCCCTGCACAAGCCAGTAGTCTAGCAAAGGGTACATACGAAATCCTTGTCTATGTAGATGGGCTGTAATTACTGATAGGCACTTTGCAAACACCCTTGGTGCTGATGAAATTCCAGAATATAGGACTGAGAATTGATAATGACTCCCTACAGCCATAAAATGTGGATGCTTTCCAGGGGAGAGCGGTGGTGGGGTGGGGGGGGAGAGGAGTACTGACACATGAAAATAAGCATCCCCTAAATAAAGGGTAATGAACCAGTCCATGGTATCCAACTGAAGCAGGAGTTACCATGTGGAACTTGGCATGTCAAATTAATTTGTTGAGGTTCCTGAGGTCTAGAATCAGACACAAGCCACCTCTCTTTTTCAGTATGAGGAAACAGGGAAAACAGAAGCCTTTTCCAATATACTCCTGACATGCTAACTCTATTGCTCTGAGCTTGATCAGTCTACTTCCTGATGAATGGCACTCATAAAAATGGTCCCTGAAAAGGGACCAGGAAGAGAGGTGGAAAGGAGACACGTATTGAAAGTGAATGGTATAACCATCCTTGATTACTTGAAGGACCCATCAATCTGGTGACTGCCATCCAAGCCTCCAGGAAACAGGAACCAAAGCATGAAGAAAAAGATAACTTGTGGATTAGTCCACGATCCTTGACTGTTGCATCAAATTTGATGTCTGTGTGTCTGAGGGTAGTGGAACTGACTACTATTTCTGCTATACAGATCTCATTCTAGATGGTTCAGGAGGCCTCTGGTGTTGGGAATATGAAAAAATATTGAGTGTTCGTATAACTGAAGAATAAAGATTGACGACAGACGTGTGTCTTTTTGAAAGAAAGGAGTGTATAAACCTAATGACCCGAGTGTGGATCTACAGTCTTAACGAATGCAGAGATTCATCTGTCCTGGCACTGAATCGATTCTGACCATTGAATGGAAAAATCAAATAGTTGCTTGCACTTCTTTTGGTAAACCTGACACAGATAACCATGAAGATCACATCATGGTATCTGTAGCCATTGAACACACTCAAATTGGCAGCATCTAATGCAGCCTGAAGAGAGGTTATAACAAAAAGCTGTTTTTCCACAAGTAGCTTTAAACTCATCTCTACCATTCTGAGAGGTAAAACTTGTCATTAAACTTTGACCATCATATTTAGATAACACGGCTTGATAATTTGGTATCCTGGCCTGAAGAGTAAAAGTACTTTCCAAAAAGATCCAGTCTCTTGGGTTCTCTCTGCTTAGAGGTTGATTTCCCAGACTGTCTTGACAGCTCATTGGATGCAGCAACAACCAGTGAAAGTGGAGCCACATGAGTATAAAAATACTTAAATCCGTTAGATAGCACCTGATGGCCATGATCAGAGTGTTTGGTAGTAGCTGCAATGGAAGCAGGAATAGCCCAGAGATATTTTTCTGGATCCAATATTGCTTCATTAATAGGGCACGCAACCCTGCTTTGGGATGCTGGCTATGGAATATCAAGAAAAAGTTTATTTGCTTTTTTCCTAAACACTCTCCAAAGGAACTTCTAGTATTTTTGCCATTTGCTTCAATAATTTCTGAAAAGTTTTTAAAATCAGCTGAAGATGGTGTAGCCTGCGAAATGGTTTTATCACTTGAAATTTGTTTTCCTCTGCATCTTGAAGTTGATGAGGAGAGTGATCAGAATTTAAAAAAAGAGTTTGCAGCAGGTGTCTCATGAATAGATCCTGTATACTGCGGGAGAACTTGTCCATGAAATTGCAGTCATTGAGGCCAGGAGGGCCAATACGGCTATGGCAGTGGACCATATGGGAAAGATCATTTGGTCAGTCTGGAAGGAACCAATGAGCACAGTGAGAATAAGCATCCTCAGGTTTGCTATGAGGCTCTTTTCCATATGCCTCCCTAGACTTATTTTCTTTCCATCCATGCAGTTTCCTTTTTGGTGAAGGACTCCTGTCAGAGTCTACAGAGGAGTCAAGAGTCTTGACCTCTAATGTAGAAGCCAGGGCAGGAGAGTGAAGGATTTTAGTGGGACTCACATCCCTAAATGTATTGATGTGCTGGCTCAAACAAATTTTCACTAGCGTCATCCTTGCTTCTTTTTGAGGTGGGGATCTGTCCAGTACTGAGATCAGGGAAATCTCCAGGAGTGGTGACTCAGGCTCTGAAGCAATACCAAGGTCTGGTGAAAATAGAAAAGAAACTTTTGGTGATAAAAATTTAGTTGTAAAAGGTCCCTGCAATAAGGATGCTGTAGGTACCTCTCTCTGCTTTGAAGCTTCCTCTGCAACTGAAACTGCTGGTTCAGAGCAGGCATTGATCAAAGCTGCTGGTGCTAACAAGGGAAGCACTGTAGAAGCCTGTCTTGAGAACTCTGATGCTAAGGAGGACAGCGCTGCTGAAGCCGGTGCTGAAAAGAAGGAAGGCAGAAGGCTGTGCTCTTCCCCCCCCCCACACACACACATGAGATCTTTTAGCTGAAGGAGGAGGAGGCAGGTTTTTATACCAGCACTGTACTGCAATGCAGCATTGCAGGTCCTGGTCCCACTTTTTCCCCTCTCCAGAGGTAACAGCTCCTTGAAGAACTCCTTTTCACTCTCAGCACCAGCAGTAATCGCTCTTTTGAAGAGCTCCTCTGCACTTCCCTCAGTGAGCTCGGAGCCAAGAAACTCACTTTGAATCAGTCACTCAGACGTCAGGGGTCCTTGACTGCTGAGTCTTTTTAATTGTTCCTGAATTAGGTACAACATTTCTAGTGACAGGGCACTGACAGATAAGTTGTGAAAACTGAAGCCTCTGGAAGGACACAGCTAGAAAGCTGGAGATATGGGCTCTACCATTTTTTTAAAATCTGGGGCTAACTAGTACCCTAGGTATAAATAATTTAACTACCAGATTAATTATGAAGTAACAAGATTTACTACAGAAGTACATTATGTTGTTCTGAGTCACAGCCTAAGGCAGTTAGAAGGAAATGAATAGCAGCTGGGATTACTGAGCCTTTTATGCCCTCAGCTGGGGGAAAGTGGGGGCAAGGGCATGCAGGGCGCATGCGTAACCTCCACTGGATGCTGCTAATGAAATTGTTCCAAAGTCCTGTGCTGGGGCACATGGACATCGTAAGTGGGATCCACATGTGCAATAAGTCGAAGAAAAAACGTGACTTTTCTATGCCCAACACCTATCCAAATATCACACTGCTAGATAAGTTCATGGAGGATAGGTCCAGCAATGGCTATTAGCCAGGATGGGCAGGGATGGTGTCCCTAGCTTCTGTTTGCCAGAAGCTGGGAATGGGCGACGGGATGGATCACTTGTTCTGCTCATTCCCTCTGAAGCATGCAGCATTGGCCAGTGTGGGAAGACAAGATACTGGGCTAGATGGACCTTTGTTCTGAAGTATGGCTGTTCTTATTAAAGGATGCTGGGTTGGGATGTTGGATGTGTGTCCTTGTCTTTAGCCAGTAGGTCTGGGAAGAGCTGAATATGGCTGCACAGACAAGAACATCCAAAGAATGCTCAGGAACCAGAGCTAGGCCACTGAAGCAATCAGGATCACCAGTGCTCCATCTTGTTTGATCTTCTTCAGGATTCAAAGTAAAAGAGGGATGGTAGGAAATTTGTACATTAGCAGTTCTGACCACTGAATGATAAATGCATTCCCTCTGGAGTAGTAGATGGGGAATTTCTTGTTCTCCTGAGACACCAAGAGATCTCAGCAGTGGGGTTCCTGTCATGCAAGATGTTTCATATCACCCAGTTATGTAGTTCCCACTCTTGGTCTTTGAAGAAAAGCCTTTTGAGGCTGTCTACCAATGTTTTGTGCACCACTGGGAGGTGCACTGCTGAGATGGTGATCTGGCAGCTAATGAACCAGTTCCACAAACTGACAGTTTCTATGACAAGAGGTGTGGTCCTCCTGGTTTGTTGATACAAACCGCTGTCAAGTTATCCAATATGACTTGAACATGCAGGATTCAAATAAACCATCGGTATTGTTTGCAGGCTTTGTGAATGGCACACAACTCCAGAATGTATATGTGCAATGGAGATTCTTGGTGGGTCCAGATACCCTGTGTCTTACATGTTACTTGAGGCAGGTTTCCCATCCTTGCAGAGAGGGGTCTGTAATTAATCTCCTTTGTGGGTGAGGGAGGGGCAAAGGGAGCCCCCATGCACACCACGATAGCAGGGTCAGAACTCTGTGGGGGCACAAGATCAGTTTGTCCAAGCTGTGCTTGTTTGGCATGTAGACTGTCTGTAATCATGCCTGTGAAAATGGAAGATTGACACCCTTCGGAAGACTCATGTACCTAGGAAGGTAAAACAAGCTTGAACCATTGTCTGCATGTTCTGCCAAAGCTGAGTGAAGAGGTCCTTCATTGCTTGGAATCCTGTGACAGGTATGCTATGACTCTGGTTAAATATAGGGCAGTTCCAATAAAATCTATAGTCCTTGTGAAAGCTCAAATGTAGTTTTCTACATTTACTTGGAGGCCTAAGGAGTTAAGAGGTCTAAGTAGGGATAGGGATGTTATCTGTACTTCTTTATAGAACTTCCCCATCAGCAGCCAGTCATCGAGGTGTGGAACACTGACAAACCCTAGTGATGTACATGAGCTGCCACTACTAACATCATCTTTGTGAATTCCCTCAGTGCCAGTGAGAGGCCAAAGAGAAGCACTCTGTATTGGTAGTGGTCTAGGGCCTATGGCAAATTTCGGGAAGCTGTGTGCAGCATGGATGTCTTTGTGGAAATAAGCATCCTTTAAACTGAGAACTGTGAACCAGTCACCCTTGTTTAGTGAGGGAATTATAAAGACCAGCATGATCATTCTGAACATCAGCGGCAGATGAAGACATTCAGCTGTTTGAGATCTTGGATGGGCTTCCAGCCTCATTTCTGCTTGGGAATAAGGAAATATCTTAAGTAAAATTATTTTTCCCTGTGCTGAAGATGTACTGGTTTTATGGCTCCCAAGCGTGACAGGGACTTTACAAGACTGAGCATCCTCTCATAAGATGGGTCCCTGAAGAGGGATAGAGAAATGAATGAATGGGTAAACACAACAGGTGGACTAACTTGCAGTTCCTGAAAGTCCCATCAAAAAGATTCCTTAGTGGGAGGCTGGAAAGAGAATAAAGGGAGGACATTGTGTTTAAGAGGCTGAGTTCTCTGGTGTTTCCTAAGCAGCTTCATGGCCCTTTGATGGTAGAATGGTTGAGGAGCTGGTTGTTGTCTGTAATACAGAGTCTTGGGGTATTTTCTCTGCAGTGCTGGAGTATGTAGAGAGATCTGCAAGTGAATGGTTGCTCGTAAGTCTTTGAGAGAACAGAAAGATTCACCTGTTTTCTAACTGAATAGGTTATTTCCTTCAGAAGGCAGATCCTCCACTGTGGATGGACTTATTTGGGAAATCCAGAGGACTGCAGCCACAAGGCCCATCTCATGACTATGGAAGTTGCCATCAAGCGGGAGGCTGAATTTGATGTGTCCATTGAGGCCTGGAGGTTGATCTAGCTAGCAATTTACCTTCATTGATAATTGGTTGGAAATGAAGTCTCTCTTGAGGGAGTGAGTTTGTGAATTCCAAGAACTTACTGTAACTAATAAAATCATACTTCAGCATTCAAGCTTAATAGCTTGCTACATGGAACTGTAAGTTCCCCACAGTGAAGTTCTCTCTCCTAAAGCAGTCTAAATGTTTCGTCTCCTTATCAGTGGGTGCCAATTTGGGTGCTTGTTTCCTTTGGAGACAGCTTACAAAACTAAAGAGAGTTCAGAATGGGGTGTTAAGGTGGCAGATTACTAGTTCCTCAGGTGGCACAAAATATTTCTTCTCTGACTTTTCAGAGTGGGAGCATAAGTGGCTGCAGTATGCCAAGCCATCATGGCTCATTCAAAGATGGCCTCATTAAGTGGCAGTGCCACCTTACTGGGACTGGCACTCTGGAAAATATCCAGTCGCTTATATAGGGTGCCCTGTACTTCCTCCAGGGAGCTGTGGAATGTATCCGTATTTCTACTCAGGGAGTCCTGAAACTGTCTGTAGTTAGGCAGTGACAATGAGGCAGGTGTGATCGTTTCATTTGGGAACAAGTATGATAACCTCACAGTGGGAAATGGTGCCAACTAGTCAGCTTGCTCCTCTATTTTAGATTTTTTCTTAGGGGGCTGAGGTTCTCCCCTGTATGGGGAAAAAACTGTCTTGACTCCTGATGTGACCTTATAGATTCAAGCTGTCACATAGTAGGGTCCCTGGGACCCATGTAAGGCCAGTATGAAGGGATGTAGCGGAGAAGAGGTGATCCCTGTGGAGAAGGGTACCGCTGGTCTTGAATTGGGCAGTCCCCCCTATGAGAGAAGGAAGGTGCTCATGAGATCATGGAGCATCTGTGAGGGCTGACCCCTATCTTGGGGGAGTTGGGGAAGCTCTCCCACTGACTCTGAACTCAGAGGAAAAGGAAGCTTCTGTATCAATTGGCAGTGCCATTGGTATGGGACATCTTACTGTGCCTCAACTGTACCAGTGAGTTTAGGGACATCCCTGGTTAGGACTGGATCTGACAGTGGCTTTGTCTACTCTACCGAGGTAAGTCAACCTAAGTTACGCTACTCCAGCTACACGAATAATGTAGCTGGAATCGACGCAACATAGGTCGACTTACCAGGGGTGTCTTCACTGTGCTGCGTCGACGGGAGACGCCCTCCAGTCGACTTACCTTTCTCTTCCTGGGGAGCTGGAGTACCGAGTCAACTGGAAAGCACTCTGCAGTTGATTTAGCATCAATCTCCCGGTAGTGAAGACAAGCCCAGTATAGGCGATTCTGGGCTCGTATAGATACACTACTGTGGAGGACATTACTAGATACTGGAGAGTGGAATGGGCTTCTGTCTCTTGGTGGCACCAGTGTTCTTGTCTTCAGATATGCCACTGTCCTCAGTACCAATTCCTTCCCTCTCAGCACTGGTACTCTTTGCCAGTATTGAGGATGGTCCTGTCCCTTCAACTAGAGACAGTTTGGGAGGCAGGTTTGCCCCTGGGTGGCAGGACACCAGTACCATACTCCTTGTGAACTCCTGACACTCCCATAGTAGCACAGAGACTCACCAGACTCTGAGGTGTCAGGGAGGACGTCCTCTCTTTTTGCATAAGAACTTGGGAAGGGGATTTCTCATATTTCCTGTGGGAGTGCTTGCTCTTACCACCCTCACACCTGTGGGAGACAGTCTTTAACCGTGCTCTGATTATCCACCGAGCCAGAGGCTACCATGCTCAGAGGTACTTCTTGGTGTCTCTGGCCAATGCACAGAGGGGTCTGACAGGTCAGGAATGGACTGTAGCCTCATTGCATGGTCCATGAGGAATATTCTAAGCTGAATTCATGGGCTTGACAAGTTCATCTAGGAAAAGTCTGGCAGATATTGCACTTGGAGGGTATACAAGCTTCACCAAGGCAATAGAGGCACATATTGTGGTCCTCGCTGACCAAGAAAGCCTGGGAGCAGGCCAGCAGATCTTGAATCTAAGGATCCTGGGCTTACTGGGGACCTTGTACAGGTTGGTGTCCAGATACGGGGGACCCCCATAGCCTTAAGAACTACTAATAATCTTTTCATCAATAGCCAAATGCCAGTTTTATTTCTCAGAAGTTTAATTTGGTAAATTTGCCTATATAGTATTTAAAAAAATAATTTTAAAATGTTAAAAAAGTTACCCTGTATCTGAGATAACTAAACCAATAAGTTAATTGCAAATTAAGAGTCAGATTCAGTTAGTGAGCTATAGAGGCTTTGCACTGCTGTTTCGTGTTCATGTATGAAATCTAATTATTAAAAAAAACAAAATTCACACACAAAAATTAACCTAGGGAGAGATTGGCTAACTGTTCTAAAAGTGTGAAACTGTCTATACTAGGTGCTAAGTGATATCTCAAATTATGCTAGGTAACAAGTATTAATAAGGTTAAAACAACACGCCCCCTTTCTCTTCCCCGCCCCCCCCGAGTCTAGACACAGCATTAGATCCTGTAGCACTTAAACATTTAACTGCCTCAGAAAGCACTACAGTCCACAAGTTATGAATACCCTGTTAGTTGTTCTGCCAGACATTACTGTCTCGTCTCAAAAGCTCTCTTGAGGAATGTAAGCCACGCAGGCTAAGTATCCCAGGGGGCATTTACAGACTCTGCAAGAATCTCAGTCACAGATTACAGCCACAGCTACAGCATTGCTGCTATGCCACTGTAGCGAAGACATTTCCCACATCAACACAAGGGGTTTTTCAACTGCTGTAAGTAATCCACCCCTGAGTGGGAGCAGCTAGGTAGACTGAAGAATTTTCCCATCAATTTAGCTGCATCTACACCTGGCATTAGGTCAGCATAGCTTTAGAACTGAGGACTGAATTTTTCCACTGACAGCACTAGCTACATTGACCTCACTTTTAAGTATTGACCAGGCCCACGAGAAAATCTTTTATGACGTTTTCCAGGAACTCTGTAGACTCTATAAAGCCAAGAGGGTTCAGAGGTTTGAAAAAAATTCTTATCAGGGACCTCATAATAAACGAGCTAAGCTAAGGCCTTGTCTACACAAAAACATTATGTCGACATAACTACGTCACTCAGGTGTGAAAAATCCACATCCCTGAGTGGCATAGTTAAGTCCCTGTGTAGAGAGCGCTAGGTCAACAGAAGAATTCTTCCATCAACCTAGCTACTTGGGGAGAAAGATTACTTATGCCAACGGGAGAACCCCTCCAGACGGTGTAGGTAGTGTCTACTTTGAAGTGCTACAGTGGTGCAGCTGCAGTTGTTCTGTTGTAGCATTTTAAGTGTAGACAAGCCTTAAGATGTTTAAAAAAATTAGATTGTTTCAAGGGGAGAGAGGGGGAGTGAAAGACCCAGATGTTCTCAACTTCAAAGTTTACAAAGATCTTGTCCAAATCCCCTCTGCACCTTTCCCAGCTCCCACATTTTTTTCTGGATTATAGCTTCTAGAAATTTCAGGCAGCTTAGTTTTGGCAATGTTAAGAGGCAGCTTTGCAACAAAAGGTTTATAGCAAAGCTAGCCACAATCTCAGTTATGAAATGACTTCCCTACATAGTGTCACTGTTCTGGCCAAATACTTACCAGTGCAGGCCACTGTGCAAGTGAGACCTGAGTTCCCTGAAGCAGAACTGGATCACTTCGAGGAGCCCATACCAGTGACCCTTCCAGCAGCAACACTATGACCTCTTCAGCATGAACTTTCACCCAGGCATGTTGATTCCAGTTGCAGCCATCAAACTCCACAAAGATCTACAAAAACATATTTAACATGTTTCAGACACCGTAGGTGGGTGGAAATCCCACAAACCCACATGGGTAAAGACTTCAACTTTAGTCAGGAAAATCAGTATAACTTGAGGACACATGCTTCATATCAATACTAGATTGTTGTGTCTGCATAGCTACCACACACATTACCGAACAGAAATCAGAGAAGTGCACGGTAACTACAGAAAACTGGAAAGAGTTCATTTCCTTGTTCTCCCCCACACCAAACCCACCAATTTCAGGTATTGTATCTTTCCATGAGAGATGGAAGACATGTTCCAGTTGCCCCTTTACTCCAAATATCCAGGTGGAAGTAACACTCCAAACAGGCCTCTCAAAGATCATAAAACTGGAAGGGACCTTGAAAGGACATCTAGTTCAGTCCCCTGAACTCACGGCAGGACTAAGTATTATCTAGAGCATCCCTGACAGGTGTTTGTCTAACCTGCTCTTAAAAATCCCCAATGACAGATTCCACAACCTCCCTAAGCAATTTATTTCAGTGCTTAACCACTCTGACAGTTAGGAAGTTTTTCCTGATGTCTAACCTAAACTGCCCTTCCTGCAATTTAAGCCCATTGCTTCTTGTCCTACCCTCAGAGGTTAAGAAAAACAATTTTTTTCTCTCCTCCTTGTTACAACCTTTATGTACCCGAAAACTGTTTAGTCTGGGGAAGAGAAGACTTAGAGGGGACATAACAAACCCAGTGTTTTCAATCTTCCCTCATAGGTCATGTTTTCTAGACTTTTAATCCAAGATAAGGATTTTAAACTGCTTTCAATCCTACTGTCCCACCCTAAATTTCCAACAGATTGGCCCGACAGTTATGATAAATTGTTACAACTGCTATTCAGTCAGGTATGCATCATATCCATAGAGCACACTCTAAATAGGAAGTTCTCCTCTTACATTGGGTGGGCACTGCTATTCCATTCTCTAAAATATAGGCACACACTTCTGTCAGTGTTTGGATTACCCAGATTCACTCACTCACTAGAAACTTTGTAATATATTAAATCTTCTCTACAATACAACTGCAGTGCACTTTAACATATTAACCCTCAACCTCTCAGGTACCATCCCTGTTTTTCAGCCTGGTAAATGGAAGTACAGAGACACTGAAGTGACTAGTCTGAAGTTACACAATGAGTGGTGAAGACAGGAACAGAATCCAGGAGTCTCAGTCCCTAATCTAAACACTAAAAGGATACTGCCTTCTGTAACGAAGCGGCCTCTGGCGAGAGACAACTGAGAGTATCAATTCAGGACAAATTGCTTAGAGCAGGGCAGTTTACGGCCCAAGGCTGGGTTTCCTTTATTACTAAGGCACACCAAACCAGCCAAACAGAGAGGACTTTGGTTTTACCGGACTGGCTAACCAGAAGTCATACAAGCAATTCCCTCAGATACGCCAGTTCCCTTGTATCACCATCAGCACCACTTCTTATGGGGATGACTGGTTATGAAAACCAATACCCCAGTAAAAGAAAAAGATCTCCCGATCCCAAAGGACCAAGCCCCAGACCCAGGTCAATATACAAATCAGATTTTACCAACAAATCACGCTGTTGTCAATCCTTTAGAATCTAAAGGTTTATTCATAAAAAGAAAAACATAGATGAGAGCTAAAATTGGTTAAATGGAATCAATTATACACAGTAATGGCAAAGTTCTTAGTTCAGGCTTGTAGCAGTGATGGAATAAACTGCAGGTTCAAATCAAGTCTCTGGAGTACATCCACAGCCTGGATGGGTCATTCAGTCCTTTGTTCAGAGCTTCTGTTTCTAGCAAAGTTCCTCCAAAGGTAAGAAGCAGGATTAAAGACAAAATGGAGGGATTTCCAGGGCTTTTTATATTCTCTCCAATGTGGAAGGACACCCCTTTGTTCTTACTGTGGAAAATCACAGCAGCAAGATGGAGTTTGGAGTCACATGGGCAAGTCACATGTCCATGCATGACTCAGTTCTTTACAGGCGGACGTCATTGTTTACATGTTAGTTTGAATGTTCCCAGGAAAGCTCAGATGTAGATTGGCGTCTCCCAAAGTCCATTGTCAGTTAAGTATTTCTTGATTGGGCACCTGTTTAGAATAGTCCTTTCTCGAAAAGCTGACCAAATGCTTCACTGAGGCTACTCAGAATCAAACACTGAGATACAAGTACATAGCCAATATTCATTAAAGGTTGCCACCCCCACCCCCACCCACCATCATTTCCAGATAACTGAACTTTTTGTAAATATTTTTTAGAAAAATCATTTCTCTGGTGGAGATCAAGGCTGGAAAATTCTAGCTCAGAAGGTGAAAAGTTTCAAGAAGTTATGAGCAATTGAAAGAGTGGTGGGAATAGTTGCTATTTCTGACACTCTCTCAGTGTTTTCCCTCTTCCTTTTTTCTTCATCTTTGGACATTTAATTTATACATGTGCACAGCCTGTACAGTTTTTGTATGTAACTATAGAGAACCACACAACTTTTGGTTCTGAACCAGTATCATATTATTTTTCTCATGAAGATCTGCTAGCAAATCTTCTCCAAGGCGAATCAATGCAATGAAGAGATGGCAGAGGCTACCATTCCAAACAGTGGAGCACAATGAAGAGGAAGCTAACCAGCCTGAGGCCAACAGGTTGTGCTCTCAAGTGTCCACATTCAAAGCATAGAAAATAAATTCTTTATTTTGTCCCATATGGCGGGCATTGAGGATGCATAAGATGGAGAATGACTTGTAAAGACTGCCTGAAATACTTTTGTGGATTGATTGCTATGTGTGGATATAACAAAGATACACACACACACACACCCCAATAATCATATTTTCAGACTATTTGCAAAGTGATGTATAATGCAGATTCACATGGAGGCTGTTCAAGACAGCAAGAGCTGCAAAGAAGGAAGCTAATGCCAATAACATGGAGATTGTGCAAAGAGAAGAGGAGGCTTTTGCAAGGCAAAGAGAGGAGAGAAATAAAGACAAGGGCAAGACGATCTGAGAACAAACATAATATGCTCTTTGTATGTGAGAGGTGAAAGGCAGCAACATACCACACATGCTGGAATATCAAGAAGCCATTGTGAGGGTGCTGTAATAATTGAGAAGTTTTGAGTGGGGTCCCCCCCCACACCTTAATTTGAATATTTATTATATCTGGACTCTTGACTTATTCAAATATATGTTTCAAAAATGTTTTCAGAGGTTTTTAAGACACTTAGATCTCCTGTCTTCAGTTTTGAGTTGGAACGAGAAAAATATTAAATAATATGCTAAGGCCTTGACTACATTAGCCTTTATTCTCCCAAAGTTTCTCACCATTTCTACCACTGATGGGGTTACTAGTCTAGACAAGGACTCCTGCTGCCAGTAGCATTTTTACACTGTAACTCTGAGCAGAGCAGGTATACCACCACCAGTGGTGTCTTGTTTATACTACCCGATTGCTGGCGCTGGGAAAGTTTGTGGAAAGTGGCTAGTGTACACAAATCCTTAGCAAACTACAGAAATCCACTGCTGCTGCTTGGAGTGAGTCAAGCAAAGACTTGCTCAAGTTCCTGAATTCCCCACCCTATGGAATAAGTCTCCCTTAGGCTCTATCCACACTAAACAGTTTCTAATAAAGCTTATTCTACCAAGGATTATGGGGTACACAATTCTTGCAGTGTAGAGACAGCCTGATGGACAAACCTGTATAACAGTTTGTTTAGTTTATTGCAACAACAGGGAACACTAAAGAGCCAATAAAGAACTAAAATTGAGCTTGTGCCCCTTTTTTGCATCTTTGTGATTGTTCTGGGCCAACGCGTTTGAAGCACCGCAGGCTGGCAGAGGTACTCTGAAAAACGAGACCCACACGCAGCTAAGCAGCGAGTTATTGGCTTTATTGAAGGTTAGTGACACACCCGCAACGGGGACTCCAAGCATTGCTGTCACGGAGGCGGAAAACCCAGCACACCAGAGCTTTGCCTGGGATGGAGTCCGACGAAGGGGTAAACAGCGAGCCCTAATAAGCAGTACACAGAAGCAGCTCATGAATATATAATAAGGTACTTTCCAACAGGGGCTTTCCGCTGCCTGCGCAGGGCAGAATGAACTGGGCAAAACCGGTTAGAGTTGGTTCTCCATGTCCTACAGTGACCGGGAGGCCTCGAGAAAGCGGAAGTTCCCTAGCTAGGCCATAACAAAGTCTTCCGCAGTCCCTTACAGTGATATATGAAGGCAGTCTGGAAGGCCTGGGTAAAAGACAAGTTCTTTTTCAGCTGGTTACTTACATTAGCATTCTGTTCTCATATACCATGGAAGACTATGGCCTTGTCTACAGTAGATTTACCCCCACACACACCACAGTTTCCCACCAGTTATTCATCTCCACATACAGCAGCAATAGGAGGAGCACACATGTAAACAAGACGCCAAACAGATACACTGGTTTTATACCATATCATCTAGACGAGTACTTGGAGACGACAGAGCAATGGGTTACCCCAGGGCTCTGTTCTTTCGCCAACTCTGTTCAATCTTTACATCAGTGACCTGCCAACAGCGGAGTCACAAAAGTTCATTTACGCAAACATCTGTTGCAGTACCCAGGCCCGGATGGTCCACAAGCTTGATGCCACCTTAAACTGGGACATGACAAAGTTAGCTGACTACTGGAAGACTTGGCGCCTCCAGCCAAGCATCATAAAAACAGACTCCAGTTTGTTTCATCTTCATCATGCCAGCGCAACCCGAGAACTGAATGTTTATCTGAGTGGTCAGATGGTGAAGCATGAAGTAGAACCTGTCTATCCAGGAGTGACCTTAGACTGCACCCTGAGTTACCATGCCCACCTGAAGAAGGCAGCAGCTAAAGTTAAGACGCGCAACAATCTTCTTAGCAAACTGGCAGGTTTGTCATGGGGTGCTCGTGCTCCAACTCTGCGGACGTCAGCTCTTGCCACCTCGTATTTGGTGGCGGAGTACTGCACATCAGTATGGAGCCGATCATCACACACCAAACTGGTGGATACGCAGTTACATGCCACCATGGGTATATCTCCAGCACCTGCGTCCGACACCACTCCCATGGCTCCCAGTTCTGAGCAATATTGCTCTTCCTCATAACAGAGGAGAGGTTGCCACTGGCAAGTTACTGGAGAAAGTACTCGCCAACTCAAGCCTGCCACTGCACAATGACCTTTTTAAACCACCAGCTGCACGTTTGCCATTACGTCGCCCATTATGGGCTCATCCACCACACCAGGATGAGAGGGCGGAAACACTCTGGCGAGACGAATGGATATCTGTTGTAATCCCCAACCCATTCCTTGTCGCCAACTCCACAATTTGCCTGCCTGGTTTTGATCTGCCCTGGCGCCAATGAGCCCTGTTGAACAGCTGCTGGACCAGGCAAGGGCTCTGTACAGCCAACCAGTATTGCTGAGGCCTTTGAGACAGCCTTTTGTGCAGCTGTGGTGCAACACAGACAGACAATGACGCACATTGTTGAATGCCTGCTGACTAGGTTCAGCAGTGGCCTAGCATCCCGCCACTGAAGAGGCCATCGCTTGGCTAGAAGACTATACACACGCTAAATAAATCTAGACATGGTACAACCATGATCATATGGTAGTAAAATCACTGGTGGCCTGTCGGTGCTCTTCAAAAGGTCTAATGTAAATGCAACCGAAGGTAAAACAAGCAGAAAAAAACTTTACATTTCAAGCCTTTATATAAAATGCAAAAGGGAAAAAACGCTCAATTTTAGAAATGTCATTTGCATCACCTTAATTATGTAACTGTCTGAAATGTTACCTGTTGAAATGAAGGATGGCCCAATGGTTAGAGGCTAGCCAGAGACACCAGTTCAATTTCCTGCCTTCACAGGCTTCCTGCACAACCCTGATCAAGTCAATTAAGGTATGTCTACACTAGCGCCTATAAACATGTCAATACATGGTTTTGTGCCATAAACCCCGTTATCCAAACCGAAACCCTAGAAGCATATTTCTGAAGACAAGCAGAGGATGAGTAGCCCTAAGTACCTGAGGCATGTGGATAAGTGGACACTTAAGGGTATAGCACACCCCTGTAACCGTGCATTTGCAGTGTGGAATAGGTTAGTACCAGGACTCAATTTTCAGCAGTTCTGCACTTCCAATTCCACAATGCACTGAAATCTTTTCTTCCTGACCCTTACTCAATCTATAAAAAGGTACCTGTCCCCTGTATGCTCCCAGAGTAGTGTGCTGTTCTGTAGGATAAGTTAGTTAAAAGAAAAAGAGGTGTAAGTCACATGAAGAGCCAGTTTTGTTAGTAGTGTTGGGAAGACCTTGAAAGAATATGGCTTAATTGGAAAAACTGAACCTGAAAGGTAAATGATAAGACAGGAGGAAAAGTCCTCGAAAAAAGCCTTTAAATTATAGAAGATGGTTACAAACTGGTTAAAAGTTGTTCTGTAATGAACCTTTAACATACGAATGTTATCTTACGAAAGAGGCCCCGTGATAAATTTTGTCTACTTCAGGCCTAAGAAAAAGGGTCAACTCCAAGCCACCCAAAACTGGTTCTTAGTTAAAGTCAGCAACTGGAAATTACATGACTTGTTTGTTAACTGTAAAAAGGTGACCTTTTAAAGAGTTCATTACTAGTGTGTCTGTCTGTCCATGTTGAAGACAGCCAACATGGATTTCAGCATCCTGAGCCTACTCCTGTTGTAAGTACCTGATCTTTGCTTATAACTGTATGTTGTATGAGTGTGATGTTTGCTTAGACTAGTGGTTCCCAAACTTGTTCAGCCACTTGTGCGGGGAAAGCCCCTGGTGGGCCGGGCTGGTTTGTTTACCATCCGCAGGTTCGGACGATCGCAGCTCCCAGTGGCCGCGGTTCGCTGCTCCAGGCCAATGGGAGCTGCTGGAAGCGGCGCGGGCCAAGGGACTTACTGGCCGCCACTTCCAGCAGCTCCCATTGGCCTGGAGCAGCGAACCGCAGCCACTGGGAGCCACGATCGGCCAAACCTGCGGACGCAGACGGTAAACAAACCAGCCCGGCCCGCCAGGGGCTTTTCCCGCACAAGCGGCGGAACAAGTTTGGGAACCACCGGCTTAGACATTTAATGCACATTTAAAGCACCTGTATAAATAGCATTTGGCCTTCGAAATTAATAAAGGAATTTATGGTTAAACTAATATCTGGTGGTATCCTGCATAAACAATATCAACAAATTTCCAACATGTATTGACCACCTCAAAAGAACAACTTCCTATTATACTATTTTCACAGCAATCCCAATGTACCATGAAGGAAGCACCAAAAGCAGTCGCTTGGCCCACCAACAATACCTGAGAACTTAATATCAGGGCGGACTACCCTCTACGCCACAATTTTGGATGGAGCAGTTTAAATAGTCACCTTTACAGTGACATTTCAGAGAGTTCTGGCACAGGCAGACATCCAATCGGACAACAAAGCAGTGCAGGGAAAGAATGAAACATCTGAAGTTCCTATACTGGAGGGTCAGATAATCCAGTCAAGTCAGTCAGGCTGGGGACATCGTTTATGAGGAACTGGACCGGGTGCTGTCCAGCCCCCCCCCCTCCGTATTGACCCTGAAGTGCCTCACAATGTCCTTGTAAACCCAACTGGCCTCACTGTCCAGCAGAGCGCAGGAGGGAGAGAGTGAGGAGGCAGAAGGGATCATGGAGCTGCCCTCTCTAACCCTGCCCTCTCCCAAGATAAGAGGGGCAATGAGATGATTCTCCACCCTTATCTGGAGAACCCTGTTACTAAAGTCAGAAAGACTATAGGGTGGAATGGCACTGCAGCAGCAACCAGAACCCCAAGCTGGTACGTCAAAGTACTCCAGTCCTCCCCACCAATACATCCTCTTGCTGTGCTGCTAAATTCCCAGTTGTAACATTGAGGGTATTTGAAATAATGCGTAACTACTTTTTCCGTCCTCTTCTATATGGCAAGCATTGCTCTGTATCTGTGTCTCATGGAGTTCCTTAATGAAACTGTGGCATTGTCTGCCCCTCCCTCTTCCCAAACTCTAAGTCCCCCCATGGAACCCAGCCCACACTGTGCTCCATGCTGATCTCTTGCTCAAGCGAAACAGTTATAAATCAATCATTGTATTGAATTTCAGATGAACCACAACTACGCAGTATGTGTGTGTTACAAAAGCAAATTTTTGAAAACACTTTGCAAATTAGAAATCATTGTGGCCCAGTCTCTCTCAATCTGCTACTCGGGCAATGATGGTCCCCACGCCTTGCAACCCAGGTGGAGTCCTGCTTGACAAAAAAGAAAAGTTAGCGAAGGACCTGTTATTTCAGCACAGATTATCTGTTTTTCAGTTAAAAAAATCTACGTTGCCTATCCTATGATCTTCTCTTCCCCATACAACAGGATCAAGAGGGAGTTTTCACTTGCCAAAGGGAACAACATTCCAGAAAAAGGGAAGTTACTTGCCCTTCAGAACTGGAATTCTTCAAGATGTGTGGTCCCTATGCGTATTCCACGGTGGGTGACAGACCTGAAGTACTCAGAGGAGAAGGGTGGCAAGGATATAAGGTAGTATGACCGCTTGCAGAACTGTCATCCCAAATAATGCATCGGCAGAGGAGGCAGCTTGGACCAAGGCATAATGTCTTCTGAAAGCATGGATGGAATGCCATACTGCTGCCTCACAAATCATAAGCAGAGGTACTTCTTGGAGCGACACTACTGAGGCTGGCTGTGACCTCAGAGTGAGCCCGTACCCCACGCAGAGAGGAAGGACTGCCAGTTGATAAAGTCGGATGCACCCAGAGATCCACTAGGAATCCTCTGGGAAGACAGAGCTTGCTCTTAGACTCGTTCTGCTATGGCCAGAAATAGCCTAGGTGATGGATTTGTTTTGTTCTCTGTAGGTAAGAGGCCAAAGCTTGCCTCACATCGAGGTAATGAAGTCTCTTTTCTACACTGGAGACTTCTGAAAGGATATAGGTAAGGGGATAGTCTGGTTTATGTGAACTTCTGAAACTACCTTAAGAAGTGAATTTCGGGTGTAGTCATATCAAGACCTGGTCTTTATTAAATCTAGTATAAGGAGTGTCTTGCCATTAGGGCCTCGCCTTCTAGCTCACATACCCATTTGGCGAGGTGATGGCAACAAGGAAGGCCACCTTCATAGATAAGTGAAGCATCGAACAGGTAGCCAGGGGTTCAAAGGGGGCTTGGTGAATGTTTAAAGCATTAAATTAAAGGTTCCATTGAGGGGCTGGTTTTACTACTGCTGGGAAAGTACTGATTAAACCCTTTAAGAACCTGGAGATGACTGGATGAGCACAAACAGGGTTGTCATTCAATGGAGGGTACATGCACTGATAACTCACTGTGGGTTCACCTGGTGGCAAAGGGAAAGATCCAACTTCTTGGGGGTAGTGAGATAATCTAAGATATCATGGATACCCATTGACTCAGGAAACAGAGCCACTTGCCCCAGAGAAAACACTTCCACTTTGCAAGATAGGATTCCATAAGAAAATGTTTTCTACTATTAGTAAGGACAACTTGAACATTCTGGAAACAGGAACATTCTAGATCCATTGCCCATCCAAATATCAATCCGTGAGGTGAAGAGTGTCCCGGTGGAATGTCTGATCTTGGCATTCTCTTGAATCAAGAGAGCCCAGAAGGAAGGAATGCTGATTGGCAGTCAGGCTGACATATTCAGAAGAACTGGAAACCAGAACTGCCTGGTCCATCTGGGCATGATGAAAACGACTTGTGCTCTGTCACATGGAATCTTTTGCAACCCTCAAAGTGGTGGATAAAAAGAAAGGCATAGTTCAGTCTAAGGAAGTAGGAGGGCATCGCTGCTAACGGCGTCTGAGCGCCTCCTGGAACAATATATGCTCCACATCCTGTTTATCTGAGAGGTGAACAGGTCCCAGGTAGAGATTCTCTCATGAGCAAAGACATTGTTCATTGCTGAACTGTGCAATTCCCATTCATGGTCAGTGGCAAAATGACTGCTGAGGGTGTCTGCTAACGAGTTTTGGGTTCCTGGGAGGTACACTACTGACAGGGTGACGTGGTTCTTCATTGAATCATAGAATATCAGGGTTGGAAGGGACCTCAGGAGGTCATCTAGTCCAACCCCCTGCTCAAAGCAGGACCAATCCCCAATTAAATCATCCCAGCCAGGGCTTTGACAAGCCTGACCTTAAAAATATCTAAGGAAGGAGATTCCACCATCTCCCTAGGTAACACATTCCAGTGTTTCACCACCCTCCTAGTGAAAAAGTTTTTCCTAATATCCAACCTAAACCTCCCCCACTGCAACTTGAGACCATTACTCCTTGTTCTGTCATCTGCTACCACTGAGAACAGTCTAGATCCATCCTCCTTGGAACCCCCTTTCAGGTAGTTGAAAGCAGCTATCAAATCCCCCCTCATTCTTCTCTTCCGTAGACTAAACAATCCCAGTTCCCTTAGCCTCTCCTCATAAGTCATGTGTTCCAGTCCCCTAATCATTTTTTTTGCCCTCCGTTGGACTCTCTCCAATTTTTCCACATCCTTCTTGTAGTGTGGGGCCCAAAACTGGACACAGTACTCCAGATGAGGCCTCACCAATGTCGAATAGAGGGGAACGATCACATCCCTCGATCTGCTGGCAATGCCCCTACCTATACATCCCAAAATGCCATTGGCCTTCTTGGCAACAAAAGCACACTGTTGACTCATATCCAGCTTCTCGTCCACTGTAACTCCTAGGTCCTTTTCTGCAGAACTGCTGCCGAGCCATTCGGTCCCTAGTCTGTAGCGGTGCACGGGATTCTTCCGTCTTAAGTGCAGGACGCTGCACTTGTCCTTGTTCAACCTCAGATTTCTTTCGGCCCAATCCTCTAATTTGTCTAGGGCCCTCTGTATCCTATCCGTACCCTCCTGCGTATCTACCTCTCCTCCCAGTTTAGTGTCATCTGCAAACTTGCTGAGGGTGCAATCCACACCATCCTCCAGATCATTTATGAAGATATTGAACAAAACCGGCCCCAGGACCGACCCCTGGGGCACTCCACTTGATACCGGCTGTCAACTAGATATGGAGCCATTGATCACACTACCCGTTGAGCCCAACAATCTAGCCAACTTTTTACCCACCTTATAGTCCATTCATCCAGCCCATACTTCTTGCCAGCAAGTTAAAGAATACTGTGGGAGACCGTGTCAAAAGCTTTGCTAAAGTCAAGGAACAACACGTCCACCGCTTTCCCCTCATCCATAGAGCCAGTTATCTCATCATAGAAGGCAATTAGTCAGGCATGACTTGCCCTTGGTGAAACCATGCTGACTGTTCCTGATCACTTTCCTCTCCTCTAAGGGCTTCAGAATTGATTCCTTCAGGACCTGTTCCATGATTTTTCTGGGGACTGAGGTAAGGCTGACTGGCCTGTAGTTCCCAGGATCCTCCTACTTCCCTTTTTTAAAGATGGGCACTACATTAGCCTTTTTCCAGTCGTCCGGGACTTCCCCCGATCGCCAAGAGTTTTCAAAGGTAACGGCCAATGGCTCTGCAATCACAGCCGCCAACTCCTTTAGCACTCTCGGATGCAGCGCATCCGGCCCCATGGACTTGTGCTCGTCCAGCTTTTCTAAATAGTCCCGAACCACTTCTTTCTCCACAGAGGGCTGGTCATCTCTTTCCCATGCTGTGCTGCCCAGGGCAGTAGTCTGGGAGCTGACCTTGTTCGTGAAGACAGAGGCAAAAAAAGCATTGAGTACATTAGCTTTTTCCACATCCTCTGTCACTAGGTTGCCTCCCTCACTCAGTAAGGGGCCCACACTTTCCTTGACTTTCTTCTTGTTGCTAACATACCTGAAGAAACCCTTCTTGTTACTCTTAACATCTCTTGCTAGCTGCAACTCCAGGTGTTATTTGGCCTTCCTGATTTCACTCCTGCATGCAATATTTTTATACTCTTCCCTGGTCATTTGTCCAATCTTCCACTTCTTGTAAGCTTCTTTGTGTTTAAGATCAGCAAGGATTTCACTGTTAAGCCAAGCTGGTCGCCTGCCATATTTACTGTTCTTTCCACACATCGGGATGGTTTGTCCCTGTAACCTCAATAAGGATTCTTTAAAATACAGCCAGCTCTCCTGGACTCCTTTACCCCTCATGTTATTCTCCCAGGGGATCCTGCCCATCAGTTCCTGGAGGGAGTCAAAGTCTGCTTTTCTGAAGTCCAGAGTCCGTATTCTGCAGCTCTCCTTTCTTCCCTGTGTCAGGATCCTGAACTCGACCATCTCATGGTCACTGCCTCCCAGCTTCCCATCCACTTTAGCTTCCCCTACTAATTCTTCCCGGTTTGTGAGCAGCAGGTCAAGAAGAGCTCTGCCCCTAGTTGGTTCCTCCAGCACTTGCACCTGGAAATTGTCCCCGGCCCTTTCCAAAAACTTCCTGGATTGTCTGTGCACCGCTTTATTGCTCTCCCAGCAGATATCAGGGTGATTGACGTCTCCCATGAGAACCAGGGCCTGTGATCTAGTCACTTCTGTGAGTTGCCGGAAGAAAGCCTCATCCACCTCATCCCCCTGGTCCGGTGGTCTATAGCAGACTCCCACCACGACATCACTCTTGTTGCTCACACTTCTAAACTTAATCCAGAGACACTCAGTTTTTCTGCAGTTTCATACTTGAGCTCTGAGCAGTCATACTGCTCCCTTACATACAGTGCAACTCCCCCCACCTTTTCTGCCCTGCCTGTCCTTCCTGAACAGTTTATATCCATCCATGACAGTACTCCAGTCATGTGAGTTATCCCACCAAGTCTCTGTTACTCCAATCACATCATAATTCCTTGCCTTCACCAGGACCTCCAGTTCTCCCTGCTTGTTTCCAAGGCTTCTTGCCTTTGTGTATAGGCACTTGAACTAACTCGCTGATCGTCCCTCTCAGTATGAGGCAGGAGCCCTCCCCTCTCACGCTCTCCTGCTCGTGCTTCCTCCCAGTATCCCACTTCCCCACTTACCTCAGGGCTTTGGTCTCCTTCCCCCGGTGAACCTAGTTTAAAGCCCTCCTCACTAGGTTAGCCAGCCTGCTTGCAAAGATGCTCTTCCCTCTCTTTGTTAGGTGGAGCCCGTCTCTGCTTAGCACTCCTCCTTCTTGGAGCACCATCCCATGGTCAAAGAATCCAAAGCCTTCTCTCCGACACCACCTGCGTAGCCATTAGTTGATTTCCATGATTTGACGGTCTCTACCCAGGCCTTTTCCTTCCACGGGGAGGATGGACGAGAAGACCACTTGTGCCTCAAACTCCTTTATCCTTCTTCCCAGAGCCACGTAGTCTGCAGTGACTGGTTCATAGACCAGTTCCATACAGACTGACCACTTCTACACACAGGGGAACCGATCTCACACCTCCCTCTTTATTCATGTAGAATGTGTGTCACATTGTTT
This sequence comes from Natator depressus, assembly GCF_965152275.1. Lineage (NCBI taxonomy): Eukaryota > Metazoa > Chordata > Testudines > Cheloniidae > Natator > Natator depressus. The sequence continues at coordinate 289,599 of NC_134241.1, forward strand.
GCTTTATGAGAACATGGTGAGATTGGATTAATGGAGAGAATACCCTGCATGCTTCTCAGACTGCTTTGAGTTCCCAGAAGTTTGTGAGGCCCCTGGTTTCCTGGGGCTTCCAAGTGCCATGTGGGCCCCTACCAATTTCACAGGGGTCAAAAAAGTGTCACGGACCATGAAATAAGCCCTTTCCCGTGAAATCTTATCTCCCCTTGCTCCTGGGAGAACCCCAGCCAGGGGGCTCCTAGGTGCAAGTCCCTGCCAGGCTAGGGAGGGACAGGACTTGTCCTTCCCTTGCATGGCAGCTCTGGGAAGGGGAAATCAGACCCATTTTCGGGTACCTATTGTGTTGGGAACCCCACGGTTACAACACCCGAAAACATGAAATTGACCAATTTTAAAACCCTCTGGCTGTGAAATTTATCAAAATGGACTGCGAATTTTGTGGGGTCCTACCTATAACTGTCCATGTGAGCCACCTCTTTGTTACAGTGAGGGATCTGTGATTATTGTTCTGTTGGTGTGGAGGATAGAAAAGGAACAAGCAGGCACACGTGCTGGATCCTTCCACAAGGTTAGAGTCGGTCCTTACCTTGACAGGGATGTCGCTTTAGTGTTCATGCTGTTTGAACAGTATGTATACTGTTCAAAGCCAAGCCTTCAGGCTGAAGAGGTGAAGTCTGGCAAACACCATTAGGTAAGCATGACACCATGTGACCCAAGAGTACAAGGGACATCCAGACCGATGTTGAGGGTTATACAAAATCTGATCTATCAGTCTGCCTAAGGCTTGGAATCTTGTCCATAGGCAGATAAATCTTTGCCCTTATTATGTCGGTCACTCCTGTGAAGTCTATAATCTGGCTCAATTAGAGTGGACTTCTCTATATTCAGAGAGACTCAGGGATGCTAGGAGATGAAGCAGCAATGAGACTGATGCTAGAACTTCTGGACATGTCTTGCCTATGAGAAGCCAATCATCCTGATACAGGAAGACAATGTAACCATCCCATCAGAGGTGTGCAGTTGCTACAGAAGTGAACACTTTCACAAAAACTGGGTACAAGGCCAAATAGGAGTACCCTGTATTGACAGTTGTTGTGGCCCACTACAAATCTGAAGTATTTTCTCTAGCAAGGGTGAGTATCAATGTGAAAGTAAGCTCTCAATACAAAAGATGCTATGAACCATGCATCTTTCTAGGGATGGCAAAATAGATGCCAATGTGACTATGCAGAACTTTATTTTGTGAATAAAGATAGTATTGTCACAAAATGAGGATGGGTCTCAACCCTCCTGTCTGAGGACTAGAAAAAATTTGGAGTAAAACCTTCTTCCTTGTTTTTGAAGGGGTACTCAGTCTATTGCTCCTTTTTGTAGGAGGAATTCTATCTCCTGAAGGTAGATCTCTTTATAAGAGAGGTCCCTGAAGAGGGACAGGAAATGGAAATCGGATAGTATATCCGGAATGGATGATATCCAACACCCATTTGTCCATTATTACTCTCCATTTGTGGGAAATTGTGCTAGGAGTCCACCAAAGAGGATCTGGGAAGCTGGGTGATGATGGCAACAAACTGCTTCACAGCTTTCAAGTGCCAATCAAAAGCATCTTTTGGTCAGGAGGTAAAGTTCGGTGACTGCAGTAGAGGTGGATGTGGCAGTGTAACAGGACTTTTGTAACCTCCGCCATTTGCAAGGTGGCTCGTAAGAGTGCTGGTAGGTAGAAGGGCTGCTGTAAAGGCCTTGGCTTATAGTTTTGTTTATGGTATTTCCTCTTCGGGGCTGGTGTATATAGGTCCAGGGAATGGAGGGTTACCATGGAGTCCTTTAGCAAACGTAAAGACTCACCTGTCTTCTGATGGAAAAGAAGGCAACTTCTGAACAGCGTTCGGTACCTCCCTGGGGAGTGTTAAAGAGAACAGGCAAGATTCCCAGTGTATCACTATACCTGGCACCATGGATTTGAAGGCAGCTTCAACAGTCAACCGCAGCTTGTAGCGAGGTTCTTGCCACCAATCTGCCTTCACTGATGAAGGCTCGAAATTGGGCCCTATCCTCTTCTCTTTGCGAACAGGGGCCATTAACAGGGAGTTTCGAGAGGGAGTTCTCTAGGTGAAGGAGGAGCAAATATAGGACCCTTGGGGTAAGTCGCTGTCTGTAGTGTGTCTTTGGGGGTTACTTGCTGTGTGCTGAGCTTGTGTCTGTCTGTCTGTAGGACCGTGTGCTGTGGCCGGCAGTTGGAAGCTGTGAGCTTCTAAACATAGATAGCTGGGTTTGTGATGACGGGAAGAACCGTATGGTGACTTGCCTGCCTGGTGCAAAGGTTGCGGATCTCTCGAGGCATCTAGACAGACTTATATGTAGTGCTGGGGAGGAGCCGGTGGTCTTGGTACATGTAGGTACCAATGACGTAGGGAAGGGTAGGAGAGATGTCCTGGAGGCCAAATTTAGGCTGCTAGGAAAGAGACCGAAATCCAGGACCCTTAAGGTGGCACTCTCAGAAATGCTACCAGTTCCACGTGCAGGGCCAGGTAGGCAGGCAGAGCTTCAGAGTCTCAATGTATGGATGAGATGGTGTAGAGAGGAGGGGTTTAGATTTATTAGGAACTGGAGAAACTTTTGGGATAGGGGGAGCCTATACAGGAAGGATGGGCTCCACCTGAACCAAAATGGATCCAGACTCCTGGCACTTCACATTACAAAGGTTGCAGAGCAGTTTTTAAACTAAGAGATGGGGGAAAGCCGATTGCTGCAGAGCCACAAGTGGATCGGACAGAGACTTCTCTTAGAGGAGAGTCTATTGATAGAGATTCTCTAGGGTTTAGTCAGGAGGAGGGAATAAAAGAGGATAAAGAATGGGCCAGGTCAGACGAGAAACATTCACATAAAGAATCTGACACATCTGAAAAGGGCAGACAAACAGTGACAAGATTTTGAAGTGCTTGTACACAAATGCTAGAAGTCTAAATAATAAGATGGGTGAACTAGAGTGTCTCGTGTTAAAGGAGGATATTGATATAATAGGCATCACAGAAACCTGGTGGAGTGAGGACAATCAGTGGGACACAATCATTCTGGGGTACAAAATATATTGGAAGGACAGAACAGGTCGTGCGGCGGGGGCGGAAGTGGCACTATATGTTAAAGAAAATGTAGAATCAAATGAAATAAAAATCTTAAATGAATCCACATGTTCCATAGAATCTCTATGGATAGTAATTCCATGCTGTAATAAGAATATAACAGTAGGGATCTATTATCGACCACCTGACCAGGACAGCGAGAGTGACGATTAAATCGTAAGGGAGATTAGAGAGGTTATCAAAGTAAAAAACTCAATAATAGTGGGGGATTTCAATTATCCCCATATTGACTGCGTACGTGTCACCTCAGGACGAAATGCAGAGACAAAATTTCTTGATACTTTAAATGACTGATTCTTGGAGCAGCTGGTACAGGAACCCACAAGGGGAGAGGCAACTCTCGATCTAGTCCCGAGTGGAGCACAGGATCTGATCCAAGAGGTAACTATAACAAGACTACTTGGAAATAGTGACCATAACAACAACATTGAACATTCCTGTGGTAGAAAGAACACCTCAACAGCCCAACACTGTGGCATTTAATTTCAGAAAGGAGAACTATGCAAAAAATGAGGAGATTAGCTAAACAGAAATTAAAAGGTACAGTGACTAGAGTGAAATCCCTGCAAGCTGCATGGACACTTTTCAAAGACACCATAATAGAGGCTCAACTTAAATGTATACCCCAAATTAAAAAACAAACACAGTAAAAATGCCACTGTGGCTTAACATCAATGTAAAAGAAGCAGTGACAGATAAAAAGTCACCTTTTAAAAAGTGGAAGTCAAATCCTAGTGAGGTAAATAGAAAGGAGCATAAACACTGCCAAATTAAATGTAGAAATGTAATAAGAAAAGCCAAAAAGGAATTTGAAGAACAGCTAGCCAAAAACTCAAGAGGTAATAACAAAATGTTTAAGTACATCAGAAGCAGGAAGCCTGCGAAACAACCATTGGGCCCCTGGACGATCGACATACAAAAGGAGCACTTAAAGACAATAAAGTCATCGCGGAGAAACTAAATGAATTCTTTGCTTCAGTCTTCATGGCTGAGGATGTTAAGGACATTCCCAAACCTGAGCCGTCTTTTGTAGGTGACAAATCTGAGGAATTGTCACAGATTGAAGTGACACTAGAGGTGGTTTTGGAATTAATTGAGAAACTTAACAGTAACAAGTCACCGGGACCAGATGACATTCACACAAGAGTTCTGAAAACTCAAATGTGAAATTGAGGAACTATTAACTACGGTTTGTAACCTGTCCTTTAAATCAGGTACTGTACTCAATGACTGGAAGATAGTTAATGTAACGCCAATATTTAAGAAGGGCTCTAGAAGTGATCCTGACAATTAAAGACCGGTAAGTCTAACGTCAGTACCGGGCAAATTAGTTGAAACAACAGTAAAGAATAAAATTGTCACACACATAGAAGAACATAAATTGTTGCGCAAAAGTCAACATGGTTTCGGGTAAAGGGAGATCTGTCTTTTCAATCTATTAGAGTTCTTTGAAGGGGTCAAACAAACATGTGGACAAGGGGGAATCCAGTGGACATAGTGTACTTAGATTTCCAGAAAGCCTTTGACAAGGTCCCTCACCAAAGGCTCTTATGTAAATTAAGTTGTCGTGGGATAAGAGGGAAGATCCTTTCATGGATTGAGAACTGGTTAAAAGACAGGGAACAAAGGGAAGGAATAAATGGTTAATTTTCAGAATGGAGAGGGGTAACTAGTGTTTCCCAAGGGCCAGTCCTAGGACCAATCCTATTCAACCTATTCATAAATGATCTGGAGAAAGGGGTAAACAGTGAGGTGGCAAAGTTTGCAGATGATACTAAACTGCTCAAGATAGTTAAGACCAAAGCAGACTGTGAAGAACTTCAAAAAGATCTCACAAAACTAAGTGATTGGGCAACAAAATGGCAAATGAAATTTAATGTGGATAAATCATAGAATATCAGGGTTGGAAGGGACCTCAGGAGGTCATCTAGTCCAACCCCCTGCTCAAAGCAGGACCAATCCCCAATCAAATCATCCCAGCCAGGGCTTTGTCAAGCCTGACCTTAAAAACTTCTAAGGAAGGAGATTCCACCACCTCCCTAGGTAACGCATTCCAGTGTTTCACCACCCTCCTAGTGAAAAAGTTTTTCCTAATATCCAACCTAAACCTCCCCCGCTACATCTTGAGACCATTACTTCTTGTTCTGTCATCAGCTACCACTGAGAACAGTCTAGAGCCATCCTCTTCGGAATCCCCTTTCAGGTAGTTGAAAGCAGCTATCAAATCCCCCCTCATTCTTCTCTTCTGCAGACTAAACAATCCCAGTTCCTTCAGCCTCTCCTCATAAGTCACGTGTTCCAGTCCTCTAATCATTTTTGTTGCCCTTCGCTGGACTCTCTGCAATTTTTCCACATCCTTCTTGTAGTGTGGGGCCCAAAACTGGACACAGTACTCCAGATGAGGCCTCATGAATGCCGAATAGAGGGGAACGATCACGTCCCTCGATCTGCTCGCTATGCCCCTACTTATACATCCCAAAATGCCATTGGCCTTCTTGGCAACAAGGGCACACTGCTGACTGTAATGTAAATGTAAAGTAATGCACATTGGAAAAAATAACCCCAATTATACATACAATATGATGGGGGCTAATTTAGCTACAACTAATCAGGAGAAAGATCTTGGAGTCATCATGGATAGTTCTCTGAAGACGTCCAGACAGTGTGCTGCAGCGGTCAAAAAAGCAAACAGGATGTTAGGAATCATTAGAAAAGGGATAGAGAATAAGTCGGAAAATATCTTATTGCCCTTATATAAATCTATGGTACTCCCACATCTTGAGTACTGCATACAGATGTGGTCCCCTCATCTCAAAAAAGATATATTGGCATTAGAAAAGGTTCAGAAAAGGGCCACTAAAATGATTAGGGGTTTGGAATGGGTCCCATATGAGAAGAGATTAAAGATGCTAGGACTTTTCAGCTTGGAAAAAGAGGAGACTAAGGGGGGGGATATGATAGAGGTATATAAAATCATGAGTGGTGTGGAGAAAGTGAATAAGGAAAAGTTATTTACTTGTTCCCATAATACAAGAACTAGAGGCCACCAAATGAAATTAATGGGTAGTAGGTTTAAAACAAATAAAAGCAAGTTCTTCACTCAGCACACAGTCAACCTGTGGAACTCCCTGCCTGAGGAGGTTGTGAAGGCTAGGACTATAACATGGTTTAAAAGAGAACTGTATAAATTCATGGAGGTTAAGTCCATTAATGCCTATTAGCCAGGATGGGTAAGGAATGGTGTCTCTCGCCTCTGTTTGTCAGAGGGTGGAGATAGATGACAGGAGAGAGAGATCACTAGATCATTACCTATTTGGTTCACTCCCTCTGAAGCACCTGGTATTGGCCACTGTTGGCCGACAGGACAGTGGGCTGGATGGACCTTTGGTCTGACCCAGTATAGCCATTCTTATGTTCTTTAAAGTCCACGAACTTAGAATAGTTTTTAAAAAAATCATTTTGCCAGGAGGGCCTGGGAATTGGAGATTCTCAGTTGAAAGCTGGAAGTAAATACCTTTCACGCTCATGAGATCTAAATGCTTTCCCTCCTAGACAACGGGGGGAGAGGTGGCCCTTGGATGTTGCTATTTGGATATTTTTGTGGCTGCTTGGATGGCTAGGGAGTTCAGCGTAAGGTGGGACAACAACTCTGCTCCTTTAACCAGGACAAAGTACCACTTTTCCAACCTCTTATGGATAGAGGCACAAGTGGCTGGTGTGTACTCTGCAGTTCTTGCCAGTTCCAATATGACCTCATGATCAGGACTGCTATTCCGCGCCACTAAACCCTGTAGTCTGTCCAAAAGCTTGTGTTGCAAGTCCTGGACCTCTTCTAAAGGTGACTAGGAAGCTTTTTTGCTACTCTTCCAAGGAGCTCTTGGAACAGTTTATGGTCATCTGGAGGAGACAGTGAGACTGGTGCAATCACCTCACTGGAAAAGAAAGAAGAAATATCTGTTGATACCAGTGGTTTCAGTTCATCTTCCTCTCCTCCATAGGTTTAGAAACTCCAGTTGATCCCTGGGAGGAGGTTTGATGAGATTCCCTTTTCCATATGGGATCACAGACTGCTTGTGGTGCTTACAGGTCCCAAGGCCCCCAGTAAGGCCATCGTGAGGGGTTAAAAGTAGGTTATGGTAGTCCCTCAGGCACTGGGTACAATCTTTCCCACGACCAGGGGAGGTCACCACTTTGATGGACAAGGCTGGAAGTAAGAGGTTCACAATGTTCTACCCAGACTAAATTCTCTCAGTGGAAGGGGAAGAAGATTCCACTGAAATATCTGACTGTCCGAAAGATAAAAAGGATGGGTCCAGTTCTATCAGCAGTCAGTCAGTACTGGTATTGGGAAGCTGTAGCTAGCGAATGGAATGGGCGATGAGTTTCCTCTAAGGTGTCAATCTCCCTGGTGAGGGTCAGTCCCAACAACAGGGTAGATTGTGGGTCTGGAAGGATGAATCATAGAAGATTAGGGTTGGAAGAGACCTCAGGAGGTCATCTAGTCCAACCCCCCACTCTGGTGTGATGTAGGAGCCTTAGATGGCTTATTTTCATTGCCCCAACTACCAGAGTCAGTGTAAAGGTAGTTGGTGGGTCCCTCTGGGCTGTGGGAGTAGAACCTCTGACCACGTGTGTATTGTCAGTACAGACAGTTCAGTCTTTTGGCTATCAGTGCTTTGTTTTAGTCAGTACAGAGATTGGTGGTGATGACACAGGAGAAGTGCTGAAGGAGCATTGCTCTTTTGGGCCTTTTGATCACAGTTAGAAGACTTAGGAGGACCCAAGTCCTTGTGCCCTGGGCACAAAGACTCACCTAATGTAGGCAGGATTGGGGAGGGATCTCTTCTCTTAGAAGATCTAGGAGGGGACTTACTCTGATGTTTATGAATGCCTAGCGATACCCATTCCTGATTCAGGCAGAGTTAGGAGGCACCCTCCTCAATATCTCATGCCAATTTACCAGGGGGAGAGAGGGGAGTCTCCCCAGCCTGAAACTGACTGAGGCCTCATGGCACACTCCATTAGGTGCCTTCAAAGCCAGAGTTCTTCAACCTGATGCGTTCAGATGGGAAAGAAGCAGAACATATTTCACTTAGTGGAGATGAGCTTCTCTGAGGAAAAATGGTCATCACTGACCGAAAAGGAGCGGGGGCAGGAGACAATTCTTAAAGCCCTGGAGCCGAGGCATAAATCCAAGTCCCGCTCCAAGAGGCTGGAGGATTCTCCAAGGTGAGGATTCTAACTAAGAGTATAAAGCAGGGGGTCATGAGGTTATTACATGGGGGGTCGTAAGCAGTCAGCCTCCACCCCAAACCCACTTTGCATCCAGCATTCATAATGGTGTTAAATATATAAAAAAGTGTTTTTAATTGGGGGGGGGGGGTCGCACTCAGAGGCTTGCTATGTGAAAGGGGTCACCAGTACAAAAGTTTTTAGAACTACTGGTATAAAGTTTTTAAATATTTACAGGAAAGAATGTTGAATAGGATCAGTTCTAGACACCAGAGGATTCTGACTCAGGTCATGCAGTGGTAAGAAAGTACTAGAGAGGCATCAGTGTGCACTGCCCTTTACACCCTTGATATGGAACACAAGGGGATCAACTACACAGGTATGGACCAACTGACACTACTTCCTAGTAATCTCCCGTCTCAGGTGCTTACCCATGGTGGAATACACAAGGACCAGCACTCAAATAACCTTCACTAAAGGTACTATAGTAAGAGCACATTCTTCTCAGTGGAAAGTTTAAAAAAAGCTCAATATTTAGCCCCTTCTTCATGCACTGTCCCCACAGAGACTCATACAGAAAACACCAGCTGGAGCCGGGGGGGAAAAAACAGCTGCCGCTAGGTAGCAACCTGGATGTCAGCTGCCTGGTAGCACTACAGGCTGGGGTTCTAGAGCCATGGGGCCTTACAGATACTTTGAAAACTAGTGTTCAAGATGCTGGCCAACCTTTAAAGGAACAAAATAGAAAGTATTAACATGGCCCCTAGAAGAAGTTTCCCTACTTCACCAGAAGCCCTTCAGAAGTTATTAAAAATTTGTAAAACCCTTTAATACTACAAGATGATTTGTAGTGATTAAAAACAGTAAAAAATTGCTCACCATTATTTGTCTCTGCTGCTTGCTTGTGGGCTGCAAAAGTTGAATGAGAACCAGGTGGAGACAAGTTACATTCCTAGAATCCTCAAAACTATCAAAATTGTGACCTTCTACAGCAAACTCATGCTATTTAGGAGATTTTTCAGCTATTTCCCAAGGCTGAAAACATAATTCTCTGAATTGGCAGGACCTTTGGCACCTGACAGCAAAACCATACTGGCACGAGGACAGGACCAGAAACCCAGAGAGGGAACAGCCAGGAACATAAGAAGGGCTATAATGATTAGGGGTATGGAATGGCTTCCGTAGGAGGAGAGATTAACACTGGACCTTTTCAGCTTGGAAAAGAGACAAAACTAAGAGGGGATATGATAGAGGTCTATAAAATCATGACTGGTGTGGAGAAAGTAAATAAGGAAGCGTTATTTACTTCTTCTCATAAACACAAGAACTAGGGGGCACCAAATTAAATTAATAGGTAGCAGGTTTAAAAAAACCAAAAAAAACAAAAGGCAGTATTTCTTCACACAACACACAGTCAACCTGTGGAACTCTTTGCCAGGGGATGTTGTGAAGGCCAGAACTATAACAGCATTCAAAAAAATAACTAGATAAATTCATGGAGGATAGATCCATCAATGGCTATTAGCCAGGATGAGCAGGGATAGTGTCCCTAGCCTCTGTTTGCCAGAAGCTGGGAATGGACGACAAGGAATGGATCACGATGATTACCTGTTCATTCTCTTTGGGGTACCTGGCACTGGCCACTGTCAGAAGACAGGATACTGGTCTAGATGGACCTTTGATCTGACCTAGTATAGCCGTTCTTATGTTCTATAAAGGACCTGACCTGCTGGGATAGAGGAGGAAGAGCCAGGAGCATCAGGATTTTCTTAGGGAAAGTGCCCTCGGCCAGGAGCAGAGAGACTGTTTGACCATTTTTTGGAGGAGGAAAGACATAATAGAGAACAGGAGCATTCCTTAATGAATCCATTAGAAAGGATGGTGGCTGACAGAATGCAGGGCCCGCCTGCCTCCTCATACTCCTCTGCCTCCAGCTGCTGCTGTGGAGTGTGTGCATCCTCCCCTAGAAACCCCTCCAGCTGGACAATACTGGGGCTTCTGGAATCCACAAACAGCAGTCTTTATCAGACCCTGAAACCCCTCAGAGGACATGTACCTGCATTTCCTCAAGAGACATTTACAACCAGTATCCATCCCCATCTGAGGAGTGGAGGAAGGGGACAAGGCCAAAGGAAATAACCTGTGGGTAGTGTTCATTATGCACAAGTTATTTTTACAAAATAGCTATGTTTAGCACAATATATTACATCTATATTTTTCTAATAATTTTACTTCTGCAGTTCTGTTAGTGGTTTATACATGGTCCCTATTTACTGTTATTTAAACGTTTTCCTGTGACAAAAGAGAACCATCTTTTATCTCTTAGTGTTAATAAAGTTTATAAATTTGTTTAAGTATTTCCCCACTCTGCTACATATGGCCACCTTCCTTTTTGTTTGAGTCCCACACATAAAACAGTAAAGGACAGAACTGATGTCTTTCTCTGTTTACATGTTTGACCATGCAGGCAAAAATACCCATACATATATATATATATGCACACGCACACACACCATACGCATACAGGCAATCAGGCAATGTCTGCCAGTTCTCCATAACTAAACTACTCTGTTTGAAAACTTGCATGAATCCTTGCACATGTCAGCTACCTAATTTTGGATCCAACCCTTAAACTGTTTGCAGTAGCAGATTTAGTAGATGCACATCTATGATAAATTTCACAATATGAAAACACTGAGCTTTGAAACCCTGTATGCCTTTTGTGGCATTGTTACAAACATGGTCATTTTTGGGAGAAGACAAAAACCTCTTTCTGGTGACAGTGTATACCTTTAAAAATGCAGTTTTTCCTCCAGGTTTTCAGTTGTTCTGAAGGTAGAAATGCAAAGGCAAATTGTTATGGTCTGGGGGTAACCACAATTAGGTATTTCCATTATTTTCTATTACTATGGTTGCTTTAACAGCCATTTCCAAGCTGAAGTGGGGGGGGGGGGGGGCGACTTTTCTAAAATCTCTCTTTTCCCCCCTAAAAAAAAAAAAATAGGAATAGGTAAATTTATATTTACAACATTAAGGGGTCACTGCCAACTTTAAATTTAGTCAGTTTAAATTCATGTTAAGTTTCCTTCCGCCACAGAGTTCTCCTTCTGAAATGTCTATGGTTATACAAATTATTTTTTTTTGTAATTTATATATTTTTGCATTAAGAAAAATATTCATCCACTGCTGTCGAAAGACTTACACAACCAGAATGACTATACAACAGTGAAACTGTCTATACACAAAGTACTATTCAAAAGCAAAAAGTTAATAATTTGAAAAAGAGGAAGGTAGCTCTCCATACCCACCTTCCAGGACACCCTACATTAATGAAATTTTTTCCCTGAGAATTCCCTTAAGTTAACAGTTCCCAAATACTGGTCCATGTGCCACTCACTGATGGGCCACTGAGCAATGCTTGGTAGTGGTATACAGCAAAATAATTGGTCACAAGTACCGACTCTCCTTTTTTCTGCCTGCTCAAGTACATTAAAAAAAACACAGTTGTTGTAATCCCACTGTACCTGAACTGTTAGCCAAAAATTCAGGGTCTTGCAGTTTATTCCAGTCAAGGGCAGAAACTGGGGAAGAGAGTCAGGTGTTTCTCTGATGCAATTCTGATTATTTATCAGGTCCTGTTTCCCTGAACACAGCAAAAATCAAACAAGAGTGTCTTTGCTCACAGTTCCAAGACCTTTTTTCAGTCACCACTTAAACCAAAACGTGTCTCAGCATCATATTCCCAGTGTTTGTTCTGAGTGCATCCTTGGCTTTTACTGCTCCCAGCTCTATGCCTGTTTGTCATATTTTCTGTCTCTCATACGCACCTCTACTCAAACAATAGCCAGTGAAACCCCTCTACTCACATATGCCTGTGTTTTGGACAGTGACATTTGCTTGTGTTTTGGGTGGAGGCTTGTATTATTTCAGCTTTCTAATTCCATGTAAGAGGCTATTAAGCTTCTCTATCTTGGGCCTGATCTACACCTAAAACTTAAGTCAACCTAGCTCAGTGGTTTACAACCTGTGGTCCGCAAACCCCTGGGGGTCCACAGTCTATGTCTAAGGGGTCCGCGATATGTTGTCATTACCGTAGAACAGTTGTTTTCAATCTGTGATCCACGGAACCCTGAGGATCCGCAAACTGTCTAAGATTTCCAAAGGGATCTGCACCTCCATTTGGAAGTTTTTAGGGGTCTGCAAATAAAAAAAACGGTTGAAAACCACTGAACAACCTACATCACTCAGGGCTGTGAGAAATTTTGCACCCTGAGCACCATCAACCTAACCCCCCCACCCTCGTGTAAATTTAGCTAGGTTGATGGAAGGATTGTTCTGTCAACTTAGCTACTGCCTTCTCAAGAGAGATGGATTACCTATATCAATAGAAAAACCTGTCGACATAGGAAGCATCTACACTTTGGCATTACAAAGGCACAGCTATAGCACTGTAGCTGTGCCACTGTAGCAGCTGCAGCTCATACATCCACTTCCCTTAATTTAAGGGTAGTGGTTATGTCCAATCCATAACACCCTGGTTCTCAACTTTGCCCATCATCACATCAGAGCCTAAAATGGTGACAACTCTAAACAATCCATCCCAGACAGAAAAATTAATTTAACAAAATTACAAATGATGCAATCTTAACTATTCACATGTTTACAGAGTAAATGTCAGGATATTTTCCCATCACCAATCCAAAAAGGTTTTCCTCCCATCCAAATCTCTTTGGAATTTTCTGCTTCCTGATTTCCTTCCAGCAACCCCAAGTCCTTTGAGTTCTTGAGTCAATACTGTCACCAATCCATAAGCACTAGCATCTATATCCAATATGAAGAGACATTTTGAAACAAGGGTAGGCTAAAACAAGAGCAATCACAGGAGCCTTTTTGAATTCTGAAAATGCTAAATTACACACCGCTGACCACTGAAATGGTTTCCCCTTTTTCACACAACCCATGCAACAATCGTGCAATATTGGCAAATCCACGTTCTTCCACAGGAACGGAGCCCTACAAAATTTTATGTATCTGAGAGCGTCTGGAGAGTTGGCCAGTTCTATGCAGCCCCAATTTTTTTTGGTTGTCATTGGAAATTCCCCTGCGCAGTGAAGTTACTTTGGGCACAGAATCAATCTTTGAAACAACTCCTTTCTTTAGGTTCAGTTTCAGAAAGACTATTTGTTGTTCAAGAAAAGTTAGCACATGTGACTCCATTTTGGTTTGGGGCCCACCATTGTCTAAAAGCAAGCACAGCATGCACCGGGAGGAGTGTTCCTTAGATACTGCATTCCTGTGAAAATCCTCCTCCTCGTCTCCAGCCTGCCTTGACTCCCGGTATCTGTTCTTTGTCAGTCCCTAAACTCCCTATCTCCTGGCCTTTGATGTGAGGCCTCCCATCCTGATAATAAAAGTTACTGATGCATCGCTTTAGGACCATGTTGTGTAATTAACATACTAGTTTAGCACGAGGAATGCACCAAGCAGGGATAGGTGGTAGATAAGAAAAGGGTTTGTTTATTGGCTAAGGTTTCCGATGCACGAGGGCAACATGCTTTGCTAAGAGGTATATAACCTTTGTATAATCTGTATTCGGGGTCCCCTCCTGGCTAGCGGGAGGGCACACCACGCTCAAGCGTAATAAACTTGGTGTTTTTTGGGAACTCTGCAGTTGTGGACTTTGTTTATGTGCCTCAGCCTAGATTCGAGCTGTGTGTATCCTACCAGGTGTAATTTGTAGCATTTGTGTGCGTGTCCTACCAGGTGTAATTCGTAGCATTGTAAAGGTATCACTTCTCATTCAAAAGTTTTAGCATGCACCAGGATCTCATCTACATAAAATAAACAAGGCATGAAGAGGCATGCCATGTAATACCCTTTCTACTATTCTCTCAAATGTGACAGTGGCATTGTACAAGCCAGAAGCCACCACTTTAAATTGCTAGATGCCTTGTCCTTCTGTGAAAGCAGCCTTTTCCCTAGCAAGTTGAGTTACTTGCCAATATCCTTTTCTAAAACCCAGTATGGAAAACCAGAAACCTGCTACAGCATCCAGGGTATCATCCATTCATGGTAATGGATACGAGTCCTTTAAAGTCACTTCATTTAGTTTTCAGTAGTTCACACAAAATCTGGTGCTACATTTTTCTTAATCATAACTGTGGATGAAATCCAAGGACTGGTTGAAGGTATCAGGAAGGCATATAACTGAACATTTCAGCAATGGCCTATAAGGCCTCTTCCTTCTTTGCTACTGATAAACTATGAGGTGGCTGTTAAATAAACCGATACTGGAGGAAATCAATCTTCTGTTGGATAGTGCAGTACAACCTACATCTTTGTTGGATCAGAAGAAGAACTCCCAATTCCAAACCAGAAAGCCTCTTAGGCTGTTCTGTTGCTGCTCATTTAAGCATATAGCATCCTGGATCTCAAAAACAGATTTCGACCATTCCCCATCTTTCCTTTGCTGGAAAGCTACTACAGCATGTAGCTGCCGTTCTGGTTTCTGCTCCTGAAGGCAGGATCACTTGTTCCTTGCAAAGCAATTTTTTTGCAAACCAGTTTTTTTTCATCTAGACTACAACTTTTAAGGAATTTCCACAGACTGAAATTGTAATACACCTTTCCAGGTATTTATTATAATTAGCCATGATGAAATCCAAACACACTCATCCACTATTAGATCTGCTATCACGACTTGCCTGAATTCCAGTGGTCCATTTTCCCACAGGTGTACATTCCTCAGTCACTGTTTCCATTTGAGACCAATTAGGTGATTCAGTTTTGGATCCCCAATTCGCTAGCCTTGTTAGCATGTCTGGTCTAATAACTTATGTTTGAACCAGTATCCTCTACTCCCATGGATTTCATAGATCTTATTACACACTCAATAGCCAAAACCCCGTTATAGTTTAACCAGTCAGACCTAACCAAAAATTGTGGGGCGGATCCCTGTATTTCCAAGCTTTGCTCCTTCAACTTGGTGTTCCTCCTGTCCCAAACTGGGAGGTTTCACTAGGAAGTTGTGATACTCTCTCCTGGCTAGCCTTATGTTTCTAACAATACTTTTTGTGGCCATTTTCCCCCCACATTACCAGCCTCCCTTAATTTTTGCATTATTGCAAATTTTTCTAGTTTTACAAACCAGATTTATCGCTTTTGTTTATTGTTCAAAAATGTTACAAACTAGATTAGAATCCCTTTTCCCATCATACATTTGACACAGAGCAATACTTGGGAGCTCACAGTGATCAGCGTCCTTCTTCACTACAGGCGGTGACCTCTTTTGGTGCACAAACCTCCATAGGTCCTCTGCCAATTCAGGTGGAGTGTCTAAGTTAAGTAAAGCAGACTGTTAAGAGTTACAAAGGGATCTCACAAAACTAGGGTGACTGGGCAATAAAATGGCAGATGAAATTCAAGGCTGATAAATGCAAAGTAATCCCAATTATAGATCATACCATTGTCTGTAAATTAGCAGTTACGACTCAAGAGGAAGCTGCGTTGAAGATGATGAAAGGAACATGTCTGAACATGCAAGATCTTCACGCTGGTAAACTTATTTCATACTTCTTTCTTAAGGACTTAAGATCTTCCTTCTGAACTATTCTTGAATTCTCATGTTTGAGCAAAAATATAGTTGTTACTCTATGGTACTATCATTTTAGATGTAGTTGTGATAAAAAATAAATAGCTGAAATAGGCAGATCTTCCTTTTACAATTTCACCTTTAAAGTAGTACTGAGTGTCAGTGAATGCAATGAGTAATACTAAATGAGCAGTATGCTGGTAATAATTAAATAACTGCATTCACTTATTTTGCTTAAGAGAATCCATCCTCAACATACAGGATTCTGAAGACTATCCACCTTCAAGATCACCATCATTTTCTATAGTTCCAGAGTTATCTGCCAATGATAGTTTTCAGTCACATCATGTATGTCACATAGCCACGGTATATCACCTGTAGCAAAAAGGGGGAAAAAAAACCTCCATCATCCAGAAACAACCATAGGTAAGTTTGTGATAAGAATCAGCAGATTACAAAGAGGTAATTGATGAAAAAATTGCCCAGTTTGTTCATGCAACAAATTCTCCTTTCCATAAGATTGCGAACCCACACTTCCTTAAAATGGTTCGGTCATTAAGACCAGGATACAGTCCACCCAACAGAGCAGATGTCGCAGGCAAATTGCTGGATAAAGTGTATGAAAGAAATTGAGCAGTGGGTGCAAAAGGTCAAGAGGGTGAAATTGTTAACCTGAGTCTTGATGGGTGGAACAATGTCCACAATGATCCTGTTGTGTGTGCTTGTGTGACAACAGAAGGAAATGTCTTCCTTACAGAAACAACTGAAATGTTAGAAAATGTACACACAGCAGAATACTTACAAGAAGTAGCAGTAAAAGCTATGACAAACTGTGAAAAAAATTCAAAATGTCTAGTACACAGCTTGGTCACAGACAATGCTGTAAATGTATCCAAGATGAGAAGAAATTTAGAAGAGTCCCAAGCTAACAACATACGGTTGCAGTGCTCATTTGCTGTACCTCCTAACCAAAGACTTCAGTGTTCCAGAAATAAAGGCTAATGCTGAAATTGCAAAATACTTCCATAACAACCACTTTGCAGCAGCTGCTCTGAAAAAAGTGGGAGGAACAAAGATAACTCTCCCACAAGATGTGCGATGGAACTCAGCAGTGGACTGTTTTGAGCACTATATCAAGAACTGACCAATCTGATGGCAGTTTGTGAACAAAATCGTGAAAAAATAGATGACAGTCACAGACAAAGTTCTCAACAATGGGCTTAAGAGAAATGTTGAACACACACTGAGTACCCTGAAGCCTATTTCTGTAGCCTTGAACAAAAGGCAGGGAAATAATTTCTTTAATGCTTGTAATTTAACTGTCATTGCATATTTCTCTTTTTAAGCTCTCACTCCATTCCTTCCAAATATCAGGAGCATCAGCAATAAAACACCTAATGGGACAAGCACTATCTCCAGCTCATTTTCTTGCAAATATTCTCAATACTCAGTACCAGGGTCAAACCTTAACTACTGAAGAGAAGGAGTTGGCTACGACATGGACATCCAGCAATCATCGCTCCATAATGCCAACTATAATAAACTTCAGAGCTAAGGATGAACCATTCAAAAAAAAATATATATATATATGTTTGCTGAAGAGGTTTTAAAGAAAGTCACACCAGTGAACTAGTGGAAGACACTTAAACTCTTGGATTCAGAGACTGTTGAAGTAATCATCTCACTTTTAAACAGCAATAGCTTCTTCTGCCGGTGTAGAAAGAATATTTTCTTCCTTTGGACTAATTCATTCCAAATTGAGAAGTCATTTGGGACCTGAAAAAGCAAGAAAACTTGTTTTTCTTTTCCAGATTATGAACAAACAGGAAAATGAAGGTGAAGACAACTGAGTTATCTGCAGAAGCCAATATTTCAAGTTTCTTATGTTGACCTAGCTGACATAGTGGATTTAATTTTTTTTTTTAATATTTCATTTAACTATTTTAGTTAACAATTTTAACAAAAAACAAAAATTTTAGAAAACTTGAATGTAACTAAATTCAAAAATTCATGCGCTTGTTTTGTTAAAATATTATACGTTTGATGCTGAAGAAAAGTTCCTTAATACAGAACGTTGTTGTTTTAGTTAAATAAAACAATTTAAATGTCTGTCTGGTGATGTTTTCCTCCTAATACAGCATGGCAAGAAAAACCTCCAAATATTCATGATTAACCCATTGAATTGGAGATATTTATGAAGTCATTGGGAAGAAGGATAAAGGAGTTTGAGGCGCAAGTGGTGTTCTCGTCCATCCTCCCTGTGGAAGGAAAAGGCCAGGGCAGGGACCGTCGAATCGTGGAAGTCAACGAATGGCTACGCAGGTGGTGTCGGAGAGAAGGCTTTGGATTCTTTGACCATGGGATGGTGTTCCATGAAGGAGGAGTGCTGGGCAGAGACGGGCTCCATCTTACGAAGAGAGGGAAGAGCATCTTTGCGAGCAGGCTGGCTAACCTAGTAAGGAGGGCTTTAAACTAGGTTCACCGGGGGAAGGAGACCGAAGCCCTGAGGTAAGTGGGAAAACGAGATACCGGGAGGAAGCACAGGCAGGAACGTCTGAGGGGAGGGCTCCTGCCTCATACTGAGAATGAGGGGCGATCAGCAGGTTCTCTCAAGTGCTTATATACGAATGCACAAAGCCTTGGAAACAAGCAGGGAGAACTGGAGGTCCTGGTGATGTCAGGGAATTATGACGTGATTGGAACAGAGACTTGGTGGGATAACTCACATGACTGGAGTACTGTCATGGATGGTTATAAACTGTTCAGGAAGGACAGGCAGGGCAGAAAAGGTGGGGGAGTAGCACTGTATGTAAGGGAGCAGTATGACTGCTCAGAGCTCCGGTACGAAACTGCAGAAAAACCTGAGTGTCTCTGGATTAAGTTTAGAAGTGTGAGCAACAAGAGTGATGTAGTGGTGGGAGTCTGCTATAGACCACCGGATCAGGGGGATGAGGCTTTCTTCCGGCAACTCGCAGAAGCTACTAGATCGCACACCCTGGTTCTCATGGGTGACTAATTTTCCTGATATTTGCTGGGAGAGCAATACAGCGGTGCATAGACAATCCAGGAAGTTTTTGGAAAGCGTAGGGGACAATTTCCTGGTGCAAGTGCTAGACGAGCCAACTGGGGGGGGAGCTTTTCTTGACCTCCTGCTCACAAACAGGGAAGAATTAGTGGGGGAAGCTAAAGTGGATGGGAATCTGGGAGGCAGTGACCATGAGATGGTCGAGTTCAGGATCCTGACACAGGGAAGAAAGGAGAGCTGCAGAATACGGACTCTGGACTTCAGAAAAGCAGACTGACTCCCTCAGGGAGCAGATGGGTAAGATCCCCTGGGGGACTAACATGAAGGGGAAACGAGTCCAGGAGAGCTGGCTGTATTTCAAGGAATCCCTGTTGAGGTTACAGGGACAAACCATCCCGATGAGTCGAAAGAATAGTAAATATGGCAGGCGACCAGCTTGGCTTAATGGTGAAATCCTAGCAGATCTTAAACATAAAAAAGAAGCTTACAAGAAGTGGAAGGTTGGACATATGACCAGGGAAGAGTATAAAAATATTGCTCGGGCATGTAGGAATGAAATCAGGAGGGCCAAATCGCACCTGGAGCTGCAGCTAGCAAGAGATGTTAAGAGTAACAAGAAGGGTTTCTTCAGGTATGTTGGCAACAAGAAGAAAGCCAAGGAAAGTGTGGGCCCCTTACTGAATGAGGGAGGCAACCTAGTGACAGAGGATGTGGAAAAAGCTAATGTGCTCAATGCTTTTTTTGCCTCTGTCTTCACTAACAAGGACAGCTCCCAGACTGCTGCGCTGGGCATCGCAACATGGGGAGTAGATGGCCAACCCTCTGTGGAGAAAGAGGTGGTTAGGGACTACTTAGAAAAGCTGGACGTGCACAAGTCCATGGGGCCGGACGAGTTGCATCCGAGAGTGCTAAAGGAATTGGCGGATGTGATTGCAGAGCCATTGGCCATTATCTTTGAAAACTCGTGGCGAACGGGGGAAGTCCCAGATGACTGGAAAAAGGCTAATGTAGTGCCAATCTTTAAAAAAGGGAAGAAGGATGATCCTGGGAACTACAGGCCAGTCAGCCTCACCTCAGTCCCCGGAAAAATCATGGAGCAGGTCCTCAAGGAATCAATCCTGAAGCACTTACACGAGAGGAAAGTGATCAGGAACAGTCAGCATGGATTCACCAAGGGAAGGTCATGCCTGACTAATCTAATCGCCTTCTATGATGAGATTACTGATTCTGTGGATGAAGGGAAAGCAGTGGATGTATTGTTTCTTGACTTTAGCAAAGCTTTTGACATGGTCTCCCACAGTATTCTTGTCAGCAAGTTAAAGAAGTATGGGCTGGATGAATGTACTATAAGGTGGGTAGAAAGTTGGCTAGATTGTCGGGCTCAACGGGTAGTGATCAATGGCTCCATGTCTAGTTGGCAGCCGGTGTCAAGTGGAGTGCCCCAGGGGTCGGTCCTGGGGCCGGTTTTGTTCAATATCTTCATAAATGATCTGGAGGATGGTGTGGATTGCACTCTTAGCAAATTTGCGGATGATACTAAACTGGGAGGAGTGGTAGATACGTTGGAGGGCAGAGATAGGATACAGAGGGACCTAGACAAATTGGAGGATTGGGCCAAAAGAAACCTGATGAGGTTCAATAAGGATAAGTGCAGGGTCCTGCACGTAGGACGGAAGAACCCAATGCACAGCTACAGACTAGGGACCGAATGGCGAGGCAGCAGTTCTGCGGAAAAGGACCTAGGGGTGACAGTGGACGAGAAGCTGGATATGAGTCAGCAGTGTGCCCTTGTTGCCAAGAAGGCCAATGGCATTTTGGGATGTATAAGTAGGGGCATAGCGAGCAGATCGAGGGACGTGATCGTTCCCCTCTATTCGACACTGGTGAGGCCTCATCTGGAGTACTGTGTCCAGTTTTGGGCCCCACACTACAAGAAGGATGTGGATAAATTGGAGAGAGTCCAGCGAAGGGCAACAAAAATGATTAGGGGTCTGGAACACATGACCTATGAGGAGAGGCTGAGGGAACTGGGATTGTTTAGTCTGCAGAAGAGAAGAATGAGGGGGGATTTGATAGCTGCTTTCACCTACCTGAGAGGTGGTTCCAAAGAGGATGGTTCTAGACTATTCTCAGTGGTAGAAGAGGACAGGACAAGGAGTAATGGTCTCAAGTTGCAGTGGGGGAGGTTTAGGTTGGATATTAGGAAAAAAATTTTCACTAGGAGGGTGGTGAAACACTGGAATGCGTTACCTAGGGAGGTGGTAGAATCTCGTTCCTTAGAAGTTTTTAAGGTCAGGCTTGACAAAGCCCTGGCTGGGATGATTTGATTGGGGATTGGTCCTGCTTTGAGCAGGGGGTTGGACTAGATGACCTCCTGAGGTCCCTTCCAACCCTGATATTCTATGATTCTATGTGAACTATCTGCTTCAATCACCTTTGGTAAATGAAATAATCACACAATCATACATTTTCTGATACAGATGTAAAACTAATCTGAAAAGTTTCCAAAATAAATCACTTAAAAATGTATAGTGTGTGCCTTCTAAAAATGACACCTACATCTATCTCTGAGTTGTGAAGAATATGTATTAAGGTTATAACAACCAAGAACGCACTTTTATGCGGAAATCCATGATTAAATTGAATCTTCCCGACTAGTGATTTAAATCAAATCCACCCTTGCCTTGCATGTGTTTTTGTTTTGGGAAGTGACATGTACCTATGTTTTGGGAGGAGGCTTGCTATTATTTCAGCTTTTTGGTTCCATAAAGGAACTTAATGGCTTCTTACCATTATCTTAAATGAAGGGTGAGGATTATGCTCACCTCACAGCAATACATTAAATACTTTTCTGATGTTAATTTTTCATGTTAATTTCTGTAGTTGCCACCATGATGATTTCATGATCACTATAAATATTTGGTGTATGCAATCCGGTTAAGCGACAAAGACCTCCAGGAGGTTGAGTCATTTTGCACTCTGCAACAATGTGTCGCGGTTTGTGGCTGCCCACATTGACATAGTGGACTACCTCTAAAATGCCACTCAAATTCTGCTTCAGCACAAATTCCATGTTCGGTACGAAATCGGTTAAAAAGGCTCCATCATATTTGCAGTAAATAAAACCCAGGTTGACACCGAGTGGGGTCTGAGACAAGATAGTTATTCGTCACTTTCTCTGTAGATTCTGAAGCTCACCACGTGCCCTCTACTGTAAATCCCTCACCCGGTAAACTTATCCATAATAGGCAACGTGAGGACAGATGACCACGTGGTGGATTAAACAAGTCTTTAATTAACAGTAGATAGGGCACATCACACAATTTTGTTACGAGCTTAGCTATGCTTTCCTCTCTGCAAGCACTGGGCAGAGCAATACTGCAGAGAACCGGTAACCATGGTAGAGGAGTATATTTAAGTGTGCCTGAAATAATACGCATGGTGGAATTAAGCTGTATGTCGATCATTTTTGTGCAAGACGAGTGAGACCATTCTGGAGGGCAATATTCCACCACTGAATAACAGAGTGCTGAGGTTGAAGAGCATAACGTTTGGGCATTGGCATCCCATGTTGTTCCAGCTACTGAGAAGAAAGATGTCCATAAGACAATCTTGTTATTAAGATGTGGCCCACACGCTGAAAAAGCATGCCTTGGATTTTTTATTTTTAAGAATACCTGTAATGCTGATGGTCATTATGAATTTTAAATGTGTGAGAGCTGGTGTGGACATTTTCAGTGTTGATAGACTGTTAAATTTGAGTTAAACAACCTCAACAGAGGCATAGATTGACTTGGAGAAACTTTTATTATGTATTGCTGTTGCTTACAGCCAGATATCATTAAGCACCCTTGGCACTAGCCCTTTCGATGCCCTGGAATATTTAATCTCTGAAACACCTAGTCCAATTTCCCCTCAAACTTCACAGAAAAATTCTATCCTTGAGAGAGACCCTGCAAACAAGTTTTCAGGAAAAATGGTTAAACTTTAGCAAGGTCAGAGGACAGGGGGGAAAAGCTAGCCTTATAACGGAAAGGGAGTTTAAACTGTAAGTGTGTATAATAAATTAGTGTGTCTACAAAATATTATGTGGTTGTGCGACCAGGCTTCATTGTTGTGTCACCACAAGCCCCAGGCAAGAAAACCCAAACTCCAAAACAGAGCTTGATGGAACCTTTTCTCAAGAACAATGTGCAACCAAGGATCACAGTAGACAACCCAACCATTACAGTGTCCCTAGTAGTGGCAGTTCCTATTATGCTGCTATCCTCAGCTCTGGAATATATAAGCGGTAGTGAGAAAGCAATCATAAGATTCAGCGATGGAGGGAAACAGGATGAGAGCTGCAACACTTACAGCGCTCTTGAGCAGGCCGATACCATAGGCTACAATTTCACAAAAGTTCCTACTCTCCAGACTGCTAGCAGGCAGGGAAGCAGGTTGCCCAACAAAACAAAAATCAAACAAGTGCTACACAATGACACCACCAGGTGCTGCACTATGATAGCAGTAACTAACCAGACTACTTGGTGAAAATCTTCCCCCATGTAGTGATTCTGAGATTCGGAAAGCTCAATGGGAAAACCTTGCACCAAGATGGATGTTAAAATAGGGGTGCAATATTGTATAAAACCTGTATAAAATTACGGCTGGGATGAGCTGAGAGCAGCATCACTTAAAGAGGTCACATCCTCCTCACCAGAAGAAAAAAAAAAAAAAAAAAAAGGCTGTTAGAATCTCAGCCCTCCAATAACTCTGAAGAACGACAGATATAGTAACAAAACTATCCTTCCAGAAACTGGTCAGAGGAAACAGCCCTGAAACTCTTCCCCTCTTAAAAAGTATTCCCAGCAAAGGCTGAGTTTCTGCTTTTGGGAGATGTGCCTGTAGAGCAGATAATGCGCTATAGCAATCTTTCCTTAAGAGCGAGTTTACAATTAAAGCAACTTGAAACAGTCAAAGAACCTGTATATTAACTTATTGGACACAGTGCTCACGCAGCCCAGAACCTCGCTTAAAATCATGTCTTCAGCATTTGCTTTATAGATTCATAGATATTTAGGTCAGAAGGGACCATTACGATCATCTAGTCCGACCTCCTGCACAACACAGGCCACAGAATTTCACCCACCCACTCCTGCAAAAAACCTCTCACTTATGTCTGAGCTATTGAAGTCCTCAAATCATGGTTTAAAGACTTCAAGGAGCAGAGAATTGGTTAGTCTCTAAGGTGCCACAAGTACTCCTTTTCTTTTTGCGAATACAGACTAACACGGCTGCTACTCTGAAACCTGTCATTATTAAATAGGTGTTCTCTAGTTAAGTACTTATAGACTGTAATCAAGTCACCCCTTGACCTTTGTTAATCTCAATAGATTGAGTTCCTTGAGTTTATCACGGTAAGATATCTTTTCTAATTCTCTAATCATTCTTGTGGCTCTCCACTGAACCCTCACCAATTTATCAACATCCTTCTTGAATTGTGGGCACCAGATCTGCACACAGTATTACAATAGTGGTTACACCAGTAGCAAATGCAGAGTTAAAATAACCTCTGTACTCCTATTTGAGATTCCACTATTTATGCACCCTAGGGTCAACATTAGATGAAAATGAAGTTCCAGTATAATGGTGTGGGCAAATGGATTGATTATCCACGATGACCCTCAAATCTTTTCCAGAATCTCAGCTTCCTAGAACAGAGCCCCCGGAATGCAAGTATTGCCTACATTCTTTGTTCCTAGATGTATATTATCATCCCTCACGCTTTTTATAGGTGATATGACAGAAGAAATTCCCTGCCACCAAAGACTATGGCAATGGAGGTAGCTTTAACAGGTTCAAGAAGGATGTTCCACAGACAGCTTGGAAGAAGATAAATACTTATGAGAGGAGAGTAAAGGGTTATCAAGCCTGACATCACTGGCAACGGGGAGGGAGCAAGAAGAAAAATAAAGGGAAAACAAGTTGGATGTACATAAGTGCTATGATATAGAGCACTGAAGGCAAAGATACTTGTCCCCAGATTTTGGTTTGATTTGATTTTTCACCTTATGGGCTGAGTTACTTAGGGCCTTCCAAAATGTGCTCTCAGTACCTGTGGACAAAAATTGGTCAAATCCAAACGCAAACATTAGAGATGCCTTTTGGGAGAAGTGTGTCTACAAATTCACTCAACTCTGTTAGACTGAACTTCAGAAGAAAACAACAAAAAAGAAAGTACATAAAGGTATTGCATGGTTTATGAATTCCTCAAGCTGAAAGCAGAATAAGTCTCCGGTATTGCAGAATTAGAAACAATTCTGTTTCCCCAGATTGGGTCTAAAGCTTCCAAATGACAGGGATCTACTACATGCTGCCTATGCTAATAAACAAACCTGAATACCTTTCCAGCAAAAACAGCTATCATGTGTTTAACAAGGTTTTATGCACCCAGACACTAGGGGGTGCAACCCACAAAGCTATTTAGGCACTTAAGTCCCACTTTTGGCTCCACTGCAATCCACAAAACTCACACCGAATCTCATAGGCACTTAAACTGACTCAATGACTAAGATTTCAGGGTAAAAGTTCCCTCAATGGCTAAGTTTCTGCCTCCGAGCATGCACGATGCTGCCTCGCTCTAGGCATCAGGACACCTACCTCCCACCTAAGTCCCAGAGCAAATCATGAATCAAAGGAAGACAAGTGTTTGGCTGCCTAACTTGCACACAGGGCCCGATCTGATAGGCAAACTCGAAGCACGCCTAACAAATTGGGTCCCATTCAAAAGCCGCCCAGAGGAAGTGATAATGGCAGTAGAAGTTGCTCACCTTAATACTTTCAGCTCAGTCATTAGAGCACTTGCCTAGGACACCCAGGTTTTATTCCCTCCTTCTATGCCAGAGGGGAAGAATTGAACTTGGTCTCCCACATCCCAGACATGTTCTCTAACCACTGGGGTAAAAGTTATATAGTGGGCACCACCAGCTCCCTCCCTGTGTGTGTGGAGAAAAGCAGGTGCTTAACTCATTCCTGCAAGAAAAGCATTAAGCGCCTAACGCACTTGACTCCATGTGGCAGGTTCCTGCCCATTCATGGATCAGAAAGAATAGCTAGGTGCCTCCCTGCAACCTGGACTTAGGTACCTATCTCTGAGGGGTGAGAAAGGCTTAGCACATACCCCGCTCCTTGGCACCTTCAATTGGCTAGCTTAGGTGGCTCCCTGCCTGGCCTGCTAGTTTTCATGGATTAGGTTCTTGGACATCTAGCTCTACCCATAAATTGTACAGAATGCTTAAGAGCCTAACTCAAATGGGGAGTACTTGTGGCACCTTAGAGACTAACAAATTTATTTGGGCATAAGTTGTTTTAGCCCACGAAAGCTTATGCCCAAATAAATTTGTTAGTCTCTAAGGTGCCACAAGTACTCCTCATTATTTTTGCTGATACAGACTAACACGGCTACCACTCTAAAACCTGTTACTCAGTTTTGTGGATCATGGTGTTGTTCCTGTGATTTTCTAGGCACCTCGATGCTCAGTATTGCAATGCCTAAATCCATAGACCCCCACCCTAGCAGATAATCAGAAACCTCTCATTTCTATTTCAGAATTTTTTTCTCACAAATATTGCAGTTGTAGATTTTACAGGTACCTTATTAGCCAAACTCCTCCCCCCAACAGATGCTTTTACCCAAATGAGATGGCACAACCATTGGAATCACTCCTATATTCAGCCACCCCCATCTCATTGTGGTCAGACTCCTCAAGCCTACAGATGTATCTGTACGGAGTGAGTGGGGAACTTCAGTGCAAGTATCTTAAGTCAATGCAGTGTGGGTGCACAATACACTATTTTCAAGTGGCCAGAGTGTATTTCAAAGTCAAGATGCTAAGTGAAAAGAAAAGGAGTACTTGTGGCACCTTAGAGACTAACCAATTTATTTGAGCATAAGCTTTCGTGAGCTACAGCTCACTTCATCGGATGCATACTGTGGGAAGTGTAGAAGATCTTTTATACACACAAAGCATGAAAAAATACCTCCCCCCACCCCACTCTCCTGCTGGCAATAGCTTATCTAATGTGTATGATAATCAAGTTGGGCCATTTCTAGCACAAATCCAGGTTCTCACCCCCCCACCCCCACACACAACCCGAGAGTGGGTTTGTGTGGGGGGTGGGGTGGGGGGGTGAGAACCTGGATTTGTGCTAGAAATGGCCCAACTTGATTATCATACACATTAGATAAGCTATTGCCAGCAGGAGAGTGGGGTGGGGGGAGGTATTTTTTCATGCTTTGTGTGTATAAAAGATCTTCTACACTTCCCACAGTATGCATCCGATGAAGTGAGCTGTAGCTCACGAAAGCTTATGCTCAAATAAATTGGTTAGTCTCTAAGGTGCCACAAGTACTCCTTTTTTTTTTTGCAAATACAGACTAACACGGCTGTTACTCTGAAACCTGTCAAGATGCTAAGTAACACTTAAGGCTACATATGATCTTTGGAAAACCGTAGCAGCAATGAAATTCCTCTCAGCTCTGCAGAGCCTCATTGTATAAAACCACAAAGAAAGGCTGACTTAGAAAAAAAAAACTTGCTGATCTAATCCACACAGAAAGAGTTTGGGTTAAACCTTCCCAGCTATTTCTGCCAGACCCAAATCCTGCAGAACTGAGCTAGCGCCTAACTACAGTGAAAGTGAAACACAGGCTGCAAACAAACTAAGAGAGGATGATACACGAAACACGCCCAATACTCCCAGCAACACTGGACGGGGTAGGCGCAAAATGCCCCTAACAAGGCGCTGCGCTAAACACCCCGGGCCGTTATCGAGGCAGGAGTACGAAGCAACATGGGGGAGGCGGGGTAGTTTGAACAACCTGAGGCATCACCCAGCGCCGCGGGAAGAACGGCCCCAGCCCACAAGGGGAAGGGGACAAAATGCCACGACTGATCCGCTCCCCCCCGCGCACCGCATGGGCCCGGGGGAGGAGACGAAACCAGGCCTCGCCGGGATCCCCCTGCCGTCGCCGCCCCGCTCGCTTAAGCCCCCCGTGTAGGCCCCGGGCTTCCCCAAAGCTTCCCCCGCCGGGTCTCACCGCCAGGTCCTGGGGCACCGCTCCGCTCATGGCCCGCACGGTGCCGCTCCGCCAAGCCCGAGAGGGCAGGGCAGGCCCCGGCTCCAGCCCCACCGCTTCACCCTCACCCGGACTGGACGCCAGGAGCAGCAGGAGCCGCTTCCCCACCGGGGAAGCCGCCGCATCCGCCATCCCCGCCGGGTAGGAGCCTCCGGAGCCGCCCCAACGGTCGCCGCCGCCGCCCCAAGACACCAAGCGAGCGGCCGCCCCGCGCTGGGCCTCTGAGTCCGAACACCGCCCGCCCCGATCCCGGCATACACCGCGCTGGCACTAAACCCCCTTCCTCCTCTGATCCCAGCATGCACCGCATCAGCCAGATCCGCTCCCGGCATACACCTCACCAGCCTCACTTCCCTCCCAATCCCGGCGTGCACCGCGGCACCATCTCCTCCTGACTGGCACACTGAGCCCTTGGTCACTCGATCCGCGCAGCCTGCCGGTGAGCCCAGCTTTCCCCGCGACCCACAGGACGGGCCTGGGCAGCGCAGGGGACGGGAACAGAACTCGATAAGTTCAGGGAGGGTGGGTCCATTCATGGCTAGTAGCCAGGCCGGGCAGGGGTGGGGTCCCTAGTCTCTGTTTGCCAGAAGCTGGGAATGGGCGATAGGGGCTGGATCCCTGGGTGATTCCCTGTTCTGTTCGTTCCCTCTGGGGCACCTGCCACTGGCCACTGTCGGCAGACGGGACACGGGGCTGGATGGAGCTTTGGTCTGACCCCATCTGGCCGCTCTTATGGAAGCTCCTGCTGAGGCTAGGGACACGGCTTCGGGTGGCTGCTGCTGTTCGGAGTTTTCTGTCAGGCGAAGCAGTGAGGGCCGGGAAGTGCAGCCATCATGCCAGAGTTCTGACTGGCAACCTGGGGCCTGGTCTGCGCTTGGCTGGCACAGCTGTGTCAGGGGGGTGAAAAAAGTCACACATCCTTACACACCCTAAGTGTGCTGGCAAAAGTCCAAGTGTAGACATAGTTATACCATCAAAAGAGTTGTTCCGGTGGCATTGCTTACTTTGTTCTAGGAACTACGGTAAGCAAAATAAGTCTTGCTAGTCTAAGGTGAATTTCCACTAGGAGCATTTGCTGTATGGTATAGTTTTACTGCCAAACATTTTCTAGTGTACACAAGGCCTAGGCTATGGCACCGAGAAAACTGTGGTGGTATTGATGGGTGATGTCTCTGGGGACATGAACAGATGGCAAACGTTTCTTTATGCTAGTTCGGTCAGCAGCAAACACCAGGAGTTGCCAACTGTTGCAATTTTAATCACAAGTCTTGCAGTTTTAGATGGGTTTGTTATGATCTCCAATTTCTACCACTCATACTCACAATTTTTGGCCTTAATCAAAATGTCCATTTTTCCCATCACTTCAACAGGATTGAAATTACAGGCTGACCTCAGTAAAGATGGCCACCATTTTTCTCTAATCTTTTAATGTTATATGGGAAAGTGAAGCCATCACTACCCATTGCTTCCAGTGAAACTGGAGACTGGCTGCCAACTTCCCTGAGAGTTCCATGGTCAAGAAATTGTGAAGATGGGAATGTGGGGTGTATGCAAGGGAACGTACAAGGCAGGAAGGAGATCAAGGGAGCATAGGGGAATGTGGGGATAGGAGATGTTAAAGAGCTGATAGTATGTGAGATGGAGGGGCACAGGGGAATGTTAGAGCAGGTAGTGGGAGAGGAGAATGTGATGAAACATTGGAGAGAAAATATGAGTGGGGCAGGAGACCTTGTAAAGCAAGGAGAGAGTCAGCATAGTGCAATAAGGGTATATGTGTGTGGAGATAGTTTGGGATTAGAAGAGGGTGAATCCCCTTTCCCCAGAAGTCATCTGGAGGTCACATTTTTGAGTATACATTAATGTTGGATTTTAAATCTGAAACGATCACACAGAAATTGGGGGTTGGCAGCTTTTCCCTAAAAATCTCAGAAATCAGAAGGCAAATTAAAAACAATATTAAAACAATCACATGATTTATTGGAGTCTGAATCATGATTTCTGAACATTTGGAGTTGGAAGTACTAGACACTATTGACTACAAGGTGTTGACAGTGTAGCACTAAACTGGGATGATTCTGGGATCTCACATACAGTAATTTATCTACGTATTCATAAAGGCGTTTACTTTGGTATTAAGGCATTGATGTCATCTCATGATAAGCTTTTGTTTCCCTACAGCCCTCTTGTAGAATACTGCAAGGCACAATCCCATCTCCTCTAGTTTTCAACATACATGGGAGACTTCTACAGGAGAATGCGAGATGCCTTGGACTCCTATGCCAATAGGCAGATGGCACGCATCTCTTTTTCCTGCAGATGTCGTTAGCGTCATCACATTGGATAATGTAGTGCCTAGAAGAGATAAACAAAGTGATGAATATCAGCCACTTCACCCCACATCAGAACAAGGAGCTGATGATAGCAAGAGGAAAACACTTAAGTGGAGCTGGACAGGACAGTAATCTCATCTTCTGTTGAGGGCAGTACACTGTCTTGGGGTCATATTGCTCCCACTTACACACTTAGGGTATGTCTACACTACAGCAGCGTAGCTATGGCTCTTTCAACCTAGTCACATCTATGCCGGGGTAAGGTCAACCGCGAGAACAACCATAGTGGGTCAGATCAGTGGTCCATCTAGTCCAGTAGCCTGTCTCTGACAGTGGTCAGTGCCAGATACTTTGGAGGGAAGGAACAAACCAGGGCAATTTCAAGAGAGCCATCATGTCTTCCAGTCCCACCATCTGGTATTTAGGGACACCCAGAACATGTGATTATATCCCTGACCATCTTGGCAAATAGCCATTGATAGACTTATCCTTCATGAATTTATCTAAGTCTTTTTTGACCTCAGTTTTACTTTTGGCCTTCACAGAACCCCGACAAGACGTTCCACAGTTTGACTATATTATGTGAAGAAATAATCCTTTTGTTTGTTTTAAGCCTAGACAATTGCATTCCTCCCTCTTAGCTGAATCATTGTGATCTACACTTTTGTCTTCTCCAAGTTAGTTTGTTGCAATTTAGCATACCTCAGTGGGATTGTGAAGACCATACAGAAACTCCACCTTGTACAACATGGTTCTGCCATTATTTAGGGGAAAACCCATCTACAAGAGAGCCCATCATACCATTCTCTGCTCACTCCACTGGCTGCCTATTTGATTCCGTAAGCATTTCAAGGTCTCTGGGCAAAGGGAAAATACTAGGCATGTGCCATTTTATTGCTTCTTTGTGATGTACAAAGAGGTCGAAAGGGTTCTTGTGCATTTTTTTTAAACAGAAAAAAATAGTTTTTCTTCTAGATGTTTTGTTTACCCTGGAAAACTCCAGACAACTGCAGAACTGATAGGTTTATTATATTAGAGCTACCAAGGACATTATATATCATTAATTGCAAGAACAATTATTCCATCTGTTTCAAACACTTTTGTTGTAACATATTTAACTTAAAAATTTGGGGGAAAGAACTGTTTGTAAAAAATTCAACACTGACCATGCCAACCGCTACGGCTGAGAAAGCTCCTAATGAATTGTTGGAGAATTCCTTGAATGACTCAATCAAACAAGGGAAAGGGGGAAGAATTTTTTTTTCCCCATTTGAAAACACCTTTCAGGACATCTTTATATATCATAAAGCAGCAAGAAATCACAAAACCCTTTATATATTTCTGCTTTGCAGATCATCTTTAAGGGCCTAAATGGTCCAAGGATTAGCTATATTGGTAAACACCCCTCTGTTCTCAACACCAAGACAACTGTGTGCAAAGCAAAGCTGGTGGAACCCAAGGTGAAGCTTTTGGGAGCAAGCTCACCAAAGGGGATCACAACTAGCTGACCCTTGAGTGTCTTCAGATTTTCTATCCTCAGTAAGGCAGGTTGAAAAGCAAGTGGGCATAATTTATCATAGAGAAAGTAAAACTGGAAAACAAAAACAAAAAAGCAGCTGATGGAAAAGGCAGGAATAGAAAACTAGGGTCCTTTATGTAAAACTGGGAAGCACACAAAAAACGTGACAAAGATTATTTGAGGTCTGGAAAACATGCTTTACAATGAGAGACTTAAGGAGCTCAATCTATCTCAAATAGAAGGATAAGAGGCAACTTGGTCACAGTTTAAGTATCTAACCAAGGAGAAGATATTCAATACTACAGGGCCCTTTAATGAAAAAAGGCATAATTAAATCCAGTCATTGAAACTTGAAGCTAGAAAACTTCAGCTGGAAAGAATTATAGTTTTTTTTCCTACTACAACATTAAATAAGGAAGAAAAGCCTCCAAACAACAGGATCAAACAGTTCATATACACAGTCCTTGGGAATAGCACTGTGGGTCTTAACAAAATTAAGAAACTGGGTATTATTTTCATTTGGATACTTCAGCCATTACAACTGGATAGGGACTCTCAAAGATGGTGTGGCCAGTTGGAGTTTCCATGGATACAAAATCAGACCCCATAGTTTACCAGATATTTAGTGGAAGAAAAGTTAGGAACTCTTTTGAAAGAGCCCTTCCAGAATCCATGACAAAGTGTGGCCATAGATGCCTACATTAATATTTTGTTCAGGCAGTTTATCAGAGATCTGTATTTCATGTCTGTTCAAATGCTTATCTTCTTTGAAGACCTGGTCCATGGGAAGTTTGAAGTTAAACTAACCCATCTGAGCTGACCATAATAAAGCATTTCTTTTTTTAAAAAATAAGGTAGATGTATTCTCTATACCATTTTACAAATAGTTCAGCAATTAGATATTTTTCCATCATTGGGGATTTTATTCAGTTTTAATTTCCACAGATCTTTTGTAGGTCATCTCTAAGTTTCTCTGAAGCATTAAACTCTGCAAGACAACAAAACACAGAGAACGTAGGTCAGTCTAGTGTTGTCTGCTTACTTGATTATGCCAAAGGCCCCAGATAGATGAATCTTTGCCCTTAACACTACTAATTTCTATTGGAGCCATTTTCTTCAAGAATATCCTGCAGCTTTCACTTTCTTGCAGAGGGCTTTCACTGCTAATGAAATCTTGACATGGCATGTAGCTAGCTCTCCTCTCAACTATATAAATGGTTTATTCCAGCATATTTCATAATTTATGCAAATAGCCTGACACCAACAGAGATGTTGGCGTTTTTAAGGGGTACAAGATCCCTTGTGCAAGAGCTTTGGTCAAAGCCACAGATAAAAGCTGAACCCAGTGCTTCTCTAGGCTCAGGTTTTATCTGTGGCTTTGATTAAGACACATGATGTCATGCTGGATCCCATTTTTTTGCCTTAACAGGCATGGCACTTCTTTAGCTCAACATTTTATCATAGCTAGACTAAAGTATCCATTTCCATTACAGCAAGGGAATTCTTATACATGCACAGACATAAAAAATCATTACTGGTATGCACCTTTTGCCCTCATGCTGCTCCACATCCTCTTCAAAATGCAGCAGCTACACTTTTACACAGGTTTCAGAGTAACAGCCGTGTTAGTCTGTATTCGTAAAAAGAAAAGGAGTACTTGTGGCACCTTAGAGACTAACCAATTTATTTGAGCATGAGCTTTCGTGAGCTACAGCTCACTTCATCGGATGCAGCATCCGATGAAGTGAGCTGTAGCTCACGAAAGCTCATGCTCAAATAAACTGGTTAGTCTCTAAGGTGCCACAAGTACTCCTTTTCTTTTTTCTTTTTACTTTTACACAGGTTTGATTTTCTGTACTCTGCTACCATTTTACTAAGGGTCCCATTCTTAATGGGATTCAGACAGATAGTGCACTTAAATGCCTTAGCATTAATGAAAGATGCCATCTTGACAGCCCTGGAGCAAAGTCTTATGTTTAATCCCTTGAATTCAGAGAATATTGGCAATGCAAGCTTTTCTAGTGTCCCCAAGGTAAGTTTTGAGTACCATATCTCAGAGAGGGAAAGTAAATCTTTAGGCCCATTTCTTGGTTTCTCTACTGAGATTACTAGTAATGCCAATAATGAAGTAAAAACTCAGCTACCCACCGTCTTTCAGAGGGTGCTAATACTTGTTTCCTTTTCAAACAGAAAAACAAAAATTGCCATGCTGAATCAGATCAGTGGTCCAGCTAAGCCAGTAGGCCAGTACCCAGACCCTTCAAAGGTGCAAGACACCCTACAACAAACAATTATGGTATAAGCCACCACCCACCTCCATTAGTGGTGTTTTTATGCCCTGAAACACAAGGGTTTATAGACCTTACTGAAAAAAAATCTAATGTAACAGTGGATTCTCTTAACCACATAAATGTCTAATCATTTTTTGAATCCTGCAAAACTCTGGACTTCAGTTATATCTTGTGACCGTGAGTGCCACAGATTGATTTTGCCTTGTGGAAGTAACTTCACTTTCTTCAAGTATAATCTTATTCTTGTATTATAAGGAAGGGTAAATAAGAGTGCCCAATTCACATGGTCCACCTTTAACCCACCTCTGGAGTTAAAAGACCCTTCCTCCCATTGCCACATCTTCACAGTCCCCCTCACATCCTTTAATCATGGAGAGTCTGGTACCAGTATAGAAAAAGAGGCCATTAGCAGGTCCCTCCTTCCAATTTCATGCCCTCATCCTCCTTACTTTAAATTCTGTCTTCCACACAATATCAAGGAAACAAACCACTTGCCACAGTAACAATCTAGGGAATGACAGAGTTTGGGAAATTTGCTTGGGAAATAAGGTGCTTAAAAAGTGGGACTGATGCAGCCATTGATTCATATTGATTTCCCAGCCTTAGTATACACTGGGTCTGGTGCCACCCCCGCCACCAAACAGCAGCCACGCAAGTTGGAGAACTTTATTAAAATATATCCAAGAAATAAACAACATTTCTAACAAGAGCCAGGAGAGAACTGAAGTGAGAAAGACATCTGTACAGGGAACATTGATATAAAGGTTTGTTTACATGCTTTATTTTAAAATGTTTCACAGTTTAGTCATTCTCTACAAAAATATATTTCTGAAACTTTGAATCCTCTATAAAAAAGCTGGTCAGCAGCAGTGAACCCAACAAGCAAAATGTACCTTAGGACAGAGCGAGCACCTCCTATAAGCAGATCAGTGTGACCAGGGCACTCCTGCCTCACCCTGGAATAGAAGGTTTTTGTTCTTTGGGATTAAGCTCCATACTCATTTTGAAGGAAGGCAATTTAAGAAAACAAACATTTTCCTTCCATCCCGCCAGGCTGCATAAAACCTGGGACAGGGGGCTGTGGATCAGTATAACACGGAGAACTTGACATCCTGGTGAGGGGAACATGACTGAGCCCCTTTCTTGATAATGACCAGTCCCAGGCTAAACAATACTAAGCACATGAATCTGGGGTATAACTGGAATAGTTCACCAGCAACTGGAGAGCTCTTCCTTGGCATTAGGGGAGGATTCAGCTTGATTTTAGCTTAAAAAAAAAATCTTACATTTGTATCTTCATTATGGCAGGTCTGACCAAACTGGCACTCGTTTTCATTTCCAAATGCAGGTCTATGTGGCACTGGCTATAATGGAACCAGTACCCTCAGGGCTAATGCTTAAGTCAAGTTTATCAGCATCCAGAACTGCAGCTAGCAGGCCTCACATTTCTAGATATGTATTCCTAGTACACCAATCACCATGGTATCTAGGCACCAAATACAAGAATTAAGATGCTTAGTATCATTTCAAGTGAAATCATCTTCTCCACTCCTCCCTCAGGGAGGTTTTACTGGATAGGTCTTCAGAGATACTTGTGAATAAAAAAAAATGCTGGCTCTTAAGTGTCTTGCACTTCACTCTAGAAGAGACAAGATGAACGGATCCTGTGTTTGGAAATCCCACACCTGAGACCACCTTAACCAAAAATTATCTGCCTTCCTGGATCTTTACACACAAGGCAGTAGTTTCAGCAGCAAGTTGAGAAAATAGTTATGGATAGAAAAACCAGTCTAATATATTAATTACATTTATGATCAGCTCTCTGAATCCTTAAAGGAACCTTTCTTCCCACTTGTCCTGCATGTCTATTAGGAAAGCAGCTTTCTAAATTATAGCCTTGTTGAGTTTTTAGATTTAAGAGTAGATTAGCAAATTGTTGAAGGGAAAGAGAAAATGCTACTTTCACCTCCAATTAAAAAACCTGAGCTGCAGGTTTGCTCAAAGGCTTCTCGTCCTCATGACACATGCCTACCACTAATCCCACCTACTGTGCCCCAGTTCGACCTTCTAAAATCCTGAGAAACCACGAAGGTATGTGAATTTTAAAACTGAATCAGCCTCATCCAGAACACAGAACCCGAGTGCCTGCATCAACCTTAGCAAACAGCCAAATTCATCTTCAAAATTAAAAACCATACAACTCCGAAGAACTGAATCACATCCACTAGTACTAGATAGTCATCCAGTCAAAGTGAAAGTCCGAAAGGGAAAGCTGAAGAGTTCCACTCATTGCAAATACTCCTTCCTCCCTGGCCCCTTTACCCGAAATAAAAAAGTCACTCCAAGATGTCAGCACTAGTCTACAAAATAAACCAGTATTTGCCAACAGGATTGGAGACCGATTTAAAACTAGAAAAGAATAAGAGAGCCTGAGAACTTACTTGAGAAGTTCTACAGCTTCATTCAGTTCCCTAAACTCTAAACAATTATCTAATTTGGTGGTTCCCTCTGCTCCCCACTCAATTTCCAGACTCCCTTCTTCAGAAACAAGGGACAGTCTGTTTCTCAGCAGACAACAAAAAGATCTGCCCCTTCCTTTATCAGTTATATGCACAGGCTGTTCAGCTTCCACGCACCCAGCAAGACTCCTGGAGGGCACCTACTTTGAAGTACCTGAGCAACAGGAATAAAACATGAATTGTTGTAGTCCAAAAGAGTTGTCAGCTGTTAGACCATCTAGCAATACTGAAGCGTGTAAAACCCAAGAAGGGAGCAGAATTACTTTATGTGGGCCCAGGAGGATATAAATAGGAGTAATGTGATTAAATGAAAAAAAAGTAGGATGAATATTAGGAAAATCTTCCTGTCATGGAGTCTAGTAAGCTGAAGAATCATCTCCCCCAAGACAACGGCAGATGCACCAAGGGGCATTTAACATTGGACTAAGCCCTGAAGAGAACAATCCTCTCTGGCCTTGGGGGATGGGCTAACTGGGACCTATGTCTCTTCTCTTTCTAGGATTCTAGTATAACATTTCTCTTGTGGATAAACTGCATTAGCAGCATGTGAGGTACAGGCATGTACAGGATCAGCAGTAACAGCTTCACAATGCTTTAATTTCTGCTGCCTCCCAGTGCAAATT
Source organism: Natator depressus (assembly GCF_965152275.1). Taxonomy (NCBI): domain Eukaryota; kingdom Metazoa; phylum Chordata; order Testudines; family Cheloniidae; genus Natator; species Natator depressus. Next base: position 326,987 of record NC_134241.1, read on the forward strand.
TCCTACACTTCTGCATTCCCTCCTTCCATTTCTCAGCTGGGCACAGATTCCAGGGACTCTCCTAAATCTTCATGACCATCTCAGGAGACATTACATCTGAGTGATTTACTTTAATCCTCCCAAAATATTTTATGAGTCAGTTTGTTGGTAGTCTCAGATTCATTCTTGCTCTTGTGCTCAGGCCCAGCACTAACATTACTAGAGCAAAACTTCACACTGTCAATTTGCAGCAACCCTGGCTATGCCTGTGCTCAGAGGCACCTGGGTCAGGATAAGCAAGGACGTGCACAGCACTGGGCATTGGCTTTCTTTTTCCTGCAATGCAGTACACCTGATTATATGCCTAACTTCTCTTCATTTTACTAGTCTTGTTTGAACACTCCCCCATCACCTGTGCTTCCAGAGACTGCAAGTCACTCTTGAAAATCTGCATCAAGTTTGGTATTGGAGGCACTGGGAGCCCTCCCTGTTCAGCCAGCTCCTGTTCTGCTGCATTCAAGCCCATGAGAGTGCCTTCCTGTGAAACATAACAGAGGCAGGGTCATGGGACACTACATGTTAAACTAATTTTCAAAGGGGAGGCAAGGTCACTGCTCCTGCCGCAGACAAGGAAAAAGATTCACCAAGAGATTAAAACTAAATTGGTTATAAAATATCTGTTGAAAGGCAAGAGCTAATGTTTGCCAGTAATGAAATGCATTCTCCTGTCCTGTGTGAACAGGAAACAGTCTCAGTGGGGTGTTAGAAAAGGTCCTAGCAGGGAGCTCTCCCCCTACTTTTTCTGCTGCCAGAGGAGAAGGGAGAGAGAAGATGCTATTGGTCAGTGGGGATTTCTCTGTCTGGGTCCTGTTTGCTCGTCTCTCCTGGGGAAGGGGTACGTGGTGCAGAGTGAGACACAGAGGGCATCCCGTGAGCTACAATCCCCTCCACAACCGCTGGCTCCGGCAGCCCAGGGGCTGCTACTCCCACTACTCCTGGAGGAAACCTGAAACCAACAGAAAACATGTGGAGATTACATGCCTGTCTAAGGAAGTGCACTGCAAAGGGAAAGGACAACAAAGCTGTGCCCTCACCCACATGTTCTGAATTGGCTATCGCAGCTCAGAGGATATGCAAGTCACGATGCTGCACTGAGCAAAGGTCTCCAAACAAAACTGCTCTGAGCTAAGACTACAGTAAATGCCGTCAGGACTAAATGGGCCCAGTTGTGTGTTGATCCAAATGGCACCTACTCCCAGACAGCCACCAGCTCGGGGATTAAGGGCAGAGATGGCCACAGGGTCACACTAAACACACAGAAAATTTTGAGACAGATCTTGTCTCTACTAGAGAGAACAGAGTGCCTGACACCCCATTCACACACCCTGAATGGCTAGAAATTCTTAATATATACAAGAGGTTGCAGTTCTCCAAGGGGAACATGCTGCTGGATACACCTCCTTGGTCTGTGATAGGAAGAGATTAGCAACTTCTAAGCAAACTTTTCCTTTCTTCCCATTATCCCTGACTATTTCTCGGGGGCGGGGGGGATAAGAGGTAGTGATTCCCCCCTTGGAACTGAGCACACATTAACAAACCTCATAGTGTCCATGTTACTGATGGGGAAACAAATACAGAAGGGAAGCAACCTGCCCAAGATCACACAGTGAATCTGTGGCAGAAAAATAGAACCCCAGAGACCTGTTCATAGTCTCTTGCCCAATCCACTGGACCATGCCACCTCTCATTTACAGTCCAATTGTGGGGTGAAGGAAAGAGTGCAGTATGCAGACAATAATTCCATGCTGGGGTGCAGAACTTCATCATTCCCAGGAGGCAGATCCCTTTTCATGGACCCACCAGGGTACCACATACCAAGGGGTTTCTCTAGCACTTAGCCTTTCAAAATCCTTGCAAGAGAACTGGTGCCCAGAAGGTGCATTAAATGATCCGCAGAATCCTGAATTCCCAGAGCTGGTACAGACTATCACTCTAATTTCAGACAGGGACGCTTAGTGCTTATGGGCCAGCTAAAGAAGCGAGGCTGACAGATTTCTGAAGAAAACCTACCACCCATTCAGCTTGTAAGAAGAAATATGCTGCCAGGCAAGAGCAATTCTCAGGGGCCCAAAGAAAGGGCTCTACCCAGGATGCTGGGGTCTTTATGTAAAAGATAAGCACGTGCGTAAGTGACCTGCACATTAAGCAGGAGCTCAGAGGGCCTGCTTCTCTCACCTGTAAGCCGCAGCTCCATTGAGTTCTGGGTGGACAGCTGCAGGATCAATACTTGGCCACTGAGCAGCTAACAGCAAATACTCCTTATTAACACAGTTCCTCAAAGTATCAGGTATGTGACCTGTGGTGACACCAAGAAGGGCAGAGGATAGCAGGAGACAAATAGGAAGTGAAGATGCCCAAATATTTTCACATGAAAGCAGCAAGGAAGGGACCCAACAGCCCCTCCTACCTCAGTACCATAGGACAGAGGTGGGGAGAGATCTAAATCAAGATCCTACACACACACACACACACTCACTCACTCAGAGGAATATTCAATGAATTGATGGTCCCCTCCCCATCCCTGGGATCTCAGGGAAGGGGCGGCTCCTTGTGTTGCAATTGCCAGTCGCCACCTTTCACAGGAGACACTGGACACAAACACTCCCAAGAGAAAATGGGTGCACAATGCAGCCATCAGTGAAACCATTCTGTGGGGGAGGAATGAGATGCCAGACCCCCGGAAGGAAGGGGAATATGACATCAGTACTGATCACATACAACTTGGGGCAGAAAGAGTAAAGAATCTCTCTCTAGCATTAGCTATGAGACCCTCGTAAGTCAAAGACAACCAGTGACTTGTATTCCAGCTCCAGAAATGAGTCAGTGAGCACCATCCCAGCAGACCTAGCTTTAACAAAACAGTCAGCAGTTACTGTTCCATAGTCCTGACTCAGGAAACCAATGAATAACTCCCATCCCCGCAGCAGCTGCAGAGCACCAGGGCAGACCTGGCCTCCCCAGTTACCTGTGATAGCTCTGCGGATCTCTTTAGCTGCATCTTCCCTGGACTCAATGGAAGCCTGTTCACTGTACCAGGCTGTGTGAGGGGTGCAGATCACATTGGGAGCATCTTTTAGGGGCCCCTGAGCAAAGCTGTGATAGAAAAACAAACATGTGGTTTCTGCTGGAAAGTGAAATCCCCTGTCTGTCCTCCCAGGTGTAACCATGACCCAACTGAAACCAGAGAATTATCCAGTGCAGAAGAGCCATAGGATGGCAGCGGGTATGTGGCTCTGGTGTTACCTGAAGGGTTCAGACTCGTGCACATCAAGTGCTGTTCCTCTGATTCTCCCCTCCTTCAATGCTTGTGCCAAGGCCTTCTCATCTACAAGCCCCCCACGGGCTGTGTTCACCAGAAAGCAGCCATGGCGCATCTGGAGAGGGGAAAAAAAAGTGTTTGAGAATTCCTGCCTTCCTGTGGAGACTGGAGGAGACCTCTCAAAAAGAGCAGGAACCTAACTCTCCACCTTGGTGTCCCTAGCCTCTGTTTGCCAGAAGCTGGGAATGAGCGACAGTGGATGAATCACTGGATGATTACCTGTTCTGTTCATTCCCTCTGGGGCATCTGGCACTGGCCACCTTTGGTCTGACCCAGTAGGGCCATTCTTATGTTCTTACATAACCTGCAAAGCTTAGGAAAAGTCAGGCTCTCTCAGAGCCAACTGGGGAGAAGAACACTTGCCAGTTGGGTCTACACAACTAACTTCTAACACAGGAAGGGGGAAAAGGAGCTCATAGGTGTTCCACCCTAAAAATCCGTACTTCTTTTAGTGAAGTAGCTGAGCAACTGATCAGTGCAAATAAGATTCACAACTGCAGAAAACTGGACTGATTTATTCAGGGGGTGCTCAATCCCAGAAAAGCACTGAAAGGCATCAGCAGAGTGGCAGGAGGAGAGCCTGAGACCAGCTTAGCTCGGGGTGCTATGGGTTGGGATCAGGGGGGCATTATCAGAGCTGTGTGAAGGCGCTTACACAGCCTAAGACCGAATCACTGCTGGCTCTACCAAACATTATCAGTTACTCATTTTAAATGTAATTTGAAACTAAACCTAAAACATTCTTTATAAATGAAATTATTCAAAGACAGTCAATCATATTCTTCTCCTAAGAACAAATTTTGCACAGCACAAAGCCCAGGCACCCCAATGCACCCACTCCCAGCCTCCGAAGACAGCAGGAGCCACAGAGCAGAGGTAGCAGGATTCACATGCTATCAGCCTCTGCGGAAGCAGCAGTTTGTGTTCATTCATTTCCCAAGTGCTTTGTGGCTGCACCTGTTTAATAGTGAAGTCATTGATGAGGTGATGATTATGTTCATTCAGACTGCAGTGCAATGTGATGCAATCACTGTGCATTAGCAGGTCCTGCAGAGTTCCTATTCGCTGTAACCCCAGGGATCGCTCCACGCCATCTGGTAGATACGGATCATAGAAAATCACGTTGAAGCCAAAGGGCTTGGCTCTCAGGGCCACTGCCTGCCCAACTCGGCCTTCAAAAGAGAAAACATACTCATGTCAACCAAAACGCAACACAAGCATAACACAAAGCTGCTAGGGGACTGGAATATGGATAAGAGTCATTCCTAGGACTCAAGGGTTCTGTAGCCCTTCAAGGAAATGACAGAGCAGATAGTGGTCATTTATACAGTTCTATGTTGCTCCCATGATGAGAATTAGCCCTCACCCATGGTATAGCACCCAACAGCACTCAGCCCATTAGAGAAACATAAAGAGCTCCCCACGCCAGGTCTGGATCTCGTTCCACAGGCCCAGACAGACAGACCTGGGGAACAGGTGACCTGACTACAAGTGCTTCAGGAACCATCTGGTATTAGAAACACTCAGAAAGCTCCCAACACTATGGCTAGCATACACAGTGACAGAACGACCACTGGAAGGGACCATCTGAAGCTTACAGTTTTTCTGATCATTGGAACATGAGAAAAGAAGAGGTCTTACTACCATGACTATTGTCCAGCTTCTGGGGGCAGCAGCATTGCACTCTAGGGCACTGGTGGTATATATTAGATGTCTGATATTTATAGAAGTTAGCTAGAGCGTTTCACTGGTTAGCAGCCACTGAGAGAGTATCTATTCCTGAGGCTTTCAGAGCTCCCTTTTCAGCCTAACAGTCACCATTTCTTACCAAGGCCAATGATGCCCAAGGTCTCACCACGGATACGCACAGCACCTCCAGCCACCTCTCGAATTTGCTCCATGCTTGAGGCTCGGTTTCCTTCCCGCATAGCCTGATGAAGCCAAGTAACCCGGCGATACAGGTTCAAGATGTGACAGAGGGTAGAATCAGCAGTCTCTTCCACAGAGGAGGAGGGGATGTTGCATACTGCAATGCCTAGAAAGAGGAAGTACAAATGAGATTTCCAGCACTGCCTATAGCACCTCTGCTGCAAACTCTCCTCATACAACACAATGGCTAGAAGACAGCAATAGTCCTGGAGCATGGGACTAAGGTAGCACACGGCACCAACCCGAGCATCCAAGTTTCAGGATACAGCCTTGTATTGAGATGGAGAAGTTCCCCGCAGTCTTTTAACCTCCAGGAAAGCTTCCTAAGTTGTCTTGCTTCTAAAAGACCATTAGACTGCACCACCACCATAGAAACATGGCAAAATCAGAGAGCTGAGCTGTACAAATAGCACAGGAAGCAGCGTCTAGACTGTCCATGGCCAAGGATGCAACCCAGAGGTGTTCCTGAGGAATTAACTAGCAGACTGTAGAAGCAGAGATGGCTGAACTCTTCCAGACCTCATGCACCAGATGCTCAAGGCCAGGCTGAAAACATAGGCTTCCCCAGCAGCTGCAACCACAAGGTAATTAAGTCATTAAACACACAGTGGGAACCCACAGGAATCCTTCTCAAAATCCATTTGAGATTCCATTTGAAACAATGGTTACTTAAGTTACCACTATCAACTGTTCTACACAGCAACACAGACCCGCTCAAAATACCATAGGCAAGAAAGATCAATTACGTTCTGATTTCAGAGTAGCAGTCACGTTAGTCTGTATCCGCAAAAAGAAGAGGAGTCCTTGTGGCACCTTAGGCCACGTCTACACTACCCACCGGATCGGCAGGTAGTGATCGATCTATCAGGGATCAATTTATCTCATCTAGTGTAGACGTGATAAATCGATCCCCGATCGCTCTGCCGTCAACTCCGGAACTCCACCAGGGCGAGAGGTGGAAGCAGAGTCGACGGGGGAGCGGCAGCCATCGATCCCGTGCCGCGAGGATGCAAAGTAAGTGATTCTAAGTCGATCTAAGATACGCAACTTCAGCTATGAGAAGAGCGTAGCTGAAGTAGACGTATCTTAGATCGATTCCCCCCCCAGTGTAGAAGACCACGGCTTAGAGACTAACAAATTTATTTGAGCATAAGCTTTTGTGGGCTACAGCCCACTTCATTGGATGCATAGAGTAGAACATATAGTAAGAAGATTATATATACATACACACACATACAGAGAACATGAAAAGGTGCAGTAAGAGGCTAATTAATTAAGATAAGCTATTATCAGCAGGAGAAAAAAAGCTTTTGTAGTGATAATCAAGATGGCTCATTTAGACAGTTGACAAGAAGGTGTTAGGATACTTAACATGGGGAAATAGAGTCAATATGTGTAATGACCCAGCCAGTTCCGGTCTCTATTCAAACCCAAGTTAATGTTATCTAGTTTGCATATTAATTCAAGCTCTGCAGTTTCAATGCTTAGGGAATTAAGGTCCTGAAAGATTCATTGCTCCCAGAAAGCAGGGAAATGTGAAAGCTCTGTAGAGAACCCGAGAAATATTCTGAGTAATCCACCACAAGGAGGGACTGGATGCAGTGGCCTTCTTGGAATGATAGTTGGCTAAACTGCTACATACTGGCTTCTGTTAGGTTTCCCTGGCTTGAGAGGACTCTTAGGATCCCAAGGAAGGGCCAGCATCTCCAGAGAATTTTTCAGCAAACAAAATCCTTTAAGTAGCCAGGAAAAGAAAATCATGCCCAATGGGATGAAATTATTTCTTCCGCAAAACTTAACCCTAGAATCTAGGAACTTAGTTGGGAAAGGAAGCTTTTCTGGAGCCTTAGCCCATAGTATTTTGCCTTGACAAACGTAAAAGGACCTAAAAAGACACAACAGTAGCCCAACAGCTAACTAAGGACCAGGAAAGAAACCCAGGATGGAAGTGAAAGCACAGATGATTCAGCATTGTACACACCTGTTGATTGAGCCTGTAATATAGAATAGAGATCCAAAAAATTCATTTGGATCCCTCCACACGCAGTTGGAACAGCAATGGTTACACTCACTCAATCCCAAATATCTGACACTTTTACTCCATCCATTCCTTATGCAGTGCTCAGCCAGAATTTAGTTGCATATAAAGTCTAGTTGCATGAAAAGGCATGGAGTGATTATTAAACATTTGAACTGAACTTGTCCAATAAGAAGTCAGTTCTTTCCTTGTGGTCTTTGTATTTGTGGTAAAGACCTGATTAAATCTAAACAGGTGCAAGACCTCTTCACCTGTAAGTGTAGTATCCAAAGCTTAAGTTTAGCGTTCCTTATGTCCAGGTCTCAGGGATCTTCATGATCCCTAAATCTGAATGACCCCACCTTAACTCTCTTCTCAGGCCAGCTGCCCTTTAACCTTTGAGTTCAAACATTCTATGTGCTATCTAAAGAAGCCCCACCCTAAACAACTCTCTCTGAAATTCTTTTATGTGGGTGTTGGCCAGCATGGGTATTGTCTCTCAAGAGCAAAGCGAGAAAAGAAATATATGTTATATCCTCCTATACATCCACACTGTGGTCATCATACCTAATTCTGCAGCTGACTTGATGTCCACATTGTCATAGCCACTGCCAATACGCACAATGACCCGAAGGGCTTTGAACTTCTCCAGGTCCTGGCGGGACAAGGTGATGGTGTGGTACATCAAAGCTCCCACAGCTTCATTCAGCACCTACAAACACAAACAGAAAGCACACCAGCTTGAGAACCATTCCCTACTCCTGCATCTCTATGGTGGCACAGAGCTAGTCAGCTCCACCCCCACAAAGGCTCATTTACTCTCCCTACCTTCTCATGGATTTCCTGAGTTGACTGAGCATCACAGAAAGCCACTGTAGCAACATCCTTCAGGATTGGCATTTCCACAGTGCAATCCCTCCCATCTAGGAGTGCAACCAGTGGTCGGGCAGGCATTGGGCCATTCACAATAGGAGGCCGTATACCTACAGACAAAGACAACAGTGATCAGCTGTGCAGGAGAGAGGAACAAGTGAATTCTGGAGCCCATAAATAACATGAGCAAGGGGGTATACATAAGTCAGCACTGATCCAGCAGGGCACAAGAAGCTACATTCCCACAGTATAAAAAAGATTAAGGAAGAAAATGGTCAATGGGGATGTGAAAGGGTCAACAAGCTCAGAAGAAATGTAGAAAAATGAAGCCAGAATAGAAATATCCAGACCTCTGGTGTGAAGAGGACACAGCAGAAAGTTTTGAGCGAGGGCCCAGAACGAGCAGCCTCACCAGAAACGAGGTTCAGAGCATTGTATTAATAGTGCTGAATAAGAAAAGACATGCACACACAGAAGTGTAACAAGGGTCTCAATATTGTTGCAGAATTCTTTTCCCAGAAATTTTCCTCAATTCATGTTATAAAAAAAAAAACAGAAAGGGCCTCCTACCGATATGGTGGCCACCAAATTCTGGATTAAGGAAATAAAAGGTGAGGTCAACCAACATCGGGTTAACAGCAGGACCTGTTCTTCACAATTCCTTATGTCCCTAGCTGCTCACATTCTGCTTTCCCTCCTAGACCCTGGTTTGAAAGATACCCCTTTTTAGAGGGCTCCTAATAGGAACTTCCTGCCTCATATTAGGAAAGACAGGAAGCACCAACTGAGAGCCAGAAGAGTGCAACCAGGGGGCTCTAAGGAACTGTTCCCTGCAGGAAAAGAAAATGGATAAGCAGCTGGCAACTTTATTTCAACTGTTTTAAAGATATTTCAGTTCATTATCCAACGTTAGCCAACTCTCCCAGAGTTCAGTCCTAGTGTTTGAATGATTTCTAGGGAGGATTGCTGTGCCAAAGCTGAAGGAGAGTTTCCTGTAGCAAGGAGGCCGGGCAATAATCACCCTAGAATACTAGCCCTATCTCAAGATGTCTCTCCAAGGAGAGACATGCCTCATCCCTAGCTTGCACTCCTAATACAACAGAGGATTTAGATATTCTTTCATAATAGTCACAGCCTCCACATTCTCAGCTCTGAATCTCACTGTGAAAATTTCTACTGCATCTTCTAAAGACTTTCAAAAAATCTTCATTCACTGCAACAAGAACAGAAAAACAGGGCATTTTCTGGGAGATGAAAAGTGATGTGGTTTAAAGAGGATGCCCCAAATGTATCTTAATCCTAATCCTCTGGCTCTCTAGGCTGTGGCCTGCACAGAAGAGAAGTGAGAGCAGAGCACCTAGTTCCACTGGAGTCATTCCAGTTGTCCCTGCCTGTAGGAACTGAGTTTCAGGTTTACTCATCTCACCCAAACACCCTTTTCCAGAAACAGGGCAGTGTCCGATGAAGTGAGCTGTAGCTCACGAAAGCTTATGCTCAAATAAATGTGTTAGTCTCTAAGGTGCCACAAGCACTCCTTTTCTTTTTAAGGGCTAGAGGGTTACCTTCACAAATCCGGTCCAGCCTCTGACGCTTCACTTTATGTCTGTCCATGAGACAAGCCAAGACTGACCTGAGCAGCCCTGAGGGGAGCCTCTGCACAGGATACTTGGCTCGGGCTCCCTGAGCAATGCTGAAAAGAGATGGGCGACGATATTAGAGTTATTCCTGAACTCCGGGTCCACGCCACACGCACCAGCGGCGGAACCCTTGGAGCCTAACGCCCTCGCCCCCGGGAGTCCCTTCAAGGCAGCTGGGTGCGGAGCCGGAAAAACCGTGGGCCCCTCCCCCACCCCCACCCGAGCAAATCGCTCACTGCCCGGGCGCCAGCAACGGGCGGGGGAATCCCCAGGACGGGACGCGGCTCCTCACCTCCCCGCGCTCCAGCCCCTCCTGCGGCCGGACTCCGCGCGCCAGAGGGGTCTGCGCTCAGGGAACCGGAGGGGCTTCGCTCCACGGACGTGCGGCGGCGGATACCCCCGCGCGCTCCACCAGGCCGCCCCTCCCCCGCCTGTTTCCCTGGCCGGGCGGGGGCAGCGAGGCCCGCGGCGTCACAGCCGGCGGAGACTCGCTCCTCCCCACAGCCCACACTCACCGCCGGGCCCAGCTCCCGACTCCCAGCAGGAAGCGGAAGGGCCGGGCCGAGTCCGCGGCGAGCGAGGTCCCAGGCTCCCGTCCCTGGGCAGCGCCCCGTCCGGCCCGGCGCGGAACGGACCCGCGGCCATAGAGACGCGTTGCAGAGCGCCGCTCGCTTCCGTTTCCGCTCTGCCGAAACAACATCCGGTTCCCGCTCCGGCCGGTCCCGCCAGCGAGCGCCCCGCCCCGCCCCGCCGGCGGCGAGCAAAGGAAGCGGACAGAGCCGCGGGGCAGCGCGCGGCCGCCGGCTCGGAGCTGCGCACCGGGGGCCCTGGGGCCGGCTCCAGCTTTAACTCTTGCCGCGCTGGGCCCCGGCGCACGACCGGCGAGGAGCGGCTGCAGGAGCCGGCCCCGCTCCGCAGCCGCTGGGGGCCGCACGGGCCTCGGGCCCCCGCCCCGCCCCGCCCCGCCCCGGGTGCGCAGGGACGGGGCAGTGGCCCCAGCCCAGCGGCAGGACTCGGCGCCGCCCCCCCGCTACACACGTTTCACTGAAGCAACTTTTAACTTTTTCCTTTAAAAAAACTCATCTGGGCCAGGGCCGCTGCCCCGCCCGGCCCCCGCGGCGCTGACGCCCTGAGCAGCGGCCGCCTCCGTGGGCGCGACGCTCCCGCCAGTGGGGGGGCTCCGCAGTTCCGGAGTGTACATGCAACCCCTCGCTTCTTCAGTCCGGTCCCGGTCCCTGAAGTCCTGCTGGAAAAACGTCCTCTGGCTGGCCAGGTGCCAGCTTCGGTTTCTTGCCTCATCTTCCTCTTCCTCACTCAGCACTTGGCCGTAGCTGCTGATGGGGCTGAAGGGGCTTGCGGGTTGCAAGCCAAGAACCACGATGCAGCCCTGCCTTCCTCAGACCTGTCTAAGAAACAGAGGCCTCCTGAGAACGGCTTCTGTCAACCAAACAAGAAAGATTAGGAAGCTAGAGCAGAGCCCTTCCTTCCAGCAGTGCTAGCAAGGAGGATGAATGTGCCAGTGTGAGATTTCCCTAGCATAGCACCGGGAAAGGCTCCCTGCCTGCAGTACCAGCTCCAGCCCCTAATTGCTCTGCTTCCTGGACTGTTATGGAACAGGAGCAGTCTGCAAGGTGTGCAATTACATGGCCCTGACAATCTTCCCTCTTCCCAGTCTGCAGTGATAGCACAGATACAGATTTACACAAAGCCAGCAGCACCTCTCTTCATCCTCACCTGTTGGGATCAACTTCTGTATACAGAAGAGGACCAGCCATTTACATAGGACACAGTTTCATCTGCAGTTACCTGTATAGGCTGAACATTAACAAGGATACAAACCCTCCTGGCCAGATCATGACACTTGTTTACCTTTCATTGTATATTCAACAGCCTAAAACAGTGTTTTTCTTCTGACTTTTTTTTCAAACATTTGAAGTGTCAAGTCCTACCTTTTTACTTTGGGGAATTTGGGCATGTTTTTTCTGCAGGCCTAGCAGATTCTCCATCATTGCACTCTTTACATCAGGACTGGATATCTTTCTAAGATGCTATAGCTCAAACAGAAATTCTGGGCTTAATGCATTTATTGGGTGAAGTTCTTTGGTCTGTATTGTTCACGAGATCTGACTGAATGATAGTAATAGTTCCTTCCTGCCTTAAAAAAAATCTACAAAAAAACCCCAACAAACAACCCCCTCTCCAAAAAACCCTGGCTCTCCCTTCTTACCCCACTCCTTACACCCTACCTGGTTCATCTTGTAGAAGCCACATCTGTGTGATCAGGCAAAGGCTATGAAGGGAAACACATGGAATCACCGCATCACAGGAAGGGTGAAACCTCCCCAACATCCCTACAGGCAGCAGCAGCAATAACAAGCTTCTCCTCCAGATCCAGAAGCACTGAACAGATAAGGGACACCTCTGCAAAACTTATCACAGCACCCTGTGGAACCATAGACAGGATTACAGTGGATTTTTGCAGTGCCCAGTGGAGTTCCTGACCCACATGGTGTTCTGGCTGGAGAGTGAGTCCCCAGCCAGACCCAATCATGCAAGAGCCCCTATTGAGTTAGCAAGTGCCCAGCCCCTGCCCAATGAGTAGATGCATTTCCTTGCTGCCACCTGAATGATAACATTGTAATCAGAGAGGAAAATATAGTGCACACACTAAAATAGTATCAAACACATACCTTTCCCCTAGCTCCTCTGTTCTGGTCTCTTTTCACTCCCCCCTACCTTAGTCTGCGCAAACCACACAATTAGACACTTTTTGTGTCCTCCTCCCGTGCATCTCCAAGCCTTTGTGGAGTCCTCACTGACCTAGTGCATCATCTCTGAACACTCCCCAACTGGACTAGAATAATAGAATATCAGTGTTGGAAGGGACCTCAGGAGATCATCTAGTCCAACCCCCTTCTTAAAGCAGGACCAATCCCCAATTAAATCATCCAACAGATTTTTGCCCCATATCCTTAAATGGCCCCCTCAAGTATTGAACTCACAACCCTGGGTTTGGCAGGCCAATGCTCAAACCACCGAGTTATTTCCTCCCCGGGCCCCTTCTCCAAATCCCACAGGGCCAATTCAGTCAAGGTGGAAGTGGCTTATTCCCGTTGACAAGAAGGGGTGAATATCAACAGAGGGGAAACTGAATTGGCCTCGTAAGCACTACAAAAAGTAATTTTCTCTCTGTTGAGATTCACCCCTTCTTGTCAACTGCTGGGAATAGGCCACTTCCACCTTGACTGAATTGGCCCTGTTAGCACTGCCCTCCCCCCCCGCCCTTGGTAAGGCAACTCCCATCTTTTCATGTGCTGTAATATATACACCTGCCTACTGTATTTTCCACTCCATGCATCTGATGGAAGTGGGTTTTTGCCCATGAAAGTTTATGTCCAAATAAATGTGTTAGTCTCTAAGGTGCCACAAGGACACCTGGTTGTTTTTGCTGATGCAGACTAACATGGCTACCCCTCTGAAACCTGTCTCTTTTTTCAGTTAACTTCTGTTAGGCATCTGACAGCACTTTGGGTATAATCAGTCACATTGTTTTCTCCTCTTGTTCATGTCTCACATTCCTCTGCAAATAGAGCTGCTACAGCAGAGAGGGAAAAACACTTTAAAATATAGGAGAATAACTGAAAAACAAAAAAAATATCAGCAGGGGTCCTTGGGGGCAGGTGTGTGTGTGGAGAAGTGACAGACACTCAACCTAGAGCATCTAAGGGGCAGGTTTGGGGGTGTTAGGAGGGATGCACTCAAGTGAGGGGCCCTTGGGGAAAGGTGCGTGTGTGGGCTGAGGAGATACACTCAAAGCAGAGAGCCTCAGGAGGTGTTGGGAGAACACACTTGGCTTTGTTTTAAAGTTTCTAGACCTTATGGCTGTGAAGAAAGCCTTCCAAACATGACTGAATTATGGGCTGACAATTGGATTGGGGCCAAGGCTGCAGCCAACAGTTGGCAGATGTGAATTTAGTGATGGGTTAACTCCTAAGCACAACAGCAGACTATCAATGCCATTAACTATTTCACTGCTAATCACTTTAGCAGAAACATCTTGTGATGCTGGATGCAGTAGCAAATCTGAGGCACTTACCACCATCACATCAGTGGGGCACAAGTCATGGACTAATAGTTGGCCACATGTAAAACTGATGGCGGGAAGTATGTGTAAGAAGTGTGCTGTTCTTTGTCATGAAACCCTGCTGTCCCAGCCTCCCTCCTCTCCCAGCCTCCCTCCTCATGATCCATGTCTGAGCCTAGTGAGCAACTGAGCTAGCATCTTCTCCTGGTATCTTCTTCCCCCTTTTACTGATCCTCAGGCAGGATAAAAATTGATTTCCCCCCCCCCCTTAAAAAAAAGTATATTAAATACATTTTCTTTTTAAAAATCAAACCTGTTTAAAATTAAATTTGAAATTATGGCAACTTCTTAAGGCCTAAACTCCCCACATTCCATTAAAATCACTTACATGAAAAATATGCTGCAACAGGGAGCCCTCCTCAAATTTTAATGAGTCAGAGGGTGTTACTTCTTTAATTAAACACCAAATCAGTAGGAAACATTAACTTTTGAGGTCAACTCAAGTGTTATAAATATGCCACAACATCGTGAGCTGCATTAGGTAAGTATCTATATTATTGTCAGTCTTTACAATAGAAGGAATGGTGGTAGTCACATTTTTCCCAAATGGAAGTACTTTCAGTTTCTGTTGTGCAGAAAAGCTTTTGCCTTAATTACTTTTCGTTTCAGTTTAGGTAGCAGATGGAGAGACTGTTTTCTTCAGTTTGACTAGTTCAAAGTTGAGAAACCAAATGGAAGTTGAAAAAGCAGGAAAGCTTGTTTTCCTCTTCTAGTCTGTGAATAAAAAACAGGTGGGAAAGGAGATCTACTAATTTTAAGAAGTTGAAGGATATGGGGCCAGATTGTCAGAGGTATTTAGGCACCTAAAGTTGTAGACTACTTGATGTAGATACAGGTACTTTTGGGTGCCTAAGCAGGTTGTGCAACTAATCCCTATGGATTTCAATGGAGTTAGGCACCTAATCCCAATATGCACTTTTCTGCAACTAAATACTTTTGAGAATCTGGTCTGTGGTGATTAGAAACAATCAGCTCACTAAGCACAGTTAATAATTCCTTTGTTTAATATATTTAAAAAACATACTGATGTAACATGTTTTGATAAACTTACTTTATGTCTCCAGCACATTTAAGATGGTTTTATTTAGCAAATAAAAACAATTTTAAAATGCCGTTTTGAGAATTTTTAATTGAATTCCAATTTCCATCCTAATGTAGCTTAACACAGATCACAAGTAGAAAGTCATCATCTAGTAAATAAGAATTATGTCACTCACCATTTTCTAACACTCTGAAATTGGGGGACACAGTGTATTCGGGGGAGAGGGGGGGTGGGGCGTGAGAAGCATTAGGAAAAAAATACTGCACACATTTTGCCCACACCAATGAATAACTAGTAAAGTTGATTCCTCCAGATCAGGGGTTCTCAAATTGTGGGTTGGGACCCCAAAGTGGGACCGAGCCCTGCCAAGGCTGGTGTTGGCCCTGGGCTGCAGCAAGTCTGAAGCCCAAGCCCCACCACCCAGGGCGGAAGTTATATGCCCCCCACCCAGGGCAGAAGCCCTTGGACTTCATCTCTCCCTCCCCCCCCCCCCAGCCTGGGCAGCAGGGCTCAGGGGGGCTCAGCCTTCAGTCCCCCCTTGTGGGGTCATGTAGCAATTTTTGTTGTCAGAAGGGGGTCACGGTGAAATGAAGTTTGAGAACCGCTGCCCCAGACATATCAGGTCTTCAGAAGGTGCTGTGCATTTTGATGGATTTCTGTTAAATTTGCATAACATTATACGAAGTAGTTGCTAATCTGTACGTTAATCTGTTTGCTACAACACAGTGTGCACATTTAATTGTAAGCATCTACCACAATCACAGTTTTCCTTTTGCTCTTATTACTATGGATTGTTGGCTCATTCATGCAACAGGAAAAAAAACAAGTGAAAAACAAAAAAGCCTGTTTGAATCAATGCCTTACTGTTTTTAATATTTAGTGAGAATTGCATGTTGATATTTTTTTAATCGGTATATGACTTGTGTGGTGGGGGGGGGGAGTGTAAACTACTGCAGACACAAAGAAGGGGGCGGTGATCAGAAGTTTGAAAACTGTTCTAACAATAAAAAATGTAAAAATTAAGAATCCAAATGAATGTATGTTGATCTACATAATTGCTTAAATAAATGTGTATAGATATAGTGTATCCTCCTGGTCGGCACAAAGTAGTATCAAATTTAGCAAGAAGTTTATATTGAGTTGCAATTCTACATATCAACCAATCTGAATGAACCGCTCTTTAGAAAATAACTAAAAGTACAAATGCAAAACAAGATTAAAATCAATTATTTAAAGTTTCCTGCTTGCTGACTTAACTCATTAATAAAATCAGTGATTTAATTCACTTTGATTTAAGTCAAGCCATCCTACTGATTGCCAATGGGTATTTCAGTGCAGGTTCAACACAGCAGGGTGCAAAACACGGGAGCTCAGAGGGAGGAGGAGGGACAGGGACAGGGTCTGGGGAGAGAGAAGATTTGCTAATGTAAATCTTAGGTTCAGGACTGGACAAGCAGGGAGGAACTACCACACAATTTCCCTTTGGAAAATTACTCTGCAGCAAGGTAAGGTTTGGAAGCAAAACAGATTTGCTGATGCAAGAGAGGCAGGGCCGGTGCAAGGAGGTTTTGCGCCCTAGGCAAAAGAAACTTCCACCTTGCGCCGCCCCATCCCCTCAGCCCAGGGAGCCCCCCCTGCAGCAGCTCCCCGCCCCAGCTCACCTCTGCTCTGCCTCCTCCCCGAGCATGCCGCCGCTTCTCCCGCCTCCCAGGCTTGCGGCGCCAATCAGCTGTTTGGTCGCACAAGCCTGGGAGGGAGAGAAGCAGAGCAGGGCGGTGCTCAGGGGAGGAGGCAGAGCAGAGATGAGCTGGGGCAGGGAGAGGTTCCCCTGTGCGCCGCCACCCCCCCATTACTTGCTCCCCGCACCCCCCGGTCCCAGCTTACCTCTGCTCCACCGCCGCCCCCAACCACTTGGCACCCTAGGCGACCGCCTAGTTTGCCTAGTGGTTGCACCGGCCCTGAAGAGAGGGGTCAAGAACTTCAAGCCCTCCTTAGTCCCAAATACATTTTCAAGTTAAACTACCCAAGCAGAGTGAAATTCCAAACAACAACTTCTGCTTCTTTCCCCAGACAGGAAGAAGAGCTCCGTGTAGCTCGAAAGCTTGTACCTTCCACCAACAGAAGTTGGTCCAATAAAAAGGTATTCCCTCACTTACCTTGCCTCTCTCAAATAGCAACTTGTAAGTTTCAACATGCTGCTATTGCAATGCTCAAGCAACTCATGCATTACTCCAGCGCTCAAGCAGCTACTCCAGCGCTTCCGCCTCTCTTCTCCCGTGCCCACATCCCCCTCACCCTTCAGGAGCAGAGATCCAAAGCAGGCGCCAGAGTTATGCCCAGAGGCCAATGATCCCAAAGGAGCAACTGTGGGGTTAAGTAGCAGAGATTTCTCCCCACCCCCAAACAAAAAAAGTTTTCTCTGAGCATAAGACCACAGGTGAGATTTCAGGCATAATGAATTTGTTTGGGTTAATATTTTGAGGGTTGGAAGAGGAGACAAAAAACAGGCTTATTACAAAAAAGTTAGTAACATGCTGAACTATGGAAAATCATAGAAATGTAGGTCTGGAAGGGACCTCGACAGGCCATCTAGTTCACTCCTTAAGCATTATCTAGACCAATGTTTCTCAACCTTTTTGATACCATGGATTAGTTTGCTGCCTTCCTAAACTGTGTCAGGGAGATTGCAAGGACCCCTGGGGCCAGTCCACGGACTGCTTGTTGAGAAACACTGATCTAGACCAGTGGTTCCCAAACTGGGGTTTGTGAACCCCTGGGGTTTTGCAAAATGTTACAGGGGGTTCTCGGGGAAAAATTCCCTAATGGTGGACAGAGCTGTCCCTAGGGATCCCGGGCAGCATGGGGCCAGCAGCCCAGAGTCCCTGGACTTCCAAGAGCTAAGCAGATCAAAGCAAGCATATCCATCACACTGAGGAGATTTAAACTTCAAGACTCTTTATAAGAAATAGAAGGGGAGGTGGATATTTTTTGCTGTTTTTAAAATTAAATAGGCAGCTAGTATTGTTTTTAAAATTATGAAGAACAAGTTTAAGCTTTGTTATAACGTGCGCTGTTTGCCTGGACTGCTCAAGACCTGAATGCTTGTGTAGGAGGAACTCTTTGAGTTGGCTTCTGAAATCCCTTCCTGCTGTTTCACATCTGATACTCCCTGATGAAACATAGGAGCCTTGTCTTATAACAGGCTTATTCAAAGTGATACAAGCTACGAAAGAGATCTTGGAAGAGTGTTGCTGTTTTCATAATGTAATAAAAATACTGTAATGATAAATAATTAATAATAAATAGCATGTAATAAGCATGTCAAAAAGAAATTTTATATTTCCAAGATCACTACTTTTATAATTTATACTCAGGTAAAGGAGAAAATCCCTGGAAATGTTCATTTTTAGGAGGGGATTCGTGAGACTTGATATTTCAGTGAAAGGGGTTCACAGGTTGTTAAAGTTTGGGACCCACTGATCTAGACCATTCCTGACAGATGTTTGTCTAACCTGTTCTTAAAAGCCTCCAGTTACAGAGATTCCACAACCTCCCTAGGTAATTTGTTCCAGTGCTATTCACTCTTACAGCTAGGAAGTTTTTCCTAATGTCTAACCTAGACCTCTCTTACTGCAATTTAAGCCCATTGCCTCTTGTCCTGTTCTCAGTAGTTAAGGAGAACAATTTATCACCCTCCTCTTTTAAACGCCCTTTCTTACATACCTGAAGATTGTTATCACTTCTCCAGACTAAACAAACCCAATTTTTTTCAGTCTTCCCTCATAGGTCATGTTTTCTAGACCTTTGATCATTTTTTATTGCTCTTCTCTGGACTTTCTCCAATTTGTCCACATCTTCCTGAAATGTGGTGCTCAGAACAGGACACAATACTCCAGTTGAGGCCTTATCAGTGTGGAGTAGAGTGGAAGAATTACTTCGTGTTGCTTACAACATTCCTGCTAATACAGTGGAAGATACTTTCTCATAACAACTTGCCTTTCAGCCTAAGGGATCCCAAAGACCTCTACAAAAGAGAAAAAGATGAACACCTCCCAAGGCTTGCTGCCCACACAGCAGATGAGGACACTTCCATGACAGGAACAATAGTCTCAATAAGAGCGCAAGCAGCGCTGCACAAGAGTTTAGGGCTGAAGTGAATTGGAATGCTGTATCCTACCAAAACTGCATGGAGAATTTAGAGGGCAGAATGCGATTACCTGAGCTAGGGCCACAGGTTAAGCCCACAAATGCTTGGCGCTGTTTAGTGACCACAGGTCACACAGGCTCCAACTTTATAGCTAGCCTGAAAGCTGGCAAATCTTGCAGCACAGCGTCCACTGACACCACCCTGGGACCTTGGTTCAGTACAAATGCAGAATGTGGACCCTACCTCCCACAACTAAAAATAATCTTGATATTTCCAACATGGACTAAACCTGCAAGGTTGAGGCAGAGAAACATCTTTACAGGCTGACTTGAAGAATGTGCATTTCAGCTCTTCCGGACTCTGTTTCTGCGGTCGCTCTGCAATCATGACTTCTGGAGGCCTGGCACCAACACAACCTTAGAGCCCCCACCTCCTACCTCCTGCTATCTTTCCTCCTCCTCCAACAAGTCCAGTCTTGTTCAAGGGCCATCATGCTGCTACTGTACCTACTGAACTACCATCTTCATCCCTGGCTAGACACCTCTCACTCCATCCCCACCAACCCTATAACACAAACAGACACATTAGCAACATCAGGCACAGCCCCAAGGTCAGAGAATCTGCTTGTGCACCCCAGGCTTGCTACTTAGAGCCGAGGGAGCAAATACTGTGCTCTAAGTCTCCTTGAATGAAACTAGCCCCAGACAGCCTGAAACAAGCTACTGATACTTATTTGAGCCACAGAATCACCTCACCCAGAATCATAGCCTTCCCAGGCTCAGAATACACTAGCTCATCACCATCCCATAAGGATCTGTTTCGTCACTTTTGGGGGGCTCAGACAAAGGTTTTTGCTTGCCTCACTGAGCTCTAGCTGCTTCCATCACCCTATCCAATGAAGGCTTCTTTCCTTCAGCCCCCACATCCCAGGCACACTTAATGAGCCCAGCCTCTATAGCTAGCCCTCATCTTCCTCCTGTAATCCCAGGACCAATCAAGTTGCAGGTCGAGCTTCTGGTTTCTGCACCAACCAAATGAACCATTCTCCCTCCTTAGCAGTTGGAATATCACCTCCTTTCCCCAACCCTGAAGCAACTTTGGTAAACAAACTCACCACCCCGAGCTTAGGGCAGTGGGTGGAATTAGCAATCTTATTGGGACCCAATAAACATTCTGCCCTTTCAGTAATGAAAATAACTAATGGACAGGTTGCACAGTGCTGTGGCTGTAGCTACAGCATAGGGCCCCTGAGGTCTAGTCCCAGTTCTGCCACAGGCTCCCTGTATTATCTTGGGCAAGGCATGTCAGCTCTTTCTGCCCCAGACATGCCTAAGGGAAACTTAATCCACTAACATTAGTAAAGCACATTAAGCTCCTCTGGCGGGTGCCATTAGAGAGAGAAAAGCGTTATTTATACAAGGGGTTCTCAGCCTCTCTTTCTGAGGCCCCCACCTCCCAACCTGCTATAAAACTTCACAGCCCATCTGTGCCACAACTGTTTTCTGCATATAAACGAGAAAGTTACTCACCTTGCAGTAACTGAGGTTCTTCGAGATGTGTCCCTGTGGGTGTTCCACTCCAGGTAACAGTGCCGGGACGCACCATCACCTGGAGTGGAGCACCCACAGGGACAGCACTCAAAGAAGCAGCCAAGGCTGCCTTGGGTCTCATGCCACGGGGGCACCACAAAGCTAAGTTGCTCAGGCTTCAACTTCAGCCCATGGTGGTGAGGCTCGGGGGCCCCGGCTGCAATCCCATGCAGCGGGGCTTTGCCTTTCTGCCCTGGGCCCTAGAAAGTCTGATGCCAGCCATGCTTGGTGGACACCCTGAAACCTGCTCATGGCCCCCCAGGGCCCCTGGTTGAGAACCAATGATTTATACAATTTAATCTCATCGGGGTGCAAACTCCAGGATCCACATGGGGCAAAGCCAGCAACAGGCAGCAGCTCCTCACTTACTACCAGAAGCCAGATGCAGCGCCCCTTGCAACTTCAGTTAGTGACCACCACCACAGAGCAGGCTGACTTGGTTTAAGGCATCTCTCTGTGTGCGAGAGGAGGAAGCCAACAGCACCTAGCTTCCAGAGGGTTTTCCAACACACAACATCCAGCAGCAAGAGGGAATTGATCTGCCTAATCTAACGCAAGCTACAGCGGGAAGCACACCAAGGCTGCGAGCAGAGAAATCTCCAAAGCTGAAAGCAAAACTAAACAGCCAACCTAACCCTATGGGCCTTTATGCTGCTTCCTAGTAAAAAGGAGCCAACTGCTCTGATCCCTTTGCCACCTGCATCAGCTGTCCTGGGAGTGGGCAACTTCCATTCTCAGCCTAAACCCTTTCAAGTCAACTCACCCCCCTTCATCCAGGACGCTGCTGGGCCCAGTCAAACCTCAACCCAGGGAAACGATGTGCTCCCCCCTGAGCTGCTCCAAGCATACCAAGTGCCAACTGATCCCACAGCCGGTCACATAAGCAGAAAGAGGGACAGAGACTCACAGGCTACAGTGCCAGGCACCCTGGCGATGAGGGGAGGTCTCCCCGCAGGGCCTGAGAAAATCAAACAGACACTGAAGCAGAGCAAGGTCCCCCAACGTCAGCAGCCCATCCAGCCCAGTCATTCCCCCGCAATGGCAATACTAGACCAGCACAGAAGGTGCCAGCAGCCTCAGGCCCCCTTGCCCCCAGCACTGACCCAGAGCAGCACGTGGGGGACATCAGCCCAGCCTTCCCCTGCTGCCCCAGCGCAGGCTGATACTTGTGTCTGAAAGTGGCAGGAGGCTGCTAGCTGGGGTGAGGAGACAGGGGGCTGCCAGCAGAGAGGGCGGGGAGGTGCAGCTGGGGCCCTAGAAGAGGCAGGGGCCCCAGCGCTCAAGGCGCCCCGCCGCCCCCAGTTGTTTCTGGGCTGTGGGACCGGACAGGCTGCCCCACGTCACAGACCGAGGGAGCCAGGCGGGACCCGCCACTCCGGGTGGCTCCGCTCCGAGCCAGCGCCGGGCCCACCCGCCACGCGCCCACTGAGGCCAAGCCGGAGTCACCAACCGGGATCTGGCGCGGCCCCACCTCGGGGCTCCCCCCGCACCCAGCTCAGCCCCAGCGCCTCCCCCTTCAGACTGTACCGTGCAGCAAAGGACGACAGGAATTGTAGTCAAGGGGCGGCATCCGAGCGGCCCCCCCACCAACCCCCTTCGATCCCTCCCAAAGTCACCCTCCCCCCAGACTTGCCCGCATATCCCCCCTCCCCCCCCCCGATAACCTCACACAAAACCAGCCTCCCCCCGCCCCCAGGGAGGAGGGAGTAACAACACGAGGGGGGCAGAGTCTCCTTTCAGTGGATCCCCTTCAGCAGCACCGCCAGCTGCCCCCGTCCAACTTGGGGTGGGAGGGAGGCAGCAGGAGAGGCCCCTTAACACACTGTAGCCAGCACCAGGAAGAGGGGTACTCAGCCCCCAAAGAAACCTGTTGTAAGGGCAGGATGTGCGGGAAACATCACCTGTTCCCATGGTGGGGTCACAGGCAGGGCATGTGACTTTACAGCAGGACCCCGAGAAGGGAGTGAAGTTTTCCCTCTAGCCCAGATCTGCACAGGCCACACCCTCTTTGCCCAGATTCCACCTGCCCTGGATTTCCAAGCCTCGGAGTCCTTTCCCACCGCTGAAGGAAAGTGCTAGGTGGTTACTAGAGCATGGCCTGGCCAGAGCCTCCTGACTGGCTCATCATATTCAATTGTGGAGGGGTTGGATAGTGCAGATCTCCAGGATCCTGTTCATGGTAAATATTTAATCATCTTCACCTCCAACCAATGGCAAGAAGGGCAGCAGCAACCCCTAAGGAGACATTAACCCTGTGGCAAGGCAAATTTCCTCCCTTAAGACTCATGGTTTCCTTGTGCCTTTTGTTGTCTCCCCTCTCCCATAACTTCTCCTCTGGGCTGGGCCTGAAACTGCTGCCAAGAATTTCCCCTCCTCGCTACTCAATGCGCAGAAGGACATCCTTACTTAGCTTGTGGAGTGCCCACACTGCGGGAAGGGTCACAACTCCCCATTATTTGAGTCCTCATGAATTGCCAAAGCCTCCCTGAACCTGCCTGTGGTGAGCAGAGCCCCAGAGGCCTACAGACAGAAAAAGAACCCAGCCAGCAGCTATTATAGAGTCTTTGGGGAAATTTTATTGACCTCAGTTTCCATTTTTCCAACCCCTTCTATATAGCTTTCCCTTGAACACAGGAGACCAAACAGATTCCTGAAGGGAAGCAGAAAGAATTGGTCCTATGTGTGCTGACATTCACTGCAATGCCTGGGGTTACAGGTACTGAGATGACAGAAAGCTCTCTCTACAACGTTGGAGGTTGGGTTGTGGGAGGAGATACAAACCCAGCAGCTACCTCTCTGTTTGTGCATTGTGTAAGGGGTCTGATGCTCAGCTCCAAGCCTGAACACTAACACCAAGCCCCCTTTCTGTCCCAGGGGCAAGCTTCAGGATAATTTAATGTCCTCCATGAGCTCAGGAGATCCTTGCAGCTGGGCTTGTATGTAACTTGATGCCTGAGCTCTTCCCACGCCTCAGAAATGACAGTGTTTGGGGCAACAAATGCACTGGACTCTCCTTATAGCTCCATCCAGGAGCAGTATGGGCAGGTGTGCACATTTCCTAGGAAGGGCAGCAAGTTTGAGTGGATCTGGGGCAGCCATGGAGAGGAGCAGCCAGGAAATGACAGGCCAGCCAACTGTGAAAACAGGACAGAAGACAAAGAAATAGGAAGGAAAGAAAACGAACCTGATGTGAGATGCACACACCCGCAATCCGAAGCATGACAGTGTCCCCCTGGAGAGGACACTGAGCCCTGAGGATCCTTTCCCCTCTATTCTCCCCTTCCCCAGGACAATGATCAACAATACTTTCTGCATCAGAGTGGGTCCAGAGGAAGGTACAAGACTTCCAGACTGCACCTCACAGACAATACCCCCTCCTGACAAGCTGGTGATCACCCTGTGCCACGTACTCCTGTGCTCGCAATGAACCATTAAATAGCATTCCCTACTGCTGCCCTAAGTCCCTGTCACCAGCAGGAACAGGAGAAAGCAAGCCCAATCAAAGCCCAAATACCTGTCCGCCCAGTGATTCTCCTGGCAGATTTTCAAGAGGCCTCAGGGCACCAGGCCAGTCTTCTGAGAAGCCGCACAAAGAGTTTGTCTCCATCATTCCTGAGAGAGTCACCAGCTCCTGCCTTGCAAACAAACAGCAATTTAAATCACACTGACTCAGTCAGTGAAAAGGAGCAGCAGGTAACTGGGTGCACCGGTCATCACATGAACCAGTGCTGTCATCCCACTCCATGCTTCAAACCTAGGAAAAATCATCAGGCCCTTCATCCCCTTGTGTCCAGACTGGGAGGGGTATGCATGACTCCTCTCCAGGGAGCACTGATGGAAGAGACAGGAGATGCTGGACCTAGTCCTTGCTCTCTCATCAAACCCAGCAATTGGAGTCCCAGTCCCCTGGGCTTTTCTCCCCAATGCCCACCATGCAGCTGGGGAAGAGGGCAACGCAGGCACACATCACATACAACACGGAGAAGCATTTTCCGGAACACTGGGGAATTTATACTATACTCACCACTGGGACATTTGAGCACCTGGTAGGATTTGCTTGCATCAATCCCTCCCTTCTATAGTATAAGGCTCCTGATACCTACCTCTCAGTGCCATAGAGTGCCAAGCTTCACAGGCTCCCAGGCATGTTAACATACCGTTCACTCCAGCTACCTGCTGCCTAGGGCAGCTCAGTGTAATGGCCACTATATCCAGAGATATCCTAGGAAGCGCTGGGAAGGACACCCATTGATTTGGGGGATCCTCCACATTTCATGTTGCTAGGCTTCTGCCACTTCCTCCTCCCAGAAGAGTTTCTCCCCTACAAGACTCTAGAGGAGCCACGGGCAACTGGAAGACACTTTCCTTGGAAGTCCTTGTCCACACAGGAGAGGATGCTGGGTGGGCGGGTCCCAGGCATGCAATGCCCGTCTCCACAGCTTGACTTGCATGTCCCAGGACCGGCGGCTATATTTCTTGTACTTATTTGGAGTTTGGGGGTGAATCCCTGGCTGCCGAGCGGCCCTGGGAATGAAGCATAACATGTATTAGTGACCAGGTGCTTCCGTTAAACATTCCTCACCCCAGCATCAGGACCACCCTAACCCAGCAGGAGCAAACACTAATAGGTCCCCAATAGGATGTAGGAAGCACACTCCAAAGGCTTCTGAATATGCCAAGTTTCTGCAACTTTTGGAAGGAGGCAGGAACAGGAAGTTGCCTTTAGGCAGGATCAGAAGGAAGGAAGTCACTTTACATCAGTTTCAAGTATCTCTTCAGTTGGTGGGGGAGTCTGAACCAGTAGACTTATATGGGAAGTGGAGGTGAAAGCCAGGGACCACCTCACTTGGGGACCTGTTGTCGGAAGTGCTGGTAGCCAACAGTATTCTTCCCATAGTCTATCTGCTTCTGTCTCCTCTGCAGGATGGTATCGTCTGTCTCAGTATCAGATCTAGTGAAGAGACACAGAAGTCAGCCCTGGACAAGCCACATGGTCAGCATGCATCCAACACACCTCAATCCTGAGCTGGCTCCTCTTGCTAGGCCTGGCCTTGTGCCAATTCCCACGCTGACTGTCTTAACTCCAGGGGAGAAGGGCTTTGATGACAAGGGCCTGTCCCAAGGAAAAGAAAGTTCGTTGCACGATAAACTTGCTTGTGTCACAGCCAGGTGTGACCCACTGCATCCAGACTGTTTGGTCCTGGGAAGCAGAACTAAAGCTGCATTGCCCAGTTATCATAGAGGTACAGAGGATCCAGCTCAGCTTCTGGGACAGTTTATTCCTTTGAAACTCAGAACTGAAGCACTAAGACCTGTCAGCCCTCTCCTGAGAGGGCAACAGGATTACTCCAGGCCAGCTCTGGGGTCTGTTGATGGAAGCCCAGGATGCATGATCAAGGCAGCCAGTCATATTCTAAGATTGTGTGTATTGCAGTGGTACTCTTAGTCCCCCACTCAGAATCAGAGCCCCATTGTGCTGCATGTTATATAGACACAGAGAGACAGTCCTTGCCCCAGAGTTTACAAAGGAGGGGGAAGGAAAACAGTCAAATAGATACAAATATATATCTACCACACACAAAAATGCAGATGTATATATCTTTAGAAAAGTCAAATAGCCAACTGCCAATTAAGCTAAACCTTCATTAACTGGCAGGTTTCTATACTGTAACAAGTATCAGTGGCTGATCTATACACTCCTCCTATCAGGCCAAGGACATAAGAACAAGTCAAGGGGTGTCATCCCATCCCCAAATACCCATTGCCATCAGCAGTGATCCCTTCAGCCTCATCTACAAAAGAGAAAATGGCGACTCAGGAAAATGCTTGAATGTAACACCTTCTTCCGATCTTATTTTCTGTTTATCTTTTAGACTAAGCTTCTTCGTGTGGTGGACTTTATGTTTTATACAGGGTCAAGAAGTGTCAGTGCTTAGTAAATAGGATGACATCTTAACTGTCAGAGTAAAAAATATAGGACAACTAAGCAATGTGACAAAACTAAATCTATAGCCCCACATCTTACCATAGCTTCACATACTCTCTCAGGACTGCTGAGTGTCTACAAGACCACTGGGAGATTAAACCCAAGAGTTCCACTCTGCAACAGCAACACTTCTACTGGGATATGTAGTGCCACTTTCCACAGAGCAACAATGGGAATTCTGGGCAAGGAAGGAGACTGGGAGAAGAGGGGTATCTGAACCAGGTCGTGCTGGTGGGAAAATGGCACTATATGAGAAAGAGAGCATAGACTCAATGAAGTAAAAATCTTAAATGAACCAAAGTGTACCATAGAATCTCTATGGGTAGTAATTCTATGCTCTAATAATAAGAAAATAGCAGTAGGGATATATTACCGACCACCTGACCAGGATGATGATAGTGACTGAAATGCTCAGGGAGATTAGAGAGGCTATTAAAATAAAAAACTCAATAATAATGGGGCATTTCAACTATCCCCACATTGACTGGATACATGTTCCTTCAGGACGGGATGCAGAGATAAAGTTTCTTGACACCGTAAATGACTGCTTCTTGGAGCAGCTAGTCCTGGAACCCACAAGGAGAAGCAATTCTTGATTTAGTTCTAAGTGGAGCACAGGATCTGGTCCAAGAGGTGAATATAGCTGGACTGCTTGGTAATAGTGAGCATAATATAATTAAATTTAACATCCCTCTGGCGGGAAAACACCATAGCAGCCCAACACCGCAGCATTTAATTTCAGAAAAGGGGGACTACATGAAAATGAGGAGGTTAGTTAAACAGAAATTAAAAGGTACAGTGCCAAAAGTGAAATCCCTGCAAGCTGCATGGAAACTTTTTAGAGACACCATAATAGAGACTCAACTTAAATGTGTATCCCAAATTAAAACACAAAGTAAGAGAACCAAAAAAGTGCCACTGTGGCTAAACAAAGCAAAAGAAGCAGTGAGAGGCAAAAAGTCATCCTTTAAAAAGTGGAAGTTAAATCCTAGTGAGGAAAATAGAAAGGAACATAAACTCTAGCAAATGAGGTGTAAAAATATAATTAGGAAGGCCAAAAAAGTATTTGAATAACAGCTAGCCAAAGACTCAAAAAGTAATAGCAAAAAAATTTTTAAACACATCAGAAGCAGGAAGCCTGCTAAACACCCAGTAGGCCAATTGGATGATCAAGATGGAGTGGAAAATACAATAAGCAGGTATAAATATACAGCGCATGAAGAGATGAAAGTTGCCTTACCAAGTGGGGGGTCAGTGCTAACGAGGCCAATTCAATTACGGTGGATGTGGCCCATTCCCAACAGTTGACAAGAAGGGGTGAATATCAACAGAGGGGAAATTAATTATCAATTAAATAATATTTTAAAAGGTATTATTAATAATTTCCCCTCTGTTGATATTCATCCCTTCTTGTCAGCTGCTGGGAATGGGCCACATCCACCTTGATTGAATTTATTTATACACGTTTACTGTATTTTTCACTCCATACATCTGATGAAGTGGGTTATAGCCCACAAAAGCTTATGCCCAAATAAATTTGTTAGTCTCTAAAGTGCCACAAGGACTCCTTGTTGTTTTACCTGATACAGACTAACATGGCTACCCCTCTGAAACCTGGCTAAAAGATAGGAAACAAAGGGTAGGATAAATGGTCAGTTTTCAGAATGGAGAGGGGTAAATAGTGGTGAAGAGTTACAAAGGGAACTCACAAAAACGGGTGACTGGGCAACAAAATAGCAGATGAAATTCAGTGTTGATAAATGCAAAGTAATGGACATTGGAAAACATAATCCCAATTATACATAACCTGTGGTCTAAATTGGCTGTTACCACTCAAGAAAGATGTTGGAGTGACAGTGGATAGTTCTCTGAAAACATCCACTCAGTGTGCAGTGGCAGTCAAAAAAGCAAACAGAATGTTGGAAATCATTTTGGAGGGGGGTGAGGGGGTGAGAGAACCTGGATTTGTGCAGGAAATGGCCCACCTTGATTATCATACACATTGTGAAGAGAGTGGTCACTTTGGATGGGCTACTACCAGCAGGAGAGTTTGTGGGGGGGGGGGGGGCAGAGGGTGAGAAAACCTGGATTTGTGCTGGAAATGGCCCAACTTGATGATCACTTTAGATAAGCTATTACTAGCAGGAGAGTGGGGTGGGAGGAGGTATTGTTTCATGGTCTCTGTGTGTATATAATGTCTTCTGCAGCTTCCACAGTATGCATCCGATGAAGTGAGCTGTAGCTCACGAAAGCTCATGCTCAAATAAATTGGTTAGTCTCTAAGGTGCCACAAGTACTCCTTTTCTTTTTATTAAGAAAGGAATAGATGGTAAGACAGAAAAGATCATACTGCCTCTATATAAATCCATGGTACCCCTACATCTTGTATACTGCGTGCAGATGTGGTCGCCCCATCTCAAAAAGATATATTGGAATTAGGAAAAGTACAGAGAAGGGCAACAAAAATGATTAGGGGGATGGAGTGGTCCATATGACAAGAGATTAATAAAACTGGGACTATTCAGCTTGGAAAAGAGATGACTGCGGGGGGATATGATCGAGGTCTATAAAATCATGACTGGTGCGGAGAAAGTAAATAAGGAAGTGTTATTTACTCTTTGTCATAACATAAGGACTAGGGGTCACCAAATGAAATTAATAGATAGCAGGTTTAAAAACAAAAAAAAGGAAGTATTTTTTCACACAACACACAGTCAACCTGGGGAACTTCTTCCCAAAGGATGTTATGAAGCCCAAGACTATAACAGGGTTCAAAAAAGAACTAGATAAGTTTATGGAGGATAGGTGCATCAATGGCTATTAGACAGGATGGGAAGGATGGTGTCCCGATCCTCTGTCTACCAGAAGCTGGGAATTGGCTACAGGATGGATCACTTAATGATTATCTGTTCTGTTCATTCCCTCTGGGGTGCCTGGCATTGGCTGCTGTTGGAAGACAGGATACTGGGTTAGATGGACCTTTGGTCTGACCCAGTATGGCTGTTCTTATGCCCCCGGCCATCCAACTCACTCTTGGTGTGTTCCAGCACAAATTGCTCATTCTTCCTCCCATGCGCTCACTACATTAAACATCATCCGCTCCTTGAAACCACAGAAATAATCCTAAATAGAGACATGTGTCACCACCAGCTCCCTTTTCTCTTTGGGATCCTTGCCCCATTAATTATATGCTTTTTATCTCTAAGGCCAGAGTCAAATGTCTGTTAACTATGTATAATCTAGACAGAAAGCTTCTGCATATCATGTGTGTTTCCACCCACCTGTCTCTCTCACATAAAGACGCGGTTCCAGAGGCAGGCTCGTCACATCCGACAACAAGAGGGTCATGAAACAGAGAACTGTATGCCAGTTATGGAAGAAAATCAATTCTCCACCCTAGACAGAGCTCACAACCCTGCCCTACAAGGCAGCTAGCTCAGGGACCCATCCTACCCCTTGGCCCACAGAAAACACCAACTTCTGCAGCCAGTGCCTGCACGGGACAGAATTCTCTTTCCTAAGTTGCGTCAGCTAAAACGGAGCTTCCAAGAAGGTTCCACCCCAAGGGGGAGCAGCCAAAGGGCTCCGGGTGACAAAGCCTCCAAATTCGTTTGCCGGAGCCTAAAGGGAGCTGTCAGCCAAGCGAGACAGGGGCTAAAGAGCACCGCGTCCGGCAAGCCCTGTTCCTGCCCCTCTTGACCCTGACTGAAGCCCGGGAGCCACCGACAGGGAGCGGGGCCGCTTCGATCACCGAGGTTCAGGCGCGTTCGCTCTTTATGGGTATTTAGCGCCTCGCAGCCCCCGCCACGAACCAGGACCCGGCTGGCGAGCCGGGGCCCCGCTCCACAGAGCGCAGCAAGGGGCGTCTGCCAGGCTCGCAGAGTGCACCGCCCGCACTCCGGCACAGCGCGGGGAGGACCGCCGGGGAGCCGGGGCCGCCGGGGGGGGCGGGGCCGCCAGGGAGGCCCACGGGGGGGGGTCCGCCGGGGAGGGCCGCCGGGGGGGAGCCGTGGAGGGGGCGGGGACGCCCACGGGGGGGGGGCCGCCGGGGCAGCCAGGGAGCCGGGGAAGGGGCCGCCGGGGGGGGGCGGGGCCGCCGGGGCAGCCGGGGGGGCCCATGAGGGGGGGACGCCGGGGGGGGGCGGCTGCGCGGGCACAGGGCAGCGCGGGCTCGGGCTCGGCCCAGGTCACCCCCGGGACACGGGACCCACGCGCCCGCTACCTGCAGACCAGCGGCTCCCGGCCACCCAGCGCGCGGGACGCCGGCAGCATGGGCACTGGCGTGCGCGTGCGCAACAACACGTCACCAGGCAGGGCTTTGCCTGTCGAATAGGGGGGCCTCCCCCACACTACTAATTACAGAGCGCGCCCCCATGAATCACGTGCCCTCGGGGCGGTGATTGGCTTCACAGAGCCAATAAGCGCTAGATGTGGGCGGAACCCCTTCCATCCGTCCAATATCAAGAGCAAACGTCCCCCCTTCTCTCCCCCAATAGGCTCTCACTTCGTTTGAGTCACGCGGACATTACCCAATCAGAGAGCGGCTGTTGTGTTTGGTCCCGTCCCCCGGTCACGCTGATTGGCTACAGTAGGCAACAATCTCTGTGATTGGCTGGGATCCGGCGGCAGGTTTAAGTTCCCCCTGTTCTATTTTCATTCAAGTCTGCGGACCCGGGGACTGGGGCGAGACCGGAGCCGCGATCGGCGCGGGGCGGTGCGGGGCGCGGCCGGGGGCAGGGCGGCGAGCGGGGCGCGGCGGGGCGCGGAGCGATGAGGGGAGGGCGGGGCGGCGCCGGCGGCTGGGGGGACCCGGGGACTGGGGCGAGACCGGAGCCGCGATCGGGGCGGGGCGGGGCGGGGCGGCACCGCCGGCTGGGGGGACCGGCCGCGGCTCCGGCTCCGGGGCGAGCCTGTCCAGGGCAGGGCGGGGCGGGGCGTGACCCGAGGGCGCCCGCAGGCCCTGGGCTCGGGCCGCGGGCGCGGGCGCGGGAGGTTGCCGCGGGTGACCCGGCTCGTGTGCTCCCAGGTGGCGGTCCCGTGGCGCCATGGCCGGGAATCTCTCCCCCGCGGGACCCGGCGGCGCCCGCTCGCGTCTCGGCTTCCGAGCCCGCTGCAGGATGGTGCTGAACTCGCTGCGGGATACGGAGGTCTCCCTGCCCTTCACCCCGGAGCCGCCCCGCACCCCGGTCACCGACCTCGCTCGGGGCTTTAGGAACCTCAGCACCGTGGCTGGGTAAATCCCGTCTCGCCGCCGCGGGCGCTGGGGCCGCGCGGGGAGAACCCCCGGCCTGGCCGCTGGGATGCGCAACAGACCCAGGGACCAGTGCGGTGCCGGGGGACGGGCTCGGCCTCCGCCCTGACGGGGCCGAAATCTGCCATGCGCCCGCCGTGCCAGCGAGCGCCCCGTAGCAGAGCCGGGCCGTGCACAGGCTCCGCTTGGTGTTTTGCTGAATTCCTCGGGCGTTTCGTCCACCTGCCGCTCAGGCTGCCCAGCAGGCAGAGACCGAAGAGTGCTTCTGATCTCCCCAAAGCAGGGCGAGGGGCGCAAGTAGTGCAAGGAGCATTGGGAAAGAAGCTGGGGGGTAAGAGAGTCTCTTTGCTCAGCTTGAGTCAGGATGTACACACCAACTAGAGCTCCTACGATAGGGATTGGGTCAGCAGTTTGCTCTTGATGCCTGGGGGGGAGGGTTAATAAATTCAGGCCTAAATTTAGGATTTTCTTGCTATTCAGTGTTTGCATCCTTCTGTTGAAAACCACTTTACTCTAAAGGTTGTGATGTCTGCAAGGCCTGCTCAAAAGGAACCAAAAGGACTATAAAACTCTCTGTCCTAGTACCAGCTCCTGCAAGAAACTCTGGGAGGGCTTCTCATTTTTTAAAAAAAAAAAGTCTCTTGGTGTGAATAGCATGGCCACTAAACCTCTCTGGAGTCCGAGGAGCCATCCCAGGCTGAAAGGAGCCATCTTTTTATAAAGGCACCCTCAAGACCTCCCGAAATGGCTCACAAAACTCAGGCTCTGATAGGGCTGGGAAAGGTAACTCTTATGCTTCCGGCAGCTCTAAGTGGGTGCATGATGCAGAAAAGAGTCCTGACGGAGATCCTGCTGTTGGATCCAGTGCAGTCTCATACCTTGATGTCTACATGCTGATTTACAAAAATGTCACAATTTCCCCCATCCCCTGATACTTTGGATTTTGATGTGTTGTTGCAGGGACACGCCAAAGTGCTGTCTAGATCTGTCTGATCTCAGCAGTGGTGAGGAGATGCCCACCTTCAATTTCACCCATTCCCCAGACATGGCTGGTAAGAGCTGACTGGCCGGGACAAAATTGAGCCTTAGCCCTAGTTTTATTGCTTGCTATTACACTGGTGGCAAGACCCAAAAGAACATCTTTGGTAACAGCTAGTACTGTCAGCCAGCTCGGCTCCTTCCCATTATTATTGTTGTTATTATATATTTGTTATTTATTTTGTATTGCAAGAATGCCTGCCTAGGGGTCCCAATCAAGGACCAGTACCTCATTTTGCTATGTGGTGTTAAATAAGTAATAAGAGAGTTCCTGAGAACTCTCTCATTATGGGATTATGAAAAGATGCAACAGGTGGATTAAACAGATAGATGGGTTGTGGGTAGATGAAGACAAGTAAAACAAGCACATTTTGCGTAGTATAGGCAGTAGCTGCAACTCACCTGACTAGCTATTTCCAACAGTCAGTGTTTGTTAATAATGGTGCCAAGACTCTCAGAATCCTCAACTCCAGCTGTACACCCTTTCAATATGAGACAGTCCAAAACGAGCCCAGCTTCCACAAGGACTAGACTTCACAGCCTAGCCAGGTGGAAAGGACTCTTCCATCCTTATAGTGAAAAGACTGGCTGTTGTAGCTATTCTCTTAGAATGCTCCCTTGAACTGGTCTCTAATGGCTGTTGCCAACACATGGAAAGCATCGGCACATGGGATAATTTGTCTTTACCGTTTACATAAATCTAGGGATGCTGTAGCAACACATCAGCAATATTAGTGGAGCACATCCCCTGTCTCACTCTGCCTTAAAAGTGAAGGTTACAAATATCGTCTTCCTTGAACAAGTTAAATCAGCAGCAAATGCTGCTTTACTAGTTTTGTGAATCTCAAAATCTTCAAGTTTGTCTCATCCATCCCTTGGGACTGTGCAGTACTGAGCCCTGCCGTATAATTTCTAGAATATTTTCCACTGTAGTTTGAAATGTCTCCAGTTACTTCCTGGAAACCATTCCACAGCCTTGGTCTCCTCACTAGGAGGTGTTCCTGATATTCCGCCTACCATTATCCATTTCTGTCTAATCTCCCATCTTGGGTAGTCATAGCATGTTGGCCACAGGAGACTCTTGATGCCTTTTCTTCATTTACCATAATTGCTCCTAGTTTATGCTCCATGCTCATGCCCACTGTGTTTTGCTGATTTATCTCTCTTCAGCTGTAGGTCGAGTGGACTCATCAGGACCTCCGGATGGGCTGTAAGTTCTGTATATCAGGGCTCTTCTATGAGCACCCATCACCACAGTATCTGTAGTTTTTGTTAATGAGCCAGATCAGATGAAGAATGATATGCTCTGAAATGGCAATACATACCAGGCTTGCGCTGAGGAAGAGATTTCCCCTCAAAAGTAGCAGGGATCTTTCCTGTTCTGCCCAGATAGTCATCTTATCTTTGTAAAATGTGAGTGACTCATGGCTGGAAGATACTGTGCAGTTAAGCAAGGAGTGTTAATATTTAGGTTCTAGATGGAGTGTGCCATGTGCCATGTCATACAAACCTTTCCTTTCCAGCTGCTGAGTCTTTGCACTCCTTCTCCTTTTGAACTTTATTTAATCATAACCACCATTCATTTACAGAGAGGGTCAGTAATAATATGGACTCCTTCACCTCCAATCAGCTGTTCAGATCCGGCTACCGTTAGTAGTAACCAAAAGTAGTTTCTATTCCGTGGCTCTGGTTTTCATGTGAAATGAGCATTGTGTGTTTTTTTAAACCAACTCAGCCCAGTTCCTAATTCAGAGGTTTTCATATCACAAAAAAAACACCGCTTTGTCAGCAGGCTCAATGGAGAGACCAAGGACTAAATGGGCCACAGTAATTGAATTCCCTTTGATGGGATCCTTCCAAAATATGATTGAGGCGTGCGAGGGGGTGAAGTGAAGTTCTGTGCTGCAGCTGCCCATACTGTACCTTCTTCTATGGCTAGACTGCTTCAGTCTCCAGCACGGTCAGGCAGGCACCATTTCTGTTATGTATCTGCATTGCAGTGCTCACATGCGAAAAGAGAAGCAAGGTCAAGTCAAAAAGATCTCTGAGTAAATCTGAAGGCCTGTTGTAATAATTAGGCCTATAAATTTACTCTTGTTAGCTCAACTGTAATAAGTATATATATATATATATATATATATATATATGTTCATAATATGTGACTAACCTACAACAACAAATGTTAATGGGACAAGATACAAAAGGGAGACAGAAAAACTGAATTAGTCTGAACAAAAAGGCAACTTTGATATAACTCAAGGACTATGTTAAAATCATGCTTGGTAAACTGATGATGTGGAACCAGAAAGTAAGTAACCAAAATTGGTATGTCAGAAACTAGCCCTAACTAGTGGACTAAATAATAAACATTCATTACTGAAAACAATTTGACCTACTTTCATTAACATCTGTTATGGCAGGTAACATCTTAGAACTTTCATATACTTTTTAGAGTTAGTAAAGTTGTAGGGCCAGTTATTACAACAGCTATTTTACCCACCATTCCCTTTAAGGGTCCTTAAAGAAAGAGATTTGGGGAAGAAAATAAGAAAGAACAGAGGGAAGAACAAATGGAAGTGAGCTTTGCCATCATGGCTGTCACCCCCACCATCTCCTGGGTTTCTGGGCCTCTGTTACCCTAACCCTGAGCAATGTCCTGACCAGACTGAGCCAGACAACATCGCCACCCATAGCAGCTCCAGCTGAATCCCAACAACCAACTGAGATGAAACGAGATTGGATTTAAACTGGAGCTGCTGCTGCTGTCATTAATCTCCACTAACTTCTTTTCTTTTCCCCAAAGGGACAGTTTAGGACTTTAACAGAAGTAGCAACAACAACAGCTCCAGCTCATCTCAACTAACTTTTTCACTCTTACCAAAGAGGACAGTAATTATCATAGGACTGAACGGGACCGCGAGAGGTTATCTAGTCTAATCCCCTGCACTCATGGCAGGACTAAGTATTATCTAGTTCATCTTTGATACCATTAAATAGACTGTCACACAAGGGTGTTTTTCCTTCTATAACTCCCTATAGCTAACAAGAAAGGGAACAAGGGATGTTCAAATGAAAGCCTTACTTAATACCTTACATTTGAAATGCCTTAACTGCTTTCCTTCTTTTCTGCATCTTTAATAAAAGATTAAAAAGGATTTTTAATGATGTGTCTGCCATGGTACTAAGCAGGCTGTGGTCTCTGTATACCAAACCCCAGACCTTGTTTAATAGAGTTTAATGTTGGACAGTGACTGGGTTATGTTAACAACTTCAGCTCATATTCCATCTAAATTAGTACAACAGGTCACTGGTCTCTCCTCCTTCAAATCCTTCCTCAAGAACCACTTCTGCTGAGACCCTGCACAAGATCACTGACCCATGACAGCAAAGCTAGCTAGGCTGAGTGCAGTTTGTAAAATTAACGGGATGACTGTGCAGCCTCCAGTCCCAGGGCTAGAGTTGGATCGGATCCCATCCCCCCAGCACATGCACACCGTCCTCTGTCTGGCACGCTTGCTTGGCAAGCCCTGTTTCAGATTAGACTGTGAACTCTTCGGGGCAGTGCCAGCGCAGTGATGCCTAAGCAGGGCCTTTGGGCACTACTGCAATACACAAGGGAACAATCTTTGAAGTTTGTTCAGCGTTTCCTAGATGGGAGCTTATTGCTTCCCTTCCCTGCCCTGCCCACTCATGCAGGGGGCATTCCAGACCAGGTGGTGCATGTGGCTAGGCTACTGTCAGAAATGGCTGTTTTCTCTCATACACAATCATCGACATATTCCTCTCACGAGGCAGCCTCCTGCTGATTATAGACAGCCTGCAGGTTCTTGCCTAGAGTGGCTCCCTGCATTGTCTTTAACTGGCTGCATGTAGTACATATATTTTCTGGTTTCAGTCCTGCCTGAGCCTGGTCAGGTGGTGTTTGGGCCTGAAGGCCTTTGAAGGGGACAATTCAGTCTCTTCTGAGCCTACTGACAAAGCAGTGTTTTTTTGTGATGTGGAAAATTGGTTTTTAGGGTCATCATGGGAGCACCAGTTACATTGGGTGTGGTATTATTTCTTACTCAGTTTTACATAAGAATCTGGAAATATGAGAGAGACAGTTTGCAGCTGGCCAGCCATGTCCTGTTCAGCATAAATAGGGGGGATGAGCTGTAAAATGAGGGGCAGGATCCCTGAGTTCTAATCCCAGCTCTGCCAGTGACTCACCATGTGGCCTGGGGCGAGATTCTGTTTCTCTGAGACTTAGTGTCCCTTCCATAAAATGGGATAATCATCCTGTCCTGCCTGCTGAGTGTCACCAGGGTGCTGTGTTAGTGCTGAGCACTGTCATTCGGCATAAGTTCTGCAGGGACATACTGAAGTGGGTGGGTCCCCCCTGAGGACGTGCAGGCTGGACAGCAGAGCAGGCCCCCGGACACACTGACAGGCTGTTTTTCTCCCTGCAGAGAGGCACCGAGGCAGAATGTAATATCTTTCCTGGTAAGTGACTGCTCTTCGCTGGGAGACAGGTTATTTTGTTACCGGGAGGAGTTGGGGCACCTGAGCAGGCCCAGAAAACGGTGTGGGCTGGTGTAAGGAGGCTAGATGCAGTGGACACTGACTGCAGGTCTTGGGGCTCATGCTTACTATTGACCCAGTGAGCGATCCCTTCTGTGCACTGTAGCCCCAGGTATTATGCAGCACACCGAGTTCCCCAGGCTCCATGCATCGAGAGGGCAACGAGACAGACAGCTCCCTGAACAAGGAAAATGTAAGTACCTGCTGGATGGGGTCGGGGGGGCTGCACAGGCCTTTTCTGGAAGTGGTGGCAGATGGGAGCACATGTCAGCAGTTCCGCAGCTCTGTAGCACAGAATCCTTACCAAGCACTGAATATGGAAAGGGGTAATCCTCTAGGATCCCCAAATTGCCTTTCCTCTTTCCCCACTAACTGTGGTGCTGAATCTGCTCCTCACCAAGATCCAGTGCCTGTTTAATGCCGGGGGAGGTTTGAAACTGTCTAGGCTCTTGACCCTGGAGGTAGCAGATGTGGCCAGCTTTCAGCTAAAGGCCCCTTTCCCTTTCTCTTTTTTCAGGAGGGTGTCTGCTTTAAGTGTCCAGGGTGGCAAATGCCTAGGTCCCTGCTGTTTCGAAAGAGAGCAACAGCTCAGCTGGTGAGTTAATCATAGAATATCAGGGTTGGAAGGGACCTCAGGAGGTCATCTAGTCCAACCCCCTGCTCAAAGCAGGACCAATCCCCAATTAAATCATCCCAGCCAGGGCTTTGTCAAGCCTGACCTTAAAAACGTCTAAGGAAGGAGATTCTACCACCTCCCTAGGTAACACATTCCAGTGTTTCACCACCCTCTTGGTGAAAAAGTTTTTCCTAATATCCAACCTAAACCTCCCCCACTGCAACTTGAGACCATTACTCCTTGTCCTGTCCTCTTCTACCACTGAGAATAGTCTAGAACCATCCTTTCTGGAACCCCCTTTCAGGTAGTTGAAAGCAGCTATCCCCCCTCATTCTTCTCTTCTGCAGACTAAACAATCCCAGTTCCCTCAGCCTCTCCTCATAAGTCATGTGTTCCAGACCCGTAATCATTTTTGTTGCCCTTTGCTGGACTCTCTCCAATTTATCCACATCCTTCTTGTAGTGTGGGGCCCAAAACTGGACACAGTACTCCAGATGAGGCCTCACCAATGTCGAATAGAGGGGAACGATCACGTCCCTCGATCTGCTGGCTATGCCCCTACTTATACATCCCAAAATGCCATTGGCCTTCTTGGCAACAAGGGCACACTGCTGACTCATATCCAGCTTCTCGTCCACTGTCACCCCTAGGTCCTTTTCCGCAGAACTGCTGCCTAGCCATTCGGTCCCTAGTCTGTAGCGGTGCATTGGGTTCTTCTGTCCTAAGTGCAGGACCCTGCACTTATCCTTATTGAACCTCATCAGATTTCTTTTGGCCCAATCCTCCAATTTGTCTAGGTCCCTCTGTATCCTATCCCTGCCCTCCAGCGTATCTACCACTCCTCCTAGTTTAGTATCATCCGCAAATTTGCTGAGGGTGCAATCCACACCATCCTCCAGATCATTTATGAAGATATTGAACAAAACTGGCCCCAGGACCGACCCCTGGGACACTCCACTTGACACCGGCTGCCAACTAGACATGGAGCCATTGATCACTACCCGTTGAGCCCGACAATCTAGCCAACTTTCTACCCACCTTATAGTGCATTCATCCAGCCCATACTTCTTTAACTTGCTGACAAGAATACTGTGGGAGACCGTGTCAAAAGCTTTGCTAAAGTCAAGAAACAATACATCCACTGCTTTCCCTTCATCCACAGAACCAGTAATCTCATCATAGAAGGCGATTAGATTAGTCAGGCATGACCTTCCCTTGGTGAATCCATGCTGACTGTTCCTGATCACTTTCCTCTCATGTAAGTGCTTCAGGATTGATTCTTTGAGGACCTGCTCCATGATTTTTCCGGGGACTGAGGTGAGGCTGACTGGCCTGTAGTTCCCAGGATCCTCCTTCTTCCTTTTTTTAAAGATTGGCACTACATTAGCCTTTTTCCAGTCATCCGGGACTTCCCCCGTTCGCCACGAGTTTTCAAAGATAATGGCCAATGGCTCTGCAATCACATCCGCCAATTCCTTTAGCACTCTCGGATGCAACTCGTCCGGCCCCATGGACTTGTGCACGTCCAGCTTTTCTAAATAGTCCCTAACCACCTCTTTCTCCACTGAGGGCTGGCCATCTACTCCCCATGCTGTGATGCCCAGCGCAGCAGTCTGGGAGCTGACCTTGTTCGTGAAGACAGAGGCAAAAAAAGCATTGAGTACATTAGCTTTTTCCACATCCTCTGTCACTAATGCTTCAGGCTTCTCAGTATCCAATGACCTAATACCGTAAGTGTGGAGAGGATAATGCCAATGATAGCCAGAGCGGGATGGGGATGGGTCCTCCTCTGAAATTTTGGAGGAGGGGAGCAGGCTGGGTCAGATCTCCCTTTTCTGATGGGAGGCACTGTCTGTGCCTTGTCTGGAAGTCTTGTGTCCTGTGGAGAGCAGGAATCAGAGAGGTCACAGGTCTGTGTATTGGTTTGACACTGGGGGCAGTCAGGGAAGTCTGCTCTGCAACAGCTCTAGGCAGTACTCTCTGGGATTAGTTAACAGACTGACCATATGGAGTCTGGTTCTCCACCATCAGGAATTACTGTCCGTGAGTGGCACTGGAAAGCATGGCAGAGCAGGTCTGGGATCTACAGTGCAGCTTTCCTGGGTGGGAGCAAGGCACTGCTGCAGGACTCTAACTCCATCTCTCCCCCTGTCAGGATGCAGGGGGCTTGGAGGAGTGTGAGGTGAAAGATCTGGGTAGCCCAATTGCTGCAGTGGCACCGCATCCACGCAGAATGGCAGAGAACTTGGACAGCTTTGAAGAGCTCTTCCCCAATGAACAAGAAGACGTGGAGGTGAGAAGAGCCAGGCATAGTCATCATCTGCCCTGCATGTACTCCACTGTGTGCTTCATGGAGCAGTTCACAGGCTGGGGAAGTAGACACTGCAGAGTCTATCCTGGACTGGACTGACAGGCTACCAAGAGCCAGCAGGTGTTTGGGAGCATTCTGGATGTTTCTAGGGACCTGGGCAGCTTTGGTAGTGTTTAGCTGGACAAAGTATTGGCAACCTGAGCTCCACTGGGAGAAGATGCAAAGCTCAGCTCTCCCCTTCCACAGCTGGAGGAGTGGAGCTAGGAGTGGAGTGGGATGTGGTGAGCAGCCCTCCTGGACACTAGCAGATCCCTAGCAGTGTGTCCTCTCTCCATCACTGGGCACAGCAGCACATAGTTACAGGTTACTCTTGGTCACTGAATACCTGACAGTGATTTCAGGTGAGTTGTGCTTGTGGTTAATGCTGTTTCTCTGCCCCCCAGAAACCAGTGGCTGGGAACCTGTCCTCCAGCATGGCTGTCCTGCTCTCTGGACCCCTCCTCACACAGGACATCAATGTCAGTGAAGTGAGTGAGCTTACCTACTAATACATCATTAAATCAGACCCGCCCATGTGTCTGGGCAAAGCTTGTATCCTGCAGGGCAAAAATCCTTCTTGGACTGGGGGGTGCTGATAGGGCTGGCATTGCTCACTATCCACCTATTGCCATTCTAGGAGAAGCTGCTCTGCTTCCAGCTCCAAAGGGGCTTTACAGAGATGGGCCTCTGCAACCCAGGCTTCCGGGCAGGGAGCATTGCTCCGAAAGTGTTGAGCTGGGGAGATGGTGCCCCTTGTGACTTGCCTGTTCTTCCCCTCTTCTCTGTTTCCAAGCAGGTCTCCATCAACAGAAGTCGCCTGTACCGCTCACCGTCCATGCCAGAGAAGTTGGACAGACCGGTGCTGAAGCGAATAGTGAGATGCCAGGACAATGAAACTCCAGTCAAGGTGAAACTGAGACGCAGCCCTGTCTATGAGGAGCTGGAGCGGGTAAGGGAGCCAGACCTGGGAATCATTAGGAAAGGGATAGATAATAGGGCAGAAAATATCATGTTGCCTCTTTATAAATTCCACACCTTGAATACTGTGTGCGGATGTGGTTGCCCCATCTCAAAAAGATCTATTGGAACTGGAAAAGGTTCAGAAAAGGGCAACAAAAATGATTAGGGGGATGGAACAGCTTCCATATGAAGAGAAATTAATAAGACTGGGACTTTTGAGCTTGGAAAAGGGATGACTGCGGGGGGATATGATAGAGGTCTATAAAATCATGAGTGGTGTGGAGAAAGTAAATAAGGAAGTGTTATTTACCCCTTCTCATAACACAAGAACTAGGGGTCACCAAATGCAATAAATAGGCAGCACGTTTAAAACAAACCAAAGGAAGTATTTCTTCACACAACACACAGTCAACCTGTGGAACTCTTTGCCAGAGGATGTTGTGAAGACCAAGACTATAACAGGGTTCAGAAAGGAACTAGATAAATTCAGGGAGGACAGGTCCATCAATGGCTACTAGCCAGGACGGGCAGGGATGGTGTCCCCAGCCTCTGTTTGCCAGAAACCGGGAATGGGCGACAGGGGATGGATCACTTGATGATTACTTGTCCTGTTCATTCCCCCTGGGGCACCTGGCACTGGCCACTGTCGGCAGACAGGACACGGGGCTAGATAGAGTTTTGGTCTGACCCCGTCTGGCCGCTCTTATGCCAGGGGCTTTGGAGGGGGCAGTCTAGCCTTTTCTTTGGGGAAACTGTTGGGCGGGTGTTGCCCAGCCCACATGGGCAGAGCCTCACAGTAGAGTAGGGACTGGTTGGCTTGTGTATTGCTAATGGCTGCCTGGTTGGTTGCAGGGTGCAACTCTGAAGAAGACGGCCTCACTCTCAGACATGGAAATTGTCAAAGTTCTCGATCAGGACTATGGCTTCCGACAGCTCATCGGGGACTTCTCTAAGGTCTGTGTCTCCTCCAGCCACCTGTGCCCTGAGCGGTCTCCCAGCAGTCTCCCACGTCAAGGGTATGCCTTGACGTGGGAGAAGGAGCCACCTAATGTTGATGTGCAGAGCTGGTTATTTTCCTTGCTGCACAGCAGTGAGATGAGAATCCTAGGCTGTAACCCCCAGAGACACTCCTAGGGAGCTGGTTTGGTTTATACATGTTAAACAATCTTTGATTCAAAATCAAATCCCGATGCCCCCAGGGAGGTGGCAGGTAAGTCAAAGATCAGAGAGCAATACCTCCCAGCAAACACAGGAATCCTGTGCTCAAAGAAACAGTTGTGGATTTAATCAGAGGATGGAGAATGTGGGTGGGAGGAGTGGATGGGGGGTGAAGATACCAGGAGAGTCACCACAGGACCTTTTGGGTGGAAACCAGTCTGAGTTTGAGAATCTAGAAGAGCAAGGGCCTTGCAGCTATTATGATTCTGAGCTGGACTGAGAATGTCTCTCTAGGTGTATGCGCTGCCGACAGTGACAGGAAGGCAACAGGATCTGAGATACATCACCCCGGAGACTGTGAGCAATGGCCTCCCCCTGTGTCTGTAACTGTGTCCTTTCCCACCCCAAGTGTGCCTGTGCCCCTAGCTCTGCCTCTCCCTCCCCTCCAACATCCTTGTGTGTTACTCCTGAGAGCTGCTTGGTGAGAGCTGTGTGACCTGCCTGTTGAAGCTGCTGCTTGTGAATCCTGGTTCAAGTCTTGACTGCATTAATGTGGAGAAAGACTCCTTAATCCAGCTGTGACGAAGTGGGACTGTTCTTAATGTTTCCTCTGCATAGTGTGGGGGGTGCCTCAGTTTCCCCTAGGCAGTTCTTAAGTATCTAGGTGGTGGGGTAAGGGTGTATGATCATTGCAGAGCCCTAGAGGGCAGGTGTGTGCAGGGGTCTGGACACAGAGAATGGCCAACACCCTGTTTCCTGGCAACTGATGGCCTGGGCCCTTCCCCCCTGCAAGGTGAGAGCTAAAGGGTTGGAGAACAAAGGAATCAGGTGACCTCCTGGCCCAGGAAAGGGACAAAGCCCAGAGGAGGAGGGGCTGGAGGGAGTTTCAGTTTGGGGCTGGCCGGGACATGGAGTGAAGGGCAGACGTGGTTGTCTGGCTCACTGCCCCCCAAAATGGACCCAGCTGAGGGGTCCTGTTCTCTGCACCTGCAAGCTCTGTGTTAGACCATGTTCCTGTCGTCTAATAAACCTCTGTTCCACTGGCTGGCTGAGAGTCACGTCTGACTGAGAAGTTGGGGTGCGGGACTCTCTGGCTTCCCCAGGAGCCCCGCATGAGCGGACTCGCTGTGGGAAGCACATGGAGGGGCAGAGGAGGCTGAATGCTCCGAGGTCAGACCCAGGAAGGTAGAAGCTGTGTGAGCTGTGTGTCCTGAAGACAGGCTGCTCACAGAAAGGAGACTTCCCCAGAGTCCTGACTGGCTTCATGGGGAGCAGTTCCAGAGAATCGCCCAGCGACTCCGTGACACCAGCCTTCAAAGCTTGTTAGCACTAGAGCATAACTAGACACACCCTATTCCAGCCACAAGCGTCACTTGAATGTTCTCTTGTATTTCGACTGAGTGAGACCTGCTGCACACAGCCTGTGCCTCTTGCTGGCCTGGCAAGAGCAGGAGTTCTGTCTCAGAAGGGGAAGTTGTATAGCTGGAAGCTGCCCCTCATTGTTCAATCCTTTACAGGTGGCTGCTCTTCTCTTTGGGGAATTCCAAAGCTTGATTGAGACATTCTACATCATCGACTGTCGCTACCCCTATGAGTATCTGGGGGGGCACATAAAGGTGAGGGAACTGGGGAGGGTCTGAAGTAGGGGGTGGAACTGGGCAGGGGCACCAGGTGTCTGTGATGAGCCACACCTGGCTGTCGATATCCCCATTTGTTGCTGAGAATTGATCTTTCTTTCTCCACGACCCCGCCCCCTTTTCTGCACTGCAGGGGGCTCTGAACTTTCACAGGCAGGAAGATGTCTTTGAGTTCTTGCTGAAGAAGCCTCTGTTCCCGTCCACACCACAGAAACGCATTGTCCTTGTGTTCCACTGTGAATTCTCCTCGGAACGGGGCCCCAGGATGTGAGTGCAGGCCCGGTCTGGTCAGAGCTGGGAAGAGGCAGCGGCTAGCGTGGGGTGGGTGCTCCTGGCTGAAATAAGTCTTGGTGCTGCCTGTTGCACTCAGCTCCACGTGTCACTTTTGAAGGTGCCGCTATCTGAGGGAGGAAGATCGAGCCATGAATGAGTACCCGGCACTGCACTATCCCGAGCTCTACATCCTGAAGGGAGGCTACAAGGAATTCTTCCCTGAGTACATGGTAATGGCAGGGCATCCAACTGGTGGGGATAAGGATCTTCAGACCTCCTGAGATGGGGCTGACTTACCTCAAGGCCACAGCAAATCAGAAAAGTCGGTGTTAGCGGTGGGATTAGAACTGAGT
Organism: Natator depressus; assembly: GCF_965152275.1. Classification (NCBI taxonomy): domain Eukaryota; kingdom Metazoa; phylum Chordata; order Testudines; family Cheloniidae; genus Natator; species Natator depressus. The sequence continues at coordinate 371,905 of NC_134241.1, forward strand.
TCCTGGTCCCATTGCTGTGCTTGGACCACTAGACTGTGCCCCACTGCCCACTAGTAGGTGTTGGTTACCAGTGAGGTGAAACCAAAGAAACAATGCCATACCACTGAGAATACAGCAGCCCCAGCTCCCACCATTCGAATTGTCTAGATGGGCTGGCGAGGGTTCCCTTGCTCTAGTTGGATAATGTGTCTTCCCTTCTCTTCTCAGGAGCTATGTGAGCCCCAGGACTACTGCCCAATGCACCACCAGGACTACAAGGCAGAGTTGCTGAAATTCCGTACCAAGAGCAAGTTGTGGGCTGGAGACCGGAGGAGACGCAACCAAATCGCTCGCCTCATGAAGTTGTGAGGGCAGAGGCAGCAGCCTTGAGTGGGCACTGCTTGGAAGGGCTCTGCCTTGCACAGCAACGGCCTTTTTTCTCTTGGAAATGGGTCACTTGGTGACAGTCAAAGGCTGGAAAGTGGGAACCTGCTTTGTCCTATGGAAACTGCAGCCACCTTCAGCCATTTCAGATGCTAACAAATGCTACAGGAAGGCTGGTTAAAAAGGTCTTGATTCTTGATGCTGCATCTCAGAAAGACTGTGACTGAGCATGAACCGGGTGGACCCAGTAGTCCTTAAGGAAACGGGGCCTCCTTCACATGGAAGGCACAGAGTGGGCCAGGTTCTAGGCTGCCTCTCAATGTTGTGCCCAGCCATTGCAGAGCAAGGTATGTCACAGCCTGAGCTTTGACTCCTTTTTCCATCTCCTGCTTCTAGCAGGAACCTCCGTGTTTCTCTTCACTGTTACTCTAGGTTTTGCATTTAATTGTCTCTTTTTAGTGACAGAATAAACAGATACCAAAGTGCTTGATTTGAACAGCTCTCCCTGTCCCTCCAGCCTGGTGACTCCCACCCATCTGTGCCATTAGGATATTATGAAAACATCTTGTGGCAGAAGCCCTTGGGTGACTAAACAGATGCCAAATTCTGGCCTGTGATTGGCTGAGAAGTCCTGTGATGTGTAAGCCTCTATCTTATGCCTCTAAAAGGTTAAAACTGAAGGCTGGAACAATGTTAACCAATCAGATGACATCTCTTCTGCATCCTTATTATCCTTATACAATCAGTTAAGGAATTGATGAACAGCAGCTAATCAAATCACATGTGCAAACCTTTGCTTCCTCCTTGGCTCACTAGGATTTTGACTTCTACCATTATCTCCATTTAGAATGTTGGGGAAAAGACAAGTTTGAAATTCCCACCCATAAAGAGGGGGAGTTAACCATTTATATGGATGAGGAGAACATCCCGTTAAGAGGAATATGAATCCTGCTTCAAGGCACAAAGTTAGGAATAAACTTCCTTGGGGGCAGGTTATTCCAAAATTGTCCATTGTGGGGTTTTTTGCACCTTCCCCTGAAGCTTCTGGCGGGGCACTCTCTGACAGGAGCCTGGGCTAGATGGAGCCCTGGGCTAGAAATCCTTATGTGTCCCAGTTATATTTTGCATGAACATTGAGAATGTATATAATAAAACAGGCTGTCTTGTCCTTGAGGTAAACAATGACCCAGGCAAATAAATACTGATGCTAATTGAAACACAATTATTCTCCATACAGTAGAGGAGTGTGTACTGCTTTACAGCCAAGTAAGAGATGGTCCCAGCTCCAAAGAGCCTGCAGTGTAGATTAGAAAAGGCATGATATAGAGGAGATGGCATTGGCCTGAGGGTGGGGACGGTGTGTTGTACTATTTTTCTGTGTTAGAATTTTGAATTTACCTACTATGAGAAAATGTTACAATTTGTTTGTTATTTACATTGTCAGTAGCTTCTACCTTGTTCCTTCTGCTCCCAAGAAGCAGTAGCTCTAGGGCCCACAAAGAGCAGGAAAGATTCGGTGAGTTCACATTTACTTCTTTCAATCTATCCCAGCCAATCTGGGAGCAACAGAAAGTCCAAAGATCTTCCTTTGGCTCTGAGGTACGCAAACTTTCTTTCTGCACAGCCTCTAGAACTAAGAACAATGATAGGAATAAACTCTTGTAGTGTCCTGACTCTGAGCACAGCTCCACATCTGTGTTTGCTTGGAAGGAAGAGATGTTTAGCCTATCCCATGCTGTCTTACAAGGCCAGCTCCTTAAGCTGTCTGTAAAGCCTAATGGGATACTGCATAAGAAAGTTCAGGGGGAGCAGGGCTGGGGAGCACAAAGCTGCTGCTAGGTAAAACAGTTCCACTAGATGGCACTGCTGCAACACAGTTAAGGTGAAGAGATGAAGATGTCCCCATGTCCGCTGGACTCTCTAGGCATATCTGATATCTGGGAATCGGGTGTCAACACCAGTACCTATGCTCTATGAAACAGTGCAGGAGGGGAAGCGCAGAGAATGGGGGCATCCCTACGGTTCTTGTGAGTTCTCCAGGGGGCAATCTTGCCCTTGTTCCCAGGGGCTGGATACAAGGGACTCTTCCCTCCACAGTGTAATCCACTGGCCAGCACAGCAGCGTTATACCATATCCTTCATACTCACCAAGAAGAGCCAGTACCAGGTTCCTGTGGTGTCTCTGACCCTCCTCACCCTGATGCCTTCCTGTGAATGTTTCCTCCTAGTGATTGGGCATTTGGGACTGAGTTGTGGTTTGGCTTTTTTTCTTTTCCAGGTTTCATCTCCCATTCTGTAGTAAGCTGGCTCCCTGGGATGAGAGAGAAAAGTGCATACAGCCATGCTATGAGGCCATGCTCCCCGTACACGCTGCTGCTTCTGCAGGAGCTTGTGGCAAACACCTCTGAAATTGGACTCTTTCAGTACATTGCATCCAACTGAACCTGTTCTCTTTATTCACCTGGCTGACCCTCCAAGGTGTCCCCAGGTGCAGAGTTCATCTTGTCATCTATGGATTCAGGAACTGCAGGCGTCTCTTAGGAAGAATGAGTTACCTGTAGAATGAGCTTACATAAATCCCTTCACTAGCTTCCCCTCTCAGGGTCACAGAGCTTGGGGTCCAGTCTGAGTGTGAGCATCTACACAGTGATTTTTGAGCCCCCTGAGCCTGAGTTAGCTGACTCAGCCCAGACGTGCTTTTTCTCCTTGTGCAGACGTAGCCTGAATGTGCTGAGGGTACTCAGTACATATAATTAAACTAATGCTTGAAAGGTTGGTTGAAATATACTCTGCTGGGAGGAATGGGGGCTGATGTCTGTAAGACGATAAAGAAATATACTCTGCTGGGAGGAATGGGGGCTGATGTCTGTAAGACGATAAAGCAAAGGAATAAGAATTTCCAAAAACCCTGCTGCCAGGGACTTAATTTGGAGGATGCTGCCTCTGTGGACACAGCAGCTCTGTGCTGTGGTTCAAAGTCCTGCTGTGGGGGAGAGGCCTATACCTCAGTCTCTCCTGGTAGAGTCACTGCGGCACCTGATCCTGCTGATAAGGAGCAAAGCAAACACCAGCCCTGGCGCTGCTGCCTTGCCACGTGCCCATCTTTATTACTAGAGCCCTGCACAGATACAAAATTTGTATCCACATCTGATCCGTGATCTGCAAAAATGATCTGTGGATGTAAAGCAGATATCTGCAGATTTGCAGGGCTTTAGATATAAAATTTGGATCCGCATCCATCCACGATCCACAAAAATGGTCCACAGATATCTGCAGATTTGCAGGACTCTATTTATTACAATCAAAAAGGGCAAATGTACAAGTCTGGCTGAAATAAAAATGCTGCTATAGCCAATGGGAAGCTGCATCCTCTGTGGGGAGGAGGAGAAAAGATTAACCAGCAGCATCTGTTCCTGTAGTTTGTCCCTGGCTCATGGCTTGAGGTGAAGGATTCATAGATTCCCAGGCCAGAAGGGACCCTTGTAATCATCTAATTGGACCTTCAGTATAAAACAGGCCACAGAACATCCCCAAAATAATTGCTGGAGCAGATTTTAGAAAAACATCCAATCTTGATGTAAAAATGGTCAGTAATGGAGAATCCACCAAAGTAAATTGTTGCAGTGGTTAACTACTCTCATGGTTAAAAATGTATGCATTACTTCCAGCCATTGGATCGTGTTAGCCCTCTCTCTGCTAGATTGAAGACTCCATTATTAAACAGTTGTTCCCCACGTAGATACTTACATACTGTAATCAACCTTTTCTTTGTTAGACTCAAAAGAGTTCAATCTATTTAGCCTAGCACTGGGCATGTTGTCTAATTCTTTAATCAGTCTTTAATCAGTGGCTTTTTTCTGAACCCTCTCCAATTTATCAACATCTTTCTTGAATTGGGGACACTAGCACTGGACACAGTATTCCAGCAGTGGTCATACCAGTGCCAAATACAGAAGTAAAATAACTTCTCTACCCCTACTCAAGATTCCCCTGTTTATGCATCCCAGGATTGCATTAGCTCTTTTGGCCATAGTGTCACATTGGGAGCTCATGTTCAGCATCAGAATTTCTGCCAAATCAAGGGGGGAAATAATTTAAAACGTTTTGTCACTTATTTTTTCTTAAATCAGAATCCACCCAGCCACCCTGCAGGAGCAGTAAAAGCTTGTTTTCTTCTCCAGAGTTTCCTGCCTATTATCTCATGTGCAATGTAGCACACCAGGCATCTGAACAGCTGCTGGCCCTGAGGCATTGGAGCATCTGTTTGGGTCTCTCTTACCATGAACATGAGCACAGCACTACACATTCATTTGAGTTTTACCTCAGGCAAAGAAAGGGAGAGTAGCTGCTCTGCCAGAGCACCAATCACAAATACAACACTGGGCAAAACAATGTCCCAAAAGCCAAAGGACTTGTGTTTTTTAATAAAATATCTTGCCATCAAAGTCCTGTAGAATTTTGTTGTTAAAACTAAATTGACTCTGAAGTCTCTCTTTTTTTTTTATGTTCCTGTTTTTCATGCTGACAAAATCTAACCTGACAACACAGGAACTCATAGCTGTCAGCTCCTGGAGAAAGACTGGGGAAGCCCCTTTCTGAGTCTCCTGTCTGGTCACCCAAACAGGCTGCCCCAGAATCCACGCAGTCACACAGGCATGTACTTGCCAAAGCCAGTAACCAGTTTCTTTGGGAGTAACTGAGGACCATCTGTTTCCCTCTTTGTTTAGGATGGAGTCTAGCCTGGTGGTTGTGACAGACTGAGATTTTGGCCCAAGTGGGTCAGGAGTCTGAATTTCTGTTATTGACACTCCTGCCATCGAATCAGACAGGCCAAAATGCGGGTTCAGCATGGGAACAAGCAGAAGGGAAAAATCTAAGGCAGGACTGGCCCACTGCCAACAGTGCAGAAGAGAAAGGGAAAAGGGCCTGCTGATTTGAAGGGAGGGTCCATGAACCTTCTGTGGCAGGAACAGCCAGGGCTCTTTAGGGTAGTTGTACCAATGTCAGGAAATGGTGGAGTTGGTGTTTGGTTTCCTTGAATATTGACACTAACTTATGCTGGGCTGTTTACTTTAGGTTAATATGTCTGTCCTGTACAGGTGCTAATAGGTGTGGTTAGTGCATTGTGTCTGTCCCTGTCATGAGAGGGCTGTGATGCTGTAAATATTAACCCTAGCAGAGGAGTGTTTGCACAGCCTTTCTCTAGTCTGCCTCCTGTTGTCCTCAGGGCAAGTTTACACTACAGTGCTACATTGATGCAGCTGTGCTGCTGTAGCGTGTCTGGTGAAGATGTGCTATGCCAATGGGAGAGCGCTCTCCCATCAACATAATTACTCCACCTCAGCAACATAGCGCTGGTGTGACAGCACGAAACTTGCGTCACTTGGGGGGAGTGGAGGGGAGGCTTTTTCACACCCCTGCGTGATGTAAGTTAGATCAATTTAAGTGGTACTGTAGACCTGCCAGTTAGTGCTTGTGATTAACTTGCCCAGGCTCAGCTGTCAGATCCTCTCTGCACTCTCTGCTCACTAAAGAGCAGAGGCTACGCTGCACAGAGTGGCAGGAGCTGGTTTCCACTCCAAACAGGATTGCATGTGATCAGAGCCTCTGAACTGCAGCAAACCCCCACTGCGCTATACTCTTCAGACACTGATAACATTAAATAAAACAAGCTACAGCTAAGTAACCTTCAGACTATGCTGCAAACAAATCATTTGAAAATAAAGCTCCTTTGTTCTCAGCCCCAGCCCCACCTTTCACTCTTCAGGGCCCAAGTTATGGTGTGTAGGCAACAGCCTAATTTTAAAATAATAATTTTGTTTAAATGAACAAGGGAAATAGCTTAAAAGACATCAAACAAATTATCCATCTAAGGGGCCACAGCAGGCCCTCTCAGGGAAGGCTCCTGGAAGTAACAAAACCCTTATTTAGGTCGGCTGGGCCAGATGTTAGATTGTAGGAGGTATAACTGAAAATAGGCATGAATTCTGCTGGAGCCCAATCCTTCCCACATACACTGGATAAATCAAGCATGTGATACATGCTCACAGGAGTGTTTAAAGGCCTTAAGTGAAAACACAGCTGGGCATGTTAGAAGTGACTGGGAATCAGGCTTCCTGGTTTTTATTCCCAACTCTATCATCAGAGACTCACAGTGTAACGGTGGGCCAGTGATTTCCCTGTTCCCCAGTTTAGCCATTTGTAAAATGAAGATAATATTGACCTCACAGTGGTGTTGTGAGGCTAAATTAACTATATGTAATCTATTTTGAGGCTCCCTTGCTGGGTGGGGTTATGGACATGCAGAGTTAGTTCTATACAAATTGGACTGAAGAAGTCATTGGTCTCTCTCTCCTGAGATCTGGCTGGCAGCTGGCTAAACTCCTTTAGAAAAAGACGGTGGAGGTGTTATTCATTGATGGCTATGTGGAGAACAAGACACCTTTTTAGCAGAGGCCAGCAGCTTTGGAAAGTCCTTTTCAGGAGCTAGGTGCTAGTATTTCCCATGAGGGACTCTTGCCTTCTAATCTGAGCTACAAAGGACATGAATATCCAGAATCACATATAAAAAAACAAAAATGACTGAGACCAACCTGGTTACAGAGAGCGTGTAGGTGTGAGCAGGCAGTGGGTGGCTTAGCAGTGGTTGTGCAGCCTCCTGCATGCAGGGGGCTAAGATGCATTCCCTACGATTGATAAACATTTTGTTTTCTTTGGCTGGTGCTTCTCAGTAGTAAGAACCAAAACCACACAACTTTTCCAAGGGGCAAACAACTATAAAATACAAGCCACAAGCCTGCTGCCATGGTGAGAGACATGCTGTGGCTCTGGCTCTTGGCTCAGACAAAGAGGGAGAGAATCTGGTTGGGGAGGAGTTAGAAGCTGGGGGAATTGGCTTGCTTTATTGGTCAAGGAAGAGGGAGTCCTATTCACATGGGACTCTGGGGTGTAGCAGAAGGTGAGGTGGTTGTGACTGTGCAGCTGTTCCCTGTTCTGTGCCAGGAGCAGGCGTTTATATTACCCCAACACTGTTTTGCAGCAGTTTTCCCCAGCTCTGTAAGGGGGGGGCATCACACAAGTAGGATTATGCAGAAGAGATACTTTCAAGGAGGGAGTTACTGGAGAGTAACCTCTCTCAGCTATTTAGGGACCGGGATGAGGCAGAACGATGGGTTTGTGGTTATGGGTATGGAGTGAGACTCTGGAACTGCGTTCAATTCCTGGCCCTGCCATAAACTTCCTCTGTGACTTTGGGCAAGTCCCTTTGTGTCTCTCTCTACAACAGGAATAATAGCACTGCTCTGCCTCAGAATGGGTTGTGAGTTTAAGTACATTAATATTATAAGGCATTCAGATCTTACAGTGATAAGGAATGAGCCCTGCTACATGGGATGCTGATAGGACAGTTCAGAGATGTAATCCACCAATGTGGCTGGGAAAGAAAGGTCCTGCTCAGAACACAGAAATGTTTGTGTTTTTTTAAGTTTTGGATCTATAAGATTCCCGAGTAGCACTAAATTCCACAGGCAGGATGATTACTTAAAGCTTTGGATAAAACAAAATATCCATAAAAGATATTCACTCACCTGCCAGGCCCTGAGGTCACGCATCTGCTTCCCCTGCATGAGCTGCTGACATTACTTATCCCCAAAACAGTCAGAACCTGTCAAACCCTGTCAAGAGCGATGGAGAAAAGATGAGCCATAGGAATGAGGCTAAAAGCCAGGGAAATCATATCAGGGTTTACAGTTTACGTTTTCTGCAGCTGCTTCAGTAGGCCAAAGGACTAGAACATGCAGGGGAATTGGAGAAACTGACCCCCAAGATATTACACATTAGAGGTGTAGGTGACCCCAAGGTCAGACCTGGCCTATAGGATTCCAAGTGGAAAAACTGATGAAAGCCTGGTCCTAAGAGACTGGTAATTATCAGACTCTCTGAGCTTTGTGAAAAGGCTAAAGTACTACCTGCGGAGCAAGGAAAAGGGAAAAACACCAAACAAGCCGTAGCGTGTGTCCCAGGGTCCCGAGCAAGGGCAATGAAACGCTTTGAAAGAGATCTGGCTGCTTTTTCCTGTTACACCTGGCCAAACAACTCACTCTGCAACTAGAAATGCCATCTTAGGGGAGTGATGGATTTAACCTCAAGACTGAATATCTTTCTAAAAACATAGTCTGACTCAACCACAAGATACAGGCTGGATGCAGGAGAAACTGGGCAATGTTCTCTGGCCCGTGTGAGGCACGGAGCTCTGACCCTTCTGGTTGTCAATTCTATGACTCTGTGATTACTGTGTCACAGAAGGTGTTGTACTAATTTATTTGACAAATGTAGCAGAGTTATAGTTTAAAAAAATACCCCCAAAATAGTAACATGAGATCTCGCATCTCTCTGCTATTAAATCTTTGTTGAGAAGAAGAGGAAAGTGCGGTATTTGTCGGAACTGCAGGGTTTGACCTGAATTAGTGACATTCTACTGTCTATTTAGTTTTTATTTAGTATTTTACTATTACTGTTACTTATTATTTGCATTGCTGTAGTGCCTAGGGACCCTAGTCATGGACCAGGGCCCCATTGTGCGAGGTGCTATACACACTCAGAACAAAAGGACGGTACCTCCCCCTAGTAGTTTACAATCTAAGTATAAGACAAGAGGCAACAGACAGATACAGGCAGATGGGGGGGACAAGTAAATAACGAGACCATATTGATGACAGGCGGTGGTCACAGCACACCAGCAGCCTAACTTTATAATGTCAAGGCATTGTATAATTATTAAGCTAACTAATTAACCCCTCCAGCCCCGCTGTGAAGTAAGTATGTTTTTCCCTACTTTATGAATGAGGAGACCAAGGCAGGGGAGTGAAGTGACCTGGCCAGGTCCACATATCAAACCAGTAGAAGAACCAGGATTAGAGCTCAGGGGTTCCTGATTCCTGACCCCTTGCTCGGATAATCAGACAACTCTGATACAGAATGAAGAAAGGATGGGTACTTCAAGGTGCTGTAGTCAGTGTGGATCCCACAGTAGGGTGCTCATGCATGCCAGACTGGATTCTTTTCACGAGCAATGTCTGTTGGAGCCACACATGTGCCCTGAGCCTCCTTGTGCTCCTATACAAAGACAGAAAGAGCAAGGCAGCCATGGCCCTCCCTCGGTTTCCACGCAATTCAAAGCCCTTGCAGCTCAGGGCCCTGAAAGCAGGGATGGAGGATGGGTTGTGAGATCCACACTGACAACATCTCAAAGAGAAAATAGCTGTTTTCTTCTCTGAGTATGTGTCACTATGGATCCCGGTGGCTGACCAGCAAGCAGTACCCTCTTCCAGATGGTGGATATGAGGAGTATCAGTCATACTACTCAAATAAGGATTGAAGCACTGCTCTTCCAAACTTGATGTCTGCCTCAGCTGCCAAGTCAAGTGTGTAATGTTTAACAAATGGCAGTAGATTACTCCACAGGGCTGCCTTACAAATCTCAATGGTTGACACCTTTCTGAAGCATGATGACCATGTTACCTGTGTTCCGATGAGTGTACTTTGGCGTCCAGAGGGAAAGGCTTGCCGGACAGCTGGTAACAGGTGGAGATTAACTGCATAATCCACTTGAAGAGTCTCTGTGATGAAACTGTCTGGTCTATTGATACACCTGGTATGTCTACAAAGCGACAAGAAAAGAGAGAAGGGGCGTAGTCCTGTCTAGGAAGTAAAGAAGCACTCTGGAAATGTCTCACGTGTGAAGGTTCTTTTCTTCTGGAGAAGAATGAGGTTTCAGAAGGAAGAATGGTGGGGTGATTGACTTATTCATGGGGAATTCTGAGTCTACTTTGGTCATGAACTAGGAGTGTGGTCTCATCACTTTGTCCCTATGAAATTATGTGTATGGCACGCTCACTGAATGTCTGTGCTTACATAATGGCAAAGAAGAAGACCATCTTGCCGGTAAGGTGGTATAAAGAACATTTGGACAGAGGTTTGAAGGAAGACTCCATGAGACACAAAAGGATCACATTAAGGTCCCAGGTGGGTGTGACAAAGTAGAAATTTTTTGTAATATTTTTAATGAATCCTATGGGATTCACGCCTCAGTTTCCCTCTATACTTTGCATTGCTACCTGGGGGGTGGTGGTTAAGTCTGCTTTTGGGGGCAGCACTGGCCATGAGATGTAAGTGTTGCCTTGATGTCTGAGATGCAGTGAGAGTCATTAAGGAAGTGGCTGGAACCTGCTGAAAGTGACCCATATCAATGCAGAATCTGAGACAATGACTAGAACATTCACACCCAGCAACCTGGATGAAGGAGATCCCCTCCTCCCCCTCCCGCAGCTCACAGCAGGGAAGCTGAACACATTCCCAGCTCTAGAACAAAGGACTGAGGTGGCAGGCAGGGGATAAAGAGTTTGCTTCTGGAAGAAGCTGGCTGCTTTCACCTGGGACTGATGAAGAGGTCAGAGAAAGACAGAGCCGGAATAGAGTCCACTACAGTGTGGCTACTGGATTGTGCTGGCTTGGCCAGATGGAGTATGTTTTAACCTTAATTTTTCTATGCTAACCGAAGCACTTCCAATCCTGTGTTCCAGTATACTAATAAATCATACTCTGTTTTGAAAACGCTGCCTGGAGTCACTGCAAATACTTGCTGAGGTGCATTAGTCCCTGAAAACCATACACGTCTCTAACTAGGAATCGATCTCAGTTGGACTTGCTGGGCAGAGCTCACAGCATGAAGCAGGAGTGCTGGAGTTTGGAGGCTCAGTCTGATAGGCAGAGAGGCTGCATGGCCTACCCTGAAGGAAGAGTGAGACCCTTTGGGTGTCTGGCACATTGAAGTGGGTCCTCCAAGAGACTGTGTAAAAGCTGGGGCATAGCAACAGTCCTGTAGATCCAGGACAGGCTGCATGATAGAGGGCAGTCATGAAAAAGGCTCTTGATAAATCTTGACACTGTAGGATGTGAGTAAATGGAATGTGATTGAGCTGGCACATGATGCACTGATATTGCTGTTCTGTGGACTTTTAGAGAGATAAATGCCAGTCCCAACTGTTTCTGAAGAAGCAGCACATAATCCAGGATCCTTGGGATCTGGGCTTCGACTGGATTTACATTGGTTTGGGTCACCAATATGGCAAACCTCTTCCATTTCAGGGAGCAGATCCTCCGAGTGGAAGCTTTCCTGCTCTGCATAAGAATTTCTTACACTTGTCTAGAGTGCTCCCATTCAGTGATGTTCATTCAGCCAGCGTCCAACCCATCACGTGCAGTGACTGTGGGTCCCAATGAAGTACTTGAATCTGAGACACTGTATCCGGGCAAGAGGGAAGGCAAATGGGAGGTTAGCTGCACAGCTGGAATAGGTCTGACAGTCAAAATTGCTTTGACCAGCATGGAGCTATGATGAGAACAGTAGCCTCCCTTGTCTCATCTGCTCTTGGATATATCTTGGGGATGAGAGGGATTGATGGGAAGGCACAGAGGAGACCTTGAGACCACTGAAGGAGAAAAACATCCAGTGAGATCCTGGGATCATTCCCTGCACCCCACACACTGAAGCAGAAGATTTTAGTTCTCTGCAGTGGTGAAATCACCAGAATATCAGGTCTAGGATGGATTTCTGCGGTGACCCCTCATGGTTGGTTACTACATTTCTGCTCAAGAAATCAGTAAGGTCATTGTTGACCCCTGAAAAATACAGGGTCAATGGAGTCACTCCATGTTGGTGACACTATTCCCAGAGCTCACTGGTTTCCAGGCACAGTGGAACAAGCAAGCACCTCCTTGTTTGTTGATACAGTGCCTCATCAATGTATTTTCCATCAGGATCTGCACTACAGAGCTCCGTAGAAGAGGTAGGAATGCAATAGAGGCCAACCCAATGGCCCTCAGCTCTAGGTTGTCCATGTGCAACTTCAGACTGTATGGAGACAACACTCCTTGCATTTGGAGGTGAAGCAAGTGGGTGCCCCAAACTGTCTCTAATGGGTTCATAATAAGCACCATTGCTGAGGAGGAGGTTAAGAAGGTACCTTCCTCATATTCAATGGTACTAGCCACCAGACAAGTTCTTGTGGGACTTTGGGTGGTACCATGACCAATTTGTTCATGTAGTGCTTGGCTGAGTACACTGTCCTTAGTATTGTAATGTCCACAGACTAAGTCTATCAAGCAGCATCACATAGGTACACACCAACATGTGTCATAGTAATCCCATGCATCTCCTGACCATACTGGACAGTCTTGCCATTATGTTGTAAATGAGCAACTGAAAGGACCTGAATCTGTCTTCCAGCAGATATGTTTGCACTGACCTTGAGTTGGGTTGAGAGCGCCTATGAATTCTGTAATTTGTGATGGTGAGAGATCATTTTTCATAGTTCACCAGGAGCCCTAGCTGAAAGAACAGGGAGAAGATTCCATCTAGAACTCTCTTGGTCTCATCCTGGCCTTACCCTGATCAGCCAGTCGTACAGGTACAAGTGAAGTCCCTGTTTCCTTATCTGTCCTTCTGCCAAGCACTTGGTGAATACTGTCAGTGTTGTGGAGAGTCCAAAGGGCAGAAGCCTGTATTGGTAATGACTGGACCAACCGTGAATCTGAGGTACTTCTTGTGGGTTGGGTGGATGGCAATATGGAAATATGTATCTGGAAAGTCAAGAGCCAGGACCCAGTCTTGAGCTTGGAGCAATGAAATAATGGAAGCAAGCATTACCATCCTGAATCTGAGGTGACACATGTATTTGTTGAGTCTCCTCACTTAAAGTGACAGTGCGCTCACTGTCTCTCACACTTCCCTAACACACACACACACACACACACACACACACTCTGTCTCTCACACAGACTGGCTCTCACACCCACATATACTCTGCCTCTCACGAGTCACAGTCCCCCAACACAGATTGTCACACACACACACACACACACAGAGTCTCACACTCCCCAACACACACTCCGTCACACAGTCCCCCAACACACAGTCACACACACTGTCTCTCACATGCACTGGTTCTCTCTCACACACACATACACTTGTATTATTGTTGTTGTTACTACTGCTTGGTACTTCCTGTCAAAATGCTCGTGGTGAGCCAGGAGTGGCTAGGGGCTGCAGGAGGGCCCTGGGCTCTGGCAAGATGCAGCCCCAATATGACAGGGCAAAGTCTGCCTTGAGCCACTGCCAGTGTGTGTCAGCAATGGGGGAGGGGAGAGGAGGAAGAGGTTCTGGGGGTCTTTGGGCGGGGGTGGTGGCTGTGCCCCCTCGACACACTGGGGTCAGCAGCACTGGCTGGGGACTGCCTTCAGTGGAGCATAGGGGCACCAGTTTAATAATACTGCGTAGAGCCCCATAAATCCTAAGGACAGCCCTGGCCAGCCTTTCCCCAAAAAGTCTATTTTTGAGGACCCAAAAAGGGAAATGATGGTTGGAACAGCCCAACATTTTGTCCATGAATTAAGCCTATTTCCAAAACACACCATTTTAGTTTATTAATTTCCAGTTCCACTCTTTTTGTTTAGCAGGCATAATCTTAATACAATCCTTGAGTTACATCAGTAGGCCTTTTTGTCTGGACTAATTCAGTCCATCTGTCTCACTTTTGCACCTTTTCCCATCACCATTTCTTGTTATCAGTTCTTGTGACATTTTATGAACTTTAATTCACTTTTGCAGTTGAGCTCACAATTAGGGTAGATTTGTAGGCCCAATTATTACAACAAAAGAATCACCCCTTTATTTCTCAGGTACCTCTTCTATGACTCCTAGATGGAGCAACAAGGCCACTTCCTACAACATTACATGTCTTAATATTTAAAAAATTACAAAGTGAAGGGTTGCTGCCTTAACCATCTGTTGATGCAGAGCAGGGAGAGAAGTCAGTGCAGCTGCCATCAAAATGTACAGCAGCAGCAAGAAGCTTTCGAAGTTGGTGCCAGATAAGATATTACCATTTTAATTTTGTTTTAAATTAACCAAAACATTAAGAAAACCCCTTTTTAAATAAAAAACCAAACCCAGAACTTAGAAGAAGAAGAAACTCTGAAAACTGAGCTTCCTGCCTTAGAATATTCAGAGAAGTAATGCACCATACTTACAAGCCAAAACAGAGTTCCAGAGGAAAACAAAAGATGATATGTGAAGTAGCCAGTCAGGGTCCTTCCACTTGCAAGGTTAAAGATCACCGTTTTGTTGAATATTAACATTTATTGTATTTAATGTTTTTTAAATTTGGGGAAACAATTCTTTGCTGAACACATTAACTAACCCATTGACTCGAAACATGTATTTAAGAATGCTACAAACTGTACTGAATCAATAAGCAAGCTATAGTATTCAAAAACGACAGTTTTTACAACAAGTGTCTTGTACATTCAGAATGGGAGCTACATTCTCTAGCCTTGCCTGTGCAACCAATATTATTTGTTACTGACAGTTTATGTTTTCTGGAACAAATGCTGAATTTGGTGTGTCCTTGGTCACACTTGCAGTTAAACCTGTTCAGTACTGTTTAGCTACAGTCATTGTCAGCAAGGAGAAATTTCTGAAGTGTAGACAAAGTATCTGTCTGCTTTTTCTGCACCATCAGAATTAAACTGCTGTTGTGCTGGGAAGAATCAGAGAAATGGCAGATCAATGCAGAGTTCCGGGGACAGTGAGACATGGATCAGGACGTCTAAAAACTTCAAACAAACCCTTTAAAACCACAGTAGATATAGTAGATGCTGTGACTAGTCACGGCAGGTTTCCTTTCAGGCGGGTTGCGCTCCTACCTGTTACACTTTGGACCCAGACAATTTCCTGTCAGAAAGAAAATGAGCGGAGAGCTGCACTCGACTAGTAAATGACCCTAATCTACCTTTATTACAAATAATTTCCACAAATAGGCTGGAAGCAGAATGAGAATCAAGCAGTACCTTGGGCTCTTCACTACCTTGACTACCAGCCCCATTCACAGCCCTTGTTTTCCCACAACTCCCCCCTCAACCAGCCCCCCCCGGCCCCAAAAGGCTCTGTTTCACTCTAGTGACTTTTTACTCTCTCTTTAACCACGTTTGGGTGAGAGGTGTTCTCCAGCAGGGCAGACCCATTCTGGGTATGGGACCCATCACTGCCCGCCTGCACTTCCGTATCACCAATCCGATGGAAGCTGTGGCGCTGGGTCAGCCCTCTTCTGAGAGACAGGACACCGAGTTCCTCCTGCAAGCTGCTCTGGGCACAGGTGTTGGACCTGTTCCCTGCGGCCCGTTACCTTGCTGAGGGCAGGGTGTCTCTCTCAGTCCCCTCGCCCATCCAGCTGGCCGGATCTGACACATGCAGATACACAGACCCGGCGAGAAAATCGCACGCGCAGACACAGCGCCACGGACAAGGCTGCACACGTGCGGCCATCCACAGCAGCTGCGAGACACCTGGGCCCAGCTCCAGAGGCTGGGGGGGGCTGGCCGGCCAGCCCGTGGCGAGGGGGCAGAGCCCGCCGAGGCTCGGGGGAGGAGGCTGCAGTCAGCTGGGGGAGCAGGACGCACAGACCCGGCGGAGCGCAGCGGGAGGCTGCCCAGTCCGCGCTCAGCACTCGGACAGCGCAGAGCCGGGAGGCGCCTGCCCCGCCGAGCCGAGCCCCGAGAGGAGCATGTGAGCGCCCGGAGGGACCTTCCGCGCCTGCCCGGCTCCAGCATGGGGCTCCCTCTGCTGCTGGGGCTGCTCCTCTGCCGAGCCGGTAACTGCAGGGGTCTCCCGGGGTGCGGGGTGTGTGCCCGCGGGCGCTGACACGCGGTCCGAGAATTTACCGACTCCCGGCGCCGGGCCGGCGCCGAGCTGCGGGGCGTCGCTAGCGGCTAGCGGGGCTCGGAGTGTGGCGGGGCCGAGCGGCTCCGGCCGCGAGTTGCCTCCCCCCCGCCTCGCTCCTCTGCGCCCGCAGGTGCCCCGCCCGGGGCTCCGGGACTGCACTGGATCCCCCGGGCGGGCTCCTGGAGGGTCTCTCCCCCGCCCCGGCTCGGCCGCGGGCTGTGCTGGGCCCGGCTCCGCCTGCGTGGGGTCCGGCTCCCAGGGCCCCTGGCCGCCCCGCTGCGTGTGCCGCAGCCCAGGGGCTCGGCGCAGCCTCGGGCGGCGCAGCGGGGGGGTGCGGACGGCTGCGCGGGAGCGGAGCGCGCTTCGGGGGAGCCGGGGTCTGGCGCTGAGCCGCTTTGTTTTGTACGAATAAGCAAAGGGCGGAGGTCTCCCAGCTCTGCCCGAAGCCAGCATCAAGAGCGCTCCCGCGGGGGTGGCGACCTGTCTAGGGACAGTTTTTATACCGGGTTAACTATCCTGGTTTGAACCCGGTGTCGGTAAAGAGTCCCGGCTCTACGGCTACCTGTCCATGTGCGTTAACTCGCTGTAACTGTGTTCTCACGAGCGGTGCTTTGGGTTAAAAAATCACAGCCCGGCCAAAAGAGTTAATTCAGCCCAACACCCGAGAGTGGAGCAGGCTCTGTATCTGTTTGCGGAAGCGACGGCGAAGAGTTTCGGTTGGGATTTGCGGCTCCATCCTGATCACTTGCAGTTATGGCCAGGACCCAGTTTTCAGTGCCAAAGAGCAGAACGGGCTGGACTGGGTTATCAGGCGCTCTGAGCAGGTGTTTCGTGGCCGATTTACAGCAGAGAAACCCAGACATCCCTTTTTTGTAGCGAAGTTGTAGCACTGGTAACGACGCTGCAGCCAAGCCTTTATTAGAGGCCATCGTAGCTGAAGTTTGCTCATGGGATGCTTCACCGAAAGTGAACTTTGCATTAGCAAGGGGTTTATTCTGGCAGATCCGGAGGCTGATGGGTTTTTGTTTACCTTAGGGCCCACGGAGCGGCTAGCATCTCACAAGAAGGCACAGGTTCCTTTGCAGGCCACTCAAGGGGGTGCTAGGGCAATAAAGCCTCAGCAAAAAATTGGCATTTGCTCTTGGAGTTGAGCTGCATTTGGGGAGTACTTGAGTCAGCACCCAGATGTTGCTACCGTGCCCTTTCCTGGTCGGAGGCATCTATCTACATGTTTTGTCTTCTTCTACAGTGGAGGGTCAATCAGTGAGCTAAGGAGGTTCTAGGTTTTGCCCCCAGTTTAATGATGTTTTGTAACCATTTAAAGTTAATAGAATATCAGGGTTGGAAGGGACCTCAGGACGTCATCTAGTCCAACCCCCTGCTCAAAGCAGGACCAATCCCCAATTTTTGCCCCAGATCCCTAAATGGCCCCCTCAAGGATTGAAGTCACAACCCTGTGGTTGTCCAGGCCAACGGACAAACCACTGAGCTATCCCCCTCACCCTCACAGGGAAGACTCAATTGGAGGCAAAGCAGCTGATAAATTCCCCCAAAGCAGCAGGTGCCCAAAAGCTGCAAACAGCCCCAAAGTGGCTTGCCAGGCTCAGAGGAGGCTCATTCTTTGAAGCCAAGACAAACTCATTGGATTTCCTTGGGTCCACTAATTACCCTCAGAACCAATTTTACAGAAGTTTGTGTTCCTGGAACCAAAATATTAACCACAAATATGGGAATTACTCAAAGTAAAAAGACTCCTCATGGGTCTGAAAGTTGGCCCCGGGGAGCCAGGGCTGGGGGAAAGAGACAGTTCCTAGTCCCACTACTATCGCCAAGACAAGAGGAAGAGGCAGATCTGAGAGGAGACAACAGAAGGTGGAAGTGGCTGCAGCTTCTTTTCAGGAGTCACTGGGACCTGCAACATCACCACTAGTGCCACATGCTCTCACACAATCTATTTTACTGGTAGCCAAACCAATAGCTAGCGTGTGTTCTGCTCCCAGGTTTCTTGCACTGCAGGGCCTGTGAGGGTCCCCAGGATTGAGTGAGCATCTGGATTCTGTAACTAAATGACAATCATAATCCAAGAGCCTCATCTAGTGATGGCAGCTGTGAACAGAGGCTGTCTATGGCTGCTCTCTCTCCTACTGTTGCAAAGTCAGGGGAGCTTAGATTATAAAAAATTTCTCTACTGACAGGCTTGCTAATATCTCCATACAATCATCACAGATCCAGTACAACTCACTTGGGAATTTGCATTGCTCATATGGTTGAAAATATAGGAGTTACAAAACCCATTTCACTCTACAGCTCTCAAACAGTCCCAGAGTCCTGTCTGTGGCAGTAGATTTGGGGATGATTTTGGAGCTTTCAATCCAGTAAAGCTGAAATTGCTAAAAATCACACTGACTGCTTAAAAGATAAACTGAGACAAGGTGGGTGAGGTAATATCTTTTATTGGACCAACTTCTGCTGGTGAGAGCTCAGTAAGCTCGAAAGCGTGTCTCTCTGACCAACAGAATCATAGAATCATAGAATATCAGGGTTGGAAGGGACCTCAAGAGGTCATCTAGTCCAACCCCCTGCTCAAAGCAGGACCAATCCCCAATTAAATCATCCCAGCCAGGGCTTTGTCAAGCCTGACCTTAAAAACTTCTAAGGAAGGAGATTCCACCACCTCCCTAGGTAACGCATTCCAGTGTTTCACCACCCTCCTAGTGAAAAAGTTTTTCCTAATATCCAACCTAAACCTCCCCCACTGCAACTTGAGACCATTACTCCTTGTCCTGTCCTCTTCTACCACTGAGAATAGTCTAGAACCATCCTCTTTGGAACCACCTCTCAGGTAGGTGAAAGCAGCTATCAAATCCCCCCTCATTCTTCTCTTCTGCAGACTAAACAATCCCAGTTCCCTCAGCCTCTCCTCATAAGTCATGTGTTCCAGACCCCTAATCATTTTTGTTGCCCTTCGCTGGACTCTCTCCAATTTATCCACATCCTTCTTGTAGTGTGGGGCCCAAAATTGGACACAGTACTCCAGATGAGGCCTCACCAATGTCGAATAGAGGGGAACGATCACGTCCCTCGATCTGCTGGCTATGCCCCTACTTATACATCCCAAAATGCCATTGGCCTTCTTGGCAACAAGGGCACACTGGTGACTCATATCCAGCTTCTCGTCCACTGTCACCCCTAGGTCCTTTTCCGCAGAACTGCTGCCTAGCCATTCGATCCCTAGTCTGTAGCAGTGCATTGGGTTCTTCCGTCCTAAGTGCAGGACCCTGCACTTATCCTTATTGAACCTCATCAGATTTCTTTTGGCCCAATCCTCCAATTTGTCTAGGTCCCTCTGTATCCTATCCCTGCCCTCCAGCGTATCTACCACTCCTCCTAGTTTAGTATCATCCGCAAATTTGCTGAGAGTGCAATCCACACCATCCTCCAGATCATTTATGAAGATATTGAACAAAACCGGCCCCAGGACCGACCCTTGGGGCACTCCACTTGATACCGGCTGCCAACTAGACATGGAGCCATTGATCACTACCCGTTGAGCCCGACAATCTAGCCAGCTTTCTATCCACCTTATAGTGCATTCATCCAGCCCATACTTCCTTAACTTGCTGACAAGAATACTGTGGGAGACCGTGTCAAAAGCTTTGCTAAAGTCAAGAAACAATACATCCACTGCTTTCCCTTCATCCACAGAACCAGTAATCTCATCATAGAAGGCGATTAGATTAGTCAGGCATGACCTTCCCTTGGTGAATCTGAAGTTGGTCAATAAAAGGTATTATTTACCTTGTCTCTCTAATATCCTGGGACAGACACAGCTACAACAACACTGAATTAAAGATGAACTGTCACATGGGGAAGACTTTTTGTTGGTGCTTACAATGCAATCCATTTGATTGCCATGTGTTGTTCGTGGATTTCTGTCCCTCTTTGGCTAATTCTCAACTGTGTTTGTGTTTACTAAAGAAAGGGTTTCCTGCTCCCAAACCATTGTTTTCTTCAGCATAATACCTAGAGATCCCAACCAAAATCAAAGCCCCATTATGCTAGGCATGGTAGTACACAGATATAGTGAGAGACAGTCACTGTACCAAAGAGCTTACAACATCACAGTGTCTCTACATCACTGCCAGGCTAACGGCAAAGCAGAATCAGCTGTCACAATAGCCAAGAAACTACTAAAAAGGCATAGCAGAATGATAGAGACTCATGGGCAGCATGACTTGAAAAATTAGAAGGCATGGGCAGCAGTCCAGCATGGTGTCACATGTCATGCAACCAGACTCTACTGCCTACAGCAAATAAACTTTTGAAGCCAGCAACAGTGGAAAAGGTGACAGAACAAATTAAACAATGGTGACAGCAAATAGTATGAGAGGTACCAAAGATCTTCCTGAACTCCAGACAGTACAACCAGCAACTAATTACAAAGATAAGATGGAGGGCAAGGACAGGTATCCAAAGAGCAGCACCAAGGCTATACATGGTGAAAGTATAAGGACAACTCGACCGCCACAACCCTTGTATCCTAAGAACAACCAAGGAACAATTGCCCTCAAGAGATGGCCCACATAGATTCAGACACAGGAGCTACAATAGAAACTGACAATGACAATGTAATTAATTCCCATTAGTGACCCTGAGAAGGTGGCAAATACATGCCAGTTAATGAACCTGCACAAAAATCTCCAGAAGAAAAACACCAACAGATGAAAGGACTTCAAATAATATTCCTCTAAGTGGAAGAGCCCTAATGTTGCCAAGTTTCAAAGACTCCTACATTGTTAATTCAATAATTTCAATTAACATCCATTATAGGAAGAGAGAAGTGTCCTATATAAAAAATGTACATATACTGATATATCTCTAGTTAATATTAAGGGTACCATTTATTACCATAAGAATATGTAGCATTGTTCATAAGTGTCGTAGGTTCACTATAGTTGTTATTCTGTACTGCAAATGGCTTTTTAAATGCAGCTCTTATACCTAGTTCCAGCACCTGAGTTTTCCTTGGGGATCTTCTGTCCCATGTAGGTACTGAACAGCCCTGATCCTGATCAGGTTTGAAAGATTGCAAGCCACCCATAGGAGGGTTTTTTTATAAAGCTGGCAAATGGCTTTGTATATAATCTCTTGCTATCCCTTTGCACCAATGTGAGTTCCTTTTGATGTCCATCCTCTCATTTCTAAAGGGAGGGAGCTCTTGTTCCCCACCTGTCCTACACCAAAGGCAGAGGATTCCATCTCACCCAGATCAAATACACTTTCCAACGTCTGCCTTTGCAGAGATGTTCTTGCTGAGATAGGACAGAAAGCCTGCAGTGATGGTACTGAAACAATTATTGTGTGGCTTTCTCCCTGAATGAAGCCCTATCACTCTGTCCCTACTTCAACAGGAGGCCTCCTTGCTCTTCCAAGGGACTGCATAGCAGCTGAGAAGATTTGCCTGATGGACTCTGCGTGCAATGCCACCTACCAGGCCCTGGAAAACTGCTCCCTTGATAAGACGCGTTTCCTCCCTCTGAGTCCTGATGCCAGAGCAAGGTGCCGGGATGCAAAGCTAGACCTCAGAAGCAGCCCTTTACTGCGCTGCAAGTGTCACCGGCGCATGAGGAGACAGAAGCACTGCCTACGCATCTACTGGACGGTTCACTCCAGCTTCACACACGGTGAGATGGAATCATTGTTTATACATTATCTCGTAATTACACAAACCTGTGTACTATTAACACACACCCCAACAAGGGCAGGAGAGGGGTTCAATGGAGAATTCTGCCACAGCTCACTCTCCAGCCCTGGAGGTGGTTGCTGGAGAAACATCACACGGGCTTCCACCTCCTGGGGAAGAGGAGTCACTGGTCCTTTACAATAAATGTTTAAGAAACTAATATAATAAACAAAGCTTGGACACAGATTTCATTTTTGGTTTAAAACTTATGACATGAGGTGGTGAGTTTATGTTCATGAAACAATTCTGGGGCTTGACCCTCAGGCTAACCAACAGGACTACAGAGGGTCAGAGAGAGGGGTAGGGTGAGAAGGGAGGTTACGCTGCAACCTAAAGAAACACAGAAAGTTGGTTTTGTCCAGCAGTGAGCAAGGGATTAATTAAAATGAGAAAAACAGTGTTATCCTGAAAGCTGCTGTCTCACTGCTTTACTGCAAAAAGCTTCTGCCTAAAACTCCCCCCCCCCCCCCGCTGTAATTTTAAAGGGTCAGTGCACATATCCTCATGAATGCTGAGACTGAAAAGGAACAAACGAAAACTAGATCTAATCCTGGACACAGAGAAGCCAATGAATGACTCCCATGTCAAAGCTGCTTAGTAACACACCAGTATCTCTGATAGGTCGGGGCCATGGTTTGCTCTTGCTGGCTCTGCCTGGTTCTTGAGTAAAGCAGTGTGTTTCTGGATGAACTCCAGTCCTGTGGGTACAACCAGATATGTTTTTTGTGTGCATGAAAGTCTCTCTAAAAGAAGAAGCTGGTTCCAGTGTGTCCCCCCTCCCCCCCCCCCATCCTTGAATGTGTGTCTCACCTTGCCTAGGTTATTTCAATTTGGAGACTTCTCCTTATGAGGATCCAGCAAATGAAGAACCCTGGAAGATTGACTACAACAAGCTGGCAGCTTTGGTTTCAGGTAGGGATCATGACAGGTACACATTTCCCCCTTTTTCTTCCTTTCTCAGGGGCCACCTACTGGGCTGAGGATTATTAAGAGGGAAAATATTTTGAGGCAGCACCCCTGTTAAAACTGGTCAGGGGAATATTGGCTCCGGAGGACCTGAGATAGACAGGTGAAGCTTTTGGAGTCAGCATGTCAGAGAGTGGGGTGGATCCGTAGATCCCACTGCCTGTAAGTGAAGCTATCCAAAAGGTAACCAGTTAGGAGAGATTAAAGGGACAGAGTCAGAAGAATGGAATGCATCAAGGAAAGCCCAACAAGGAAACAAGTCTAACAATTTGCATTTTATAAATAATCCAGATTTTTTAAAACTATTAAGATACAATAAATATTGGCATTTTCTCCATTATTTTTATTTTCCTTTAGCTTGTTTAGAAAAATCAAAGGTTTAGTTAACAGACAGGTGAGATTCCCTCTCCGTTGGACAAAATCCACTTATTCCAAAAAGCATTACCAGACAGAAAAAATCTTCCATATGCTCTGATATTTGGTGTACCGCAATTTCTCTATATACATTACTAAAAAAGCACCTACCTCTGATTTAGTCCTTCTTATAGCCTGCCCATATCATGGAGGATAGATCCATCAATGGCTATTAGCCAGGATGGGCAGGGATGGTATCCCTAGCCTCTGTTAGCCAGAAGCTGGGAGTGGGTGACAGGGGTTGGATCACTTCATGATTACCTGCTCTGTTCATTCCCTCTGAAGCACCTGGCATTGGCCACTGTCAGAAGACAGGATACTGGGCTAGATGGACCTTTGTTCTGACCCAGTATGGCTGTTCTTATGTCTAGTGTTCCCTGAGTTGCCTTCTAGTTTGTAAACTTAACTAAGAACAATTAGGAATATTTATGACCAGAGAGATAATTTTACAATGTATGGTTTCAGAGTAGCAGCCTTGTACTCCTTTTCTTTTTACAATGTATGTTACTTATGGTGGTTCACAATTTTTTCCAGTGAACGGCTAGAATGTCAGTGGCATAAACCAGCATATGTGCCATTCAGTTTACTGCTCTTTACACCATACATATCTTTCATTGCTGTCCTCAAAAGGAGTGTGTGTCAGGATATGGGTTTATTTCATTGAGCAATTCTTTTTATTTGTTCAAATAACGGAATCGAATCAATCTCACCAAAGATATATCTATAACTTTTTTGTCATTGTTGCCAACAAAGTCCTGAACTCTTTTCATAGACCTTTATGTTCAGCTGGAGTTCACCACCACTTTACATGACCTTAGATATAATCTTTTTCCCTTATCACTGTCCTCTTCACTAGCAGGACAAATGTTTGAAAACTGTTTACCTGGGCCCAGAACAAGGTTTAAATGTTGTTTTCAGACACTGTTCCCCAGCAGTCATAGAGGAAGGAGAGTAACTCCTCCTGCTCCATAAGGCAACGAGTGAGCCATAACAGACATAGGTGTGAGCCAGTGAAGCACAAACACCCCCCCACCCCCACCAAACCACATTCCAAAGAGCAAGGCTAGTTCAGGTGTCCGCACGCCTTGGGACTAGGCCTGAATCACACTAGCACTGAGCAGAGTCAGCTTGCCTGATGCCCCTCCCATTTTCCTGTGAATCTCTGCTGAGTGATCACTAAATTGCAGTGTAACAGAGGATGGTAGCCTGCCCTCTCCCAGGGGCTGCAGGAGCCTGCAGCTCCTCCTGCCCACACCTGAAATCTCCTCTGGGATTTACTGTTCCTGGGTTTCTGTTGGCTTTTCAGGTTCACATCTAGCAGGGGACAGTGCAAATCCCTGCCTGAAAGCAACTCACTTCTGCAGTCTGAATAAGAAATGTGTCCATCTGCGCACATATTATGCATCCAGCTGCACCAAGGGGGCAGAGTCTGGAGGCACCTGTGACCAGCGAAAGTGCCACAAAAGGCTACGACAGTTCTTTGAGAAGGTCCCTGAGGATTTCACCAAGAGGCTCCTGTTCTGTCCATGTCAAGATGAGCTCTGTGGGGAGCGACGCCGGAAAACCATTGTCCCTGAGTGCTCCTTCCAGGACAGCATCAAACCCAACTGCCTCCTTCTTTTGGACTCCTGTATCAAAGACCATATCTGCAAGTACGTCTGTCAGCAAGGGGCATTAGCCCAGTGAAAAGGGCAGTCCTGACTCTCATGCTCTTCTTCTTCTTCTTCCTACAGATCCCGACTGGCTGATTTCCAACAGAACTGTCAGCCTGCAGGCATATCCCCAGATGGCTGTTCTCAGCACAACCATGCTGCGTGCCTGCAGGCTTACATGGGGATGATTGGTAAGTGGTGACCAAAGGGGAACATAAGAAGGCTTGATGAGGAGCATGCTCTCAGGCATACATGGGGATAGAGGGAGTGACAAGAGGGTGTGCCTGAAGGTCTATGGAGCTGAGGACTGGCAAGGTCCAGGCCCTGATCTTATCAGAGCTTAAGGTCATGGTATTGAAGACACTTGAGGCTGGCCTATGTTGGTGTTTTCCCTGCCCCAGTGTAGACAGAGCCTAAAGAGGAACTCATTTCGCATCCATAATATCTAAGACACCTACAAGGCCAGAGACTATATATTCTCCAATTCTCCCGCCATTGATGAGATAGCAGCATCACCCCCATGTCTCTTATACCAAATCTATTTTGCTTCTTACAAAGGTGCTAGACTAGTCTACACTGGCAACGCTAAAGTGCTTGGTCATGGCTCAGCGAGGGGCATAGCTCCTAGCTCTGGGGCACTGTTTACCCTGACGCTTTACAGCGCTGCAACTTGCTGTGCTCAGGGGGGTGTTTTTTCGCCCCCCTGAGCGAGAAAGTTGCAGTGCTGTTAATTGTCAGTGTAGACAAGCCTGCTTATTCTGCAGGGCCTGAGCAGCAGAGCCCTGCCCAGCTGTGTGATATAGCCACTCCTGATATTCCAGCCACTGGATGTTTTACAGCCACTTTATCCTTTTACTATCCAAATGAACATCCATTCTCAGGGTCCTTGGTTGCTGACACCTTAAACCCTGTATTCCCTCATGGTTTGGCTGCCTGAGCCTTATGGGACATTGTTGGTGACATATCCAGCAAAAGCCTTCATAGAGGCCACAGGGGCACTGGGATTTAAGATGTCCCTGGTCACACCTGGTTGTGGCCAAACTGCCAAAGCATCCCAAGGTTCGCTCCCTGTGACAGCTGTAATAGACATGAATCTGCTAACAGTGAAGCTGTATAGGCCAGGAATGAGTGGGCACTTTAACTGCATTTCCAGACTATCCCTGGTTTTTTGTAAAGTCTTCATTGTGTTAACATGGTCACTGAACTGTGTCGCATAGCCAGGCTGCAGCTGCACAATGTTTATCTGGGAACAGGCCATAGGCCGTCAGTTTGTTGGCAGGGGTAACTGGAAGTTATGGTAGAAGAGCGTATCACTGCCGCATGCCAGTGCTCCTGTTTCTGGAGAGGGGTAGGAGTGTCTCCACGCTCCGCTACACATCTTCTAATTTACGGCTTTCTTCCCATAGGCAGTAATCAGTGTGCTTCATTGTTAGGACCACTTGGGTGGGGTGCAGCAGGCTCCCTGGCCCCTCCTGCACCTGACTCCTCAAGTACCCCAGACAGCATGCACCTCAGTGCAGAGGGCTCCCTGCCCCCAGCTCCTCCCTGGGCAGCTGTGCCTTCGCGCATTTAGGTTTAATGATAATTCATGATACATTGAAAGTAATACATACAAACATCATTTAGCTAAAGTACTTAGAATCTGCCCAGAGAATGGGCCTCCCTAGCCTGCAGCGTGTCCAGGGGACTCTAGAGGCACAAAGCATGAGTGTGAAGGCCATGGTGTGATGCCCTGGTTAGAGGCAGTGGCTGGTACTCACTGTCTCAGAGGGTTACTGCATGCAGCCCACCTAAAGGTTTTCATACAAACAAATCTTGATTCTCATTTCTTGGGGACTGGGAACAGGTACAGCCATGACACCAAACTATGTTGGTAACTCCAGCACAGAGGTTTCGCTGTGGTGTACCTGTGAGAACAGTGGCAACCAGCAGGAGGAGTGTGAACAGATACGCAGCATGTTCATTAGCAACAAATGCCTCAGTAAGTGCTATATGACAAGCAACTTAGGACACAGATTCATCATAATTAAGTTCAAACTTCTTACTGCTTTCCAGGTCCTACATCACACAGCCCCTGCCTACAGCTCCAACCTGCTCTCCTCTGGCATTTCCCTACCCTCTCTACTCCACCACTAGCGTCAGCCTAGATACTCCCTTTCTCTGCTCTTACAGGCATCTCTGAACTTTCTTCCACATTACACCTTATCCCCAGATCTGTTCACAAAGTCACTTCTCTGGCCACATTCAACCCCTCCCAGAGACTCACTTCTGCAGTCTCACCTATAATAAGTGAGGGGGTAGGAGAAGTTAAGAGAGAAAACCAGCATCACACTAAATCCATAGCTTACTGAATAATCACATGATCTCACCACCATCATCTTGTCCTTCCTCACCTCCCCTTACCTCTGACCCTCATTCGCTGGACAGAACCTGGGATTTCAGGTGTCTCTGTGAGACACTTAGTACAGTCCTGGTGCTCAAAAAATGAATAGCAATTTGACCCACCACAGCCTGGCACAGACCATATCAATGGGCCAGAAGCTCAGCAATAGCTCTCAAATCCTGCTGGCTGAGATTGGGTAAAATCCAGCTGTGAGTGGTAGCTGTGTCCAGAGCCCCTATTCCCCTTAACCATCTCTGACATCCCAGCAATGGGCTTTATTAAGATTTAAATATTTTATGACCGTAAAAGCTTCCAAAGGGCATCAAATAAAGAAACAAGCATCACTATATAATTGTTTAATATTAATGTATTTTCTGTGTATATAGTACTATATAGCGAAATCTCATACGAATAGAACAGCTCCAGCCCACTCACACTGCCCACCTCAGACACACCCCCTTAGGATGACAGAAAGTAGAGGTGGAAAAACCCCATTCAGACCAATCCACTGCACCCCAGATACCATGCGAGATTGGTCCCTACAGTCTGCTCTGTGATGCTTTATCCACCACATATCCATTCCCCACAGTAATATGACACTGCATACAATATTTACACTCACCAAAGCAAAATCACCCTTACAAACTCCAACATGTGAGCTTCCCAGCGTAGCCCGTCGGGGAGAGCTAAATTCCAAGGTGAGCAAATCCGGAAAGCACCTCCTTAGACATTTGTTTGACTTCTACCTGCAGAAAACACAATTCAGTCTCAGATGCATCTGAGCCAGGCAACTCTGGAGGGGCAGGAAGGATTGTTTCACATGCCTTCCCTGAGCTTCCAGGGGGACAGCACCAACACTTCTCTTGCTTCAGAAATGTGCCAGGTATGAATTACTTTTCTACCTTCACAAAGCAGCCAGTAAAGTAGCATAGAGAAAGTAACTAGCATCAGAGAAACAAGCAGCTCTGGACACCTGAAAGAGGGAACTGTGCATGTATCAGAGCCTCAGAAAAGTACCCCGCTCCCCATCACCATTCTAGTTGCTCCATCCCAGAGGTTAGCAGAGGGGCCAGTGTGTAGGGGCAAGAGCCATATTACTTGGCATGGGAGGTTCCCAAATCCTCAGTGCTAATCTCAGAATGGGAGATCCTGCAGCCAGGGGCCTGAGTGAACTCGATCCAATTTGAATTAATTTCTCCCTTTCCCTTCCCAGGTCACCAAGACAAAGACATGGCCAGACATCTCTGAATACAACAGCATGCCCATGGCCTCCTCTGTGTATTCTGGAGCTGGTGTTTCCTGGCCCCCAATGGCCCTGCTGCTACTCCTGCTCCTGCTCAGCCCACCTTAACTTGACACAACAGGCATTTGTCCCTTCCACATAATTCTCCTCACTGTGCACCCAGACATTGTCCTACTAACTCCCCCTTGGGGAACTGAAGACCTCCAGAGAAGAGGAACTGAACAGTCTCACCCCAGAACAGGAAGGCCTTCTCCTATTTCACTCAGCTCCTTCTGCAGCTAGAACTGCAGGGGCTGGTTGTCCAACACTATCTCCTTCCCCCACTCCTAGCACTGCAAGAGGAAGAGTAGCCAGTTGGGAGACTTTAGGGCACTATTTTGTTTGTTTGTTCTAAAAACAAAGCTAGTCAGAAATCTGTCCAAACAGCGTTTGCCTTTTGAATGAAGGAGAAGGAGGGGCTCCCGCAGGTACCTACAGCACTCCTCCAGCTGGCCAATTGGTGCTTTTCCTCTAGAGCAGAAAGCAGCAGACTGGTGCCCCAGGGGGCAGAGACCTAACTCTATGATATTCTGAGAGCAGAGCAAGGCAAACTGACCCATACATTCCTCTGTAAATACCAGCTCTGGGTTCTGTTCAGGACCCTTTTGATCATTTTTCAAATCCATTATTTTAAGCCTATAAAAGAAAACCACCCCAGAGCCAAAGCAAGGAAGCTGGGCTCTGGCCTCTGTTTTTGTTTCTTGTCCCTCTCAGCCATCCATATCTTCCACTCCTAGTGCTAGCAAGAGATGTACCCTTGGATTTCAGCTCCATTTCTTCACTCAGTCCCATTAAACCTTGTTCAGCATTCCATGACACTGCCTGGCTAGGCCATGCTTTTCTAGGACTTCTAAGATAAAGCATGCAGGCTTATTCAGCTGTACCCACCACAGCTCCCTAGGGATATACTGTGCTGATTTGCAGTGCAAAGACCTCAGGCAGCTGCACTGACCTCGTGTCCCTTCACATACCCCTTTGCCCCCTCCACAGTCTCCCTCTTCTCTCCCAGGTTCCATTTTATGACCTATTTATTCTGGGTGTAAACACGTGTGTTGTGTAACTGCTATTCTGCTGTGCTGCAGTGGCCTGTAAAAATGTGGTGTTCAAGTGAATATTGATTTCTGAGTGCAGGTTACTAGTCCACAATCAATTGTATGAAAGAGCTGCCTTATCAGGGAAGCTTATGTTTTCAGGAGAGCTGGCAGCCCAACTCGGAGCAACTCCTCTGCACACAGGTGGTGTGTGGCTTTGGAAGATACAATGAATGTTGTATACAATACAATGAATGGGCAAATGTTATGCTCCTGGAATGGATGTGCAGCTGTCAGACCTCTCTACTGATCCCTGTGTTCCATTCCTTCCTGTCCCTCAGAAAGGGAATCTTGTGTTGTGTCACTTAGAATCATAGAAGAGTAGAGTTGGAAGAGACCTCAGGAGGTCATCTAGTCCAATCCTCTGCTCAAAGCAGGACCAACACCAACTAAATCGTCCCAGCCAGGGCTTTCTCAAGCCAGGCCTTAAAAACCTCTAAGGATGGAGATGCCACCACCTTCCTAGGTAACCCATTCCAATGCTTCACCACCTTCCTAGTGAAATAGTTTTTCCTAGTATCTAACCTAGACCTCCCCCACTGCAATTTGAGACCATTGCTTCTTGTTATGTCTTCTGTCACCATTGAGAACAGCCTAGCTCCATCCTCCTTGGAACCCCCCTTCCAATAGTTGAAGGCTGCTATCAAATCCCCCCTCACTCTTCTCTTCTGCAGACTAAATAACCCCAGTTCCCTCAGCCTCTCCTTGTAAGTCATGTGCCCCAGACCCCTAATAATTTTTGTTGCCCTCCCCTGGACTCTCTCCAATTTGTCCCATCCCTTGTGTCCCTTCCGGGGACCAAAACTGGACACAATACTCCAGGTGTGGCCTCACCAGTGCCAAATAGAGGGGAATAATCATTTCCCTCAATCTGCTGGCAATGCTCCTACTAATACAGCCCAATACGCTGTTGGCCTTCTTGGCAACAAGGGCATACTGCTGACTCATATCCAGCTTCTCGTCCACTGTAATCCCCAGGTCCTTTTCTGCAGAACTGCTGTTTAGCCAGTCGGTCTCCAGCCTGTAGCGGTGCATGGGATTCCAGATGCCTGAGTACCATAGCATCCCTCATCTCTGGATGCACAAATTACATCTCTCCACTGCACCTCTGAAATGTCCTTCATTTCATATTTCCACTTTGAATCCCAGTCTTCTCTGTGCCCACTCACTGAGGCATTAATTTCTTCCTGCTGCAGCAAGAAGCAGGGACAACACATTGCCCAGCAGAGGGGCTGCACTTAATTTCCATACATTGGAGAAGGTCACAGCCACTGCCATCATTAACAGAGAGGGCTCATCTACAGATGACAAGATGTCCCACTATGCACTGGCGCCTGGCTGCTTGGATCAAGAGGGAGCATGGACCCCCCAGTGTGCTTCCTACAACTCCATAATCAAGCTGAGGAAGGCAATGTTATAGGATTCCCTGGGCTCCATTTGGCCATGCACTGGTCGGACACTGACATGCAGGGGCTGGCAGTTCCCTGGAAACTTCCTTATTACAGTATAGCAGAAGTTGCCTTCTCCAAAGATTGGTGGTGAGAGGAGAAGTGGTTGCTGTCCCAGTGTCCCACAGCATGCATAAAACACATGCAAGGAGTTCAGAAGAATGTTGGGCTAGCAAGCCCCTATGCAATGTTCCCTGAGTACTCTGTATCCTCTTTTCTAGCCCCTACATAGAATCATAGAATATCAGGGTTGGAAGGGACCTCAGGAGGTCATCTAGTCCAACCCCCTGCTCAAAGCAGGACCAACCCCCAACTAAATCATCCCAGCCAGGGTTTTGTCAAACCTGATCTTAAAAACCTCAAAGGAAGGAGATTCCACCACCTCCCTAGGTAACCCATTCCAGTGCTTCACCACCCTCCTAGTGAAAAAGTTTTTCCTAATATCCAACCTAAACCTCCCCCACTGCAACTTGAGACCATTACTCCTCGTTCTGTCATCACTACCACTGAGAACAGTCTAGATCCATCCTCTTTGGAACCCCCTTTCAGGTAGTTGAAAGCAGCTATCAAATCCCCCCTCATTCTTCTCTTCTGCAGACTAAACAATCCCAGTTCCCTCAGCCTCTCCTCATAAGTCATGTGTTCCAGTCCCCTAATCATTTTTGTTGCCCTCCACGGGACGCTTTCCAATTTTTCCACATCCTTCTTGTAGTGTGGGGCCCAAAACTGGACACAGTACTCCAGATGAGGCCTCACCAATGTCGAATAGAGGGGAACGATCACGTCCCTCGATCTGCTGGCAATGCCCCAATTTATACAGCCCAAAATGCCGTTAACCTTCTTGGCAACAAGGGCACACTGTTGACTCATATCCAGCTTCTCGTCCACTGTAACCCCTAGGTCCTTTCCTGCAGAACTGCTGCCTAGCCATTCGGTGCCTAGTCTGTAGCAGTGCATGGGATTCTTCCATCCTAAGTGCAGGACTCTGCACTTGTCCTTGTTGAACCTCATCAGATTTCTTTTGGCCCAATCCTCTAATTTGTCTAGGTCCCTCTGTATCCTATCCCTACCCTCCAGCTTATCTACCATTCCTCCCAGTTTAGTGTCATCTGCAAACTTGCTGAGGGTGCAATCCACGCCATCCTCCAGATCATTAATGAAGATATTGAACGAAACCGGCCCGAGGACCGACCCTTGGGGCACTCCACTTGATACCGGCTGCCAACTAGACATGGAGTCATTGATCACTACCCGTTGAGCCCGATGATCTAGCCAGTTCTCTATCCACCTTATAGTCCATTCATCCAGCCCATAATTCTTTAACTTGCTGGCAAGAATACTGTGGGAGACCGTATCAAAACCTTTGCTAAAGTCAAGGAATAACACCTCCACTGCTTTCCCCTCATCCACAGAGCCAGTTATCTCGTCATAGATACATACATGATGTGCTCCCCATAGTAGCCATCCCCCTCTCTCCTCAGCATTATGGCCTGGACCCTCAAAGGTATTTAGGTACCTAAATCAATGGGAATTAGTTACCTAAATCCCTTTTTGGATCTACACCTATATGCTTTCCCCATTCTACTTCCCTGCTATCCCGGATGCACAGTGCTCTCACAAAGGCAGGTATTTTGTCTGATTTGGGGCAGCTTAGAGCCAACACTATAAACAGAGTTGTCATTTTGTTTGTTATATCCAGTGTGCCACTGGGACTCTAGCCTTCCACCCCCAATGGCTGGCTCACTGACAGACTGCAAACTCATGTCCTGAACGTCCAGGGCCAATGCTTGGCTCATACTGGGGCAGGTGCTTTAAAGTTAAATAAATCCCGCTTTAATTGAAAATGTAGAGAAATCCCAACTGGCATTTTTTGCTTCAGTCTTCTCTCTCCTTGTATTTACAGCCATACACACCCTTGCCTCTCACACCTATTCACCTGCATGTGTGCATACAACTCTACTTCTCTACACACCTGTACATTCACATCCACATGTACACAGAGCTATTTGCATAACTGCTCTTGCCCGCAATTCCATACTTGCCTCCAGTCCTAACCCTCTCCCCCCAAAATCACACATCTGTGTAGTTACACACAGGCATAAGAACAACTATACTGGGTCAGACCAAAGGTCCATCCAGCCCAGTATCCTGTCTACCAACAGTGGCCAATGCCAGGTGCCCTAGAGGGAGTGAACCTAACAAGTAATGATCAAGTGATCTCTCTCCTGCCATCCATCTCCACCCACTGACAAACAGAGGCTAGGGACACCATTCCTTACCCATCCTGGCTCATAGCCATTAACTGCATACAGTCCACACACACTGATGAAAACCATCAACGTTCTGATCTAGAATAATTTTAAATCTGTTTATTTAAAGGAAAACTCCAAAGTAAGAAGAAAAGGGATTTATTTATTATTTGTATTCCAGTAGCATCTGAGGACCCTAGTGTGCTAGGCATTGTACAGACATTTCTGACTAAGCAAACACCAGTTGAGCTCCACCAACATTAGCAACATTAAGAGATGCACTGTGGATGGACTACAAATAGCCCAGAATCTCCTATTAAGAACAGTTCATACTGACATGGCCTGCTGGTTGCCACTGGTGTTTTAAATACTGTATAAATCAGAACTTTTCTGAGCAGGATTAGAATACACAGTGCTTAAAACACTAGCAGCCCATCTGTCTTAGATTTTCTAACATTGCTAACAATAGTGGTGCTGAACTGCTCTGTTAGTACCCATAAGAAATTTTTGCAGAATTTCCATTATGCAGACAAATTTTGAATTAGAGATCTGAGGATGGGCTTCCTGTTGGAAAGGAGACACATGCAATGCAGCTCCCTTTGTGTTGAGAGGAAATCAGATTTATTTTCAGAGTTGTAGAGTAAATGTTTCTTACTTAATCCACTTTTCAGCGACTAATCCTGATTCAGCCACTGTTTAACCATTTAAGATAGATAAGAATGTCCCACAAACTTTTCAAGTGTCTTATTTTAGTAGAAGTTACAGTGACACAGTCATGAGGTTGCCTCCTGATTAGTTCTCTGATGTCACTGGCATAATTCCAGATTTACTCAGATGTAACTGATCAGAATCTGGCGCCATCTCTTGACTACATATGGACTTATCACAACTCTGTGACTACTTAAATGAAAAGGGCAGTGCAACAGAGATCACTAAAGATACCATAATGTGTCTTAAATATAATTGCAAGAATAACAAACAATTTAATAGAAACTCTCTATTCTGCCAGTCCTAGCACAGGACTTACATCAAATGCAGAGAAAGGAGGAAGCTTTCTAAGATGTTATAATGTAAAATCTATTAATTTTTTAAAATGTAAGATAAACCCAAAATATCTATAGTAAAGAACATTTTATCTTCCAACTCTGAAAGACTGTTGCTTTCCTTTGCATTCATTCCCTATGTCCTGCTCCACTCAAGTACCATGGGGATGATCATGGTAAAGGAACCTAAAGAACAGAACAGCATCAGACAGGAGCTCCTGCCAGGAAGTCTCAGGGCAAGAGCACTGACAGCCACCCCAGCATCAGTCATGGAGATGAAGCAGTGTCAGAGATTTCTAAAAGCTTTTTAAAAATTCCTTAATGTGGTTTAATTTAATATTTACTTATAAATACTGTTTATCTCTCTCTTCACAAACAGTACGCCTCACAATCACCCTGTGAGTTAGGTGAGTTGTTATTCCAATTTTAAAGGTGAGGAAACAGACAGAGACATAAGCCATACAGTGAGATGGTGCCAGAGATGGGCCTGCAATTTGGAAGCCCTAGACTATTAAACCTGTGCTCAATCCATTTGATCACACAGGAGTATCAACGCAAGCTATACGTGACTGCAATTTCTCTTTAAACAACAGCCAAGATCAGCATCATATGGATGTGAAAAAACAACTGAAGCTAAAGTTCAGTTCAGACAATAAATCCTGATTTTTATGTTCTCTCCCCACACTTGAAACATGCTGACAGTGTCAGAGAATTTGAGACAGGTGGGATAACATTGCAGCTTTAAGATTCAGGGACGAGATGAGGGGCCTCCCCTCACTAGCACAACCTAAAAACAACAATCAACTACAAAGCTGCTAGAAAGGAAGGGATCTTTCAGAGTAATCCCTGCAGAATCTATGTATTCTGAGAACACCCCTTTGAAGGTGACTGCTCTAGGAACAGAGGCCCAGCTTCTCAAAGATATTTAGGCTCCAAACTTCCAGTGAAATCTTTGGAAATTAGGAACCTAAATAAATTTAAGAATCTGGGCCAAAGTGGTAACTCCACAGCTGGACTCCCAAGGGACCAGTCAAAATTTCTGCAGAGGAACAAATAGGTGTTATCCTGCTCTTACTTCCCAGGCAGAAGCAGAGAGTGGTAAATATAATCAGTAGGTAATTACTTCTGCCTCTGGGACTCAGGGCTGGAACTTTTGTTCAATTGATAGACTCTGTTGAGTATGAGCTTAGTTTTGTCTCTAATGGAAACTCTTCTTATAGGTTATGAGTTCTTCTCCAGGAAGTGATTTGCTGTTTGGGTTTTTCGCAAACCCCAGGGTTAGCAGAGGTCACACTGTACAGTGCTTTGTCCCCAATGCCTGCATGAAAATAGCCCCACATCCTTTCCATTTGCAGCTGATCATTTCCATTACCCACAGACTAGGAGGAGATGATCAGTAATTGTTAAGTGCTTGAATCACACTAATAGCTTGCCGCTAATTCCCCCCTGTAATGTGAGTCTGAATTCCTGGTAAACAAACTGACTGCTTTTCACACACAGGGATGGATGCCAAGAGACTAATATTAGAGCTCTGGAGCTAAGGCTTTTAGAGCAATTCTGTCCACTCAAAGATGTTTAATGACATTAAATTGTGTACTAAATAATAACAGGACAAAGGCCCTCTTGGAATCAATGAGTTATTGTCTGATTCAGATGAAAAAGGGTCTCTATCCTACTTTAAAACAGTTACACTAAAATGGTGTACCTGATAAATGCTAACAATAACTAGGTCTTTACCTATGGATAGAAGAAATAGCACAAGAACAAGTCATCCATAAAGTCAGTGCAACAGATAATTCCTTGTGTGATTTTGGCTTTGTCTTTTTTCTAATTGGCTTAAAAAAAAACACTTTGTTTCTTGCAGGACATGCAACTCTTTGGTTCTTTCCTCCCCGTCAGGTCACAAATTTTATTAAAATAGGGTTTGGGTAGTTAAATCCATTGAGAGACAACACCCCCAGATCTGCTTGATGTTTCACCACATGCCTAGGATCACAGGACACTTGAAGAGACGTAGACTGGAGCCTCTAGAACAGTGGCTCTCAACCAGGGGTCCGGGGCCTACTAGGGAGCCTCGAGCAGGTTTCATGGGGACCTCCAAGCAGGGCCAGCATTAGACTCATTGGGGCCCAAGGCAGAAAGCCAAAGCCTCACTGCATGGGGCTGAAGCCTGGTTCCCTCAGCCTTGCCTCCCAGGGCTGAAGCTGAAGCCTGATCCATATAGCTTCGTGGGGGGCCCAGTAGCATGTGGCCCCAGGCAATTGCTCTGCTTGCTACCGCCTAACTCTGGCCCTGGCTTTTATGTGCAGAAAACCAGTTATTGTGGCACAGGTGGGCTGTGGAGTTTTTATAGCATGTTGCCAGGGGGGTGCTCAGAAAGAAGAAGGTTGAGAACCTCTGCTCTAGAAAGCATTTGGTAGCATGGATTATGACTAAGCATGGGAGGGAGGCAACAAGGTTCCAGTCACCTCCCTCTGGAGTAAAACAGAAACTTCAGATGCACAGAAAAGATGAGTCTTGGTTTGGAATTGCCTTGGAATGAACCTGAAAGCAGAGTGTAGCCAAGCAGATTTGCTGTGTGAAGTCTGTGCATAGATGAAGAACTGAGGGATGTCCTATTGATTAGCTGACTGAATTAAAGTTAATTAGTAATAATTTAGCCTTCAAGTGAATATTACATCAGCTACATCTCATCAATATAAACACACAAGTCCTGGAAAGCACTAGGCACACACTCCGAGCAGAGGGGACTATTTATCTAGGGGTTTTCTATACAGCTCCTCCCTAGAGAACCTATGCATT
The DNA here is from genome assembly GCF_965152275.1 of Natator depressus. Lineage (NCBI taxonomy): Eukaryota > Metazoa > Chordata > Testudines > Cheloniidae > Natator > Natator depressus. Next base: position 409,119 of record NC_134241.1, read on the forward strand.
TCCCACCTTCTCTTTTGTTTGGTCTGTATGTATATCACCCTTCTTGGAGACAAAGCAAAGGGTAAGACTTAAGGTAAAAATAATATCAGTACAAGTGACACACTGGGTAATCTCTCTGCTGTGAGACCCATCTGGGATGCTATACTGTAAAATGAATGACATAAATCACATCTACTTCCAGAAGTAAACTAGAAAGCTTTCAGGGATGGTCCAGTTCTCCACTCCTTCCACAGCTAAGGAAAATGGAAGCAGATTTTCCGTAAGGCCACTTATCGGTCTTAACTGGGTCCTTCTCTATTGCTCACCCTTTATTATTGGGCAGGGTGGAACTGCAAGTGGAAGTACAAGGCATTGCAACATTTGCAAAGGGACAGAGGCCCAGATCCACAAAGGTATTTAGGCCCCTAAGTCCCAGTTTTAGGCACCACTGCAATCCACAAACCTCTGCTCAACTGCCACCTAACCCTGCTGGCGCCTTAACTCACTCCATCGGAGACCACAGCCACAGTTCCACTGTAAAAGCTCCTTAGGTGTGTAAGTTTCTGTCTCTGGGCATGCACACTGCTGCCTCAGTCTAGGTGTCTGGACACCTAATCTCCCACCTAGCCCCAGTGTGACCCATGAAGGGGAAGATAGGTACTCCTCTGCCTATCTCACCCATGGGGTCTTATCTGGTAGGTGTGCTCAGAACTGCCTCTGGGATCCCATTCAAATCTGACTGGAGGAGGACATGGTGCCATCACCCACCTTATAGCTTTTAGCCTAGGAGTGAGATCACTCACATGGGATGTGGGAGACCCAGGTTCACTTTCCCCCTCCACCTGATGGGGAGAAAGGATCTGAGCAGGGCTCTCTATCTTTCAGCAGTGCGCTCTACTGAGTTAGAGAATATTCTGATGTGGGGAGGGAGGGCCTCAATCTCTCCTGCTGAAGCTGTTCTACTGTATATAAATAAAGAGTCACTGGAGCAGGAAGACTGGATGCTGGGTCTCCCACTCCCACCTGGGTACCTTAATCACCAGGTTACACAGTCATTCATGCACGCTTGCTCTATCTATCTTAAGTAGATAACCAAAGTGGAATAGCTTCAACAGGAGAGATTGAGGGGGCCCATATCAGACTATCCATATCTCAGAGGTTAGCATACTCTCCTGAAAGGAGTGGAAGTTGCCTACTCAAATCTCTAAGCTGGTGGTGTGCCTTCAAGCCTGCACCCCAACCTCAAATCCTTAGGATCCATGATCTCTTCAGTCATTCTTTTCAGTACCTGTTTTCAAAATACTTGAATTATTGGGAACTCCCATTCCACTCTAGAGGGGTAGGGTAAGGGAGCTCTTCAAATGGCCACAGGAAGGGTAGCAACAGAGAGCGAGCTAATTTTAAAGTGTGGAGGGAACTGTGTTGTCAGGGGTGCAGACCATGTGTTGGAGGTTTGAGGTGACGGTATAAGGTGTCCAAGACAGATTTGATTGACCTTGCTGCAGTTCCTGGAAGGAGAGTACACTTGTCCATGGAGTTAATCCTATTAATTACTGGCATATATTTTAGACAGACCCTCTCATTGTGTCAGAAGTCTTCCCACTTCTATCCATTTCACTATTGCAGCCAATTTCTAAATCCAGTCATGACGGAGTAGCCATTAGGAAAGGGCTTTTACTTTACTGGGGCTGAGGAAGAATTGTAGAACTGGTGCCCCAAAACAAATGCTGCTGGTGCCAAAAATCTGCAATATTAGGGTCAGAGCCCATGACTGATCACTACCCAGGACATGACATATGCTGAAAGACACGGCCCTTTGTGCATCTGTCAGTGCACAAAGGGCAGAGTCATGTGCTTATTTATTCACATTACAACTCCCTCAAGAAGTATTTTAGTCGGGGGAACTAGAGAGAGGGTCATTTTATTTGCCACCCTCTTGGTATTATGGGACCCACCATCAGACTTTTCCCCCCAGCTCCAGGGTCTGAATTCAGCACCTAAATATCTCTCTCTTTTATTTGATGTTACTCTCATTAGATATCACTGATCCCAGCACCTGCCCAATGTAGGCCCACAGGGCCATTTTCAGGGCACAGAAATTAACTTTGGGGTATGAATTCCCTTAACCATCCATACAAAATGACTGTGAACTAAGTTTTTTTTGCAGTGACCCACACCAGCAGCCAGCAACCAACACAGAACATGGGATTTTTAACAGAATCATTTGATTAACTGAAGTCAATTCTGATAAGTGCTAGCAGCTCTCAGGCTGATTGTGTCAGGGGCCCCTGGGGCTCCATTATGTTGTCAGGGCAATAAAGCAGGAATTGCTTTGTTTCTTTGCAGAAATGTGAGATTAACAACTAATTTTTCCAGCCTAATGCTCTTTGGTTTTAGATCTGAGCATCTTTGGAAAGGGTTTATTCCCAGTCAGAGGCTATTTGCCTTCTGTGCAAAGGCTTTATTGGAGACAGTTGGACAGATCTCTCATCTGTCCCAAGCTTTTCTGTCTTTATTCTCAAACCAGCCCAGAGAAAACTCTACAGTTCAGTAACATATAAGAAATCTGGGTTACCTTTTATGCAGCATGGGCACTTCTGTCTCTTCTCACTCTCTACTTCCAACCCTAAGCCGTTCACACATTACACCCAGGGACATATTTTCAGTGCACAACAGAGAGCTGTCACTGAACACTTTGCACTTATAGTGCATCTTTCTGCCAAGAATCTCAAAGCACGTTACAATGACAGGTTTATATTCCCATTTTACAGAAGGACACTGACACATAGAAAGGTTGTAATGTGTCACACAGTGAATCAGTGGCAGAGTCAGGCATAGAACCCTGGTCACATATTCACAGCACAAGGTCTGCACTCCATCTGAAGGGCTGAAATGTTCCCACTAAAAGCTAGGAATTGGATTTCTCTTTCAACAACTCACAGATTGGCTCTTGCCAGCAAGACACTCCTGTCACCCATCAGCCTGCCAAATGAGGCCTGATGGGATGGCAGGGAAAGAAAAGAGAAGTCTGGGTAGAAATCTGTCAAGTAAATTAGTATTATTTACTTTTTTCAGATAAACCTGAACTAAACTAGTTGTTGTCATGCAAAAATCCAGCGAGCACTCAGGAGGTTATTTTCTGTGATGAACAGGCTTCCACCAAGACTGATTTAAAAGCCATGACTGGAACCTTTCTGCTTCTTCAGCTGCCTGCTTTAGAGACCCATTCCGTTTGTAGGTACTGAGAAAATAGGACTTAAATATTCCAGGTCCAGACCACAGTCTGGCCCACGCCAACTGCTGACATTCAGATTTAGGCACCCTCGGCATTTCTAGTCAGACTCCGCTGGCTGAAAACAGAGTCCGAGCTGCTTTCATTGTCTAAGGCCCATTCTGAAGTATATGACAAGGACGACACTGAAAATTCTGCCCTGTGTCACTCACTGAACTCATGTAAAACAGAAACCTCCCACCAGCAACATTCTGAATGTGAACTGTGCTGCCTAACGGAAAACCCATCTCCAAAATGAAGACCCTTAACATATCCCTCAGGTATTTGCGTTGTGTCCCAACTACAGGAACATAGGAACAGCCATCCTAGGTCAAACCTCTTCCTGTCTCCCATTTCTGGCAGTGGCCACTATCAGATGCTTCAGAGGAAGGTGAAAGAAACCCCCAGTTGACAATTACGAAGTAACCTGCCTACTAGGGAAGTTTCTAACTAGCCCCCATTAGTTAATGGTTGGTTTATGTCTTGCAGCAGGAGAGTTTATATTATTTATTTGTTTATGATAGTGCTCAGGATGAGGTAGGTACTTTCCAGATATGATGAATTTATATCTTTAATCACTGTGACACTGGCAGACGTGGTGCCAGCTCATGCCAAGTCCCGTAGGCCTCACTGAACACTGACAAGTACATAGCTAGAAACCAGTCTGGCTCTCTTGTGTGCTAGCATTATTAAAATAGATATTAGAGTTAAAAGAATGTGTTTAGTGTTTAGACTTTATGAAATGCTTGTAAGTTGCTGCCTGCATTAATCTCACTTATAATATCTGTATCCTATGTTATAAGGTAATATTTAAGTGTTTACTTTGTAACTATAAAAATGTTTGTTCTAAAACGGTAAACCCCTGCTGCCAGGAGAGAATCATTACTAGTCAAATACTAGTTTACCACAAGAGGTGTTACCTCCTGCCCAACAAAAGAAGACCCATAGACAACAGACAAGCCATTGTGGAACATCAGTGGCAAAAGACACTGTTGATTACTCTCCCCACACCCATGAAGTAGAGACGTGCACAAACCCGCATCTCATCGGCCTGAGGTGTTGAGGAAGGGGATAAGAATCCCTGTCAAGAAAAACTGTTATCGCTATGCTGTTTGGAATTTGGAGAAGGCAATATTTCTAGGCATAAGCAAGGGATCCCGAGTTGCTTCGTTTGGGTTAGCCATAAAGGACATATAGAGTGTGCACATTACAGCAGCTTCTATTACTTTTTGAAACCTAAGACTGTAACTCATTTGTGTGTGTATGTTACCTTGTAAATAACTCTCATTTCTTTTTCCTAGTTAATAAATCTTTAATTAGTTTATTACAGAACTGGCTGCAAGTGTTTTTGGTGAGAAATCTAAGGTACAACTGACCTGGGGTAAGTGACTGGTCCTTTGGGACTGGGAGTAACCTGAATACTGTTGTGATTTTTGGTATAAGGGACCATCTATCACAAAGGCAGGCTTGCCCGGGTAGCAAGATAGACCGGAGTGCCCAAGGGGACTGTCTGTGACTCCATGTTAAGGCAGTTATAGTGTTTTAGGGGTTCATATTTATTACGTGGTTGATGAAATCTAATTATAGAACATACAATTAGTTTGGGGTTTGTGCCCTATTCCATCCTTGATAAGGTGCTCTGAGGTTGGCACTCACACTTGTGAGGCACTTCAAACAGCTTGACAATCATTTAAAAAAAATCCTATTTAATGTAACTGTGGATGCTCTCGGTATTCATATAAACATTTAATCCCTTTTTGAATCCTACAGAGTTTTTGGCCTCTGTTATTTTTGTAGCAGTGTGTTCCACAGATTAATTACATACTATATTACAGTATTTTGGGCATCCCCTTGTTCTTGTATTATGAGAAAAGATGAATAGCAGCACCCACGTTACCTTCTCTATGTAATTCATTATTTTGTACACCTCTAACATGTCTCTTCTTATTCATTGCCTCTAAACTGGACAGTCCAAATCTTTTCAATGACTCCTCAGACAGAAATCTTTCTAGGTCTTTAATATTTGTGTCACCCACTTCTCAATCCTTTCTTTTTCTGTTATACTATGTGTTTCAAAAGACAGCCTGTGGATTAATTTATGATCTTGTCTGAAGTCAGTGGAATGACTGCAATTGATTTCAATGGGCTTTGGATCAGGCCCTAAATGACCAGCGCGTATAATGGCTTTAATGAATCATTGCTGGGTTGTATTACTGGCTTCAGTTAAGTGTAGCACCAAAGACTTCCACCCACAAACGGGTTACCTGAAATAGCTGCATTTTCTTACAGACTGTGACGTGCTTAGCAAGTCTCCATCGTGCATTATTCCTGGCCCGGCAAGTACATTACACCCAAGTAGTGTCACATGTTTCTGTGGAAATTGATGCATGAGGAGCGCTTGGCTGGATTACACAACTTCACTTGTTCAAAGGGCAAAGTCCCCTGAAAGTCTATGACTCTTACCCGATCTGCTTATCGATCATGTGTGGGCCAGTGCTTGAGTCACTTAGTAATTGTGCCCTGACTAATCAAATGATGGCAGTGGATCATCAGACCAGAAAGTTTCCTTCAGTTACATTGTCAAATAAGTTTATTTTAGGTGAAAAGAAGAATTGTGGGTAGAAAAGGAGGCACTAAGGGAAAAAAAATCACTTTTAATCCAAACAGTTCCATCCATGTTTGCCATCTGAAACTTCGACCTCTACCTGAGAAACAAAGACTTAGGGCCATCTTGCAGCAAGGCAACAGGATGGCTCAACACAAATGGGCCCATATCCGTGAAGGTCTTTAGGCATCTAATTACTATTGAAATCACTGGGAGTTAGGCTCCTAAACACTGGGGTTCTCAATTTTGGGGAGCCCAACTTGTGACACATTAATGGGACCCAGTCTTCAAAGGACTGATGCTCAGCACTTTCTGTGTCTCAAATTGTGTTCCCAAAATCATTAGCTTTGAAAAATCATGACCTTTGTGTTTAATTTTAGGTGCCCAAGTTGTGGTCTAAACCCGTTTGGACTGTGGCAGCTAAGTATTACCCTGGTTCCCATGAGCTCCACTGAACATCCAAATAATCCACCCTCCAGGACCGACGTCCAGGTGCTGACATTGATTACCCTAGACCAGAACAGTACAATGAAGGGTAGGTCATTTCAACTTAATATGTAAATACATTTTCTCTTCCTTAATGGTTGCAATGTCTGGCTATTCCTTATTAATCATCCTCAAATGGAATCTGCCCTAATTTTCTTTTCGTATCCTCTCATTTTAGCGTAATCCCCATGGGATTTACTTTAGGCTCATTAATCATGAATTGTACAGTGTAAACATGGCCTGGGCCAGGGGCTTTGGAAAACACAACTATCTTTTCCTCTGGAGTTTCCAAATGCCTTTCAGGGCACAAAAGGAGTCAGCAAGACAAGCTCATTTATGACTTGCCTGATACAACTCTCCAATCTTGTCTGGTGGTTTTCAAACGTAACTGTGAAAAGACAGACATTGTTTCAGATTAGGGGGATGGAGGCAGTTTGCAATGAAATTCAAATAGTTTTGATTTTTTAAAATTTTGGGTGTAAATTGGGTTGCTCATGAAACTCAGGGGACCCTGGTGGCATTGTGGAGGAGATGGTTTAGCAGATTCAGCATCAAGTATGAAATATTTCATACTTTCAAAAATTTCAAGTATGAAATACTGGAAAAATCATGGAGCAGGTCCTCAAAGAATCAATCCTGAAGCACTTACATGAGAGGAAAGTGATCAGGAACAGTCAGCATGGATTCACCAAGGGAAGGTCATGCCTGACTAATCTAATCGCCTTTTATGATGAGATTACTGGTTCTGTGGATGAAGGGAAAGCAGTGGATGTATTGTTTCTTGACTGTAGCAAAGCTTTTGACACGGTCTCCCACAGTATTCTTGTCAGCAAGTTAAGGAAGTATGGGCTGGATGAATGCACTATAAGGTGGGTAGAAAGCTGGCTAGATTGTCGGGCTCAACGGGTAGTGATCAATGGCTCCATGTCTAGTTGGCAGCCGGTGTCAAGTGGAGTGCCCCAGGGGTCAGTCCTGGGGCCGGTTTTGTTCAATATCTTCATAAATGATCTGGAGGATGGTGTGGATTGCACTCTCAGCAAATTTGCGGATGATACTAAACTGGGAGGAGTGGTAGATACGCTGGAGGGGAGGGATAGGATACAGAAGGACCTAGACAAATTGGAGGATTGGGCCAAAAGAAATCTGATGAGGTTCAATAAGGATAAGTGCAGGGTCCTACACTTAGGATGGAAGAATCCAATGCACCGCTACAGACTAGGGACCGAATGGCTAGGCAGCAGTTCTGCGGAAAAGGACCTAGGGGTGACAGTGGACGAGAAGCTGGATATGAGTCACCAGTGTGCCCTTGTTGCCAAGAAGGCCAATGGCATTTTGGGATGTATAAGTAGGGGCATAGCCAGCAGATCGAGGGACGTGATCGTTCCCCTCTATTCGACACTGGTGAGGCCTCATCTGGAGTACTGTGTCCAGTTTTGGGCCCCACACTACAAGAAGGATGTGGATAAATTGGAGAGAGTCCAGCGAAGGGCAACAAAAATGATTAGGGGTCTAGAGCACATGACTTATGAGGAGAGGCTGAGGGAGCTGGGATTGTTTAGTCTGCAGAAGAGAAGAATGAGGGGGGATTTGATAGCTGCTTTCAACTACCTGAAAGGGGGTTCCAAAGAGGATGGCTCTAGACTGTTCTCAATGGTAGCAGATGACAGAACGAGGAGTAATGGTCTCAAGTTGCAATGGGGGAGGTTTAGATTGGATATTAGGAAAAACTTTTTCACTAAGAGGGTGGTGAAACACTGGAATGCGTTACCTAGGGAGGTGGTAGAATCTCCTTCCTTAGAGGTTTTTAAGGTCAGGCTTGACAAAGCCCTGGCTGGGATGATTTAACTGGGAATTGGTCCTGCTTCGAGCAGGGGGTTGGACTAGATGACCTTCTGGGGTCCCTTCCAACCCTGATATTCTATGATTCTATGATTCTATGATACCTGGATTCTGAGGCTCAGATTCCCAGCAAGTGAAGTCTTGATCCTTAATGTTCTCAAGGTAGCTACTTTGAGTATGAGGTAGTTTAATGCAGGTGGGGCTGGGTGGTTGTCTTTTTTCAAGACCTATACAGATGAGGGTGTGTATGATCATTAACAATTCCATGACACTTTTTAATAAAGATAGGTGACATTATCACCATACTCTGTGCACTTGGTCTGTGTGGTATGTCATTTGTCTGTCCACTAGTGATTATGTTTGAGCAGAGGAATAAATGATTCTCAGATCTACCACCACTGAACAGCATACAAAGTGCTTTGGGGTCTTTCTGGACCAGAGGAGCTAGTGTATGTAAATTACTGTATGACATTACAGCTGTTGTGCTAAAAGGAAACTATTCCTTGCTGCCAATATTTCACCCGTCTTGGCAAGCTATAGTGACTAAGAATTTATATATATGCAAAATCCAGGAGTTAGGAACTTCCATAGAGGAGAAACAGAGTGGCAGTAGCTTGTATCACAGACTTAGGATATAGATGGAGTGACCAGAACTGAACACAGTATTCCAAGTGAGGGCATCCCATCCACTTGTATAAAAGCATTAGAATATGTTCAGTATTATTTTCTATCCAATTTTATCCATCCTAAAAACTCGTTTATTGTCCCACCACCATCACTGCACACTAAACAGAGGTTTTCATTGAGTTGAACACAGTGATACTTGGGTCATTTTCCTGACAGGTTACCATTAATTTGGATCCTGGTAAGGCACATGAATAGTTCAGATTATTCCTTCCAATATACAATCCCTTACATTTGTCAACACTGAATTTAATTTGTAATCATATTGCCTACTCACCTAGCTTCATTAGGTCACTCTGCACTTCCTCAGTCTCAATTAACCTAAATAATTTTGTGCAACCTTTGCCAACCCATTAATCACCCCCTTTTCCAGCTCACTGATAAATCTACTAAACACCAGTCCTTGTATGGAACCTCCTTGGGGAACCCCACTGTTAATCTTTTGCCATGATGAAAACTGACCATTTACTGATCCTCTGTTTTCTAGTCATGTCTTTTTCTATCAGTCCTTGCTGTTAGCTGCCCATTGCTGATTTCTGGAAAGGGCCACATCATGTGAGAGTCATGCCATGACCTAATGGAATATGTCATTACTGTTAATGAAGCATGCATACAGACTTTGGGTTACTAATAACTCCAGGACTGATTGTGCAGGAACCTCTTAAGAGTGATGGATCAAAAATTACATCAAGTCTGGTTGCTCTGCTTCAAGAGGAATTATTTAGTGTATTCTAAGAAGTGTAACTAGGAATTAATGGGATGAAGATAAACAAAATGAGTAAGCTGATTATTAGAGAAAGATTTCTGAGCTCTATTCACCTGTGAAACGTGTGGAAGCCCCACCATAGTTTGGGACTTTTCACTCCCACCTGCTCCCTCCTCCAAATATACACAAGGGCATATTTAGTAATGTGGAGAATCTAAAACCTCTCAGTTGAAACCCCTTCTCTAAAAGTATTGAATAGTGATGGCTTGTTTTCATTAGCTTATGGGTTTTTGTAAAGCATTGGGAAGAATGGCTTGTTCCACTGATACTTCAGGTGAATAACCTCTCTTCTTGAACTGGGGAATCTTTATCACCTATTCTGCTTGCAGAGTCCCAGGTCTCAGCCAAGACAGTGATCTTTATCAGAGAAGAAGTATTGTATCTAGAAGTTTCAGATACTCAAAGCACAAACCATGCAGAAAATCTTAGCTGAAGCTGCAAGACAGGCACTTCCAACCACTACTGATGTTGGAGAATGAGGTTTCCCTTCTTCCAACCAATCCTCATTAGTAACCTGCTATTAGTCTGTATGAAATGGAACTAGAATAATAAAACTGAAGGGTCATGTGAATGCCTTCATGTTACGTTAGCAGTACATTATGCTGTAATTATTGATTGCATTTTAATTGTATCAGCCTTTGTAAAAGCATCAAAGGCACTGGGTGGAGGTTTAATGTTAGACGCTGAAGTAAACCGCTGTTGGAAAGTACTCAGAAGCTGCAGGAGGTTGACAGAACAAATATCCAACATTGTCTTCAGCATCTTATTATCTGCACCGCACCAACACAGTGCTAGATACTTCAGTACAGTTTTCAACCTCTCAATTCAAAACTCCAAGCAGCTGAAAATAAGAAACATGCTCAGGGAATGCCTGGCAAAGCTCCGTGGCCTAGGAAAGACACTTATTTGAATTAAATCCTACAACAGAGCAACCCAATCCTGGCAGCAGGCAGAACACAGTCTCAGCCAAAGGGAAAAGCTTCCTTTGCAATTAAAGTGGATCAGGACAGTGAGAAGGAGGTCAAAAGCTGAAATGTCCTCTTGTGTTCAGCTCAGATGGAGACAATTAATTAGTGCAATAAAAATCTGACACTCTGACCAGATGATTGATAGGACTATCAGTCAGCCCCTGTGCACACTGTCTTATAAATTATTGATGGCGCTTACTCTACGGGGCTCTCGAGGAGACAGTTCCTCATGAGGTTGGAGACTACAGAAGGGGATGTGCTGCTCACTGAAAGATAAAGAAACTGAAGATCAAGACAGATGCATAAGAATATAGGAACAGCCATCCTGGGTCAGATCAATGGTCCATTTAGCCCAGTATCCTGTCTCTGACAGAGGCCAATTCCAGAGCTCCAGGGGAGTGTACAGAACAGGGCAGTTGGAGTGATCCACTCTGTCTTCCCCTCTTAGCAGTCAGAGGTTTGGGGTCACCCAAAGCCTTGCGTTGTGTCCCTGACCATCTTGGCTAATAGCCATTGATGGACCAATCCTCCATGAACTTATCTAGTTCTTTTCTGAACTCAGTTATACTTTTGCCCTTCAAAACATGCTGTCAAGGTTCCCACCCCACTCTGAACTCTAGGGTACAGATGTGGGGACCTGCATGAAAGACCCCCTAAGCTTATTTCTACCAGCTTAGGTTAAAAACTTCCCCAAGGTACAAATCCTTCCTTGTCCTTGGATGGGTACTGCTGCCACCACCAAGTGAGTTAGACAAAGATTCAGGAAAAGGACCACTTGGAGTTCCTGTTTCCCTAAAATATCCCCTCAAGCCCCTTCACCCCCTTTCCTGGGGAGGCTTGAGAATAATCTACCAATCAAATAGGTAAACCAGGTGAGCACAGACCAGACCCTTGGTTTTTAGGACACTAAAAACCAGTCAGATTCTTAAAAAACAGAACTTTATTATAAAGAAAAAAACAGAAGAAACACCTCTGTAAAATCAGGATGGAAGGTCATTTTACAGGGTAATAAGATTCAAAACACAGAGGATTCCCCTCTAGGCAAAACTTTAAAGTTACAAAAAACAGGGATAAACCTCCCTCTTAGCACAGGGAAAATTCACAAGCTAAAACAAAAGATACTCTAACATGTTTCCTTGCTCTTACTTACTATTTCTGTAAATTAGATGTACCATTCAGTAGGAGCTAGATTACTTGTTCACAGAATATCAGGGTTGGAAGGAACCTCAGGAGGTCATCTGGTCCAACCCCCTGCTCAAAGCAGGACCAATCCCCAATGGCCCCCTCAAGGATTGAATTTACAACCCTGGGTTTAGCAGGCTAATGCTCAAACCACTGAGCTACCCCTCCTCCTCTCTTTTTGTCTCAGAGAGAACACACACAAAGAGACAAAGCAAAAACCTTCCCCCCACAGATTTGAAAGTATCTTCTCCCCTTATTGGTCCTTTTGGTCAGGTGCCAACCAGGTTATCTGAGCTTCTTTACCTTTTACAGGTAAAGGGATTCTGTACCTCTGGCCAAGAGGTATTTTATATTACTGCATACATAAAGGTTGTTACCCTTCGCTTTATATTTATGACACATGCCATGGCAATGAATTCCACAGGTTAATTGTGCATTGTGTGAAAAAGTATTTCTTTTTGTTTGTATTAAACCTGATGCCTATTAATTTCACAGAATGATCCCTGGTTTTTTGTATTGTGGTAAAGGGTAAATTACACTTCTCTATTCACTTTTTCCATACCACTCATGATTTTAGAGACCTCTATCATATCCCTCAAGTCGTCTCTTTTCTAAAATGAACAGCCCTAATTTTTTTAGTCTCTCCTCATTTGGAAGTCATTCCATACCCCTGATCATCTTTGTTGCCCTTCTTTTCCAGTTCCACTATATCCCTATTTGAGATAGGACGACCAGAACTGGACAAAGTATTCAAGGTGTGGGGACACCATGGATTTAGAAACTGACATTTATGATATTTTCTCTTATTTTCTATCCCTTTCCTAGAAGTTTCCAACATTTTGTTAGCCTTTTTCACTGCTGCTGCACACTGACCTGAAGTTTTCAGAGGACTATCCACGATGACTCCAAGATCTTTCTTGAATGGTAACAGCTAATTTAGAACCCATCATTATATATGTACACTTGGGATTATTTTTTCCAACATGCATTACTTTGCACTCATCAATGTGGAATTTCATCTGTCATTTTGTTGCCCAGTCACCCAGTTTTGCAACTCTTCAGTCAGCTTTGGACTTAACTATCTTGAATAATTTTGTATCATCTGCAAACTTTGCCACTTCACTGTTCACACCCTTTTCCAGATAATTAAATTACATGATGAACAGCAGAGGCCCCAGTACAGATCCTTAGAGGTCCCCGTTGTTTCCCTCTCTCCATGGTGAAAAACTGACCATTTATTTCTATCTTTTGTTTCTTATCTTTTAACCAGTTACTGATCCATGAAAAGACTTCTCTTATCCTGTGACTGCTTACTTTGCCTAAGAACCTTTAATGAGGGACCTTGTTAAAGACTTTCTGAAAATCCAAGTACACTGTATCCACTGGATCAATCATGTGCACAGGCTTGTGACACCCTCAAAGAATTCTAACAGATTGGTGAGGCACGATTTCCCTTTAAAAAAGCTCTGTTAACTCTTCTCCAAAAACTCATGTTTATGTACGTGTCTGACAATTCTGTTCTTAACTATAGTTTCAACCAATTTGCCTGGTACTGAAGATAGGCTCATTGGCCTGTAATTGCCAGGACCATCTCTGGAGCCTTTTTGAAAAATTGACGTTACATTAGCTATCCTCCAGTCATTTGGTACAGACCTTTGTTTCAGTGATAGTTACATACCACAGTTAGTAGTTCTGAAATTTCATATTTGAGTTCTTTCAGAACTCTTGGGTGAATACCATCTGGTCCTGGTGATTTATCACTGTGTAATTTATCAATTTGTTCTAAAACATCTTCTACAGGAACAGCAGTTTGGGACACTATTTCAGAATTGTCACCCAAAAAGGATAGCTCTGATGTAGGCAGGGCTGGATTATGGTTATGAGGGACCTAAGGCTAATGGGAGGGAAGTGCCTAAGTATGAATTACATATTGCAAAAAAAATTATGAAGTCATCAAACATTTATCTACACCAGGGTTGGGCAAACTACAGCCCGCGGGCTGGATCCGGCCCGTCAGTGCTTTGGATCCAGCCTGCGGGATTGCCACTCCCATGGCGCCACGGGCCCTGCACCGCTCCTGGAAGCAGCTGGCACCATGTCCCTGTGGCCCCTGGGGAAGGGGGGGGGCAGAGGGCTCCACACACTGCCCTCCTCTGCAGGCACCGCCCCCCGCAGCTCCCATTGGCCAGGAATGGGGAACCACGGCCAATGGGAGCTTTGGGAGAGGTACCGCAGGCAAGGGCAGCACCTGGAGCTCTCTGCCCCCCCCCCGCCCCTCAGGGGCTGCAGGGACGTGGTGCCAGCTGCTTTCAGGAGCAGCGCTGGGTGAGGGCAGGCAGGCAGTCTGCCTGAGCCCCGCTGCATGCTGCTGCCACCCCGATGCCGCTCCAGGTAACCCCCTGCCACACCCCGCACCCGTCCTGCACCCCAACCCCCTGCCACACCTGTCCTGTGCCCTGAGCACCCTGCACACCTCTGCATCCCAACCCCCTGCCCTGAGCCTCCAAGCCCCTGCCATGAGTCCCCTGCCAAACCCTGCACCCCTCCTGCACCCCAACCCCCTGCCCTGAGCCCCCTCCTGTACTCCGTACCCCTCCCTGCCCTGAGCCCTCTCCCACACTCCACACCCCCACCTGCACCCCAACCCTCTGCCCTTAGCCCCTCGTTTGCATGTGTAAATCAAGCAGACCTTGCTTATATTTTTCCCTTAAAGTGCTCAGAGTTTAGGGGAGGAAAGTGAATGAGATTCTGCTTATACCAGGTGTGAAAAAACAGAAGGGACCAAAATCTATTCATGTTTAAAAATCTGTTCTCTCTGAAGTCAATAAGGCTACACAGGTGTAACTGTCAGCAGGAATTGACCTGTTTTCTCATTCCCTTCTCAAATCACACACATTCCATAAAAAGAAAAGGAGTACTTGTGGCACCTTAGAGACTAACCAATTTATTTGAGCATAAGCTTTCGTGAGCTACAGCTCACTTCATCAGATGCTGTAGCTCACGAAAGCTTATGCTCAAATAAATTGGTTAGTCTCTAAGGTGCCACAAGTACTCCTTTTCTTTTTGCGAATACAGACTAACACGGCTATTACTCTGAAACACATTCCATACTTACCCAACATTTTCCACTTGGGAAAAAAGTTAGTTTGAGTTGGGGCAGAAAAATGAGGACTAACTTCAGGTTTATTTAGCTTTAAGTTTTTGGAATGAAACCCAAAAGAAGTCAAAATGTGAGGTACTTTTATGATGGATTGAACTGCTAGAGAACCAGCAAATGGACAGAACCTGCCTTTAGCCTATTCAGCCAGTCTTTCTATCATAGCCTGCTCATAAGTGGATTTAAAATCCTTGAGGGAGAGGGGAAGGAGAAACATACAACATTGTTTGTTGAGCTTCCTCCAGTGCTTTTGCAACCCCTTGAAAGTACAAAGATGTGTTGGCCTGTGGAACTAGGCTGAGCATAAGGAAAGAACTTGGTTGCCTGTTGTAATGTTGTCTAATTAAAATATAACCATGCAAATCATTATTGCTACCACTATTATATAATTGCAACGAATCTTATATAAAGTACAATACATGGACAGAAAGGATTAAACAGCTTGCAGGCTGACTGACCCAATGCCAACCTTTAAAGTCATGTTAGAAAGGTATGTGAATGGTAATTAGGGCCATTCATGGTAAATAAGCTGGAACTCTGAAGTGAAAACCTGTATTATCAGAGAATTAGAGGTGATACTAATTGTGTGCTAGAACACTGTATAAAAATGGCTTGGGGCCTGATCTTGTCATCTCAGATCTGCTTAAGCTTCATCGGGGAAGTTTGAGTAGCAAGATTGAAGTCCCAGTTCAGCTGAATATGAATTTGATATTGGACATTGGACTATAACCTATGGACTAAATTCTAAAAGAACTCTTTGAAACTACAAAGCTCACCATCTCTGCTATGTATCTGAACCTCAAGAATTGAACTCATGTCTGTATGTATATTGATCTTTTAACCATACTCTCTTTTATTTTTTAATAAATTTTAGTTTAGTTAATAAGAATTTGCTATAAGTGTGTATTTGCGTCAGATCTGGAATATTCATTAACCTGGGAGATAATGTGTCCAGTCCTTTGGGATTGGTAGAACCTTTGTTTTTATATGAAGAAATAGGGTTTTCAGAAATCTTTGTCATATTTGACTTGGGTACCTAGATGGAGGCCTGAGGCTGGGTTACTTTAAGGGAACTGTGTTGCTGGTTTCTGGACAACCAGTGAGGTAATAAAGAAGCTGTTTTGTATTGGCTCGGTAAATCTAAGTATTGTAATATCCACCAGCTTTGGGGATTATCTGCCCCATTCTTTGCAGTTCACCCTAATTGAGTGACATCAGCTGGCCCCCCCTGGAATCCCGGTCACACTTGTGCATCCCAGTACAGTAAAGTACATCAAAGAAAAAAATTGGATTTCTTTGATTTTTAGTACAATTCAATATATTATTGAACATAGTGCATCATAAATCTGAGGTCCCTCGATGGAAGGTACTGTAAAAGTTAAGGTACTGGTACCCAGAATGGGATGTTTTGTTTTGTTTTTTCTACACATGTGTGGGAATTCATTCCTTATACATGGGAGGGGCAACAGTTCTGGCTGGAGCTGGACAGAGTGTGTGCAGGTTTTGTGCAAGCTTCCCACCCTACCGCTCTGGTATTGCCTCTTCCCCCCACTACCCTGTGCCCTGCCCCCTCACAGGCACTCACCAGTTATCCAGAAATGGAACCCAGCACACATAGAAGATGACAGTGATGGGCACTAGGACCCAGCGTCCTGGAGCTTGCTGCCAGCCTCAGCAGAGGAGAGGGACAGAGGGAGCTTCTTCCCTCCCTGACAGCTAAGCAGAGCTCCGGAGAAATCGGGGGTGGGTGGAGCTGGGGGGGGAAGGGAGGGGAGTAATGCCTGCTCAAACTACACCCACTGCTGGCACAGGTTCCCATGGTAACCAGATTTTTAGTGTCTGGTCACCAGTGTGAACCGGATCCCTTGCAGTGTTGCAGCAGGCTGCCAGCTGGCTCCCGGCTGAGCTCCTTCCAAGCCATAGGTAGTTGCTTTGCTTTTCCTGCTGGCAGGAGCCCTCCAGCAGGGCTGCGTGAGCAAGCTCGCTCCCCCTCTCATCTGGCCCCGACCGCGCCCCCTGCTGGACCAGTAGGTCCTAAAAATAGGAGGGCCTAAGGCTATATAGCCTTATTAGCCTATGGGTTAATCTGGCCCTGGATGTAGGTATCTCCCTCACATCCTCTGCAGTGAAGACTGTGGAAAGAATTTATTTAGGTTCTCTGCAATGGCCTTGTCTTCCCTGCATGCTCCTTCAGCACTTTGGTCATCTTGTGGTCCCACTGCCTGTTTGGCAGGCCTCCTGCTTCTGATGTACTTTAAAAAATTCTTACTGTTAGTTTCTGTGTCTTTAGCAAGTTGCTTCTCAAATTCTTTCTTGGCCTGCCCTATTATACTTTTATATTTAGCCTGACTTCCACATTTTAAAGGATGCTTTTTTACCTCTAATGGCCTCCATAACACTTGTTTAGCCATGGGATATTCTTTTTGTCTTCTTATTGTCTTTTTTGATTTGGGAATACATTTAGTCTGAGCCTCTATTATGGTATTTTTAAATAGTCCCCAGGCTGCTTATGTGCATTTAATGCTTATGAACAGCTCTTTTTTTCTGTCTAACAAGCATCCTTATTCTTGTGTAGTTCCCTTTTTTAAAAGTTAAATGTTACTATGGTGATTTTTTTTTTAGTATTATCTTCCCTTCAAGGATGTTAAATTTGATTACATCATAGCCACTGTTACCAAGCAGTTCAGCTATATTCACCCCTTGGACCAGATCCTGTACTCCATTTTGGCCTAAATCAAGAATTGCCTCTCCCCTTGTGGGTTCCAGGACTAGCTGCTCCAAGAAGCAGCAATGTATGGTGTCTAGAAGTTTTATCCCTGCATCATGCCCTGATGTGACATGTACCCAGTCAATATGAGGATAGCTGAAATCACCCATTATTATTGCGCTTTCTGCTTTTGCAGCCTCTCTAACCTCCCTTAATAGTTCACAATCAGTCACCATCCTGGGCAGGTGGCCAGTAGTATATTCCTACTCCTACACACCTCTTACTCAAGCATGGAATTTCTCTATATAAAGATTGCATGGTACACTTTGTTTAATGTAATATTTTTATCTTATTTATGCTTTCTTTAAGATATAATGCCACTTCCCTCACAGCATGCCCCACTGTGTCATTCCTATATATTTATAGTGTGGTATTACTGTGTCCCATTGATTATCTTCATTCAACCAAATGTCTGTAATGCCTATTATATCAATATTCTCATTTAATGCCAGACACTGTAATTCACCCTCCTTAATATTTGGATTTCTAGAATTTGTATATAAGCAATTTTACATTTTGTCAATATTCAGTTGCTTGCCTTCAAGTATTATATTTAAATGGGACTCTATTTCATTTGACTGTTCCTCACTAGCTCCTACCTGTACTCTACTAACTTCTTTCCTATCTTCTTTACTAGGATATAGAGTTGCAGAGCCTCATGACAGAATGTCATGAGTGTGCCAAGGGCACACAGTGCCCTGAATGCCAGAGACCCACTCCCCTTTTCAGCAGGGTACCCTAACTGCAAAAGGTCACTCTCTCAGCTTGACTGTTTCTGTACCCCCTTTCTCAGCACAGTTACTACAGGAATACAACTTTAAGGAAGGAAGTTGTCATCTTTTTAGCATGAGGCCTGGCAAAGTGACAATGTTTCTTCCTCTCTGCTCCCCGGAGCCAACTCTATGGAGTGAAATGAGAACTCAGACTCCAGAATGTCACATGGCCCCAGCCCAAAAGTACTGAAGTTATTGGAGTCTCTGCTGGTGCTCTGGATTTATAGGGCCCCTCAGGAGTCCTTGAAGGGTGTCTGACATCCCTATTAACCATCCCCTGTTCTATATGTCATGTAGATAGTTTTCCATCATGTGATGCCTAAGACTGTCATTTCTACCATCCCCACAGGCTGCTCATTTGGGATTCAGAACAGTTACTGGAACCATTCCAGGAAGAGCAAAACTGACTCTATGACCCTGGCTTGGATTAAAGATGCTGAGTGCAGAACATAGTAATTGAATTAAGGGGGTCCACAGAGCCACACACTGAGGGGAGGGGACAGGGGGCTTCCCTCTGTAGCATGCATCAGTGAGAGGGGTGACACAGGAGATTTGTCTCAGGCGATGAAATCATGCAGATGTTGCCCCTCCCTAGGTTGGTCAGTAACACTGCTCCCCCTAAGGGACCCTCCTCAAGGATTCCATTACTGGCAGCATACAGCCCACTCTGCCAGTCCCATAAGCAGGCATCAGGGGCACATCTAACTGAAACACTAGTTGGGAGAGACTGCAGAGGAATGACAGCTCTATTTTAATATTACTGAGGAGAGCCCTCTCCCCCAGCACTGGGTCAGTGGCACCCTGTACACTGAGAAATAGGAACATGGAGAACTTGGCTCCTGGTGTGGGAGCTGCCTCCCTTCATTATAAATGTGAACAGATACAGAAAACCTCTGGAAAACTACACAGCCATCAGCTGGCCACATGCCACAAGGGAGACAGACTGACACAGAAGCACAATCTCACTGAAGGTTTCACTATGAAGGAAAAAAGTGTTTACCAGCAAGTAGAGCAGGGTCCTGGGCTTCAAGAACTCAGTTATATTGCAGGCTCTGCCATCCTGTGGCAAGCACAGAAGAGAAGATGACTCAGTTTCTCCCCTTTAAATCTGTCAGGGGTGCCTAGAGCTTTGTATAGGTGCCTTTTTATTATTACTGTTGTAATTATTTTCATTAATACAAAAAAAAGGGGACGGGGGAATAGTGGGATCTGTTAACTGTTTTGCTTCTTCATGATGTAGAGAGGGCTGCAAGGCTTGTGAAAGGATTGTTCTGTTTTGTTTACATCAGAAATCCAGGGCCTGAACAGACCGGAAGACTCTATGATGACTGAAACTAGTGAAATAATGGCATCAGAAAGGCCAACAGAGGGAAACCTGCTACAACAGAGGGAAACCTAGTTGAAAGTAGAGGCAGTTTTAACCAGACTGCTTAAAACTGTTTTTTGTTAAGATCCATTTAACTCCAATGTCTACCTCAACAATTTGGAGAAAGGATATTTTTGTTCAAGATTCAATGCCCTGGCCCTTTCAGTTAAGGTAAAGGAGATCACAATACAGTGGTCCAGCAAAACTAGGGGCACCAGAGTTGACATTCTAATATTTCTAAGGTAAAAAATGAACAGGAAAAAAAACATAAAAAACCTACCACATATTTTAGACCCCCTTTATCCATAACGGGGCAAAAAGTAGTAAGCATTTTTTTAAAAAACAATCCTTTTCGGGTCACCTCTAAAGATGGACAGTTCCAAGTAGTATTAGTTAAACCAACCCTCTTTCTGAGAAGCTGGATAGAAACCCAGTGCCCATCCGACAGAGCTGTTCAGAATGGGAGCCTGTTGGCCTCACGAAAATTCAGGCTAATTATCATCTGTCTCCTGAGCTGCAACCTGAACAGATCACTAACTACTTTGTTTAAAATTAAACAGTTACATTGGAACCATGCTAATCTCTACTGTAATGGATTCTGAAAGGTTCCCAGAGTAACATCATCCCCTTGGCAGCTCTACTTCAAGGACACTTTTAGCCCAGAAGAGTCACCCCAGATTTCAAACAAAACTGTCTCCCAACAGAGCATTTAGGGATGGGCAGCTCCATACATTACAACAAACAGCTTTAAATTCTATTCTCCCTACTCCCCACATATCACCTGAGGAGATGCTCAGAATCAGGACAGAGGAGAACAGCAGTAGCTGAAAGAAGCTCATTTTGCTTCTGTGTTATATCCCTTCCCCCACGCTGTGTCTGTCTTGTCTATTTAGATGTAAACTCTCAGGACATGGATCCTCTACTACTCCGTGTTGTTTGCACAGTGCCCAGCACAATGTGGCCCCACTCTAGTTTGACACTTTGACACTATTGTAATAAACATGATTAATAATGAGAATAAATCTTGGTCACTATTTGAAAAGGCATAAGTGGTAGGGATAAACTGGAAATAAGTCTTGTTCAAACAAACCTGACCCTGATTCAAACTTTCCCCAGGAGAGACAATTACACCAGTTCTCATTTCCCAAAATTCCTGAATGTGTGTGGGAGCAACACTCTCCACTCTTCCTATGGAAGAGACATCACCGCCAAAAAATCCCTCTAAACCTTTGAGTAAAGGGTGAGGACACTACACAAGGACAGTATTTCAAGGAGCAAAGGCAATAACCAGCATCTTTGTGAGCAATTTCAATACACTGTATGGAATGGAAATAAGAGAAAGAAGAGGCTTTTCTTGGTTCTTGCTTGTTATATCCCAAGCATTTTGGGTATCAGAAGTACACCAGATTTCCAAGAAGACACAGAACAGAAATTCTGCTGGCAGGTGAAGAGGAATGTGCAAGCCCCCCCAAAAATAATGCCACATCCAGGGAAAATTAAGGGAAGAATCCTTGGTACGTGTGTATTTCAAGCCCCAGACAGTCCTTTCCAAGTACTGGACTCTTCCCTCATTTGCACTCGTGCCCTCCATTAAAGTCAATGAGCTTGCACAGGAAAACTGAGAGCAGAATTTGTTCCCAACTTGTGTATACTCACAATGAAACTACTGTTTCCGGGGGAGAGGGGGAGAAATGGTATGCGCCTATCATACTAAGGAAAGGAATTAGCGGAAGGTGTTGTACAGATAGTACACATCTGGTTTTCTATTCCAGGCTTTTCTCAATTAGGAAGAATATGACAGCCGGTGTCAAAGAGTGGGATATTTTGCCCACAGTGAGGTAGCTCTGGCACAGCCTCTTTTAGTGCACTAGAAAGGCTAGAAACAATTTCTGGAAACAATAGTCACTGCTTGATGTAAGAGGATGGATTAGATAAGACACTTCAAGCCCCTCCTTTCTCTCTCTCACTTTGCCATCAAAGCCCATTATGATGGAGCGAGAGAAATTATTTCACCAGACTGAGTTAGTCATGTTGCTTTTACCAGCTATGCTGTCATAGTATTTTAAACATAAAACCATTAATCAAAATGCTGATCAGTAGTGTGACCTAAAGAGCAATCAGTCAGCACAGGAAGGTCTCAAACACTAAGCCTGAACAGGGACTTCATTGTAAAGAGTATCTGCAGTTATCAAGAATATATACACTTAGCCCTGGTCTACACTAGGACTTTAGGTCGAATTTAGCAGCGTTAAATCAATGTAAACCTGCACCCATCCACACGATGAAGCCCTTCATTTCGACTTAAAGGGCTCTTAAAATCGATTTCCTTATTCCACCCCTGACAAGTGGATTAGCGCTTAAATTGGCCTTGCCGGGTCGAATTTGGGGTACTGTGGACACAATTCGACGGTATTGGCCTCCAGGAGCTATCCCAGAGTGCTCCATTGTGACCGCTCTGGACAGCACTCTCAACTCAGATGCACTGGCCAGGTAGACAGGAAAAGAACCGCGAACTTTTGAATCTCATTTCCTGTTTGGCCAGCGTGGCAAGCTGCAGGTGACCATGCAGAGCTCATCAGCAGAGGTGACCATGATGGAGTCCCAGAATCGCAAAAGAGCTCCAGCATGGACTGAACGGGAGGTACGGGATCTGATCGCTGTACAGGGAGAGGAATCCGTGCTATCAGAACTCCGTTCCAGTTTTCGAAATGCCAAAACCTTTGTCAAAATCTCCCAGGGCATGAAGTACAGAGGCCATAACAGGGACCCGAAGCAGTGCCACGTGAAACTTAAGGAGCTGAGGCAAGCCTACCAGAAAACCAGAGAGGCGAACGGCCGCTCCGGGTCAGAGCCCCAAACATGCCGCTTCTATGATGAGCTGCATGCCATTTTAGGGGGTTCAGCCATCACTACCCCAGCCGTGTTGTTTGACTCCTTCAATGGAGATGGAGGCAACACGGAAGCAGGTTTTGGGGACGAAGAAGATGATGATGATGATGATGAGGTTGTAGATAGCTCACAGCAAACAAGTGGAGAAACCGGTTTTCCCGACAGCCAGGAACTGTTTCGCACCCTGGACCTGGAGCCAGTACCCCCCGAACCCACCCAAGGCTGCCTCCTGGACCCGGCAGGTGGAGAAGGGACCTCCGGTGAGTGTACCTTTTAAAATACTATACATGGTTTAAAAGCAAGCATGTGAAAGGATTAATTTGCCCTGGCATTCGCGGCCCTCCTGGATGTACTCCCAAAGCCTTTGCAAAAGGTTTCTGGGGAGGGCAGCCTTATTGCGTCCTCCATGGTAGGACACTTTACCACTCCAAGCCAGTAACATGTACTCGGGAATCATTGTACAACAAAGCATTGCAGTGTATGTTTGCTGGAGTTCAAACAACATCCGTTCTTTATCTCTCTGTGTTATCCTCAGGAGAGTGAGATATCATTCATGGTCACCTGGTTGAAATAGGGTGCTTTTCTTCAGGGGACACTCAGAGGTGCCCGTTCCTGCTGGGCTGTTTGTCTGTGGCTGAACAGAAATGTTCCCTGCTGTTAGCCACGGGGAGGAAGGAGGGTTGAGGGGGTAGCCACGCGGTGGGGGGAGGCAAAATGCGACCTTGTAATGAAAGCAGATGTGCTATGTATGTAATGTTAACAGCAAGGTTTACCCTGAAAGAGTGTAGCCACTGTTTTATAAAATGTGTCTTTTTAAATATCGCTGTCCCTTTTTTTTTCTCCACCAGCTGCATGTGTTTCAATGATCACAGGATCTTCTCCTTCCCAGAGGCTAGTGAAGATTAGAAAGAAAAAAAAACGCACTAGTGATGAAATGTTCTCTGAGCTCATGCTGTCCTCCCACACTGACAGAGCACAGATGAATGCGTGGAGGCAAATAATGTCAGAGTGCAGGAAAGCACAAAATGACCAGGAGGAGAGGTGGCAGGCTGAAGAGAGTAAGTGGTGGGCTGAAGACAGGGCTGAAGCTCAAATGTGGTGGCAGCGTGATGAGAGGAGGCAGGATTCAATGCTGAGGCTGCTGGAGGATCAAACCAGTATGCTCCAGTGTATGGTTGAGCTGCAGCAAAGGCAGCTGGAGCACAGACTGCCACTACAGCCCCTGTGTAACCAACCGCCCTCCTCCCCAAGTTCCATAGCCTCCACACCCAGATGCCCAAGAACGCGGTGGGGGGGCCTCCGGCCAACCAGCCACTCCACCACAGAGGATTGCCCAAAAAACAGAAGGCTGGCATTCAATAAATTTTAAAGTTGTAAACTTTTAAAGTGCTGTGTGGCATTTTCCTTCCCTCCTCCACCACCCCTCCTGGGCTACCTTGGTAGTCATCCCCCTATTTGTGTGATGAATGAATAAAGAATGCATGAATGTGAAGCAACAATGACTTTATTGCCTCTGCAAGCGGTGATCGAAGGGAGGAGGGGAGGATGGTTAGCTTACAGGGAAGTACAGTGAACCAAGGGGCGGGGGGTTTCATCAAGGAGAAACAAACAGAACTTTCACACCGTAGCCTGGCCAGTCATGAAACTGGTTTTCAAAGCTTCTCTGATGCATACCGCGCCCTCCTGTGCTCTTCTAACCGTCCTGGTGTCTGGCTGCGCGTAACCAGCAGCCAGGCGATTTGCCTCAACCTCCCACCCCACCATAAACGTCTCCCCCTTACTCTCACAGATATTGTGGAGCACACAGCAAGCAGTAATAACAGTGGGAATATTGGTTTCGCTGAGGTCTAAGCGAGTCAGTAAACTGCGCCAGCGCACCTTTAAACGTCCAAATGCACATTCTACCACCATTCTGCACTTGCTCAGCCTGTAGTTGAACAGGTCCTGACTACTGTCCAGGCTGCCTGTGTACGGCTTCATGAGCCATGGCATTAAGGGGTAGGCTGGGTCCCCAAGGATAACTACAGGCATTTCAACATCCCCAACAGTTATTTTCTGGTCTGGGAATAAAGTCCCTTCCTGCAGCTTTTGAAACAGACCAGAGTTCCTGAAGATGCGAGCGTTGTGTACCTTTCCCGGCCATCCCACGTTGATGTTGGTGAAACGTCCCTTGTGATCCACCAGAGCTTGCAGCACTATTGAAAAGTACCCCTTGCGGTTTATGTACTCGCCGGCTTGGTGCTCCGGTGCCAAGATAGGGATATGGGTTCCATCTATGGCCCCACCACAGCTAGGGAATCCCATTGCAGCAAAGCCATCCACTATGACCTGCACATTTCCCAGGGTCACTACCCTTGATATCAGCAGATCTTTGATTGCGTGGGCTACTTGCATCACAGCAGCCTCCACAGTAGATTTGCCCACTCCAAATTGATTCCCAACTGACCGGTAGCTGTCTGGTGTTGCAAGCTTCCACAGGGCTATCGCCACTCGCTTCTCAACTGTGAGGGCTGTTCTCATCTTGGTATTCATGAGCTTCAGGGCAGGGGAAAGCAAGTCACAAAGTTCCATGAAAGTGCCCTTACGCATGCGAAAGTTTCGCAGCCACTGGGAATCATCCCAGACCTGCAACACTATGCGGTCCCACCAGTCTGTGCTTGTTTCCCGAGCCCAGAATCGGCGTTCCACACCATGAACCTGCCCCATTAGCACCATGATGCATGCATTGGCAGGGCCCATGCTTTCAGAGAAATCTGCGTCCATGTCCTGATCACTCACGTGACCGCGCTGACGTCGCCTCCTTGCCCGGTATCGCTCTGCCAGGTTCTGGTGCTGCATATACTGCTGGATAATGCATGTGGTGTTTAATGTGCTCCTAGTTGCCAAAGTGAGCTGAGCGGCCTCCATGCTTGCCTTGGTATGGCGTCCGCACAGAAAAAAGGCACGGAACGATTGTCTGCCGTTGCTCTGATGGAGAGAGGGGCGACTGATGACATGGCTTACAGGGTTGGCTTACAGGGAATTAAAATCAACAAAGGGGGTGGCTTTACATCAATGAGTATTTCAGGCAGGACTTCACGGAGGGTTCCAATAAGAAATGGTGCACCTAAGTAATTGTTCTTATTGGAACAAGCAGGTTGGTCTGGCCTCTGATTGATACATGGCTAGATTTACCTCGCTGCACCTTCTCTGTGAGTGACTGCAGTGTGACCTAGAGGAATGAGTCCCCTAGACGGGGGAGGGGGGTAAGCAAATGAGTACAAAACAAATCTGGTCTATTTCTTGTTTTGATCCACTCCATCTATCTTTTACATCTTTGGCTGGCAGCAGACGGTGCAGAAGGACTGCAAGCCATCCACATCTCATGGCTGCTCAGCAGAAGATGGTACAATAGGACTGCTAGCCATCCTCATCTCTTGCCTGCCCGGCAGAAGATGGTACAATAGGACTGCTAGCAATCCGTATCGCCTGCCTGCTCACCATGAGATGGTTCAATAGGATTGACTGCAGGACTAAAGAGAATGACCTGGTCAAGTCACTTCTAATGTAGTCCCTGCACCCATGTCTGCCCAGGCGCTCCTGGCGGACGTGGCCAGGAGCACCTCGGACATGACGATGACAGCTACCAGTCCTATTGCACCGTCTGCTGCCACAAGGCAATGAGCTGCTGCTGTGTAGCAATGCAGTACCACGTCTGCCAGCACCCAGGAGACATACGGTGACAGTTACCTGAGCGGGC
Source organism: Natator depressus (assembly GCF_965152275.1). Lineage (NCBI taxonomy): Eukaryota > Metazoa > Chordata > Testudines > Cheloniidae > Natator > Natator depressus. The sequence continues at coordinate 435,590 of NC_134241.1, forward strand.
TCCATGCTTGCCGTGGTATGGCATCTGCACAGGTAACTCAAGAAAAAAGGCGCGAAACGATTGTCTGCTGCTGCTTTCATGGAGGGAGGGAGGGAATGGGGGCCTGACGATATATACCCAGAACCACCCGCGACAATGTTTTAGCCCCATCAAGCATTGGGATCTCAACCCAGAATTCCAATGGGCAGCAGAGACTGCGGGAACTGTGGGATAGCTACCCACAGTGCAACACTCCGGAAGTTGACGCTTGCCTCGGTACTGTGGAAGCACTCTGCCGAGTTAATGCACTTAATGCACTTAGAGCATTTTCTGTGGGGACACACACACTCGAATATATAAAACCGATTTCTAAAAAACCGACTTCTATAAATTCGACCTAATTTCGTAGTGTAGACATACCCTTGTTCTAAGGTCCAGAAGGAGGTGAAAGGCAGGCCAGTTGAAAGTCTTTGGATAAAGATAAAAAGGGAAAAAATAGAGGTGATGCCATGATAGGGGTCTACTGTAGACCACCCAGTCAGGAAGAAGAGATGGATGAGGCATTTACAGAACAAATAACAGAAATATCCAGAACATAAAAGCTAGTAGTAATGATGGACTAAAAATCCAGACATCTGTTGCAAAAGTAATATGGCAAAACACAAATTTTCCAAAAAGTTCTTTGAATTTGTTGGGGACGCTCTGTTTCAGAAAGTGGAGGAAGTAACCAGGGAGATAGCCATTTTAGACTTGATTCTGACCAACAGGAAGGAATGGGCTGTGAATCTGAAGGTGGAAGGCAATTTGGGCGAAAGTGATCATGAAATGATAAGATTTAATGAGTCTAAGGAAAGGAAGGCGTGAGAACAGCAGAATGAGGACAATGGAGTTTAAAAAAAGCCGACTTTAAAAATCACGGACAACTCAGCTAAAGTCCCATGGGAAGAAAATGTAAGAGATGAAGGAGTTCAGGATACCTGGCAGCTTCTCAAGGAGACAATATTAAAGGCACAACTGCAAACTATCCTAAAAGACAGGAAGAATAGTAATAAGCCAACTTGGCTCTATCAGGAGCTCTTTAATTACCTGAAAATCAAAAACGAATCCTACAAAAAGTGGAAACACAGACGAATAGCTGAGGAGGAGCACAAAAGAATAGCACAAGCATGTAGGGACAAAATCAGAAAGGCTAAGGCACAAAATGAGTTACATCTAGCAAGGGACATAAAAGGAAGTAAGATAACGTTTTTTAAACACATTAAGAGCAAGAGAAAGACGAAGCAAAGTGTAGGTACTCTACATATGGAGAAAGGAGAGCTAACAACTCATGACAACAAGGAGGCTGAGGTATTTAACGCCCAATTTGCTTCAGTCTTCACTAAAAAGGCTAATGGTCACCAGATACTAAATACCATTAATATTAACAACAAGGGTGAAAAAACGCAAGCCAAAATAAAGAAAGAATAGATTAGAAAATATTTAGATAAGTTAAATATATGCACATCAGCAGGGCTGGATGAAATTCATCCTAGCATACTTTAGGAACTAGCTGAAGCAATCTCAGAACCATTAGAAATTATCTTCAAGAACTCACAGAGGATGCGTGAGGTCCCAGAGGACTGGAGTTAGGCAAACATAGCACCTATCTTCAAAAAGGGGAACAAAGAGGACCTGGGAAATTATGGACCAGTCAGCCTAACTTCTTCTTAGAACAGCACCTTGAAAGATAGTGGAACAAATTATTAAACAATCAATTTGAAAGCACCAAGATAACAGTGCTGTATAAAACAGCCAGCGTGGATTTGTCAAGAACAAATCATGCCAAATTTCTTTCTATATGAGGGTTACTGGCTTAATGATTAGGGGGGAGCAGTAGATGTGATATATCTTGACTTTAGCAAGGCTTGTGACACAGTCCTCCATGACATTCTCATAAGCAAACTAGGAAAATGTGGACTAGTTGAAATTACTATAAGGTGGATGCTCAACTGGTTGAAAAACCATACTCAAAGAATAGTCAGCTTCTCAAGGTACCATTCACCACCTGAGAACTGGGGGGACTACATTGGCATTCTAGCCATGCCCATAGAATAGTATATGAGTACATAAGGGTCATGGCACTAATTCACCAATTCTCAAATAGCTGATGGTCTCTCAGGAATTGTTGCCAAGTTGCTAGCATAGGTTGGAACAGACCCTAGACTGCTCTAGCCTACTCCAGGGCACACTTCAGTGCATTAACCATAAGACTATCCTTCCTCTCATTAGATAATAACAGGGTTAATCTCTTTTGGGAGGCTTTTAATTGTATAAATATTAACTAATCCTCACATATTCGTGTAGTATCACAAATCCTCCAAATAATGTTCTCATTTTACAGCTAGAGGACACTGAAACAGAAAGGTTAAATGATTTGCCTTAGGCCACAGTATGAGTCTGTCTCAGAGGCGAGATAAGACCTCAGGCATTCCTGCCTCTTAGGCCTGTGTTCTCACCACTAGATCATACCTTTCTATAAAACAAGGAGAGGACTAGTATGGAGTGACACAAAGGGCATAACTATGAGTATTGGATGAAATTAAGCAAAGGACAATATAGTTTGAATATCAGGAAACATTGCTAACAGTAAATTCTATAAGTGCATTAAAGGATCTGAGAAAGGAAGTGACAAAGCTCCATCACTCAGCACATTTTAAATGTGACTGGACAAAGCCCAGAGAGTATATTGCTGCAACAGTTCTTCACTGGCCTGGGAAAGGATTGGTCTTTTGTATCTTTAACTTCTATGGTAGTAATTTTTGGCATTCAAGAGCATAAGAACGGCCATACTGGGTCAGACCAAAGCTCCATCCAGCCCAGTATCCTGTCTTCCAACAGTGGGCAATGCCAGGTGCCCCAGAGGGAATGAACAGAACAGGGAATCATCAAGTGATCCATCCCCTGTCGCTCATTCCCAGCTTCTGGCAAACAGAGGCTAGGGACACCATCCCTGCCCATCCTGGCTGATAGCCATTGATGGACCGATCCTCCATGAATTTATCTAGTTCTTTTTTGAACCCTGTTATAATCTTGGCCTTCACAACATCCTCTGGCAAAGAGTTCCACAGGTTGACTGTGCGTTGTGTGAAGAAATATTTACTTTTGTTTGTTTTAAACCTGCTGCCTATTAATTTCATTTGGTGACCCCTAGTTCTTGTGTTATGAGAGGAGTAAATAACACTTCCCTATTTACTTTCTCCACACCAGTCATGATTTTATAGACCTCTATCACATCCCCCCTTAGTCATCTCTTTTTCAAGCTGAAAAGTCCTAGTCTTATTAATCTCTGCTCACATGGAAGCCATTTCATACCACTAATCATTTCTGTTGCCCTTGTCTGAAGCTTTTCCAATTCCAATAGATCTTTTTTGAGATGGGGAGATCACATCTGCATGCAGTATTCAAGATGTGGGCATACCATGACTTTATATAGAGGCAATATGATATTTTCTGTTTTATTATCTATCCCTTTCTTAATGATTCCCAACATTCTGTTTGCTTTTTTGGCTGCCGCTGCACATTGAGTGGATGTTTTCAGAGAACTATCCACTGTGTCTCCTAGACCTCTTTCTTGAGTGAAACAGCTAATTTAGATCCCATCGTTTTATATGTATAGTTGGGATTATGTTTTCCAGTGTGCATTACTTTGCATTTATCAACACTGAATTTCATCTGCCAATTTGCTGCCCAGTTATCGAGTTTTGTGAGATCCCTTTGTAGCTCTTTGCAGTCTGCCTGGGACTTAACTATCTTGAGTAGGTTTGTATCATCTGCAAAATTTGCCATCTCACTGTTTACCCCTTTTTCCAGATCATTTATGAATATATTGAATGGGACTGGTCCCAGTACAGACCCCTGGGGAACACCACTATTTACCTCTCTCTACTCTGAAAACTGACCATTTATACCTACCTTAGTTTCCTACCTTTTAACCAGTTACCAGTCCATGAGAAGACCTTCCCTCTTATCCCATGACAGCTTACTTTGCTTAAGAGCCTTTGGTGTGGCATCTTGTCAAAGGCTTTCTGAAAATCTAAGTACACTATATCCATTGTCCACATGCTTGTTTACCCTCTCAAAGAATTCTAGTAGATTGGTGAGGCATGATTTCCCTTTACAAACACCATGTTGACTCTTTCCCAACAAATTATGTTCATCTATGTGTCTGACAATTCTGTTCTTTACATAGTTTCAAACAGTTTGCCCAGTACTGAAGTCAGGATTATTGGCCTCTAATTGCCGGGATCACCTCTGGAGCCCTTTTTAAAACTTGGTGTCACATTAGCTATTCTCCAGGCATTTGGTACAGAAACAGATTTACATAATAGATTACAAACTACAGTTAGTAGTTTTGCAATTTCACATGTGAGTTCCTTCAGACCTCTTGGGTGAATACTATCTGGTCCTGGTGACTTATTACTGTTTAGTCTATCAATTTCTTCCAAAACCTCCTCTAATGACATCTTAGCCCTGGTCTACACTGGTGGGGGGGTCAACATTAGATACACAACTTCAGCTATGCGAATAGCGTAGCTGAAGTCGGTGTATCGTACGTTGACTTACCTGACCATGAGGACGGTGGTGAGTCGAATGCTGTTGCTCCCCTGTCGACTCCGCTTCCGCCTCTCATGAGCTGGAGTTCCGGAGTCAACGGGGAGCGCATCCGGGGATCAATTTATCGCGTCTAGACGAGACGCAATAAATTGATCCCTGATAGATCGATCACTACCCGCCAATCCGGCAGGTAGTGAAGACCTGCCCTTAATCTGAGACAGTTCTTCAAATTTGTCATCTACAAAGTATGGCGCAGGTTTGGGAATCTTCCTCACATCCTCAGCCATGAAGACCAATGCAGAGAATTCATTTAGTTTCTCCACAATGGCCTTATTGTCTTGGAGTGCTACTTTAGCATCTCGATTGTCCAGTGGCACCACTGGGTGTTTACCAGGCTTCCTGCTTCTCATGTACTTAAACATTTTTTGCTATTACTTTTTGAGTCTTTGGCTAGCTGTTCTTTTTACACGTCACTTGCCAGAGTTTATGCTGCTTTCTATTTTCCTCACTAGGATTTAATTTCCACTTTTTAAAGGATGCCTTTTTGCCTCTCACGTCTTCTTTTACTTACTTCTTCTTGTTTAGCTGTGGTGGCACTTTTTTGGTTCTCTTACTTTTTTTTTTTTAATTTGGGATATACATTTAAGTTGAGTCTCTATTGTGGTGTCTTTAAAAAGTTTCCATGCAGCTTGCAGGGATTTCACTTCTGGCACTGTATCTTTTAATTTCTGTTTAACTAACTTCCTCATTTTTGTGTAGTTCCCTTTTCTGAAATTAAATGCTACCATATTGGGCTGCTGTGGTGTTTTCCCCAACACAGGGATGTTAAATTTAATTATATTATGGTCACTATTACCAAGCAGTCCAGCTTTATTCACCTCTTGGACAAGATCCTATGCTCTACTTAGGACCAAATCAAAAATTGCCTCTCCTCTTGTGGGTTCCAGAACTAGCTGCTCCAAGAAGCAGTCATTTAAAGTGTCAAGAAACTTTATCTCTGCATCCTTTCCTGAGGTGACATGTACCCAGTCAATATGGGGATAATTTAAATTCCCCATTTTTACTGAGGTTTTTTTTACAGCCTCTCTAATCTCCCTGAGCATTTCACAGTCACTATCACCATCCTGGTCAGGTGGTGTATTCTTATTATTCAAGCAAGGAATTACTATCCATAGAGATTCTATGGTACAGTTTGGTTCTCTTAAGATTTGTACTTCATTTGACTCTAATCTCTCTTTCACATATAGTGCCACTCCCCCACCAGCACGCCCTGTTCTGTCCTATATTTCGTACCCTGATATTACTGTGTCCCATTGATTATCCTCATTCCACCAAGTTTCTGTGTAGCCTATTATATCAATATCCTCATTTAATATGAGGCACTCTAGCTCACCCATCTTATTATTTAGACTTCTAGCATTTGTAAATAAGCACTTTAAAAACTTGTCACTTTTTAACTGTCTGCCATTACATGATGTAATTGAATGGGGCTCTTTTTTGTTTGATTGTTTCTCATCAGATCCTACCCGTATTTTGTCATCTTCCAGCCTCTCCTCCTTACTAGGACATAGAGAATCTCCATTAATAGATCCTCCGCTAAGGGATGTCTCTGTCCAAACCACATGGTCCTCCACACCTCTCGGCTTTCCTCCAGCCCTTAGTTTAAAAACTGCTCTATGACCTTTTTAATTTTAAGTGGAGCAATCTGGTTCCATTTTGGTTAGGTGGAGCCCATCCTTCCTGTATAGGCTCCCCCTCTCCCAAAAGCTTCCCCAGTTCCTAATAAATCTAAACCCCTCCTCCCTACACCATCGTCTCATCCACGCATTGAGACCCTGCAGTTCTGCCTGTTTAACTGGCCCTGAGTGTGGAACTGGAAGCATTTCAGAGAATGCTAACATGGAGATCCTGGACTTCAACCTCTTACCTAGCAGCCTAAATTTGGCCTCCAGGACCTCTCTCCTATCCTCCCTGTGTCATTGGTACCTTCATGTACCACAACCACTGGTCTACCGCACAACACATAAGTCTATCTAGAGGTCTTGAAAGATCCGCAACCTTCACACCAGGCAGGCAAGTCACTGTGCGGTTCTCCGGGTCATCGCAAACCCAGCTCTCTGTTTCTAATGATCGAATCCCCCATAACTATTACCTATCTCTTCCTAATAACTGAATTCCCTCCCCTGGCAAGGTATCCTCAGTATGAGAGGTGTGACAAGTTCCTCCTCTACCTTGGTAGGTCTTGCGCTTATTGGCAGATTTGCTCGCCTTGGAGCTTCATGGCAGCCCTCAGTTTGGCCGTTTTTCTGAACCCACAGTCCAGGCCGACTCCTCCTGTGTCTGACCAGGAGTTGGGAGGTTTGGGGGGAACCCGGGCCCGCCCTCTACTCCGGGTTCCAGCCCAGGGCCCTGTGGAATGCAGCTGTCTAGAGTTCTTCCTGGAACAGCTGTGCAACAGCTACAACTCCCTGGGCTACTTCTCCATGGCCTCCTCCCAACCCCTTCTTTATTCTCACCATGGGACCTTCCTCCTGCTGCCTGATAATGCTTGTACACCTCAGTCCTCCAACAGTCTGCGTTCTCACTCTCAGCTCCTAGTGCCTCTTGCTCCCAGCTCCTCACAAGCTGAAGTGAGCTCCTTTTTAAAACCCAGGTGCCCTGATTAGCCTGCCTTAATTGATTCTAGCAGCTTCTTGATTGGCTACAGGTGTTCTAATCAGTCTGTCTTAATTGTCTCCAGAAGGTTCTTGATTGTTCTGGAACCTTCCCTGTTACCTTACCCAGGAAAAAGGGACCTACTTAACCTGGGGCTAATATATCTGCCTTCTATTACTCTTCTGTAGCCATCTGGCCCGACCCTGTCACAGAGGATACCACAACGTCATCTGGAAGGAGGGTCCCAACTATGGGAACGTTTCCCTCTGCTCCAGTTGGATGTTCTCCTTCCCTGAGACTTTCATTCTCCTCAACGGCACAGAGAATGTCAGATTGGGGGTAGGACCATTCCTGGAAAGTCTCATCTATGTACCTTTCTGTCTCCCTTGGCTCCTCCAGTTCAGCCACACTGGTCTCCCAAAGCCCGTACAGGGTCTCTGTGGGCCAGAAGCTCCTTGCACTGAATGTACACATACGCCACTTGCCCACAGGGTAGGTAATCATACATGCTGCATTGGGTGCAATAAACTGGATAGCATACACTCTGTGGCTGACTTCTGCCTGCATTCTCTTTTTACTCCTGCTTGTTCCTTTGTTGATGTTTTGCTTTTATCAGGGGTATGTTTAGCCTTAAGTTTAAAGAACGTTTAAACTCCCAGACTCCCTCTCTAAACTCCCTCGCAAAACTCCCTTGTTCCCTAGCTCCTCTGATCGCTTAGGAGCAGGCTTTTTAAAGCCCTGGTCTTCCTGAGTAGCCCCGCCTCCTGGTTAAGGGTTGATGGGTGTTAAAGGGTTTAGGGATCAAAGCCTCATTAAGAAGCTCTTAGGCTCGCCTAGCAGGCTGCTAGGCTCAGCGCACGATCCCCCAAACAAACACACCACACAGTATATTTCAGTCAAGCAGCAAGCACACCACAAACAACAAACTTACCCCAAGAGTCACCCCTTCTTCACCTGGAGAACTCCCTTGCAAAGTTGCTCATGTTCAAACATTTAAGTTTCAGTCCTTTCTGGATTACAGTCTGCCCTTCCCAAAAGCAACAGGTTGTCAATGATCTAAAGTAAAGAAATAATAGAGCCTGTGTTGCTAATACGAAGTAGTGAGGTCATATCTCCACCACAGCAGGTCAAAGGATTGCAGAATAAACAAGGCAAAAGACAAGAGAACTTGAAAGTAAAATCACCAATGTGAAGAGGAGGATCAGGGAAAGAGAGGAAGGAAGATGAGGAAGACTGGGGAGGGAGAGGAAGGACATGTACATTTACTCTGTGATTTTGTTTTCTTGCTTTACTTGTGCAAACCTGAGAAGCAAGTAAGTTTAGAATATGTAAAGCAAAAATTCACGGGGGGACATTTTAGCTAATGGGGACCTTAACTCCTTGGAATGTATACTGTTCAGTAACAACCACCCAGAGCTGGGAACAGAACCCAGGAATCCTGACTCCCAGTCCTTGTAATTCATAACTGGGTAATATTTTTCCCTATACAAGCAGGTATGAATTGACACACTAGCAACAGTGAGCCGACAGAATATCCCAGTACTGCAAATTCCTGATGGCTGGAGAAAAGGTCTTTCAGTGCACCGGAAACATCTGTTTTTAATTGTAGATAATAGTTTTGCCCAATTTCCAATTCTTAAAAATAAAAGAATAAAATAATAATTAAAAATCTGGGGACTGGAGGGCTCAGGGCTCAGTAATGAATACAAAGACGTTTACCTCTAAGTTACCCCCTTCTAGCCTGACCAAGATTGGAGCTGACTGAAAACTGTTCCCATGCCTGCCTGGTTGCCTGTGGTATGTGAAAGAAATCTCAACCTGATTCTAATGGAGAGATGTTCATATCATAAGAGACACTGCCCTACCAGCACTGATTGATCCCCTTCTTGGCAGTCTCAGCAGAGAGTCCAAGGACCAAATGGTCCATGGAGAATGACCACAAAGAGGTTCAATCCGGTCAGGCATGAAGCACAAGGCAGCCTAGCCAGGAATACGAGCCCCCATTCTCTACCTGTCCTGGGCATGAAGAGAGGAAGTAAGTGACAGGGAGACAAAAATTCACTTTGAAAAAAATAAAAGTACATCCCTAACAAGATCCTCCACATAGGGAGCAAACTGGTTTGGACAGAAACACCAACCAAAATGTAGGAAACATTTCACAATACTGAAACTGAGGGAAACGAGTGGTGAGCCTCCAGCAAGGGGCTCTTATTCAGCTGAATGCATATGTCAGTTAATTAGAGGAAAAGGTTATATCATTAGTGGCCAAATCGATACAAAAAAGATTAAGAGCCTTGGACAGCAAGCTCCTATGCTTTCCAGCAAGCACCCGGGGCTGTATGTAGCTAAAACTCAATACACATTAATGGGCTATCGCTGTAGACTTGAATTGGGATGTCTTCTTGAAATACTTTAATTGGACTCTCTCTACCATTATCAATGCTAAACAAGATGTCAGATTTAGGCAGAATCTCTCCCAAATGGGACTGGCAGCCCAGAATCTGAAAAAAACAAAAAACAAAAACCCACATTAACTTCCATTACAAAAATTGCTTCCTTTCTGATGATATTAATCATCTTGTTCCCATAGAGCCACAAGCCTGAGTGACTGAGGAGTGTGCTTGGGTACAGATGTCATGTGCCCTCTTCTGACTTGCTACCCCCTCTCCCCAAATCCCCAGCTGTGCCCCTGTACCTCAAGTCTGATGGGCCGTGCCCCCTACAAGTCCAGTCCTGGGTTTTGTCTGAACCCAGAATCTGCAAGTCATGCTAGATTGCAAATCTTTTACCTTAGATTTAGCTCCTCTGAAAGGAACACAAATCAGACTATAGAACCTACTTGAAATCAGCAGGCCAATAAGTGGAAAATGCCCCAATCGATAACATCCATAACTGGTTTGATATCTGACACTGCAATATTGTGTGAGGCAGCACAGCGGTTCTGACAACATAGAGCTTTATCTAAAACATTTCCCATCATATATATTCAATGTAAAACTGCACTAGAGAGAATCATAGAATCATAGAATATCAGGGTTGGAAGGGACCTCAGGAGGTCATCTAGTCCAACCCCCTGCTCAAAGCAGGACCGATCCCCGACTAAATCATCCCAGCCAGGGCTTTGACAAGCCTGACCTTAAAAACTTCTAGGGAAGGAGATTCCACCACCTCCCTAGGTAACGCATTCCAGTGTTTCACCACCCTCATAGTGAAAAAGTTTTTCCTAATATCCAACCTAAATCTCCCCCACTGCAACTTGAGACCATTACTCCTTGTTCTGTCATCTTCTACCACTGAGAACAGTCTAGAGCCATCCTCTTTGGAACCCCCTTTCAGGTAGTTGAAAGCAGCTATCAAATCCCCCCTCATTCTTCTCTTCTGAAGACTAAACATCCCCAGTTCCCTCAGCCTCTCCTCATAAGTCATGTGTTCCAGTCCCCTAATCATTTTTGTTGCCCTCGCTGGACTCCTTCCAATTTTTCCACATCCTTCTTGTAGTGTGGGGCCCAAAACTGGACACAGTACTCCAGATGAGGCCTCACCAATGTTGAATAGAGGGGAACGATCACGTCCCTCGATCTGCTGGCAATGCCCCTACTTATACATCCCAAAATGCCATTGGCCTTCTTGGCAACAAGGGCACACTGTTGACTCATATCCAGCTTCTCGTCCACTGTAACCCCTAGGTCCTTTCCTGCAGAACTGCTGCCAAGCCATTCGGTCCCTAGTCTGTAGCGGTGCATTGGATTCTTCCGTTCTAAGTGCAGCACTCTGCACTTGTCCTTGTTGAATCTCATCAGATTTCTTTTGGCCCAATCCTCCAATTCGTCTAGGTCCCTCTGTATCCTATCCCTACCCTCCAGCGTATCTACCTCTCCTCCCAGTTTAGTGTCATCTGCAAACTTGCTGAGGGTGCAATCCACACCATCCTCCAGATAATTTATGAAGATATTGAACAAAACCGGCCCCAGGACCGACCCCTGGGGCACTCCACTTGATACCGGCTGCCAACTAGACATGGAGCCATTGATCACTACCCGTTGAGCCCGACGATCTAGCCAGCTTTCTATCCACCTTATAGTCCATTCATCCAGCCCATACTTCTTTAACTTGCTGGCAAGAATACTGTGGGAGACCGTGTCAAAAGCTTTGCTAAAGTCAAGGAACAACACGTCCACTGCTTTCCCTTCATCCATAGAGCCAGTTTTCTCGTCATAGAAGGCAATTAGATTAGTAAGGCATGACTTGCCCTTGGTGAATCCATGCTGACTGTTCCTGATCACTTTCCTCTCCTCTAAGTGCTTCAGAATGGATTCCTCGAGGACCTGCTCCATGATTTTTCCAGGGACTGAGGTGAGGCTGACTGGCCTGTAGTTCCCGGGATCCTCCTTCTTCCCTTTTTTAAAGATGGGCACTACATTAGCCTTTTTCCAGTCATCTGGGACCTCCCCCAATCGCCATGAGTTTTCAAAGATAATGGCCAATGGCTCTGCAATCACATCCGCCAACTCCTTTAGCACTCTCGGATGCAGCGCATCCGGCCCCATGGACTTGTGCTCGTCCAGCTTTTCTAAATAGTTCCGAACCGCTTCTTTCTCCACAGAGAGACTTCCCCAGGTCTGTCACCTGGTCAGGAAGGCATAACTGACCTTATACTTGTAATGCACACACACAAGGGGGCTGAATTAAAGTTGCACGGGCAACATTCATTCTGGTATATCCGAACTTGAGAGTGTTTGACTTTGCAACCTTTCATTCCTTTTTAATCCTTAACTTTGTATTTTCTAATTTTTTAGGGTTTAGTTTATTTATGAGAGCAATCTTAACTAACATTAAATGAAGTTTGTTGTTTGTGAATTTCCCTATTTTTTAAAAAGAAAGAAAATATTTTATATATGTGTTATTTAAATAATAAAGCACTTACACATTTGTTGTCTTCAGTGTATATTGTATTGCCATTGTTATCTTTGGAAAGCTCCACATTTTACCAACCAGTGTCACATTGACCAATATATTGAAAATAATTAAATTAAACTGTAGCAAAATAAATAATGTTTAATGCAACCATAGGTGACGACTCCATGGGTGCCCTGGGGCTGGAGCACCCACGGGAAAAAAATGGTGGGTGCTGAGCACCCACCGGCAAACCCTCTATCAGCTCCCCCTCACCCCTAGCTCCTCCCACCTGTCGGCGGGCCCCATGGACCAGGGCCTCCTCCTCCTTCCCCATGCCTCCCACCCGCTGCAATCAGCTATTTCGTGGCATGCAGGGAGGCTGGGTGGGAGGGGGAGGAGCAAGAACGCGACGTGCTCAGAGGAAGGGGTGGAGCAGGGATGGGAAGAGGTGGGGTGGGGGTGGGGCCTTGGGGGAAGGGGTCAAGCACCCCCCGGCAGTTTGAAAAGTCGGCGCCTGTGAATGCAACTTCAGTTTTAGTGGACCTTCTAAGTGCCTTATACATATATTTTAACTGGGTAACAGAAAACTGAGTAGGGACTCATATCTATAATTTCCCACATTATTTTAAATACTCATAAAGCCATAGCCGCCAATCTGTAATCATATAAACAATATACATGGGAAAGGGCTGTAAAATTGTTTCTTATGTTCATGTAATCCTTTTTCAGGAAAATAACAAAAAATAGCCTTTGAAAAGAAACAGTGTAATTTACCACAGTACAAACCCAAAGGAGCACAGGAGGAGCTTATCAACACAGCCTGCTTTTATTACAGCTCCTTCTGTGACCCTTCTTTTTCATAATGTTAGTGTAGTCTGAGGTAAATCAGTTATCAAAAGCAGCCATTACCAGGACAATCAGCAACAGGGACACTCCCCAGATATTCAAATGAACAGGATGGCATGGGTGATGAGTGGCTGATTACACCTGATGTCATGATGTTACAGCTCAGGCAGCACATGAGCACTGAGAGGGAAACTATCAGGCTTTTCCTGTGTTCCAGTTTTCCCAAATTTCCTAAAACATCAGCAACATACAAATTTACACTGAAGATCATTACACACACACATAGTAATTAGTGACTGGACTTTAGTTCAAGTTTCCTAAGTCATGTTTACAAAAAAGGGTTAAAAGAAAGATCAGACACTGAGCTACAGACTTTGTAAAACAGAAAATTCTGATTCAACCCTAGCTATGGTTTCACTACTGCGAGGATGGGCCTGGGGAAATAGGATGAACGGTTTACAGAAAATATGGAAAATTAAAAGAAACAGACCTCCTAATGGTAAAAACTCAGACCAGAGGAGATGGAAAGAAAGGTAAGTCCATCATAAGATCAGAGAAGGTAGAAAGGAACATATGAAGGGTCAACTTAGGTATCTGGGGAAGAAAAACATTAAAAAATAATCTCTAGAAATCGGAATATTTTCTTTCCTTTTCAAAATTACAAAATAATTAACACAATTTAGAGAACAAATCTCTTTAAATAAGCAGAAGATTCCCAACACAAGTGCTCAACAATGCTTGCTGCACAGCATTATCACAGAAAAAAAATAATTAAACTGCAAAAAAAATTACAGCCTGGTTCAGGAATAAACTGACATTTACTCAGCATATAGAAGCATTTTATTACTGTGTAAACTGGAAGGTATTGCTCAATTAACCCCTAGCTGCTCCCATCTTTAAAAATGATGCCCTTGGAAAATGCAAGGCAAAGATCAGCTTCTCCACACACAATTCCTCTTGAATATCAAGTGCAGAGTGGTCCTGCAGTCCAATCACACAGAAGCACAAGCCTCTATCCACCCATCCAGCAGCACCTTTGGCCACTCTCCATCTGGTGAAAGTATGTGACAAACTACAATTGTGGGTCCCTAGTTACAGCTTGATAGGTAGGGATAACCTTATTACATCTGCACTGTGGCATTACCAGCTACAACATCAAGGTAGTGCCATGCTTCTCAGTGCCTGTGCTGTCATATACAAGACTGTGGCATGCAGCAAGGGAAGGAACTAGTCTCTACACATGGCTCTGCTGTTAGGAAACACTCAAAACCAAATGCATTCATTAAAATAAATCGATAAAAACAAAAAAACACACATAAACAAATCTACACATTCCATATGGCTCATCCAAAACTTGCTGCTTTTGCCAGTCACACCATACTGGAACATAAACCATATAAATTAGCATAAAATTAACTCAAACATCTGTTCTTCCAATGCAACCAGAGTTTAGCTTGCTTTAAACCAACGTTATATGCCCTTTAATGCTGTATACTTGAGAAACATGAAGCCATTGTTTTTCCCTGCAGTAATTCATACAAACTCATATAGTGCTTTCTGAAATAGAAGAGCTATACATTGTATTTTGCATTACCTTCCTGTTTAAATTAAAAAGAACTGGAGTACTTGTGGCACCTTAGAGACTAACAAATTTATTTGAGCATAAGCTTTCGTGAGCTAGAGCTCACTTCAATGCATCCGATGAAGTGAGCTGTAGCTCACAAAAGCTTATGCTTGAATAAATTGGTTAGTCGCTAAGGTGCCACAAGTACTCCTTTTCTTTTTGCGAATACAGACTAACACGGCTGCTACTCTGAAACCAGTTTAATTAAATGTTCCTTGGATAAATCTTGTATTTACATACTTGTGACATGCTGCTAGTTCTGACTGTTCCATTTATAAACTGACTGGATTCAGTCCAATCATCTCTAGTTAATGTACCTGCCACTCACAGAGAGCTCAGACTCTTGGGAGCTTTGCTATTTGGGACCTTATATTTGCTACGGTTATTAATTGTGTATGTCTCTAGAATTGAATTATTTAGATTAAGTAAGTATCCGCACAGCTCTTTTGGCCCTGAGAATAGCCAAGACGTTGATGGGGTACAGAACATCAAAATCACCTAAACTGAAATAGGAAGGATCTCAATTTATTTATGTAAAGAGGCAAAAATAAAATCTTTGGATTTAATTTTGGCACATGATTCTCAGACAGAAAGGACTGATTTGGGTGCAGAGTCTTGTTACATATCTTGCTATGAGATATCCAAAGGCAACAGTAACTATTGTATCTAGGAAGTGCATAAAAGCATAAAGTGCGTCATATGTTGTTTTTCAGGGCAATGACAATTTCTAATAAAATATGATGAGGTATTTATCAGTAAGCCATGTTTCCATGATGGTTATTCTGTATATTCTGTTATATTATTACATTCCAGCATCCAGATTGTTGTTCCTAGGAGCGTCTACATTTTTGTTGTGCCTTTCCACCCCCTCAGTGCTTATTTACAGGTTTCAGAGTAACAGCCGAGTTAGTCTGTATTCACAAAAAGAAAAGGAGTACTTGTGGCACCTTAGAGACTAACCAATTTATTTGAGTATAAGCTTCCGTGAGCTACAGCTCACTTCATCGGATGCATACTGTGGAAAGTGTAGAAGATCTTTTTATACACACAAAGCATGAAAAAATACCTCCCCCCACCCCACTCTCCTGCTGGTAATAGCTTATCTAAAGTGATCACTCTCCTTACAATGAGTATGATAATCAAGTTGGGCCATTTCCAGCACAAATCCAGGTTTTCTCCCCCCCACACACACACACACAAACCCACTCTCCTGCTGGTAATAGCTTATCTAAAGTGACCACTCTCCTTACAATGTGTATGATAATCAAGGTGGGCCATTTCCAGCACAAATGGATTTGTGCTGGAAATGGCCCAACTTGATTATCATACACATTGTAAGGAGAGTGGTCACTTTAGATAAGCTATTACCAGCAGGAGAGTGGGGTGGGGGGAGGTATTTTTTCATGCTTTGTGTGTATAAAAAGATCTTCTACACTTTCCACAGTATGCATCCGATGAAGTGAGCTGTAGCTCACGAAAGCTTATGCTCAGATAAATTGGTTAGTCTCTAAGGTGCCACAAGTACTCCTTTTCTTTTAGTGCTTATTTAGTTATTCTGGCACATAGTGATTGTGAGAAAGTAAAATTATTTATTTCTACCCAAAGTAGGATATTTACAATTTTGGGGAGTTTAAAATTTCATCCATAATGTTGCATTAAAATAACTTTTTACATTGTTTTTTCTTGCTTTTTGAAAAAGAGGAGGAAAAACACTGGCATGTTTATTTGCATGTATGGTTCACCGGAGCCTCAAGCCCTTGGGACTTCTAGAAAGATGAAAGGGAATCACTCAAGATCAAACATTCTAAAAACAAGTGCATTAATAATTTAAATAATTTCAGCTACATATATTTCAGTGGATGTGTATTTGACACACCACAGATCTGCACTGGGGCTTTAAGGGATGTAAACCTTATGCTTCAGGACTTAACCTAACCTCTAACTATTGAGGATTAGGAGGAAACTTCCCTGAAGCAGTGTCACAGGGTAGCTGACCCCTGAGGATAGACTAAGCCCAGCTCCCTGGATCAGAGCAGATTAGCCCCATCCAGCCAATTAAAGCAAGCGGGGCTACTCTTCATAGAATCATAGAATCATAGAATATCAGGGTTGGAAGGGACCCCAGAAGGTCATCTAGTCCAACCCCCTGCTCAAAGCAGGACCAATTCCCAGTTAAATCATCCCAGCCAGGGCTTTGTCAAGCCTGACCTTAAAAACCTCTAAGGAAGGAGATTCTACCACCTCCCTAGGTAACGCATTCCTTACCTTGGGCCTATAAAGGGCTGCTAGGGGACAACTGGGGGACAGGAACTGAGAGAGACGGTGCCCTGAGGAGGGGAAGCCACACTGAAGTGGAGCTAGCACCTGTGGTGGGTCACTGAAGCAAGGGGCTGGAGCTCAGGGAAACGGCTGCGGCTGCTGCTCCAAGAAGGGAGCAGAGCTGACTGAAATTGGGAAAGTGCAAGGAGCAGAAGTGCCAGAGACCCCTGGAAAGGGTGGCCCTGAAGCCTGAGGCTAAGGAAGGAGTTAAAAGACTGTTTTTCTGTTTGTTTTCTAACCTCTATAAGACAATAAACCCCCTTGTAAAGACTGAGCGTGGTGGTGCATGCTTTGGAGCCAGCGAGAAGCATGGCCTGGTGACAGGCCGGTTACCCCATAACTGCTACTGTGAGTTTTTTTGCACTTTCTTCTTCTATATGGTGATGGCCATTTTGACACTATATAAAAAGAAAGATGACCATGTTTGTTTTACACTAAAGTATAATGACTGAAGCACAATTGTGATAAATCATATACAAAGTATGCTTTGCAAGGTATCATTGGAAAAGTTATGATCTGTTGTATTTTATGATTGTATATGAAGTTATGAATCTTTGCTATGTGTTTGTATCCTTAACACATTGTGTTCCTGTGTAACACCCACAAGACAGATTTACATCAAGACCAGTCAGTCAAGTTGATAGGCCATGAAGACAACGAAATCTTCCAGTGGGCCCCTCTCGAGGACGCCTCAGAGAGTATATGGACAATGGAGGCCCAGTGACTCAGCATGGCACATAGAACATGTGATCCCTGACTCCATGTTTGAGACAGTAACTTTGTTACAAACTGGCAGATTTAACATCAGTGCAATTATTCTATCTACAAACCCTGAAATCAACTGTAATGTATATGTTTCAGAGTAACAGCCGTGTTAGTCTGTATTCGCAAAAAGAAAAGGAGGACTTGTGGCACCTTAGAGACTAACCAATTTATTTGAGCATGAGCTTTCGTGAGCTACAGCTCACTTCATCGGATGCATACTGTGGAATCCGATGAAGTGAGCTGTAGCTCACGAAAGCTCATGCTCAAATAAATTGGTTAGTCTCTAAGGTGCCACAAGTCCTCCTTTTCTTTTTGTAATGTATATGATTCACTTTAATCATTTAATAAATCTCTTCCTTTTATTATATTAATAAACCTTTAGTTTTTCCTCTACTAAAGGACTGGCTACCAACATGGTTCTGGGGTAAGATCTGAAGTATATTCTGAGCTGGGGTGGCAGTCTGGTTCATTCCAACTGGAAGAACCTAATATATGTGATTTTTTATTTTAATAATAATTTATCACAGAAATCTGGTTTGTCTGGTGGTGCATGAGGGGCAGAGGGCCTGAAGGAGACTATCTGTGGCTTCATAACTAGTATAGTATTTTGGAAGCACACATTTGTTACTGGCTTGGTGAAGTCTCATAATAGAATACACCACCAGTCTGGAGTTTATGCCATTTATTCTGGCAGTCTGATCTAAGATTGGCGCTCTTAACTGTGTCCCATACCAGGCAGCGTGACAGACATCACCAGAGACAGGATTCTGGGCTAGATGGTCCTCAGGTCTGATGAAGAGAGCAATGTCGATGATCACTGTAATGACAGTAGGTAATGTGCATGATATGATTTTGTAACATTTATAACTTCATCTTCCTCAGAATATCCTAATACTTTATCCTACTGTATGCAGTGTTGTTGTAGCCATGTTGGTCCCAGGATATTAGCGAGGACACAGTAGTTGAGGTAATATCTTTTATTGGACCAACTTCTGTGGGTGAGCGAGACAAGTTTTTGAGTTTACAGAGAGTTCTTCTTCGGGTCTGGGACACTAACTCAGAGTGTCACTGCTAAATACAAGGTGGGACCGATAGGCAGCACTGTCTAACCTTGAAAGCTCGTCTCTCTCACCCACAGAAGCTGGTCCACTAAAAGATATTGCCTCATACACCTTGTCTCTCTAATACTTATTCTACTCTATCACTTAATGAGGGCAGTGAGGGTTTAGGAGCCAGGTGTATGTGACAGTCTAAACTACTGCATTTGCCAGCCTGACACTACACCCCATATTCATCCTAGTAATATTATTATAATTATGGCATAATTGTGATGCATTTTTTACAAGATGGGCCATATAAGGTGTGTCACTGGAAAAGTTATTTGCTGAATATGATTATCCTATTTATATGCATGTATCATGTTTGTATCTGAAGTTATGAATATTGACCATGTGTCTGTATTTCACATGTAGTCACACCTGGGTGACACCCACTAGGTAAAATGCTTCCAGTCTAGATAGCCAGCTGTGAAGGGCCTATTCAAGGAAATGGACCATTAGGAAGAACAATAGGCCTTAGGAGAAGCTTATCCCCCACTTGGTGAGCCTTCCTGAGAAAGCTCCAGACACCCTGTAAGTAATGGCTGCTATGAGTCAGCAAGGTATGCAAGGGCATGTGACCATGCCACATGACACGGAACTTCATCTTGTATACCAGTGTTTTTCCACAAACTGAGTTTGGGACAAAGGGTTCCCGCCATATGCTAAAGCTATATAGGCAGTGAGTGACATCCTCGGTTGTTCTTCGCTCCCCACACAGGAGGATTCCTGGAAACACCTGAGGAACAAAGGCTGAACTGGGGGAACTGCTACACCCAGGCTGAAGGGATTTCTAGCGTGTGTAAGGAAACTGGGGATCCCAAGCTGCAAAACAAGTAAAGTTTGTGCCCTGACAATCTGCTTGTATCATCAGACAGGGTGAGAGACTGCTAATTCATATCCAATCTATCTAACATGTTAATCTTAGTTTGCATTTTTGTTTATTTGCTAAGTAATCTGTTTTGATCTGTTTGCTACCACTTAAAATCTATCTTTTTGTAATTAATGAACTTATTTTATGTTTTAATCTAAACCAGTAAGTTTGGAGTGAAGTACTTGGGAATCTTAGCTCAGGTGGCTGTTGCATTTCCTCTCCACATTTAGGGAAAGTGAACTCTATGACCTTACGCTGTATAGTATAATTTTGGGTTTATACTCTAGTGGGGAGGTGCATGATGAGGAGCTGGGGGTTATCTTGGCTGTAGCCTCTCCATTGTTGGTTCATGCAGCGTCTGGTCAGAGAGCCTGCATATAACTGCAGTTGACCCTACCTGGGTGAATCCTGGTGGAAGTGTAGGACTGGGAGCGGGTCTGAAAATTGTCACAGCAGCACAGTGTGAGAGGGAGCCCAGGCTGGTGAATCAGAGGGCTCAGGGGTACCCCAGTTCCAGGTGTGTGGGTGGAACCAGTCACAACCACTTTTATGAGTCTATGATAAATTTTGTTCAAAATGGGCCTTGTGAGGTATCATTTGAAATGTCATAATCTGCTGAACATTATTGTTCTGGTAAAATATGTGTATTAACATTGTATGTGAAGTTATAAATTCTGCTGTTATAACATGCTTCAAGATTAAGAAAAGCAGGCCCAAACCAGTTTTCAGAGACAAAGACACATTGACACCTAGCCAGGTGTTAAAGAGCTATCATCCGCTTAAGCAGCCATTCTCCAGCAACGGGAACATGCAAATAAGAAACTTACATTTAATCACAGATACAGTTTAACCCTCATGTCCACAAGAGACTATTTGTCGCCTGCACACCAGCGGGCGTATAATCCTCCAGGGCGGGGGGGGAATGGTATAAGAATGGAGGAGACACACAGCACAAAGGACCTCTCTCCTCCATCTTTGCTCATGATATCAATGACTCTCAAAGAACTGAGCTAAGGGTAAGGGGTCCCAGGCTGAAAGGAGGCCCAGGCTGTGAAATTTACTGCAGCATACGGTGAGACAAAACCTTTTGATTTTAAGTTCACGTACCTTGTTAAGTTAGGTAGTAGCATGCTGTGACTGGAATCCCAGGGAAGCCAGCTGAGATCACTCAATTAGGATGGACTGCAAAGAATGGGGTAGGCAATCCCCAAAGCTTGTGGATGTTCTAATACTTAGATTTATCAAGCCAGCTCAAAACAGCTTCTATTATACCTCACTGCTTACTCAGAAGTCAACAACACAGTTGGAATCATAGAATATCAGGGTTGGAAGGGACCTCAGGAGGTCATCTAGTCCAACCCCCTGCTCAAAGCAGGACCAATCCCCAACTAAATCATCCCAGCCAGGGCTTTGTCAAGCCTGACCTTAAAAATATCTAAGGAAGGAGATTCCACCACCTACCTAGGTAACGCATTCCAGTGTTTCACCACCCTCCTAGTGAAAAAGTTTTTCCTAATATCCAACCTAAACCTCCCCCACTGCAACTTGAGACCATTACTCCTTGTTCTGTCATCAGCTACCACTGAGAACAGTCTAGAGCCATCCTCTTTGGAACCCCCTTTCAGGTAGTTGAAAGCAGCTATCAAATCCCCCCTCACTCTTCTCTTCCGCAGACTAAACATCCCCAGTTCCCTCAGCCTCTCCTCATAAGTCATGTGTTCCAGTCCCCTAATCATTTTTGTTGCCCTCCGCTGGACTCTTTCCAATTTTTCCACATCCTTCTTGTAGTGTGGGGCCCAAAACTGGACATAGTACTCCAGATGAGGCCTCACCAATGTCGAATAGAGGGGAACGATCACGTCCCTCGATCTGCTGGCAATGCCTCTACTTATACATCACAAAATGCCATTGGCCTTCTTGGCAACAAGGGCACACTGTTGACTCATATCCAGCTTCCGTCCACTGTAACCCCTAGGTCCTTTTCTGCAAAACTGCTGCCGAGCCATTCGGTCCCTAGTTTGTAGCGGTGCATGGGATTCTTCCGTCCTAAGTGCAGGACTCTGCACTTGTCCTTGTTGAACCTCATCAGATGTCTTTTGGCCCAATTCTCTAATTTGTCTAGGTCCCTCTGTATCCTATCCCTACCCTCCAGCGTATCTACCTCTCCTCCCAGGTTAGTGTCATCTGCAAACTTGCTGAGGGTGCAATCCACACCATCCTCCAGATCATTTATGAAGATATTGAACAAAACCAGCCCGAGGACCGACCCCTGGGGCACTCCACTTGATACCGGCTGCCAACTAGACATGGAGCCATTGATCACTACCCATTGATCACTACCCGTTGAGCCTGACAATCTAGCCAACTTTCTATCCACCTTATAGTCCATTCATCCAGCCCATACTTCTTTAACTTGCTGACAAGAATATTGTGGGAGACCGTGTCAAAACTTTGCTAAAGTCAAGGAACAACACGTCCACCGCTTTCCCCTCATCCATAGAGCCAGTTATCTCATCATAGAAGGCAATTAGATTAGTCAGGTATTAGTCATTCTTTAAAATGCAGCCAGCTCTCCTGGACTCCTTTCTCCCTCATGTTATTCTCCCAGGGGATCCTGCCCATCAGTTCCCTGAGGGAGTCAAAGTCTGCTTTTCTGAAGTCCAGGGTCCGTATTCTGCTGCTCTCCTTTCTTCCCTGTGTCAGGATCCTGAACTTGACCATCTCATGGTCACTGCCTCCCAGCTTCCCATCCACTTTAGCTTCCCCTACTAATTCTTCCCGGTTTGTGAGCAGCAGGTCAAGAAGAGCTCTGCCCCTAGTTGGTTCCTCCAGCACTTGCACCAGGAAATTGTCCCTTACACTTTCCAAAAACTTCCTGGATTGTCTGTGCACCGCTGTATTGCTCTCCCAGCAGATATCAGGGTGATTGAAGTCTCCCATGAGAACCAGGGCCTGCGATCTAGTAACTTCTGTAAGTTGCTGGTAGAAAGCCTCGTCCACCTCATCCCCCTGGTCCGGTGGTCTATAGCAGACTCCCACCACGACATCACCCTTGTTGCTCACACTTCTAAACTTAATCCAGAGACACTCAGGTTTTTCTGCAGTTTCATACTTGAGCTCTGAGCAGTCGTACTGCTCTCTTACATACAATGCAACTCCCCCACCTTTTCTGCCCTGCCTGTCCTTCCTGAACAGTTTATATCCATGCATGACAGTACTCCAGTCGTGTGAGTTATCCCACCAAGTCTCTGTTATTCCAATCACATCATAATTCCTTGACTGTGCCAGGACTTCCAGTTCTCCCTGCTTGTTTCCCAGGCTTCTTGCATTTGTGTATAGGCACTTGAGATAACTCGCTGATCGTCCCTCTTTCTCAGTATGAGGCAGGAGCCCTGCCCTCTCGCGTGCTCCTGCTCGTGCTTCCTCCCGGTATCCCACTTCCCCACTTACCTCAGGGCTTTGGTCTCCTTCCCCCGGTGAACCTAGTTTAAAGCCCTCCTCACTAGGTTAGCCAGCCTGCTAGGTATCCAAGCCAAAAATGATGAAGATTACTGAAAATCTTATTCATCATATAAAAAAGGTTCTACCAATCCCAAAGGATCGGAAACATTACCTCCCAGGTTAATGAATATTCCAGATCTTACCCAAATACACGCTTACAGATTATTCTTATTAAATAAACTAAAATTTATTAAAAAAGAAAAGAGAAAGAGCATGATTAAAAGAACAGTATACACACAGACATGAGTCAACCTTGAGATTCAGATTCAAATCGCAGAGACGGAGAGCTTTGTAGATGCAAAGTGTTCTTTCAGAAACAGTCCGTAGGTTATAGTCCAATGTTTGTATTCAGGGTGGCCCAGTCAGGACTGGGATCTCAGTCCTTATGGCATAGGCTTCCCCTGCATGAAGCCTCAAGCAGAACTGAGATAAACAGAATCAGGACCCAAGCCATTTTTTAATACAGTTTCAGGCCTTCTTTGACAGCTTGGAGTCCCTCGCTGAACAATAGGCACCCTTTTCCTAAGCATCGCTGGTAATTATCCACACAGATTAACATAAGGCAGTTGCCTGTTTTTCCACCATTCGCAGACGATTTGCTATACATTTCAAAGAGGGATGAGTACAGCGATATCCTATGTTTACAGTTCATTTAAATGTTAAGGTGTTCTTTTGATCTCTGAATTAACAGAATACAGCGCAGACCAGGACATTGTTGACCACGACCAATGTATATGTAAATACACAAAAACACAAACATTATCTCCCCATATGTTTTTAAGGGTTGAATTTGAGTCATTGATCCTGCAGGATGCTTAACCCTTTCTGGTCATGCATCACACTTGCGTTTTACCCTTTTATTTTCTTTTGTAACCAATCCTGACTTTTATGCATCATAACTTGTAACCACTTAAGATCTATCTTTCTGTAGTTAATAAACTTATCTTATTGT
Source organism: Natator depressus (assembly GCF_965152275.1). NCBI lineage: Eukaryota > Metazoa > Chordata > Testudines > Cheloniidae > Natator > Natator depressus. The sequence continues at coordinate 459,691 of NC_134241.1, forward strand.
TTTATCTTAACCAGTAAGTGACAGATCAGAGTACTGATGTATTTATCTGGGAGTGAATTTGCATGCTGTAGGCTGTGTGAGTAGACCAGGAGTGGATGCTCTGACAGAAAAGCAGTGTAAAAGACACCGCAGGCTAGAGAATTAAGGGGAAACCGCTGTTCAACGGTCCAGACTGTACCCTGGGGAATGTCACAAAGTGACACATGGAGCATTTTAATGACAGGCTCAATACTTATCGTAAGCCATGCTTAGAAAATGCAGCTAGCAGGTAGTCATGTGGACATGGGACTTTACTTTCCTGTAGGGCATGCATGTTCTTTTCTGTTTAGCAACTTCAGCCTCTTTTGTTCCTTTAGGTTCAAAAGAGCTAGTAAAGGCCTGTCTACACTTAGTGCTGCAGCAGTGCAGCTGCTCTACTGTAGCGCTGAGTGAAGATGTTACCTATGGCAAAGGGGGAGCACCCCAAGAGGCAGTAGCTATGGCGGTAGGAGAAGCCCTCCCCTTTTCCACACCCGAGTGACAGAGTTATACAGACATAAGTTGGTAATGTAGACCAAGTTTAAGGGCTGCAGATTTAGAAGGCTCTGTTAAATCTTTTAAGCTGCATCAATTTGCATGAATTCCTGCCTACTATTTAGTTAATTGTGGGAATATTCTAACAGAATCTTTTTAATTCTCAAGTGAGATAGATGTGCTTTATTTCTTTTTCATTCTGAAGCACACTGAAATTACCAGCCTTGTCTGCATTTGTCTCAAAGTAGGGATTAGTTTCTTTCCAAGGAAATCTGCACATTCTTATCCGCCAGCAATGCATACAGAGAGAACTCAGTAGAGTTAGCAATGGAGATAGTGAAGGGATGCAGTGGAGATGGATTAGGAAAAAAGAAGTTCTGCTATAGCATTCAGCAGAAATTTCCTTCTCATATGAACAGAACACAGGCTACAGTATTCACCCTCAGGAAATTCTCTTTTACTCCTTTTTTCTTAATCAAATTAACTTTTGTTAGGGTGAACAAAATATTAATCACGTGGAGAAAAAAACTCAGATAATCCCGCAAGTGGTATTTGACTCCTATGCCAGCTCTGATTTTTACAATTAGGGATAGAAAGACATAGCTCTTCTGTCATGGTGAAACTGCCAACAGTTCCCTTGCTTCCTCTGGGACCCAGAAGATGTTTGCATGGTATCCTCAGTTAGGCTGGATAAAATATTGTCTCTTCCAGAAACAAGAGAGGAGTCTAGGAATCTTAAATTGGAGTCTCTAAGTGACCCAGTAACAGTGCAATACCGCGCACATAGGATCTAAATCTTTTAAGAACATAAATGACCATACTGGGTCAGACCAATGGTCCATCTAAAGCAGCATCAACACAATCAAGTAAAATTTAGTACTAAATCAGAGTCTTTGTCCTGTTTTGACTTTAAGGCATCATCTGGTCATCAGTATGTTGTATGTATGAACCGCTGGTGTGTCTAATTTACATTGTAAGCTCCTTAGGGGACAAACTGTTCTCTGGGTTTGGTGCAACACTCAGTAAACTAAAAATAAAATAAAAAAGGCACCTGGCCCTTGCTTCGCTCATCAGATTTAAAGGTTTGTGCTCTTATCAGATTCCAGAAGGTCAAGAAGTTTATTTTATTCCAAAGTAGTTTTAACAGGAATCATTTTGCCCAGTGAAATGATAGATTTCCAGAGGGTACTGATAGCAAATGTTTAAGGACTGTCAAATACCAATGTTGCCAGTACGTGTCCTCTGAAATAGACAGATTACAAACTAGCTTCCCTTCTCAGACTATAACGAGTTGTAATTTAGATTGTCCTCAAAACAAAATGCACTGTATCAGGCCAGAAAGCCCCAGAGGAGGTGAATGTAATCAAACAAGGTGCGTATGGCTCATTACACTGCTGGTCATGGAGATCAGCAGGCTTCTCAATCAACCTACACAGAGGGAAACCAGAACACTAATGACTTCAGCACCGCAGGAACCATGGAACCCCTTAATAGCCCTGTACCTTTATCTTGTTTCTATTTTCTGATATAAATAGTTCTACCTTGTGTTCCTCTCTCCATCCTCTCCAGGGAAGCACTGCTGTGGAGAGGCCCAGCACAACAGGTACTCTTGCTCAAGAGGGGAACTCACAGCAGGTTTCTATTTTCTTTTTTCCTCAAGTTCTAATAATTTACAGTGTTTATTTTATTCCTGCTGAACTGCACAGAGAATATACACCAACACAGCTGATTATTAGAAGAATACTAGAGATATACTGCTTTTTATTTTGAACAGGTCAAGTTATCCTCTTTTGCCATTAAAAAGATCCCTTTGGAAGTTCTTGTAACAAAACATCATTCCCATTTTCCTAATAGTGGTATGATTTTCAGAGCTGTTAAGCAACCCCAGCTCCCACTGTAGTTGATATGAGCTGCAGGTACCTTTGAAAATCAAACCATAAAACTAGTGCTCATAATGATACACAAGTCTGCCATGAAACCTGCTAATGGCATGCCAGTCACACAAAGTGATATCGTCCAGCTGTCCCAGATGATAATTTAAATCACTGGGGGAGAAGGGTGGAGGGGAGAAATATAATTGCACAGGGTCTGGACACTGCAAATACTAATAGTGCCCTTCAAAGGAATTTAAGAAAATTCTTGCTACTTTAGAAATCTGTGTGGACTTGCCCAGTGGCCATCCTCTGAGGCAGTCACAGTATTCATAGAATCATAGAATATCAGGGTTGGAAGGGACCTCAGGAGGTCATCTAGTCCAACCCCCTGCTCAAAGCAGGACCGATCCCCGACTAAATCATCCCAGCCAGGGCTTTGTCAAGCCTGACCTTAAAAACTTCTAGGGAAGGAGATTCCACCACCTCCCTAGGTAACGCATTCCAGTGTTTCATCACCCTCATAGTGAAAAAGTTTTTCCTAATATCCAACCTAAATCTCCCCCACTGCAACTTGAGACCATTACTCCTTGTTCTGTCATCTGCTACCACTGAGACCAGTCTAGAGCCATCCTCTTTGGAACCCCCTTTCAGGTAGTTGAAAGCAGCTATCAAATCCCCCCTCACTCTTCTCTTCCGCAGACTAAACATCCCCAGTTCCCTCAGCCTCTCCTCATAAGTCATGTGTTCCAGTCCCCTAATCATTTTTGTTGCCCTCCGCTGGACTCTTTCCAATTTTTCCACATTCTTCTTGTAGCGTGGGGCCCAAAATTGGACACAGTACTCCAGATGAGGCCTCACCAATGTCGAATAGAGGGGAATGATCACATCCCTCGATCTGCTGGCAATGCCCCTACTTATACATCCCAAAATGCCATTGGCCTTCTTGGCAACAAGGGCACACTGTTGACTCATATCCAACTTCTCATCCACTGTAACCCCTAGGTCCTTTTCTGCAGAACTGCTGCCGAGCCGTTCGGTCCCTAGTTTGTAGCGGTGCATGGGATTCTTCCGTCCTAAGTGCAGGACTCTGCACTTGTCCTTGTTGAACCTCATCAGATTTCTTTTGGCCCAATCCTCCAATTTGTCTAGGTCCCTCTGTATGCTATCCCTACCCTCCAGCGTATCTACCACTCCTCCCAGTTTAGTGTCATCTGCAAACTTGCTGAGGGTGCAATCCACACCATCCTCCAGATAATTTATGAAGAAATTGAACAAAACCGGCCCCAGGACCGACCCCTGGGGCACTCCACTTGATACCAGCTGCCAACTAGACATGGAGCCATTGATCACTACCCGTTGAGCCCAACAATCTAGCCAGCTTTCTATCCACCTATTAGCAGCTTCAAGGGCGCTACTCGATCGCCATGTTCAGTTCCTGTGACGTCACGACACATCAGTAACTCCTGCTGCAAGTAAGACACACCAGTATGGAAAGTGCTGTGCCATTACACCAGCTGCCAAACCTCATGGTAGCTACTTACAGACATCAGCCCTATACGTTGGCTTCAGCCTAATTTTTTCTGCATTGGCGTCCAGAAGTGTAACGGGGTGCTCTAGGTATGATCCAACAGAGCTTTTGCCTCTCTAATGTCTATTACCCAGCCCAGATTTCCCTTCTGATGAAAGTTAGTTTAATTCCCTTGGACAAAGACCAAGATTGTCCAGCTGCACTGACATTCTAGGCAGCCTGGGCATAGAGGGACAAGCAGAGGGCATGACAGTACCACTAAGATCCAGCAATGTGAGACCACTATATTGGACTGTTTTAACGGTGATGTTTAGTTTTCCGAAAAGAAGACTGAGGATGGACCTGAGAGGGCTGATACAAAGGGGATGGTGAGCAACTGTTCTCCATGTTCACAGAAGGTACAACAAGAAGTAAAAGGCCTAATCTGCAGCAAGGGAGATTTAGGTTAGATATTAGGAAAAACTTTCTAACTGTAAGGGTAGTTAAGCTCTGGAATAAGCTTTTAAGGCAGGTTGTGGCATCCCCGTCATCTGAGGTTTTTAAGAACAGGCTGGACAAATACCTGCCAGGGATGGTCTATGTTTACTTGGTCCTGTCTCAGCTCAAGGTACTGGACTAGATGGCCTCTTAAGGTCCCTTCCAGACCTCCATTTCTATAATTCTATGGTTTTTGGTGGCAAAATGCTGAGCAAACAGAGCCCACTGAGACTGTCCTCGGGAAGCTAGTCTGTCCGTTTCTTGGACTGAGCACCCATGATAAATGGTGATGATGGTAACAAAGTCTTTTTGGCTAGTTCACTCACCTCAGATATTTAAATGGAATAATTTAGATATGGTAAGTACCCTTGTATTGCATGACTCATGGGTCCCCAGAGGCAGCTCCTATGGCACTTCTGTCTCAGTACATTAACTATATCACTCACCTCACCAGGGAGCAGTTTGGAATCAAACAGAAAAGATTTATAATATTGATGACATGTAAAAAGCCTCCCATGAAGTCATAATGCTGTAATGCTGAAGTCATAGACAGGCCACTGGCTGCCTGTAGTTAAGTGCTGAAAGTGGAATAGTAGAAACTAACAGGATCCAAGATAGAGACAGAGGAAGAGCCACCTAAGCTGCAGTGAATCAGGACAGTGATGAACTCATGAGCCCTTGATGAAGTTGCCATTGTTTCTATTGCAAGTAAAAGAAATGTTTTAATCAGCATCTTCTTAACACAGGATTTAGCCTTCACATGTTCCCCTTTCCTCTTCTGTATACATTCTGTGTATGAACAACCTTTCTAAAACAACTGTTCTGCCTTCTCTCCTATCTCCATATGTGCTGGAATGCTTTCTGGTTATCTAAACCCGGAGTCTGTGTTCTAGAACAATGATGAGATGGCAAAATTACTTGCATTGTCTTAGCTGAATACAGAGTCTTGAACACTTCATTAACAGCCAACTTTACAGTTATCAACAGTTGTAACACCTTAAAAAGCCTTAAACACAAACTTATTAAAATTTGGACCTTTATTACATACACTGAAGGAGGAAAGCACTCTGTGTTTGCTGTCTGATCCTGCACTATTCACAGATCAGTGTATGCATAGTTGTAGTTCTCCTTATTTTCAGCTACAGTGGAGTGGTAGTTATAAATCTGAAGGACATGTTTGTGCCTTGAGTGCCAGGGCCAGTGTTAATTAAGTTTTCCATCGAGTCCAAAAGTTACTGGTAGGAGGTTTCTGGATATTTTGCTCCATAAATGTTGTGCAAAAATTGTTTTTGTTGCTTACACAGAGTCATTAAAGTCTAGTGTGCCTGCTACTAATTATAATGACTATTTCTGGTATAGTGCTATTCACCTGTAGATCTCAAAATGTGTCACAATCTTTAAGGTAGGGCATTATTTTACAGATGGGGAACTGAGGCACTGAAGCTAAGTGACTTGCCCAAGGTCATACAGGAAGTTCATAGCAGAGAATGGAATTGAATCTAGGCCTCCCCACAGCCTAGGACAGCACCCTAATAACTGGACTATCCTTCCTGCTCTGTTGTTCATGCATCAGAGCTGGAAGGACCTGAGGATTACAGTGGATGAAAATCTGGATATGAGTCGGCAGTGTACCCTTGTTGCCAAGAAGGCCAACGGCATATTGGGCTGTATTAGTAGGAGCATTGCCAGCAGATTGAGGGAAGTGATTATTACCCTCTATTCAGCACTGGTGAGGCCACACCTGGAGTATTGTGTCCAGTTTTGGTCTCCCCCACTACAGAAGGGATGAGGACAAACTGGAGAGAGTCCAGCGGAGGCACATGACTTACGAGGAAAGGCTGAGGGAACTGGGGTTATTTAGTCTGCAGAAGAGAAGAGTGAGGGGGGACTTGATAGCAGCCTTCAACTACCTGGAGGGGGGTTCCAAAGAGGATGGAGCTAGGCTGTTCTCAGTGGTGGCAGATGACAGAACAAGAAGCAATGGTCTCAAGTTGCAGTGGGGGAGGTCTAGGTTGGATACTATGGAAAAACTATTTCACTAGGAAGGTGGTGAAGCACTGGAATGGATTCCTAGGGAGGTGGTAGAATCTCCATCCTTAGAGGTTTTTAAGGCCCGGCTTGACAAAGCCCTGGCTGGGATGATTTAGTTGGTGTTGGTCCTGCTTTGAGCAGGGGATTGGACTAGATGACCTCCTGAGGTCTCTTCTAACCCTAATATTCTATGATCTCTTAGTCTCTCTGCTTTTCTTCAAGCATGCAGTCCTTCCATTCCCTGCTCTCTCAATCAGCAGCCTCTGAGGACTGGAGAAGTTCTGAAAACATATCCTCCTTTATCCACTTCTTTAATTTCCTAATCAGGGCTAATCTTTCAGTCATGGAGAGTTCACCTCCCAGGGCTACGTTGGTCAAGGAGGCTGATAAAGTGATAGAGCCATTACTTGAATTACAGTGGTAGCAGAAAGGAAAAGATAAGTCGCAAAACTCCTGAAATTTTTAAGAACATAAGAATGGCCATACTGTGTCAGACCAATGGTCCTCTTGGGATATATAGTAGTACACGTTGTAATGTGTTACAGGCCACTGAGGCCTAGTATGAATGTTGTGTGCTTGACATGAGTACAGTGACTCCTCACTTCATGTTGTCCTGGTTAAAGCTGTTTCGTTGTTACGTCGCTGATCTATTAGAGAATATACTAATGTAAAGTTGCGCAATGTTTGCTTATAAGGTTGTTTGGCTGTGTGGGCTTGGAATCAGGGTGGGCCAGCAGCCTCCCTATCAGCTCCTCTCACCCCCTCCCCAGCGCCGCCCACCGGCAGCTCCGCAGATCAGAAGCTCCTCACTCCCTCCCTGCACCTCCCGCCTGCAGCAATCAGCTGTTTTGTGGCGTTCAGGAGACTGAGTGGGAGGAGCGAGGATGCAGCATGCTCAGGGGAGGGGGTGGAGCAGGGGCGGGAAGAGGTGTGGCAAGGGAGGACCCTTTGGGGAAGGGGTGGAGTGGGGGTGGGCCTGGGGCAGAGCCGGGGATTGAGCACCTTCCAGCACTTTGGAAATAAATTTGGAGTCAGACATCGATCCAGAGTCCTGATTTTGAAGAGGTGTACAGTGCTGGCTCCCCATGCCTTATGATTGGACCAAACCTCGACTGGCCATGGGGACTTTGTTCTAATCTTCGAACTCTGGTGCAGTATGTTTGGGGTGTGAATGTGGAGTGAATGGGGTTTATATTGTAATCAGTAAAAGTATTTAGAGTATTATATACACCAACACTGTGTCCATGTGGCAGGGTGGACTAGGTCCTGCTGGAGGCCTTGTGGCCCTGCATAACCCTGCCGCAGAATAGAGCAGTGAGAAGTCCTCCAGGCAACCTAGAGTGGCTGCAGAAGAGTGGCCAATCAGAGGGGCTGAAGGAGTAACCAATCCAGGGCCAGAAGGACCCTATATAAGACAAGCAGCGGAGCAGAGAAGTTCAGTTGCTGGGTGGAGCTCAAGCAGTATTGTGGACAGCTCACTGCAGACAGAACAGAGCCCAGGAAAGACTGCTAAGGACTAGGTGGCTGGCTGGCTGGCTAGAGTAGCAGCAGGACCATGAAAAGGTCAGTTGGGTAGGCTGAGCCCAGGGGACTGGTGAGGCCACACCTGAAGTACTGTGTCCAGTTTTGGTCCCCCCCACTACAGAAGGGATGCGGACAAATTAGAGAGAGTCCAGCAGAGGGCAATGAAAATTATTTGGGGGCGGAGGCACATGACTTACGAGGAAAGGCTGAGGGAACTGGGGTTGTTTAGTCTGCAGAAGAGAAGAGTAAGGGGGGATTTGATAGCAGCCTTCAACTACCTGAAGGGGGGTTCCAAAGAGGATGGAGCTAGGCTGTTCTCAATGGTGGCAGATGACAGAACAAGAAGCAATGGTCTCAAGTTGCAGTGGGGGAGGTCTAGGTTGGATATTAGGAAACGTTATTTCACTAGGAGGGTGGTGAAGCACTGGAATGGATTTCTAGGGAGGTGGTGGAATCTCCATCCTTAGAGGTTTTTAAGGCCTGGCTTGACAAAGCCCTGGCTGGGATGATTTAGTTGGTGTTGGTCCTGCTTTGAGTAGGGGATTGGACTAGATGGCCTCCTGAGGCCTCTTCCAACCCTAATATTCTATGATCTTAGTCTCTGCCTTTCTTCTGTCTCTCTGCTTTTCTTCAAGCATGCAGTCCTTCCATTCCCTGCTCTCTCAATCAGCAGGGGACTGAGCCCAGGACCTGGCCAGACCAGGTGAGGGTACCAAGTTGGGCCCTGCTGGTCTGGTTGAAGACTGAGCCCAAGGAGGCCTGCTGAAACGCCACCAGCTGTAGGTACTGTGATGGGCCCCAGATAGGTGGTTGAAGGCAGTGCCTCTGGGAGAAGCCTTAGGCTCTGGCCCCATACCAGGGAGTAGATAAGAACTTGGATTGTGTACCCCAGAAGGGGGGACAGTGTAGGCGGCTTGGCCAGAGGGCTGAGTCACTGAAGACCTGCAGAGAGAACCATCAGCTGGCGGGGGTGCTTGCGAGAGAGGGGTGACAACCTGATATAAGAACTAAAACCAAAAGCGTGCTCATACCAACCAAAGGGGACTGCCCATGAGAGGTGGGTGCTGCCCCAAAAAAAGACTGACAGCAGATATATTGGCCAGAGAGAAATGGGGGCCTTATTCATTTTTCTCCACACCATCCATGATTTTATAGATCTATCGTATCCCCCCCCTTAGTCATCTCTTTTCTAAGCAGAATAGTCCCAGTCTCTTTAATCTCTCCTCATATGGAAGCTGTTCCATACCCCTAATCCTTTTTGTTGCCCTTCTCTGTACCTTTTGCAATTCAAATACATTTTTGTTAACAGGGTAACCAGACTGCACACAGTATTCAAAGTGCGGGTGAACCATGGATTTAGATAGTATCATTAGGATATTTTCTATCTTATCTATCCCTTCCTAATGGTTCCTAGCATTGTCAGCTTTTTAGGCTGCTGCTGCATATTGAGCAGACACTTTCAGAGAACTACCCACCAGGACGCCAAGATTTCTTTCTTGAGTGGTAACAGCTAAATTACACCCCATAATTTTGTACATATAGTTGGGATTATTTTTCCAATGTGCATTACTTTTCACTTATCAATGCTGAATTTCATCTGCCGGTTTGTTGCCCAGTCACCAAGTTTTGTCAGAACACCCTTTGTAACTCTTCAAAGTCAGCTTTGGATTTAATTTTGTATCATCTGCAAACTTTTTGCCACCTCACTGTTAAACTCTTACTCAAATTATCTGAAAATGTTAAACAGATCTGTTCTTAGTACAGATACTTGGGGACCCGCTATTTACCTCTTTCTGTTGTGAAAACTATTGCTTCCTATCTTTTGTTTTCTATCTTTTAACCAGTTACTGATCCATGAGGGCCTTCCCTCTGATCCTATGACTCTTATTTTGCTTAAGAGTTTGTTGTGGGATCTTGCCAAAGGCCTTCTGAAAGTCTAAGTACACTATATCCACTGGATCACCCTTGTCAACAAACATGTGCACACCCTCAAATAATTCTAATTGGTGAGTCATGATTTAGCTTTTGTAAAGGGAAATCACGTTAACTCTTCCCCAACATAGTGTTCATCCATGCATCTGATAATTCTGTTCTTCGCTATACTTTCTACTAATTTACCTGTGCTCACTGCCCTATAATTGCCTGGTTCGCCTCTGGATCTTAAAAAAAAAAAAGTGTTACATTAGCTATCCTCCAGGCATCTGGTACAGAGGCAATAGGTTACATCTCACAATTAGTAGTTCTGCAATTTCACATTTGAGTTTCTTCAGAACTCTTGGATGAATACCATTTAGTCCTGGTGACTTATTACTGTTTAATGTATCAATTTGTTCCAAAATCTCTTCTGACCCCTTAATCCATAAAGAAATGCATAAAAATATGCAGAGTCTGTACCTTTGGGACAGCTTGATTCAGAAGCACTCTGCAGGTGCTGGGATTGTAAGTAACATGGTGATTCTATTATAAACCTGTGGTCATAAGGGGAGGAGTACCTACTGCATATCCCAGAGTATGAATGTAGAAACAGTGCAGTAAATATTGCTAAAATTGTTACAGGCAGTGCTAGTTATGGGTGATTGTTCCTGAGGGTGACAAAGGCCCAGAGAAGGCATCTGCTCCACAAAGCGTGAGGCCATCCTGGCCTTTATGCTGCCAGGCCATTTGCAATGATCGTGCTAATGGAGACCATTACAGAGTCTCCTCTCAGGATGGGAGGGAGATACAAGGCTGCAGTCCTTAAACCTGACCCTTTCCTGAACTTGGTTATCTCCTGTAAAATGTTGAGATTGTTCCAGAGGACACAAGGGGCATTTGTGCACAAATCTACACATTCTTCCACCAGGGAAGAAGGATTATCCCCACTGCCTAAAACCACATGGCAAGGAAATTAAATCACCTGAGCCAGGAATAACTTACTTCCATCCAATCACTGTATAAGAGTGATTTATTTTGGATTGGGGAAATTGGACTTTAAAATGAAGCACTGTTTTGCAATGTTTACATTACATGTTTACTTTTAAAGTAAACTCTTAAATAATAGCCTAGACAGCCACTAAAGTGACTTATTTTTATGGCCAGGTATCAGTGTATCTTTCTGTTCACTTGTAATTAACTGATTTTCTAATTTGCTAGGATTGTATGCTAGCTGAAATTCTATCTGCATGCCAGAACATGTTGGCCACTAAATGACTGTAATATTCTTATTTTATTGCCATACATGATTTAAAAATCAACTAGCTGGTTCAAAAGTAAATTCCTTAGTTCTTTGACTGTGCAGATAGGTGCCATTTTGAAGGAGGGGAGAAGTGAGATGGAGGCAGGGGCAGGCAACACAAAGGGGAAAAACACTTTCTAAAGATTCATGAATCAATATGCCTAAGCCCCCTTCCTCACTGGGCTCATTCTCTTGGCTCATCTGGGTCAGATCCAGCTGTTTCAAAGAGGTCCTGGCTCTTTGCTTCATTTGCTCCCTGCTCCACATCCCATTCCCTCTGGCAGCTTGTCCTTGCTGACAGGGCCGTCCCTAGACATTATGGTGCCCTATGCAGCGTGCCCCCTCTCCCCTGTGGGGAGGGAGGAGCTGGCCCCAGGCCTCCGTGGGGGTGGGGGGATGTGCTGCACCCAAGGTCTGTGGGAGGCAGGAGCAGGCTTGGACAGTAACGGGGAACCACTCCCCCAGCACAAGCTGGCAGAGTGGAGTGAGTTGGGGTCGGGTCACTCTACTTCCTGCTTCCTGGTGATTGCAGGGCAGGCCTGACCCTGCACTCAAGGCGCGGCGGGAAGTGAAGTGATCCAGCTCGCTCTGCTCCCCTGGCTCCCATCCTTGGGACTTGGGGGGGTAGGGGTAACCACCCCCCAGCACTCACTGGTGGCATGGCTGGGAGCTGGTGGAGCGGAGCAGGCTGGGGCTGGGTCGCTCCACTTCCCGCTGCCCCATTAGTGCAGGGCGCACCCGACCCCTGCTGCAGTCCCCCAGGACGTAGTTCGGGGAAGAGGCGGGGCAGGGGCAGCTTTCCTCGCTGGCAGCTGCATAGGGCACCAGGAAATTTGGGGCAATTTGGTGCCCCAAGTTTCCTGGTGCCCTACACAGCTGTGTAGTTTGCATATGGGTAAGGACCACTCTGCTCGCTGACCACTGCTGAAATTCTCACCATCACATTGAGGGTGGCAGTCAAGTCCCCACCAATTAAGACATGGAGCTCATTGTAGAAGCAGCAGCTCTGGGGGCTAAGGGTGGCCCCAGCTTGTTTGTTGTCCTCACTAACATTCATAGAATATCGGGGTTGGAAGGGACCTCAGGAGATCATCTAGTCCAACCCCCTGCTCAAAGCAGGACCAATCCCCAACTAAATCATCCCAGCCAGGGCTTTGTCAAGCTTGACCTTAAACTTCTAAGGAAGGAGATTCCACTACCTCCCTAGGTAACCCATTCCAGTGTTTCACCACCACCCTCCTAGTGAAAGTTTTTCCTAATATCCAACGTAAACCTCCCCCACTGTAACTTGAGACCATTGCTCCTTGTTCTGTCATCTGCTACCACTGAACAGTCAAGATCCATCCTCTTTGGAACCCCCTTTCAGGTAGTTGAAAGCAGCTATCAAATCCCCCCTCATTCTTCTCTTCTGCAGACTAAACAATCCCAGTTCCCTCAGCCTCTCCTCATAAGTTGTGTTCCAGTCCCCTAATCACTTTTGTTGCCCTCTGCTGGACATTTTCCAAATCCTTCTTGTAGTATGGGGTCCAAAACTGGACACAATACTCCAGATGAGGCCTCACCAATGTTGAATAGAGGGGAACGATCGCATCCCTCGATCTGCTGGCAATGCCGCTACTTATACAGCCCAAAATGCCATTGGCCTTCTTGGCAACAAGGGCACACTGACTTATATCCAGCTTCTCATCCACTGTAACCCCTAGGTCCTTTTCTGCAGAACTGCTGCCTAGTCTGTAGCAGTGCATGGGATTCTTCCATCCTAAGTGCAGGACTCTGCACTTGTCCTTGTTGAACCTCATCAGATGTCTTTTGGCCCAATCCTCTAATTTGTCTAGGGCCCTCTGTATCCTATCCCTACCCTCCTGCGTATCTACCTCTCCTCCCAGGTTAGTGTCATCTGCAAACTTGCTGAGGGTGCAATCCACACCATCCTCCAGATCATTAATGAAAATATTGAACAAAACCGACCTGAGGACCGACCCTTGGGGCACTCCTCTTGATACCGGCTGCCAACTAGATATGGAGCCATTGATCACTACCGGTTAAGCCCGACAATCTAGCAAGCTTTCTATCCGCCTTATCAGCCATTCATCCAGCCCATACTACTTTAACTTACTGGCAAGAATACTGTGGGAGACCTTGTCAAAAGCTTTGCTAAAGTCAAGGAACAACACGTCCACCGCTTTCCCCTCATCCACAGAGCCAGTTATTTCATCACAGAAGGCAATTAGAGTAGTCAGGCATGACTTGCCCTTGGTGAATCCATGCTGACTGTTCTGAAGCACTTAGAGGAAAGTGATCAGGAATGGATTCCTTGAGGACGTGCTCCATGATTTTTCAAGGGACTGAGGTGAGGCTGACTGGCCTGTAGTTCCCAGGATCCTCCTTCTTCCTTTTTTTAAAGATGGGCACTACATTAGCCTTTTTCCAGTCGTCCGGGACCTCCCCCGATTGCTGTGAGTTTTCAAACATAATGGCGGATGTGATTGCAGAGCCATTGGCCAAATCCTTTAGCACTCTCAGATGCAGTGCATCCAGCTCCATGTATGCCTACTGCAGATCCTTTGCCTTGCATTGCTTTTTGTCCCTTTCATAGCCCTGGACTTGCATCCCCATTGCAATGTTCACACAGACTTCCTTAGTCCTGTGGTTGCACTGCAGCTGGGCTTGCACAGCCTCTTCTCCTGTCAGGCTGAGAAGATCCAGGACTTCTTTCCTCGTTCAGGCAGTGGCATGAAGTTTAGCTGGAGCTTTTTCTTCATGCTGAGCCATACCTGTGTGCTCACACAAAGGTGGGCTAATAAGAAAAGAGGCATTTCTAAAACATGCTGGGTGTTGTAAGGAGGGCTGGGTTTCTGGTAACTGACCCCTGGGCAGGAAAGGTCAGAACTGTGGTGAGAGCAGGAAGAAGCACGCTGTGGGCTATTGCTGGACCGTTTTCACTGATACCGGTAATGCAGTGGCCTCCACACTGGCATACCTCAGCCAACAATTCTCCATTGGTGGACTTGTAGTGTTCAGAGAGATGGTGGTTTTTGGTGACAGGCTGGAATTAAATTTGTATGGAAGTGTGCAAACCTGTGGCAACAAAAGGCAATTTCTGTCAACAAAACTTTGTAGTGTATCCTAGGCCTGACTTTTCTGCGCTCACACTAAAACATGGCAGACACAGTGGTGGGGTGGGAAAGCTTGCTTTTCTGCTACCCGTGCTTCAGTTCAGCAGATGGAGGACTTGGTCTCCAGGGCTGTCAGCCTAGCACCTTTTACCTTGTATAAGGAAAAAAAATGACTAAACTGTTGCAATTAATGGTTTGCTCCTGCCATTTCTGTAATAAGGAACAGTCTGTTTTCAATCAGGGCTGTTCTATGCTTTCCCTTAAGTGTATTCTATCATTGATTGTCCCTTAAGGGCTGGAGACTAGATAGCATTGCATCCAGTGATTGGAAAAATCAAACTCTGTGCTCTATTACTCATGTTAACAGGCTCTCTAGATACTAGATATTTTAGATGGAGAGCCACTGCTGACTGTGCCCTTCAGTCACATGGGACATCCAGGCAACAGCAAATAGCAAGTGAAAGAACCTCTTGTTATGCAGAGCCCATGATTTACAAGGTAAGTGTGTATGTGTGGTGGGGTGCAGGCAAAGGCAGATGGAGAAGGAAATGCCATACTAAATCAGCTGCTCCATTCAGCCTGAGGTGAACGTGGGATTGTTCCCTAAAGTCTCTTCTCCAGTCTAAAGTGTCCCATATGGCAGGGTTTCCACTAATCCCATAGAGATTACACAAACCAATGCACCTCACCAGTAGAACTTGTTTTCTTAGTCTCCTTAATTGTAAACTTTTTTGTTCAATTTCATGCTACTACTCACCCTAAATTCCTATCCCTGTCTGGTTTACATTCTTCACCATTATGTCCCCACCCCTTTCAATCACACAAACTCTCTCAGAGCCTTAATTACATTTGAGCGGAAGGATTCTCATTGTTCACCTCACTTTGGCAGCTCCACATTGTTAGGACCAGACAGTCAGATTCTCAACTTTCACTGCTCAGTGAGGACTGGGCTACAAGCAGTAGGGACGGAAGACAAATTACAGGTGAGAAAAGTGTGCAGATATCATGATGTAAAGGACTTTCTGGAACACAAGAATTTCCATAGTGCTCAGTGATCCATCTAGTCCTGTATCTTGCCTCTGAGAACAGCCAGGACCAGCTGCCACAAGAAAGGTGAAAGATCCTGCAATAGGCAGTTACAGGATGACCTGCCCAGAGGAAACATTTCTTTCTAACCCTAAACTGTCAGAGCTTGGTTTGTGCTCTGAAACATTTACATCCCACCCAAAATTATTTTCTTAATCTTTCTATAACTGTGCATATCCCTGTTATCTATATAAATGCCCAGTTCTTCTGGAATCCTGCTAAGCTCTTGGCCTCAAGTATATCTTGAGGAAATGAGCGCCACTGGCTAATTATGCTTTGTGGGAAAAGGTATTTCTTTCTGTCTGGTTTTAAATTTTCTCCCATTCAATTTACTTGCTTGTTCTTGTATCATAAGGGTGATTAGCAGTGCCTTATGCCACTCAATTTTGTATACACTTTAATCATTCACCTTCTTGTCTCCTAAGGCAAATAATCCTAATTTAATTTTAATGAAATATCCCCCATTCACCTGTTAATGTCAAAGCCTTGTTGAGATTTATTCATAGACTTGAGCCCAGAAGGGACCATTAGATCATCTAGTCTAACCTCCTGTATATCAGTCCATTAAATTTCACCCAAGTACCCCATACTGAGACTAATTTGTGTTTGCTTGACTAAGCACTATGTATGTTTTGGCTAAAGCATATATTTCAGAAAGGTATCCAGTCTTTGTGAAGAAATCAGAGATGGAGAATCCATCACTTTCCTTGGTAGCTTGTTCCAGTGATTGATCGCCCTCATTGTTAAATTTGTCTTATTTCTAATCTGAATTTGTCTAGTTTCAGCTTCCAGCTCCTGGTTATACATTCATTAACTTTCATAGCTAGTATATTTGCCCTATGAAGGTACTTAGACACTAATCAAGTTGCATCTTAATTTTTTTTGAAAAGCTATACAGCTTGAGCTTTAAGTGACTCATTGAAAGGCATTTTCCAGCCCTCCAATAATAGTGTAAAACTGCAAAAATCCAATGTTTCCATATTTTTTTTAAATATGGACACCAGAACCAGATGCAGTATTCCAGTATCAGTCTCACCAAAGCCATATACAGAAGTAAAATTACTTTGTTACTCGTAATCATTATTCCCCTGTTGATACATCCCAGGATCACTAACTTTTTTTCCCCACAACATTGCACTGGGAGCTCATGTACAGTTGCTAGTGGATTATGACCCCTAAAACCTTTTCAGAAGCATTGCTTTCCAGGGTACAGTCCCCCGTTGTGCACTTGTTCCTAGAGGTATAACTTTGCATTTGGATGTAATAACATTTTATTTGACTGGGTCTAGTTTACCAAGTGATCCAGATCCTTGTTACATCCCTATCCTCATTCACGACTCTGTCAAAATGTGTCATCCAAAATTTTATCCTTAGCAATTTTATATTTACTTCCAGATCATTGAAACAGTGGAATATTGTCAGGCTTAATCCCAATCCCTGCAGGACCCCCTTAGAAACACTCCCATTCAGTGATGATTCCTCAATGACAGCAAGAGCCCTCATTCTCAACCCTGGGTGGCCGACAGCAGAAAATCACAGAAAAGTAATAATGGACTTTATTACCACCAATGTCCATTATTACTTTTCCACAATCTTCCATGGCTTATCTGTAATTCAGCTGCAATTTTTTGACAATCATCCTGCAATTCTTGTAGGGCCTTAGTAATTAAGAGTCAACAGATTTGTCAAGAACAAATCATGTCAAACCAAATATCCTCCTTTGACAGGGTAGCAAGCCTTGGGGGGTGGGGGGGCAGCAGTAGATGTGGTATCTTGACTTTATTTAGGCTTTTGATACTGTATCACATGACCTTAAACTAGAGAAATAGTCTAGAGGGACAAACCTACAAAAAGGTGGGTGCACAACTGGCTGGAAAACCATACTCAATAGTTATCCATGGTTCACAATCAAGCTGGAAAGGCATATTGGTGGGGTCCTGCCAGGATCTGTCCTATGTCTGGTTCTATTGAATATCTTCATAAATTAGGATAAGGGCACAGAGTACACTTATAAAGTTTGCAGATGATACCAAGCTGGGAGGGGTTGCAAGCACTTTGGAGGCTAGGACTACAAATCAAAATGATCTTGACAAACTGAAGAAATGGTCTGAATTAAACAGGATGAAATTCAATAAGGGCAAATGCAAAGTGCTATACTTCAGAAGGGATAATCAATTGCACAGATACAAAATGGGAAATGACTGCCTAAGAAGCAGTATTGAAGAAAAGGATCTGGGGGGTTATAGTGTATCACACACTAAATGAGTCAATGTAATAATGCAAAAAACATTAACATTATTCTGGGATGTATTAGCGGAAGTGCCGTAAGCAGGACGCAAAGTAATTCCTCCATTCTGCTTAGCACTGACAAGGCCTTAATTGGAGTATTGTCCAGTTCTGGGCACCACACTTCAGGAAAGATGTGGACAAACTGGAGAAGGTCCAGAAGAAAGCAACAAAAGTGATTAAAAGTCTAGAAAACATGACTTAAGAGGAAAGATTGAAAAAGCAAAATCTGGGTTTGTTTAGTCTGGAGAAGTGAAGTGTAAGGGGGGACACAAGTCTTCAAGTACATAAATGGTTCTTATAAAAAGGTGTGATAACTTGGTCTCCTTAACCACTGAGGACAGGACAAGTAGTAATGGGCTTAAATTACAGCAAGGAAGATTTAGGTTAGACATTAGGAAAAATTTCTTAACTGTAAGGGTAGTTAAATATTGGAACAAATTACCTAGGACTGTTGTGGAATCTTTTTTTCATTGGAGGTTTTTAAGAACAGGTTAGACAAAGACAGGTCAGGGATAGTGTTGTGGGGTAGGTACACTCCATGTGATAAGAGAAACTGTATAGCAGCCAATTAGGTCCTATGTTCATGACCACGACTATAAAACGTGGCAGTGTGGCCAGAGTCCACAAAGCAGCCCTTCTACTCAGGGTAGTGTGGCCTAATGACTGGAGTCAGTAAAGATTGTGTGGCGGATTGGGGAAGTGGGGCATCACTCAGATGTGTGGCGCCCAGGGTAGGGAGACTCAGGCCCTCCCTGCTCCTCCAAATCCCAGCCCAGGGCCTTGGCGGTGGTGCTTTCCACCAAGTCAGCAGGGATCATCCCAAAACACACTGACTGGCTCACTCACCAAAGAAAAGTCTAAGTCCTCAGGGTAGCAAGCAGCCCATTCTCCCTTGGCAAGGCTCCACAGTTTTCCTCCAGGTCTCTGGAGTCCTCAAGTGGTATGACTTCTGCCAGCGCAGTCCCTTCTCTGGGGTCGTTAGGCAGCCTGGAGTCCATCTGGAACTCTGCGTGCTGTGGCTCTATAGTCAGAGCCTGCAGCAGCTTCCTGGAGAGAGTCTGCATCCTCCTGGTTTCAGCAGCCTGCCCGGACTGAGTTGGGCTGCTCCCTTTTATACTCTGCCTCCTGGTTGAGCATGCCCAGCAGAGTTGGAGGGGCAGGGCTTACTCAACCTGCAAAAGCACAGTTAACCCTTTCAGGGCTGGTGCAGGGTAGGTGCATCCTGTCACAGATGGTCTAGATCAGGGGTTCTCAAATGTCCTTGCACTGCAACCCCCTTCTGACAACAAAAATGACTACAAGACCCCAGGATAGGGGACTGAAGCCTGAACCTGTCTGAGCCCCACCACCCCATTCGGGGGGGGTCAAAGTCCGAGCCCCACCGCTCCAGGCAGGAGCAGCGCCCCAAGCCTGAGGCCTGTAACCTGAGCCCCACCACCCAGGGCTGAGGCCCTCATGCTTTGGCCTAGAGTGGTGGGGCTCAGGCTTCAGCACTGGGCCCGGCAAGTCTAATGCCAGCCTTGGTGACCCCATTAGAACAGGATGGCAACCCACAGTTTGAGAACCGCTTGTCTAGATGATAATTAGTCCTGCCTCTGTGCTGGAGATTGGACTAGATGACCTAACAAGGTCCCTTCCAGTTCTACATTTCTATGATTCTATGTCAATTTGCTAAAGACACAGAAGGATTGAGAATGGCTCCTAGTAAAACTGTTTTTTCCCAGGAACTTAGGCCACAGGCCACCATATCCCCTACCTCCAACCAAGTGCCAGGGGGAGAGGACTTGCGGAAAGAACAAGAATGACTGATCTGAAAACTTGCACAGTCCCTTTCTGTGTCTTTTCAGCAGTGCCAGGACAGACACACTTGATGTTTCACTATGTAGAGACTGAGCTGTGAAAAAAGGTGACAGAATTTTCAGCCACTGCTGAAAAATGTGGGAGACAGTGTGAAAACAGCTGCATGCCGTGTTGGACCACAGGGTAGAAGAGGAATATCACAGTGAATGGCAGAGCTCCACTGTGCTTAAGCCTGACAAGCTATGACATGCTCTGGCCTTGAACAATGGATAATGTAAAAAACACTATGCCATGAGGGAGACATGGGCGTGAACACAATATTTTATATTTGTTAAAACATTTTGTAGCTGTAAAAAGTAACTTTGATGAAATTACAAACCAGGATATTTCACACATCCCAAAGGAAGATTCCAGGATGTCATATGGGAAAAAAAATCTGGACTACCCTGGTAAAACCAGCACATGTAGATTCTCACTAACATCTCCTAACCTGGGGAAGGGCTAGTACAAATGTACTATGTATATACAGCTACGTGCCCCACACCCTCCTCTTGGAGGTCGGGGGGGAAGCAGCCCTACCACATAGGGGCAGATTAGAGTGGTGGCAGTGGGAAAGGAAAGACCTGTCCCCATGGATTCAAAAACCTGAAAAATCTCACCCCTTTAAAAACAAACAACCCTCCATAAAATAGCAATTTTCAAAGTGCTGACACGGATTCCCAAATGACCTGTGTCAGCTCTGTCTCACAAGAGACAGTAGATTGTAGCTACCATCCTTGATCTATGAGGGTTTGCTCCTCAGTCAGGGTGTAAATCAAATACAAATGGTTTCCCTTACATTTTAGGGTCATGTGGTTTCCAAGATCTAATCTGAATCATATCCTGGCAGACACTGTATTATAGGTACAGATAACAGTCACATGACTGTACCAAACAGGGAATGCAAACGCTATCAGACAAAAAATTATGTGTAATTTCACACTGAGAAATCTGGTACAATTGAGCAAAAAATTGCATTCACTATAGTTTTTTCTGTACAGGTTAGAAAACCCTTTACAATGTAAGCCACCTAACTAACAAAACAAGCCTAATGTAGATAGATGTGAATTATTAGCTGCAGCAAAAGGACACATTTTCCAACTCTCTCAGAAGGCTAGGAATCATGTTTATAACTGTATGATGCTCTCCATGTCTGCAAAATGCTCTTTACCACTTATAAAGCTCACTCAGTTACATTTCTTTTAGCTAACGCTGTGGGTTTGAAGACTTTAACCTTAAAAATTAACCCTTGTAACATGGCAATTACTGTGTTCTTAGCAATATATTTGTCTAATAGTCACGTTAGCCTTCATTTTTCCATTGACCTCGAGTAGATTTTTTTTGTTATCAGATTTTCTAAGGGAGACTAGAGATTATTAGTCTAAATCATGCAATTGTGCAATGATGTGATGAACAAAACTTCTGCTTTTCCAACAGTCCCTCAGTTAGTGTCAGCTAAGTTAATCTGCAGCTCTCTGAGATGTTATCATTTTCATGCAGAGTATTTAATTAGCCTCCTGCTTTAAGAGTCAGCCCTGGGTGTCACTTAAAAGATGCATCTATTACACAATGGAGTGACAGAATGAATTACGATTTCTCATTATGAAGCCTGTCTTGAGAAATTGAATTACTGAACTTTTAGCAATCGGTACCCTTTCACCCTCTTACTACAGCTGCAACTAAAAGACCAGAGCACCACCTTCTGCTCAATCACTGGAACCAAACCTAATGATGTAGGCAGTGGACTCTGACGGAGGAGAATTGCTGACATAAATGATCTATCTGGTTGTCAATTGAAAAAAAGTTTTCTATTAAACTCATCTATATGTGCCATACCAGTCAAAATTCATGCTCCTTCAATCAGCCATTTGTAGACCATCTAGAACAGGGGAGGGCAAACGTTTTGCCCTGAGGGCCACATCGGGGCAAAAAGGAGGCTGAGTAGAGAAGGCTGTGCCTCCCCATACAGCCTGGTCCCCATTCAGCCTGGTCCCCATCCACCCCCTCCCACTTCCCACCCCCTGACTGCCCCCCTCAGAACCCCTGACCCATCCAACCCCCTGCTCCTTGTCCCCTCCTGGGACCTGCCGCCCTAACCGCCCCCCCCCCGACCCCTTCCCCTATCCAACCCCTCCCACTCCCTGTCCCCTGACTCCTATCTACATCCCCGTCCCCTGACAGGCCCCCTGGGACTCCCACGCCTATCCAACCGCTCCCTGTCCCCTGACTGCCCCCCGGAACCCCCTGCCCCTTATCCAACCCCCCTGCTCCCCGCCCCCTTACCATGCCGCTCAGAGCACCAGGACTGGCAGCAGTGTTGCCCGGCCGGAGCCAGACACACCGCCGCACAGTCTAGAGCACTGGGGCAGGTCAGTGGCTCTCGCAGTCACACTGCTCCGCAGGACCTCGCAGCCCATAGTGCTGGCGGCATGGCGAGCTGAAGCTGCGAGGGACAGGGGACAGCAGGGGAGGTGCCTGGGGCTAGCCTCCCGGGCCGGGAGCTCAAGGACCGGGCAGGAGGGTCCCGTGGGCTGTAGTTTGCCCACTTCTAATCTAGAACAATGAAATTACCAAACTTGAGAGAGCATGGGAGCTACCCTAGCACATGGTCCATGACTTTGGAATGCACTGTGAAGAGAGAGCCGAAAGCGGAATGACAACATTAAATACCTACAGAACAAAATATAACACCAACTTCTTAAACCTCACATTCCCAAATAAATATATTATTAAAAAACCTCTGTGGGGGGAGTGAGACAGATCCTTTAGTACTCTCAGTACCAGAGTTATATGTGCCAGTCCACAAGCATTTAAGATTCCATTTACATTTCCAATGTATAGGCTGAAAGAGTCTGGAAAGCAATACAAATATTTAAGTTGCAAGTTCTGTTAAATCTTTAGCAATTAGACATGGGAACTAATCTGAAATAGAAACAAAAATGTAGTAGTATTAAAACAGACCCCCATCATCCACCATACTGATTTGTTTGGTCTATTTGAAAGAGCAAGAGAGACTAAAAATACCTCACAATTTTCCATTTTAAAGACAAATTAACTATCCATTTCTGTCAATCTGTAAAAGACAAGACAACCCTCATTTCAGCAGACAGCTCCAGAAGACATGGCCTGAATCACTGTACAATTACAACTGCACTATCTCTGTACAGTTCTCATCAACAGACAATTGAATAACCGGTGGTGGCAGGCATAGAAGTTAATTTGGATTCACAGCAACAAGAAACAGATGACATTCAGCAATAGCAGCTTTACAAAGGATCACAGAAAAATTCCTCCATTATGATAATTATGAATAAAGTATGGTGACATCATGCTAATCAATTATTCTCCTTTTATCACCAATTCATGTTCTGTGACCTCTGACTGAAGTCACTTTTGTTATGTTAGAAAGGACACGTGAGCAGAGTCGAGGAACCGATGCTTCCCCTGATACAGATAACATGGAGCCTTCATGGTCATGAAAAGAGATGGCAGCAACCACATTAGGACGCGACACTGCAGCCAAACAGGAAAAAGTATTTCCACAATACTCTTTTATCACCTCTCTTTAGAGACTAAGCAAAGCTGCTGATCTATGCAGCTAGGCCAGCCTGTGCACATTAACATACTGACTACCTTTCTTAGAGAAAGTGCTAACAAGATGTTGGTGCAGTGGAAGACTTGTGTAGAATGGCGTGGAAACATCTGCTTTACACAGCTCACTTTTCGGTAATGGTATAACCAACGTAAAAAACATGCTAGGCCAAATTATTCTCTAGTGTAACACCAATGAGTCTATGGAGTGTGTCTAGGCTAAGACCAAACATGGAAACTTCAGCCCAAAATAAATTTGTCTGAGAATGCTATGAATGGCCAAGGGGAGTATAATGGAAGCTGCATTTCACCCTAAACAATAGCATTGCTGTTAATGCAGCACCCTGGTGCTCCGTTCTCTGGACTGGCTCCATAATGAATATACAGTCAGGTTCAAGATGCCTGCCTCCTGGTATTCAAAGCCCTCTGTGGAATTGGCCCTAGCAACCTGAAATCTCTCTTCTCCTTCCATGAGCATGATCTCCCCTGGCAGCTATGTTCCACGGGAACAATTAAACTGTTGATTATAGAGGGAGGCTTGTGAGTTTTGGAGACAGAACTTTTTTGAAAACTGGATCTAAACTATGGAACTCATTCTTGTAAGGAATAAGAATGACCATAGAGCTCACTATGTTCAGAAATAAATACAAAACTAATTTTGAACCCTAAATTCATACACATAGACATGAGAGAGATTGTCTCTTTTTTAAGGTACTTGGTAGGCACTTCAATACTATGGTGATTGGGAGAGGCAGGTGCATATAAATACAGAAAAGCAGATCAAACAGACTTTCCTGTTAAAATCAGTTTGTATAAAAGGAGGACCGAATTCTTTTTGTACGTTCTTGATTATGATGTAATACCCAGCACTTATGTAGTACCTGACAAACATTAATAAATTAATTCTTGCCCTCCTGTGAGATAGGTAAATATCTTCCTTTTAGATGAGGAAACCAAGGCACAGAGGTTAAAACTTAACTGAGGGCACAGAACAAGTCACTGGGAGAGTTAGGATTAGAACTCAGGAGCTCTTGTCGCCCTGTTGTGAATACAAACCACGAAAACATGCTGACTCTCAACTCTGTTGTAGGAGGACCAGTAGCAACTGCTATCATTTAGGGTGAAATGCAGCCTCCATTATACTCCCCTTGGCCATTGATAGCATTCTCAGACAAACTTATTTTGGGCTGAAGTTTCCACGTTTGGTCTTAGCCTAGACACACTCTATAGGCTCTCAGAAACTACTGTAGTTTGTATCATTTGGAGCTTTTTCAGACTGCGGCTGTACTATTGTTATAACAAACTGCAATAATTAAACCTAAAGGTGGCAAAAGGTGGTTTGTTGTTGACAGGTTTGTGTCTAACAGGTTTAGGTACAATAGGAAAGCCAGTCACAATGGAAGTGGATGCTTTTTTATCATGGTTATTTAGGCATCCAGAAGTACTGAGGAATCCAAATGTTTCCCTAGGCTGTGAACCTACTTACTCTGAAATTAAATGCCTTCGATACTGGGAAATGTTATAGAGGCATGTTCTTCAAAGCAGTTGCTCTCTCCTTAGCAACATCACCTCTGTTGTGCCCAGATTCATCTTTAGCCAATTGCTAATATTAACTAGGCACTGAGAACACTGGGATATAATGCTATTTGTGTTTTGTGTATAGGAAATGTAAAGTTGGGCATTGTTTGCATACTCATAATGCTGGCACTGCAGCCCATGTCTCACCAGCTCTCCCAATGGCTTTATACATATGTTGAATAATATGGGGAGAGTAAGATTATACACAAGATGTCTAAACAAGAAAATTGCATCAGTTAAATTTAAGGAGCAATTTCAAATTATTATAGTTAAACTGGTGCAAATCACCATGTGGACACTTATCTCAGTTTAAATGTGCCTTATTTTGGTTTCACTTAATTTGATTTGGAATAGATTTAAGATAAATTGAAATAAGTCACCCTTAAACCAAAAGAAAAGTGTTCATGCAGGTGGTTTCTACAGTTTAACTAAACTGCTTTAAAAACTGATATAAGTTGAATGGGTGCAATTTTCTTGAGTAGACAAAGCCAGGGTTGCAGGTGTTGGTCCTGACTGCTATTAGTGCTTCCATAACTACTACTAATTTCCAAGGATACCCACAGGCTGAGCAAATGAGGAACGCAGGAATTACCATACCAAAACAAAACAATGGTCCATTCAGTCTAGTATCCTGTCTCCAGGGGAAATCAGTGACTGAGTGGAGCAGAATGGCAAAAGGGTGCATAGAGTGACCAAGCAGACCTGGCAGAAGGAGAGAGAAGTGATTTGGCAGGTAGGGTGAGAGAAAGGGGGAGAAATAGAGGTGATGGGGGAAGGGGAGATAGAGAAGACAAAAGTCCAAGAAACTCTGCAGCAGATAATTTTGGAATAACCTACCCAGAGGGGAAGTTTCTTCCTGACTGTGGCCAGTTAATGATTGTTTATGCCCTGAAAAAATGAGGATTTACATCTCTTACATTCACTAGTCTAATGTAACTGTGGATGTTCTCATTATCCATAAAATGTCATTTTGAGTACTACTAAGATCCTTGTCCCAATGATAGTCCCAGCACTTATGTGTTGTGTAAAAAAAATGTATCGGTTTTAAGTATTTTTGTGTTCTTTTGCACATCTGTTCCCTACCATTACAACACAGAGAAAAGTTAAATACGAAAAACGAGCACTAAAGCTTACCCTGAAAAGATCATCTCGGTGCTAAGCCTCGTGGTGAGATGATGATTGTAGCATGAGATGACACAAGCAAACGTCAACAGGGGAACTCAGTGACCGAGGGGCACAGGATGGCAAAGGGGTGCATGGAATGACTGAATGGGCCAGGAAGATGGGGAGGTAAATGATTTGGCAGGTAGCATGAGAGGACAGGGGAGAAATGGAGGTAATCAGGGAAGGGAGGTTGACAAAGAGAGACAGATATGAACACACAGGACAGATGGAGCAGTCAGAGACAGCAGAAGAAAAATGGTTGGAGAAGTGCCCTGTGCTGGGTTCCTCAAGCCCCCAAACAGCTCCTTGGGTGGGCTGTTCCATAGGAGTTATGTGGATGCAGGAATCACCTTGTGAGGGAGGCACCTGGGGGTTCACAATCACCCTGTCGGGGAGGGAACTGATGGGTGCAGGGTCACCCTGTGAAAGGGACACTGAGGGATGCAGAGGGTTCCAGGACCACCCTGTGGGGGAGCAATGAGAGGTGCAGGGTTACCCTGTAGGAAGGGCATGGGGTCACACTGTGGGCAGACACTCAGGGGTGCAAGGTCACCCTGTGGGGGGTGTCCAAGGTCACGCTGTAGGGAGTCCCTGAGGGGTGGAGGGTCACCCTGTGGGGGAGCAATGAGAGGTACAGGGACACCCAGTGGGAGGGGGCTCCGAGAGGTGCAGGGTCACGCTGTGGGGAGGAGGGGGGGGGCAATGACTCGCCAGACAAGCCCTAGCCCAGCCTAACCCCGACTCCCCACCGAGGGAGGGAGGCGCCCAAGGGGGTGCAATTTACCCCCTTCAGATCTCTCGCCCAAACCATTCCATTTCTCAGCCAATCAGCAGTCAGGAATCTGCGTCTCCCGCTTTGACTGGATGAGATGCGCGGGCTGCTGCCCAATAGAAATAACAGTTGTTAGTGCCGCTAAGCGCGTTGAGGATGTCGGGCTGTGATTGGTCGGAGAGAGTATGGGCAAGATGGCGGCTACTGCCGTTGTGCCCGGTTTGGGAAGCTGCGATTTCTCTGACTTGCGCGAGATCAAGAAGCAGCTTCTGAGCGTGGCGGAGCGGAGTCGCGAGCGTGGCCTGCAGCACAGCGGGAAATGGTGACGGGGGCGCGGGGCGCGCGGCACAGCGGGAACCGGGAGCCATGGGGATGGTGTTGGTGTGCGTCTGCCCCGCTGCCAATACCTCCTCCCCCGTGCTCGGGCATGCCAGGTGCCTGGGGTCCCTGCCGAGCCCTGCCCAGCTGCTGAGCCCAGCTGCTTCTGGGGTGGGGGGCCGTGGGGCCTGGCGCCGTGCCTGCGTGAGGGCTGGGGATGTGTGCGCGGTGCGCTCTGTGGGGTGCTAATGTGTTTGAGGTCTCTTGCTTTCAGGGCCTCTGAGCTGGCGTTTGCCCTGGATCCTCTGCCTCTGAGCGAGCTGCCTGCGGCTCCTGCGCTCACAGAGGTATGGATGCAAAGACGATGATACCAGCCAACAATGAGCAGAAGGGACTGTCTCTCTTGGGTGTCCTCCCCTTACACCCAAAATGTTTTGCCTTTAATATGGGGGGAGGGATAGCTCAGTGGTTTGAGCATTGGCCTGCTAAACCCTGGGTTGTGAGTTCAATCCTTGAGGGGGCCATTTAGGGATCTGGGGCAAAAATTGGGGATTGGTCCTGCTTTGAGCAGGGGGTTGGACTAGATGACCTCCTGAGGTCCCTTCCAACCGTGATATTCTATGATTCTCTGTGAATGGTCCTGTGTGAGGAGACCTCAAGGGCTAGTAGTGCTTCTTGCTATGCTCCATTTGACAGCAGCAACTCCATTTTTATTACCGATGCATTAGGACTGCTGTGTTGTTGCCCTTGCTGTATTACGACCAAGGCGGGAGACCATCTTATCGCACTCTTGTTCTTTGACCTAGTGACAATGTCATCCAAGATGGTACCTCAGCTATGTTTCTGAACTACAGTAAAACTCCGGACACAAGTTTAAAATTGTTGGTCTAGGGAATACGATTGAGGTCTTATCTGTGCTGTGGAATAGAATCATGTTATAACTAATTGAGGGCCGCTCCCTGTAGTGTAGAGGGCTTTGCATTGAGAGCCCTTTCTCAGATGGGTGTTAAACTTTCTAAAACAATTACTCTTTGAGCTCATATTTGGGAAAGTTTGTTCTCTGCCCAAAGGTGAATTTCTATTGGAAAATTAGCTTTCTCTTCAGCTCTTCTTTATATATATATAAAATATATGATATATATATATCTTTTTTTATATATATTTATATAGCTATATTTATATAGCTTTCTCTTCAGCTCTTCTTTATATATATATAAAATATATGATATATATATCAAATATATATGAGAGATGATGGTGTCTTTCACGTCAAGAACATTTCAGGTGTTTGTATTCGGCTAGCCAAAAACTCTTCAACATCAAGTTCAACCCGAGCCTTTTCGTAGTCTTTACTGAGGAATATATTTTGCCAAGGCTGTAAAATAAAATATGAATGGTTGGAACTAGCACAGTTAGTTGATATCCTTGATGATTTAAAGTCACACTAATGACAGTATCCAGATACATGTGGGAGATTTATTCTAATATGCAATCATTTGTGCTTTTTTCTTAGTTATTTTTAATCAGGAAAACTGTAAAAATGTGTATTAAAACAACATTATAGAAGTGCATTCCACAAAATCAGAAATTTCAAATTTGAGTCCCATAACTCGGTCTCCATTTATGTGTACTTAATTTCAATGTATACTGTTACCTTAAGAGTATGCTTTGGTACAGCGGTTCTCAAACTGTGGGTTGGGAACCCACAGTTTTAATGGGGTCGCCAGGGCTGGCGTTAGACTTGCTGGGGCCCGGGGCTGAAGCTGAAGCCCAAGATCAGTTCTGGATAGCTCGGCTCTGGTTACAGGCCCCCTTGGGCTTCAGCTTTGGCCGGCTTGCCCACGCGGGGCAGTGGGGCTCCGGCTTTGGCCCCCCACTTGGGAGGGCTCAGGCTTCAGTACCCCCTCCTGGGGTCATGTAGTAATGTTTGTTGTCAGAAGGGGGTCACAGTGCAATAAAGTTTGAGGACTGCTGCTTTAGTGTGTGTGTGTACACACACACAGAGTGGCTGAAAGTTGTTCTGGGAACCATAACGTAAATTCCCAGAATTTTATGTCTTTCTTTTGTAACAGTATATTAAGCCATACATCTAACAGTAGATTCATAGACTTCAAGGCCAGAAGGGACCATCATGATCATCTAGTCTGACCTCCTGCATGTTGCAGGCCATAGAGCCTCGCCCACCCACTTTTGTAATAGACCAATAACCTCTGGTTGAGTTAAACACTTCAGAGTTACAGAGAATCCACCATTTACTAGAGCTCAGACCTCTTAGTGACCCATGCCCCATGCTGCAGAGGAAGGTGAAAAAAACCCTAGGGTCTCTGCCAATCTGGCCTGAGCGAAAATTCCTTCCCATCCCCAAATATGACAGTCGACTGGACCCTGGGCATTCTGGCAAGACCCAACAGCTGGGAAAGAATTCTCTGTAGTAACAGAGATTCCTCCCCATCTAGTGTCCCGTTACTGTCCGTTGAAGATATTTGGTGCTATTAGTTGCAGAGCGGCTGCGTGCCATTGTAGGCAATTCACTATACCATCCCCTCCACAAACTTATCAAGCTCAGTCTTGAAGCCAGTTAGGTTTTTTGCCCCACTGCTCTCCTTGGAAGGCTGTTTCAGAACTTCACTCCTCTGATGGTAAACTTCATCTAATTTCAAGCCTAAACTTCTTGATAGCCAGTTTATATCCATTTGTTCTTGTGTCAACATTGATCCTTAATGTAACTCGTCTCCCTCCCTAGTATTTATCCCTCTGAGGTATTTATAGAGAGCAATCTTATCTCCCCATAGCCTTCTTTTGGTTAGGCTAATCAAGCCAAGCTCTACATAGATATTAAGATCAGAAAGGACCATTATGATCATCTAGTCTGATCTCCTGCACAATGCAGGCCACAGAATCTCACCCACCCACTCCTGCGATAAACCTCTCACCTATGTCTGAGCTTATTGAAGTCCTCAAATCATGGTTTAAAGACTTCAAGGAGCAGAGAATCCTGCAGCAAGTGACCTGTGCCCCATGCTACAGAGGAAGGCGAAAAACCTCCAGGGCCTCTTCCAATCTGCCCTGGAGGAAAATACCTTCCCCACCCCAAATACGGCGATCAGCTGAACCCTGAGCATATAGGCAAGATTCACCAGCTGGATACCCAGGAAAGAATTCTCTGTAGTAACTCAGATCCCACCCCATCTAACATCCCATCACAGGCCATTGGGCCTATTTACCGTGAATATTTAAAGATCAGTTAATTGCCAAAATCATGTTATCCCATCATACCATCTCCTCCATAAACTTATTGAGTTTAATCTTAAAGCCAGATAGGTCATTTGCCCCCACTGCTTCCCTTGGAAGGCTATTCCAAAACTTCACTCCTCTGATGGTTAGAAACCTTCATCTAATTTCAAGTCTAAACTTCCCGATGGCTAGTTTATATCCATTTGTGCTTGTGTCCAGATTGGTACTAAGCTTAAATAATTCCTCTCCCTCTCCAGTATTTATCCCTCTGATATATTTATAGAGAGCAATCATATCTCCCCTCAACCTTCTTTTGGTTAGGCTAAACAAGCCAAGCTCCTTGAGTCTCCTTTCATAAGACAGGTTTTCCATTCCTCGGATCATCCTAGTAGCCCTTCTCTGTACCTGTTCCAGTTTGAATTCATCCTTCTTAAACATGGGAGACCAGAACTGTACACAGTATTCCAGGTGAGGTCTCACCAGTGCCTTGTATAATGGTACTAAAACCTCCTTATCTCTACTGGAAATACCTCGCCTGATGCATCCCAAGACCTCATTAGCTTTTTTTCATAGCCATATCACATTGGCAGCTCATAGCTGTCCTGTGATCAACCAATACTCCAAGGTCCTTCTCCTCCTCTGTTGCTTCTAACTATTGCGCCCCCAGCTTATAACTAAAATTCTTGTTATTAATCCCTAAATGCATGACCTTACACTTCTCACTATTAAATTTCATCCTATTACTATTACTCCAGTTTACAATGTCATCCAGATCTTCCTGTATGATATCCCGGTCTCTATCTAAATTGGCAATACCTCCCAGCTTTGTATCATCTGCAAACTTTATTAGCACACTCCCACTTTTTGTGCCGAGGTCAGTAATAAAAAGATTGGTCCCAAAACTGATCCCTGAGGAACTCCACTAGTAACCTCCTTCCAGCCTGACAGTTCACCTTTCAGTATGACCCGCTGTAGTCTCCCTGTTAACCAGTTCCTTATCCACCTTTCAATTTTCATATTGATCCCCATCTTTTCCAATTTAACTAATAATTCCCCATGTGGCACCGTATCAAACGCCTTACTGAAATCGAGGTAAATTAGATCCACTGCGTTTCCTTTGTCTAAAAAAACTGTTACTTTCTCGAAGAAGGAGATCAGGTTGGTTTGGCACGATCTACCTTTTGTAAAACCATGTTGTATTTTGTCCCATTTACCATTGACCTCAATGTCCTTAACTACTTTCTCCTTCAAAATTTTTTCCAAGACCTTGCATACTACAGATGTCAAACTAACAGGCCTGTAGTTACCCGGATCACTTTTTTTTTCCTTTCTTAAAAATAGGAATTATGTTAGCAATTCTCCAGTCATATGGTACAACCCCTGAGTTTACAGATGCATTAAAAATTCTTGTTAATGGGCTTGCAATTTCATTTGTCAAATCCTTTAATATTCTTGGATGAAGATTATCTGGGCCCCCCGATTTAGTCCCATTAAGCTGTTCGAGTTTTGCTTCTACCTCTGAGTCTCCTTGCATAAAGTAAATTTTCTATTCCTCTGATCATCCTAGTAGCCCTTCGTTGTACCAGTTCCAGTTTGAATTCCTCTCTCTTAAATGTGGGAGACCAGAATTGCACATGGTATTACAGATGAGATCTCACCAATGCCTTGTATAATGGCACGAACAGTTCCCTGTCTCTCCTGGAAATACCTCAGCGGATGCATTCTAAGATTGCATTAGCCTTTTTCATGGCTGCATCATGTTGACTCATAGTAATCTGTGATCCACCAATACACCCAAGTCTCTCTACTCCTCTGTTGCTTCAAACTGATAAGTCCTCAGTTTACAGCAAAAATTCTTGTTTTTAGTCTCTAAGTGCACGACTTTGCACTATTAAATTTCATCTCATATCTACTACTCCATTTTTCAAGGTTGTCCAAATGCGAACAAAACCTGTTAACACAGCATTAATGCAGCAAAGTTAAAATCATAAAAACAAGAATGTAGTTATTGCTGTAACCTATCAGTGATGCATCTAGTACATTGTCCTGTTTTCTACAGGGATCAAAGGAAGCTATAATCTCTGTAAAGCTGTGGAATACCTGATTACAGGGGAAGTTTCTTCCTAATCCTACCTATCCCTGTCATATCTCTTCTCTGAATGGTTCTAATCTTAATTTCAGACATGGAAGTCTTCTGGTCTCTGTTAACTTTCCTAGCCTGTCTCTAGACCCCTTCTGTTTCTTTTGTATCTTTTTTTTAATATGGAGTGATCAGAACTGAACAGTTTTCCAAGTGAGGGCATACCACTGATTTATAAAATGACATAGTAAATCACATTATGCAGACTGAACGTGGAAATCATGGTTATTAATATTATTCACAACTTTTCCCACTCTTTTAAAAACCAAAATCAGTATAAGCCAAGAAGAAAAAATTCCTAATGTGAAACATGTAGACTATTGTTAACCAGCATTTTCAGTGGCTCAAGACCATTCTGCAAGAAACAAATTGTGTACAGGCCTCCACCATTTTGTAGGGAGAGTGGGGCAATAATTGGGCAATGATTAAAGATGTGCTTCTGCAAAAGATAATCTGGTTTCTGACTACACCAATTTAGTTTATAATTGATGCGTTATAAGGCTCTATGAAGGCAGTATAATGAAAGAGATTTTAGAGTTCTCTGGCTTTAAGTTTAAATTTGCAGTCTGAAATTCTCAGTTAAATTACTTGCTTTCCCCTGTCTCTCCCTTCCCCCACCTAAAGTTATACTCTGCATTCATTCGTGCTCGGCATTCAGCTAACTCATCTATTCTCGTGGTTGATCACTTAATATTTTATTTTCTGGAATTTCACTGTTTTGATACATTGTTTCAAACTAAGATTTAAATGTTTACATAAAAGAACTGGGTGGTTGGGATGAAATGAGGGGTTGGGGAGAATGTCTGAAAGTATTCAATTTTTATTTGGTGTGGCTGAGAGAATTAAATCTGACCTTCCAGAGCAGTGTTTTCCTTTTTTCCTTCCTAACCATTCGTCACCATGAGACGACTTCCAAGGAACTCAAAACTGATTTCATGAACTCTCTCCTCTTTAGGAGGATGCTCGTGATTTGGATGCTTACACATTAGCTAAGTCGTATTTCGATCTGAAGGAGTATGACAGGGCCGCTTACTTTCTGCGGGGATGCAAGAGCCAGAAGGCCTACTTCTTGTACATGTACTCCAGATACCTGGTAAGACAAGGAGGAAAGCTATCCTTCAATATTGAATTTGCCCCTTCTGTCTTCCCACAGAGTCTTGCGGGTTATAGTCTTCCACGTATTCTCTTCCCAGCAACAATCTAGAAAGCCAGGTTAATCCCTTGTTTCTTTGCTAAACCTAATGTAATTTTTTGTTGGTGCTGTTGGGAGCTCGACTCAGATGCTGTTAGCAGAATTATACTGCAATCTGTGGAATAATGTATTGTAAAACTAGGTTTTTTCTTCTCTTTTTACAGTCAGGAGAAAAGAAGAAAGATGATGAAACAGTGGATAGTCTGGGTAAGGATCTGCTTTTTTCACCTGGAACAGAGAGCCCAAGCTAATGAAAACAGAACTGCCAACATCTCTTTATGCAAACCATATTTGCTTTGTGTCCTGAGAGACTGTGGTTGGGCAGTGTAGCTCTGTCTGCTGGGCCTATGCATGGTCTCGTATTCCTAAAGGCATATGCCACAGATTCTCAATGGCTGACCCATTCCTAAAGAAAGTAGGTCATGCTTAAAGAATGGGGGGGTGGGTTGGATGTCTTTCTAAGAGATACGGTCTAGGAATTATTTTGGGGAAGTTTTACAACCTGTGCGGTAGAGGAGATCTGGCCTTAGCAGCGACCAGGCCTACACACCTGTGACTGAAAAGGGTTAGAGGTCACAATGGACAAGCAACTGCGATACTGTAGCAAAAAGAGCTAATGTGTTCCTTGGATGTATAAACGGGAGGGGATGTATAAACAGGGGGAGGTGACTTTTACCTCCTGTATACAGTACTGGTCAGATCAGTTCTGCAATACTATGTTCAATCCTGGTGTCAACATTTTAAAATCAGTTTAGTTTACCAAAAACATTGAGGTGACTTGATTAGTATATAAGTACCGTTATTTTTAACAGTGAAGGTGATTAACCATAGGAACAAACTACCAAAGGATGTGGTGGATTCTCTATTACTTGGATGTCTTTAAATCAAGACTGCATGTCTTTCTAAAAGATGCTTTGGTTCCACCAGAAGTTATGGACTTGATACAGCAATTACTAGGTGAAATTCTATGGCCTGTTATGCATGAGATTAGATTAGGTGATTGTAATGGTACTTTTCTGGTCTTCAAAAATCTGATTCTCTAAACTGGTGAAGCCACAAGCCAGTGAAGGATCCTGAAAGCCAGTTGTGTACTTCTTTTTGCAGGCCCCTTGGAGAAAGGACAGGTGAAGAATGAAGCACTAAGAGAGCTAAGGGTGGAGCTTAGCAAAAAACACAAAGCACAGGAGCTGGATGGTTTTGGCCTTTATCTGTAAGTGTCTGTCTGGGAGTTTTCATATGAACCCTTCCCTGAGGAGGTGCGATGGGGATGCAGTAACCTCTGGAGCACTCTGTTCTTCCTCTTCCCTTTTCCTAAGGGAGAAGTAGTATCTTTTTGGAGAATTAGCAAACATCTTGTTTAGTGGCTGGTAAGATTGCAGCAGGACATGCCCTATCCACATTAAAAGGAAAGACTAATGTATTCCTATCCATCATTGCCTAAGATTTTGCATTAGAGTGCAAGTTTGAAGTTGTGGTTCTTAATGCTTTTTGATATCTGGAGATGGAAGTGAGTGTCTTACTCTGTGTGTGGATGTGTTATTGACAGCATTGTATACTCCTTTCCATCTTCATATTGATAAGTCTTTCCCCTTAACTTATTTCCACTTTCTTAAGGTTTGGGGTCAATAGTATGTCCTGCTGCAAAAGTAAATGCCACTAAATTTAGGGCTTTTTTTGTCTGTTAATTTCTTAGCTGTGTGTATGTGGTGTTTTGTGTGGTATGGTTTTTTTTTTTTTATATATACAGCTTTGCTGTACCTCAGTTCATGGCTCTCTAGATTCAGGGAGAAGGGAAACTGCCCCTGCTGGGGAATATGGGGGAAACTGCACTACTTTGTACATTTTTATCCCTGTTTAAAAATTGCTGTAACAGGGTGGATTGATTTAAATTACAATTGAAATCACCAAATGGAAAGCCTTGATTTAAATTGATGATGTAAATTAATGCTTCCATTTGTACATCTCTTATTTTCTAAATAAGATGCATTCTCATTGGTTGATATAATCATTAAAACATGTAGGTTTACAACTAAATAGAGACTTTACACTAACTTTGGTATATCTCTTTGCTACCAGGGAAGGTATACTAAAACTATATACACTTAAGCAATTATATAGCTTAATATTTTCAGGTTCTTATTAATTAACTTTATGGTTTTTAATATGATAAAAAATGGTGAATGACACATTGCTTATTTACTAGATAATTAACTTTTTGCTCATGATTTGTGCCAAGCTGCATGAGGATAGTAACTGGACTTTAATTAAACACGCAAAATATAATGTAAAATATATTTTTATTAAACAAAGCAAGACCATAATACTGTGCATGACCTATTGTACCAAATTTATAAAGCTTGACCTCAAGTTAGATGGTTTTCCCCAAATTCTTCCTTTATTTAGAAAAACAGCCTTTAACTCAAAGATTTTTGAGGTTCATGGATTCAGCATATTTATTTTATTTAAATGTTTTAAGAGATTATAATAAATTAAGGCCTTAACATATTTTGTATTAAATTCAGATTTCATTTTTAAAACCTTGATTTTAAAAAGAATTTACTATAAATAAAATGAGAAAATATGATTTGAATAAAATTCCATTTTAATTTTTTTAAACAAGTCAATTTTTAACCATACAGTACTGTAAGTACAGCAAGAGTAACCCTCTATGTTAGTAATAAAGACATAACTTGTTGGCCGAAGGGAACCTCTGAAGGAGTGTGTGGAAACACTCTGTACCCTCTCATGAACTCCTGGAAGCAGGTGGGCCAGGAGCAGCTGTTAGTCTTGTTAGAGACCCCGGTTGTTGGGCCTGAAATGACCTTGCATAAGCTCTCTGCTAACTTATTTTTAAAAATGTGGTGTGTTCAGAAACTCTTCCCTGGGTTTTAGGTTGGGGTTTATGGCCTTATTCAATGATAAGGTTAGCTAATTGCATGAGAATTCAACCAGTTAGGAGGCATGGGATTTGAACTCCTGGCCTCCTATTTCACAGCTCTCTGCTAAAATTTTATGAAAGTTTCTATAGACAAACATTACCTATGTATAACTGGTATTAAAGGAATCAACACGGGAGAAGTAACCATGTGGCCAAAAGACAGGTTCCGGCATAAAATAGGTATTTTGCAAAATGGGGGACAAAGAAAAGTGAGATTTATCAAAAATTGCCAGAAGGGTGACTTTTTAATGCTTGTCTCTGTACCATTTTTCAAACCACTATGAAAAATTCAAATAGGGCTCAAAGTTTATGAGCTGTGGCTTGGTTTTTGCTATTTCAGTTTGATTTTTACAGAATAAAGAAGTAAGAGGCTCCTGTTAAACTGAACTCTAGTGCTTTTGCTGCACCATAAGGGGGAATTTGTCACTGGGGAATTTGATTTTTCCCTTCTTGTAGCCCTGTCACTTGTTTGAGGTTATGACTAGATGGGTACAGCTAATAGAGGTGGGTGATGCAAAGAGTTATACTGGTATCTTTCTCTGCTCAGGTATGGCGTTGTGCTGCGGAAGCTGGACCTGGTGAAAGAGGCCATTGATGTGTTTGTTGAAGCTGCCCATGTATTGCCTTTGCACTGGGGAGCCTGGCTGGAGCTCTGTAATCTGATCACAGACAAAGAGATGGTAAAATTTAGCTTTATTCCATCAACCATTGTCTTGTATCACAAAATTAATGTCCTGGAATTGGCATTGCACTTGGTTTTATTCTTAGTTCAGAAGCTCATCAGATTGTTTATCTTGTTGAAACCGCTGCTATGCCGCACCTATTTACTGCCATGTAGTCTGGAATGCTTTACTGCAGGCAGGATCTGGTACAGATTTTTCTTATCTTTGACTTTTCCATCTGAGTCCAACCCCCTATGTAAGTGAAGGCAGCACTTAGAAACAAAAGATAACAACAAATGCAAAAGTAGACAGCAGTCAATATAAATTAGAAGTTATTGAAGTGTAGAAAGTTGATAAGGGAAGCTAATAACTTCAGGGCAAAATCTCTGGCTATCATGGCCAAGGACATCAAGAAGTTTAAGTATATCAGGAATGAAAGAAATCCTAACACTGTCTAGGCCCATTACTAGATGCCAGTGGTAAAATTGTTAGTGAAAAGGCAGACGTGCTCAATACGTTTTCTGTTCTGTTGCTGGAAAAAAGCAGAATTATTTCATATTGCATGAGGATGAACTACTTTCCAGTCCATTAATGACTAAGGATGATGCTAAACAGCATCTGCCAGGGGTGAATATTTTTAAATCAGCAGGCCTGGATAACTTAGACTCAGGAGTCCTACAAAAAGTGTCTGAGGTGTTCTCTGGCCTGTTAATGTTAATTTTTGATAAATCTTGGCATAGGGGGAAGTTCCTGAAGACTGGAAGAATACTAATGTTGTGCCAATATTCAAAGAGTACCTGTCTGTCTGACTTGGATAGAAATAGGCCAGTTGGCCTGACAAAATAATGGAAAATCTGATTCAGTATGTTGATTGGCTTTTATTATTATGGAAAATCTCTTGTCAAACAAACCTGATTTCATTTTTTGAAGTGATGATAAATTTGGCTGATGAAGGTAACTGCATAGATGTAACTTATTGTTCACTCTTTGTATTGCTGCAGTGCCTTGGAGCCAGTGCTTAATTTGTCATGAAACAAGTTCCTGGGCTCAAGCAGTGATTTACTTCATAACTGATGTGGCAAGCCCAGAGGTACCAGGGCTATGAACTGTCAAGCCGAGGGGTGCTGGGGCTCAGCCCTGGCACAAATGAAGCACTGCTCAGAGCCCTAGTCATGGATCAGAACCCCATTGTGCTACATGCTCTACAAACAGAACAAAGAGGTGGTACCATACTTAGTTCTATAAGGTGTCTGACATTAGATCACATTCTGATTTAAAAAAAGAGCACCGTACAATTTCAGTAAAGCCCATCTCAACTGGATTAAGAACTGGCGAACTGACAGATCTCAAAAAGTAGCTGTCAAAGGGGAATCTTCATCAAATAGAGATGTTTCTGATGTGGTTTCACAGGGAATAGTATGAGGCCTGATACTATTCAACATTTTCATCAGTAATTTGGAAATCTGCAGATGACACAAAGATTGATGGAATGGTAAATAAGGAAAGGGCAGTCTTGTTTGTAGAGCAATCTGGATCTCTTGGTAAAATGAACCCATTCAAACAAAATGCATTTTAATAAAGTCAAATATAAGGTCCTATATCTAGCAACAATGAATGCAGGTTATTCCTATAGAATGGCGGACTGTATCCTGGACACCTCTGTTCTGAAAAGATTTTAAGCGTCATAGTGGACTGTGATGGGGGCCATGTTGTTAGGCCGGGGATGAGTGGAGTAACAACAGGATGTGATCGCTGGGTTCGAAGGCCCAGAGACGGGTTCCCTGGTTGTATCTCTGCTGCTGGGTCTGTTGCTCTTTCATTAACTTCCCATGAACAAATCCTCCGAGCCTCCTAAGGCGCTCCAGTAGTTGCAATAAATATGGAACTGACCCCATAAGCCGAGGCTCTTGTTCCTCCCAGGTCTCTTTGAGGAGGTCCAAGATCCTCCTGGGTTGCCTCCCATACAACAGTTCAAATAGGAAGAGCCCTGTGGATGCTTGGGGTGCCTCCAGCACTGTGAACAGCAAGGCGGGTAACAGTTCATCCCAGTGTCTTGGGTCATCCTCAGCGAATTTGCAGAGCATTGATTTCAGGGTCCTGTTAAACCTCTCGACAAGGCCATCCATTTGGGAGTGGTAGACAGAAGTCTTCAGGGCCTGGATGTTTAGTAGCTTGCACAGTTCCTCCATTTGTCGGGACAAAAAGTTGGCTCCCTGGTCAGTCGATATCTCTTTTGGTATCCCGACCTGGCCGAACATTTCCAAGAGTTCTTTTGCTCAGGAGGTCCCCATCAGCCATTCATGCTCCGCCTCCTCCAGCTTCTCTCCTCCCATGGGACGCTGTCAGGACCTTGTAAAGGATCAGGGAGTTCCTCCTTTCGTCCTTCCTCTTCTCTTTGGTTCTGGAGCTCCCTCGCTCGTGATCTTGGGTTCGTTTCCACTGGCAGCCGCTGCCCCCACTCTTGTATAACCTCCCCGAACCACCACCATTCATGACCTAGGACCACGGGATACACTAGCTTTTTGGCCAGGCCAACCTGGCAGGTCTCCTCGTGACAGCCCACCTCGGCTTTACCTTAGTGGTGGGGGTACGGCTGTACATCCCTGTGGATGCTCTGGAGGTATATAGAGGCCTCTGTCTGATCCAGTGACTTCATTAGATCGGCCCACACGAGTGTCTGGCTGCACCCTGAGTTGACAAGACCTGTTACTTGAGTGCCATTGACCCACACAGGGACTATCAATTTGGGTGAGTCTTTCTTCCAGGCCCGAGTGCCTGCTACCCAGACCTGGCCATAGTTGCAGCCCATAAAAGGGCAGTCATGTCTGAAGTGCCCCTCCTGGCCGCACTCATAACATCGATCCTTCAGTATCTCCATCGTGGAGTTCTGTGGTGCTCATCTGGGCCCACCAGATGGGGCCTCTTCCCCTTGGGGTCTCATGCTGGGGTTTGCTTAATTCCCAGGTGGGAGGTTACCCTCCATGGCCCAGGCCTACTCCGGGGTCCCACTTCTTTGAATTTGAGCTGTCTCTCATCTGTGTCCTCTTGTGGCCTCCAGGGCTCCCTGGTTTAGGAGATGGAAGTTGGGGGCCTTCTGCAGCTAAGTAATCCTCCATCAAGGACACCGCCTCTGCGAGAGTCGTCAGCTGATGTCGGTGTACTCACTTCTTCTCCCCAGGGAGGAAGATCTGTGTAAACTGCTCAAGGACGATGGCCTCTGCCGCTTGAGGCCCAGTCAACTTCTCGGGTTCCAAAGACCTCCAGCAATAATCCCAGAGCCGCTGAGCCATTGCCTGGGGTCGTGCTCCAAGGGGATATCTCTCCTGTTGAAACCCCTGACGGAACATTTCGGGGCTCACCCCTGTGTGGTCTAAGATGGCGGCCTTTACTTTGGCATAATTGAGAGCTTCTGTAGGGTCTAGACTCAGATAGGCAGTCTGTGCAGGTCCAGTTAACTGTGGGGCACTGGGGTAGCCCAGTGCTCTGGAGGCCAACGGGCCGCATTGGCAACCTGCTCAAATGTGACCAAGAAGGCCTCCGGGTCGTATCCGAGCCCCATCTTGGCCAGCCTCACTGGTAACCCAGTCAGAGTGCTCTCCGAACCCTGGCTCACCCCAGCAGGTCTGGGTGGTCCCCTTCGGTTACAGGAGTGCCTCCATTTGCCGAACTAAACGCTCTTCCTGAGATGGATGCTGTGCTGCTGGCTCCTTAATCAACTGCTGCTGTTGCTCTTAGTGCTGGGCCGTTTGTTCTTGTTGTTGGGTGGCCATTTGCTGTCGCAGCTGGGCTGCTTGTTGTTGTTGGGTAGCCTGCTGCTGCTGGCTTTCCAGTATCCATTTTAATATCTTGTCAGTATCCATAGTGGCTGTGGGGTTTTCTCACTCAGCTCTCCTCGTATTAGTCTTCTTAGCAGGACCCGACCGCTGCCCGCATTCTCCAGCATGTGTGATGGGGGGGCCCTGTTGTTGAGTTGGGCCACCCCTGTTGGCCCAGAGCGGGGTTTGTACATCCTGCCACCCAGTTGTCAGGATTCCCTGTTAGATCAGGTAACTGCAGTACAGTGGGCTCCGAATGCCTGGTGGGGCTGAGCAAACAGTCAGTAGCCCCCGAGTCTCTGGGCTGGGGTCGACAAGAACAGTTGGAGTTCTGGTCGTCTGGGTAGGATGGAACAATGGTCAGCCTGCAGCCCCCAGGCAGGGCTGGACAAACAATCTGTAGCCCCTAAGCTTCCTGGCTGGGGCAGACAGTAGCAATTGGGGGATCAGCCTCTGGGGCAGGGCAGAACAGCAATCCGTCTATAGCCCCTGGGTGGGTCAGAACAGACATTCTATGGTCCCTGAGTCCCGGGCTGGGACTGAGAGCAAACAGCAGCCACGCCTAGTGATCTGTGTGGTGTGTGGTAGGGGAACCCGGCCTCTCCCTCTCCACCAGGTTCCGACCCAAGGCCCTATAAAGCCAGGGACTTCCCCCGCTGAGGGTTTAGGTATCTGCTTCCACTGCATCCCCTGGGTCACTTCCTACCACAATTTGCATCCCAGGCATCTCCTCAGCTGGTGGCAGCTTGGCGTTCTTGTCAGTCTCTGCAGTCGGCGAGTTGCCCATAGCGTAGTCCGGGTCCACAGGCTCTGCTGCTTGGAGAGTCACGGACCCTTTGGAGAAGCCTGCAGTACACATCCTTCCTCCTCTGCAGCCAGCCCTGAGCTGGGCTGCCTCCTTTTATCTGGCTCTTCCACCTGGAGCATGCGCAGCAGGGCGCGGCCTCCTGGGCCCACAGTGATTGGTCCATCCCCCTTGGCCCAGTGCGGGGTTGGTACACCCCCTCACATGGACCAGCAACTGAACATCAGCTCCCAGGACAATGGTATGGCAAAAAGGGCTAATGTGATACTTGGCTGTGTAAACAAGGGAGTAGTGAGATGATTTTACCTCTGGATATGGCATTGCTGAGACTGATATGGGAATACTGTGTATGATTGATTGATTTTTTTTATTTTTTTTAGTGGCCATATTTTAAAAAGAGTATTGAAAAAATTGAGAGGTCCAGAGAGGAGCCACAAAAATGACATGAGGGCTGGAGAAAATGCCTAAGAGCGAGAGACTTAAAGAGCTCAATCTGGTAGATCAAGAGATGACTTGATTATCGTGTACAAATATCTTACTGGGGAGAGAATGCCAGGTGCTAAAAGGCCTTTTAATCTAGTGGAGATGGTCATAACAAGAAACAATCCTTGGAAGTTAGTCAGACAAATTCAAATTAGAAATAAGGCATACATTTTTAGCAGTGAGGATGATTTAAAAATAGGAACAAATTGCCAAGGAAGCTGCGGATTCTCCATCTCTTGAAATCTTCAGATCAATGGTGGATGTCTTTCTGGAAGATATGTTTTAGCCAAGTAAGTTATTGGGCTCAGCGCAGGAATAACTGGATGACATTTTTATGGCTTGTGTTTTATATAGGACGTTGGGCTAGGCTCCCTTCTGGCTTTAAAAAAAAACAAAAACCAAACTATTAATCTGTGGTCAAGATTGAATTCCTTTTATAAAATGTCTGATATTAAGTTGATAGAATCCTTTAGTTCACGCTTTTGTTTCTTGGTCTTTGCACTGCTGGGTGGAGTTACTGTCTAAGGAGAAGGCTTTGTTGCAGGAAGAGGGAAGTGTTGCCCTTTGTCCTCTAAAGATCCAGCCACTGGGCGAAGAGAGAGCTGATGGTTTTCCCTTTTCTGCAGGAGGCATTGAGGTGATGTGGATTGTCCTCTGAGTGTGTGTTTTTGTTTGCCAGCTGAAGTGCCTGTCCTTGCCAGACACCTGGATGAAGGAGTTCTTCCTGGCGCACATTTACACAGAGCTGCAGCTGATAGAAGAGGCTCTGCAGAAGTACCAGAGTCTCATTGATGCAGGATTCTCCAAGAGCACCTACATCATTTCCCAGATCGCAGTTGCCTACCACAATATCAGAGGTCAGTGAACTCAGCTAAGGGGAGTGCTTCCTGCTACAAACTGCATCAATCAGCAGCACTCACTGATGTTTGCCTTCCTCTGTCTGCAGATATAGACAAAGCTCTCTCTATCTTCAATGAACTAAGGAAACAAGACCCATACAGGATAGAAAACATGGACACCTTCTCCAACCTGCTGTATGTCCGGGTGAGCACCCATTCCTTTCACCCACAATCCTCTGCAGTAAATTACACCAGCTCACACAGCAAGCATTTTATGGCTTTTTAGCAGAATACCTGAGTTAAGTCTGTCCAATCATATGAATGCTAACAAGTCTCTCTGGACATAAACTTGCATCTGTCTTCTTTCTCCTTCTTCCCCATGGACTGGTATGCTAGCTGTGTATTTCTAATCTCCCTACCACCTCTTCCCTCTGAAGTGGTGTCACACTTGTCCCCACAGCAATCTCCTTCTTTTCTACCAGAGCATGAAGCCTGAGCTGAGCTACCTGGCTCACAATCTGTGTGAGATTGACAAGTATCGTGTGGAGACCTGCTGTGTGATAGGTGAGAGGCAGCTCTTCTACTAGTTTGCCACCCAGGCTTCAGGGAGTGGCAAGGCGGCTTATTGATCCCTCTCCACAGGAATTGTTAGCAGGTCTGTTGAGGCTAGGCTGGCTGAAGCAGCTCTCAGTCACGGTAAAACAGTAGATGAAATGATATAGCAGCAAAAGAACTCAATGCAGTGTTGGCAGTGCACAGAGGTGGTGATGCAGGCCTTTGGTAGGGCGTATTGGTGGTGGGTTCTCTATGCAGCTCTGAGATACTGGAATACTGTTGTTTGGTTCTGGGGACTTAGTACCCAAATAGATAAGTGGAATTTATTAGTTTGTAGGATAGTTTTCCAGGGTAAGGGGTGGGAGCTTCATTGGTTTGCACAAATGAAATAGATTGGACAAGAGCATTGGAGACCAAACTGAGGTC
The DNA here is from genome assembly GCF_965152275.1 of Natator depressus. Lineage (NCBI taxonomy): Eukaryota > Metazoa > Chordata > Testudines > Cheloniidae > Natator > Natator depressus. Next base: position 503,694 of record NC_134241.1, read on the forward strand.
AGACTGGGGCTTGGAGTTATGCAATGAACTGGATCTGACTTAATAGGTTTGTCCCTTCTCTAACTTATACGAAAAAATAATAGATGCCGCAGCTTGTATGTTTCCTAATCCCCTGCTGCTTTTTCCTGTTCACCTTATTCCTCTGACCTTCCTCTAGGAAATTACTATAGTCTACGCTCTCAGCATGAAAAAGCAGCACTCTATTTCCAGAGAGCCTTGAAACTGAATCCTCGGTATCTTGGAGCCTGGACCCTCATGGGACATGAGTACATGGAAATGAAGAACACATCTGCAGCTATCCAGGCTTATAGGTGTGTGTGCAGGAACTATGCAAGGCAGAGAATGGCCTCTGGGTGTGCATGAAGTAGTGACTGATTTGGGTGGAAGGGGAGGAGTATCTTTTGTGGCCTTTTAGGAGCTCTTTTGTTGGTCCATATTCCTAACCCTGTGAACTCTGACTTGCTTTGGATCCCGCCTGTTTCGGAACACTTACACCACTTTCTCTTTCCTTTGGCAGACATGCAATAGAGGTGAACAAGAGGGACTACAGAGCCTGGTATGGACTGGGGCAAACCTATGAGATCCTCAAGATGCCATTTTACTGTCTGTATTACTACCGACGGGCCCACCAGCTGAGGTAAAGCTGGGAACGCAGCTATAACTGTTGGCAGTTCAGAATGAACGCTATAAGCTGAGGTGCAGGAGGTATCAATTACTTAGTGTATGCAGTCTCATTGAAGTGATTACATTCTGTAGAGATTCTATTCAGTCTCTTTAGAGGCATCAATAAAGGTTTAGTACTCCATGTATCATCAGGGTATAGAAGAGTGTGGTTAGGTAGTGTATTTAGGGCTGGATTTCAGTGGTAGGGTCCATCATTCAGTTAGCTTGAGACAATACCACGTTCTGAGGTAGCTTGACTGTCTGTTATTTCTCACAGGCCCAATGATTCCCGTATGCTGGTTGCTCTGGGAGAGTGTTATGAGAAACTCAATCAGCTGGTGGAAGCCAAAAAGGTAACTGAGGGCTCAGATGTGCTGTGGGGCAGGCTGGGCATCCAGGTGGCTGCCAAGGAAGCAGACAAAGGCACAAGTCTTGTTAGTACTTCAGATTGTCCCGAGCTGTCTTCCTCTGAACACCTAAGAAGTAATGGATGTGGGATAGTGCTCAGAATGGCTATTTAGTCCTCTTCAGTCCTGACCTTGATCCCAGGGTGGGAGTGGGGAGCTGTGTGCAGTCTGGGCCTAATCTTAGCAGGTTCCTGTTTATAATTGTGACTTCAGGGGAAGTTCTTCACTAACCAGCTGCTGTGAGCAGTTGGTGAATTTGTCTGCTGCGGCCTTCCAGAAAACCAGCCCTCTTCATGCGTCTCTGCTTGAGGGCATTGCAGTGACTGGGTCTGTATATGATCAGCTTGAACCCACTGCAGGCTAGAGAAGACATTTTGCTGAGGTGCTTGTGTGACCTTTTCCCTCCTTGGCAGTGTTATTGGAGAGCTTATGCTGTGGGAGATGTGGAGAAAATGGCATTGGTGAAACTAGCCAAGTGAGTATGGCTCAGCATTTATTCTCAGTGTTCTTTGAAAAGCGCTTTGAGATCTGTAGGGCTAGGTATTATTTAGATGTGCTATTCGTGGTATCCCTAGGTCTATGGAAAGTGCAATTCCTATCCTAATGTCCTGCCCTAGCTCTGAAAAAGAGCCTCTGTTTGCATGTGTCGTCGGCTGAAGAACCTAGAAATCCATAATAACATTGGCAGGCAATATTAGTAACTAGTTGCTATCCTCGTGGGTGGTCTGTTACCCTGTCCCTCAGGCATAGGGTGTTGTCTGTCTGCTTCTAGGGGACTGGGCCTGGCGGCAGCTAGTAAAGCACAGTCCAGAACTTGCTCTTATTTGGGAGAGGCCCTTTCTAAAGGCCTGTCCAGGACAGACAGAAATTCTTGCTTTTGGGTCTCTTCCATGCTATGTTTTTGACCCCTTTTCTCTCCTTTCCCAGGCTGCATGAACAGCTGAATGAATCAGAACAGGCTGCTCAGTGCTACATCAAATACATCCAGGATATCTATTCCTGTGGGGTGAGTCAATGGTAGGGGGACAGGAAGGAGAAGTGAGGGAGAATGATGTAGAACTACCTTCCATACCAGCTGTTGCTGTTTCTTTACTGTGCTGTAGGAGATAGTGGAGCACCTGGAGGTGAGCACTGCCTTCCGCTACCTAGCCCAATATTACTTCAAGTGTAAACTCTGGGATGAAGCCTCTGCCTGTGCTCAGAAATGCTGTGCATTCAATGATGTGAGTAGCCACTGTCCCTTTCTTACGGGGGATTCTTACCTTGATCTCTTCTGGGAGTCAGAGCAGTACTTCTGTTGAAGGAGCATGGGCTGCATCCACCTGGAGTGGACGATCTTCAGCTATGTGAGAAGACCCCCAGTGCTGCTGCTCACCTATTTCCTGCTGTTGCTTCTTAGTAACTAGTTGAAGATCTGGGGCTAAGGGTTGCACTGGCTTGGCATTCAGTAGTACAAAAATAACTTAAAACTTGTAGTGGTCAGCAGGGTTTCCTGCTAGAGATCTGCAATCTTTCTGCAGGAACTAATGGACTTACTGTACAGTGTGCTCCTGGAATCCCCTGTGTTTCTTCCACACTGACAGTGCAAAGAATACAGAAGTACTTGGTATCCTGGCATGTGTGGAATCTGAGATTCTCTCAGGCCCTAGTTGGGTGCTCTGGATTTCCATGTCAACCCAGGAGGGGATGTTGTGGCCATCATCAGCATAAAACTTGCCCCTTCTCCCAAGCAAAGCTGTCTAGAACTTGAGAAGAGAAGACCAGAGCCCGAGTCCCTTAAAGTCTTTGCTATTGCCAGTCTATTTTGTGGAAGGTGCCTAGACGTTATGGTGAGGTGGCAGTATAGACACGTAAGATAATCAGGTGTGCAAAGCAAGTAACCTACATATCAAAGGACTGGGAAGAGGATATTCGGGGGGGGGGGGTTGTTTTATCTTAAACCTTGCTGTTAATAGCTGTAAAACCAACATCTTTACTAGTGATATTGTATCTTGCAATCCCAGTGAGAGCCAAACTAGTAGTGTTGCGTGATTGTTCACTTTTTTGCTGAATTTGACTTAGAAGCTTCTTTGCCCCAACCTACATTTAAGTATGGAATTGACCTACTAATGCAGTATTCTGACTCCCTTCAGACAAGAGAAGAAGGGAAGGCCCTGCTGAGACAGATTTTACAACTACGCAACCAAGGGGAAACCTCCTCTACAGAGATCTCTGCTCCCTTCTTCCTCCCTGCATCGCTGTCATCCAACAACACTCCCACACGGAGAGTATCCCCACTCAACCTGTCTTCAGTTACACCATGAATTGTGCTGATACTTCTCTGGGCCACCCTAGGGCAAGTGGGGACTTGAACCCATCTTCCAGAAACAACCACCTCACTCCTGTGAAGCTTTGGTCTGGTACTGCCTTCTGTTGAAGGCAGAAATCCTGAGAACCCATAGCTGAAGCTAGCTGTTGTGTCAATGCAGGCAAAGATCATTGTGGAACCAATGTGAAGTGCCTATGCTGAGATGTCAGAAACCACTATGCTTCTCACTGTCACGCTCCAAGTGTGTGAGAAGCAGCTGCTCCCTAGATGAGGGGGTTTTGTCTGCCTGAGCTGAAACATGTTTAAACTTGTTGTCTCTGCTCTGTTACCCCTGAACTTCTTTCAAGGGCCTCACAGTGGGACTGCTACTGCCTACTGCAAGAATTTGTCCCCTGCTGGCTTCTCTGTGGACTTTTTTCTGCAGCTGCACCTAAGCAAGCACAGTAAGAGGGACATTTCAGCTTCACTGCTGCCGTGAAAGGGAAACAGCATTTGGGGATTGAGAGGTGTCCATCTTAAGTGGCCTCCCCAGTAACTGGTTGCTGTTAGGTCTGTGGCTCAGATAAATGTCTTGGCTTTGCTGGTGAGTGACAAAGCAGCTAGTGGGAATGACCTCATTAAATGTCGGTGGGCATGTTACTGTCCCTGGGTATTGTCATGGCATGAATTTCCTTCCCATTATAACAAACGCAATTGAACTAAATACAGAAAAGATCCAATATTCCATAAGTTCATTAAGGGGAAGGGAGGGGGAAAGGTGGCTAGTAGCTACCTCGCTCCGATTTGAGTAGCCCTGTTCAGTGTCCTGTGTGGCAGTCAGAGTCCTTCAAACTAATGCAGCATCTTGTTTGGACTTGAACTGCCTGGGACAGAAGTGGTTTAGACGGGCCTGGAACAGTGTCAATTTGATCACTGACCTGCCGTCTGACTTCAGCCAAGTCACTCAGTTGCTGTTCAGTTTCATTCTCTAAACTGAGTATATGGAGCTATTTCTACAGGTGCTTGGTTTGCTCAATGGTTGGAGTTTCTATGCACATCCCAGAAGATAGAGGTTTGAGAAGGGCAGAGTATCTTCACTTACATCCTATCTTGGCACTCTGTTGGACAGAGCCTGGGGAAGATTGTTAGAAGAGAAACAAACCTGTTTTTATGTGAGCCTCTTGCTCATGGTCTGGAGCTGTAAAGAACAGTTGCCCTACAGTAACTTTGGTTCTTCTGCACATTGTCCATGCAGATCCCACTCTTGGTGCACATGTGCCCCATGCTCATGAGAACAGTTTTTTTGGCTAGCAGTGTCTGTTGGGGTTGTTCTCTGCATGAGCTTGTGCCCCTCCAATCTAAGGGCATTGAGGGCGGAACTGCTCCAACTGCCTCAGTTCCTTCATCATTATGGAATCTCAGAGGAGTAGGACTTTGAAATAGTGGGGAAGGAGGGCAGGCTCTAGAAGCCGAGTGGACAACACATCATGAACCACAGTTACTGTAGGATAAGGAATTGTTCTTCTTTGGGTGGTTGTCCACACAGATTCTACACTTGGTGACCACTTAGGGGTGGGTCTGAGGACTCAGAGTCCTACTTGAATAGAGATTGCAGGATAGCCCTTCCAAAATGAGCATCCAGTCTGTAGGAAGGAACAGTCAATGGTAAATATGTAGCTCATCTCCACATTGCTGCTCTGTATATTGCTGCTTGGTCCCTAGTCTGTAGTCTCCGCTACAGACTAGGGACCGAATGGCTAGGCAGCAGTTCTGCGGAAAAGGATCTAGGGGTGACAGTGGACGAGAAGCTGGATATGAGTCAACAGTGTGCCCTTGTTGCCAAGAAGGCCAATGGCATTTTGGGATGTATAAGTAGGGGCATAGAGAGCAGATCGAGGGACGTGATCGTTCCCCTCTATTCGACATTGGTGAGGCCTCATCTGGAGTACTGTGTCCAGTTTTGGGCCCCACACTACAAGAAGGATGTGGATAAATTGGAGAGAGTCCAGCGAAGGGCAACAAAAATGATTAGGGGTCTGGAACACATGACTTATGAGGAGAGGCTGAGGGAACTGGGATTGTTTAGTCTGCAGAAGAGAAGAATGAGGGGGGATTTGATAGCTGCTTTCAACTACATGAGAGGTGGTTCCAAAGAGGATGGTTCTAGACTATTCTCAGTGGTAGAAGAGGACAGGACAAGGAGTAATGGTCTCAAGTTGCAGTGGGGGAGGTTTAGGTTGGATATTAGGAAAAACTTTTTCACTAGGAGGGTGGTGAAACACTGGAATGCGTTACCTAGGGAGGTGGTAGAATCTCCTTCCTTGGAAGTTTTTAAGGTCAGGCTTGATAAAGCCCTGGCTGGGATGATTTGATTGGGGATTGGTCCTGCTTTGAGCAGGGGGTTGGACTAGATGACCTCCCAAGGTCCCTTCCAACCCTGATATTCTATGATATTGTCAGTAATGGAAGTATTCACCAAGCAGGCAGCAAAGGCTGCTTGAGCCCTAAAGCAGGGGTGGGCAAACTATGGCCCGCAGGCCAGATCCAGCCTGCGAGCTGTTTTAAGCTGGCCTGTGAGTTGCACCACGTGGCTTGGCCCCGCTCCGGCCGGGGCGCTGGGTCAGGGGCCGCAGCAGCTCAGCCCCACTCTGGCCAGGGCGCAGGGCTGCAAAATGCAGCTCCCGGAAGCCGTGGCATGGCCCCCTCCGGCTCCTACAGGCTCCAATGGGAGCTGCAGGGGCGGTGCCTGTGGATGGGGCAGCGTGCAGAGTTGCCTGGCTGCGCCTCCACGTAGGAGCCGGAGAAGGGACATGCCACTGCTTCCGGGAGCCACTTGAGGTAAGCGTTGCTCAGAGCCTCTCCCCATGCCCCAACTCCCTGCCCTAGCCCTGATCCCTCTCCTGCCCTGCAAACCCCTCAGTGCTAGCACAGAGCACCCTCCTACACCCCAAACTCATCTCCAGCCCCATCCCAGACCCTGCACTCCTTCTCGCACCCCAACCCCAATTTTATGAACATTCATGGCCTGCCATGCAATTTCTATTCCCCGATGTGGCCCTCCGGCCAAAAAGTTTGCCCACTCCTGCCCTAGAGGAATGTGTTCTAAAATGGCTAGGGCACCTTTCATAGCTAAATCATAACGTGTTCTTATGCAACCAGATGCTCTTTTTGGATAACCTGTGACAACATAGAATGATATAGGTTGCCCTGGGCATGTTATGAATGATCTTCTGTCTAGACAGAATGCTTTCACTGTATTGAATGTGTGAAACTTCATTTCACCTGGGATAGTGAGGTTTAGGAAAGCAAACAGGAGGTGAATGGGCTGGTTTATCTGGAACTCTGAAATAACCTTCAACAGGAACTTTGGGTGAGGTCTAAGAGTAACTCTGTCCTTTTGAAACGCCATATCAGGGGGATCTGGCATAAGGGCCTGAATCTCCCCTACCCTCCTAACTGATGTCCTTGTAGTGCATCACTGTGGAACCTAAAACTGGGGCTTAGGCACCTAACTTCTTTTGTGCATCCAGGCCTAAGAGTTTGCACTGACACATAGTAAAGGGAGTAAGCTCAGAAGCGGGGACCCATCAACCCTCTTGGTACTAAGATCCCAGAAAGGATCATGGGGCCTCAAACTGGGGGGGAAAACATGCGAGAGTTAGTCAGGAATTTTCCCACTGTAGGGAGGGGAAAATGTAGTGTGGCCCTGGGTAGGAGGGTGACTTGCCTAATACTGCTGCTAGGTGGATTCTTATTAAAGCTAATGGAAATTCCCAATTGCTTCAGGATTACCAACTAGTGGAGTAGTGATGCGTGTGTTGCTGTCAGGGGAGAAAGCTGGTGCTGAAATGCCAGATAGCAAACATTTCATGTAGTTCTGCCAGTCCTTCTGGTTGAAGGTTTCCTGCTCTGGAGTAGAATGTTCTGAATGTTAGCCCAATAGCATCATTTGGTGAACACCATCTCACTGCCGCGTATAAAGATTCTTCAAATGCTTCCTCATGTCGATTCCATTCTAGGTGTATACGCACCCACGTGCACAGTTGTAGGAGACTTTGGCCTTAGCGGTATCCGCAGGGTTGGCTGTGGTGCCCTCTTGAGTGCCACGCTCATGCATCCATATATTAGGCACTGTCAATCCTACACCCTTTCTTACTGCCTGTGACAGTTGGTTGGAATGCCTTGTCTTGCAGATCGCAAGAACATAAGCAGTTCTTTACAGCCTTTATCTTCTTTGTATATAGTTTGTAGGTACTTAGCCATTAAGTGTTAGGTTAGTTAGTACAGTAAAAGCTTTGTTATCTGGCATGTTGGGGAGGTGCCAGTTAGTCAAAAATTCCAGCTAACTAAGAGTTATAATTACCAATGGATTTCCAATTTTCAAAGAATTAGAATAAAATAAAGTGAATAAACATTCCTGTTCTCACGGTTTTCAAGATGTGTATAAATATCTATTTTCTGTTTTAATGACAACATAACTCTTATGCTTTTTGCTGGTATTTTTGATGCCATAAGGGTAGGATGGCATTGATATTTTATGATAAACATAGGACAGTACACCACATAATAAACCGACTGATCACAAGGGCAGATACAAACAGAAAGAACAGCATTCAGCTCTTCTCTGCTAACTCGAGTGTTGTCTGACTGCTCTCGGAAATACATGGGTCCTGAATAGTTTCAGCATCGATTCCGGTTAGCTTTGGCATTGGTCCCTGTAATTAGATTGAAGTTTTATATTGGGAGATATCAGAAATGCCGGTTTCTACAGCTTTCCGGTTGGTAGAGTGCCAGATAACACAGCTTTTAGTGGTTTCAGAGTAGCAGCCGTGTTAGTCTGTATTCGCAAAAAGAAAAGGAGTACTTGTGGCACCTTAGAGACTAACCAATTTATTTGAGCATAAGCTTTTGTGAGCTACAACTCACTTCATCGGATGAAGTGAGCTGTAGCTCACGAAAGCTTATGCTCAAATAAATTGGTTAGTCTCCAAGGTGCCACAAGTACTCCTTTTCTTCTTACAGCTTTTACTGTAGTTACTCCTGGCTGGGCCTTCGTCCTAAAACAGGGCATGCCCCGCTCTCCTAGGTTCAAACCATGGTAGACAAGCAGCAAGCCTATCAGTGACACCGTGCTTGAAGTGTTTGGGGGAATCCTATAGAAAAGACAGTTGTCACATCTGTAAAACCTTTTGACCTAGAACCCGAAAGGAGCAGGATATTAACTTGAGGGCCCTCCTCATGGAGGCTGCGCTTTGTCCTGTATTGGAGCCCTCCCATTCGGACCCCACACCGAGCACTTTGGATTCCATGTGGAGCGCACCGCCAGCACTGAGCTCTGCCTAGCATCATTCCCCCTCACCGGTGCCTAAAAAGTGGCAAAAGAGAAGGAGCCCCCCGGCACGGAAGGAAATGGGGCTTTGGGCAAAGGACAAACATCAGGCCATGTGCCTACCTGGGGGCTTCACGGGTACCACGGCGGTCAGACACCCCAGCCCAACCAGGGATCTGACAGGGGGGAGCGGCAGTGGACCCCGGTATCTCCCAGGGCACTCATTGCCTGAAGCAGCCCTGGCGGCTAAAGAACAAGTAGGCCGACTGGCACCGCAGGCCCCACACCAGGCAGCAGACTCAGCTAAGACCCCAACATCTAAGGGCAAGCTAATCATGGGACCACTTCATAGGGCAGTGGACCACCCTCAGTCACTGGACTGCAGGCACAGATCTCCACGACCTTCGACCCGGGCACCGTATCCTAGGTCTCTGACTAGAAAGCCCAGGTCTTTGATGTGCTCTCCACCTACAAGACGTGGAACATCAGAGTTGAGGTGCCAGTCCCCATACTACCAGTACTGGTGAGCTTCCTGTCAGAGATCGCCATGGCCAGGTCACGTTCACCCGGACAGTCTCCCAGATGTTGGTCCCTGCCCAGGCGGGGCCACTCCTTGTCATGGCACCGATCCCTTTACACTGGTGCCGTTCATCAGGCAGGCACCATTCCTCGCCCTCACCTTGCCAGTCGCTGACCAGAGTAGTCAGACTCAGGCCTCGACAGCTTCACCCTGGTTGCTGGAAGGGCCGTGGTCTGAGTCAGACCAGGAGTTCAGACCGTCGCCAAGACAAGGTGATTTGCAGCCGACTCATGAGACCAGCGCAGCACCTACAGTGACATCGTGGCAGCAGGGACAGTGGCTTGCTCAGAGGTCACATTAGAACCTGTGGGACATGTCAGTAAGGGCGATCCCATGTTCCCCTAAGCCCTCCCTAGCTGCCTTGGACAAATTGGTCCCAGCACTGGAGTCGGAATGCGAGGGCAGCACTCCGAACCCCAGCACCTAAGGAGCTGTCCCCGGAGAGAGCGGGGGAATCTGCTTCTCCACAGGTGGTACAGTCATCATCCTCGGACAAAGCAGTAGCAGGTCCCTTGGAAACAGGCTGTCCCCCCGATGACTTCAGGGAGCACCAGGCCCTCCTTAAAAGGGTGGCTGCTAACTTGAACCTACAGATTGAGGATATCGCAGAGGAGTCCGATAGCCTCTTTAATGTTATATCCTTTGCCACCCTAGCCCGGGTTGTGCTGCCTGTCCACCCAGAGGTCCTCCAAATTGCCAAATCGCTGTGACAAACCCCCTCTTCCATTCCGCCACCTGCTAAGAGGGCAGAAAAGAAGTATTACGTCCCTGCAAAAGGGTTCACATACCTCTACATGCACCCTCCGGTGCCATCACTGGTCATGTTCACTGTGAATGAAAGGGACAGGCAGGGCCACATTAGTGGCACACTAAAGAACAAAGATGCCAAGAGACTTGATTTATTTGGCAGAAAGATTTATTCGGCGGCCAGCCTACAATTCAGGGTGTCTAACCACCAGGCACTGATAGGCAGGCACAGGTTTAACCTGTGGGATTCCTTTAATGAGTTCAGAGAGGCCCTCCACAGGATCGAGCCCAGGAGTTCACTGCTTTGGAGAACGAGGGCACAGCGGTGGCAAGGGGAACCCTCCCAATAGCCTGGGATGCTACAGACTCAGTGGCTGTGGTGGTCACCTCCGCGGTGTCCATAAAGCGCAGCTCCTGGTTACAGCCCTCCAGGTTGTCCCAAGAGAGGAAGGCCACTATACAGGACCTTCCGTTTGAGGGGGCGGGGCTCTTCTCCAAGCTCATGGACTCAAGGCTCTGCAGCCTGAGACTCCCAGGCCACTCTCTGCTCCTTGGGCCTTCACACTCCTTAGGAGGCCAGGAAGCTGTTCCATGCTCCACCTCCTCCACCCCTGTAGTCTAGATCCCGGGGAACTCCCCGATTTGGTTCCTACAGGAGAAAGGACCGAGACAAGGGGTCTAAGCAGCGACACTCGTCATCTTCCCACCCATCTGCTCAGCCTGACCCTCCCAGAAACCAGGGAGGCCAGAAGCAGGCATTTTTGAGGGTGCACTCGAGGATGACACCCCAGTCACTTCACTGGATCCACTCTCCCTCTTTTTTTCTCAGCCGCCTCCGCCCTTTCTGATCAGCCTGGTCTCTGCTAACCTCAGACCGTTGGATGCGTGACACAATTTCTTCAGGCTACACCCTGCAGTTTGTCACAGTCGCTTCCTACATATCAACATCAGGGAGCTCAGAGTGGTTCGCCTGGCCTGCCGAGCCTTCCTACCTCACATAGAAAGCAAGATGGTCCAGGTCTTAACGGACAACACAGCAACTATGTTCTATATCGACAAGCAAGGCGGAGCCAGATCGTCTGTCCTTTGCCAGGAAGCCCTCAGGCTGTGGGACTTCTGTCTGCAGCACAACATCCATCTCGTAGCTGCTCAACTTCCCGGGGCCAAGAACGCTTTGGTAGATCACTTCAGTAGGATCTTCTCGTCTCACAAAGAGTGGTCCCTCCATCCAGAAGTGGTCAGCTTCATCTTCCACAAGTGGGGAACTCCCCAGGTGGACTTGTTTGCCTCCAGACAGAACAGGAAATGCCACGTTTTCTGTTGATTTAGGGGATTGACGGAGGCTTCTTGTCAGATGCTTCTCTGCTCCCGTGATCGGGAGCTCTGTTTTAAGCCTTCCCCCCAGTACTGTTAATTCACAGAGTCCTCAAGAAGATCAAGCAGGACAGGGCAAAGGTGATCCTCATAGCGTTGGCTTGGCCGTGCCAACATTGGTTCAGCACACTGCTGAACCTCTTGGTGGCTGCTCTGTTACAATTCCCGCTCCGGCCGAATCTGCTGTCCCAAAACCATGGCAGTTTTCTGCATCCGAACCTGGCAGTGCTGCACCTGACAGCTTGGCTGCTGCATGGTTGAATGAGCAGGAGCAGCAGTGCTCGGCCGATGCTCAACAGGTCTGGCTGGGTAGTAGAAAGCCCTCCACCAGAGCAGCTTACCTGGCCAAATGGAAGTGGTTTGCCTGCTGGAACTTGGATAAAGACATTCAGCCCAAGCGAGTGTTGCTGCAGTTAATCCTGGACTACATTCTGCATCTCAAGCTCCAAGGCCCATCCCTTTCATCTATCTAAGTCAACTTGGCAGCTATCACAGTCTTCCATCTGCCACTTGAGGTTAGGTCACTTTTTTGCCCAAGACATGACTGCCAGGTTCCTCAAGGGCCTTGAGCGCCTTTACCTGCACGTCAAGGACCCCGTTCCTCCATGGGACATGAATCTGGCCCTGTCGTGGCTCATGGAACCCACCTTCGCGCCTCTGGCTTCCTGCTTCCTTCTCCTGTCCTAGAAGGTCGTGGTCCTAGTTGCGATAACATCTGCCCGCTGAGTCTCTGAGATTAGGGTGCTCACCTTGGAACCAACTGCCCTATACAGTATTTTACAAAGACAAGGTCCAGCTGCGGCCGCACTCTGCTTTCCTGCCCAACATGATCACTCTGTTTCATATGAGCCAGGACATTTTCTTACCTGTCTTTTTTTCCAAAGCCGCATAAGGTGGAGGAGGAGTATTGGCTGCATTCCCTGGATGTCAGGAGCGCTCTGGCCTTCTGCATTGAAAGGACCAAGCCATTCCGCAAATCAACGCAATTGTTCACTGCAGTGCTGAACTCTAGGGTACAGATGTGGGGACCCGCATGAAAGACCCCCTAAGCTTATTTCTACTAGCTTAGGTTAAAACTTCCCCAAGGCACAAATTCTTCCTTGTCCTTGGAACAGTATTGCTGCCACCACCAAGTGAGTTAAACAGAGATTTAGGAAAAGGACCACTTGGAGTTCCTGTTTCCCCAAAATATCCCCCCAAGCCCCTTCACCCCCTTTCCTGGGGAGGCTTGAGGGTAAACAAGGTAAGCACAGACCAGACCCTTGGGTTTTTAGGACACTAAAAACCCCAATCAGATTCTTAAACAGATCTTTTATTATAAAGGGGAAAAAAGTAAAAGAACCACCTCTGTAAAATCAGGATGGAAGATCTTATTACCCCATAAAATTATTTAAAACAGAGGATTCCCCTCTAGGCAAAATGTTAAAGTTCCCTTCCTCTTAGCATAGGGAAAATTCACAAGCTAAAACAAAAGATACTAACGCATTTCCTTGCTATTACTTACTATTTCTGTAATTTTAGATGTATCAGTAGGAGCTGGATTATTTGCTTGGTATCTCTTTGTCTCTGGAGTGAACAACAAAAGCACAAAACAAAAACCTTCCCCCACAGATCTGAAAGTATCTTCTCTCTTATTTGTCCTTTTGGTCAGGTGCCAACCAGGTTATCTGAGCTTCTTAACCCTTTACAGGTAAAGGAGGGATTTTATGCTATCCTTAGCTGTATGTTTGACAGGCTGATAGGACAAAAGTTCGCCCAGTGTCTGCTCAAAGAATTTTTTCTTAGATCATAGCAGCAGCGAATTCAGGCAGTGATCAGGCAAAGATGCCATCCCCAGCAATTTGTAACCACCCACTCAACCAGGGCACAGGCCTCTTCTGCAGCTTTTCTGACCCAAGTGCCTATCCATGACATTTGAAGGGAGGCGACCTGGTTGTCTGTCCATATGTTCACGTACCACTATGCACCTATCCAGCAGGCCCGGGACGATGCTGGCTTCAGGCGGGCAGTACTACAAGCCGCTAAACTATTAACTCCGAGCCCACCTCCAAAGATACTGCTTGTGAGTCACCTAGAATGGAATTGACATGAGTGAGCACTCGAAGAAAAAACGGTTACTTACCTTTTAACGATTGTTCTTGCAGATGTGTTGCTCTTGTCCATTCCATTACCCACCCTCCTACCAGAGTTGCCAGCTGGAAGGAACGGAGAAGGCATAGGCTCGACGGCACCCAGTAGACCAACATGTGAGCGTGGCACCACAGCCAATCCTACAGATATGGCTAAGGCAAAAGTCTCAGAGCTGCGCACATGTGCGCGCACACACCTAGAGTGGAATGGGCATGAGCAGCACATCTCGGAGAACAGTTACAAAAGGTAGGTAACTTTTTTCTGAGCCCAAATGCAGTTTCTGAGAACTGACTTGGGAGACTGTTGCATAGAATGGATAACACGATCTGTGGCTGTTTAGATCTGGTAAATCTATCAAATCAAACTTCCTGGCCCATGCTGGAGCTGTCAAGACAACGTAACCTGCTTTTTGCCTCAGGTTTCTCAGGACCCTCACTTTCACAGGGATTGGTGGATATGGGTATATAAACCCTAACGCCCAAGGATTGGGGAAGTCCTCGTTCAGGGAGCCTGGGTTTTTGCCTGAAGCTGTGTACAACTGAGTCTGAGACTACTTGTGGCTTCACAAAAGTCCCTGCTGAACTAGTCTGCCAGGATGTTCTGAAATCCAGGAAGGTGCCAAGCTACTGGTGTGATCTGTGCAGAATACTCCACCCCTCCCACAGCTGGGGCTTCTTGACAGCCTGGAGAAGAGTCAGAAAAATCTTGCATGCCAGGCAGCTGGCCCTAAAATGTTTATGTGCAAACAATCTTCCTGAGGGGACCATAGTCCCTGAATTTGAAGCCAGATGAGGCCTCTCTGATAACATAGCTCCACTCGGAGATAGTCTTTGTAATTAATGGTATGGAAAAAGAAACACCAGTGAACACCTGCAGGGGTTCTGTCCTCCACTGTGGGACTGACTGTATCCATGGGGTGCCTGGTGGGTAGACATACCACTCTCAACACCACCTTTGATCCATGCATGGAAGTCTGGCATGCTGTGTGACAAAAGTGCATGAGATCATGTGTCCTAGAAGTCAGAGCGTGATCTCACTGGTATTCCTGGATGGGTTTGAAGTCTGTTGATGATGATGATCTCTTGTCTGAAATCCCTGCTGTGGAAGATAGAGTCTGATAGTGCAGCTATGAACTCTATGGTGTGACCTGAGGGCTGTGAATTTATTGACTTTGAAACGTAACAAGGGAAAATTTTAGGACGCTGTGCTTTGTTGGTCACCTGTTGGGTTAATCTTTGAATTAGCAGGTCATCAAGATGTCTCCTTTCTATCTTTTTCTCCTTAGAAGAGCTGCTTATTGCTGAGAGACACTGGGTGAAAACTGTTGGAGCTATAGCGAAGGCAAAACTCTGTACTGGGAGTGGGAAACAAGTATTTCCTGTGACTGCTTTCTGTTAGGAGTTGAGACAGAATTGCCCTAGAATCCTGGGAGGAGTTGGGAGCACAGAATTGCCCTGGAATCCCAGAAGCAGCCAGCACATCCCTGCAGCTTATGGGCAGGGGGGAAGAAAAGGGCTCTATGCACAGCCCTTGCCTGCAGGCACTGCCCCCCAGCAGCTCCCATGGGCTGGGAACAGCAAACCATGGTCAATGGGAGCTTCAGGGGTGGCACCCACAGGCAAGGGTAGCACATGGCAGAGTGGCTTGCCCCACCTCACCCCCAGGAGCCACTGCTGGGCATGCTGGCCACTTTCAGGAGTGGCGTGGGGCTATGGCAGGCAGGAAGCCTGCCTTAGCCCTGCTGCAGACCACTGCCACCCTGCACCTGCTCAAGGTAAGCAGGGCCAGAGCCTGAACCCCTCCTGCCCCCCAACCCCCTGCCCTGAGCCCCTTCCTGCACACTGCACCCCCTCCCACACCAGCCCTACATTCATGGCCCTGTATACAATTTCCCCACCCAGATGTGGCCCTTGAGCAAAAACAAAAAAATCATCAAATCTACTTTATGCTAATATGGCTGTAGAAAGGCTAAAACAGGTGATGTTTCTGGATGATCACAGGGTTGGTACTATCATCTAGGACACTTGTTACAGGCACATTTTTGCACAGGTAAAACACTAAGTAAGTTTGTATATTTATTGTCATGCATAGACCATGTAACAGAATATACAAGTTGAGAGGCAAGGTAATGTTACACTTTGGAATTAAGGCCCTGTTCCATAGAGACTGGAGTAGCAGCTGGCCTGAAACAGTAGGTTACCTGAAGCCATCTTTGGGAGTCACATGCAGTGTTTGCACAAGCCCGTGAAGAATTACTAACTATGGTAGTTTATACACACAGACAGGGAAAGTAACTCCTTGCTGATGGGTCAACTCACCCACAGGCCCCACTTAATATTTTTTACTAGAGGGCAGGGCCTTGAGTACTGGTGATCGCCGGGCACGCAGGATACGGCTATAGGGGCTGCTCTCTGCCATACGAGGATGTGCGGGTGAGCGGGACAGAAAGCCGTGCAGGAAGGGTTTCTTGCCAGGAGGCTGACTTGGCTGCAGGTTTTCCCTATTAGCACAGAAGCGTTTCTTTAAAGTAGATGTTGAAGGGGCCTGGAGCTTCTGCACAGTATGGTACTGTTCAGCAATACAGGTTGCCTTCTTCCGCAGATCTAGCTTCACCAACATCATGTTGTTTTG
Source organism: Natator depressus (assembly GCF_965152275.1). Taxonomy (NCBI): domain Eukaryota; kingdom Metazoa; phylum Chordata; order Testudines; family Cheloniidae; genus Natator; species Natator depressus. Next base: position 519,842 of record NC_134241.1, read on the forward strand.
CAACTCCGCCAGTGTTTGGTCCTGAGAGGGGGAAGCCAGCACTATGGTTACTCTTACACATATGGTCCCATGGAATAATAAGGGACAGTACTAACTGGTGGCTTTCTTTATCCTGATCTGCCCTCCAGCAACTGAGAAAGGAAGGGGAAACGGACATGGGATTCCTTTCTATTCTCCATCCTGCCCCCAATAAACGTATATTTCCATACATTTAAGCAGCCAAGTTTTTGGTGACATTCAAGTGCCTAGGCTAAATCCCATGCAACCCCACAAAGAGCAATTGTCACATAACCTGTCTAGCCAGGATGTCATCACAGGTGCAGAGGGCTTCTCGAAGTTTTCCTGCACTTGTGGTGTGACAACATGCTCTCTCAGCAGCCTGGAGGGACTCCCCAAGTCTTTGCAGCTCTGACCGCAGCAGCTTCACATTCTGCAGGAGGGTGGGAAATTCAGTGCAAGCAAGAGACTCAGCAAGGCAGGACACAAACACCCAGTCCTCAAGGCAAAGCCATACCACAGCAGCACTGACCTACATCTCACCCCTCAAAGATCCCCCTGGAGCAGGGATCAGTACAGCAACTCCCTGAACAACTGGGGAGGCATACATCCCACACTCCAGAGGAGAATGTTACCAGCAGAACACTGGCTTCCATAAGGGTGTGGCTGAAGCTAAGCAGGTGATCATGAAATACACAGTGCTGATTGTGAACTGGTAAGAGCCCTCCAAAGGGGTTCCCATATCCTCATAGGGGTGCAGTTACCTTTTGTCCATCCTCCAGCTTCCTGTCCACATCCAGAGTGAGGGGTTTGGCAGAAGGAGGCGGCTCCAGCTGCTTCTGGTACCTGTGCAACTCTGAAAACAACCAGGAGCAGAGTGGGGAAAAAGAACATCTCATGCACATACCCCAGCACAGAGATCTAGGTTCTGTATAATCCAGGGCCCTGTGAAACACCTGGAAGCAGCAACAGGTGCACTGAACCAAAACTTTAGAATTGCACAGGTCAAGCAGTTCAGATCTAGAACTGCTCCATTTGAGACTCCTCATACTCAGGGCTTCTCCTTTTATTTGGGTGAGGGAAATTTCTTCTCTTAACTCTGCCCTCCAACTCTTATTTACAGTGCCTAGAGGCCCCAGTAGGCTAGGCACTATTCGTACATATAGGGAGAGCCTCTGCCCCAAAAACCAGCTTTATCTAAATCAACAAAGGGTGGGTGGAGAAGTAGCAGCACAGAGAAGTGAAGTGGCTGGTCACATGGTAGAGCTGGGACTAGAACTCTGGTCTCAAGATTCCCAGTCCCACTGCCTTGAGCACATTTCTAATCAGAGCTCTTTGAGGAGAACCCAGGCCCCATTCAGAGCCACCAAGGCACTAATGCCACACCTGCAGTAGTGGTGTTCAGCTCTGATTGACACTGCTCCAGCTTGGCTTTAACTTCCAGCAGCTCCTGCTGCAGAGTGGATGTAGCTGCTACTACTCGTTTTGATCTGCGCAGGGGCTGCTCCTGCTGTTTCCTCTCCAGGGCCTCTGACTGTAGCTTTGCCTCCTGCAGAGCAGCCTCCAGCTCTTCAATCTTTTCATCACGCTCCTGAGGAGGAAGGGCGGATTTGCTCAGAGCCAAGCCCCGTTACTAGGAAGAGCTGCCAAACTTTCCCATGAGGAAACCTAAGTGGCATGTGGGCTGCAGTTCACTAAATTGTAATAAACACACACAGCTTCCAGCTACTCCTAGCTGGGCATTTTAAAGGTCTGCACCTTCAAGAGGGGTCTGCAGCATATCCCCAGACACCCGCCTGCTCAATTGAATGAAACCAAACAGTTCTGTAGCTACCCACCATCGCCAATAAGAATGGGTGGGAAGAGAAATCTACCAATCCTTAACATTAATCTGTCAATTTTACTATTTTCTCCAGAATGTACACTAAGACTGGAGGGTGCGTTTGCAACGTGTTCAGAACACAGGAAGCAAAGATGCTGTTTTTCAGCAGACTGGCTGCCTGTTAGCCCGTGGCCGTGCTAGAGCCCTGCAACCAAATGGGATCCGATGACAAGTGTTGAGGCTGGTTCAGGTGGGTAAAACCTGGACCCTCTCAAGTGTGGGTCAGTAACAGCTGCGTGCTCTGCTCCTGCCCACTGCCACCACCTGGCTGTGCTGCACGTGCTATGGAGTGAGTGTGCCAAGGAGTCCCAGCATGCTGGCCCCAGGGCAGGAGATGGTGGTGACTGCAGCTCTGGCTCAGGTCGAGTGGTAACTCAACCTGCTTACGTTTTGGTCCAGTTTGGGCCTAAAAATTAGGCCCAAGCAGACCGTGATGCTGTGCTACATAAAACAGCAGCCAAGAAGTTGGAACTGGGGACTAGCCAGAGCCCAAGGCCTGTAGGGAGGAGCAGAAGATACAATTGGAGCGGTCACATAAAATGGGAGGCTGGAAAGCCTTGCTATTGTGAGAGTCACAGAAGATTCCTGGGCTCAGACAAACTCTTCTCACATCTCTGGCTCTGCTCCCAAGCCTGGTTTCCTCATGCCCCCTCCCTACAGTGGGTCCATTTCCCCCACATATACCTGAATCCTCTCCTGGTAATAATCAGTCAGTGACTCCTTCAGATTGTTCAGTTTATCCTCATACAGTTCCACCAGTAGCTCCTTCTGCGTGTCCACGTGTTGGCTGCAGAGAGGCACAATGTGACATTGATGCCGTGCGTACCAGATAAGGGATGTACAGGGGAGGCGCAGAGATGAGTTCCCATTTCCCTTGCGGTATGACAGTACCTGCACCACTGCTCCTTCTGTTGCAGCTGCTCTAGCATCTCATTGCAGAGCTCCTCACGGAGGCGCATTTCCAGATGCATCCTGTCCTGCCGCTCCTGCGCCAGAAGATCCCACAGGGCCTCCACCGCTCGCGGAAGGTCCTACAAGGAGGCACAAGATGATGTGAGCCTTCTACCTATGCTTATGCATCAGAGAATCCAAGCATAGAAAAGGTTTCCCTGGCCCAGTAGAGATTTCACTGGGCTGGCCCTTGATCTTGGTTCTGCCACTGAATTACTGTTCACTCCCCGCTCTTTGTGAAGGGCTGAGTATCATTCTTACTATGCATTATTTGTCCTCACTAGGATTTGCAGTTCCTCCCAATTTCACGTCACTGAGTCAGTGGATCTGCTGCTTAGTACCCTTTTCCCAATGGGCAGATTGTTAAATGAGGCTAACTCCACACTTTCCAGTAGCCCTTTGCTGTCAGCTGTTGCCCTTTCCTGGTCAGCAGATGCTCCACTCATGGGACAGTGTCATGTCCAAGCTGATTTGAGACATGGATGCAAGTGTCCGTTGTGTATTGAGAGAACCTGTGAGGCTTAGTACTAATGGTTCTCTGACCCTCCCAGCGTTCACTGATTCAATAGTTGTGCTGGCAGCCATCTGGAGCTGTTCCCATTCCCAATAATTTACAGTGCCTGAGCTCCAGTCCCACCTCCCTGCTCCCAAAGGCTGGGGCTGAGACCAACTCACCCCTCCATCCCTGCAGGTCAGGGTGGCTTCACAGGGTACAAGATAAACCATCACCCACCTCCTTATCATACATGGACACTTCTGCATCATCGTCGCTCTCTTCATCAGTCTCCACTTCTTGCTTTGAGCCTGCCCCTGAACTCCTACTGTCTCGCCTGGTGTGTTCCTTGATTAATGATTGGATAGATGGTAGTGCCAGCTTTGTGGGAGGCGCTTGAACAAGCTGAAGAGACAAAAGAAGTCCATGGTTATGACCCCACAAGGCCTGTGGACCAGGCTACAGGCTCTTGGAAGATCCAGAGCAACTTCTGCATTACTGGGCACCCTGGCCCCTAGGCACTGGCCCACTGACCTGGCTGGCTATGGCTGAGAACTTGGCCACATGCAGGGTCTCATCATACGTGGATGCGCACTGGTTAATGTTGACAATCATGCAGGAACGCCCACGTCCCGTGAAGAAGCCTTGAAACACACGGGTCAGCTTGCTGTCCCGGAAGGGAACAACACTCTGCTTCAGCCTGAAGGGAGAAAGGAGAACCTGCTCAGCCCAACAGCCAAGCACCTGGGGAATCCTCTTCCTCCCCCTCGTCTCCTGTGCACACTCACTTGGACTGCTGGTTCTGGCGCAGGGCAGCGATGCAGCGGCCGAGCGTGTGCAGGGAGGTGTTGATGTTATTTGCCTCCTTCATGCGGTCCCCGCTTTTCTGGTTCTTGCAGCGCTCCGAGCCAGCGAGGTCACAGAGGGACAACCTGAGGAAAGCCCAGGGAGATATCTGTGATCTGGTCCCACTGGCTCTGCCCCAACCCCACACTCCAAATATCCCATGATCCCTGCTCTAAGATCACCCTCCCCTTAAAAGCCCATCTTCCAGTTTCTTTGAGAAGGTGCAGAAGCTGCTTGGGCCCCAGGACAGCTGATGGGGTAGCTGTCATTACAAACCTAGAGGCCAGTCAACACTGCCACCAAAATCAGGGTTGGGGACCAAGACAGCCAGAAATCCCTGATTCCCTGGTGGCAGCTGCTTTCCAAGCACAGAGCCAACTTGCATTTGTAGTTTATTACGTTGCTGGTAGGCAAATCCATTAACAGCAGCTTAGCCACAGGGAACCCCACAACCCCGAGATGGGAGCAAGACACCCTATTCACACCAATTCAGTGGGGACCTGGTGACTCAGATGGTGCTTTCCAACACCTCTCATAGCAGTTCCCTTTTCTCCCCCCACCCAATTGCCAACCCCAACAGCAAACCCCCATCCTTAACGGCAGCAAAAATGGGAGAACTGAGCACACAGGAGCTGCCAACTTCCCTGCCCCATACAAAGAAGTGCAGGACTCACTCGCTGATTTTGGGGAGCATCTCACTGCTGCTTCCCTTTAAGTGCAGAATCCGAATTGAGAAGACGCTGTGACTGCAGGGAGCAAAGACAAAAGAAGCTTGAAAGGAACATGCATCAAATGCTCCTGGAAAACACCCCAGTTCCATAGCTCCCAGCCTCAGAGTAAGACCACCACCACACCACGCCAATACTCTTCCCTGTCTCAGACCTGCGGCTGGAGTTCTCATTCAAGTGGGTGCAGGCAAAGCTCTGGTTTTTCCGCCCCAGTTTCAGGAGCTTCCAGGCCTCATCAGCATCTTGGACATTGATCCAGTTCAGATCTGAAAGAGCAGACACAGATCAGGCCAGGCAAGTGGGAGAGTGACAGAGACCAGGGTTGCCTTCCCAGGCACCGGCTACCTACCTCAGCCCAGGCTCCATTACCAGGAGCCAGTCTGAGCTCCCCCAACATTATCCATTGCCGGGACCAAACATTAACACAACAGCACAACTGAGAGCAGCTGCTGACTGGGTAGAAGATACCACAGAGCACGCTCCCTTCCCTATTAGTGCCCCTCTTCACACACATCACATCCTCCACCCCCAAGTTACTGCTCTGTCACCCGCTCGGTCTATAGCTCCCTTCAGTCTAAACCTGAGCTGGCAAGGCCCTTCCCCAGATGTCCCCAGAGCGCAAGACTGGGTAGCTTTACCTTTCACATAGGGGCTGCCAGTCTGGTCTTCGCACAGCCGCAGCATCTGCCTTTTGCGATATTGGCCAGGCAACGGCGTGTCCAGCAAGTCATAGATCTGCTCATTGTAAATCTCAAAGAAGGAGACCCAGATGGAGACCTGCACATCCCCCGTGAGGAGCGAGATGCGGTCTGGATCAGCCCAGCGAGGACCCAGCTCTGGGAGGGAGAGGTAAAAAGGATGGTAGTGATTTGCAGCAGTGCCCAGCATGTCCCAGCTGAATAGCTTGGGACTGGGAGAGGCTGCAGACACCCCCTCGCCCAACAGAAACTCTCTACCCCAGCCCAAAATGCACTCCATATGCCCTGCCTTGGAGTCCCCACCCCCAACATGGACTTCAAGCCAGGATATGCTAGGTATCCCCTTAGCTCTCACATCTTTCCCTTGTCAAGAACTTCCTACATGCCCTGTCTCTGATCTGGAGAACTGGGGGAGCACACAACCTTCTATACTGGATCCCTCTATGGCTTTGGTCCTGGCTACCCAAGACTCCCTACTCTCCTTGGGTTCAAGTCTATCAGATGAGATCAGCTGACTGTCCCTATGTTTCCCAATCTAGGGAACAAATGCTTTCAGTGGGGCCCCTCAGCTCCAGAGCCTGCTTCCTTAGTAGGCTGACAGAGCCCAAGCCATCGGCCAGCTGGGTGTGGCAGAACACTCAGCTACTCGGGTAGGTACCCCCTTGTGGGAGGGGCATGCCTGTTTCTTTCATGTTGATTGTTGCCCCAGGATGACACAGGTAGAATAGTGGGGGAAGCAAAAGTGGATGGGAATCTGGGAGGCAGTGACCATGAGTTGGTTGAGTTCAGGATCCTGACGCAGGGAAGAAAGGTAAGCAGCAGGATACGGACCCTGGACGTCAGGAAAGCAGACTTCGACTCCCTCAGGGAGCAGATGGGTAAGATCCCCTGGGGGACTAACATGAGGGGGAAGGGAGTCCAGGAGAGCTGGCTGTATTTCAAGGAATCCCTGTTGAGGTTACAGGGACAAACCATCCCGATGAGTCGAAAGAATAGTAAACATGGCAGGCGACCAGCTTGGCTTAATGGTGAAACCCTAGCGGATCTTAAACATAAAAAAGAAGCTTACAAGAAGTGGAAGGTTGGACATATGACCAGGGAAGAGTATAAAAATATTGCTCGGGCATGTAGGAAAGATATCAGGAGGGCCAAATCGCACCTGGAGCTGCAGCTAGCAAGAGATGTCAAGAGTAACAAGAAGGGTTTCTTCAGGTATGTTGGCAACAAGAAGAAAGCCAAGGAAAGTGTGGGCCCCTTACTGAATGAGGGAGGCAACCTAGTGACAGAGGATGTGGAAAAAGCTAATGTACTCAATGCTTTTTTTGCCTCTGTTTTCACTAACAAGGTCAGCTCCCAGACTGCTGCGCTGGGCATCACAAAATGGGGAAGAGATGGCCAGCCCTCTGTGGAGATAGAGGTGGTTAGGGACTATTTAGAAAAGCTGGACGTGCACAAGTCCATGGGGCCGGACGAGTTGCATCCGAGAGTGCTGAAGGAATTGGCGGCTGTGATTGCAGAGCCCTTGGCCATTATCTTTGAAAACTCGTGGCGAACAGGGGAAGTCCCGGATGACTGGAAAAAGGCTAATGTAGTGCCAATCTTTAAAAAAGGGAAGAAGGAGGATCCTGGGAACTACAGGCCAGTCAGCCTCACCTCAGTCCCCGGAAAAATCATGGAGCAGGTCCTCAAAGAATCAATCCTGAAGCACTTACATGAGAGGAAAGTGATCAGGAACAGTCAGCATGGATTCACCAAGGGAAGGTCATGCCTGACTAATCTAATCACCTTTTATGATGAGATTACTGGTTCTGTGGATGAAGGGAAAGCAGTGGATGTATTGTTTCTTGACTTTAGCAAAGCTTTTGACACGGTCTCCCACAGTATTCTTGTCAGCAAGTTAAGGAAGTATGGGCTGGATGAATGCACTATAAGGTGGGTAGAAAGCTGGCTAGATTGTCGGGCTCAACGGGTAGTGATCAATGGCTCCATGTCTAGTTGGCAGCCGGTGTCAAGTGGAGTGCCCCAGGGGTCAGTCCTGGGGCCGGTTTTGTTCAATATCTTCATAAATGATCTGGAGGATGGTGTGGATTGCACTCTCAGCAAATTTGCGGATGATACTAAACTGGGAGGAGTGGTAGATACGCTGGAGGGGAGGGATAGGATACAGAAGGACCTAGACAAATTGGAGGATTGGGCCAAAAGAAATCTGATGAGGTTCAATAAGGATAAGTGCAGGGTCCTACACTTAGGATGGAAGAATCCAATGCACCGCTACAGACTAGGGACCGAATGGCTAGGCAGCAGTTCAGCGGAAAAGGACCTAGGGGTGACAGTGGACGAGAAGCTGGATATGAGTCAGCAGTGTGCCCTTGTTGCCAAGAAGGCCAATGGCATTTTGGGATGTATAAGTAGGGGCACAGCGAGCAGATCGAGGGACGTGATCGTTCCCCTCTATTCGACACTGGTGAGGCCTCATCTGGAGTACTGTGTCCAGTTTTGGGCCCCACACTACAAGAAGGATGTGGATAAATTGGAGAGAGTCCAGCGAAGGGCAACAAAAATGATTAGGGGTCTAGAGCACATGACTTATGAGGAGAGGCTGAGGGAGCTGGGATTGTTTAGTCTGCAGAAGAGAAGAATGAGGGGGGATTTGATAGCTGCTTTCAACTACCTGAAAGGGGGTTCCAAAGAGGATGGCCCTAGACTGTTCTCAATGGTAGCAGATGACAGAACGAGGAGTAATGGTCTCAAGTTGCAATGGGGGAGGTTTAGATTGGATATTAGGAAAAACTTTTTCACTAAGAGGGTGGTGAAACACTGGAATGCGTTACCTAGGGAGGTGGTAGAATCTCCTTCCTTAGAGGTTTTTAAGGTCAGGCTTGACAAAGCCCTGGCTGGGATGATTTAACTGGGAATTGGTCCTGCTTCGAGCAGGGGGTTGGACTAGATGACCTTCTGGGGTCCCTTCCAACCCTGATATTCTATGATTCTAGGTGGGCAACGTACAGAACAGAGAAGAGAGGTATTCACAGCCCAAAATTTCCCAAAAACAGAGCTTCCCCCAAAAGAAACAGGGAGCCCCAGAGAATGCAGAATCCTTACTGCCCCTCCCACAGCACAACTATCCAATAACAAGGGTGAAAAATCCACTCCTCCCCAATTGAGGAATGGGTGGCAAAGGACAGCAGGGTGCTGGATGTACCTTCTAGCTGGCTGATGCTTGACTGGTTGGCAAACTGGCTGGTAGAAGAGAGGCCACCAACCCCACTGTCAAAACTGGCACTAGTGGCAGCCTGGAGCTGGGACTCTGCACTGTGGCTCTTCTTCAGTGGAGTCAGCACTTCCTCCTGGAAAACCATGGACAGTGTGAGTCCGACACAACCAACATGCTCTCTACCTGCCCTGAGACCCAGAAGGGACACTCACCTCCCGCAGCCCCCCGCACAGCAGAACCAGCTTCTTGGTCTCCTCCTGATGCACCTGTTTGCTGTCCAGCCAGGCCACCTCACTGGAAAGTGAGGGCTTCAGATCCATAGCCTTGTAGAGCCGATCCTCCACACTATTAAAGATGACAGCCAGGGAGCGAGGCAAGATCCCACCATCTTTGCTGCTCCCTGGAGGAGAGAGCAGCAGCAAGCTGAGCACTCATACAGGCAGAAATCATCAACCTATCACTGGATAGCAAGGGCTCCTCTTACCCTGGATGGTGTGCGTCTTCCCAGAGTTGGTGATGCCATAGGTGTAAACCAGCCAGTTCTGCCCATGGAGTACATCCTTTAGCACTTCGCCCATTGTTTCATCAAAGAATGCCTTCTGCCCCACCTCTGCCCCAAAGATCTGCAACCACAAACACCACAGGGGAGCAAGGATGACACCACATGGTGGCTTCCCTCCCTTGGCTGAAGCACCCACTGCTATTCCAGTGCTGCCCTTCCCCCCGCTCCCCCTTTGCCAATACCCCTCAAGCCTGACACACAGCCCTATCAGCTATTCCAGTCCCAGCCTTTCCTGAGCACACGCTGCCAGTTATGCTTGATCCAGTACTTTTATGGTTACATGTTTCTTTAGAGAGAGAAACAAATCCCGCTAAGGTGGGTTGCATGATCTGGGCCTGAGCACCTACCTGGGTGAAGGTGAATTTATGCACTGCCTGGCCTACCCCCCGTGCAGTGCTCCGCATGGTGAAAGAGTCCTGGGGCGCTCTCAGAAGGAGGGTCTCTGAATTCTCAATACAGACACAGCCCTGAGGGGTACAAACAAAACTCCATCATTGCAGTGGCTCAGAAGAGAAATCTCCCCCCACCCGCGACTCCACCACACAGACACAGCATGAGGTTATGGAATCTCCACGTGCAGCACAACCACCCTGTTCCCGTTGGGTTGGGGAAATGGATTCTTGTATTTTCCACATGCAGCTCCTGCTTGGCCCCAGGCTCTCACCTGATCCTCCTGTTTCTCCAGCTCAGATGGCTTCAGGGGCCGGACTCTCAGATACACCTTCACTTTCCCATTATTGTCCTCAGATGCAGCCTGCAAAACCCCACACAGGTTAGATACATCAGCCACAGGGGAAGTACCAGAAAGTTCTGTAAAATACAGTGCACCAATGGGAACCATAGCATGCGGCACAGGTAGCTCATAGGACTCATGCCTCAGAAGCTTCTGGGCACTTTACTGGTACCTGCTCCAGCTTCAGCCTCAAGTGCTCCAGAAGTTCAAGAAATAAACTTGCTCAGGCTCATCCACTGGGTTCCCAGGCAGCCACTAGGCAGCTCATCCAGCAGTACTGGAAGTGAGGAACTAGCACAACTCTCACCCCATCAGAGGCACCACCCACACAGATCCCGATTGGGGACAATGATGTCCCGGGCCAGACCATACTATTTAAGCCAGGAGGCAGCACAGGAAGTTGACTGAGCAACTGAATGACTTCCTGACTCATGGGCGTACCAGACCTGACTCTTGTTTGATCCCTGGACTTATTCTGGCTCTGGCCTGTAGAATGGTTTAGATGAAGAAATAAGCAGAAGTTAGGTTTTGGGCCTAAGCGTAGAGGAGTATGAGAAAATGAAGTTACTACACTGAGAAAGCTAGAGGTAAGTTGGAGACAAAATGTTATGGGAAAATAAAAGTTAGCAAGTGCATGACCCAGGGTTATGTTTTGGTTATAAGGTTTCTGAGAATTATGAATTTATTAAAATGCTATCTATATTGATAGTATGGGAAGGACATTGGTGCAGATGTTAATTTAAATAATGTCTAATAAAAAAAGCCAATAAGAAGGTGATAGAAATAGAATTATGGTAAAGAGCAGTTTAATGTTAATTAGTATTAGAGTATAAAATGAGTAGCCTTGCCATATTGCAGGGAGCCCCAGTTGTCAAAATGGTACTGTTTGGTTCCGGGATTATAAGGCTGTACTTCCCTGTTAGTGGACTGATCACTCATTGATTCACCATTCTATCTTTAAGTGAGAGTATAACAGTATCATTAGTGAAAGTGGTAATTGCATGCATGTTTGTTAAAAAGAAAATAATTAAGCAAACTTTGGCTGCATAATTCAAAGTGTCACTTAGTGGTCCTCTATTAAATAAGTTTTTGGTAACCAGCTGAGAGGCTTGAACCTGAAAACGGAGTTGGGTTTGATTACACCCTTATCTTAGTCACTTAATATTAATTGGGAACATTATCATCATAAAGGTTACAAACCCCTGGCTTGGTTCCTGGACTACAACTCCAGCCCTGACCCCCCTGGTTTGGTTCCCACTCTGTTGGGCTGATATCTTAACCTGTTGGTGCAGCAAACAAGCCAAAGCTCAATGTGCAGCCCCCTCCGCAAATGAGTCACCCCTAGGTCAGATCTCTGACCCTTGAACTAGAGAAAGAGAGCCTAGAGCACTAGACCTGGTGCTGAGGCATGAACCAAAGACTGTAAACCAAAGTCAGACCATTCAAGCAGTATTAAAGCAAATGATTACAGGTTTACTGCCCAATACATAAACTTGGCAAAGCTGCTGCTAGTGTTGCTAAAACATACATTTGTAAGTACTAGGCACTAAATATTTATGTAAATACATTTCAAAAAGCTAGTACATGTTCATCCCAATCTAGTACTAAAAAGCTAGTTTGAAAAAAACCTTTATTTTGTCAAACTATCGGCAACAAGGGGAGATGATAATCATCATGAAGCATGCAAGGTGGTACATAAGTTGTTTGTCTCAGTCTATAAATGTCGGGGTACCTCGCCTTAATTCTTTGTGTGGCCAAGGCAGAAGCAAAAATTCCCACTGCTGATTAAGCCACGCTTGCCATGGGGCACTCATGTTAACGTACTTGTGCAGGTCATTAGAACTGTACCATAAGGGCAATACACCTGGCAAAGTGCCTTTATCACGGAACTGCGCCTGTGGTCTTTCTCTACAAGAACCAGGGAGGTCTGCTAAATTAGCAGGCTATGCTAGCTGCTAGCAGTGAGAACATCAGAGCTCCAAAAACAAAAGCATTAAGCAGCCTTAACCCACTCACCTGCTGGGATTCCCCCAGGCTTGGGGAAATAGCAGAGAAATCTGATAGCAAATCTTTGCGCAGGCCGGACCCAAACTCCGCAGCTGTGGATTCGAGCAGGGGCGAGGCGGTGACCTCCTCGTCAGAGAGCCGCCCCTGCGGGGAGAGGAGTCCCTGGGCCATGGTCCTCACAGGTGGCTCCGACCAGGAAGGGGAACAGACAAGGTGAGCTCGACTGCATTCCCTGCCCACCCCCCCTCCGCCCCAGCCCCCCCCCCACGCTCCCGGCATTCCCTGCCCCCCCTCCGCCCCAGCCCCCCCCACGCTCCCGGCATCCCCTGCCCCCCCTCCGCCCCAGCCCCCCCCACGCTCCCGGCATCCCCTACCCACCCCCCTCCGCCCCAGCCCCCCCCCACGCTCCCGGCATCCCCTGCCCATCCCCCTCCGCCCCAGCCCCCCCCCACGCTCCCGGCATCCCCTACCCACCCCCCTCCGCCCCAGCCCCCCCCCACGCTCCCACCAGCCCCTGCCCCCGCCAGCCCCAGGCCCCCCCACGCTCCCCCAGCTCCTTCCCCCCAGCCCAACACGTCCCCTCGAGGCCCCCCCCGCCCCAAGATCCCCCCCCGCTCACGGCCCCCCACTCACTTTAAATTTGGGGGCGACTCCGACCTGCTGCTTGTTCAAACCTCGCGGTCTGCCCGCTTAACCAATCAGAGCGCGAGCAGCCCTACCGCCAATCACAGGCTGGGACGGGGCTGAGGGAGTCAGAGCGAGGCTGGGGGCGGGGCAAGGTGACCGCGTTTATTTCCCACCCGCCCATGGGCGCCCGCAGGCCGGTGAGCGAGTGTTTCCCAGCGAGCTTTGCGCTTGGCTCCACCCCCTTCCCGGGGTGGGGCTGTCGGGGAAAATGGCGGCCGGGACGGGGAGTGAGTGAGGGGCGCGCGGCGGGGAGATGCCGCCTGCGGGGCCGCGGCGCGCGGGGCCGGGGCCGGGTGGAATGGGGCGGGGGCTCTGGAGGGAGGGGGGAGAGACTCGGGGGGCGGGGGCTCTGGAGGGAGAGGGGGAGAGACTCGGGGGGCGGGGGCTCTGGAGGGAGAGGGGGAGAGACTCGGGGGGCGGGGGCTCTGGAGGGAGAGGGGGAGAGACTCGGGGGGCGGGGGCTCTGGAGGGAGAGGGGGAGAGACTCGGGGGGCGGGGGCTCTGGAGCAGCACCCTGAGCTTTCCCTTCTGCTTGGCAGAGCATAAGCTGCTGGGCGCCGGCCCCACGGAGCCATGGTCCGTCCGGGAGAAGCTCTGCCTCGCCTCCTCGGTCATGCGGAGTGGGGACCAGAACTGGTAAGCGGCGAGAGTCTCTCCACGGCTAAAATCCGCCTCCCGGGCGCCGGCCCCACGCGCCGCTGCCCCGCTCGCTCCAGAACCCGACCCGCGGTGGGGCTGGGAGAGTTCACACGGACCAGAGCCCCGGTTCACAAACCTCCTGCTGCAGCCGCAGCGCCTGCAGGGAGAGCGTCTCCTGGAGCTCTTCGCTACGGGGGGAAGGACCCGTCGTGACTGAGCCGCGGGCCCATGTCCGGGAAGGACTGAAAGCAGAGTAGAGGGGGGTTGAGAATCGAACAACTATCCGTCACGGCAATTGGCTGGATCCATTAACTGTGTCTTTCAAGACTTGTAACTAGGGCTGTCAAGCGATTAAGAAAATTAATTGCATGATTAATCGCACTGTTAAGCAATAATAGAATACCATTTATTTAAATACTTTTGGATGCTTTTTCATTTTCAAATATATTTATTTCAATTACAACAAAATAGGAAGTGTACAGTGCTCACGTTATATTTATTTTTGATCACAAGAATTTGCATTGTAAAAAAACAAAAACAATCGTATTTTTCAGTTCACCTAATATAATTCCTGTAGGGCAATCTTTTTATCATGGAAGTTGAACTTACAAATGTAGAATTATGTACAAAAAAAGCTGCGTTCAAAAATAAAACAAGGCAAAATTTTAAAGCCTGCAAGTCCACTCAGTCCTACTCGTTCAGCCAATAGCTCAGACAAACAAGTTTGTTTACATTTTTTAGACAAAATGCGTCTGCTTCTTGTTTACAATGCCACCTTAAAGTGAGAACAGGCGTTCTCATGGCACTGTTGCAACTGGCATTGCAAGATATTTACACGCTAAATGCGCTAAATATTCATGTGTCCCTTCAGGCTTGAACCACCATTCCAGGGGACATGTGTAGATAAGAAGAGGACAGCATTATCTCCTGTAAATGTAAACAAACTTGTTTGTGTTCGTGATTGGCTGAACAAGAAGTAGGACTGAGTGGACTTGCGGGATTTAAAATTTTGCATTGTTTTATTTTTAAAAGCAGCTTTTTTTATACATAATTCTACATTTGTAAGTTCAACTTCCACAATAGAGATTGCACTACAGTACTTGTATGAGGTGAATTGAAAAACACTACAAATATTTGCACTGTCAAAATGATAAAAGAAGTAATCAAAAATAATATATAGTTTGATTTCAGTTACAACATAATATATATGAAAATGTAGAGAAACATCCAAAATATTTAATACATTTCAATTGGTATTCTGTTATTTAATAGTGTGGTTAAAATTGCGATTAATCATTAATTTTTTTGCGTTAACTGCAGTTAATTGACAGCCCTACTTATTACCATAGTTTTTTCCTCGATTGTGCATGTTTTTGCAGAGTGAGTGTAATGTTGTCCTTAGGGTATTATCAGGAGTCTGAAACTCACTTTCTTCCAAAGGAAGCTTTAGTTTGTTTGGAAATGGACAGATACCTTCAACAGTCCTAGGGCTAAAACTGGACAATTCCCAAGAATGCACTAGCTAACTTATTATTTGTATTACGAAAGTCTCTAGGACCCAAGTCAGGGACCAGCACCCTATTGTGCTAGGTCTTGTACAAAGACAGTACCTTTCCCAAAGAGCTTATACTCTTAAGTAGCTAGGAAAGTTCTGTACATTGCTCACTTGGCCATAGCATGTGTAGTGAGACAGGCTAGCACCCTTCTGCCATGTGTTTGGTGAGGACAGGAAGGCAAGTTTCCAGTCATTTACCTGCTCTTTCTTGCAGGGTATCAGTCAGCAGAGCTATCAAACCCTTTGCAGAGCCAGGCCGCCCACCTGACTGGTTCTCTCAGAAGGTAAGATGCTGGCTTTTGAATTTTGGAAAGGGGCTACAACTTGCCAAGACTGGCTTTTGGGGGTATGGCTGCTTGAAGGTCAGTAACTTGAGATATCAGGGGAGGAGGTGTTTATCTGGAGGAGATGGGGAGTCACTTTTTTAATATTGTCATTTTTCTAGTCCCAGTTATGTCCTATGAAGAACTGGTCTTGGTCCAGTTCTAGCCAACCCAATACCTTTGAGATATTCTTGGCCTGTACCAACTCTGAGAACATCCTGCAGCTGCTGCTCATAACTGTAGTGTTTCCCTTCTTAGACGCATACGTTATGAGGCTGGGGAATCTGCTTTTCTTCTGGCAGATCAGTATGGACAGGAGCAGGGAGTGGGAGGAAATCCTGGTACATTGAATCCACTTGCAGTCATAAATGTGACTCCAATGTGTGCAGCTGTGTCCCTATCCATACCTCTGAGAACACACTCAGTGGGTGATAGATCTTTGAAGAGGGGAGCCCAGTGCCCACATGAGCTTTGCTGATAGAATTGTCTGCGATGACTATTCTCTGTGTGCTCTAACTCCCTTTGTTTTTTCCCTAGCACTGTGCATCTCAGTATTCGGAGCTTTTGGAGACCACAGAGACCCCCAAGTGAGTGCAAAGGATGAGGCATGTGGTTTCTGCAACAGCTCTTGAAGGGCTCAACAGTTTATCTGGCAGTGCATTTGCCCGAACTGTTAAAGGAAGAGCAGGCAGGGACAGGGAAATCTAGATGTGATATCTGGGCAGGGAGGGTGACTGCTGCCAAGGGAGGAGCAGCTGAGAAGGAAGCATAGGAATATTCACCTAGAATGCTCTTTCTGTTCATCCAGTTTCCTACTTTAGAGGACTAGACCCTTTCAGATCTAAAAGTTTCTGTAACTGGTTACTGTAACATTTATTCGTGAAATGGTACTGTTCATTCATATATATCACTTCCTGCAACCTTTATAATATAGCGCATTGTGGAGCTCCTGAATTATCTTGGCCAGAATTCTCAGCAAAGCTCCCCAAAGTAGCATTTTATGGTAGTTGCAGTCCACAGTTAGAAAGATAATGTAACACAATGCATCCCAGTAAGAGAGTAATATTAAACAAGGGTGTACTTCATAAAATATGGCACTGGTGTTGCACCCAAATAGTTTTGTTTTTTAATACAAAAAAAGTCTTGATCACATGCATTGACTATATAAACCAAAAGCTGTATGCATAAAACTACAGTTCAGAATAAGAAAGGAATCTGGGATTATAAAAGACCAAGCTTTTTCCACTTCTCACTATATGCTGCTCTTTATATACTCATAGCATTTTGGGATTGTGCAGGGAGGAGCAACTGAACCTCCTGTTCTTTCCATCTATACTAACACTACAGCCGTTCAGACTGAAACGTTTCAGTCTGTGCTTGTCATAGGCCCGAGTTCTGAGCTAGGGTGCTTATGCTGGCCCTTAACACACAATGAAATTAGAGGGAAAACATTTCCTAGTAGTCGCTTTTTTTTTTCAATGCTACACATAATTAGCATGTGGAACTCACTGCACAGGTTACTGAAACAGAGTAGAATTCAAGAGCGGGATTGAGCATTTATGGATAGTAAGAATCTTATGTGAAGTTATACTAGCTAGGGTAAAAATTTGACAGGAAGGCAAACCCTCCTGCTTCATGGTATGAATCATTCACTTTTTGTTTGAAGATAGGAAGAAACTTGCCCTGTGATGGGGTTTTCTGCACCTTCTGAAGCATTTGGTGCTGGCCACTGTCAGAGACAGGCGACCTGGCTTGGTCAGCAGGAGGGTGTTTGAGCAGTGTGAGTTCCAGTATTTTCTCTGGGAAAAGAAGGGGAAGAGGTAAACTGGGGACCGGGTTAGTTGGTAAGGAAGAAGCTGATAGGGCATGGTTGGAGTGGTGGGGTTGTGTGGGCAGCAGATGGTGTTTATAGGAGGTCTGGGGGTTCCTGTGGTTGGTGCTTGTATCATTTTCCTGTCCTTGTTCTGTAGGAGAAAACGTGGTGAGAAAGGAGAGGTTGTGGAAACTGTGGAAGATGTCATCGTACGGAAACTGACAGCAGAACGAGTTGAGGAGTTGAAGAAAGTTATCAAGGAGACACAGGAGAAGTATAGGTACATATTAGAGGGGTCAGGCTCTGGTCTGACTGAAGGCTGTGAACAGCAAAGCTGCCCTGAGAGAGTGACTACAGCAGAGGGAACTGCAGGGTGTACATTGCAGGCTTGGTGTGGAGCTGAGGTGACGCTGTGTCTGTTTGCAGGCAGCTGAAGAAGGATGCAGAGCTGATCCAGGCTGGGCACATGGATAGCAGACTGGAGGAGCTGTGCAATGACATTGTGGTGTGGGTTAACTTATTATTTCCCTGTTCCAATTCCCCCTGAGATTGTACTTCTCAGAGCCCTTGGGCTTGGGGATATTCCCCCTTCTCTCTGTCTCTTTCAGTCATTGCACTCCCAGGCTTGGGAGGAATAGCTAAGCTGGACAGATGCTCTGGCTTTTAAGGGTTAAATTTGGAATGGGAGCGCAAGCCAATATGGAGTGTCTCTTGGAGCTCTCCAGCATTGGCATAAGGAGCCTGGTGCAGGCTTGCAGTGTCCTGTTGGCATCATCTTGGGTGTAGAGATGAGTGAGACTCCCTGGAATGTCTCTCATTCCCTGACTGGAGCCTGACTACTCCTTTGCTCAGGGCAATCAGGCCTTAGCTAGGAGGGACGTCTCATTGACATATGAAGACTATGGAACAGGTATCTGACCTGCTGGCCCTGGGGGAGGCACCAGGTGGCTTTTGGGTCCCGGGGGCATTGTGCCACCAAGTACTTTGTTTACTTTGTTCAGGAAGAAAAAAATGGAAGAAGAGGAGGCAGAGGTGAAAAGGAAGGCTACAGATGCTGCTTATCAGGGTAAGATGGGACTATGTTTGCTTCCCCCCACCCGTACATGCACACACAGGAGCGCTTGCTTATTTAAAAAAAATCTGGGGTGAATTTAAGGCTGGTTAGGAGGAAGAGGGATGCACGCAATTTTCAACACCGTATTGTAAAAGTGCAAAATGAGGAGAGTTGAAAGAGGAACCCATAAAGTAAAAATGCCCCATTAGGCAAGGGGGAGAGCTGGATGCACTCCTTTGCAGAAAAGGCACCTGAGGGGAAGCAGGAGAATGGCCTGATAAAGAATATTAGAAATAGACCAGGAGTAAGACTCACTAGTCATGGAAGATAAAACTTACATTCATGCCTGAAGGTGCAGCAGCAGAAAGATGGGTTAAATATTCAGAACAACTTAGTAGCTTTCGGGACAGTTCAGCCATGGAACCAGTGCTAGGGGAGCTTGTGCAGACCCTGCCACTGGGCAGGTTCAAAGCAGGGATCCATCAGCCATTCATTAGGGATGGCATATGATGGTCAGCCTTGCTGTGGTGCAGGAGTTGAATTAGGTGACTCTGTGGCAATCACTGTAACTGAAGTGGTTGATTTGGTGGTGTTTGCTAGGCCAGAAGCAGAACTGATTCCAAGGAAGTTTCCCAGCTGGAGCCTTGGGGTCTCACTTCCTTTCCATTCTCTTCCAGCTCGTCAGGCAGTTAAGAACCCCCCACGAAGGTTGACCGGTGTGATGGTCCGCTCTCCTGCAGGTTCATCCTCCCCTGGAAGAGACTATGCTCTGGGGGACTTGTCTCAGCAAGCTGTGGAGGAGACCAGCCCAGGGGTAAGGATGCTTCCCCTGGTAAGAGAGAAAGCAGCAGGGACTGGGGAGCTCTGTGCAGCTTGGGAGGGCCCCTTGCCTTGCCCTATCTTAGTGCTGTAGTATGGCCAGTGTGCAGTATCATCCAGGATACAAATTCCCTTCAGTGTCTGTGATGAGGTAGTGGAGCAGGTCTGGGGCAAAGGCAGGGAGTGAAAAGGTGAAGGCACATGCCTGGAGCGGTGCAGTGAATGAATGGAGCAGGTCCCTGGGGTGTGCTGGGTCAGTGGCCTTGGGGGAAGGGATAAGTGGGTCTAGTCAGTATGGTGAAGGTGTGGCTTTGAACAGTGTGGTTTTTCTCTTTCTCAGGTAACTCCAGGGACATTGCCCAGCACCCCAGTTGCCTCCTTCATTGGGATCCCTGACACCCCTCCAGGCTCAGCTCCCCTGGATGCCCCCATAACCCCAGTCACTGATGATTCACCCCAGAAAAAGATACTAGGACAGAAAGCAACTCCGCCTCCTTCTCCTCTGCTCTCGGAGCTACTGAAGAAGGGCAGCCTCCTCCCCACAAGCCCCAGGCTGGTATGGAGCGCTCTGCTCACATATACAAGCATACTGATGAATTTATGGTTCAGACTCTTGCACTGAATAGGAGAGCTGTAAAGGGCTTGCAAGATCTGGATAGTTTTTGAAGATTCCAGCACAGGGAAAATCCTAAAGCTGTCATTAAACCCTGTGAGCCACAAAGGTGGAACTTTTTCCTTGTGGTACTGTTAATTCAGGACTAAAGAGGTTGGGTAACTCAGGGCTTGTCTTTGCTATCAGCTGCTGCAGTCGACGCAACGGTTGTCGATTTAGCGGGTCTAGTGAAGGCCCACTAAATCGATGGCAGAGCGCTTTCTGGTCAACCCTGATATTCCACCTCTTGGTAAGTCGACTGGAGAGCTTCTCCTGTCGATACAGCGCAGTGTGGACACCGCAATAAGTCGACCTAAGCTACGTCAACTTCAGCTACATTATTCACATAGCTGGAGTAGCGTAACTTAGGCCAACTTACCCTGGTAGTGAAGACAAGCCCTCTGAAAGCAAACTGTCCCCTTTGGGACCTGAAGAGTTGGAGTAGCAGACTGCCATTGAGTGACACTGCACTCAGAAGGGAGATCAGAGCAGAACCCCTAGTTAGTCTACTTGGAGGCCTTGTATCTGTATCTGCTTGTCCGCATCTCAGCCCAAAGTTGAATTTTAATTTTCAACAAAAATCAGGTTAACTTATAAGTAGGGAGGTCAAACAAATGCCCTTTATGCAAATAAAAATTGAGACCAGGATTGACAGGTTTGTCCTTTCCTGGACTTATCCCTCAATGGCTCATGTCCATAGCCTAGACAGTTGTTAAAATCACCACTGTTGCTAACACCAGTTCAACCCTACTGGTGTTAGTGATGTTGGGATCCCTAGTATTAGAGGGACAACCAGTTGTTGACACTCTTCAGTAATTTGTCTCTTAGATCTGTTCTGAAAATGGAGTCATCAGCCTGTCTCCGCTTTGGTTCCTAATGTTAACCTTGGTGGAGCTAAATAGGTGTTAATATGGGAAACTTCTAAAAACTGTCCCTCATGTAGATGGGTGGCCAGTGAGGCTGAGGACTTCTGACAGGTGCGGAGAAGTTTGGCTCACAAAGAAGTGACAGGCTTAGAGAAAGGGGTAGGACCACCTCAATCAGAGAGGCAGGTGTTGCTGCTGCCTCACTTCCAGTCCCCTCCACTTGCAGAAATGCAGTTGGCTTGGGTAACTCTTCCGTGCTGTTCTCTGGAGTTCTCATCCAGCAGTATGCCAACTTAAGGTATGGGGAAAACCGGGTAAGGCGTGTGGCAGTTGAAGTATTACAGGGGGTTTCTTGCATGAACAATGCCATTTGGCATCTATTTTCAACTCTGTCATTTGCTCGAGGTTACACAGTGAGCCAGTTACTGCCCCTCTCACTGCCTCAGTTTTCCCATCTGCAAAGTGAGGCTATTTCCCTGCCACTTAAGGGATTGTGAGATTAAATACTGATATTTGTAAAGCAGTTTGGGATCCTTGGGTAGAGGGTCTAGAGCACAGCAAATAATGCACTCAATCTGACTTCCAAGGCAACAGCCACATTGCATCTGTTTCAAATGATTGTAATCAAATATTTCAACCAGCCATGTTTGTGTGTCAAAGCAAAATGCACCTCAGTCAGGGGCTGGACTGGGTTGAAATGTGTAGAAGAGGCTCTGATTCACAGATTGGTGGATATATTAACGGGGTGCATATCTAGGGGAGAATCAGTGATGTGAACATGTCTACAGCCCAGGAGCTTCATCTGTGTCCTCCTTTGGCAGGTTGGTGAAAACGAGATGGCAGTGACTTCTGGTCACATGAATAGCTCAGGAGTCCTCCTGGAGGTAGGAGGGGTCCTTCCAGTGCTGCATGGTGGGGAAATGCAGTTGGCATCTGGTGCTGTCCCTGCATCCCCTGCTGCTTCAGGTAACCCACACAGACTCTCTTCATAGTTCTCTCTTCTGGGGCACCTGAGGCTTTGGTCTGCGAAATATAGTTTCATAGACGGTTCTATAATAAACCCTTTTCAGGATGGGACCAAAGACAGCCAGGCTGTCTGCTCATCACAGTCCATTAAGAAATTCATTGACACTCTTTGCTTTCTTTAAAATGACTCTAATCCTGGCAGAGAAAGAAGCTGCAAAAGCATTGGATGATAGGAATTGCCAGGCTGGATCAGATCATGGTCTTATAGTCTGGTCTCTTGTCTCTAACAATGGCCAACACCAGAAGCTTCAGGATAGGGAGGATGGTCGAATAGATAGGAAACCTGGTTCAACTACGGATTTCTTGTAAACTTTGGCAAGTCATTTAATCTGCCCTTTGCCTCAGTTCCGAGGTATTGTGATGGAAAAAACCCACTAATTATTGTGAGGCATTTGGATATCATGGTGCTGAGGGCCAGGTGAACAGGTAGACACACAGGTGCAAGAATATCTGCAGTGAACAGTTACAGAACAACCTGTCCATGGGAAGCTTTCTTCCTGCCCTTGGCCAGTTAACTGGTTTTCTCTTGCTTTCCGAAGCAGGAGAGGTTATGCCTTTTATACATGTTTTATCCTATCCAATGTGAATGTTCTCCTTCTGCTTTCTGAATGTCTGATCTTTTGAATCCTGCTATCGGAGCTGAAGTGGTTCAGTAAATTCGTGCTGGAAGTAAGACTTAAGATGCATAGCAGCCCTTGAACCAGGAGGCAGCTGTCAGAACTAATTTGCAAAGAGAATCTCCCTCTTTTATTCTTCCCTCACTCTGATCACAAGGAACTGCATTCTTCCTAGTTCACACCATGTGGCTCTCTGTTTGCGGCAGGTTTTTTAAAGAGGGCCCTTAACATCTTTTGCATGTGTGGTGTAGCCTCTGCAGTCTCTTTACACTAAACTCATGGTGTTCCCATAGTCTCTGCATGGTTCTGGCTCAGACTGCATACCTTAGAGTCATGCATTTCTGACACAGTCTACCAGCATGGCTCTCTCTGCCCATAGGTCATTTACAGTACCTTGGCCTCAGGAGGGAGCAGTCAGTCCGTGAAGTCTGGTGATTGCATTGGAGAGCTCAATGGCTGTTGCTTCTTGCTCATGTGCTTTTTCCCTCTTGTACTCTGTCAGGTGCTCCTACTCTTTCTCGGCTTCTAGAAGCTGGTCCTGCACAGTTCACCACACCTCTTGCTTCCTTCTCTGCTGTTGCCAGCGAACCTCCAGCTAAACTCCTGCCACCCCCTGTAGAGTCTGTGTCCCAGGCAACCATTGCCATGATGCCCACGCTGTCAGCACCATCCGTTGTGCCACCAGCTGCAACTCCAGAAAGCATAGCGACAGGTGCGTTCCTGAACTACGCACTCATGGGTGGCTTAGTACTTGAAAGCAGCGCTTCCCAAAGGCTCAAACAGATAGGGAGATGTGAGCTGGGGCTTCTACCTCACCTCAGATGCTGGTTCCCAGAAGGGGACGAGGGAACATGGGCATGTAAAGCTGATTCCTAGATGGGTGGCCAAGCTGGGGTTCCTGAGGAGAGGCACTAGATGGGGTTTACAAGGGAATATGCTGGGTGGGCTGGCTGCTGGCATGGTGTGCTGGATCATGATGTAAGAACTAGGTTCCTGATTTGCATCCATTATTGGGTAGCAAGCAAATAGCCCTGTGTGTGTCTTTATCCTTTTTGGCCATACTGCTGTGGGTGGGCTTGGGCTATGTGAGAGAGGCTGCTGCTCTTTTCCACCTTAATGGTCACTGATGCTGGCAGGCTTTCACCTGACTGGTCTCTGAGTTGTCACTCTCTTATCCTTATCCAGTGAGCCAGTCAGACACTTGTGTTTCCATGGAGGCAGTGTCTGATCCCCACACAGTGACGGTGTCTATGGACAGCAGTGAAATCTCCATGATCATTGATTCCATCAAGAAGGAGTGTCTGGGTACTGGTACTGGCAGTGCTGCTGGGCCTTCCAAAGATCACAGCATGGATGGGAAAGAAGACCTGGATCTTGCTGAGAAGATGGACATTGCAGTCTCCTATACTGGGGAAGAGCTGGACTTTGAAACTGTTGGAGATATTATAGCCATCATTGAGGACAAGGTAAATGTCAAAGCAGGCTGGGAAGCCAACTGCATTTCTCTCCAGGGCCTGGATGTATTTATCTCAGTTGTTACACAGAAGCAGGATTAGGAAGTATTTCTTGCTCATTCAACAATCTTCACCTGCCTGTTTCCTCCCTCTCTGTCCAAGTTATTAAATTCCAGTCCCCTGGCAACCCCCTAGTATGCTGGCAACAGCTGTGTAATGTGGTGTTGCACTCAGAGGAAACCCTTGGGTTTCAGCTGGCACCAACATTGAATGGGGAACAGATCCCAGACAGGCAAACAGATAAGTGCTACTAGCACTGTGTAGTCCCGGAAACCCCATGTTTCTGAGCGTGAAGGCCCCAAGCTCTGCCAAGGAGTCTCCTGGGCCACAAGTACAGGCAGGTGAATCTCATTTCTCCATATCATTCAGTACTTGACAAGACCAAGGAACCTGGTACTGAGTGGCTAGTAGGGAGCCTTAAATCGTTGCTAGCAATCTGTGATGTACTTGGCCCAAAGTGGGAGTTACCCATCTGAAGACACAATATATGTGGCCTGTCCATGGGTGTCAGGACCTGTTAATGTCTTCTCAGTAATGGCTCTTCCCAGCTCCTTAATACCCCTGTTTTAACAGCCAGCTCATACGGTTTTGGGAAGCCATGTTAGCATGGGCAGCCGGTGACCCAGCCATTGGGGGGGGGGGGGGCGCTAGGCCCTCCCCTTCTGCCCCCCCTTCCCCTTCAAGAGCCAGAGCACTCCCACACAGCCCCCAGCGCTGGGCAGCCAGGGGCAAGGCTCCAGAGCACCAGGCCAGGCACAGCCCCAGCCACCCTGAATCCCTGCGGAAGGCAGGCCAGCCAGAGCAGAGCGTTGGGAACCGCAGGAAGAAGGGGCCTGGCCTGCGGGTGGACCGTGGGTGGGGCCATGTTAGGCTGTTTGGGGAGGCACAGCCTACCCATACCTATGATACCCGCTGCCCATGCATGCTGGTTTATTGTTTAGGAATTAAACTGATGCAGCCATTGCAGCTTCCTCAGCGCTGGGTCACTGTGGCCCTGGCCTGTTAGATAGAGATGTATTTGGGGTGGGAAGGGCTCTCTGGCTGAACCAGTGCAGGGGTTCTGCTCTCCTTGCTGACCTTTGCTTGTGCTGCTGTCTTTGTTTTGGTAAAGGTAGATGACCATCCTGAAGTCCTGGATGTAGCAGCAGTTGAAGCTGCTTTGTCTTTCTGTGAAGAGACTGATGACCCTCAGGCCTTGACTGGCCCATGGGAGCATCCGATTCAGCAGGACCACGAGAAACAGGCACAGATCCCCCATGTGGCAGTGACTGTGAAGCAGGAGAGGCGAGACTGTGACGAACCAGAGGCAAAGGAAATCCAAGACCTAATAAGCATTGGGGAGCTGGGGTCAGAAATAAAGACAGAATCTGCAGAGCTGGAGCAGAACGAATTGGACTCTGCAGGAGCCATGCAAATAGCAGAAACACCTGAGCTCAGGAGTCGAGAGACAGAGGAGCAGCAGAAAGCAGCTGCTGTTGTGGGAGAGAACTCTGAAACGGAGACAGAATCCACCAAGGGAGAAGCAGCAACACACAGTACGGTGAAGATAGAGGTACATAGGTGGGGAGGCTGTGTTGGACTGGTATGGTTGAAAGCAGGTAACCGTTGGCAGGCAAGGAAAAGCAGTTCAAACCTAGGGGTCCATTCCTTCTCTGGAGATGTCTCTTCAGTGAGTACGCTTGGAGCAGAGTAGTGACTTTCCTTGTGGGTTATGACTATTGCTGTGCTGATCTTTGAAGCCCTCAATGTATAATAAGTAGATTTTTGCGCTGTCTGCTGCCAGTCCATGTGCAGAATTGCTGTTGTCGTGGCATTCTGTGAAAACCCACTGTCTGTCTGGGACTGGGTTTGGGGTAGTGAGATACTTAAATTTGTGCATTTCTGTTCCCTCCAGATATCGCCTGATGATGATTCATCCCCTCCACATGTCCTAAATGCAAGTGACGACTCCTCACAGGCTGATGTTCAGCACAAATTTGAGCTGTCAGGTAATTTAACTGGGCTAGGATATCTTTTACCTGCAACTTTAAAGTCCATTCAGCTAGTGTGGTCTGGTTCAGCATGGGGTGAAGATAATCTATGCAGAAATAGGGAATAATTAATTTGGAAGGGGAGGGTACTGGTGCAGGAGGGGAAGTTCTAAAAACTGCTCCTGGAAATGAAAATTTTGCTCTGTCTTTTCCTCCCAGAGTCGATGAAGGAAGAGACCCGAGCTGTTTTTGGGAAGGTAAATGGCCTTGAACTACTTGAGTCCAGTGGTTAAAATGAGTTTGATACCGTTATGTTGCTGCTGCCTCTCAGCTCCCACACAGTGGATAGGAAAACCAGTGGGCGCCGCGTTCTCCGCCCGCCCCCCCAGTAGGAGAGGGCGCCAGTATGTATCTGCATCTGATATCTGTAGCTTAGAGGGACTCACTCTAGGCCCTTGTAATGCTTTGTGGCAAGGATTTCAGTGTTTGTGCAAATGCCCCTAGAACTGGCTAGCAGCTGTGATACAGGGCTCCACTCTGCTTACTGAAACAGTAATCTTTTGGAGGCTGTGACACAGGCATTGTTACTGATAGCTGCATTTTGATTAGGTTAAATTGATGGAATTTGATCTTATATCTCAGGATGCTCAGGGTGAAGATGATGATGAGGATGGTGCCAGTGAGGCTGCCAGTCTGGAGGAACCCAAGGAGGAAGACCAGGGTGAGGGGTACCTATCGGAAATGGATAATGAGCCGCCCGTGAGTGAGAGTGATGATGGCTTCAGTATCCATAATGCACCTTTGCAGTCACACACGCTAGCTGATTCCATCCCCAGCAGCCCTGCCTCCTCGCAGTTGTGAGTATCAGTGAAACCTTCAGCCACCCACAATGCAAATCTCAGTCTATGCTGGGGAAAGAGTATGGGATTATCTCATTTCTATGTGTTGCTGGCTGATTGGCTGCTGATCTGTCTGGCTCCTGTGGTCTCCTTACTCCCAGGAGCATTGTGCAGACAACTCCATCGAGCCAGCTCACAGGAGACAGGTGTGGCTTCCTTTCCTTTGGCTTGCATGGAGCAATGTGGGTAGATCCAGGGCTGACTGAAATTAGGCTGCTGCCGCAATGCAACATTGGAGCTTGTTGAAGGAAGTCTTGCACCTGGCAATGACCCTGTGTATTTGGCTAGGGGCTCCAGTGCATCCCACTCTGACAGTCCTCCTTTTCTTCTTAGCTCTGTTTGCAGTGAGGACCAGGAAGCGATTCAAGCCCAGAAGATCTGGAAAAAAGCTATTATGCTAGTTTGGAGAGCAGCAGCCAATCACAGGTAAGTGAACTTGATCCCGTGTGGACTGGTAGGAAGTCGGGGCCTGTGCCCAGCAAGCTGAAGAGGGGAATTATTTGCTCTCTTGTTCCCCAGGTTGGTCTCCACTAGTGCTTGGGTGGGGGACTCTCCACTCCCCACATCTGTCTGGTGGTGGTTGACCAGAAGGGCATCTGTGTGTGAAACAAATGCTTAGTGGTTCTGTCTGGCAGAGCATGCTCCACCCTCAGACCAGGGGTTCACTCTGTTACCAGCGAGGAGACTGACTGCTCACAGTTGCCTTCTTCTCCCTGCAGATATGCCAATGTCTTCCTACAGCCTGTGACCGATGATATAGCACCAGGCTACCACAGTATTGTGCAGAGGTAAGTGGCCCAGCTGTCGTTGCCGTCAGATTCTGTTTCCAATGTCTGTATTGGAGTCTCTGGCAGGGGATTACTAAGCCTCAGCACGCAGTCAGATTGCAAGGTGGGAAAAGAAGCTCATTACCATTGTCAGTCAGTGAGAAAAAGGCTTCCCCAGGACAGGTACATCTTCATTTACAGAAGAGTCTGTGTTCTCCGACTGGATGGGGTGCACAGCAGTTGTGTTCAGAACAGTGTCAGTGGTACAGTAAATGGCTGTTGCCCTCCTGTCCCAACTTAGTCCCTGCTGGCCTTAGTCTGTACATTTATTTTCATCATCTAGTCTCGCCTGCACATCGGAGGTCACAGAACCTCATCTACCCACTTCTGTAATGGGCCCATAAATTCTGGCCAAGCTATTTGAATCCTCAAGTCTTGATTTAAAGACTCCAAGTTACAGAGAATTCACCATTTACTCTAGTTCAAACCTGCAAGTGACCCATGCCCACCCTGCAGAGGGGGGTGACAACCGCTCAGGGTCTCTGCCAATCTGGGGAAAAATTCCTTCCTACCCCAAATAGGGCAATCACTTAGACCCTGAGCATGTGGCAAGGCCCACCAGCCAGACATCTGGTAAAGAATTCTTTGTAGTAATTCAGAGGCCTGCCCCCCCCCCCCCCCCCCCCCGCCAGTATGCTGTCTCCAGCCACTGGAGATACTTGCAGTTAGCAATTGTGGATGAGCCATATGCCATTATAGGCAGCCTCCTCATACCATCCCCATGATGGGTTAGCGACACCCCCCCACACACACCCCTCAGCTCCTTTAAAGAGCTAATCTGCTGTCATCTACATCCTGCCAGGTAACTGTCTCTTCAAATATATTACTAGAACCACCTGCCAGCTCAAGCAGTGCCTCGTGCACCATCTGTGGGCTCTGCACTAGCTCCCCTCCCATTAATGCCAGGAGCAAACACCTCTGTTGGGCACCCCACAGAACAGCCCGTGTTGCTAAGGATTAACGCTCTCTTTGAACCCATTCAGAAGATGGCATGTCATCTCACTTCCTGTCCTGAGTCTAGAACCATTGATGTCAGGGAAGGCCTGTTTGACCATGATGGTGCTAGACAGACTAGCTGGAGTTATTGGACTCCTGACATAGAATCATAGAACTGGGAGGAAGCTCGAGAGATCACCGAGTCCAGTCCCCTGCTCTCGTGGCAGGACTAATTATCTAGACCAAGCTTCTCGGGAAGAGAAGAGTTGTGGAGGATAGACCATGTTAGTTTTTCTTACTGCTGCTTCTAACTGCATTTCATTCACAGGCCAATGGATTTATCTACCATTAAGAAAAATATTGAGAATGGGCTGATCCGAACCACAGCTGAGTTCCAGCGTGACATTATGCTGATGTTCCAGAATGCAGTCATGTACAACAGCTCTGACCATGATGTATACCACATGGCTGTGGAGATGCAGCGAGATGTCTTGGAGCAGATCCAGGTAAAGGCTTGAGCTGAGGGCAGTGTTGAACAGAACTTATGCACTGGTTGATATGGGAGGTACTGAGCAGGTCTGTAGGAAGAGGTTACTTGGCTCTGAGTGCCTGCTGCTTTTTTGTGCCCTCTAGAATTTCCCACTGGGTTGGCAAGTCCCAGCTGATAGTTAAAGTTAACTTGATGAGTTTGTGTGGCTTTTTTACTCTCCCTCAGAATGACTTGTAGCTCTTTAGGGCTGGGGGGAGCTTATGATGAGAAGCAAACTAGAAATTGAAGTCTCCTCCAAAGTGGTCATTCTCGACCTTATGGTTTGTGGGAGTAATGCCACTAACTGAGCTTGTTTCACTTGATACCATAACTGAATATGTGGTTTCATGCAGCAATTTCTGGCCACGCAGCTGATCATGCAGACATCAGAGTCCGGGATCAGTGCAAAGAGCCTGCGTGGGCGAGATTCCACTCGGAAACAAGATGCTTCAGAGAAGGTGAGGGGGAAAAGGAGGCTGGTGATTTATGCTTTTGTGTGAGAGTGATTCCTTCAGGAGGATCCTACTGAGCTGCAAAAGAGGGTCACCTAATCAGACCCTGGGGTGCGTGAATGCAGTTGGGGTTAGACTAGCTCCGAGATCCTTATGTGAACAAACCTCTCTGGAAATGTGACCTTCAGTTAGAGTTTAGAAGTGGCAGCTGTAGGTTACCACAGAGACAACTTTTGTGAATCACCCCAGCAATTGTGATAGTTCTGTCCTTTTGTCTGTATTAAAGTAGTAATCGGAACCTTAAAGAAGCAGGGGGTGGTTTGGAGGAGTCCCTGTCTGGCAGGGAGATTGGGGTGGAGAATCAAGAACTGGAGAAATGCTCCAGTGTCCTTCCCTTGGATGGTCTGGTTTGCCGATTTTTAGGTCCAGAAGAGACTGTTGTGATCATCTAGTCTGATCTCGTGTGTAACGCAGGCCAGAGAACCTCACCCAATAATTCTTGCATCAAGCTTAACTTGTTGCTGAAGTAATGTGTATCTTAGCTAGGCATCCAGTCTTGATTAAATCATTTCATATGG
This sequence comes from Natator depressus, assembly GCF_965152275.1. Lineage (NCBI taxonomy): Eukaryota > Metazoa > Chordata > Testudines > Cheloniidae > Natator > Natator depressus. Next base: position 549,709 of record NC_134241.1, read on the forward strand.
TAGTAACTGATGTATCCTGTCATCTGGGAGCTACATAGCTGCTGTGGGAAATAGAGGCTGAGTGCACAGAGCTCCAAAGTGGTGTTGGGACACAGCAGACCTTGATTGGAAACGACATGGTGGAGTGAAGGGAAATTCCTGTCCTAGTGTTCTTGCTGTCACAGAATCCTCACTTGCTGGTCCGTCCTTTTTCCCCTAATTATTTGTTTCTGTGTGATATCTTGCAGGAGGGAAACTTCCGGGTGCCTGCTTCTCTGCCTTTATGAGCATGCAGGTTGTGTGGCTTCTGTAGGGTGTTTGCATGTTCATATCTGTGCAATCTGATCAGTAAATCTCTTTGGCCTTTTGACAGGACAGCGTCCCCATGGGCTCTCCTGCCTTCCTTCTCTCTCTCTTTGTAAGTATTGAGTGACTGCGGTAGGTAACTGAGTTGGAAGGTATTGCTGGCTCCTTGTCTGGGGGATTGTGGCACTGTCACAGAATCTGTGGCATTGTAGCAATGCATTAAACTAGTGGATGTACATCTAGGGTCATCGAATAAGAGACTTCTCAATCCCATGGTCCTCAGGGTAAGGAGCGGCTTTTGCCTTTCCTTCTGGTTTGCGGGGTTGCAGCACAGTCATCTACTTCCCTTTTCTCCCATGATTTTTGTCTTAGTTTCTCCCCACGTAAATGGGAAGACAGATCTGTTGTGCTGTTTTCTGTGGAATATGTGGGCCCAGAGAGTCAAAGGTGTTAAAGCAGGGATCAGCAACCTTTCAGTGGCCATGTGCCAAGTCTTCATTTATTCACTCCAATTTAAGGTTTTGTGCGCCAGTAATACATTTTTAACATTTTTAGAAGGTCTCTTTCTATAAGTCTCTAATACATAACTAAACTATTGTATGTAAAGTAAATAAGGTTTTTAAAAGGTTTAAGAAGCTTCATTTAAAATTAAATTTAAAATGCAGAGCCCCCTGGATCGGTGGCCAGGACTCAGGCAGTGTGAGTGCCACTGACAATCAGCTTGCGTGCCGCAGGTTGCCTACCCCTGTGTTAAAGGGACCCTGTCATAGTACAACATTAAACAGTTACACAAGGCTTGGGGTGTAACAGAGACCTTCGCCACCTTAGTTCATTAAAAATCTTTTTAACATTTTACTAAAGATGCAATAAAGAAGGAAAAACATGTGAAGTATTAGGTAGGGCTGTCAGTTTAACAGTATCCCCTATTCCCTTTCCCTTTAGCACTAGAGTGTTTAAGGAAAACTGCCAGTCTTTTATATGGTATTAAAGAATGGTGGTAATTGTCTTTTAAAGTCCGATGCTGTTTGCTTTGGAACAAGACACGTGGGGAGAGAGAGAAAAGAACAGCAAAGTCAAAAGAGGGTCAAATACTCAGATGCTGGATGCATGGAGACACTGGTTAGAATAGCTCTATGATCATTATGTGAACCAGCCTCTCTGGAAATGCAGCTTCTGGTGCTGACTCTGACTTGCTGCTTCTCTGCTAGAGAAACACAGGCCCTGCATGTGGCCTTATCAACCATTCCAAAACCTGGCAAACTTGTACCTCTGTTGGGCTGTTTAGGGCATTGCTCTTAGCTCCCTTTGATCGCAGTGTTACAAAACACGCAGTCTTCGCCGGCGAAGCCAGTCTGTTAAACAAAAGACAAAAGGAGATGGATAGGAAAGAGAAGAAATAAGGTGGAAAAGGATAAGGATACCTGAGGAGAGGAGTGGCAAAAGGAACCAAAACCTCCCGTAGCAGGTGGGATTTAGGATTTAGCTGGAGCCGGTGGAGGTCTGTGTAATCTGGGTCCCTCTCTCTAGCCAGGTCTGATCAGGACACCCCTCAGGATCAAGATGACACAGGCGTAACAGTGGGTTCTAGGAAACGGTGGTGGTGGCAGCAGCCATGATGATGAAGCGCCAACCAGTCCACTGGTACTTCAGCCAGCCACCTTGATTCTCCCCATTGTCTGTCCTTTTTGAAGGACCCAAGAGGGAGTGATGGGCGGAATATCTGGTACCCTGGTGGTCTTGTACACCACTTAGGCCTAATTTCCCACACATCGATTTTGGTCTATTGATTTCCAGTCCCAAACTCTTGTTTACCAAACATGATGATGATAATACAGTTGGCCTTTTTGTTTAGACTAATTCAGTCTTTGTCTCAGTTTCGTACCTTTTCCTATACGCTTTTTTTTAGGGGAGACTGGAACATTTAATAAACTTTATGCACTCTTCCCCAGTTGAGCTCCCCATTGGGATTGGCCTGCTAGATCCCAAATTATTACAATGGGTCAAATGCAGCACTGCAGATTCTTATACACTTCACACCCTGTTCATGCCTATATAGGAGCCCTCCTCCTCCCATCCAGGACAGTGTGCACTGAGAGCAGGCTACAGGACTAGGGGGATCTACTCTGATCTTTGTTTCATGGATCCGGACGCAACCACAGTCCTCTATAGGCACCTCTGCTGTGCCTCTCGGCTCATTTGGGAGAGCCTGGAAAAGCACTTCCCTGCTCAAGGGCCTGAGCTCCCAGGAAAGGAACAGAAGTTTTGAGGGTTTGTTTTCTCACACATCTGTTAGATAGAGATGCTGCCTCTGCTGAAATGCTTGTCAGCCAGAGGGAGAGGGATCCGATGAGAAGAAGCCCTCCAGTTGCCCTGCACTCATGGAGAGTAGCTGTGCGGAGAAGCTAGGGAGCTAGAGCCAGGGTCACCAAGCTGGAGGAACACTTCCTATAGGGATGAGCAGCTGGTCAGGTATGTTAGCCCGCAGTCCCCTCTTCCCACTTGAACAGCTCATCTGGAATGTTTCACATAATAAAAAGCAGCACTGTATTGGCCCCAAAAAGCCTGTCTCTCCAGGTGAGAAGCAGCTGAACTTTTTTGTCTCTTCCTGCTTTCAGTAGACCATAGAGGCTTTGGGATTCTGAGTCCCCAGTGGGACTTCATATATTTAGACCCACATTGACTCTTGTAGGAAGGTCTTCAAGGAAGTCTCCCCTGCCTATCTTACAGCAGACTGCAGTGTACTTCCCTCCCCTAGCTTCCAGTAAGCAGAGAGCTTTGTCTTCCATCTGTGCAGTTTCCCAGTTCCTTGAGTAGGGAAGGAAGCGTTTTCCATCCTTGCTAATACTAGACCTTTTTTCCTTTTGTTTGCATTTGATTAGGATGGGGGAACCCGAGGGCGTCGCTGTGCCATTGAGGCTGACATGAAGATGAAGAAATAAGGCTGTAAGCAGGAGGCAAGGCGTGAGCACCATGCCTGCCCATCTCACAGAACAGGGGAAGAGCTGAATGCAGGCAGGATTCTTGCTGAGGCCTGTTCCACTGTCCTGGCTCATCTACATGGAAAACAGTGTCCTCTCTGATAAGTGTAAGCTGAAGAAACTTCTCTGGAAAGGAAGAGCAGCCCCCACTGCCTGTTCTAGGGCAGCAGTCTCAGGCCACGTCTGTGTCCCAGTGTTAGCTAGCTAGCTGGTGGCTAGGACATACTGTAATGTGAAGTGTACAGATTTTTATTAGTGAAGTGTAAATGTGTATAATAAAGTATGGGTGAGAATCCAGGGTTTGTGTGTGTAATGTTTGTATTGACTCATGTCTGTGTGCATCACTGACCTCTGAAGGAAATTAAAGTGATTTAGAATCATGTACATAGCACTTCTCATATTCATGGATCATGAAGTACTTTCCAGTTGTTTGCATATACCACCAGCGGCTGAAATGTGGCCACCTCTGGATTGGAGAACAGCATCTAATGCCCAGAATGTTGCACCATAGTGGGGTAGAAAGGAGAGGCAATTCGGACAAGTGCATCAGGATATGACCTTGCTCTTATGAAGAGGACCAGAGGCTCTTTAATCTGCAAGAAATTGTCAGAACCTCAGCATTTAAAGTCTAATTTGAGACATACGCACTGTAAATGTACATTCCTCATGTGATCCCATAGGCCGTAAATTCTGCAGGTTTTGTTTTGGACTGTACTTGCTGCTTCCTGAGTTTGCAGTAGACAGGGGAATGGGCTGCTTTACGCACTTACCCACCCTATACCTTGCACCGTATTTAGTCCTCTCACCCAGGGATGCAGGAGCCAGAGGGCCTGTCTACGCTACCGGCTGGATCAATGGGCAGCAATCGATCCAGTGGGGGTCGATATTTATCATGTCTAGTACAAACACGATAAATCAACCACCAATCGTTCTAGCATCAACTCCAGTACTCCGCATCAACGAGAAGCGCAAGGGGACTTGACAGGAGAGCGTCTCCCATCGACACATCGCAGTGAAGACACCGCGGTAAGTAGCTGAAGTCGACGTACATAGATCAATTCCTCCCTTCACCACCGCCCCCCGCCCGAGAGTCAAGAATTTAAAGCCAGAAGACACCACTAGATCATCTAGTCTGGCCACCTATATTTCACTGGTTACCCCTATATTGAATCAAATAATTTGTTTCACTAAAGTATAACTTCCAGAAAGGCATCCAATCTTAATTTGAAGACCTGAAGAGAGGGCAAATCTACAACTGTTGTTGGTAGTTCTAATCGTTAATCAACCTCACCGTTAAAATTTGTCTAATGTGAATTTGGCTGCAGTTTCCAGCTACTGGTCCTTTTTATGCCCATCTGTGTCAAATTAGAGTGTCTTTTAGAACCATGTGTTTTCTCCCTTCGAAGGTACTTTTTAGACTAGAATTGTCACCTCTCAATCTTTTTGGTAAACTAAACAAATTTACAGTGAAAGGCAAAGAGCTCAGGCATTTTTCCAGCCCTGAAATAATGTTTGTAGCTCTCTTGTGCGTCCTCTACATTTTTTTTTTCAACGTCCTTTTTGCAAAGATGGGCACCAGAATTGGCACAGTATTCCAGTATGGGTACCAAAGCCATACACGGAGGCAAGATCTCACAACTACTACTCCCCTGTTGATACATCAGGTATCACATTAGCCTTTCTTGCCACAGCAGTGCAGTGGAAGTTCATGTTTAGTTGCTTGTTACTATGACTGAGTCCTTTGCAGAGTGACTACCCTCCAGCGTGGTCCCCCGTTTTATAGGTATGGCCTGTATTCTTTGTTCACAGATGTATGACCTTGTACTTGACTGTATTAAAATGCATTTTGTTTGAATAGGTCCAGCTTACTGAGGTATCTGGATGGGTCTGTTTCACTACCCTGTCATCATTGTTTACTGCTCTGCCAATCTTTGTCATCTATTAAAATTGTGATTTTTATATTTGGTTCCAGATCACTGATGAAATGTTGAATAGCATCAGACTTAGTACCAATCCCTGTGGAACCCCAATAGAAACTCCACCAGTCAACGATTTCCTATTGACAACTACTTGTTGAGATCTATTAGAACATAACGGCCATACTAGGTCAGACGAAAGGTCCCTCTAGCCCAGTATCCTGTCTTCTGACAGAGGCAATGCAAGGTGCCCCAGAGGGAATGAACAGAACAGGTAATCAAGTGATCCATCCCCTGTTGCCCATTCCCAGCTTATGCCAAACCGAGGTGAGCAACACCACCCCTGCCTGTCCTGGCTAATAGCCATTGATGGACCTATCCTTCATGAACTTATCTAGTTCTTTTCTGAACCCTGTTAGTCTTGGCTTTCACAATGTCCCCTGGCAAGGAGTTCCACAGGTTGACTGTGCATTGTGTGAAGAATAGTTCCTTTTTGTTTGAAACCTGCTGCCTGTTTGTTTCATTTGGTGACCTCTCATTCTTGTGTTATGAGAAGCAGTAAATAACACTTCCTTATTTACTTTCTCCACACCAGTCATGGTTTTATAGACCTCTGTCATATCCCCCATTAGTCATCTTTTTCAAGATGAAAAGTCCCAGTCTTATTAATCGCTCCTCATATGGCAGCCATTCCATACCCCTAATCATTTTTGTTGCCCTTATCTGAAGCTTTTCCAATTCCAATAACTTTTTTTGAGATGGGGCGACCACATCTGCACAGAGTATTCAAGATGTGGGTGTACCATGGATTTATATAGAGGCAATATGGTATTTTCTGACTCATCTATCCCTTTTTTAATGATTCCCAACATTCGGTTTGCTTTTTTGACTGCCACTGCACATTGAGTGGATGTTTTCAGAGAACTATCCACAATGACTCCAAGCTCTGTCTTGCGTAGTAGCAGCCAATTTAGACTCCATCATTTTACAGGTATAGTTGAGATTGTTTTCCAATGTGCATTACTTTGCTTTTATCAACATTGAATTTCATCTGCCATTTTGTTGCCCAGTCCCCCAGTTTTGAGATCCTTTTGTAGCTCTTCGCAGTCTGCCTGGGACATAACTATCTTGAGTAGTTTTGTATCATCTGCAAATTTTGCCACCTCATGGTTTACCCCCTTTTCCAATTCATTTATGAATATGTTGAATAGGACTGGTCCCAGTACAGACCCGTGGGGGACACCACTATTTACCCCTTTCCATTCTGAAAACTGGCCATTTATTCCTACCCTTTGTTTCCTATCTTTTAACTAGTTAACAATCCATGAGAGGACCTTCCCTCTTATCCCATGACCGCTTTCTTTGCTTAGAGCCTTTGCTGAGGGACCTTGTCAAAGGCTTTCTGAAAATCTAAGTACACTATATCCACTGGATCACCCTTGTCCACATGCTTGTTGACCCCCTCAAAGAATTCTAGTAGATTGCCGAGACATGATTTCCCTTTACAAAAACCATGTTGACTCTTCCTTCATCTCTGTATCTGACAATTTTGTTCACTATAGTTTCAACCAGTTTGCCCAGTACTGAAGTCAGGCTTACTGTCCTGTAATTGCTGGGATCCACTCTGGAGCCCTTTTTAAAAATTGGCGTCACATTAGCTATCCTCCAGTCATTTGGTACAGAAGCTGATTTAAATGGTAGGTTACAAACTACAATTAGTTTGCAATTTCACATTTTGAGTTCCTTCAGAACTCTGGGGTGAATACCAGCTGGTCCTGGTGACTTATTACTGTTTAGTTTATCAATTTATTCCAAACCCTCCTCTATTGACACCTCAATCTGGGACAGTTCCTCAGATTTGTCACCTAAAAAGAATGGCTCAGTTTTGGGAATCTCCCTCACATCCTCAGCTGGGAAGACCGATGCAAATAATTCAATTCATTTCATTTCTCTGCAATGGCCTTATTGTCCTTGAGTGCTCCTTTAGCATCTTGATTGTCCAGTAGCCCCACTGTTTGTTTAGCAGGCTTCCTGCTTTTGAGGTACTTCAAAAAGTAATAGCAATTTTTTTTTAGTCTTTGGTTAGCTGTTCTTCAAATTTTTTTGGCCTTCCTAATTATATTTTTACACTGCATTTGCCAGAGTTTATGCTCATTTCTATTTTCCTCACTAGACTTTAACTTCTACTTTTTAAAGGATGCCTTTTTTTCCTCTGACTGCTTCTTTAACTTTTGTTTAGCCACAGTGGCTCTTCTTTGATCCTCTTACTATGTTTGTTTTTTAATTTGGGGTTTACATTTAAGTTGAGCTTCTATTATGGTGTCTTTAAAAAGTTTCCATGCAGCTTGCGGGGATTTCACTTTTAGCACTGTACCTTTTAATTTCTGTTTAACTTCCTCATTTTTGTGTAGTCCCCCTTTCTGAAATTAAATTCTACTGTGTTGGGCTGTTGTGGTGGTTTCCCCACCACAGGGATATTAAATTTAATTATATTATGGTCACTGTTACCAAGCAGTCCAGCTTTAGTCACCTCTTGGACCAGATCCTGTTTGCCACTTAGGACTAAATCAAGAATTGCCTCTCCTTTTGTGGGTTCCAGGGCTAGCTGCTCCAAGAAGCAATCATTTAAGGTGTCAAACTTTATCTCTGCATCCTGTCCTGAGGTGACATGTACCTACTCAATGTGGGGACAATTGAAATCCCCCATTACTGAGGCTTTTTTAATTTTTATTAGCCAGTTCTTACTCCATTTACCATGGGTTTTATTGATATTCAATAGAGCTAATTTTTTAATCATTTTTGTACAGTACTAAGGATGTGCCTACATGGGAAAATTGACTGGCATAAGTGTAGTGAAATAATTATACTGTTATAACTCCTTCTGTGGATGCTGTATTGCAGAATAAGAGTGACTCCAGAAAAGAGTAATTACTCTGCCTAAGTCAAAGACCTAATTTAAATGCCTTACAAAAGTTTAAGGTTATTACATTAACACAGTTACAAGTTTCACTGATAAAGGAAGTAATCTCATCAAAGAATGGAATTTGGTATTACAGGACCTTTTTTCTATAGAACTAATGGTATTCAGATTCCCTCCCCCCCCCCCCCCCAAAAAAATTATTTTAGCGGGGATTGATGATGGGCAAACTGTCCTATAAGTACCCGCATCACCCTACTTGCCCTTTTTGAATAGTTGCACAACAGTAGCTGTCTTCTGGAATTTTCCCTCTATGCCAGTATTTATTGGAAAATTAACAATAGTGGGCCAAAGATCTCAGCCAACTCCTTGAGGGTGCAAGTTACCCAGACGTGTTTTTAACAATGTTTTTCTTGTAGATAATTGTTTAACATCCTTCTTAATTACTCGTGGATTGGAACTTATTTCAATATCCTTGTCTAATATTAGTATAATCCTCCTGCTTCTTTCCAAATAAAGAACAGAAATATTTATTGATACTTCTGCTTTTTCTACATGTAGCCTGCTCTGTGTATGAAATTGGAAAGGTACGCTATTTTACTACCCCACAGTTTTCCCAAGCAGTTCTACATAAGATGTAGGTAAATGCTTTACGTAACATCCAAATAAGTCCACTTGTTAATATAGCCAAACAACATCAAGCTACAACTAAAGAGAGAGCTTGTAGGGTTATGAACATATTCCTAAGATTCACGGAAAACAACAATAGACAAAATCATTCAGTAGAGCCCTTCAGTGAGCAAGTCCTGATCCAGTTGATGCTGGTTGGCAAATGCAGTGCACCCAAGGATTTAAGCAAATATTTCAATCTCCTGTACCTCTAAGGTATATAGCCCATACAGATCTATGGCCAGATTTGACCATAATAAATGTGGGCCCTACCTTTGTTCACGTGTGGTGTTCCATGTGACCACACTTAACTTATGTCCGTAGTCAGAAAGCTGTTTGAGTCAGCTAAGTCCTTAATAAATCATTTGCATTAATACAATTATTTCCATAGTTGTTAGTTGCAAAAACACCTAAACATCTATTTTAAATTTATTTAAGCAATTCTGTTGTGTGCTGTATTTCTGCAGTTAACTTGTTTGTGACCATAGTATGAGAGTATACACTTATTTGACCTCTAGGTCAAACCCTCAGGCTTACTTCAGCTAACTGAAAATTAAGCCTGCTGCACTAGCCCTCACACTACATAAATGTTACCTTTATACTACAGCAAAGCCCTACACTTTTACTGTCTTCGTTCTCCGACTCCCTTTTGTGGCATATGTCACTCTAACAAGCATTATAAACCAATCCGCATCTACCCCTTAGTTGCATTATAATATTTGTCAGCCAATATACTGTAATGTAACTCAGATATGACTAGATCATAGGTCAACATGCATCATTATTAACAAGTCACTGTCTAATAAAGGGTCTGTACCATTGCCGAGGTTTTTACTTCCTTATAGACTTTTTAAAAAACCTCCTGTGATTGGCAGAACTAAGCACAGCAATTTTTTTCCTGATGTCTTGAGCTTTCCTTATCAATTTTCTGCAGCGCCTAACTTCTAGTTGATGTTGCTTGCTCTGTATGTCCCCTTTTACCATTTATATATTGTTTTTGTATTGTAATTTCTGCCTTCATTTTACCACTGAACGGGGGTGGGCTTTTAGCCAACATTTCTTCTCTCTGGATCATGCAAATGTGGCTTTTTTTGCCATTTAATAAAAACTTCCAATTTTCATTCATATTTTTCTGTCTGAGTTTTTTCTGCCCTATCAATTTTGATCATTTTCCTCAGCTTTGGGAAATGAGCTTTTGTAGCACCAAATATAGATAGATAGTTGGGACTGTCCTCTATTTGCTGACACTGGATGTAATCGGTTTATGATCACTGGTCCCGAGACAAGCACCAACTTCCTGTCCGGTAGTTAATTATCTTTATCAGTTATAATGTCCAAAAGTTACTTTGCTGGGTGCAATACCTTTTGGGCTAGAAAATTGTCATGTACCATTTTTAGGAACTCTAATGATGTTTTATTACTGGCAGCATGAGACTTCGGCATACATCTTCCAAATTGAAGGCCCCCATAATACCATATTTCTTTCCATACCCCACAAGATTCTGTGCCTGAGTGATCAATAATGCTAAACATGTAATGTTGTCTTTAATGTAGCATATCACACACACCCATCTTTTACCCTCTCTGTCCTTCCTAAGCAAGTTATAACCAGGGATTTTAACATTCCTGACATGAATTGTCCCATCAGGTTCCAGTAATGCCAATTATATCAAATTTCTTCTTATCTATGAGAGTTTTCAGTTCCTCTTGCTTGTTACTCAGACATAAGCAACTGAAAGATTTCTCCATTCTTTGTCACATCATTTCAATTTGTTTGTGACACACTGAGTTTATATCACCTGTGACGACTTAGCACCTTCCCCTTATGTTGTTTTAATGGTACCTAGCTGCTCTAGCTAGTCTTCTGCCAGCCAAGTTTATGGAAAAATAGATCCTGTCATACTAACTGGTTTGTTTTTTTTTTTTGGATGAAATTACCAGTTTGATTAAAAGTAATAGTGTTGACGTAATATGCTTAGACTTCTGAATAGCATTTGACTTGGTACCACACAATATTTTGATTAAAAAAACTAAAACAATGTAAAATTAATATTTCACACATTACATGGATTAAAAACTTGGCTAACTGCTAGCTCTCAAAATGTAATTGTAAATGGAGAATTGTCATCAAGCAGCTGTGTTTCCAGTTGGGTCCCGTAGGGATTGATTTTAGGCCGTATGCTATTTAACATTTTTTATCAACAACCTGGTGTCATGGATCCACAGGATCGGTGCTTTGAAACTGTCTTTAGGAGGACCCCCTTCAGTGTGCCAGACCCCCTAGACATCTCACTCTTCTTCCAGGGTAAGCCACATGGCTTCACTGCCTCCTTAGACTGGACCTTTGAGCCTTCAGCCCCCCTGCTTTACAATGTGAGCTCCATTCAGCAAGTCCAGCTGGGACAGACCTTACTGGAGACTTGTACACTCCTCAGGGATTAATGTGCCTCACCAGGCATTTGCAGCGACACTCACACAGCATTGTCAAAACAGTAGGGTTTATTCATTAACTGGAACACAGCACAGGAAGTCCTTAGGGTAGCACAGAGGAATTAAGGTTAAAGAATAGTCCATTCTGGTCAGCCCAGCCAAACTGTATTGAACCCCTTGGTTTAAGCTCTGTCTTTCAGTCTAACCTCCTTCATCAGCCTCCAGGGAGAGCCCTATCTCCTTCCAGCCCCCAACTCTGATCCCCCACCTCGCACCTTCCCAGTCTTTTGTTCTCCAGATGGGGAGAGTTGCTCAGCCTCCCTGCTGAGAAGTGGGGAGATCCAAATCCCTTTGGGTCCTTGCTTGCTGGGTGTCAGTGTCTGGTCAATTAGCTTTGCCATTGTCTTTTCAATGCTCCATTGATATGGGGATCTATCCCCAGACAGGTGACACCTGCACCCATGTCTCTTATCCTGCTCTGAGCACAAACAGTCCTTTTCCACCTACTGTATAACAGCATATGGGGAAACTGAGGCACAAGCTGGCCTCATAAAAATATTATGAAATATTCCCACATTGTCACACCTGGAAAAAACATAAAATCATGACTAATAAAATTTGCAGATGATACAAAAATTGAGGGAATGATAACTGAAGAGGACAGGTCATTGATTCAGAGCAATCTGGATCACTTGGTAAAGTGGGTGCAAGCAAACAATGTGTGTTTTGGTATAACTAAATGTATACAGCTAGGAACAAAGAACGCAGGCCACACTTACAGGATGAGAGATTCTACCCTGGGAACAGCAACTCTGACAAAGATTTGGAGGTCCTGATGGATAGTCAGCTGAACATGAGCTCCTGGTGTGACACCGTGGCCAAAACAGCTAATGCAATCCTGGGGTGCATAGAAAGGGGAATCTTGAGTATGAGCAGAGAGGTTATTTTACCTCTGGATTTGGCACTGGTATGACCACTGCTGGAATCCTGTGTCCAGTTCTGGTGCCCATAATTCAAGAAGGATGTTGACAAACTGGAGAGGGGTTCAGAGAATAGTGATGAATAATTTAAGGATTAGAAAACCTGCCTTATAGTGACAGACTCAAAGAGAGCTCAATCTCTTTAGCTTAACAAAGAGAAGGTTAAGGGGTGACTTGATTACAGTCTAAGATTACATGGGGAACAAATCTTTAATAATGGGCTCTTCAGTCTAGCAGAGAGAACTCTAACACAATCCAGTGGCTAGAAGTTGAAGCTAGACAAATTCAGATTGGAAATAAGGTGTAAATTTTTGACAGTGAGGGTAATTAACCCTAGGCACAATTTTCCAAGTGGCATGATGGACTCTCCATCACTGACAATTTTTAAATCGAGACTGGATGTTTTTTGAAAAGATCTGCTATAGGACTTATTTTGGGGTAGTTCTCTGGCCTGTACTATGCAGGAGGTCAGACTAGGTGATCACAATGGTACCTTCTGGCCTGGGAATCTATTAATCTAAATTAGCCATCCTAACTGTTCATACAGCCTCTTCTCCCACTGTAATGTGGCCCAGTGTTCCACAAAACCAAAACCTTCAGCTTCACACCAGCCAGGCAGCTAATGGTTCATCTCCAGTATTTTCCACCTTCATTTGTTGGACCAAAAGGATTCTGGAGAATATAACTTGACTTTCCACTTAAGATCTCTGAAGTCTTAGAAAATCTGTAGTTCCCCATAATGGTTCTACTGTGTTATCAGTGAAGACTTGCCAGACAACTTAATAGCCCTGTCCATCTGGCAGTTGCATCTCATATTTTCGCTCCAGGGGGACAGCACATCAGCTTATTATCTGTGTGTCTCTTCCTGAGGTCTCTCTGCACTCTTTTTAATAAGGAGTGGCTGATTACTATTGCTTGCTTTCTAAGGCGGTTTGAAGAACCTCTCTAAGTAGCTGCTTGCTTCATATCACAAGGATGCCCATGAGGTTTGTCCCCTATAGTTTTCTCTTCTTTTCCTCAAGACAGGTTCCTCAGTTGTTGACTCGCTGGGTTATCTGAGAACTCTTTGATACCTGTAGCCAGGTTGAATGCTTCCTGGTTCTCTTTCCCATCCTGGTCACAAATTGACAGTCAGCTTCTTCAGTTTCTACTCTCTCCATTATTACCAATCACCTTTCATCCTGTCCATACTCTGTTCCTCTTCCTTCCCTCTAAGTTTGCCAAAGGAAGCTGAAAGTGGAAGTGGGAGATTTTGGCTCTGACCTGTCTTGGGGCTATTACCCCAACGTTGGAGAATGGGATAAAGAAACTGTCGTGAAATGAAATGCTGCTCCCTGCATCTAATGATGAAAGAGTCAACTAGCAGAATGATTTAAATATGTCTCAAATGATAGAATATCAGGGTTGGAAGGGACCTCAGGAGGTCATCTAGTCCAACCCCCTGCTCAAAGCAGGACCAATCCCCAACTAAATCATTCCAGCCAGGGCTTTGTCAAGCCTGACCTTAAAAACTTCTAAGGAAGGAGATTTCACCACCTCCCTAGGTAACGCATTCCAGTGTTTCACCACCCTCCTAGTGAAAAAGTTTTTCCTAATATCCAACCTAAACCTCCCCTACTGCAACTTGAGACCATTACTCCTTGTTCTGTCATCAGTTTCCACTGAGAACAGTCTAGATCCATCCTCTTTGGAACCCCCCCTTCAGGTAGTTGAAAGCAGCTATCAGATCCACCCTCACTCTTCTCTTCCGCAGACTAAACAATCCCAGTTCCCTCAGCCTCTCCTCATAAGTCATGTGTTCCAGTCCCCTAATCATTTTTGTTGCCCTCCGCTGGATTCTTTCCAATTTTTCCACATCCCTCTTGTAGTGTGGGGCCCAAAACTGGACACAGTACTCCAGATGAGGCCTCACCAATGTCGAATAGAGGAGAACGATCACGTCCCTCGATCTGCTGGCAATGCCCCTACTTATACATCCCAAAATGCCATTGGCCTTCTTGGCAACAAGGGCACACTGTTGACTCATATCCAGCTTCTCGTCCACTGTAACCCCCAGGTTGCTGCAGATACATTAAGGCACAGGAAACAATGCACTGAAGTTTGTCTAGTTTAACCAAACCGAGGAAAAATAGAACTTATCTGCCACCAGCTGTGCCTCCTTCTGATGGGAGTTGTACATTGTGTGACCTGGATGTTAAGCAGATTGCGAGACAAGAACAGTATGAGAATGTTAGGTCCCCCAAAGAAGCAACAGCACCAGTCACTAAATGAAGATACTAAAAGTGACCAAAAATCTTTCAAAACTGGGCTGAAAATATATCCAAGCAGTAAGTCTCTCACCCTCCAGGGGGCGTTTGCCTGCAAGTCTGAGGTGGCATTTCTGCTCCGAACACACATCACACTATCTTCTTGGAAAACTTACTTTTGGGGCTTACACTTCTCAGCTTTTTCTAGAGAGCTTAAATAAAACCCTTTCGGCTGTTGGAATGAGCAAGGAGACTCCACTGTAAATAAAGAATTCAGGGCTATTTGTGCTCAACCCCAAAACAGCTGATTTTTTTTTAAATGATATAATTTGGCAAATATTTGCTTCCCTGTATTTGGAGGGGAAGGGAGAGACAAAAGTGAAATTGTAAGTGGAAGTAAATAGGACATGTACTATGCACTGTATGTAACTGATAGATTCAGCCCTCGAATCCTACCATCCAAACTGCTGAATTTCTCCACAATACACACTTCTTAATGAAGGAAGCAGCAGGGACATATCATGTCTAACAGGTCTTTTTCCGGGGCATGTATTATACATGTACATAAACTTTAATATTAAATTAGTTCAGGAGCAGATTTGTGCAGTGCTATATTATTTTTAAATCCACAGGTCACACAATGCTAAAGTGAATCATAGAATCATAGAATATCAGGGTTGGAAGGGACCCCAGAAGGTCATCTAGTCCAACCCCCTGCTCGAAGCAGGACCAATCCCCAACTAAATCATCCCAGCCAGGGCTTTGTCAAGCCTGACCTTAAAAACCTCTAAGGAAGGAGATTCTACCACCTCCCTAGGTAATGCATTCCAGTGTTTCACCACCCTCTTAGTGAAAAAGTTTTTCCTAATATCCAATCTAAACCTCCCCCATTGCAACTTGAGACCATTACTCCTCGTTCTGTCATCTGCTACCATTGAGAACAGTCTAGAGCCATCCTCTTTGGAACCCCCTTTCAGGTAGTTGAAAGCAGCTATCAAATCCCCCCTCATTCTTCTCTTCTGCAGACTAAACAATCCCAGCTCCCTCAGCCTCTCTTCATAAGTCATGTGCTCTAGACCCCTAATCATTTTTGTTGCCCTTCGCTGGACTCTCTCCAATTTATCCACATCCTTCTTGTAGTGTGGGGCCCAAAACTGGACGCAGTACTCCAGATGAGGCCTCACCAGTGTCGAATAGAGGGGAACGATCACATCCCTCGATCTGCTCGCTATGCCCCTACTTATACATCCCAAAATGCCATTGGCCTTCTTGGCAACAAGGGCACACTGCTGACTGTAATGTAAATGTAAATGTAAAGTAATGCACATTGGAAAAAATAACCCCAATTATACATACAATATGATGGGGTTTCTTGCAGTAGCAGTAACCTAGCCACATTTCAGAAATGTAGACCTAGCTCAGCCTTCCGGTACATTTCAGAGTCCAGACTGCTCACAGGAGATAAATAAGGTTTTTGTGTTGTGCCTTTCCACTCACTTAGCACCAATTTGAGTCATCATGTTGTCTCATTGTCATTTCAAGAATCAAATTCCATCTGTTTCCTCCAACAGTAAAATTGAAGGAGGGTCTCAATAGCAAACTCCTCCTGCTGCCATCTCCAGAAAGTAAACAAACAGCTTTCCTGGTGCCAAGGCCACATGGAATGTTGGGTGCCAGGGATCTGATCTGCAGAATGCTGAGCACCGCCAGTGCCAAGTGCAGTCAGTGGGAGCTGTGGCTGCTCAGCACCTCTGCAAATCAGGCCCCACCTGACTAATATGAAACTCCAACACCACTGCTCAGAGCTGCCTCGCAAGGGCTTTGCACTGGTCTGTGGTCCATCCAGAAGAGCTTAGAAGCGAGTTTTTCTGATGGACTGTCAGGTCAGAATTGCATTGCAAGGATTCAGGATTTGAGGATAGGCCAGTCCTGTTTGTTACTCTAATGTGAATCTGGAGCAACTCCATGGACTTCTTTAGCATGATACAGGATTTACACCATTTAAATGAGCAGGGTCTGTGCTGTTGAGGAGAATCTGAAGAAATGGTTTTTCACTTTTTCAAAATATTTTCATCTTCTTAAAGTGCCCATAGGATTCTCCCCCAGTGGAGTACAAATGGGTGGTTATGTTTCTTCTGTTCTAACTCCCGTAGGGCTGGCACACACAACTGACCCCACCTTCTCCATCTAATCACAGCTTTCACTTAAAACAAGTGTTTCTATAGCTCTTGTTCTGAGGAGACTCCAAAGTGCTCCCTTGGGAGCTGAGGTTGTCATGGTGAGCATTCCTTGAAATCAGGGATTATTCACAGTACCTAAATAGCATTCCAGTTCCCTAGGCACCACTCCTCCGGGGAACTCTTGCTTCTGTCAGCTGCATTCTCACATTCCTGCACCCCTTCTGTACAAGACAGACAAAGCTGCAAGCTTCATTCCTGCCCAGTCCCCTCTGAGTGCAGTAGGATGAGTGCCCTCAGGGGTTGGGTGCTGAGATGCCAGAGAGGAGAGTAGTATAAAAACTTAGGTCCAATCACTCAGAAATTACAGTTTCTGTGGTGCAGCGGGAGCCTTTGATTGCAGCAGAAAATGGGCTGTGACCTCTGGGGTCAGGAGTAGGTTCTGCTCCGAATGTAGGTTTTCCAATGTTCGGCTTTCTGAGCATGCAAGGGAATGAGCTGGAGTCTGTGCAGTTTGGGATTAATTTGTAAACGAATGGCTTTACCTGTCCCCTTGTGTGTATTTGCAGATGGGTCGTGCGTGGCTGTGGTTGGAGTCCAACAGAGAATCTCCCAGTGACTCTGTGAAGAGCAGTGGCTGCCTGTCTCTCAGCAGCTCCTGGGACTCCAGCCTGGAGCTGGAGGTGGGGAGCTGGAGGATGAGTGAAGAGGCCGCTGTGGAGGAACAAGAGGAAAGCAGTCAAGAAGAAGAGGATCGCAGGCTGGAGTCCAGGGAACCTCTAGTATGGGAGGATGGCAGAGAAGAGTTCCAGGAAGAGGCAGGGCAGTGTGAACAAGACAGTCTTCTGCAGTTCCTCTTGGAGGTAGGGCTGCTGCAGTGGGTAGCTGGAGAAGAGTCTGCATGACCCATCTTCTAGAACAGTGCTACTCAAAGTGGTGGTCCGCAGACCGGTGCCAGTCCGCAAGCCATCAGCTGCCGATCTGCATGCACATTGGAAAAAAAATTGCCGGTCCCCCACATCAGATCGCTTGAGAAGCACTGCTCTAGAACAATGCCTTGGAAACACTGATGCTCTGAGCATCTCTGCCATGTATAACTGTTAGTGTGGAGCAACAGAGACCCCTAGAGCCCAGTTAGATGAATGACTGTATTCTCAAAGGTTTCAGAGTAACAGCCGTGTTAGTCTGTATTCGCAAAAAGAAAAGGAGTACTTGTGGCACCTTAGAGACTAACCAGTTTATTTGAGCATAAGCTTTCGTGAGCTACAGCTCACTTCATCGGATGCATACTGTGGAAACTGCAGAAGACATTATATACACAGAGACCATGAAACAATACCTCCTCCCACCCCACTCTCCTGCTGGTAATAGCTTATCTAAAGTGATCACTCTCCTTACAATGTGTATGATAATCAAGGTGGGCCATTTCCAGCACAAATCCAGGTTTTCTCACCCCCCCCCTTTCCAAAAACCACACACACACAAACTCACTCTCCTGCTGGTAATAGCTTATCCAAAGTGACCACTCTCCTTACAATGTGTATGATAATCAAGGTGAGCCATTTCCAGCACAAATCCAGGTTTTCTCACCCCCCCCCACACACACACACAAACTCACTCTCCTGCTGGTAATAGCTCATCCATCATCATTGGATGAGCTATTACCAGCAGGAGAGTGAGTTTGTGGGGGGGGTGAGAAAACCTGGATTTGTGCTGGAAATGGCCCACCTTGATTAGCATACACATTGTAAGGAGAGTGGTCACTTTGGATAAGCTATTACCAGCAGGAGAGTGAGTTTGTGTGTGGGGGGGGTTGTATTTTTTTGGGGGGGGGGGTGAGAAAACCTGGATTTGTGCTGGAAATGGCCCACCTTGATTATCATGCACATTGTAGGGAGAGTGGTCACTTTGGATGAGCTATTACCAGCAGGAGAGTGAGTTTGTGTGTGTGGTTTTTGGAAAGGGAGGGGGGGTGAGAAAACCTGGATTTGTGCTGGAAATGGCCCAACTTGATTATCATACACATTGTAAAGAGAGTGGTCACTTTGGATGGGCTATTACCAGCAGGAGAGTGAGTTTGTGGGGGGAGGAGGGGGCGGAGGGTGAGAAAACCTGGATTTGTGCTGGAAATGGCCCACCTTGATTATCATACACATTGTAAGGAGAGTGATCACTTTAGATAAGCTATTACCAGCAGGAGAGTGGGGTGGGAGGAGGTATTGTTTCATGGTCTCTGTGTATATAATGTCTTCTGCAGTTTCCACAGTATGCATCCGATGAAGTGAGCTGTAGCTCACGAAAGCTTATGCTCAAATAAATTGGTTAGTCTCTAAGGTGCCACAAGTACTCCTTTTCTTTTTGTATTCTCAAAGGAAAGTCCAAGTCTGCCATATTTAAAGAGGGCACAGTGGCTGGCTGGTTGTCTTGCCTGTGGGTCTCCTGATCCTGATGCAGAGCCGACCATTTAAAAAGTGATGGGCTGACGCTCTTTTAATAATGCTCTTGATTTGGACACTGTGCTTTATTAGAAGTCCCTGAAGGTGAAAAGGCAGCTGTAAGGGAGGAGCCCTATGTGGTTCATGCTGCTGATCCCTCCCTCCTCCTAATCACTCATGCTCTCGTAGTTTGAAGTTGGTAATAAATTGCTCTGTGTTACAGGTGACCCACCTCATGGAACCCCTCTGCATTAGTGGCACAGACTCAGAACAGAATCACTGGGCTTTCTGTGGCTCTGGGCAGCAAGAGGAAAGGGAAGTCCTGAGCTTCAAGGAAGAAATGGCAGGACCACTAGTCCCAAGAGAGGAGGAAAGGCAGCTGCAACTCCTGATAGAAGAGGCTGGGGAACTGCACATCCCAGGAAGAGAGGTGCGGGAAGAGTGGGTACCACAGGTATCAGGAGAGCTGCAGGTCCTGGGCTGGGAGGCTGGAGAAGCTGAGGAAGAACAGATTCTAGGAGAGGAGACAGGAGAGCCCCAAGTTCCAGGAGGGGAGGAAGGGGATTCAGGAGAGCAGAGAGAGCTGCAGTTTCCAGTGGAGAATGGAGGAGAAATGGAGGAGGAAGAGAAGAACAGGAAGCTGCTTCTGGATGAGACTTCCTCGGACATGAGTGCGTTGGAGGAGGTGCTCCCAGGCAGTGTGGAGGTAAATGCATGAAAACACCTAGTCTTGTTATC
The DNA here is from genome assembly GCF_965152275.1 of Natator depressus. Taxonomy (NCBI): domain Eukaryota; kingdom Metazoa; phylum Chordata; order Testudines; family Cheloniidae; genus Natator; species Natator depressus. The sequence goes on from NC_134241.1 coordinate 569,480, forward strand.
AAGGCAGTGGACTCAGAGTCTAGAGACCTGGGTTCCTTTCAGACTGCCTGTGTGATCTCGAGAAGTCCTTGTGGCACCTTAGAGACGAACAAATTTATTTGGGCATAAGCGTTGGTGGGCTAGAATCCACTTCATCAGATGCATGGAGTGAAAATACAGGAGCAGGTATAAATACATGAAAGGATGAGGGTTGCTTTACCAAGTGTGAGGTCAGTCTAACAGGATAAATCAATTAATAAATCTCGGGCAAGTCACAATCTCTCTGGGTCTCAGTTCACCATCTGTAAAATGGGGATAATGATCCTTACTTTGTCTTCTGTATTAGACTCTTTGTCTCCTGTGTGTCCATGCAGGGCTCAGGCTAGGCCATCTCAGTTTCACACCTCTAGGTGTTACTGTAATAAAAGCAATGATAATGCTGGGTAGGACAGTACCCTTGCTATCTGTGGCCAAGCTCTTCGCTTTGCCATGTCACAGAGTCAGATACGAGAGATGAAAAGTGCCTTTGAGGGTCCACCTGCTTCTCCTGTACAGCCAGGCCAAGGGTGTCCTGGAGATGTATCTATAGGGCTCGCTCCAATTTCCAAAGTCCCATATGATGGAGTAGTCCTCCATCTCCCTGGGGAGCCTGTTCCACAGCCTCAAATCTCACCCTCTGGCGCTTTCCAAGGTGCCCTGTTCTGAGTCAATCCGCTACCCCTAGTTACGCCCCCCTCTAGCACCCTAAGTAACACTTCTCTCTGATCTAGATGGACAGGGGACTAGATGGATCTTGGGTTTGATCCAATATGGCAATGCCTGTGTTCCTAGGTGAGCTTGTAGTTGGCCTTTGGTTAGCTTCTCTGTGAGCTTGCTCAGGAACCGAAGGTTTGGTATGGATACTGATCCTGGTAGTTGGCTCGAACTGATGTAGCCAGGCTAAGATTCTTCAGTGTTGGTTGGACTATTGCATGTTTGAAAGAGGAAGGGAAGATTCCTTCCCTGAATTTGGGATTGGCTCTTTTGGTCAGGAGTGGCCCATGACTCTCTTACAACATCCAGGAAAGTTTTGGCTCAGATTCACACATTTTGAGTCGAGATTCTTTTATGGTGTCCAGAACTTCCTAAGGTGTGACCGTCCTGACTCTGGGAGTGCAAGCAGTTCTGTAGAGGAGAGGGCCCATGCGTTTTGAGAAGCCTTCCTGACTGTGCACGATCAGTTCAGCAAAGTTCAGGGTTCCATTGTGGGTTGCAGGCCAGTGACCTCACTGTTCTCTGACCAGTCAGGATCACATCTCAGTTTCCTGGTGGGCTCTTTTAGTAGCTTCTTGATCACTAGTTATGCTACAACCTCCTTGGCCTGCTGTCCCTCCTTGCCAAGGTACCAGTACCTGTTTCCTGATTGACCACGTGCCTTAGTTATCACATCCTCCCGTCTTCCTTTTCCTCAGCTAGTCCATCATCATCTCCCCCTGCCATGTGTCTGCTGCCTCCCTTTCAGTACCCGTGTGGCCTCTCTTGGTGACTGAACCTGCTATCTAAGCCCCCAACCTTTCCCTCCAGAGCTGGAACCAGCTCAAACCTGTGTCAATAGACCACACAAACTCCCTATGGCACAGTTTTCCCTTCACAGCCATTTCCTTTTTGCTACTGGTCAGGCCCCTTCCCTTGCTAAACTCTGTTAGCCACTGGTCATTCTGCTTCTTTTCTGCCCCTGGACCTCCCCGTACGCCACTCCTAGTTTCTGGACTGACCGGCGGAAGGTAACATCCATCTGGGCTGTTCTTTGGAGACTGCCTTATTGATGGACAGAGTGTGGCCGCTCTGGTAGCACGAGAAAGGTGTGGTGAGGGGATATTGGCCACCAGTCTCCACTGGACTGAAAGGCTGAAAGTGAATGTCAGATGCTCAGAGGGACACTCACAGCTCCTACAGGCTGAAAGTGAGTGTCAGATGCACAGAGGGAGACTCACAGCTCCTTTCTGCCCACCTAAGAGAACAGCTTCCAGGAGACCATAAAGACCTTGTCTTGAAGCTTGGCTGTAATACGGGCACATGCAGCAAGTCTGTCCCCTGGCTGGGGGATTCCAGTTGATCTGCTGCTTTGCCAGGCATCCCTGTCACTGAGGTACCCACCCCTGCAGGCATTATTCCTCGTTTCTGTTTGTTTCCAGGGTGATGTTCTGGAGCAGCCTGCAGAACGTGCTCAGGGCGAGAGCCACTTGTTGGAGGAGGACAACGATCTCTCCGCACATGATAACAGTGATAGCTACAGTCCTTCTAGAGCATCCCTGGTGGACTCCAGTCTCATGAGCCCAGCCTCCTTACAGCTGTGAGTAGCACAGCCCTGGGTCTGGTAGGTGCTGCTGATGCTGTGGCCCCTTCACTCCACCTGCATGCCGTAGCGTGGACCTGTCTCCATGGGCCCAAGACAGAGAGCATGTACATGGAGGGGGTCATCTCAGGGAAGGTGAGCGAACACCAGGGAACAGGGGGAAGGAGAGGGCCCTGGATGCCTGGCAGATAATAGAGCATCCAACCTTTGGATGCTAGTCCTAATGCAGGTAAAGTGAAATGGGGGGTGGGAACCAAATGTACAGGAAACCCCAGTGTTTCTTTCGGGGTTACCTGGCATGCTCTGCCAGGCACAAGAGTCCAGTCCCGCTCCCAGGTGGAGATGTGCTGAGGCAGCCGAGCCAGCCCTGCCCTGGGGAGGGTGTGTGACAGACAGGCTCTGTTACACACTGGAGAAGCTGGTTTGGCTTTCCAAAGAAAAGGATGCAGCAGAACATAAAATAAAATCTATTCTTCCAGGACAGGAACGAGAACAAAAGTCACCACAATAAAGCCCTTTGCCCCAGTGTGGTTTGCGGCTTCTTGCCCAGTTCTGGACCCAGCTTCCTGGCCTCTCCTCAGGGCTGCCCTGATTCAGCTCACCTCACCTTCTATGATTGCTACCTATAACCCTGCGTCTTCTTGTGCCTCAAGTCCTGGCTCATTACCAGTTTGCTACACTGTGATTTAGTAGTGGTCTAACTGTGGTAACGCTGCACACCGAATACCCACCAGTCAGAGCTATCACTGCCTCCTCCTATGGGGATATTCACACCAATTACTGCGTCTCATTCTGTGGAGAGAAAGACAAAAGACTGGACTCCTTGTCCTGCTTCATTCATTTCACAGCCATTCCCACACTTGTAGCACAAGGAGCCAGACACCCTTAAAGTGACAGGCCACCATCGCATAGACTCCCACGTGAGTTCTGTGCACTTGGGTGGCAGGAGGCTAGGTATGATGTAGGGCCGTGGGATGGAACATGGGAACTGGAGGGCTGCAGCAGGGACAAGGCCCCGATCCACAAAGGGACTTAGACATTGCAACAACTAATGTCAGGTGCCTAGAATATCCTCGGCATCCACAAAGCCTGGGTGAGGTGCCGCGGATCCCTGTACAATGAGGATCCACAGAACATCAGCACACTATGCAGGCACCACCTAAACTGGCCAATGGGATAGGCTGAGGAGAGGGAAGTATCCTAAGGCCCACCCCCTCACAGCATTCAGTTCCTAAATCCAGGGTGCCTGGAGGTACTTGTCTCTGCTTGCGATCCACAGCCAGGAGCCCTCTCCTGGAGTCAGGTGGCTGAGGCCTTCCTTACAGGGTCATAGATTCCAAGGCCAGAAGGCCCCACTGTGATCATCTAGTCTGACCTGCTGCTTAGCGCCGTGACACATTAACGAGATAACTTCCCAAAATATTTCCTGGAGCAGAGCTAATCTCAGAGTACTCCCTGGGATGTGAGAAACCCCTGTTCAGTCCCCTCTCTGAAGCATGAAGAGGGATTCCCTAATCAGATAGGGGCCCTAACCCCTGGAGTATAGAGTTATACTCACTTGTGCTCTGACCTCGTTCATATTTAATTCATTAATACAAAGTGGAATGGCCTCAACATGAGAGACTGAAAGACCCCTACCTTGGGCTCTCCGACAGGCCATTGACGAGGGGCCTTACCTGAAAGCAAAGCCCTTTGCCTCACCAAGTAGAAAGGGGCACTGAACCTGGGTCTGGAGGTGCGTACCTTAGCCCCTAAGCTAAAGGCCATAAAAGAGGTTATTGCCCTCTCCCCCCTGGCCATGCTGTGCAGGGCAGCCATGCTCTGAGCATGCCTACCAGCGTGGGCCCCGCAGGCAAGCTACACAGCGGCGTGCCTGTTTCCGTCCATCTGAGGGTCCCACTGAGGCTTGTACCTGAGGCGGGGCTCCAGACACCTGCCTGAGGCAGCAGAGCGTGTTCCCAGAGGCAGAAACTTTGGTGCTGAGGGAACCTTTATGGCCTGGTGAGTTTAGGCACCTAGAGGGTTAGGTGGCAGCTGAGCAGGAATTGTGTGGATCACAGCAGCGCTGAAAGTCCCTTTGTGGATCTGAGCAAAAGAGACCCTCCACCACCAGACCGAGAGAGCTCCGAGGTCCCGCGGGAGCTCCGTGACTCCTCCCCAGGTGTTGCTGCCTTTAGTAAACTCTGCACATGGTGCCTTGGTGGCTCAGCCACTGCTAAAGACCTGTTCTAGCCTGTGAGTTGTGGGTCCAATGGCAACTGTTGCGGCGGAGCTGAACCCCAAAGAGAGTCTCTGGAGGGACCCAAACAAAGGAAGTGCCTTGGGAAATACTTCCCCATAGATCTCTGATGGGGAGACTTGCCCTGTAGCTACCTGGAAGGTGTTTTGTTTAGACTACAAGCTAAAGAGCAGTGACCTTCCCTCCTCCCGAGTGCCCTGGAGGCCAGCAGTGGCAGTTCATCCCCCTGCTCCTTATCTGGCATGATGAGTTGATAACCTCTCCTCTGTGCAGGGTGCCGCTCAGCTGCGCTAACTCACTGCGACACTTGCTTTTCAAAAAGACGCTGCTGTCCATCTGGAAGATGATAGCCAGCCACAGGTGTGTATCTCTGGGGGACAGCTCGTACCGGAAATTATCTGGGGGAAGTTCTCTGGCCTGTGTTATACAGGGGGTCAGACTAGAAGGTCACAATGGTCCCTTCTGGCCTTGGACTTTTTGAATCAGTGAACTGAGGGGAATCATCAGAGCTGAGGTGTGGGGAGCAGGACTGAAGTGTCAGGGGGCTGTGGGCTGAGGGCAGTGGCAGAGCTGGGGGGAGTGGGAGACAAGTCCAGGGCTAGAATAGCAGAGGGGCTGCAGATTGGGACTGCGGGGCAGCAGCAGAGCTGGGAATGAAACTTCCTGGCCCCTGTCCACACTGTCCCTAACTCTAACCCCAGGGCCCTTCCATGAGGGCAAGAGTAAAATGGATAATTTCTCGCTGGGTTCACCCACATCCGTCTCTGTAGCAGGAATGCCTCCTGCTACAGGGATGGGACTAACGCGAGGCGCTGGCCCTGCATATTCCATCTGATTAACTTGGCAGCCACTGGTTCGAGCAGGAAACGGAGTTCAGATTCCTGCCTTAGCGACCACCAACAGTGGACTCCGAGGTTTCTTGCCATCCTTCCTGTGTTTCCCCTAGGGATTGCTAGTCACTGACCCCACATCAACCTTCATGGGCACCAGGGAAGAGGAACAGTGGGCCTGCTGCCCCCTCTTCGAGAGTCACGTGAACAGTGGGGGACAAACCTGATTCTATCCTGCCTCTTTGGGCTTGTCCCTCTAGGTACTGTGGCCCATTCCTGAAGCCGGTGTCAGACAAGCAGGCTCCTGGGTACAAGGATGTGGTGAGAAGGTAGGAAGGCTGCTCTAGAGCATTTTCATCTGCTTCCTCTACCTTCCCAGAGCCCCAGCATGTAGAGAGGAAAAAGCTATGGGGCAACTTTGTGACATCTGTCCCATGTTCGTCACCATGGTATCTGCCTCCCATCAGGGAACAGGGTGGGAAGGTTCCCTACAGTGTCTTCTCCAAGGCTTAGAATCATAGAATCATAGAATATCAGGGTTGGAAGGGACCTCAGGAGGTCATCTAGTCCAACCCCCTGCTCAAAGCAGGACCAATCCCCAATCAAATCATCCCAGCCAGGGCTTTGTCAAGCCTGACCTTAAAAACTTCCAAGGAAGGAGATTCCACCACCTCCCTAGGTAACGCATTCCAGTGTTTCACCACCCTCCTAGTGAAAAAGTTTTTCCTAATATCCAACCTAAACCTTCCCCACTGCAACTTGAGACCATTACTCCTTGTCCTGTCCTCTTCTACCACTGAGAATAGTCTAGAACCATCCTCTCTGGAACCACCTCTCAGGTAGTTGAAAGTAGCTATCAAATCCCCCCTCATTCTTCTCTTCTGCAGACTAAACAATCCCAGTTCCCTCAGCCTCTCCTCATAAGTCATGTGTTCCAGTCCCCTAATCATTTTTGTTGCCCTCCGCTGGACTCTTTCCAATTTTTCCACATCCTTCTTGTAGCGTGGGGCCCAAAACTGGACATAGTACTCCAGATGAGGCCTCACCAATGTCGAATAGAGGGGAACGATCACGTCCCTCGATCTGCTCGCTATGCCCCTACTTTGTGAGGCAGGACTACGTTAATTTTCCATAGCTTGGCTCATTCTGGTTGTAGCATGTAAAGGCCCCGTCAGGACAGGGCCCTGGTGCACTGAGTGCTGTACAAACACATCCACACTGCTTTGGACTGCTTAGTCCAAAGCAGTGGGGTTCCCATCCTGCCCCAGCTCTCCTGAGGAGACTCTCCTGTCCCTGAATAGACCTCACGCTTCAGAAACTTTTTCTTATATACAGCCTCCATTTTGCCTTTCAGCATCCATATTCCTTTTTGAAATGTCACACCTTTGGTGCACCTAAAATACTCCCACTTCCTCCTGTGGGTTTAGACCCTTCAAATACTTTGAAGTTGTTCTTAGCCCCATCCCCTGCTGCGATGCCTCCAGGAACCAGCCAGGCACGGTGGCAGGTGGGGAGAGCTGATTTAATTTATTTTCATAGAAACCCCTTCCAGGTGATTTGGGACCATTGATTTGTGCAGTGACCCTGCAACAGCACCATGTATTATGCCCACCCTCCCCCTTGTTTGTCATTAATGCCAGTTTGTTTGTGAGCTGCTATGGGCAGGACGATGTGTTTGTACAGCACTCAGTGCACCAGGGCCCTGTCCTGACGGGGCCTTTACATGCTACAACCAGAATGAGCCAAGCTATGCAAAATTAACGTAGTCCTGCCTCACAAAGCGGGCTCTTCCAGCCCCTGAGCATGGCTGTATTATCACCCAGAGGGGGCTTTCCAAACAAATGGGGCAGGGGCGTTCTCAGCTTAGAGTCTGAGCAGTGAACAGCTAGGGTGGGGCAAGACACAGAAAAGGAGCTGTGTGAGAACAGCTTGAGCTACAGCTTTATGGGCTCTTGGATGGCGCAAAGCCTGACTCCCAGGCCCCTAGTGGCATTCGCAGCCCTGAGTTAGATGCCCATGTTAGCCATGCATTGGCTGGGGAGAGCTAGGCACCTCAGAAAGGGAGTCATGGAGCCAGCAAGCTGAGAAGGGTACCGCTGGAGTGAAATTCAGAGGACGGGGATGAGGCTTAGGGCATCATCTCTACTCAGGCTGCTGAGTTGTGAGCCCTCTCCTGGAGCTAGGTGCTTGAGCCAGATCAGATCTTTCTCATGGTGGGGGAAGATAAAGAGAAACGCACACACCCCTTGTAGCCAAGGGGCTAGGAGTGATAGCTCTCACCTGCGCTATAGGGTCCAGGATTCAAGTCACAGCTCCAAATCAGGCAAGCATGGGGATTCAAGCCTGGATCTCCCACATCCCAGGGGAGCACCCTAACTGCTAGGCTACTCACTGTTTGGGGCTGTGTCTCCCACTCTCTCCTGCTGGCAATGTTCTAATTTGTAAGGCTAATTTCTTGGCACATGGACTTGAACCTACCTTTCCCACATTCCAGGTGAGGCCCCTAACCTCTGAGCTATTGGGATACCTGTATCAGCCAACCTGCCCAAAAAACTCTTACCCCAGCAGTCTTTTATGTAGGGTAGGCATATTCAAAGTACACCTACCACATTGAGGTAGGCAGGAGAGTGCCTTGCTGGAGCATGCTGTTGGGGCTTAGGTGTGAGCTAGAGGGCCAAGGAGCTTGGTAGTGTCAGGACATACATCCCCATCAGCAGAAACTCAGGTGCCTACCGGGTTAGTCAGCAGCAGAGCAGCGGTTCTTTGAGTAGTGTCCTAATGGGTGTTCCACTTCAGGTGCGCGTGCGCCTCTCGAGCCCTTGACTGGAGATTTCCATTTGGCCTGCACATGTGCCTCATGCTGCACACCAAGGGGGCATAGGGCTGTGCAGGTGAGCAGCCGTCTCTATCACCTCGGCCTGGCACACAGCTCTGGCATGTCACCTTCTGCCTGCCTCAGCGTGTTCTGCAGTTGTTCTGTTAGTGGTAGTTGTTAATGCATCATTCGTTAGCTAGTTGTGAGAGGACTGATGTTTTTCTTCTCCCTTTTTTCCCTGCCTTTTTTTTTCCCCGGGGAGCCTATTTGGCTTGGCTGTGCATGCCAGGCTCACCAGGTTTCAGATGCCGCCTCGCCTGTCAGGAGGCTGTTCTGGTCAGCAACGACCACCCTAGATGTATTTATTGCTTGGGAGAGGCAGGACTCTCTCAAAAGTGTAACTTTTGCCTGGCTCTCATATCTAGACCACATAAGAATGGGGAGACCAAATTGAGGCTTCTGATGATGATGCATGCCCTGCAGCCCACTTCTGAGTCAGGAGACAACCACACACACACCACACACCCCTCTGACCTTGGCCCAGATGTCCCCTAAGAGGGAGAAGACTTCAGAAGACTCAGGGAAAGCACCAAAGAAGCAGAGCTTGGTCTTCCACTACAAGGAGCTGGCTCCCAAAAGACCCCAATCTCCCACTAAGTCTACAGTGTCGGAGGCCTTGACCTCTTGGTTCAGTATTGTGGAGGCAAAAGACTCTTTCTCCTGTACTGGTGGGTCCAGGAGACGCGGCGCATTTTGGAGAAGCATGGGTCCAGCAGGCCCCTGGTACTGTCTCTGAAGGATGGGAGGCCCACGACATATACTTCTCTAGAATGGCACCATCTACATCAGACATAACATCAGTGCCTTCTCACTCGGCACCTTTGGTATCAGGAAAATTGAAATGCCAGACACCTTCAGTCCCGGTGCCGATGCATTCCAGATCAATGGTACCATCCACCTAAATGCAGTGGCACTGACCCACTCAGTATTGCAGGAATTCCACTACTCTAGGGACTGGTCCGTTTTCAACAAGCCAGTGCCCCCACTGCTTAGCGGTACCAGACAGCTCTTGGTACCGAGACCCAGTCTTTGAATTACCATTGTTTCCTGATACTACAAGTGTCTCTGCCTTTTTCTACTGCCTCCCCTGACCCACACCATTGGAAGACATTGAGGAGGATGAAGGAGACAGTCAATCAGTCTTGTCTTTAGCAGTGCAGGGTTCCCCTCCTCATCCATACAGGAATCCATACTTCAACAAGGATCCGCATCCACAACAGGGATGGTGGGATCAGCCCTGGATGCCACCCCCTCTCCCTTATGCCCCCTCAGTGGCCTGGGATCCTTGGGTGGCATATCGTCAGCAATTTTCTAGACCTCAGGCTCCAATGCACCGAGAGACTAGGGTTACACAGTCTCTTCTACCAAACTCCCAACACGAGGAGACCTTTGAAGAGCAGGAGACTAGAGTGGATAAGGAGGCTGCCCTCAAACCCCTATGTCATCCTCATCTCTGGATGAGGTACTCATGCCTCCACCACCATCAATGGCTGACCATTTTTGCTTTTCCAGGACCTTGTGAAGAGGGTTGCTGACGCCCTTCAGATACCTCTTGAGTCGATTAAACAAGCTCCTGGACATTCTGCAGTCAGCAACACCCACCTGGGTTGCACTACCCATTAATGAACCGCTCCTAGATCCAGTGAAGACTGGGCGGCAAACTACTGCTGTCATCCTGCCAATTTGCAAATAGGCAGTTAAGAAACATTGTGTTTCTCCCAGGGACTCAGAACTTTTGTTCTCACACTCTCTGCTTAATTCTCTGATAACAGATGCTGTAAATGAGAGTGGTAAACAGCATTACTCTAGGTCAGGGGTTGGCAGCCTTTGAGAAATGGTGTGCCAAGTCTTCATTTGTTTACTGTAATTTAAGGTTTCGCATGCCAGGGCCGACGGCTGGAACCCCAGACTAGCAGCGGGCTGAGCGGGGCCGGCAGCCAGGACCCTGGCTGGCAGGGGCTGGCAGATGGAACCCCAGACCGGCAGTGGACTCAGCCGCTCAGCCTGCTGCCAGTCTGGGGTTCCAGCCGTCGGCCCTGCTCAGCCCGCTGCCGGCCTGGGGTTCCGTTCAGCCAGGCAAGCAGCGGGCTGAGCGGGGCCGGCAGCCGGGACCCCGGCTGGCAGCAGAGTGCCACTAAAAATCAGCTCGTGTGCCGCCTTTGGCACGCATGCCGCAGGTTGCCGACCCCTGCTCTAGGTCTACCCTTTATGATAAAGACCAGAAGAGGTTAGACCTTTCTGGCCTAAAGGCTTACTCATCCATGACCCTCCAGGTTCGTATCGCAAACTATCAGATGATCATGGCCAAGTACGACATCATGAATTACAACTAGTTTGCAGCCTTTATTGAACATCTTCCATAGGAACATAGAGAACTCGTTCAGGCCATCATCAGGAAATGTCAGTGATTAGCCAGAACCTCTCCAAGTGTCCTTAGATGCTTCAGACATGACCGCCAGATCCATCTCCACAGCAGTTGTTATGCACAGGGTTTCATGGCTGCATCTATCAGGGTTTTCGAGAGCGGTTCAGAATACTGGTGAGGACTTTTCATTTGATGGTCAGAAGCTCTTCTCGAAAACTACAGGGCCACACTGGGGTCTCTGGACATATATGACCCCTATGAACAAGAGATTTAGCAGGTCTCAGACTGCCCAGAGATTGTGCCCTGCCCAGTTCTCTGGATTTCACAGAACCGCCGAACCCACTAGAAAGATTCCAGAGGAGGAGAGCTCCTCACTCTCCTTCATCGAGTACCCAGTCATCATCAGAACAACCATTTTGACAGGTCAGTGGAGGGTTCAATTCTGCCCTCACCTCTAGTTTGCAAGCTACAACCTTTTGGCCTCCGCCCCACTTTTGGAGACCATCTTTCCCATTTGTAACAGACTTGGCAGCATATTACAACAGACAAGGGGTCATGGAGGTTATAACATCAGATTACACCATCCACTTTACATCCCTTCTTCCCTCCCATCCCCCTTCCTTATCCCTCTTCAGAGACCCTCTTATGAGACTACATTGAGTCAAGAAGTGCACTGTCTCCTTTGTTTAGGAGTGATAGAGCAGCTCCCATCTCCTCGCAGGGGGCAAGTTTTTCACTCAAAGTATTTTCTCATACGGAGGGTGGAGACTGATCTTAGATCTAAGTTGACTGAACAAATGTGTGACATCTCAGAAGTTCAGGATGGTGACTTTGGCAACTATAAGTCCTTCTCTGGAGATAGGAGATTGCTTTTTGGCCCTTGACCTGCAAAACGCTTATTTCCATACAGTGATTCACGCTGCTCACAGGAAATACCTACATTTTACCATGGGCGAGGAGTATTTTCAATACCATGTACTTCCCTTCGGCCCCAAGGGTGTTCTCAAAGGTTCTAGTAATAATAACTGCTAACCTTCAGTGACAGGAAATTTTAGACTTCCTGTGTCTCGATAACGGGCTACTCAAGGGCCGATCTTACACAGCAGTGTGGACCTCCACCCAGACAGCTCTTGCTCTCTTCCAGGTCTTGGGTCTCCAGCTAAATGTAAAAAAAAATCTATGTTAGTTCCAGTACAGAAAATACAATTCATAAGGGCATACTTGGATTCATTAGCAGCCAGAACCTTCCTTCCTGTGAATGGATTCATAACCTAGGCAAATCTGTGATAATTCAAGGAAGTCCCCAAACTACTATAAGGAACTATTTACAACTTTGAAATCATATGGCAGCTTGCATCTTTTAACTAAACATGGAAGATTACACCACCACTGCTTTCAGGGCTGGTTCAGAAGGTTCTATTCCTCAACCAGAGACAGCTTTGGACAAACAGGTCACAGTTCCCCTCCAGGTAAAGGACTCCCTAGACTGGTGGAAAAAATCAACTCAGTGCCTGCGTGGGCGTCCCTTTCATCCGCTCCGCTCCATTGATAACTGTGACGATGGACACGTCACTGTGAGGGTGGGAAGCAGACATCAGTACCCTCACAACTCAGGGCAGATGGTGATCTAAGTAAACAGGTCTTCATATCAACCTGTTGGAACTCAGGGCAGTCAGGAATGCCTGCTTTCAGTTCCGATGCTTCATCGGGGCAAATCAATCAGGATCATGACAGAAAGTGTGGGTTGCATATTCTGTATCAACAAATGGGGAGGTGCAAGATCCCTTTCCCTGTGTGTCAAAGCTATAAAGTTGTGGAACTGGTGTATAGCCCATCAGATTCTTCTTCAAGAAGTGTCCCTGTGGGTGCTGCACTGTAGATGTGTCTGCATCCCTGCTCTGCTGTCTGGGAGAGAACCACATAAATGTGGCTTATGTCAACAACTGAAGCTCAGGTGCAGAAAGGCTAGAGAACTGAGACTTAAGCTTCTCCTAATGGAGGTGCCCCTTCAACAGCAAAGCCTAGTTCCTTCATGATTCCAGCACATAGAATCATACTGCTCTGAAAAGGTACAGGAAGTGTTATTACACAGCAGGAAAATGACTACCCAGCATACTTACCTACAAAAGTGGACCAGATTTCGAATTTGGTGCCAGCCCATAGGAGTCACTCCGGATACGGCCACTCTACCTGTAATCTTAGATTATTTGCTGAATCTCAAGATATTGGGACTCTATTAGCTCACTATAAGTACACTTAACAGCAGTAGCAACCTTCCAGCAAATAGAAGGGACTCAATTTTCTCCCACCTGACAACAAAGAGGTTTCTCAAAGGCCTAGCGAACCTCTTTCCCCAACCCAGGCTTCCTACCCCACAATGGGATCTCAGTCTACTTTTAAAAGGACTATACTGCCCTTTGAACCCATGGACACTTGTTCTCTGACTCACCTTTTCTTGAAGACGGTGTTCCTGATCGCCATCACCTCAGCAAGAAGGATTGGGGAGATAGTGGATCTGATGGCGCATCCACCCTTCACAGTGTTCTTCCATGGCAAAGTCACCCTCAGACCACATCTGAAGTTCACCCCCAAAGCGACTTGAGCATTTCACATAAACCAGCTCATTCCCCTTCCGACCTTTTATCCCAAATCTCATCAGGATAATAGGGAAGCCATCCTCCATACACTTGACATAAAGAGACCCTTGGACTTCTATTTGGACAGGACAAAAACTTTATAAAATCTCCGAGACTTTTCCTCTCTATCATGGACAGGTCTAAGGGCACAGCAATTTCAGCTCAACGACTCTCCAAATGGGTCTCAAACTGGATCAAACTCTGTTATCAGATTCATAATTTAGCACCTCCATCCACAATCCACACACACGCTATGACATCGGTTTCCTCGTCTGTCGCCTTCTCCAAGGGTATCCCTATATCCAAAATATGCAGAGCAGCTACCTGAGCACATTCCTTTGCAGAACACTATGCCATCCTGAGGGACTCTGCTGCAGTCAGATGCCAGATTTGGTGCCATGGTGCTATTAGCTATAGCAGACTCAACTCTGAAGCCCCAGCCTCCAGTGCGGGATACTGCTCAGGAGTCACCTCAGTGGAGCATCCACAGGGACACTACTTGACGAAGAAGAGGAAGTTACTCACATAGGGACACACATCTCAAAGAACCATCGCTGCTGCACAAGGTGAGTAACTTCTTCATATCTCAGTCGTTTACCTTCCTGGAATCCAGAATGTCACAGACAATATGATCAGCAGGCACTTCTCCCAGGACTACAAATGGGAGCTGGACTCTCAAATTCTTCACAGGATATTCAAATCTGGGTCCCTTTATGGTTGCACCCTAAATTCTTACCTAAAGTATTGTTGGATTTTCATCTTAACCAAGGGATTCGTCTACCAGTGTTTTCCCCAAACGATGTAAACCTCAGCATGAAACATCTGTTCATACTTTAGATGTTAGACGGGCACTGGCCTTTTATCTAGATAGGACCAAGCTATTTTGGAAATCACCTAGACTGACTCCAGCACAGAAAGACCAAGTGGTTCACAATCTTTACGCAGAGACTGTTGAGATGGCGCTTCGGGTGTGTAGTCGCTTGCTACAATGCAGATGGTGGTCTGCCTCCTACCCCAAAGGATAAAAGCACCCTCTGGCCAATCACAGGCAACTTCCACCACTTGGCTCAAAAACACTCTGAGATATGCCCAGCTGCTACTGGGCTTCAGTGTATACTTTGTCTAAACACTTGGTCCACAGCATCAGAGCTGATGTGGCACTTGGTCCCCCAGTACTGCTTCAGCCTTGGACTCCCTTCTGAAGCGCCCTCTTCCCTGTGGGGTGCTGCTCAGGAAGCACCTGAAGTGGGGCACCCGTGGGGACACTACTCAGAGAAGGAGAGTAGTGCCTGTGCAGTAATGGTAGTTCTGTGAGATGTGTCCCCCTGTGGGTGCTCCACTACCCACCCTCCTTCCCCTCTTTCTTGGGCAGTCAGATAGAGAAGGAACTGGGGGCAGTTCACCCGTGCAGCCCTATAGTCCCTCAGTGTGCAGCACAAGGTTGTACAGAGTGCATGTGTGGGCCGACCATACACTGCTAATGGAAAAGCTCTGATCAAGGGTTTGCAAGGCTCGGGCATAGCTGAAGAGGCACACACATAGGGGGACATATCTCAAAGAACAACAATTACTGCACAGAGTGAGTGACCTCTTTTCTTGTGACATTCAGTGGTGCCTAGGTGTTGGACTTAGGCACCCAAAGTCCCTTTGTGAATCTAGCCTTTTGTCCAGGACTTGTTTTACACTCTCTCGCCCCCTCACTGCTTCACCATATGGTTGCGCTTCTCTGTGCTCCCTCCAGTTTGTCTGGGGTTCTAGTAATGTGTGCCGAGCACTGACAGCAGTACTCCAAGTGCAGGCTCCAGGGCTGTATGGGGAGGGCCAGGTACAGGCTACCCTGGAATTGCACTGATGTTGTTGTATCATCATATTGTGTTGTAAACTTGTCTCATTTGCAGTTCTCCTCTCCTTAGTCTCCCAATCACTCCCGTTTTGCAAGGTTCCCCTTGCAAAGTGAAAAAGGAAAAGGAGTACTTGTGGCACCTCAGAGACTAACCAATTTATTTGAGCATAAGCTTTCTTGAGCTGTAGCTCATGAAAGCTTATGCTCAAATAAATTGGTTAGTCTCTGAGGTGCCACAAGGACTCCTTTTCTTTTTGCGAATACAGACTAACACGGCTGTTACTCTGAAACCTTGCAAACTGAGGATCTGAGTTTCAGATCCTTTTTCCCCCAGATGGATTAAGTACATTTTTTAAAGATGATGTTCATTCTATTTCTGGCCCGTGTTTCTAATCACGGTCATCCTCTTCCACCTCCTGCTTCACCCATCAATTCTGTAATGATTTCAAAAGAAAGTAAATAAGATTTAGTCCTTATAACACACCCCCTCACCACCACTGCTTTTTCCCTTGGGACCATTAGATTCTCGTTCTTTATAGATATTTTTCTTAACATGTGCCATTTTCAATCACAAGGGAATTGGGGTTGATTTGACAGGTGCTAATTACCAGGATCACACCTCTTTCATTTTCTGCTCAGTGTCACATTTGGCTTTTCAGAAATAATTGCTAGTGGCTTGGCAAGTTAATTAGCTGTGTGATATAGATCACCCAAATCCGCAGTTTCTTTCTGGCTTTCTTAAGCTTTTGCCATTTTCCTCTTGAGAACTGGGCCTAAGCATTCCAGTGTTTGGGGCTGCAGGGAGACAAAAATGAGACCTCCATCTCAGGGAGAGGGTGCCCACCCCCATCCAGGCAAGGTTAGGGGAGTCCTTAGGTATGTACAGTTGAGTTTCATGCCTCCTTCCAGACCCATGGATTTAACCAACATAAAGAGGCGCCTGTCCAAGGGCCAGATCTGGACCACAGCCCAATTCCAGCGGGACCTCATGCTGATGTTCCAGAATGCAGTGATGTATAACAGCTCTGACCATCACGTGCACCGCATGGCTGTGGAGATGCAACGAGATGTCCTGGAGCAGCTTCAGCTACTGGGTGAGGCTCTCCTGTGCTCAGAGGAGAGGCTGGGCTTTGGGAGGATGTAGGAAGACGGTCAGATGAGGGGCCAGTTTTGGGGGGTAGTACCCTCCCCCAGCACTCTTCCAGACCCTGTTCCCCTGCCCTGCACTAGCAACCATTTCTCACAGCCCAGGAAGATGGATTAAAAAAACTAAATGCAATTTCTAGATTCCTGGGGCCTCCTCTGCCCTGGAAAGGACATCCCCTTCCTTGGCTTGGGGTGGGGCCGAGCACACACTCCCTGAGCTGGATGCCTCCTTCCTTGGCTAGGGTGGTGGTGATGTTCCCAAGGGTTGGGGACCTTTCCCAGGCCAGTAAAGAAAGATGCTGTCCCCAAAGAAATGAGCTGTATAGCCCTTGGTCCCTTTAAGAGTTCCTGTGATGTGTGTCTGTACTTCTGTCCCTGATTCATCGTTTAACACAGTGGAGAATGAGGAAGGAAGGGTGTATTGGAAGACTCTGTCAGTCTGCATAGTTGAAAGGACAATACCAAAATTGGCAGAGGCAGAGCTATGCAGACTGTTCGTGAAATGCAGGCTCTGAGTAAGGTCATTTAAGCCTTTGAAAGGTGGCTGTTACAGCTCTTTGTTTCTACAGTGTAATCCCTGTAATGAGGACATGAGGGGAAAAAACTACAAGGCCTTTAAAAATCTGTTTAACCTGAGGTCTCACACACTGAAGTGCCTTAATCATAATCATATGGCTACTGCAGGATGTCACCACAGGCCAGAGTTAAGGTTGTTTAATGGTGCATTTCCATCCCTTAACACGTTTGGATTTAAGTGTAATCTAAACTTGAATTTCCTGAGTTTGTAATGTTTGGTTTGGGATCATTACAACAGCTCTGTAAATGTTTTTACCCTTCCAGCACTAATACGTGTGCTTGCTTTTAACTGCATTTTTGGCTTGGAATCTAAGTCAGCTTGTAAACAGGGTAAAGCCTCTGCTTTTATCTCCATTTTCTCTGCTTTTAATAAATCTGCGGTGTGTGAAGTTGTGGTAGTCTCACACAGTTGTCCCCAGAAAGAACTCCGTGACTGCTACCGGGGGAAGTTTCTGGAACTCGCACGTGCCCAGTCTCAGCCCAGCGGTCCTATCCCAGCCAGCTGCTGCCGTGAAACTTCCCAGGGAGAGAGGCTGTGCAGTGCTCCAGGGCTTGTTCCCTGCCGGTGCTGAGGAGCCAGAGAGACTGGGCTGGGGGGACGAGCTGGAGTCCAGACTTGATGCCTGAATTCCGTTCTGGTGAAAAGCCTGGCTGGTGTCCAGAGGTTAGGGAATCTGGTCCCGATCTGGATTCGCCCTGGGCCGCTCCCTGGCACCCCCCACCCGGGCCCGCTCCCTGCCATCCCCGCCGGGCCTGGCGCCTCCCCGCCGGGTGCGTGGCCCGGTTGCGGCGGGGCGCTGGTAGCCCGGGCTGCAGCTGC
Source organism: Natator depressus (assembly GCF_965152275.1). Lineage (NCBI taxonomy): Eukaryota > Metazoa > Chordata > Testudines > Cheloniidae > Natator > Natator depressus. Next base: position 587,124 of record NC_134241.1, read on the forward strand.
GGGCTTGCAGCCAGAGCCCGGCCCGGGGAGACCCGGGGCACGCGCACGGACGTGGCTCCAGCAGGCGCGTGTCTCTGACGCGCGGGGCGGTCACGCGCGTCCCTTCTTCCCGCAGGCGGGGCACGTGGGACCGCGCCGCCAGGCCGCCGCCGCGAGGGGCGGGGCACCGCAGGGAGGGCTGTTATTGGCTGGCGTGGAGGCGGGCGGAGTCTGTAACCAGGCCCTTCCCAGGGCGCCCTGCGCGCGTGCGGAAGTGGAGCCCGGGGCGGGCCACGTGTCTGTCGATCATGGCCCGGGAGAAGTCGCTGGAGCCGGAGGCGGCGCCGGAGCCCGAAGTGGCGCCGGAGCGATCGTACCAGGAGCTGCTGGGGAACCTGAACCCGATCGCGCGGCCGCTGGCCTCCCGCAGGCTCACCCGCAAGCTCTACAAGTGCATCAAGAAAGGTGGGGCCGGGCCCTGGGGGGGGCCGGGCGCTGGAGAGACCCGCCGCGGGAACGAGACAGAGTCCCGTGCACGGCCCGGGGGGGGGCCGGGGCCGGGCCCTGGGGAGCGGGGCCGGGCGCTGGAGAGACCCGCCGCGGGAACGAGACAGAGTCCCGTGCACGGGCTTGGGGAGCGGGGCCGGGGCCGGGCCCTGGGGAGCGGGGCCGGGCGCTGGAGAGACCCGCCGCGGGAACGAGACAGAGTCCCGTGCACGGGCTTGGGGAGCGGGGCCGGGGCCGGGGCCGGGCCCTGGAGAGACCCGCCGCGAGAACGAGACAGAGCCCCGTGCACGGCCCTGGGGAGCGGGGCCGGGGCCGGGGCCGGGGCCGGGCCCTGGGGAGCGGGGCCGGGCGCTGGAGAGACCCGCCGCGGGAACGAGACAGAGCCCCGTGCACGGCCCTGGGGAGCGGGGCCGGGGCCGGGCCCTGGGGAGCGGGGCCGGGCGCTGGAGAGACCCGCCGCGGGAACGAGACAGAGTCCCGTGCACGGCCCGGGGGGGGGCCGGGGCCGGGCCCTGGGGGGGGCTGGGCGCTGGAGAGACCCGCCGCGGGAACGAGACAGAGTCCCGTGCACGGGCTTGGGGAGCGGGGCCGGGGCCGGGGCCGGGCCCTGGGGAGCGGGGCCGGGCGCTGGAGAGACCCGCCGCGGGAACGAGACAGAGTCCCGTGCACGGGCTTGGGGAGCGGGGCCGGGGCCGGGGCCGGGCCCTGGAGAGACCCGCCGCGAGAACGAGACAGAGCCCCGTGCACGGCCCTGGGGAGCGGGGCCGGGGCCGGGGCCGGGCCCTGGGGAGCGGGGCCGGGCGCTGGAGAGACCCGCCGCGGGAACGAGACAGAGCCCCGTGCACGGCCCTGGGGAGCGGGGCCGGAGGGGGAGCCCCGCGGAGCCCGTGCTGAATCTGATGGCCGCTTATTTCTCTTCCAGCGGCGAAACACAAGCAGATCCGGCGGGGAGTAAAGGAAGTTCAGAAATTCGTCAACAAGGGCGAGAAGGGGTAAGAACCCAGCAGCCCAGCTGCAGCCACCCCAAAGCTGGGCCCTGCGCTGCTGTGGTATCTGACGGCAAGACAGGCGCTGTCCGGGGCCGAAGGACCAGACCCGTGGGTACTCCGCTCCGACAGCACAGGCCTGTGGCATCGTCCCGGGTAGGCTGCGTCCCATGGCCGGATATGCTTTGCTGGGGCACCAGCAGTGCTGGCCCTGGCCCCCTTTGTGACCAGTCACCACCTCCTCAGTGCTTCTCGACTGTCACGTTCCGGTTCCCATCTCCCTGTCTACCGCTACTGATAAGTCGTCTCTCTCTCTGCTGTTTCAGGATCATAGTCCTTGCTGGAGACACGCTGCCCATTGAAGTTTATTGCCACATCCCCGTCATGTGTGAAGACAGGTCCCTCCCCTACGCTTACATCCCCTCCAAGTCGGTAAGGTCGGGGGGCTCTCAGGGGTTGGGGGAATCTCCCCTTCGTGGGCAGCAAGAGGGCATGAAACATTCCAGCAGGATAACAAGCTGTGGCTTAGGTGGTGCCTCCTACCTCCCCCCCACACCCCCCTTTCTCTTTTTGGTGCTAAGAAGCTCTTGCCCAGGGCATAAAACCCAGGTCTCTGCTGCTCCTCCCCCATTCCCAAAGTCAGACTGAACACACGGGTGTTGCTTGGCCTCCTGCACAACTCCCTAAAATCGCCCATTTGAGCTAAGGGATCTCTAGCAGTGACACTCTACGGGCTGTTTGTCATCCTGCTTCAAGGGTGGCGCTGAAGGCAGGACGCTGCCTACCACTGAAGCTGTTATTTTGCCAGAGGTAACACAGCCAGGCAAATGCTTTGAGCTGCCTGGGGTAATACTGTGAAGTGCGTTCTAGTCAAAGAGCTTTCACCTTTGTTCCTAAAGCATCCAGTTTTCCCCACTGCAGCCAGGAGATATCGATGTTCTGTTAACCCCAAGGGGAGCCCTGCACAATCTTCTCTAAGAGGGTGTCTCCAGCTGGCATCCTTAGGGCTTTAATATTCCTCCAACCTGGCAAGACATTGGCCCTGCTGACTTCATGCCATCCTTGCAGAGTACTGCTGGGCCCCATCAGGCCAGGTGCTGGATGTTTCTGGATCAGTAAGGACAGGCTGTGGGAGGAGTTGGGGAAGATAAGAAGTCCCTCTAAGGCAGCCGTTCCCAAATGGGGTCGTGCCCTGAGCAGATGGGGCCTGGCAGTCCCTACTGTGCAACGGATGCTGTCTTGCTCTACACAGCGTGACCTCTCCTCTGGTGTGTGCAAGGTCACGGCAGATGGATAATGCCATTTTGTTCTATGAAATGGCATGCTAAGCACAGCATGACCTCACATGCCACACAGCTACGAGGTCACGCTGTGTGGAGGATGCCATTTTGTGCTTCAGAATTAGGTACTCTGTACCCTCTGAGGTCCCAGAAGGAAATAATTCAAATGGGGTTGTCCCACAAAAAGTTTGGGACCCCTTGCTCTAATCTAGGGGGGTGGGAGGGTGAGAGACTGCTCAGTTGTGGGAAGGTTGCTTTACAATTTGGTTCAGTCACTTAGCGGTGGGGGTGACTGTAGGGTCAGGGGAGCTGTACTTTCCCCTGTGGGGTGGAGTGCAGGGGTCTGCTCTCCTCCACAGAGGAGTGGTAGGATTCGCACTCCCCCCAGTGGGTGGAGGTCACCAGCAGCTTTCCTGGGCATCTCTGATATCCTCTTCCTCTTGTTCAGGATCTGGGAGCAGCTGGAGGCTCAAAGCGCCCAACCTGTGTGATAATGATCAAGCCACATGAGGAGTACCAGGAGGCATATAAGGAGTGTTGGGAGGAGGTTGTGTCTCTTCCTATCCCCCTGTGAAGGACATGGGGAGTGCCTGCTCTGGAGCTTCTGGAAGGCTGGGCCTGCACTGCCCCAGCAATATTCGGTGGCCTCCGAGGACTTTACAAAATGAAACGTGAGCTGGTCCTGCAGCTACTTGCTGGGTGCTCAGTGTGCGGGAGAGGGGGCTGCATGGACCCTGGGCTTTTTACCTTTAACCAAAAAAAACCTGTTCTGAAATAATTGAGTAGCAGCTGCTGAGGGTGGGGGCAGATGGTGACTGACCTCCCCCTTGAAGGGAGGGGGACAGCAGGCTTACTGGACAGGCTAGCATTCCTGTGGGGGAAGAGTCCATGCCATGAGCAGCAAGTCAGACCTGTTCTGTGGTGGATGAAATAAATGTATTTGTACAGCTGTTTGCTGTGGGTTTTAGTAAAGCAGCTAGGCCAGTGTCAGTGGCACCCTGGCTTTAAGGCTACATCAGAGCATGAGGCCGATGCTCCAGCATCAGCAGGGCTGGGCCTGAAGGCTGGATAATGGGGGAGGAACAGGGGTGACTGTGTAGAAGTGACATTGACAGCACAGAAACCACTTTCTTTCTGGCCCACCAGCGTTTGCCCTGGAATAAATAGAGGCCATTCTGGGTGCAGAAGGGGCTGGAGAGGGTTGGTGTCCCGTTCAGTTCAGTTCAGTCCAGCCCCAGCTAGGTGGGAACCATTGTGTTTGGGGCCTGTGTTAGGAGGCAAAGTGGAGCCTGGGCTCAGTGAACAAAAGGCTACAGTGAAATTGGCTAAATGAATGTAAGGCAGCACCTGTGCCTAGCTACTGCACCATGCACTCCCCAACCATGGCACATGGCTGCCTGGTGGCCTCTCTGCATCAAAAATATCAGCCTCTTGCAGGATCACGGGGGGGAGAGGAATTTGGACTCATGTCCTTGCGGGCCGCTGCTTATGACCAGTCCCCACAACCCTTGGCTATGCCCAGCCTGCTGAGGGGGGTGGAGATGTATTGAAGTCTCGGACACATTTCTTCTCCCTCCTCACCACTGGTGGGGAGATGGCTCCAGCATGTGGGGTGTCTGCCAGGCAGTGGGGCTGGGATCTCAGCGCTGCAGTCAGCCACGCATGATGTGACTGTGCAGCATTGTGACACGTATTGATTCTATCCTAGTTGGTGCAAAAAAAAACCCCTCCATCCTTTCCTGCCGTTGCCCCAGTGTGCCCCACTGCAGTGCTGGCTGGGTCTAGGGGCAAACTGGAATGACAACAATTTATGAACCACCCCAGCCTCTGATTCAGCTGGGTCCAAAGAGCAGCAGAACCCAGGGGTGAGGTACTGACCAACTACTGGGCACCTTGTACCAGGGAGCAGCACTCTCTGCACTCTGAGAAACTGACTGCTCTGCTGTTAGCAGCAGGTACTGGCAGCTATCCTGGATGTACAGGCTGGACCCTCACCACTACTGGACTCCATCCTTCACCACCAGGTTTGGGTGATGGGAGACAGGGCTGCAGAGCTACTGCTGTCCTCATGCTCATGCTGCAGAGTCAACGCCAGGCTCCCAGCCCAGTCTCTGCTGGCCAGGCCAGCCTTGCCCCAAGAACAGCCCCAGCGCCCCGAGCTCTAGACTAAATCTGCCAGGTATAGCCATGCCCCACTTCTGTACACTCTGCAGCCTTTGATACTGCCTCTGGGGCAGAACCAAAGGTGCCCAAGCCAGGGCACACTCCGGCTGCAGCTACACAAGGCAGTAAATCATTTCTGTGCATAGCTCAGTGCAGCTGCAGCGCTCAGACGAACGAAACCCTCAGTCAAGATGCAGCTCGGACAACAGAAGAATTGTTCCATTAACCTAATTCCTGCTGCTCGGGGAGGTAAATTAGGCACAGAAAGACCCGCCATTGCTGTAGAAAGTGCTTATGTTATGGCACCACAGCCCTTGAGTATCTGCTCATCAACAGGGCAGTAGTAAGTACCAGCAGGGAAGTCACCGTGAGCTGGAAGACCCAGGGAGAGGTAGTATTACAATGGCAGCTACAGTGCCTGGGCACCTGCAGGTAACGCCCCTGCAGCCCTAAGCATGCGTGGAAATGCTGTGTGCCTGGAAGCAGGAAAGCCACTGGAGGCTGAGGAAACGATTGCTCTGCACTCAGCAGTGGCAGGCCCAGAAGCCCCAGCTGTACACACTGCATCCCATGCAGATGGTGGGGCAGGCAGGAAAGGGGTGCATAAATAATGAAAATATTTGAGGATCAGTGTCTCCCTAGAAAACGTGTTACTTGGGAAAGAGCTGTTCAGGCTAAGAACGCAGCAAAGGGAAAACAGAGGGATTTGTCACAAGACTAATTTTAGGTTAGTCCTGTGAATAAACGCTCAAAGACTAGATCGTCCCGCTTGTAACAAAAAGTGAGTCTGAACGATTACTAAGTATGATGGCTCTGACATGCCAAGCAGCAGAACGTACACAAAAGATGCCGAAGGAAAGGCACAGAGCATGTGACTGAATACCATAGTGAAATCAGCAAGGCAAAAGGTCACAGAAATTAAAATTGGGCGGGGACAGAAAAATGGAAGCAGAAAACGACGTCAGTGATTTGGAAACCAGCATGAGTAAAAGAAATGGCCAGGATTCAGGCACTTGGTCAATGATTTAAAGCCCATTCAGACTTCAGCTTCAGTGCTGTGATATTTTGCCCCATCTGCAGAGATGCTTCAAAAGGAAGGCTGGGTGTATCAGGGGACTGACTGGTTGCCAGTCTTTTATGCATCCAGGGGTATGACAGCCGCAGAGAGGCTGTATACACACACAGAGCCACTAGGTCTGGCATATTTCACTACTTTCTCTAGTGTTGTAGCTTCAAAGTAAAAACTGACCACAAATCACTGATTGCAATACACATAAAGAGACTTGAAAAGCATCACCAAGGATACTGAACCCTGAGGGGGGACCCAAGCACGCTTCAAAGCTGTGAAAGGCTGTTATAAACAGGACAGGGATCAGTTGTTCTCCATGTCCACCTAAGGTAGGACCACAAGAAATGGCATAATCTGCAGCAAGGGAGATTTAGGTTAGATATTAGGAAAAACTTCCTAACTAGGCTTCGTGAGAAGGTTGTGGAATCCCCGGCATTGGAGGGTTTTAAAACCAGGTTGGACAAACACCTGCCAGGAATGGTCCAGATTTACTTGGGCCTGTCTCAATGCAGGGGGCTAGACTTGATGGCCTCAAAGTCCCTTCCAGCCCCACATTTCTCTGATTCTTCGGAATACTCAATTAGCAGCTATAGGACAAACAAAGGACGACTAAGGAGTCTGGGAAAGTGAGGCAAAGCCTGCCCCACTTAAACACAAAGATTGGAGAGAGAGTGGCAAGATGGGCACTGGCCAGTCAAAGCAGCAGTGACCAAAGAGGAGTCACCTTAGATTCAGTGAGTACAGTCAAAGCAAAATCTTACCCTGGAATTGTAAGCATCTGCCATGATACCCAACAACGTGGCCACGACAAGTGAAGTGAGAGCAGACACAAGATGGAAACAAGCCACAAACTGACCATGAGGTGGACCAGCCTTACAGACCAGGGCTTGCCCAAAGAGAGGTTGCAGATGGGGAAGACTGCTGAAATGCCCTCAGGGACAGAGTGAGACATATTAAGCGTTAAAGCAACCTGAAGGTGGTTACATCAGTACTGTATTGTTTATAGTTTAAAGATAACAGTGTTTTAGTTCAGTAAAGAGATCTAAAAGAGGGACCACATGCTAGAGAATAAGTTTGCCAGGACGGCTAGCCATGCCACACTCCTGTACACTTTATCCAGTCTTTGGTTTCCCCGTGATCCCTCCGGCTGGGGAAGAACCAAAGGAGCCTAGGACAGGGCAGTCACAGTAGAACGTTTGTTACCTGGTTCTGTTTAGAATAAAGGGTTTATCTCAACACTGGTCTGCTTGTCATAAAGCTGCTACCCCACCCCCAGACTTAGTGTCCTGGAGCCCCTATGTGCCCCCTCCCATTCTGTCTCCTTATACCCCCTCTACATGCCCCCCACCTCACCCCTCCATTTTTCAGATCTAACAGCAGCTCTTCCCCCTCACTTCTGTGCCCTATTTCATAGGCTGATGCAGGGGAGGCGGGAGAACAGTCCCAGAGGGACAGCTAGCCCCAGCCCCCACATCAGAAAGTGGGCCCCCTCTTACAGTGGGGTTCATGTCATCTTTGGCCCCAAGCTGTTAAGGACCCAGCCCTCCTTTCTCCCAAGGCGCTCAGAGAGCAAGGGGGAAAGACTAACAGGCTTTATTTTCTGGAATTTATAAAATGGCTCCAGGCAGCTCCCGCTTTAATATTTACAATGCAAAAAATATCAGTAAATGCACAAGGGACTGTACAGCATGGCCATTGCACTGGCAGAGGGCTAGGAATGCTCCTGTAGCCATGCCTGAGGCCAGGAGGGGCTCTGCCTATTACTGAGCAGAAAGACAGCTGCCCAGCAGGCCAGACCGACAGGATGGGAGCACAGAGTGAGCAGGGCAGCGTAAGCCAGATGACTAGGAGAGCACACACTGAGGCTTCCCGCAGCTCACCGCAGCAAGCACGTCACACTGCTGCTCTGTCCATTTCAGCTCCCTTTCTCAGGCGGCGGTCAGGCTCAGGTCCACTGCTCTGGACTTTGCCCTAGCTCTGCAGGAGGAAGGGACCCCAATGGGGCTGCAGTGGACAGAGCTGCTCTCAGACCCACAGCCTAAGAGGCAGCCCACGCCCTGCCGTGGGCAGCACCACCGCCTCTCGCACTGCGAGGGTGGGACAGGCCACCTAAGGGGAAGAGCAGTGACCTGTTGCCACAGCCCTTCCAACCGCACCAGCGTCAGAAGATGATGCGCTTCCCATCAGCCGGGTTCTGCTCCATGGGGCAGTAGGGACACTTCAGCCTGAGGAGAGGTCCAGAGACAAAGGCATCAGGTGGGAAGGCCGGGGAACACAGAGAAAATGGCAGAGCTCTGGGGCACTGCAGGGCCGACGGCAGCAGAAGTCTGCCCCTCCCGTCATAGCCCAGTCCCCAAGGCTCAGTCTAAGGAAGGCCTGGCATCCCCCAGGGGCACAGGGTTGGCCATGGGCAGGCAGCAGCACTGCTTGTGCACCCTACTTCCCAGCACCAGAGATAACAAGCCCTGCTTATCAGCATCCACGGCACCCAGCCTGTTCAGGCTCACTGCTACCTGCAGCACCCAGCTGCAGGAGAGCAGGGGGGCTGGGGAAGGTGATCTGGCCCAGACTAGCACAAGGCCAGCCAGGAACCCTGGCAGTACAGGGCACAGGCCAAGGGATCTTCAGAGCACTCACACTCCCATGGCACCAGGCTGCATCACACAAAGTGATGCCAGGCGAAGGCCCAGCCTGCGGGACGGGGGCTGCAGGGCAGAGGTGGGTCAGGGTCCACGGCGTGAGCATCAAGAAACCAAACTTACTTCCCCCCATTGATGAGCTTGTTGAGCGCGTCCCGGGAGATGACATGCCCACAGATGAGTTTGATAGGTGGATTGGAGTCAGTTGTCTGCTGGCGAAGGATGGGGCAGGCAAACACTGAGTGGTACCAGCACTTCATGCCCAGCTCAATTTCAATCTGCCAAGAGAGCACAGGGAGGTCAGCCCCACTGCCCCACCACACCCCGCTGCCCCACGAGATGGCACTTACAGGCAGCTCGTCCTTGTGGCTCCAGACACCTGTGCACTGTCTCTGCTCAATCACCGCCTTGATGTTCATCAGCACGGGCAGTGCCACACATCCGGACGCAAAGCTGCATGAGAGGGAGACGCCTTAGAACTTGGTGGTACTGCTAAGGGGGGCCCCGCAGGCCCTGGCCTGGGGCTTACCTGACACTGAGAGGGGATTCCACCGAGAGTCCCAGCAAGGCACAGGCATCGCGGGTGAAGGTCTCGCAGATCTCTGTCCAGTGCCGGGCATCCAGCAGGTGGCAGTACGGGGAGTTCTCAATGCCCAGAGGCAGGTACACCAGGCTGCCCATCATGACCTGGATCTCTGAACAAAACAACACCCTGGTTGGCCTCAAGAAGCAACATGGCCACAGCCCCCCACCCTGTCCTGCCAGTGCCTCCAGTACGGGGCTAGTGATGGGGCCCCCTATAGCCTGGGAACGGGGCTACCCAGCGGACAATTCCGTGCCCCACTCGGGAGGCCAGTGGCAGGGCCCCACCTGGCACAGTCTCACCTCGCTGGTGCAGGCGGGCAAAGGGCTGGAAGTGGCGAGCGTAGCTCAGGGCCTCCAGCTGCTTGTCAGGGCCGCCAGCCAGGAGCCGGATGAAGTGGAGACGATGCAGCTTGAATTCCAGGGAGCTGTTCAGCTCCAGCAGATGCTGCCTGTTTGAGATTGCCCAGCTGGATAGGAAAGAACAGGGGGCAGCTAAGGCCTGACTGTCCGGGGAAGGTGGGCCAGGACAGCCAGGAAGTTCTCGCTGATGCCCAACCTGACAAGACGAGGGTGGGGTTGTTCCCTTTCCTGGAGACTGTTCTGTGTGAAATGCCCCTGGCCGGGCTGGCCTAGAGGGCTCCTTTCCCTCCAGTGTCTGTAATTCCAGGGACTACCCAGGTAGCACCAGAGTCAGCTGGGGTGAAAAAAGGAACGTAAGTGGCTCATGGGCAAGAGGGTGCGTGTCAGGCCCTGCAGATGGCGCTGCCCCAGGAGGGCTGGTTGGGGTGTTAAGGAGCATTGTGCTTGTAGGCCTCGTTCTGACTGGGATGCAAGGTGCTAGGAGCATGCTCCAGCAGGCAGGGTGAGTGCAATCATCATGTTAGCTGGGGTGCACCGTGCTCCCCCTTGACTAGCCAAAGCACCTCATACCCCAACCCAGACTCGGTGCATGAGTCAAGCAGAAGGGGAGGGGCCACTTTCAGTAAGGATGCGGAGGCTGTGGGCAAGGAGGAGCACTGGGATGCTCAGCGCTCCCAGATGATTGGTTCTTACTCCAGAGCTGGACGCAGGTCCTGCTTGTGCAGCGCTTCCAGGATCCGGTTCAGCTCCAAGAACGGCTGCTTGAAGTCCAAGTCCACATTCAGGGTGGACTCCTGTGGAGAATGAGAGCCAGTGGTCACATCCCACCAGCCTCTTGGGGAGGGCGGCATACAGCAGGCAGCACCGGGGCAGAGGGGTGGTGCCAGGAGAGGCTCCCCAGCCAGAGATGGGCGAGATTTCCTACCCTGCATGATGGAGAGAGGCCCTCCTCCTTGCAGCACAGAACACATGCAGGGGAGCAGCAGACTTGGCAGCCGCAATTCGGTCCCTGCAGAGCTGGGGAGGGCCTCATACCAACGGGCCTGGGTCGGCTAGAGGTGCTGGCCTGGAGCGAACCTTGCCAGTGGCGAATGCTGAGTAAGGCCCACTCACCAGAGAGCAGGCCCACAACACTGCTGGTGCCCCCTGCCCCAGGGAGGCCACAACCCTCCCTCACACAATGCTGCTGTGTGGCAAGCTAGCGCCAGTGTCGTGACCAGCAGCCCTGGTACCTGGGACAGCTCCTCTGCCACGCTCAGCATGCCCTGCTGGTACAAGTGCTCCACAATCGCCATCTGCAGAATCTGCTGCTGCTGCTGCTTCTCCCGCGACTCCCACACCGAATCCGAGACCACGCTGCAGAGCTCGGCATCAAAGTTCTGGGAGATGAATGAGAGGAGTCAGTGGTGCCCCTGAGAATGAGGGGATGCCCCCCCATCTATCACCTTCCGGCCTGATCACATGCTCACAAACAAACCCCCTGCAGCTTCCTGCAAAGCCACCCCACAACAGCACGCTCCCACCCAAACCACTACAGCCCCTGCACTGAGCTGCATTCAATTGGCTGACTGGATCACAGCCTCAGAGCCACAACATCTCATTTCTGGGTGGCATAGTAGTAGAAAGTCGTGACACTCTGTACCTCAAAGCAGCACCCTGGACCCCCCATATACACCCCATCATATAAGTATGATCTATTTCATACAAAGTATGTCACGTAAGGAATCATATGAAAGGTCATGATCCGCAGAAACCCATTGTTCTGTCCAAATATGTATGCCGTTATTGTGTATGAAGTTGTGAGATTTTGCTATATGGTTTTTACTGAAATATGTTGCTAGTTCTCTAGTGACAACAAAGGAGGTGATCCCCACCCAGGAGGGTGTTAAGTGTCCATTAAACAGCAGAGGAGTTGTAAACAAGGGATTTACAATGCAGTAAGAGGGCTGCACAAGCATCACACAAAGGGGGATTGCTCAACTCTGTGACTCAGCAAAGCCCACCTGGGCTAATGTTTTCCATGCACATGGACTGAGGATATAAAATAGAGGACAGTGGACTCATGCTTTGGCCTTTCTCCTCCCCCACCTATGCTGGAAGCAACAAGAACACTGGGAAGACAAAGATTTGAACTGAGGAGACTGGTCCCAGGCTTAAAGAGGAAGCCTATGTATTAAGAACTATAACCTACTTGCAACATCCAGTGGGGTGAGAAAAATTGCTTGATCCAAATACTGCCTAATGTAATAAGGTTTAAGATTTAGACTGCACACTTATCTTTTATTTCCTTTGGTAACTATCTCTGACCTTTTGTGGCTACCACTTCTAATCACTTAAAATCTCTCTGTAGTTAATAAATCTGTTTTATATTTTACCTAAAGCAGTGTGTTTCAATTGAAGTGCTTCGTAAATCTCAGCTCAGTTTACAAAGGCTAGTGACTGTCCTCTCCACATCGAGGGAGGGGCAGACTGGGTAATAAACATACACTGGTCAGGCTTCTAATCAGGGCAAGACGGAACAGCTTTGGGGTGCAAGGCTGGGAGCTTGGAAGATTTACTGATTCATGAGTGGTTCATGAGTGGTTCAGGGAGCATTCATGCAATTTAGCTAGGTGTGGTGTCCACATACTGTTAGGGTACTGAGTGATAACAGCGCCTGAAGGGGTTTGCTGCTTTTCACTAGCAAAGCATTGTGAGAGACAGCCCAGTTTGGAGAGCTAAGGGGGCACAGCAGTACCCCAGTTCCAAGTTGTACCCTGGGGAGTCCTTCACAGAGGTGAAACGTGAGCTCCTTAGGGCCAAGAACACATCAGCACAGGAGGGCCCCGATCCTGACTGCAGCACATAAAACAGGCATGAACCCACAGGAGCAGGAGGCACTCAGGACCACAGAAAGCCCAACACCATGAGAACTGGCTCCCACCATGATGCCACTGGGCACCAGCAGATGAGGGAGACCTTGCGGGATATCTTCTCCCCATACTCCAGCCTGCAGAGGGCCAAAGAACCAATGGAAGTGAAAGCCATCACTAAGGCAGGGATTCCCATCTGGGCCCCCAGGTCCAACCCCTGGATTCTAGACAAAAGGGGGTACTCACCCTATCGATGGCTTTGCCCACCCTGGAGACACTGCTGTGAATATCTTTATGGTCCGAGGCCAGTTTCTGCACCGTGTCCTTGATCTTTCGACAGCACTGGGCCATCATCAGGGAGAGTGTGGCAGACAGCGGTGCCCCCTGCAGGGCTGCAGCAGAAAGGGTCTTCAGACCTAGCTGCGGGGACTAGCCAGGAGCCTATTCCAGGAAGTGCAAGTCCCTTACTGCCAAGGCTTTGCACCAGAAAAGCAGCAGCTTTGAGCTACATCTGCCAAACACTGCACCATGCACCAGAACTCCCCCTCCCCCGCCAGAACAATAAGCCACTAGGCTAGGCTTCAGTGTGACTTCTGTTTAACTAAGCACCACTCTAATCCACCATGAAGTTTGGGCAACTGCTCCCCGCTGCAGGACTGGGGTCAGGAGCAGCCTGAGCGTCCGGGGGCCAGATAACGCAGAACTGATTGGGAGCAGCTGGAAATGGCTGGTGCAGCCGAGGACTTTGACCAGTGCTGGTCTAGAGCAACAGCCTCAGATACTCAGTATCACCCTCTGCAGGCAGATGCCTCACAAGCTCACGCCCTGACAGAAAGCTCTGCCAGGATTTCACCCCCCAAGAGCTGGTGTGTCCCCGCACTGGCCTACAGCCACCCCAGCCAGAAGCAGGGCTGAGCCACAGCGCTGTCTGCTCAGCAGATGGAAGTGGAGGTCAGTCTCCATCCATAGATCTGTGGTCAGTGACCACCCCACCTGGACCCGGCGCTCTGCCCCTGAGCACCATGCTACGGCTTGGGAACAGGCCCGGCTGCAGGAGGAGCACAGTGCTGTGTCACGGCCTCACTCTGGCGGGCTGGGTGGTACCTGTGCTGCTGAGCTCCTGGCGCAGTTGGCTCACGTAACAGAGCAGCTCCTCCAGGCTCCGCTCACAGTGCTGCCCGTAGCTCAGGAACTTGTGCAGCACTTTGTCCAGCTCTCGCTCCACAAAGGCGCACAGCTCCATCATCCGACGGACCCTACAGGGAGAAGCACAACACACAGGCGCACAGCTCCATCATCCGACGGACCCCACAGGGAGACATCCGACAGACCCTACAGAGGGAAGCACACCGCACAGGGGCACTGCTCCATCATCCAACGGACCCCATGGGGGGGGAGCGCACGGCGCAGGCACGAGGCTCCATCATCCGACGGACCCACGGGGGCAAAGCGCATGGCACAGGGCTCCATCATCCGACGGACCCACGGGGGCAAAGCGCATGGCGCAGGGCTCCATCATCCGACGGACCCACGGGGGGGAAGCGCATGGCGCAGGGCTCCATCAGCCGACGGACCCACGGGGGGGGGAGCGCACGGCGCAGGGCTCCATCATCCGACGGACCCACGGGGGGGAAGCGCACGGCGCAGGGCTCCATCATCCGACGGACCCACGGGGGGGAAGCGCACGGCGCAGGCGTGCAGCTCCATCATGCGACAGACCCGTGGGGGGGGGAGTGCACAGCGCAGGCGCGAGGCTCCATCATCCAACGGACCCACGGGGGCAAAGCGCATGGCACAGAGCTCCATCATCCAACGGACCCACGGGGGGGGAAGCGCATGGCACAGGGCTCCATCATCTGACGGACCCACGGGGGGGGGGAGCGCACGGCGCAGGGCTCCATCATCCGACGGACCCACGGGGGGGGGGAGCGCACGGCGCAGGGCTCCATCATCCGACGGACCCACGGGGGGGGGAGCGCACGGCGCAGGGCTCCATCATCCGACGGACCCACGGGGGGGGGAGCGCAGGCGCGAGGCTCCATCATCCGACGGACCCCACGGGGCGGGGGGAAGCGCACGGTGCAGGGCTCCATCATCCGACGGACCCACGGGGGGGGGGGGAAGCGCATGGCGCAGGCGCGAGGTTCCATCATCCGACGGACCCACGGGGGGGGGGGAGCGCACGGCGCAGGCGCGAGGCTCCATCATCCGACGGAGCCCACGGGGGGGAAGCGCACGGCGCAGGCGCGAGGTTCCATCATCCGACGGACCCACGGGGGGGGGGAGCGCACGGCGCAGGCGCGAGGCTCCATCATCCGACGGACCCACGGGGGGGGGGGAGCGCACGGCGCAGGCGCGAGGCTCCATCATCCGACGGAGCCCACGGGGGGGAAGCGCACGGCGCAGGCGCGAGGCTCCATCATCCGACGGAGCCCACGGGGGGGGGGAGCGCACGGCGCAGGCGCGAGGCTCCATCATCCGACGGAGCCCACGGGGGGGAAGCGCACGGCGCAGGCGCGAGGCTCCATCATCCGAGGGACCCACGGGGGGGGGGGGAAGCGCATGGCGCAGGCGCGAGGTTCCATCATCCGACGGACCCACGGGGGGGGGGAGCGCACGGCGCAGGCGCGAGGCTCCATCATCCGACGGAGCCCACGGGGGGGAAGCGCACGGCGCAGGCGCGAGGTTCCATCATCCGACGGACCCACGGGGGGGGGGGAAGCGCATGGCGCAGGCGCGAGGTTCCATCATCCGACGGACCCACGGGGGGGGGGGGAGCGCACGGCGCAGGCGCGAGGCTCCATCATCCGACGGAGCCCACGGGGGGGAAGCGCACGGCGCAGGCGCGAGGCTCCATCATCCGACGGAGCCCACGGGGGGAAGCAAACCACCACCAAGCGCGCGCCCCCCCGACGAACTCCCCCGCCGCCGCCGCCGCCGCCGCCGGCCCCCCCGCAGCCCGGCCCCCGTCAGCGCGCGCTGCCCCGCCCAGACCCCGCCGAGCGGGGGGCTCCAGCGCCGAGGCCCGCCGGGCCCGGCCCGCTCCGCTCACCCGGCGCCTGGGCAGCTTCAGCGCTTCCGGCAGCTGCCGAGTGCGGGGGCCGGACTGTCCTACTGCGCGGCGGGATCCCCCTCCCCGGGAGGCGCGCAGTGGTAGGTTCCTACGGCAGCCGGCGTGGGAGGGGGCGAGACTGGCCCATTCCTACGGGAGGGGCTCACCTAGAGACCGGCCCTCTGTCTCCCGAGCTTGGTACCGCCCGTCCACAGTGCGGGCAAACCATCCTCACCGGGCGGGGGGAAGGGGAGGGCGCTGGAACGTACCATTTCCCGGGTGTTTAACCCGACAGTCCGGGCGACCAAGCTGCCGCGCAGCGCACGGCTCCTGGCGGGGGCGGGCAAGGGGTGGAGGGAACGGTGCCGGGGGGGTCAGTTCTGGCGGGAGGGAACGGTGCTGGGGGGGGGGGTCCTGTGCTTGGGGGAGGGAACGGTGCCGGGGGGGGTCAGTGCTGGGGGGGGTGGGTTCAGTCCTGGGGGCAGGGAATGGTGCCGGGGGGGTTCAGTGTTGGGGGGAGGGAACGGTGCCGGGGGGGGGGTCAGTTCTGGCGGGAGGGAACGGTGCCGGGGGGGGGTCAGTGCTGGGGGGGGGGGTTTCAGTCCTGGGGGCAGGGAACGGTGCCGGGGGGGTTCAGTTCTGGCGGGAGGGAACGGTGCTGGGGGGGGGTTTCAGTCCTGGGGGCAGGGAACGGTGCCAGGGGGGTTCAGTGTTGGGGGGAGGGAATGGTGCCGGTGGGGGGGGGGTCAGTGCTGGAGGGGGGGGTTTCAGTCCTGGGGGCAGGGAATGGTGCCGGGGGGGGGGGGTTTCAGTGTTGGGGGGAGGGAACAGGGGAGGGGAGGGGTCAGTGCTGGGGGGAGGGTATCAAGGCCCAGACCAGCTCTGCTCCTGTGGAGGGAACAAAACCTGGTGGGTCAGCAACCTAGCAGGGAACCCATAATACCATTTGTGATCTCCTGACCTTCATCCTGGCCCCACCAGCCCCAAGGGCCTGGAGTGGGCGTCCCTGCCCCCCCACCCTCCCCTGTGCTCCCTGCCTCACGCCCACAGCACAGGTGCTGCAGCTGCACTCTGGGGCTCCCGCCTCGTGCCAGGCCCTGGGGAAGGGTGAGACAGTGACCAGCGTTCCCTGGGCCCAGGTGAATACAGGAGCTGGTAAGGGGCCCAGGATTCTTCAGTGGGCCCAGCCCTCAGCTCAGAGCTTTGGGCTGCCAGGCCAGGCCAAGGAAGCACTTCTGGCTCCTCTGGAGGCATGCACACCTTGAGCAGTGCTGCGCATACCACGGTCTGAGCGCCAGACCAATGAGGGGCCCCAGGGCCAGCACTGACCCTCCCGGCCAGGAGCAGACAGGGAGTGGCATATGCAGATCTGGATCTGTTTTCAGAGAGGAGACATGCAGCATCCAGGGTGGAGGGAGCAGGTTAGGACTTCACGTTTCCACTGGCCATAACCCTACCTGAGGGGGGAGGGGAGTTGTACAGGAGCTAGATGGGGGTGTAACTAGGAGTGAGGGGCTGGAATCAGGCAATGGAGCTGGCAGGCTGAATAGCAGGAAAAACTGCCCCTGCGCTTGATCAAGCTCCTGCAGCACCGGCCTGTTTCAGTTGACTTTGGACCAAGCCCTGTAGAAGGCACTGCTGCCCTGGCCACACCAGCTGCATTCATGCCTCTCTTCCTAGTGCCCTAAGAAGAGAGCATTTTGCTAGGGTGGGTTGGAAAGGATTCCACAGGTGCCCTTTGGTTCAGTGATGGTGCTTGGGTCAAAGAGAGATGGTGGTAGCATGAGGGTGTCTGCACCGGCTAGAAGCATGTGGAGGAAGGGCTGGCGTAGCCTGAGGGTCCCAAGCAAGGGCAAGCTGCTCTGCAGTGCTATTGGAGAAGGGCCCCTGCAGCAGGGCCCCCATCTCTCACAGAGGGTGAATCAATGTTGTGGAATTCAGTAAACCGGTTTCACCACCAACCCAATAATCTAAACACTCGGTTCTTCCTGAGACGCCACAACTCTGCCCTGTGGCATCTGCAGCAGGAGCTTGGTTTCTGGCTTCCCTGCCAAGTTTTGGTGCCGCCCTCTCCTGGGTCTCACCTCACCTCCCCACGGCTCTAATTGTTGGGTGTAAACCTGCTGCAAGGATCAGAGCCCGGCACCACAGAGCCCTGGCCTGATGTGGGCACCAGCAAACAAATGAGATTTCAACAGCCAGCTGGCCCAGAACAACAAACCTTCAACAGATCCCGAGTTCCAGCTCCAGCTCCTCAGAGCCAAGCCCCACTGGGCTAGCAGCTGGGAGCACTGCTCTGTGTGCACACAGCCTCAGTCACTGCAGGGCCAAGCCAGGTCTATGGCATAGACAGGTGCCAGGCACCACCATGACAAGAGGTGATTTAAAAGGAGACCCTGGCCAGTGGTTGAGGGTACTAGAGCTGTTGGCATCTTGTGTATTTCAGTTCCAAACAGAGTTGAGAGGGTGCTGCCAGGACAAGGCCAGAGAGATTGACCCTGCCAGCCCAGCAGCACCTGTGCCCAGCAGAACTGAGTAGATCAACTCGAGGAAGCCCGTTTGGTTCCTCTCCACCCATCAAATAACCTGCAGGTGGGAGAGGCAAGTGGTGCTGCACCAGGACTGCTCGTGGGGGCTTGTGTCTGACCTTAAAGAGCAGCATGTCACTGCCAGGCCATTAGAGACAAACCAGAGCCCCACACTGCAGCAGCAACATGGACAATGGAGCAGGCAGCTCCTGTAGGTGGGGCCCAGCATGGGCAGCCAGGGGCCAGGCCATGTGGAGCCCTGTCTGCATCATCCTCAGAAACTGGGCCCCTGGTCCCCACGCTGGGAGCACTGCTCCCCTTCCCAGACTCTCCTGCCTTTTGCTCAACCTCCCTGGTCAGCAGCAAATGGAACTTTGGCTCCAGCAACCTCCTGGAGTGCAGAGCAAATACCAGCTTCACTGCTGCCTTATACTGTCAGCTGGGAGGCCTGTAACTCACCCACGTGAGCATCCAAGGACAGCTGCTGGGGTCACCCCCATGGAGGGAGAGAAAGAAGCAGCCACAGGAGCCAGAAGTACCAAATTCAGATTTATTCCAGGAGAGGCTGAGGAGAGCCTTGCCAGGCCTGGACCTTCATATCCAGAGCACCCAGCTCCCCGCCCCACCCCATGGTGCTAGCCAGCCCTTGCCCACCCCTCAGCACCAACCCACAGCCTGCCTCCTGGTGAAAGAAGGCTCTGCGAGGCAAGCTTCATACCCAGATGTCGGCTGGGCAGGGGGTGAGGATAGGCCTGAGTGATGGTGCATGCTCTCTGGCAGGAGCTGCTTTCCTTCTCCCCTTCTCTATGGCAGGATACCGACCCAGCTCTTCTCCATCTCTGAAGCAGCACGAGAAGCCCCAGCACAGAGGCCACAGCCCTGGGTGGCATGCAAAGCCCCTGCACCTGTCCCCCGTGACATGAGCCCTATAGTCACTCCTTTTCTCCTGCTGCAGATACTCCAGCAGAGCCAGGTGCCAGGGCAGCTCTAGCCCTGGCAGGAAGTGCTCCCAGCATCCATGTTTCACATTTCCCAGGCCTCAAGCCCAAGGCCAGGCTACCTGCATGGGCACCCAGCACAGGCACAGCAGGGCAGGTTCACTCTGCCTGCAGCTCTCAGGCTGGACTGCCCACTGGCCCCAGCACAGTGTGAAGGGCATGGAGCAAGACTGGCAGGCATGCAGCTTGGACAGCGTAAGGAGACGAAGTTGGGCATTTCCCTAGCAGGACCAGAGCCCTCACTGGGGTAGGAAGCAGCAGGGGATGGGGGAGGAGGAACAGGAAATCCCACTTGATGCTGGGCTTCTGTTTGCTGGACAGTAAGAATCATGGTGCAAACTCGCCCTGCCAAAGGCAGCTGTTGGAGCACATGCCCCTGCTGCAGAGGCAGAAGTAATACTTGCTCTTGAGACTCCCACAGGGATGGCCCTGCAGTGGTCACAGATTCATCAGTCTGAGATGGAGAAGCCCCCTTAGCTAACCCAGTCAGTCCATGGTGCAGCCTGGGTACCATCCCAAGAGCTCTTGCCCCTTCCCAGTCCAGGCTGCTGGCTTCCTATTCAGATTTTTGAAGACTCGACTCTCTCGATCCAGGGTGAGTCGGCGTCAGCATCTCTGGGCTCAGCCCGCAGGTGCCGCAGCTCCCTTTCCAAAGCCTGGCTGCGCTGGTACATCTCCATGTAGCTTGCCTGGATCTCCCTCTGGTAGCGCAGCACTTTCTCCTTCTCCTCCTGCCAGGTTTTCCGCTCCAGCTCAAAGTTCACAGCCTGCAGCTGGCCCTGGCGCCGCTCGCGCAGCAGCTCTGTCCACAGCCACTCCACCTGCCTCTCCGGGGGCTCCCCACTCTCGCTGTGAAGACCCCAACACTTGGAGTCGTCAGTTTCACAGCCAGAGAAGTCCTGGCAGACTGGCATGGGAGCATCCCCCAAAGGGAGGGAGGGGCTGGGCTCTGGTGGGGCCTGGAAGGAGTCCCCTAGCTGGGCCAGCTGCGAGTCCTTGGCTTGCACCTCCGCCCGGGCCTCCCGCAGCTGGGTCTTCAAGCTGAAGATCTCACTGAGTTTCTGAGCCATCTCCTCCTGGGAGTCTCGAAGCTGCTGCTTGAGCAGTGAGATCTCAGCTGCCTTCTGACAAACCTGCAGGAGATGCAGAGAAAGGGTGGGGAGGGACAGAGCAAGAAATAAGATGCACAGGAAAAGTTGGGGTGGGGTTTAGAGTTGTTGGGTGCATCTAGATAGGAAACCCCCATTCAATCCCAACTCTGCCAGGCAGGGGCATAGAGCATTAAACCTGCCATGTGGCAGCCATTACCAGACAGCACTCTCAGGATTTCCACAGGCAGGAAATGGAGGCTTTGCAGGGGTGTGAAGAATGAGAAGGGATGGGGCGGGGCGGGAGGATATGCAGGGGGTCCACTAGGCTTTTGGCTCTAGAGCCGGGTCCATAGCTGCATTAAGCCATGGATGACAGTGGCTCAACCTCTCTCTGCTTCATCCTGAGAGAAAGTTCCCCCACAAAAACCCCGGAGCACGGTACAATTGGAGCCTGTGCCCAGGGCTGAGGCTGCGGGTTGGGATTGAGGGGCACTGGGACAGCTGCTGGGGCAGAAGGGTGGAGGAGAGCTGCAGAGCTCTCCTTTACTCACCTCCCACCTGGTCTCTTCTAGTTTGGGGCTGACACGTTCACACTGCTGCTGCCACTGCCTCAGCTCCTCACACTGGCCCTGGTGCAGGCTCAGCTCCTCCTGCAGCCGCTTCTTCTCCTGCTGCGCTTTGTAGAGCTGCAGCTGCAGTGCCCGCTGGCTGCGCTGGGCCTGCTGGGTCACCTGCTGCAGCTTGGCGACATACATCTGCTTCAGCTCGTCCAGCGCATCCATCCACAGATGCTGTTTGTCCTCAAAAACCTGCTGGCACAAGGAAAAGTCTGTGCCCAGCTCCTGGGACAAAGTGCCAGGCAGCCCAGCCCCCTCCAGCAGCTCAAGGTCTAGGGTGAAGGATCCCATCACTCCTTACAGCCCCAGGGCCTCAAAGGGAGCAGCCTGGCCCCCATGACCCTGGAATGGGAAGCAGCAGCTCTAAGAGCCACCCCCCAGCAACACACAATCCATCTCCAAGAAGGATTCAGCCAGGACAGCACTGGACCATTTTCACACTAGTACGTGCTTCTGAAATGTAGTCCAGAGACTAAATGTCTCCATTTTCTCAGAGAGCAGATTCAGGCTGGGCAGCTGCTCCTATTGGCCACCCCAGCCTCCTCCCACCACCACCTTGGTGCAAGGGGAAAAGGTTCCTCGTGCATGGAGATTTCCCAGTCCGATCGCTCTGGAGCAAGCCTGATGCTCTGGCACTGGGAGCAGCAGAGCCCAGGCTCCCGCAATGCATGAGACACTAGCCTCCCTGTTTGGGGGGCGGAGGGGGCACTGGGATGGGGTGAGAAGCAGGCCCAGGGCCCTGCACCCTCAGGCCAGCCCCACTGCACTCACCTGTGTGAAGGGGTCTTCAGTCTCACTAAGGCTCCTCTTCAACTGCCACAGCCCCCCACTCTTCTCGTGCAGCCGGTCCTCTAGCTGCTTCACCATGTCCTCCAGGGAGCAGGTGAACTCATAGGGGGGTGGGGGCTCCCCAGAGCTTTGCAGCCGGCTTAGCGTGGCCATGCTCTTGCAGGACAGAGGCGCTTTCTCCACTGCCAGGGGGTCTCTGGGGCCCCAGGAGGCCCTGTCAAGGGAGCCCCCAATGTGGTTGATCTGGCCCATGGAGGCGCTGAACTGGCCCTGGGCAGGTTTGAAGTGGGGAGGGTAGATGGGGAAGCTCTGGATGGAGTTGTGGCTGGAATTGGAGGCCTCGTCTAAGCTGATGGCGTGCAGCAGGTGGGTGCGCAGGGGGCCATGCTGGGAGGAGGGACCGGTGCTGGTGCTGCTCTGAGACAGGAGGGTGTGCAGGCTCCCGTTGCTCTTCGACAGCTTCTGCCCTTTGGATGAGGCCAGGCCCTGCATGGACACCAGGCCTTTCCCAGCCACTGCCTTGAAGGCCGATGGCCTGATCCGACACTGAAAGACAAGGGAGCCAAGGATCAACCTGGTCTCAGCAGAGCCGCTCAGCAGGGAGAAGAGCTGGGGATCCCCAGTCTGTGTCCCCAGCTGCAGGATGGCTCAGCGCTGCCCCACCCCTTTGCCCTGGACACAGATATGAGGCTTATGTACGAGGACCTCCCAGCTTCCATCTGTCACAGCAGTTACATGGGCCCCATCACCACCTGGCCTGCCAAGAGCTAGGGGGCTGTCCGCAAGGGCCCCCTCCTCCCATGCTCTGCGCCAGCCAGCTCCCATTTGGTGGCTGCTCTCCACTCTGGAGGCAGCTGCATTTCAGGGGCGGTTGGTGGGATGCACACCTGGAAAACATCCCTACAACTAGTCATGTGGATCCCTAGCCACATTGCCTGCCCCAGCCCAGCACCCAGGGGCCTCACCTTGTCAAAGCGGCCCCGCTCCGGCAGCGAGCTCTTGGAGAAGTCTGCCCCCCGGTGGTGCTCACGGGAGTAGCGGTCAGGGGACCAGTTCTCACGGTCGCTCTCGTAGTCCCGAGACGCCCCCGGCGCCTGGTGCTTCCTCTCGGCCCGGGGCTCCTTCCTGGCGCTGTGCAGGTAGCTGAAGAGCTCCCGCTGGCTTGGGCCCTTCCGGAGCAGGCCGTCCGGCTGCCGGAACCCCCGCGAGCCCCCCAGCACCGCCCTCAGCTCCACAGGCGTCAAGTCCTGTTTCTCCACCAGGCTGCCCACGCTGCCCATGCCGCAGCCGTAGCTCCCGGGCGCAGAGGCTAGGGAAGAGTCAAGGAAGCAGTTGCCAGGGTCACAGGTCACATGAGGGACCTGTGCTGTTGCCATGGAGAATTAGACCAGCACGTGGTACCAGCACTGCCAAAGGAGGGAACAGACAATCAGCAAAGGGGTGTGAGTGGCTGGGGCCACCCTATGTCCACCAGCCCCACCCTGAGAGGGAGAGCCGTGCTCCCTCCCCCCCATCCCCATGGATGCCCAGCCAGCCAGAGGGAAGGCAGAGCAGCCACATCTCCCTGTGTCACGCAGCGCCCACTACTGCTCCCCCCTGACAAGTCCCTGATCACCCCAGCATTTACAGCAGGGCCCCAAAGAATCATCCAGGGTCCCCTTGCAGGGAGGGGAGTCAGTGTCCATGTGACCATAATCCTAGCCCCACCCCGCCCCCTGCTTACAAGCAGCCTCTGGCGGAAGTGGGTCTGTACCGAGCCAGCTGCTCCCTTCAGGCCTACAAACTGAGGACGCAGGTGCCTTCTTTCAACTTCTGGAGCTGGGAACCCCAATAGGAGCCAGCTGGACACCAGCATGTTCCCCAGAGATAAAGCCACTCTACCACTCACCTGCTCCCCCCAGGCAGCCAGAGCCGAGCCCCGGGGAGCAGCACGCCGGGAGGATCCGGCTGGAAGTCGATCTGCCCTGCCACCCAGCCAAGGCTGAACTGCTCGTTCCTATCTGACGTGGTGGTTCCCACACCCAGCTCCTCCTCCCGCCTGGGGGGCTGGGGAGGGAAACCAAAACAAGCACATGCCACCCAGCCAGGCAGGCAAGCTCCAGAGCTCCTGTCACCTGCCTGGGCTGCGTCCCCAGGCTGATTCCTGGACAATTGGTCCGCACGGGGCTGCGGCTGCCCTCTCAGAGCTCAGACGGGACCCTGGGCCAGCAGCATGACCTTTCATGTACTGTGCGCGTGCACACACCCAGCAGCCAATGGTGCTTCCAGGAGCCTTTGCAGACCCAGGCCGCAGCACTGAGTTGGGGTGGGGCTCCTCAGACCGGCTCAGGGGAGAGCAGTCAAGAGGGGTGCAGGGGATCCAGCCCAGCTGAGCAGACAACACCCCTCCATGGCTGTTCTGAGGCCTGGGACCAGCAAACTGGGGTCCCAGTAGCACAAAATCCAGCATCCAGCTTAGCTCCCTGTTGGCAGCTGCAGCAGAGGGGCCAAGGGCTGGCTGGGCTACAGAGACTGCTACCCCCTGGCTCCCAAGGAGGGGGGCAGTGTTCCTCTCTGAGCTGTGCCTGCTGTGGGCATGACTGGCTCCCCCAGGGTTGTCAGGCCAGCACCTCACCTCCCCATTAGTGCAGTTCCTTTCCCTTCAGAGGAAGGGCCAGAACCCAGCTCAGGAGCTGGGGCTGGGGGAAAGAAGCCCAGCACCTTTCAGCCTTGAGGTGCAAGTGCAAGGTACCAGGGGAATCCCCCACAGGGGAAACATGGCCCTTTGCTGGAGGCTGGGCCACTGATCATGCCGAGTGCTTCCCTAACGACAGCACAATGCCAGAGCCCACAGGTGGCAGATGCAAGGTGCCCCCAGACTGTCCCTCAGGGCAGCAGGGCACTGCTGCGGCTGGGATGGAAAGTCTGGCTGGGGAGAAGCTCCGCACATGAGCCAGAAACTCTTTTTCCATTCGGACCTGATCCTGCCCCCACTGCACTTAATGGACAAACTCTTGCCAAGTCCCATGGGCTCAGAACAGGGTTCCTACCCCACCTCGACCTTCTGGGCCTGACCAGCTGCACCAAGAGGAGCAAGGCAAATGGGTACATGGAGGCCTGGGCTGCCAAGGCCCCATGGCCTGCACTCCCTGTGATCCCCCCCGCCCCCGCACTCCATCCTCTCGAGGATGGACACAGGGGCTAGGCGTCCAGCTCCTCCGGAGAGTCCTGCCCCAGCCCCGAGGAGGGGAAGGGCTAAGACACTCCATTTCAGGCAGCGAACAGAAGTAGATGCTGTGGCATGGGGGCTGTGGGGCACAGGCCAGATGGCACAAGCGGGGGAGGCAGGAACAGGAAGGACATGAGGCAGGAAGTGGCAGTTTCCTGAGCAGGTTCCGGGCTGCACACTCTGGGCCCTGCTGGGCCTGGGAGGAAGCCCAGGAGGAAACGGACAATGCTGCTAGCAACTGACAAGCCCCTCACCCTTCCCCTGAGGCGCAGCAGGCAGGAACAGCCCTTACCTCCCCAGTGCTACCCAGCCCAGAGCAGCGGTCAGGCCTCCCCCTCAGTGCATAGGGCTACCGACCCTAGCATCACCCCCAACTTGGTCCACTCCCCAGGCTGGCTCCACCGCCGAGGGAGCAGCTGCCTGTTCCCCTCTCAGTGCCCTGCCCTTCAACCCTGGGCAGCAGCGGGTGCAGCGAGACCAGCCAGTTCTAGGGCCTGCTGCCGCACCAGGAGGGAGCACAGGTAACCCAGCCCAACCTAAGAACCGGCATGATGCCCACAAGTGCCCAGCTGGGAGAGCTCCTCGCTCTGGGCAGCATTTCCACCTGCCCGGACTGCGGAACTCAGCCCAATGCCCCCGAAGGCCATTGCCCACTCACTGCAGGCTCATGCTTTGCCTTGGGCACCCAAATCAGCAGTGGCATCTCCACTGGCAAAGACAGTCTCCAGGGGCTTGCCTCCAACACCCTCCCCTTGCCAAAGACTGCAGAGCCAGCGGGGGCACAGTTCGCTAGAGGCCCCATTTTACAGACGGGGAAAGTGGGGCAAAGCAGTTAAATGACTTGCCCAGCAAAGACCAACCAGCCCGGGAATAACGTCACGACAGCCAAAAATGAACAGGCTAAGCTGGGAGCGAAGGCTCCCACGGAAACAGCACAGCTGCCAGGCTGCCCATGTGGCAGAACTGCCTGTGCCAGGAGAGCACAGACTGTGCCATGAGTCTCACCCCCGGGTTCTCCAACACTCAGCCCTGGATCCCCGAGCATCCGGAGGGTGGGGATCTTCCCTTCAGAGCCCCAGTGAGACCAGGACACCCAAGTGTGGGGGTGAGAAGATGAAGCTGTCCAAGGCCCGCAGCTGGGAACCTGTTACAAGTCTCTGCACCGCTGAAGCTTGGGAGACAAGAGCAGGGATCTCAGCCTGCTCCAAGCCCAGCACTGCCAGTGCCCGACAGATCCCTGCTGGGGGCCCTGGGTCAGGAGCTGCCAGCTCCGGTGTAACGCCCCAGCTCTCTGCACCAGGCACTGTGTAAACACACAACTCCCCTTTAATCACTGCCACGCACAAACCTGTCTGACAGCTCCTGCCCTGCAAGGTCATCTCCCTCCTAGGGAACCCAGCATCTGCTCCCACGAGCTGCCTACATACGGCTTTCAACCTGGGGAGGAGGGACCCACGCTCCTCAGGGGAGCTGGGCCACCCTGGATGCCGCTGGGAGCTCAGAGGGGTCTGCAAGGGTTCTCGCTCCTCAGAGGCTGGGCAGGGCTCCCTGCACCTCAAGCACCAGATTCTCCAGCAGCAGACCCCACATCCTGAGAAAGCTGCTGGGACCAGACCCCACAGCCAATTCCCCCTAAGAACCACACAAGCAGCCCAAGAAGGGGTAGACTGCCTCTGTGGGCCAGGGATGGTCTGCGGAGCAGCTCAGCCTGCAGGAGCTCCTGGGCCCGATCTCCTCCCTGTACCCGAGATGCCACTGACACCTGTGCCCAGTGGTCATCTCCCTGTGAGGGCACTGCTCTGGGAGACCAAGGCAAGTGGTACCCAGGTGCCAGCGCACTGCCTCCTCCCCTTCCCCTTCTTAGAAGGGGCTTTTTGGCTGCCTGAGGAGCACATGGCAGGGGCAGGCACCATGCAGTTCCAGGCCTCTCAGCCCACTGGCCCCTTGCTCCCTCCTGCAGCAGCCTCTCTGGGTGAGCCATGTCAGTGGGGTGGCCCACCCCAGAACAACCCTGTACACACCACCATTGAGGGGATGGGCCCTGAGCTGGATTTCCAGGTATGTTGCACTGGAAAGTAACTCTCAGCCCCAGCCGGGACACAGCTGCCCTCCTTGGGCCCTAGGGTAACCCCACACACTTTCACACAGGAATAACACACTTCAGACTGAACACAGGGCACAAGCTTTTTACAGGGAGGGGAATTAGCCATTGATGCAACTTGCAGGGTTAATTCTCCATCATTGTAGGCTCTAAATCAAGACTGAGTGTCTTTTTGTAAAAGCCCAACTCTAGCTCAGCCAGTTCTGGGCTGGCTGCGGGAACCATGAGGGGCTGCATGGTCTGTGCTCCACAGAGGTTCCGCCTGCATGGTCAGAATGATCCCTCTGGCCTTAAACTCTACGAATCCCCCCTGTCAGGCACTCTCCCTTCTACAGCTCCATGCGCTCCCAGAGCTGAGCCAGCGGTACGGAGCTACCCTCCGGGGGACTCAGCTGAGCCCCGAACCCCAGAGGGGAGGCAGAGGTCAGGCTCTGTCCCTCACACACCCCACCTTGTGATGCCTTAGGACAGACAGCTGTAACCACAGCACCTGGGGCTGTGAGGAGCCCCTGGCTCCATGGGGCAGCTGGCCCAGAGGCAGCCCCCTTTTGCCAGGGGACGGACCGGCACTGCGTCCCGTTCCTTCATGGCTTCGCTCAATCCTGCAGCACAGAGAACCTCTGAGCCGGCTTTGTCCAGCCAGCTTCTTGTGATTTGGGCTACGGATACAATGATCCCAAGCGGTCAGGTGCCATTTGACATCACTCCCTAACGTCACTCTGGGGCAGTGGGGTCAGCACTTACTGCGAAGGGAGAACATCCCGTACTGTCCCGAAGCACCTGGCTGTTCCTGGCAGGTGAGCTGCACTGGTCCTGCTTAGCACTTCAGAGATCACAGGCTCAGGAGGCCTGGCTAACTCCCAGCCCCCGCTGCAGACGCAGACAGGGAGCAGCCTGAAGGTATCCATGACACACGGACCTGAGGAACAGTCTCACCTGCTCCTGGGAACAGGGAATGCTCAGTGAGTGACTCCCCAGCCCCTTCCTTGGGTGGCAGCAGGTTAGTGAGGTTTGTCCATTGCACAAAACACTGCATAGCCATCAGAGCCCTGCCCTGGCAGCCACAAAGCAAGGATATCCACTCCCTCCAGGTGCCAATGGGACACGCCCCAATCCCTCTGGAGTCCACAGAGTCTTGCCAGGACCTGGGCCTGTATCCCGATTGGTCTGGAAGTTCCTTTCAAATCAGTGTCTGGGACTTGCCGGGCTCCAATCCCACTGGGCTCGAAGGGCCCTTCCGGACTGGGCAGGTCCGTGCAGCAGGTGCACACGCATTCTGCAGAGCAAGCCTGGGGAAGGGCTCGTGCAATGCAGCAGAGCTTGCGGGCTTGATTCAATAGGAGCTTGGCCACAACTTCATCAGGAGCAGGCAGGGCCCTGGTACCCTGCCCTAGCTTTGGAGAGGCAGGCATCAGCAGAGCCTGTCTCTTCAGGAACAAAAGGGACAGGCACCGGGACTGCAGGAGAGACCCTGGGTGGAATTAAACCACAGACACCTCCCCAGGGTCATGGCCACAGCACGACTCACGGAGGCGCATTGAAGCTGGGGCTGCATTCCAAGGGAAGGGGCCCATCCACCCAGCAGTGCTGTGCTTGAGGGGCAGGGACAAACAGGGACCAGCCATGTGATGACACAAGCTGCCCTGGAGCAGCATGGGAGTGGGGTGGGAAGCGTTGAGGCAGGGTGAGAGAGCAGCACCATCCCACGGCCACACAGCTGGAACACTTCAGCCCGGTGGCATCTGCAGAGGGAACATTCGAGCTGGGAAGATGCTGCCGAGGCCAGTACAGCATAGCTTGGGACTTAGAGCTGGCCAGCAAAAAGCCCAGACCAGGGCCCAATCAGTGGCTGTACCCACAGGGGCAGGCTCTGCAACCCACGCTTAAGATGGAGTTTTTAAAAGTAGATTCAGCTTTCAGGCCTTAGGGGACTATCCTGACACCCCCTCCCACAGCTCTTCACGCAGGCCACCAAGCCTGCAGTCTGGGCTGCATTCATGCCAGCAACCTGGAAGGAAATGGCCCAATCCCCTGAGTCCTGCAGACCCCAGGGAGCTGGGCTTTGTTGGCTCCTGAAGACTGGCTTTGCCAGGCTTCCTCCCCATACCCTGGAGCCACAATGAACAGCAAGAATCCAGCAGCCCCAGGCAGGGTGGCTGGGGGTTATTCTCCAAAACCTGACAGGAATCTCAGCACTGGCTGGAAACACTAGACCAGTGGTTCTCAAACTGTGAGACGTAACCCCGTTTTAATAGGGTTGACAGGGCTGGCTTAGACTTACTGGGACCTGGGACAGAAGCCAAAGCCCAAGCCCCACCACCCAGGGCCATAGCCCAAGAGCTTCAGCACTGGGTGGCAAGACTCAGATTACAGGCCCCCTGCCTGAGACTGAAGCCCTTGGGCTTCTCCTTTGGCTTCCCAGCAGCAGCAGCGGGATTCAGGCAGGCTCAGGCTTCAGTCCCCCCTCCTGGGTCATGTAGTAATTTTTGTTGACAGAAGGGGGTCTCGGTGCAATGAAGTTTGAGAATCCCCTGCTCTAGACAGTTGCTGCTCCATCTCCCTACCCTGGGCAAGCTCCCTGGGAGCCACGAGCTATTTACCAGCCCCAGGTGCCGAGCGGCGACATGATGCTCAGCACAGGGCCACCCATTCCTTCTGACTCCAACTGGAAGGACTAGGAACCCGCAACATCATCAACCCCAAAGGAAGATGGGCACTTCCATGGGCAGCCACAAGATGCCTGTGGCAAGCAGAGGCAGTAGCTCCAGACCATGAAAACGGCAGGCGTCTCCTGGTTTCTTCAGCCAGATCTTGTGGGTTGTGAAATCCCCAGGGCAGGTGAACAGCACCACTTGGGACCCCCACCTAAGCACCCCAGCTACTATCCCACACGGAGTCCCAGAGCACAGCACAGCCTAGGAACTGTTCAAGCGCCGGACAAGGCATTCAGCCACCCATACCCTTCCCACACGGCCCAGGGATGACTCCTGCCACTACCCTGCACCCCCACTCGCCAAAGCCTTGCTGTCAGACTCCATATGCAACAGAGACATGCTAGCAGGTTCTGTAACCTGAGTCCCACAGACACACCACTTCTCAACGGTGACGGGGAGACAACACCTGCGTTCCCCATCAGCCTGATCACCCTAGCTCTAAAATGACCAGCAGCGCTCAGAACGAGGGACATATCTGCGGGGACAGGTGGGGGATCTGCAAGCGTAAAATCCCAGGAAAATCCAACACATGCTGTATAAGCCAAGAGTCCAAGTCAGCAAACCCTCACTGCCCAACACCATAAACCCTGAGCATCCCGCGTAAGGCGCCTGGTGTGAAGACCCCATGCAAAGAGGCAGGAAGGGCTGGTGTTCTTCCCTGGTTCCCCCGCACCACAGAACAGCCGCAGGAGGCCTGGGGATTTCTGTGAAGCAATCCAGGCTGAAATACGGACGCATCGTGCTGAAGGGGGTCACCTTTAGCTCCAGACCCACACTCCTGTCTGAACACTGCTCATGTCCTATCCCCGCAAGTAACAGCTCAGAACACAAGGACTGGAGGAGGAGGAGACATTCCTGTTGTGTGGTCTCTGTGTGCTTGACAGCACCTGGTACAGCCTGTTCCCCTGTCTCCCCCGTCCAGTTGTTGTTTTTCCCCCATTTACAGGGTCTTTCACGTGGCCGGAGAGGAAAGAACCTGTTTTGAAAATCTAAGTCTTAAACTCGGCAATCACAGAGCTGCGGCCCCAGAGACCCTGAGCTGAAGAGGGCAGCACCGGGCCGGCGTGGGGGCCGCCGCAGCGCGGGGCTCTGGGCATGCGGAGGAACCCGGAGCCAGGTGGGGCCCGGGGGCCGCAGGTCCGGAGTTCTGACTCACAGCTCAAGCCCAGAGCAGCCTTTTAACGGGGGCGGGTCCCTCCAGCCGGAGCAGACAGGCTGGGCAGGAGGCGGGCGGCTGCCGAGCAGGAGCGCCCTCCGGTCCGGAGTCCCGGCACTAGCCATGGTGACGGAGAAAGGCCGTTTCTCGGCTACCCGTCCTGGGGCAGCCCAGCTCCCCGGCTGCAGGCCGGAGCCCAGCGCTTCACCCGGATTCCCGCAGGCTGCGGGGACCAGATTTCCCGCTCGGGAGCCCAGCAACGCGTGGCCGAGCCAAATCGGCCCGGAGACCCCCAGCGCCGGGGTAAGCGAGGCAGAGACCCCTGCCTTCGAGCCGCTCCGCAGCCCGGGCCCGGCCCGCCCTGCCTGCCCCGGCCGGCCGGGCTCCCCCCGCCGCCCGGCAGCTGTTCCAGCCCCGCGCCGGCTCCTCTCCCGGGCCGACCCGACTGCTCAGCCTCCCACCCTGCTCGGCCCCGGGCCCCCACGCCCTGGCCGGCCCGGAGCTGGCGGGGCAGGGGGTTCAGCGCACCCCGAACAAAGCCAGTTTCCGGCCGGGCCGGGCCGGGCGCCGCGGACCGGGCCCGAGGCTCGGCGGGACACGTGCCCGGCGGGCGCCCCGGGACTCACCATGCTCGCGGCGCGGCCTCGGCGCAGCGGCTGCAGCTCAGCCGGGGCAGAGGCAAAACCCGGCCTGGATGCCGCTCCCGCCCGCAGCCGCATCGCGGCCGCTCTGGGAACCTAACCCGGGGCGGCAAAGCCCGGCCTGGATCGCAGCCCGGGGGCGGGGCCCTGCGCTGCCCGCCCCGCCCCTCCCCTCGGGGCCGCCGCGGTTTGCAAAGGGGCCGGCACGTGCGAGGGGGGCTCGGCCGGCACCTGGACCCCTCCGCAGGGAAGTAGCCGCTGGCTCCTACAGCCGCGTAGCCCTGCGGGCCGGAGCAGATTAAGCAATTCCTTAGAGCCCCAGCAGCTCAGGGGGCCCCTATTCGCTTTTTATTGGGGGGAGGGGTAATCCTGTTTAGTGCCCCTCCCCGTTAGCACGGCCTCTGCCCGCAGGCACCCCCGGGGAGGCACATGGAGGCTCCGATCCACAGAGCCCTGCGCAGCCCCTACTGCCCAGCCTTGCAATGTATGCCAGTTAACTTTTAACTGCCTCAGTCACTGGAAAGCCTCGCCTAACCCGTCCTTGCCAGGGTCTGCAGCGAGCTGCCGGCCCCAGAGCACCCGCTCCCTCTTTCCAGCCGCTCCAGCACATGCAAGGCAGCTAGAAATGCACTAACGCTGGGCAGCACTGCTCTGCTACTAGCGGACTGCTGCTGTTGGTGCAAAGGTGCTGGGGGTCTTGACTGGGAGCAGAGGCAGCCCCCCGGATACTGGCTGCATCCACATGTGCTCCATGCTATGAGCCCCTGCCCTATATGTCAGGGACTCAGGAGCAAAACAAGTATTCAGTCTTAGTGCCCCCTTGGCCTCTCTGCCAGCCCCATGCTCACACCCTGCACCAGAACACTGGGCTCTGTCATGGGGGGGTCCTCTGGAAGGGTGGTGTGATTCCAGCTGGCTGATGGGGCCTGTTTTGATTATTGCCCTTCACAGCTGTCTAGGTCCCCATTTCACAAACAGCACCAGGACTCAAGACAACCTAAAGACTAGGGCTCCAGCTGGACCAGGCTAGGGAGTCCTGGAACAGGTCACCCAGAACCCCCCATTACAAATGTCTGATCCATCCCTCCATGCCACTACTATTCCCAGAAAGAAGGTACAGGGGGTTCTGTTCCCAACTCTGCTTCACCTTGGTGGAGCAAATCTCATCCCCTCCCTGTGCCTCAGTTTCCCCCTTTGCACAAAGGAGATAACAATCCTTCCCTCCAGGGGAGGGGGCGGTGATTATGAAGCTTTACGAATAGACATCCCCGATGTGCTTGGAGCCCTTGGCTGGCAGGTGGTAGAGATGGGTAGAGGGCAAGTACTATTACTAGAGGAGTTAGACAGATCTGCTCCCATGCCCTCCAGGCACTGGAATTTCTGCCATGAACAAGCCCTGTCCCCACAGAAGGTTGCAAGGGTACAGGCAGAGCTAGGCAGGGACACATGTACTGTAGGCTGCTTCAAACCATGCCTTCAGCTGTTTACAGGGGCAGCGTCACCACATCCACTCGTGGGCAGTGTGTGTCCTTGCACATCTGTGTCCTTTATTACAGCCATAGCAGCAGGGAGCCTGTGTCCCTAAGGGTCAGTTTGTTCCAAGGTGAAATTATGCTTGGCCTCACAGCCCACTCCCTAAAGGAGAAAATCTGCAGCTTAAAAGGGGAAGGGAGCTCACAAGCAGGAAACTGTGATCTGTTTCAGTAATCAGCAGGTGCCCTGTCCCACAGTTAGGAAACCCAAAGAGCATACAGCACTGTGGGGAGAGCCTGGCTCACCTTGCTGCAATAGGAGCCACCTGCATGTATGCTTGGCCCTGGTGGAGCATGGTGACAGGCCCTGGCTCTCCAGAGAAGGTCTACGTGAGGAGTTCAGTGCTGCCAGAACTTGTTCGCTGCACAGCCCTGGGGCTTGGCACTGGACATGTATCATTGGGATTTGTATTGTGAAACCCATTCAAGTTGATGACAGGAAACAGAACTGGCCAGGGATGAAACATCTGATTGTATGAAGCATCCAGAATTTCCAGCCATGCACAGTTCAGAGCCTGGAAGCACACCTAGCATTCCTGTTCACACATTACTGAGCTGCTGTGCTATGGGCTCAGTGGTAATGGAACTGCAGGGGCTCCCTCCTTTGCCCCGTTTATAAAGACCATGTTGTCAACACCAGACTCAGTGGCACCTCTCTCACTTCTCCATGGAAGTCTTGATTGCTGAGAACACGTGGGCGAGATCAGTGACAGCCCTTTAATCAGCAGCAGTAATTTTAGAATGTGGCCTTGCCTGAGAGGAGGCTGCATGCAGAGCCCTGATTGTGCTGGACGGGGGTGGGGTAGGAGCAGAGCAGCATAAGGGTTTTTGCTAAACATTCTTCAGCATGCAGCCAGCGTGGCTCCGGGCTCACTGGGTTTCACCAGCTCAAAGGGGAGGGCAGCTGAGGTGTTTCAAAGGGAATCCCAGGGAGCCTCTACTGCTTCCATTGTCAGTTACACAGAGCACAGCACAGAGATGAGCTCTCTCCTTGCCGCACCTGCCTGCTTTAGTCATGAGACATGATACAATCAATGCCTCTGAATCAGACCTGCTCCCTCCCAGCCCCTGCCTGGTTTTGCTACTTTGTGTCCCCTCCCCAGCTGTCACCATTCAGGGAGTCAGGATTCTGGGACATGATGATGGTTGCAGCAGAGACAAGGATGCAAGCACCAGCCGAGCTCATTCCGAAACAGGGACCCAAGCAAAGCACCAGCACCTTCTAACTCAGTAATTACATGCACTACGCAACACATGCATGCCTCCAGGCAGAGACCATGGCTACTGGTTCTGAGAAGCTCACCATTTTGAAGCCAAGAGCCTGATTTACTGGGGCCTGACTTGGTTTTTAAACGGTTGGGGTTGCTAATGCTCAATTAGGCACCAGGGAGGGGCACATCAACATTGCCCTGCAGCAAGGGGCAAAATGAAGGCGTGAGCTTCCCTGAGGAATACCCCAGTCCCATAGGCTCTGAACTGCCCTGCCACCAAGGTCCACAGTATCCCCTCTTCCCCAGTGCAGGAAGCAACTGGGGCTGGAAGAGCCAGAGGAGGGAGGGATGGATCTGGGGTGGAAGGAGGTCTAGCCAAAGTGTTCTTACATCCTGCTGATTCTGCAGCCCTGAAATGGCCGGTAAGCCTCTTAACACACACTCACTTGCAACCGTGTGCATATATAATTTGCCTCAGCAACTCCCCATCTCTTTTAAAATCTCAGTAAAATGCGTCTTCACTCCTCTCCCCCCCCCCGTCTTGGCTCTCTGTGTGACTATAGTTTTCTGGGGTGGATGCCATAACATGTTGAGAGACCCAGTTTGCACAAGCCCCTTTACACAATTTAAACCTGCACTAGGTAGTGCTCACAGACACACACACACTCTCACACCCCCGTGCTGATTACACCTTGCGCAGACACCTGAGTAGCACAGCAGTTTGTCTGGAAAGCAGGGCAGTCTGTCCAATGCATCTTCTGGCCCAAAGGCCATCTCTTCCCCTCCCTGCCTTCATCAGTGGGTTGTCTATTTCAATTGTGATCCCTTGGGACATGGATCTGCCTCGTTATGTGACATGCAGCCCCAGTTTGGGGTGTTGTAGGATCAATAATAGTAAAGTCTCAGAGTAGGTTAAATTCCCCTGGCAGCACAGTCTAGAGCCCCATGTGTGCACACAGAACGGGCATTAGTCACACGCCCACTTGGTATCCCTCAGCTTCCCAGGCCAGGATGGATGGGTACGTACTGGAGCAAGTGGTAATGCCGTCAGCCCCACTGCCTCAGCCTGGGCAGGTTTGGGGGGCGCAGGTAGAAAGAGCTAGTCGTACTTGGGACCCTGCTGCTACAGGTCCTTTAGGTCTCCTCTCTTGGAGGTTATTGAAGACGGTCTGGCCGGGACAGCGTAAGAGTGGCTGAGGTGGAGCAGTGAGATGGCTTTCACTACGACCTTGTAGTCCATGCTGAGGAGCGAAACTGGGTGCCAGTTCCTTAGCTCAGAGTTTCCCCTTCTTCGGCAGCAGGGTGAGCACAGCTTGCCTGCGCGACAGGGAGGCACCCTGCTCCCTAAGGACTCAGCCCAGATGGTGGCAAGGGCCAGGCTGAGGACGGACCAGAATACACGGTAGAACTCTGCAGTCAGCCCATCTCTCAGCTGCCAGGACTTGACCTGGCTGGTCCCTGAAGCTCTTACAGCAGATTTCACTGGCACCTCAGCCCCCCCTGGGGGAAACCTGAGCTAGTGCAATAGCCAGTGATTTGCTGAGGAATGCTGCAGACTTACCCCTGCCCTACAGCAGTCAAATGGGAGTTTTCCCCAGGCAATGGGGAGCTGTATGGGCCTGTCTCCCTGCCCCTGGCCCAGTCCATCCCTTCCTTCTTCTGTCCAGGGCTGGGCTGAGGCATAAGAGCCCGTAATACTAGGGTTCAATCAGCAGAGGATTCTGCCTGCACCCCATGGAACGAGCCTCCCAAATACCCTGAGAGAACCTGCTTCAATACAGAACACCTCTAACGGCACACCCCACGTTGCCACCTACCACCCCACATGGAACCCACATGGGGTATCAAATAACTACACCCCATTCTCAATGGGGACCCCATCCCAAAAGAAACCTTTCCCAAACCCCCTTTTCTGGCCTTCAAACAACTTCCCGAGCTCATCATCAGAAACAAGCTGC
This sequence comes from Natator depressus, assembly GCF_965152275.1. NCBI lineage: Eukaryota > Metazoa > Chordata > Testudines > Cheloniidae > Natator > Natator depressus. Next base: position 623,140 of record NC_134241.1, read on the forward strand.
CTACAGACCAGCACACCCCAAAACAGCACCAAACCCTTCCAGGCAACAGATGCAAAGCCTGCAGACAAGTCTCTAATGCTACAGTGAGCAGCCCCCCCACAACACAGCACTCAGGACCCACGGGTCCTACACACGCCCGTCACAGCGCGTGGTGTACCCCAGCCAGTACCCTGCATGTCCCAGCGGCAAGTGCAACTAGACAGCCACTGCGCTGTCCGTGTCCCTCACGCAGGAAAACGATAAATGACAAACGCCCGCGTGAGCCCGCAGCCGGCTGGGAGCGGGAGTCTGTGCCCGGGGCGGCGGGGCGGGCGGCTGTTCCCACCGCGCCCCGGTGCCCGGCCGGTCCCTACGGCCCACGGCTCGGACACCGCCCCCTCCCGGTCCCGCCCCGCCCCGCCGGCTCTGCCCCCCCCGTCCCGGGCCCCGCCCCGCCCCGCCGGCTCTGCCCCCCCCCGTCCCTGGCCCCGCCCCGCCGGCTCTGCCCCCCCGTCCCTGGCCCCGCCCCGCCGGCTCTGCCCCCCCCGTCCCTGGCCCCGCCCCGCCGGCTCTGCCCCCCCCCCGTCCCTGGCCCCGCCCCGCCCCGCCGGCTCTGCCCCCCCCGTCCCTGGCCCCGCCCCGCCCCGCCCCGCCGGCTCTGCCCCCCCCCCGTCCCTGGCCCCGCCCCGCCCCGCCCCGCCCTGCCCTAGTCAGCGAGGGGGTGGGCCAAGCTGCCCTGGACGGGTGGCGGGGGGCTAGTCAGCGAGGCCCTCTGCCCCCCCTCCCGGGCCCCGCCCCTCACCAGCTCTCTCCGCCATTCGCCGGCTCTGCCCCGCCCCCCTTGGCAGGCCTCGCGCAGGCTCAAGAGGTCCGTGGGCGGGGCCAATGGCCCGATTTGGCCCCGCCTCCTGGAAGACTCCGGCCCCAGGATCTTCAGGCCTGTGCAGGCCCCGCCTCCCGTGGCTCTGTGACGTTCGCAGGGGGCGTGTCGGTGACACGTGGGCGGGCCGGGGAGCCCCCATGGAGGCGGAGCACGGAGCCCAGAGCCCCCGCCCGGGGTAAAGAGCCCCCCCCCCGCCACCCCTCCAGGGGAGCTTGGCCCGCCCCCTCGCTGACTAGCCCCCCCCGCCACCCCTCCAGGGCAGCTTGGCCCATCCCCTTGCTAACTAGCCCCCCCCCGCCACCCCTCCAGGGCAGCTTGGCCCGCCCCCTCGCTGACTGGCCCCCCCCCGGCACCCCTCCAGGGCAGCTTGGCCCGCCCCCTCGCTGACTGGCCCCCCCCCGCCACCCCTCCAGGGCAGCTTGGCCCGCCCCCTCGCTGACTAGCCCCCCCCCGCCACCCCTCCAGGGCAGCTTGGCCCATCCCCTTGCTAACTAGCCCCCCCCCGCCACTCCTCCAGGGCAGCTTGGCCCACCCCCTCGCTGAGGAGCCCCCCCCCTCCAGGGCAGCTTGGCCCACCCCCTTGCTGACTAGCCCCCCCCCCCCGCCACCCCTCCAGGGCAGCTTGGCCCGCCCCCGCACTGACTGGCCCATCCCCTCGCTGACTAGCCCCCACCACCACCCCTACAGGGCAGCTTGGCCTACTCCTCACTGACTAGCCCCACTCTCCCCCCCATCCCTCACCAGGGTCTTGCCCTCCGCCACCTCCTGACACCAATCTCCAGTTTGTCTGCGTTCGGGGCATGGGCAGGGGCTGTGGGGGCACTCCCCCCACATCCCTGCTGGCTCATGCAGATTCTCAGCCCGTGGTGGGCGAGGGGTCACTGGGGACTGACATGGGCTCGTGTCCTGCAGGGTGGCCGAGGCGGAGGAGTGGCATCCAACTCACCTTCGCGTGGCCGTCCTGAGTGCCCGGTCGCTGCGGGCCAAGGGGGGTGCTGGCTCCAGCAGCCCCTACGTGGTCATCCAGCTGCAAAAGCAGAAATACATGACGTCAGTGGTACCCCACAGCCTGACCCCTGAGTGGAGGGAGGAGTGCACACTCCAGCTGCCCAGCCGGCTGGATGACACGAAAGAGCACAGTCTCATCCTCACCGCCATGCACCACTCTCTCCATCGCCCCGACCAATTCCTGGGCCGGCTCTGCCTTCCCCTGGCACAGCTGTTCTGCAACAAGGCAAGGAGGAAGAATGAGTGAGTGTCACAGGGCCCCCCATCCATGGGGCTGAGACCTGGGGCCAGGGAATGGAGGTGTCCTGGGGAACCATGCACCTCCTGCCCTTCTGTGGTTGACCTATGAGCCAGACACATTACCAGGACTCAGTCACCTCTTCCTCCTGCACTTTCTCCTGGGGTCTGTGTGCGGTGCAGCAGGGCTTCTCATGACCCCTGGTGCCCCAGAGCACAGAGCTACTCTACAGGGAGCTTTACCGTGTGGGGCTGGGCTCTCTGGTGCCAACATACAGAGGAATGGGGGCTCTGGAATCTCCTCTCTGGCAGGGTCCAAGGACTGGTCAAGAGGAAGCCGAAGCCTGCCATAAATGCACCTGGCCAGGTGTGCGGTGGGTGTGGGCCTTTCCGACTAGCTGGTAAAAGACCCCTAGAAAGCGCTGTCTTAGCTCGGGTGCAGAAAGGCTGTGACCAGGGGAAAGGAGAAGGGCTGGAGGGAAAGGAGAGGGCAGAAGAAAGTGGCTCAGGGAGCTAGAGACCAGAACCAGGGGTGGGTGAGAGCAGAGCTGCTGCACCACACAGGATGGGCTTTCCCGGCCCTAGTTCTGAAATGGGAGGATCCCATGCTGGCCTAGAAGTAAATAGCCCTCCAGGCAGGGGACTTGGAAGGCACAAATTCCTCTGCACATGACTGGGGAGCCTGTGTGGCCAGGGGCCGGGGGGCTTTTCCGCGGGGCAGTGAGGTGTAGCCACAAGATACAACTTTTAAGAGCAGGACTCAGCACAATATTTAGCTCCCTTTGCCCGCAGCCCCAGTCCTTAGTGGGCTGAGCTCTGTGAGTTCAGGACAAATAGAGCAGTGAAGGCTCAAGCAGTTTCCTCCATGGTTCATGGCGTTGTCTGGCGCAGATGGTTCAGGCTGCAATCCAGACGCGGCAGACCTGACAAGGTGCGAGGGCAGCTGCAGCTCGACCTCCAGTTCGTGCAGATCCTGTCTCCTGGCAGCGAGCCAGCATTCAGCACCCAAGGACCACAGTCCCTCTTCACTAAGTTCCGCAGCAGCATGAAGGGCAGAAGAAACAAGGTTTATCATGAGGCCCAATCACGTTCCTTGTCTTCGGTACGTGGCATCTCTCTGGCCAGCCGGGAGTTTCACTCCCCTCATCTTGGGCCTCTGAGCGTGGCTGTTGTTAGCACCACGTTGCTTACCCGGAGGTAGCAAGTGGGCTCCTTGGGGAGTTAAACAGCTCACCTCAGTGTCGGGGGCAGAATCTCAGCCTGGGGGACAGGAGCAATAGGCATTTTATCCTGGAACGTGTCTCTGGAGACTTTGACCTGTGGAGTCTGGCAAGTGGCTGTGGAGAAGAACAGAACTCCCTGCCTCCCTCTCGACTACGGGCACATCTCCCTGCAATCCTGGAGGCTACCGGGCTTCCAAGGGTGACCCTGGCTGCCCCATGAGCTTCTCAGAGAAAGCAATTTAGCAGCACGATTTGAAGTGGGCACTGAAATTATGGAGCCAGGAGGTGAGAGGGGTATGGGGGATAGTGCCCAGCCTGCCAGGACTGCACACAGCCATTGGACAAGGGCATGGTGGCCACAGAAGCTTAGGATCATGTGGCCCCAGGGACACAGCAGTGCTAAGAGCATTCCTCAAGGAACAGGCTTAGGGAGACAAAGCTCGCGGCATCTGACTCTGCTGTGCTGACCCTGTTTGTTCCCTCTGGGCAGACCAATGATGAGGACTCCTCTTCCTCCTCCAGCATGCCCATTGAACCGGATCTATCAGCACTGATGGCCAGGGGCAGCACTGTGGGCCTCACACATGCAACTGGAGGTGAGTAGCTCCACGGGCGCAGGGAGCAGACAAGGGCTCAGTCTGTTCCCAGTGGATGTGGTCTCTCACCCTCACTGTCGGCTCAATAGGCCCTGAGATAGGGATTTGGCTATGTCCAGAGCCAGACAACTATGTGAATGCAGAGACCCAATGGCTGTCTGATCTGGTAATGGGGAGACCCCCAAAGAACCTCCCTTTCCCAGATGTGGCAGCTGTAGGAGCAGCCCTCAAGATGGGCCTTTAGCACTGCCAGGCAGGGCCTTCTCACTAGAACTAGCCTTGATCCCTCAGCTCCTTGGGGGATCCCAGGATGGGCCGATGAGAGCCCTGCAGACCTTTGTCCTCCCAACACATGTAGCACAGCCAGCACCGGGAGCTTCCCTTCTGCCAAACAACTTGCCCCCACACCAAGACAGAGGAGTTCAGCCCCTGGGAACAAGGGGGCCAGTGGACACCTGCCCTCTGGGAACAGCCCCAAGACAGTTAATTCTGCACAGACCCCAAAACCAATAGCAGAGGGTCAGAATTTGGGTCACTGCCCGATTTTTTCACAGGCGAGTGCCTCTCTGGCATGTCACCAGCCCCCTCAGAGCTCAGAGATTAAATTTGGCCTTGGGAACCGCATAGCTGATGGGACTCTCTAGGGCAGACTCCTGCCCCCGTGCTGCCTGTGCTCCCCGCCTTCTGCCCTGAGTGCTTTGGGAGAGCCTGACATGGCTGGACGAGTGAGCTGGCCGATGGGATCAGGCAGCCCTGGACTTGGCTCCACAGATGACTTGCTCCTGGGATCCTCAGACCTCAGGGGAAAGTCATAGTAAGTCCCCTCTGTATTATGGTACTGCCTAGAGGCTCATGCTGAGCACCGTACACCCTCAGCACAGCTAGGGCAGGTTCACACCTGTACAGGGATCTGTCCATGCAATGGGTTCCTACCCTTTCTGTCACACCTCCATGGCTGCATTCATGGACTACTGGGCAGCTTTTCCTTCACTCATTTCCAACCCTTTGTTCCTTGTCTCAGCTCCAGGCACCCACGTAACTAATCCCTCTTCTCCCAAGGGGTTCACCCCCTTGTGAGGTGTGTAGATTTATCCTGCATTTATCCATTGCTATGCCAAGATGGGCATCCAGCTCTGGGAATTGGTCTCTCCAGCACCCCCTTCTTGGCGCTGCCTCTAGTCATAGGTGTCTTTGGTAACGTGGTACCCAGATACCTCAGTGATGGGCACAGTATAATGACACAGAGGGAAAGGAGCACAGCATTCCAGGTACGGTCCCAGCCCTAATACAGGCTTTCCCTTCCCATCCAGTGCTTCTGCACATGCAGCTCCAAAACACAGTGACCAGCTCGAGTCTCTTTCCCCTCTGTCCTCCCAGACACACGCCCAATGTAACCCCTGTGTTCTCTCCTCTCCAGCAGCTCCTGCTCTGATGGCTCCCTCCCCGTGCACTGAGCTGCAGCTAAGGACCTACCTCTCCAAAGAGAGAGCCTACCAGGCCCCCTCTGCCGCAGCTAAGCACCCAGCTTCCTCCCACAGCCAGCCTGACCAGTGGGTCACCCTGCAGCAGCACCCTAAGAAATCCCAGCTGCTGGAGGAGGGGAACACAGAGTCATTGGGCAACTCCCCCGAGACACCTCAGACCACTAGCCCACCCCTTCGTGGGACACAGGAGGGTGGCAGCTCCCCACAGAGGTCACAAACCCTACATGCCTTCACGATGAGCCTTTCCCACCCTACCAGCACTAAGTTGCTGGGCACCGCTGCTGCAGGCTCTGGGCACAGCTGCACCCAGAGGTGCCAGCTACAGTTGCTCAGAGGCTGCCACGTCTGCTTGAGATGCTTTGGCTTGAGACTCAAGCCCTGACCCGAGTGCTGTGGCTTCCCGCCGTTCCCACTCCTGGGAGCTTTACAAATTCATACTATTTGGAGCAGGAAGTGCTGGCAAGACTGGTGATTCCATAGTGCATGAGATACCCCCACCCAAAGCTCTACCAATCAGTCACCCCAGCCCTCAGCACTGATGGCATGGACCCAGGCAGGAGGCTTTCTGCCCAGCCAGAGCTAGAGCTGACCCTCTGAGCCCTTAACTCCCTCCTGGACCCAGAGCTTTCCCCTCTATCCAACCCAGACAGGCGTGTCCCATCACCCCACCCCACCAGTCCCATGATGGTTATGCATTCCTCAGGGTGGAGCTAAGCACTTCACCCCCTGAGCTCTCCTCCCCCACCTGCCCCATCCCAGGGAAGGAACCCCGCCCCCTCACAGCAACTACCCCAGGTGCCAGTTCAGATGCGCAGAAAAAACCTTTTGAGTTTGCCATGAAGCGACAGATCCGTCCTGTTCCCTGGAGCTGCTCCCTTATGCTCCTGCAGGGGATTGCAGGAGGGCAGCAGATCCCTGCTTTAGGGGGTATTACCAGGGGCCAGTCCAGCTTGTGGGGGCCTAGCCCATGGGCTGAGCCTTGTAGTACCAACCCCACCCCCACCACGTGCAGCCCCCCACTCTGAGCAGAACATGGCCCTTCTCTAAGAGCTGATATCAGGCCCTGAGCTAAGTGGGCTTTTCCACCAAAGCAGAGCCTGGCAGGAGGGTGGGCAGGCCCCACAGCTGGTCCAAGACCTCCAGCTGCAAGGTTGCTGTTGCATTCAGCATTGTGTGATGCACCCAGCAGGACACTGTCATGCCTGGTCTGATGGCTGCATGGAAGGAAGGAGTGAAACCCTTCTGCGGGCTGGAAGAGCTAGCTTTGCTTCCTCCCCCCGTCTCATAACAATGAAAACAGGTTGGGGGTGAGAGGTTTAGACCCAGCAGAAGAAGCCACCTTCTGCAGCACTGAGCCTCCAGAGGCTGCAGGAGTGAAGCCCAGCAGTCCTGGCTCTACAAGCCATGGGGCTGGCAGTTATAGGGCTGCAGGTTCTTGGGCTAGCAGAACCCAGCCTACTGAGCAGCTGCTGTTGGCTGCAGCTGGAGGGGCTGGCCAATCTCTCGGTCCAAGAAGGAGGCTCAGTTCAGAGATTCCAAGGTCAGGAGGGACCTTAGTGATCGTCTAGTCAACCCTACTGTATAGCACGGGCCAGAGACCTATCCCCAAACCATTCCTGGAGCAGAGCTGTTAGAAAAACATCCAACTGGGATTTAAAAATGGTCAGTGGTGGAGAGTCCCCCAGGGCCCCGGAGAAGTTGTTCCTGTGGTTAATTACACACAAACACCACCCCTCTGGTCCTTCTCTAACCAGAAACATTCACTGGCCTGTGCTGTTCCCTGGGGTAGGCAGTCTCAGAACCTTGCCCCCTGCAGTACAGGAAGCCCCGTCTCTAGATGCTGGGGAGGAGCCCTGGGCTGGATTCTTGCACAGACACCATCCATGGCTTCACTGGCTTTAATGCCACCACTGCTGTGAATTAGCAGCCATTACATTCCAGGGGAACACACAGTACAGGATTTCCTAACCAGAGCTGGGAGAGGGCAGGGCCCAGGCTCGGTCCCTTCAGGGCCAGGGGGCACTAGAGGCCAAGGCACCAGATACTCACTCAAGTCCCATGGAGAAGGTTGGGGTATGGTCTGTACTGTGGGAAGTGGCACTGGCACTGCTGTGCTCTGGGGGATGCAGCAGGTGAGCAGTGACATGCTCACTAGCTGGGGTTCAACAGAAACATGACCTTACGCCACAGAAAGCAGGGGTGGGCAGCAGGCCCTAGAAGCCGCATGAAGGGGAATGGGAAGTTCTGGGCAGTATTGTAGCCAATACGTCCCATTCTCTGCTGAAATCCCAGCCCGTGTTAATGGGGTTCTAGGCCCCAGGGCCCCACTGCATCAACCAAACCTCTCTTGTGAGCCTCCTGAGTGACTGGCCCCCTGCCCTGACGGCTGCAGTTCCAGTGGGCCTGCCAAGGAGCTGGGGCACTGTCAGACACTCACAGCCCAGTTTCCATCTCTGCTTCCTCTTCGAATCACAGAGCAGTAGGGGAGCGAGGAGCAGGAGGAGCAGGGATGGTGCCTGCCCGAGGCTGGCATATGGGCACTGGTATGGAAAGTAGGGCGTGGCTAGGTGCATTGACATCACATGGTCCTGATGTGTCTTTATTGTCCCCTGGGAGTACGGAGGCGGCTCTGCCATGGCCAGCGCAAGGAGGGAGCGGCCTTCCTGCGGTGATGCCAGCACCTGTGCTGGGGGCCACAGTGTCTTGGTCTCAGTTCTGCCCTCCCAGCTGTACTGACCGAGGAGCTGGGCTGGCTCCTTAGCCCTCTTCCAGCCTGTCGCCTCCATGCCCCAGCCCTCGCGCTCAGCTGCTGCAGTGAACCTGCCCTGCACCGAATGGCCCCGCTGCAGTCCCTGAGCATCTCAGCATGGCAGGCATGACTGGGGCCTCAGGCAGGCTGCTCAGCTGAATGTGCACCAGGGGGTCTTGCTGGCATCACAGTCCAGCAGGATATTGAGGACAGTGCAGGGAGCTCCAGCCACACTCAGCGCCGTCCGGGACTCGATCTGATACCTCACATTGTTCAGCCCCCCATCCCGATCCACCTTGAACTGCTCCTGAGGAAGACAACACGGCATTCAGTTCACACACAGCAGAAAGGACAGTGCATAGAGCCAGCAGGGACAGGGCTAGAGCAACAAGCTGGGCTGGCTCAGACCCATGCAGCCGCATGCAGGTCACAGAGAGACACCACTTCCCTGGGCGCCCCTTCTCCCCTCCCCTCCAGTGCAGAGGTCAGAAGGGCCCCTGCCCCGCCCCAAGGGAGCAGCTCACACCTGCTTCTGGGTAGCAATGCGCTTCTGGTCTCGCTTCCTCCAGGCTGGGTCATGCAGGTGCTGGAAGGTCTTGTATCCAGTCTTTATTCCCGAGGGGCGGAAAAGCTGGGGGGAGAGCAGAGCGTGCATTAGTCACTGGAGCCCCTGCCCTAAGCCAGGTGCCCAGGCCCAAAGCTTCCTGCACCCCATCACCTCCTCCCCTGGGCTCAGCAGGACCTGTGGGAGGCTAGGCAGAGGGGCCAGCAGGGAGCTAGGCTGTCCTCTCCCAGGCACTGGCAAAGATCCTGGTGGCCATGCCTGGGGAACAGGGTGTTTTCTCTGGCCAGGAGCCTGGAGAGCATCCCTACCTGGAGGCCAGCTCCTTTGATCCGGCGATAGAACTCATCATCCTCTCGCCCCCAGCCCCAGAAGCGGTTGGACATCCCATTGCACTGAAATGAGAGAGTGTCACAGGGGTAGAAGCTTGTGATGTCCCCCTCCCTCAGCATCTGCCTGATGCACACACCCAGCCTAACCTCTGCAGCCAGGCAGGAGAGCAGTCCCATGGGGGAGAGCCATGGCCAGAGCACAGGGAACCACAGACAGAGCCCAACCAGCTCAGCCCATGAGCCCCCATTCCTAACACACCCTGTAGCTCCCTCCCTTTCGTGTCGCCCCTTTCATATTTCCAGGGTTGAGAAAAGTGATCCGTGAACAAGGAATCCTCCCCCAAACAGACGAGGACGTCACCCCACTGTGCGCCGGGACTTACCATCTCATAGTGCTGCTTGGTGAGCAGGAGGATGCCGCCCACGTAGGTTTTGTAGTGGTACAGTGGGTGCAGCTCTGGGGATGCCACATGGAAGGGCCCTGCCTCCGGGAAGCCGTAGTCCAGCGCCTCATTGCGGGGCAGGAGGTCGACGTCGTGCATGGCAATGTAATCAGTGTCATTGCCGCTCTCCAGGAAGCCGACGTTGATCAGAGATGCTCTGTTAAACCTGCTCAAGACACCAGGAAAATCTTGTCCCAGCACCAGGAGCATCAGGCCTTCCGTAGACGCAGCAGCAGCAGGCGGCTCAGTCATCCTCCAGACAGGCTTAGTCACCGTTACATCATTACCCAGCCCACCCTATGCACCGGCAGTCTCTCCTGGCTTCACAGCTGGGATCTCAGGCCCCAGGTGCTGCACCTCAACACTGAAATTACACCCATGCAGGGGGGACAGTAGCACCTGGCCACTATGGCTAGTAAGGGGCTAAAGCAACTAACAGTCAGTGCCTGTTCTAAGGGAAGCCCTTTGGGAAAGTGGGCTGGAGACTGGAGAGATGTTCAGCAAGGAGATGACATGTAAGAGACAAAGCATTAGTGTGGCTGGCATGTTGTAAGGGCCACCTGGAGGACAGGCAAAGCCAACATGGTGTGGCCAGCAGGGAGGGCTAAACACTGGTACCACCATCCAGGTAAAGTGGGCTCTTGGAAGGGATGACCCAGATGGGTGGGCATATGGGGGAGTATTAAGGCTGTTCTGAGGACACTAGCGAATATTGCGTCTTGCAGCTTTCCCCTGGTCCTCAGAGCTCCAGCCTCACAGCGCTCATAGTCAGGAAGAAAGTCTAGTGGCCTACAGTTAAATTTTCCTCTCCTGCTCAGGTCTGGCCCTGGGAAAGGACGATGGAGAAGGAAAATAACCCTTTACCTTTCTACAGGCTCTTCCACACAGACTATCATAACTCTTCACCGTCTCCAAAACTGGGCCCAACACGACACCTCCAGGCTCAGAGTAGCTGAAATTCCAGCTGCTCACACCCCAGCTCTCCCCAGTCCCCACATGCTCAGACCAGCAAAGAGAAAAGAAATGGTCCTCACTAAGCCCTGAAGGTCAAAATTCCCCCATCCGAGGAGAGTGTGATCCCCATTTTATAGCTGAGAAATCTGGGATATGGGTGCAAAGTGAGTTGCTCGGGGTCACAGAGCGAGTCTAGAACCCTCCGTAGTACAAACAATGCCCTGGGGAAGGGGCTGCCCCAAGCCTGGTACCTTGGGCCTCCAAAGTGCTCTGGCAGCACAGGGATAGAACCTGGGGCAGAGCTTAGCTCTGTGGGTGGCAAAGGACCATACCTGTAATGATCCACCTGGTTGAGCACGAAGATGTGGTGGCGGATCCTCTTCCTGCTGAGGAAGTGATGCATGTGAGGCACAAAAGCCAACAGCTCCTCGAAGCGTTCCCGGAATGGGATCAGCAGCGCCAGGCGGTGGGGGCCCCACGACAGGTCCTCAGCCCATGGGGCCCGGGACTCCGGGAGGCAGGGCTTCAGGGGGTCGGGGGCAGCTGCCCCACGGCCCCGACGGGCCACGTCGCCCGAGCAGCTGAGCTGCAGCCACAGCAGTGAGGCAAAGCCCAGAAGTAGCGTGACAAAGAAGAGCTGGAAGACGGAGCATTTCCGTGGCAGGAGGGCCAGCAGCCGGCGGGACCTGGGGCAAGGGGGAGTCAGAGCCCAGGCCCAGAGTGCGCTGCCCCCCGCCGCTCTCAGACCTCCTCCCAGACCCCCAGAGTCTGACCCGTCCTACTCCTCCATCCACAGACCCCCCCCCACAGACCCCGTCCCACTCTCCTCAACCCCCTCCCTGCCCCCCAGCGCCTGCCCCGATCCCCTCAACCCCCTCCCTGCCCCCCCCACAGACCCCGTCCCGCTCTCCTCAACCCCCTCCCTGCCCCGATCCCCCCCCCACAGACCCCGTCCCACTCTCCTCAACCCCCTCCCTGCCCCCCCCACAGACCCCATCCCGCTCTCCTCAACCCCCTCCCTGCCCCCCGGCGCCTGCCCCGATCCCCATAACCCCCTCCCTGCCCGCCCACAGACCCCGTCCCGCTCTCCTCAACCCCCTCCCTGCCCCCCAGCGCCTGCCCCGATCCCCATAACCCCCTCCCTGCCCCCCCACAGACCCCGTCCCGCTCTCCTCAACCCCCCCCGGCGCCTGCCCCGATCCCCTCAACGCCCTCCCTGCCCCCCCCCGCTCTCCTCAATCCCCTCCCTACCCCCCCAGAGACCCCGTCCCGCCCCCCGGCGCCTGCCCCGCCCCGCTCTCACCCGGCTCCCTCCCGGCCATACACCGCCGGCTTCCTGCGGGACGGGAACATGCTCCCAGGCGGCGCCGGGGGCGGCTCCCGTCTCCCTCCCCCGGGCCCGGGGCTGCCCGGCACGCTGGCTCAGGCACCAGGTCCGGCGCCGAGCGGGGTCCCCCGGCAACACGGCCCGGCCCCGCCGTTCCGCCTCCAGGGGCTCCCAGGCGGCGGGGAGGCGCGACCTGCCGCCACGTCAGCGGCCCGGGCCGGGCGTGCCCCGGGAGGGCCACGTGCCGTTACAGGGACCCGAGAGAAGGGCTGCCCGCCGCCACCCCCTACACGGGGCAGCTTGCCAGGCCCGAGGAGAAAGACTTCCCTCTCCCTTTTCCACCAAGCAGGCTCAGAAAGCAAGAAGCTGGGGCCACACACAAGCCCGTCCTCAGAGCGCTCTTTATTAAGAATCCATGATACAAGACAGTACTCAAAAGTCAGTAAGCAAGTGACCCAACACCCCCTTTGCCGCCCCGCTGTACGGAGAAAGGATGCACCAACCCATCTACTTCACTGCTGCACGCGCACCACGCTGGGGCCAGGGATGCCCCGCAGCCCCGTGGAAGGGGAAAGCTGGCTGCAGCGCTGGGGAACAGGAAGCTGAGTATGACCCCTCACCATTCCCCTAGGAGCAGCAGAGAATGGTGCTAAGTGGCACACTTACACCACCTGGAAAAGGAATGACTGCTGAAGTGGGAAGATAGGACAGCTTTGCCTTGTGTGCCCAGATCCCTGCTAACAAAATAGGAAAACAAATACTACACTAAAATATGCAGCCATCCCTGCACAGAAACTTGTGGGGTTCTAATCCCACAGTCCTCCTATTCCACAGTGATCAGCACCTTGGAAATACCCACAGCAGATACACAACGCTGTTGCCTCAGCCCCAAGGCAGCTAGTTCCAACCCCTGTACAGTCCCTTCACATTATGCATTTTACACAGATTAATAAACACTCAGTGCTGGGACAGACCAGGAGCCTCAGGGTGGCGTGGTAGCGCAGAGCCCCCCGTGCCATCACAATCAGTTCTGTCCTCTCTAGGGTGATCCAATGGTAGCATAGAGCAGCCAGTTCAGGACACAGTCATGCAGATTTCAGCACCTGGCTGAAGGTTCTGTGTACAAGGGAGCTTTTGCCTCTCTTTATACCAGCTTCTTGGCTGGAAGAAAATACTTGTGGTTCTCGTTGAAGGGATGAGGATTCCAGCCTTCTTGGAAAGGGGAGCACAGCTCATTGTAGGGGGTGAGCCTTGGGACAGGAGGAAATCCACAGGCAGACAGACAGACTCCACCTACATTCCCAGAGAGAGTTCAAATGCCACTCAGAGGAAGGAAGGCCCAGACCTCCTGGAGAAGGTTAGTGTGCCCTCAGAGGAATCCATGCAGGATAAACACTCTACCCCTTATTCCCAGGAAAGACGGTCCAGTAGTTAGGGTGCTAGCCTGAGACTTGGATTCAAGTTCTTGCTCTGCCAGAAACTTTGTGCAGAACCTGAGGCAAGTAACTTAGTCTCTAGGGCTCAGTTCCCATCTGTAACATGACAATAGCAGCCATGCCTGCCTCCCAGGGGTGCTGAGGATAAATATATTAAAGACTGGGAGGCTCTCAGATAGTACACCAATGGGGCCATGTAAGCACCACAGATTGAATGTGAGTGACTGAAACGCCATAACAAACCAATACAAGGAAATCCCACCCAAACTAGAAGTGAGGGAAGTGGTAGAGGCAGGTGACACTCAGCCCAGTCAGCTGGACAGTTGGGGGAAGGTGGGCGTGACCAGTCCAAGCTGCTGAAACTCAGATATTTGGCTCTGTTAAGAGAGGGCTGTTTGCTCATGCTGTGTGCCCTCTTTATACCAGTTTCTTGGCTTCAAAGAAACTCTTGAGGTGCCTCATCTGCCATACACCAATGGCAACGAGAATGAGGGTCTGGACAATGGACCACCAGAGAACCCGCTGGTTGGTGCTCTCACTGGTCTGGCGGAACCGCTCCTCTCGCCACTGCAGCAAGGAAACAACAACAGGTCAGAGAATCAAATACAGACTGATCCTCCCAGGCCCCAGAGACCAGTGGCTTCCCACGGCCCTCAGAACTCTCTAATAGTCACTGTCCAGCCGGGTAGGCCCCCCCTCCCAGGAACCTCCTTCCCAAACCATGAACACAGCCCCTGCTGCATCTCCCGTGTAGAGCGCTGCACTGGGCTGGCCAGGCTGTTTCAGGTTCCTCACCCGCTGGTAGTTCTGCTCCTTCTGGATTTGCTCCACCTGCTCAATGAGCTGCCGCACCCGGAGCTGCAGCTCACTCAGCTTGTCCTTGGCAGCAATCTCAGCATAGTCATTCGCATGTTCCCCCACCTGGATATCCAGATGTACCCTCTGCAGCAAGACAAGTGAACACAATCAGGTGTTCTGCCCCAGCACAATGCTACATGGACTGGGCCACCCCTCCCCTCTCTGTCCCGCATGGGCCCCCCTTACCAGCATACCCCCTGCAAAGAGGGAGAATTTGGTGGAGTTAGAATGCAGGCAGATCTGATGCTCTCCAGGAGTGTGCGAGGTGAAGGTGAATCTGCCCTCAGAGCCGTACTGCCTCGACAAGATGACCTGGAAGAGAAGGACAGGGCAGTAATGGCAGGCTCCAGAGTACAGCCAATCCAGGAGAATTTGAATGCAGTATGTCTGTGGGTCTGACAGCAGGGTGCATCAAGCTTTCTGGCAGAACACTTGGTACTACAGCTAAAGGGTCTGTCTGCCCAAAGCAAATGGTTTAGTGGTGAGATCTAGGTAGCAAGGCAGATTTACAGGGGTAGAGACAGTCTTCAAATCCCCTGTGCTGTCTGCCCAGGTGACAGTTAAAGCATCATATCGGGCCAAGAGCATAGAGCCAGATCAGCATTTCAGTTAGTTGCTCTCCTGAGATTCCATTCTACTGAACCTTAGAATCTGTTCATTAGCAATTTCAAAACAAGCGGGGCTCCAACCAAATGCACTGGGGAGGAGGAGATGGGAACTGCCAGATAAGGAAGGTTGGTCTTAGATGGAGCTCTATGTTCAGGACCAGACCATCAATAAGTCTAAGATCTTAGATCATGAAGTTTAACTAGACTGGGCAGGGATGGTGGCCCTAGCCTCTGTTTGCCAGAAGCTGGGAAATGGGCGACAGGGGATGGATCACTTGATTACCTGTTCTGTTCATTCCCTCTGAAGGACCTGGTATTGGCCACTGTCGGAAGACAGGATACTGGGCTAGATGGACCTTTGGTCTGACCCAGTATGGCTGTTCTTATGACTGGAAGTGAGTGGGCACTATGTACCAGAGGGGTCAGCAGTCACTGCACTGCTTAGAGTAGCTGACTTTGCAGAGAAGCAGCTAAAAACGAGATTTTTCTAATTTCAGTTTTGAACTACGAAAAGGAGTACTTGTGGCACCTTAGAGACTAATCAATTTATTTGAGCATAAGCTTTCGTGAGCTACAGCTCACTTCATCGGATGCATAAAGTGGAAAATACAGTGAGGAGATTTATATACACACAGACCATGAAAAAAATGGGTGTTTATCATACACATTGTAAGGAGAGTGATCACTTAAGATGAGCTATTACCAGCAGGAGAGTGGGGTGGGGGGAGAGAAAACCTTTTGAAGTGATAATCAAGGTGGGCCATTTGCAGCACATTTCCAGGAGTTAACAAGAACATCTGAGGAACAGTGGGGGGGGTGGGAGGGGTGAACAAGGGGAAATAGTTTTACTTTATATAATGACTCAACCACTCCCAGTCTCTATTCAAGCCTAAGTTAATCGTATCCAATTTGCAAATTAATTCCAATTCAGCAGTCTCTCGTTGGAATCTGTTTTCAAAGTTTTTTTGTTGAATAGTCACTTTTAGATCAGAAATCGAGTGACCAGAGAGATTGAAGTGTTCTCCACTGGTTTATGAATGTTATAATTCTTGACATCTGATTTGTGTCCATTTATTCTTTTATGTAGAGACTGTCCAGTTTGACCAATATACATGGCAGAGGGGCATTGCTGGCACATGATGGCATATATCACATTGGTAGATGTGCAGGTGAACGAGCCTCTGATAGTGTGGCTGATATTATTAGGCCCTATGATGGTGTCCCCTGAATAGATATGTGGGCACAGTTGGCAACGGGCTTTGTTGCAAGGATAGGTTCCTGGGTTAGTGGTTCTGTTGTGTGGTATGTGGTTGCTGGTGAGTAATCGCTTCAGGTTGGGGGGCTGTCTGTAGGCAAGGACTGGCCTGTCTCCCAAGATCTGTGAGAGTGATGGGTCATCCTTCAGGATAGGTTGTAGATCCTTGATAATGCGTTGGAGAGGTTTTAGTTGGGGGCTGAAGGTGACGGCTAGTGGCGTTCTGTTATTTTCTTTGTTGGGCCTGTCCTGTAGTAGGTGACTTCTTGGTACTTTTCTGGCTCTGTCAATCTGTTTCTTCACTTCAGCAGGTGGGTTTTGTAGTTGTAAGAATGCTTGATAGAGATCTTGTAGGTGTTTGTCTCTGCCTGAGGGGCTGGAGCAAATGCGGTTGTATCGTAGAGCTTGGCTGTAGACAATGGATCGTGTGGTGTGGTCTGGGTGAAAGCTGGAGGCATGTAGGTAGGAATAGCAGTCAGTAGGTTTCCGGTATAGGGTGGTGTTTATGTGACCATTGCTTATTAGCACTGTAGTGTCCAGGACGTGGATCTCTTGTGTGGACTGGTCCAGGCTGAGGTTGATGGTGGGATGGAAATTGTTGAAATCATGGTGGAATTCCTCAAGGGCTTCTTTTCTAGATTTTTTTCTAGATTCAGCATCATGTTGCTAAAAACCTCTCAGAACCAGGCAGCAATAGAAAAATCAGGCAGATGGACCTAAAACCACAGCTTGCCCACGTGCCGCAAAGACAGCCAAGGCAGAATCACCAGTATCTATGGTGATTTCAAACCAGGGAAATGTCGTGTCTCAAGTCAACAGGATACATGGACAAAGCCTTAATGGTCTGGATGTGGCACCTGCCCAGGGAGGTTCTGGAATCTCCATCACTGAAGATTTTTAAGAGCAGGTTACACAAACACCTGTCAGGGGTGGTCTAGAATAATACTAAGTCCTGCCAGGAATGCAGGGCACTGGTCTAAGATGACCTCTCAAAGTCCTTTCCATCCTATGGTTGCTCTGTTTCATAGAATCAAAGTTAGAGCCTAAGTAAGACAATTCAGTGGAACTGCAAGCAGATGCAGAAGGGGTGCCCCTCACCATGGGCACTGGCTCTGGGCTGCTCAGTCCCATTACCGTGATGCTGTAGCTTTTGGGCCCCATGGGATGGGTAGGAGAACATATTCAGGTTGGGGAACCAGAGCACCTATTCTGATCCTGGGCTGAAAGATGTACCAGTATGTTCTCTCCCCCAACCCAGGTACCTTATCATCAGGGTCCTTCACCTCCACGAACATGCCAAGCCCAGGTGTGGCAGGCATGTAATCCTCCCGTTGCTTATCATATAGCTGGGTACGGTAATTCCCTGCAGGGGAGGGCAACACTAGGAGAACCACCCTGGTCAAACACATAGCCCCCAGCACCATGCCCGTGTACCCCCCCCCCCCGAACTTTCCTCCTATTCCCCACTACAGAGTCCCCAGTAGTCTCCCCACAGCACCTATCTCCATACCCGCCCCCATGCGGCACGTAACCCCATGCTGTCCCCTCCCCCCCCCGGCACGTAACCCCATGCTGTCCCTCTCTCGCCATGGCACCTCCCCCCTCCCCCCCCGGCACGTAACCCCATGCTGTCCCTCCCCCGCCATGGCACCTACCCCCTCCTGTCCCTCCCCCGCCATGGCACCTACCCCCCTGCTGTCCCCGCCCGCGGCACCTACCCCCTCCCCCCCCCCGCCATGGCACCTAACCCCATGCTGTCCCCTCCCCCCCCCGGGCACGTAACCCCATGCTGTCCCTCCCCCCCCCGGGCACGTAACCCCATGCTGTCCCTCCCCCGCCATGGCACCTACCCCCATGCTGTCCCCGCCCGCGGCACCTACCCCCTCCCCCCGGCGATGCGCCCCCCGCACCTATCACCATGGTCTCGTCCGGGATCTCCTCAATGAAGCAGCGGCGCTCAGTCTCGCCCAGGTGGAAGTAGAGGCCGAAACCGCGGGACACGGCGCCAGCGAGCAGCAGCAGGCCCAGGCCCACCGGTCCGCCGGGAGCCGCCATCTTCCCCGCCGAACGCCACGTCAGGCCGCGCGCAGCTCATCGGACGGGACTACAACTCCCGGCGGCCCCGCGCGGCGCGAGCCCGGCAACAGTCCTCGCGCGGCCCCCGCCCAGGCTCGGCTGGCCGCGGACCTTCACCGCCCTCCCGGGCCGCTCTGGGGGCGGCACCGGCCAGCACGGCACGAGCCAAGGGCAGGCCGGAGCCGCGGGGGAGAACCCGCCCGTGTCTGTGCCCCCCGCCCACCCCGCAGAGCCAGGGGCAGGGCTCGCTCACCCCTGCCGCTTGTTTGACACAGGCTACCTTGGAGGAGCTAAGGCAGAAACAAGATACCAGAACTGTTATTTCTCCAAAAACAGCTTTTTAGAAACCAGAGTTTTGTACAATCCCCCATAGAAAAGGTCCCGGCCGGGGCCGGGCCAGCTCCTCCACTAGTAAAAACGCTTGTTCCGCTCCTGCCGTCTCTGGAAGACCACAGCCCCCACCACAGCACACACAATGATGCCCAGCAGGGCGCAGAGCAGCAGCTGGAACACCTTCCAGCCAGTCAGGGGCCCACTTCGGAAATTCCCTGTCGGGTCATCCACGTTGTCTGTGGGCAGGAAAGAACAAGGCTTAGAGCAGAGAGATTTACCTCCACCAAGTCTCCTATTCCACCTTGAGCTTGGGATCTCTCATAGTTAACAAACGGGCTAATGCTGACCTGCCAAATCCCCCTCCCAAGAGAGTGGCTTTTGGACAAGTCAATGTCTATCATTACTGTGTTAAGAGCAGGCAGGGAGATCCCATTGCGCAGGCTGGGGTAGAAAAATCCACATACACCCCCAAGCTGTATGTAAGAAATGCCCTCCCACCAGCGATGCTATGCAGTGTTGGATCTCACACTGCTTGTGGCCAAGGGCCCAGCATTGGTCTATTTAGGTCAGCGCTCAGCAGGCCTGAAGGAATGAATGACACAGGAAGCATTTATCATGGGTCTCCAGAGCCCAGAAGATTCACCTTTTGGTGACTTAAGGAGGCTGACACTGGGCTCAATCTTTGTCCAGTCGATGTTCTCTTCCTCTGGTGGATGCTGTACCATCAGCTGAAATAGCTTCATTGAGATGATGTCATGATTGTCTAGGAAACAAGCATCAATTATTAGATGATGGCACAGCCCTTTCTGAGCTGCATGCCTTCAAAGACACATGAAAAGATTCCTCTCGTGCTCTGCCATGCCCTGGTCTCCCTCAGGCCCACCCTCCCTGACTCAGAGACCTGGCTTCCATTGGGGAGGCTTTCCCCCACTGCCTAACCAAAGAGCCTGCTCTCTTTCCCAGGCTGCTTGTCTCCTCTCCTGCATGGTTAAGAACTCCAAGTGCTCAGCCCGCTGCAAGAAAGCACTGGAAAGCCACTCCACCCACAGCACCATGCCCCAGCCCCCAGAGCTGGCTTGGGTTGAGAACATACTCCAATTCAAAAGGTGCTCTCACCAGACAGGTCCCCTGTGCCAGCAGAAGCCCCAAAGAAGTAGCCAGTGGGCAGTCGGACTCCTGCAATGTCAATGCAGTTCTTCCACTCATTCTTGTCCTCCACATCGGTCATCACCTGCCAGGAAAAGGCAATGTCAGTTCAGGGCGTAGAACCAAGGGCATCAGAGCCTTCTGAAGCCGGAAGCAGGAGTGGGGCCAGGGAGCCCACCTCACCTCCCATCCGGGGCCAAAAGCAGCCCCCTGCCCTGGCTCCATGTCCGGCCCATCGTAAGCGTAGGTGGAGGGTTTGTATTGGCTCCTCACAGCCACCCGTGTGGCTCTCCCTGACCCAGCTCCAGCAGGGGCCTTAGAGCTGCAGCCCAGGCAGTTGTGGGGAGGCACGGCACGGATCCTCCACCTGCCGGTGGTGTCAGGTGTCCACCAACAGAAGCCCCTGGCCTTTGTCCCAGCCCCCCAGGGCAGGCAGAAGGTCCAGGCTGCAGCTCCCCACAGCGGTCTGTGCGGCTCTTAGCATGGCCGGGCTGTGGCTCTGAGGCCTGCCCCACCCAGCCAGGTCAGGGGGAGACATGAGCGGCTGTGGTGAGCCGGCACAGAGTCATGGACCATCTACTTCCAGCGGGCTGGGAGCCTGGGGGACAGGCCAGGGGCTGCTGTCAGCCCCCGGCCCCATGCAGGCAGGTGGAGGGTCCACATGCACGGCTCCCACAACTGCCCGGGCTCCCCTCCCCGGCTGGACTCCATGGTAGCCTGGTGGTGGTGGTGGGTCCTGGGGTGGGGGAGGGGGAAGAGGAGGGGAAGGGGGTGGGTCTGCCCCAGCAAAAGTCTACTTTGAAAAAGTGGGACAGCCTTGGCCCCTTCTGTTCTAGCACCACGGTGCAGAGCCCTGCCCAGCCCAGCCTCATCCTCTCTAGAGGCGCAGTGGCAAGAGGGCAGGTTGGCTGATCCAGGTGTTGGGAGGACAGCCCTTTCTCAGCATATCACCCCTTGGCCTTGGCAGCGCTGCCATTCCCACCACTGTCCTTCCCAGCACAAACTCAACTGCACGGCTCAGAAAGCCTACAACAGGCATGAAGCTCAGCGCCATCTCCAAACACATCTCACCGTCAGCCGGCCCCTGGAGTAACGAACTGCCAGGAAAGTGTCATGGTTCTGATTTCGAAGATCAGCCGTGCAGCCAGCTAGCTCTGTCCAGCGCCCATCCTTACTGTGATCATAGGCCAGGGAGCCGTTGTTCACCATGGCAGAGATGTATGGGAACACACGCTGTAGGTGCGGAGAAGGAGAACATTACTCTGAGCCTTCTACAAGCTGGGAGAGATCTGCATTCGGGACAGATGTGTCCCACAAGCCTGAGCCTCCACCTAACAGGGCCCGTGTGCATACCCCATAGGACTAGGCACCTAACCGGGGCACAGACCTACCATCCCCTGTGGCACTGAAGCTATGGCTTTGCCTAAAGGGGCCTAATGAAGAAGAGCAGCAAATAAGTCAAAGGTTCTTTTCTAGGTTGACGTCAGGATGTATTTTGTTGAGGGAAACAGATATAGAGAGATCCTTCTATCCAGTCCTTAGGCCATTCATTTCCCAAGTGTCTCAGTTGGAGCACACAAAACGATCAGATGAGCACAGAATTAGGAAGGCTCCAAGCAAGGGAGCAGTTCTTTCTGCCTGCCCATCCTGAGCACAGACAATGACCAGCTCCATCAGGTTTGTACTGAGAAATAAACCTCCCTCCTAGCATTTTCCTCCTCCCTAACATGCTTCTGACCCCTTTGATACAGGATGGGCCGCCTCAGATCTTGATTATATTTATTACTTGGATTCCAGTAGCACCTAGGAGACCAGGATCACACTGTACAAGCACAGTTCCAAAGAGTTTACAATTGAAGTATAAAACAAGAAACACCAGATGGTCATAGACAGATGTGGAAGTACAAGCAAACAAGATAATACTGGTTGGCATAAAAGGCAGCGGTCTCTGCACACTAGTGGCTTAACCATTGTCAAGCTTTTTTTTTTTTTTTTTTTTTGGCAGACATCACAGAAAAAGAGAGCCTTTGGGAGAATGCTGAAGGAGCTTTGCGGATGCTCAGGAAAAGCTCCTCCCAAATATGAGGGGCAGCATGGGAGAAAGCACAAAGGTGTTCATTTGAAAATGTAGACAAACGAGCAGTGGAAGTGGGCATCATGAATCACTCAGATGCGAGCATCCAAAGATCATTAGTGGAGGACAGGTAGTGGGGAGAGGCCACGAAGGGCCTTGAAAGTGAAGACAAGCAGCTTGTGTTTGATGAGACAGAGAAGATGGAGCCAGTGGATCTTGTTAGATGAAAGTTACCATGGCAGCCAGAAGATGTAACAAGACTTGCACACACATGGGAGAAAGGAGGAGAATCAACAACAAAGATACACCCCCTGGTGAGCACGTTTTGGATGGCTTTCTGCCAAGCTGAGCTGTGGGCTTAAGAGTTAGTACAGGAACGATTAGACAAAAGTTTTCCTTTTACTATTCTTTTCCATTTCCATTGTGTGTGTTTGCAACCAAGGGCAGGACTAATCTGGCAGGATTAACCTATGATCTAGCAACGGACATTTACTAAATCGTCATAAGGGCTGAAAGCTCCCTGAGAGACCTGGATGAAGTGGGGGAACTCAGGGCAGGTTTTCTTTGATCTGCAATTTTAAGTTTTTCCTTTATATATTTAGTAAGTGGCGCGAGGGTCGTGTTTCTTCCTTGCATCTCTCCCCCAGGTCAGCAGGAATCAGCGACCCTGAAAATAGGTTCTTTCTAGCTAGGAAATCTGGCCTGTGCTAGTGCCTCAACATGTCCTTACCCTCCCCTTTTTCCTACTACATACATCTCTTCCTCTCCCTTCCACTGCAGGAAGTACAGTCAGGCTAGCCACAGCCCCTTGCCCCCACAACAGGTGATGTGCTAAGACCACACAGCAAGAAAAGATGGCTCCTTGGTGCTAGTCACAATGAGCCCTGTCCATGCTGCCAGGAGCCTGAGACCTCCCCAGGCTTCCTGTCACCACTTACCTCTGTTGCTTCATCATTGGGGTATGTGTCCAGGAAAATGGCCAAGCCATGGAAATTATCCTTGCTACCAAAGACAGGGCCTAGAGAAGCAAAGCAGCACAGGTTAATAGTGCTCTGACAGAGGGGCTACGCAGATCTTCAAATCACACCTACCACTCATGATACACAAGGCAGATTCACTTTTCCAACTCGACATGAGATGGAGGAAAAAGGGCACTAAGGACCCTCCAACTCTGCATTGCAGTGACCAGTCTCTGGTGAACGTCTCACCCCACTGTTAGCCAACGTGTGTTATACATATTACTGATACCACTATCTATGAAGTGCATGTTATGAATACTCTGTGTATAAATGTTGGCTATTTATGCCAACTGACTTGTACTTGTTTTTCCCAACAATGCTGTTCACTCTTATTCACTGGTATATTGCACAATACCTTTGAACAGGACAACTCAGCATTTGGCCTAAGTGGATAGAAATACTGTCAAAGGCAAAATCCATTAATATTCTGCCCTGGTATGAGCTGGGCAGCTAACTTCATGGATCAATAACTGGAATGTTAATGTCCAAAACAAAGACAAAATAAAGGTACAGAACAACAAGTTCAGGAACTGGTACAAGTTGGTGGGTTGAATCTTAGGTACCTCATAAAATGCTTTGTTACTTGTCAGCAACTGTTCTCTACGTAGAAGTGGTTTTGGGGGTGTATCCCTGAAGCGCACATTCTGTGTAAGATGAACATGCTACAAGACAAGAATTGCTTCCCAAAAGGAGGGAAATGTTTACTTTTCGTACTGTAATGCTTGGTCTTTAGAAAATAAATTTGGTTAAGTTTATTATTTGGGCTCTTGAACATTTTTAAGAGCAATCAGCAAGTGTAGTCAAACATTTGGCTACGCTTTTAATGAACAGACTAAGGTAGCTATCAAATCCGCCAGTTGGGTTTTATGAAATGCTCCCACACAGAAAAATCACACCTTTCAAGCCGCTTCTACCCAAGCAACGTGAATAAGTAGTCTTTAATTCATTGTTACAAGTAACTTCTATAGAGGAAAGCGCTACTGGAGATCTTAGGTGCTAGAGACTAGTAAGACTGATACCAAGAAGAAGCAGCGAAAGCCACGTGTTATACAACAGGGACAAACCAGCCCAGCTTTTGTCAGGGTAAGTCATGAAGTGAGGCATGGCTCAGAGCTCAGAACCCTAGCTTGGCATAGATAGCAAATAGAGGCGAATCTTGACACACACTTTGGAGTTAGGTTTCAGAGTGGTAGCCGTGTTTGTCTGTACCAGCAAAAACAATGGAGGAGTCCTTGTGGCACCTCAGAGACTAACAAATTTATTTGGGCATAAGCTTTCGTGGGCTAGAACCCACTTAACCAGATGCATGGACTGGAAGATACAGGAGCAGGTATAAATACATGAAAGGACAGGAGTTCCCTTACCAAGTGTGAGGTCAGTCTAACGACACAAGTTACTTAACAGCAGGATACCAAGGGAAGAAAAATAACTTGAAGTGGTAATGAGAGTGGCCCATTTCAGACAGTTGACAAGAAGGTGTGAGTAACAGTAGGGGGAAATTAGTATTGGGGAAAATTAGGTTTAGGTTTTGTAATGACCCAACCACTCCCAGTCTTTATTCAGGCCTAATCTGATGGAGTCCAGTTTGCAGATTAATTCCAGTTCTGCAGTTTCACATTGGAATCTGTTTTGGAAGTTTTTCTGTTGAAGAATTGCCACTTTTAGGTCTGTTATTGAGTGACCAGAGTGTGCTCCTACTGCTTTTTGAATGTTATGATTCCTGATGTCAGATTTGTGTCCATTTATTCTTTTGTGTAGAGACTGTCCGGTTTGGCCAATGTACATGGCAGAGGGGCATTGCTGGCACGATGGCATATATTACATTGGTAGGTGTGCAGGTGAACGAGCCTCTTATGGTGTGGCTGATGTGATTAGGTCCTATGATGGTGTCCCCTGAATAGATGTGGACAGAGTTGGCAATGGCTTTGTTGCAAGGATAGGTTCCTGGGTTAGTGTTTTTGTTGTGTGGTTGCTGGTGAGTATTTGCTTCAGGTTGGGGGCTTGTCTCCCAAGATCTGTGAGAGTGAGGGACTGTCCTTCGGGATAGGTTGTAGATCTTTGATGATGCTCTGGAGGGGTTTTAGTTCGGGGCTGAAGGTGACGGCTAGTTACTTTCTTTGTTGGGCCTGTCCTGGAGTAGGTGACTTCTGGATATTCTTCTGGCTCTGTCAATCTGTTTCTTCACATCAGCAGGTGGGGTATGGTAGTTTTAAGAACACTTGACAGAGATATTGTAGGTGTTTGTCTCTGTCTGAGGGGTTGGAGCAAATGCGGTTGTACCGCAGAGCTTGGATGTAGACAATGGATCGTGTGATGTGGTCTGGATGAAAGCTGGAGGCATGTAGGTAAGTATACCAGTCAGTAGGTTTCCGGTATAGGGTGGTGTTTATGTGGCCATCACTTATTAGCACTGTAGTGTCCAGGAAGTGGATCTCTTATGTGGACTGGTCCAGGCTGAGGTTGATGGTGGGATGGAAACTGTTGAAATCATGGTGGAATTCCTCAAGGGCTTCTTTTCCATGGGTCCAGATGATGAAGATGTCATCAATGTATTGTAAGCAGAGTAGAGGTATTAGGAGACGAGAGCTGAGAAAGCGTTGTTCTAAGTCAGCCATAAAAATGTTGGTATACTATGGGGCCAAGCGGGTACCCACAGCAGTGCTGCTGACTTGAAGGTATACATTGTCCCCAAATGTGAAATAGCTGTGGGTGAGGACAAAGTCAAAGTTCAGCCACCAGGTTTGCCGTGACATTATCAGGGATACTGTTCCTGTCGGCTTGTAGTCCATCTTTGTGTGGAATGCTGGTGTAGAGGGCTTCTACATCCATAGTGGCCAGGATGGCGTTTTCTGGAAGATCACCAATGGATTGTAGTTTCCTCAGGAAGTCAGTGGTGTCTTGAAGATAGCTAGGAGTGCTGGTAGCGCAGGGTCTGAGGAGAGAGTCTACACAGCCAGACAATCCTGCTGTCAGGGTGCCAATGCCCAAGATGATGGGGCGTCCAGGATTTCCAGGTTTATGGATCTTGGGTAGCAGATAGAATACCCCTGATTGTGGTTCTAGGGATGTGTCTGTGCAGATTTGTTCCTGTGCTTTTTCAGGGAGTTTCTTGAGCAAATGGTGTAGTTTCTTTTGGTAATCCTCAGTGGGACCAGAGGGCAATGGCCAGTAGAATGTGGTGTTGGAGAGCTGCCTAGCAGCCTCTCGTTCATATTCCAACCTATTCATGACGACAACAGCACCTCCTTTGTCAGCCTTTTTGATTATGATGTCAGAGTTGTTCCTGAGGCTGTGGATGGCGTTGTGCTCTGCATGGCTGAGGTTATGGGGCAAGTGATGCTGCTTTTCCACAATTTCAGCCCGTGTACATCGGTGAAAGCACTCTATGTAGAAGTCCAGTCTGTTTTTTCGACCTTCAGGAGGAGTCCACGCAGAATCCTTCTTTTTGTAGTGTTGGTGGGAAGGTTTCTGTGGATTAGTGTGCTGTTCAGAGGTGTGCTGGAAATATTCCTTGAGTCAGAGACGCCGAAAGTAGGATTCCAGGTCACCGCAGAACTGGATCATGTATCTGTATCTGAAATGGGCCACTCCCATTACCACTTCAAAAGTTATTTTTCCTCCCTTGGTATCCTGCTGCTAAGTGAATTGTCTCGTTAGACTGACCCCTCATTTGGTAAGGAAACTCCTGTCCTTTCACGTATTTATACCTGCTCCTGTATCTTCCACTCCATGCATCTGATGAATTGGGTTCTAGCCCACAAATGCTTATGCCCAAATAATTTTGTTAGTCTCTAAGGTGCCACAAGAACTCCTCGTTGTTTTTACTTTGGAGTTAGCTTCCCAGACCTGAAAAAGGGCTGTGTGTAGCTTGAAAGCTTCTCTCTCTCACCAACAGCAGTTGGTCCAATACAAGATATTGCCTCACCCACCTTGTCTCTCCGACTTTGGATAGAGATACTCGGCAGAGTGGACTGGCAACCCCCACTCTTTGCGCCCTAGAAGTAGACTCAAAAGGGAGCACCCCAGTGCTCTGTGGCACACTAGTTACATTTCCCCCTCCTGAGCTGCTGCTGGCAATTACTGAAAGGATGAAGTGTAGAATCCATTATGACAGGAAACTTGCCCACCCCACCCCCGCAGTGGGAGAGACACCTCTCTCTCTAGGAGTGCATGCACCATCCCCTACTATGTACCTGGCATGAGGCGTTCCCGGGTGTACCACAGGGCAAAGCCATCCCCGTGTAGGTTCTTCTTGCCTGCTCCATGGATCTTGAAGTGGACATGGAGCTCCCAGTCCTTGAGGAAGCAGGGCTGTGAGAAGGAATCACACTCAGTACCATGGATAGCATTTCATGGACACCTCCCCCCCCCCATGGGGACTCCAAGAAAGAACTTCTTAGCCACTGCACCCTCTCTCTTTCCTTTCAGGGACATCAGCTATAGTCCCCACAGAAGCTGCAGCATTCACCCTCATTCAGGGCTTGGAACTCCAGCTCCCGAGTTACCCAAATGGAATCCCCTCCATCTCAAGGCTGCACTCACCACACGGTTCCAAATGGAGCCCTCTTTGCTACGCTCATCAGGAGTCAAGCGGACATACTGGCTGGTGAGCATTGTGCTCCCCTGGAAGTCCCAGAGGGGCATTGAACTGGAACCAACCCCTAGAGCAGAGAGAACGAGTACAATGGAGATCACAAGCTAAGCCGAGAGGGAAGGGCTGCAATGGCTCTGGGAGCCGCAGAGAATGACCGTGCTGGGGGCAGGCCAAGCTGGACAAACGCCAGAGAAAGGCCTGTGGGGACCCAATGGGAAGGTGGGGCCAGCGAGCCTCCCAACATCTCTGCCCTGCTCCCGGAGGGGGAGAAGCGGCCGGAGCGGGGCGGGGCCTGTCCCAGAGGGGCATCCCCAGCCCCGCACCCCCCAGGCCCCTGCCCCTCACCCTGGTAGGGGAGAAGCGGCTGGAGCGGGGCGGGGCCTGTCCCAGGGGGGCGTCCCCAGCCCCGCTGCCCCCAGGCCCCTGCCCCTCACCCTGGTAGGGGAGAAGCGGCCGGAGCAGGGTGGGGCCTGTCCCAGAGGGGCGTCCCCAGCCCCGCTCCCCCCAGGCCCCTGCCCCTCACCCTGGTAGGGCTTGGTCAGCGAGTGCTCCCGCTTCAGGTGCTCGTTGTTCCCGTCGGTGAGCTCGGCGGCCCCGCGCCGCAGCCCGGACGCCAGCAGCAGCAGCGCCCCGCACAGGAGGCCGCGCACGGGGCAGCCTCGGCCCCACCGCCCGCGGCGCGCGCAGCCGCCTCCGCCCGGACCCGCCGCCATCCCTCTCCCCCTGCTTCCGGCCGGAACCGGAACGCACCAGCCGCCCGGAAACTCCCAGCAAGGGCCGCGCCAGCCCTCCAATTAGAGCCCGGCCTGCCGGGGCTTCCGGAGGAGACCCCGCCCCCACGCAGCGCAGCTAGCGCGAGAGCCGCACGTCACGCTCGGTATCCATGGCAGCCGAGAGGCGGGGCTAACGAGGCTCATACCGCTCCCAGCATGCACTTGGGACGGTGGGGCGTGAATAGCTTCTCCCAGCAGGCACTCGCCCGGGGGACTACAACTCCCGGCATGCACTTGGGCTAGGCCTGTCGGGCCGCATCTCTTCGGCGTCGGCTCGGCTCCCGCGCCATTGACCCCGCCCCTCCCCACGGACCGCGAGTGACCCCGCCCCTCCCCCGGCAGCGCCCCGCCCCGCCCCGCCCGGGTCCCCGCGCGCCAATGACTCAGCCAGAGCCGCCGCCGGAGCCCAGCCAGCTTTATTGGCGGTGCCGAGAGAGCCCGGGCCGCGCGGAGCTGGGGGTGTCGGCCGCGGCCCCAGCCCTGGCCCGGGGGCGACCCGCGTGGGCTCTGGGCGCCTGCCTGGCCGGCCCCGCGGAGCTGCAAGCGCCCCCCGGCAGCGGGAACGGGAGGGGCGGGGGCAGCGGGAGGGGCCAGGGCCGGGGCGGGGCCAGGGCAGAGGCTGGGGCCGGGGCCGGGGCCGGGTGGGGGGAGTGGGAGGGGCAGCGGGAGAGGCTGGGGCTGGGGCGGGGCCGCGGGAGGGGCCGGGGCTGGGGCTGAGGCTGGGGCCGGGGCGGGGCAGAGGCTGAGGCCGGGGCAGGGGCAGGGGCAGGGGCAAGGGCAAGGGCTGGGTGGGGGCTGGGGCAGCGGGAGGGGCAGGGGCAGGGGCAGTGGGAGGGGCCGGGGCTGGGGCCAGGAGGGGCGGGGCTGGGGCGGGGCCAGGGCTGAGGCCGGGGCAGGGGCAAGGGCAAGGGCAAGGGCAAGGGCTGGGTGGGGGCAGGGGCAGCAGGAGGGGCCGGGGCAAGGGCTGGGTGGGGGCGGGGGCAGGGGCAGCGGGAGGGGCGGGGCCGGGGCTGGGTGGGGGGAGCGGGAGGGCGGCTGGGGGCTGGGGCAGTGTCTCCCTGGCCCCCTCTCGCTGCGGTGCAGGCTGCAGCCCCCGCACGCCCGTGCCCGGCGGGTGTCATGTCACTGTGCAGAGCCAGTGGGCTCGGCATGGGACTGTCCGGCTTCAGGCGGCCCCTCGGGTCCGGCCTTTCAGAAGCTCTGAACTGGCCGGTTCCCAGTAACTACTCTCAGGCAGCGTTGCCTTGTGGGATCGGCTTGCCGGGATGCTGCAGGGGTACAGATAAGTAACGCAGCCTGCGGGTTAAGCCGCTGCAGTAGCGTGCCGCCTGTGTGGCTACGTGCTGACTCTGACTTCCTGACTGTGTGCCCAGGGGATGGTTCCGGCCGCCCCCCAGAAATGCATGGAGGATGCCATCTTGCTCTACAAAATGACATCCTCCGCCCTGTGTGACTTTGCATGCTGTGCACACATGCATAAAATTGCAGCCTTCCTAACAATTGCACACCACACTACGGAGAGCCTGGCTGGACTTTAGGTCTAGATCAGGGGTTCTCAAACTTCACTGCACCGTGACTCCCTTTTGACAACAAATATTACTATATGATCCCAAAGCGGGGACTGAAGCTTGAGACCACCCAAGCCCTACTGCCCTGTGTGGGGAGGGGGCCTACAGCCAAAGGACATCAACCCTGGGCAGGGGGACCTGTAATGTGAGCCCTGCCGCCCAGGGATGAAGCTGAAGCCTGAGACCCATGCGCTTCAGCTTTGGCCCCAGGTGGTGGGGCTCAGGCTTTGACTTCAGCCCCAGGCCCCAGCAAGCCTAATGCCAGCCCTGGCAACCCCATGGAAACAGGGTTGTGACCCACTTTGGGGTCCCGACCTACAATTTGAGAACTGCAGGTCTAGACCAGTCATTTTCAAACTTTTTTTCCGGCGACCCCGTTGAAGAAAATTGTTGATGCCCGTGATCCAACGGAGCTGGAGATAAGGGGTTTAGGCTGTGAGAGGGGCTCAGGGCTGGGGCAGAGGATTGGGGTGCAGGAGGGGGTCAGGGTTTTGGGCTGGGGGTGCAGGCTCTGGGGTGGGGCTGGGGATGAGGGGTTTGGGGCACGGCGGGTGTGCAGAGGCAGGCTTCCCACCTGTCCTAGCTCTGTGGACCATGCTGTGCCTGAAGTGGCCAGCAGCAGGTCTGGCTTCGCGTGGCTCTCGGCTGCAGGCAGTGCCCCAGCTCCTGGCCAATGGGAGTACAGAGTCAGGATGGGGGCAGCGCGCAGAGCCTCGTGGCCCCCTGCCTAGAAGCCAGACCTGCTGGCTGCTTCCGGGGTGTCGGACCAGGTAGACACACGGCTGCCTTGCTGGGCAGCACCGCCGACGGGACTTTTAACGTCACAGTTGGCCGTGCTGGCCAGAGCGACCCAGTGCTGGGTCGCAACCCGAACTTTGAAAAACGCTGGTCTAGAGGCTTGCCAGTGCCCTCCACAATTCAGGAACTGCAGATACACCAGTGACCAAATGAAACCCAGGAGGATGAGGCATTGCAGAGAAGCTGATGAGCAATGAGAGCTTGGCCGAGAAAGGCCCTTTGAGCTCAGCAGCCTGGGGCTAGGGGCACAGGGAGGGCCTACTACTGGGAATCTCTGGGAGCTGGTGAGCGTGGCTGTGCGAACTGCAATTTGATTCAGTCACTTCTTCCGGCTTGTGATCTGGCTGCAAATCCAGTTCATCCCATCCTATTAAAAACAAGAGACCTGTGTGAGCACTGGCCCCTCTCAGCGTCCCCTGGCTTGATTCCTTGCGGGGGTCTCTTTGCCACATCACTGGCCCCTAGGCTTCTTCGCTGACCTCCCCAACCCTGGGACTTCCTCTGCCCCTCTGGCCCTCACCCCAATACCTGGACTCCTTCCCCAGATAGGGCTGAGCAGGCCTGGATTTGCCATTGGCGGTCCCGGTACGTAAGTAGGTTCAGTCCCTCTGCGATCTCCGCAGCTGGTGCTGCACTTGCCAGATCCTGCTTGTTGGCAAACACCAGCAAAGGGACCCCGGTGAGACTCTCGTCCTCAATCAGCTCCGCCAGCTCCTGCCGAGAGACAGCGCGAGCCGTCGGCCCTGAGCGCAGACAGCTGCCGGGCTCTGCTGCCCGAGCCTCATTCGCTTGCACCCACCTTGTCACCTTGAGCTTGCACCCACCTTGTCACCTTGAGGGATGTCCCCACAACTCATTATCCAGATCCCACACCAAGTGTCACTGAGCTGGCACTTTCTCTGCAAGGATCCCAGGGACACTGTCAACCCAGCAGGATTCTGGGGGCCAGAGGCCAAACCCCTAAGGGCAGGGAGTTTCACCCTCCCTGAGGCTGACTGGAATTGGCACAGCCCTTCCTGACATCAGTCCCCTTCCAAAGGGAAAGCCCAGCATGTGTAACCGGTGGGTGTGACAAAGTGGGACTGTTCTTAATGTTTCCTCTGAATAGTGTGGGGGTTCCTCAGTTTCCCCTAGGCAGTTCTTAAGTATCTAGGGGGTGGGGTAAGGGTGTATGATCATTGCAGAGCCCTAGAGGGCAGGT
Source organism: Natator depressus (assembly GCF_965152275.1). Taxonomy (NCBI): domain Eukaryota; kingdom Metazoa; phylum Chordata; order Testudines; family Cheloniidae; genus Natator; species Natator depressus. The sequence goes on from NC_134241.1 coordinate 654,656, forward strand.
GTGTGCAGGGGTCTTTGGACACAGAGAATGGCTGACACCCTGTTTCCTGGCCACTGACGGCCTGGGCCCTTCCCCCCTGCAAGGTGAGAGCTAAAGGGTTGGAGAACAAAGGAATCAGGTGACCTCCTGGCCCCGGAAAGGAACAAAGCCCAGAGGAGGAAGGGCTGGAGGGAGTTTTCAGTTTGGGGCTGGCTGGGACATGGAGTGAAGTGCAGACGTGGTTGTCTGGCTCACTGCCCCCCAAAATGGACCCAGCAGAGGGGTCCCGTTCTCTGCACCTACAAGCTCTGTTTTAGACCATGTTCCTGTCGTCTAATAAACCTGTTTTACTGGCTGGCTGAGAGTCGCGTCTGACTGCGGAGTTGGGGTGCAGGACCCTCTGGCTTCCCCAGGAGCCCTGCCTGAGCGGACTCGCTGTGGGAAGCGCATGGAGGGGCAGAGGATGCTGAATGCTCCGAGGTCAGACCCAGGAAGGTGGAAGCTGTGTGAGCTGTGTGTCCTGAAGACAGTCAGCTCAGAGAAAGGCGACTGCCCCAGAGTCCTGACTGGCTTCGCAGGGAGCATTTCCACAGCATCGCCTGGGGATTCCGTGACAGTGGGTAGCCTTTACCCCGGCCTCTGACTATGGCCTGGGATGTGGGTTAAGGTCCTGGCTCTGTCCTGGACTCTGTGACCTCAGGTGTGTTCTGGTCTGGGCCTCAGGTCCCATCAGCGTCATGGGGCTCACGAGCTGGGGAGGAAACATTCCTCACCACGAGCCCCTTTGCTGCCTGCCATGCCTTCCTTCAGCTCAGGATACAACTGGCTGCCAGGGAACTACATTTCCCAGCAAAAAGAACAAGGAATACTCGTGGCACCTTAGAGACTTAAATATAAATTTGTGAGTCTCTAAGGTGCCACAAGTACTCCTTGTTCTTTTTGCTGATACAGACTAACACGGCTACCACTCAGATACATTTCCCAGCAATCCCTCTGTGGGGGACTGGGGGAGGTTCAGCAGGCGTAGGGATCCAGCCCAGCTTATTCTCAGAAATGAGTAGTTAACAACCCTGGTTCTCTCTGCACCCCATAGATATACCTCCCTCTCCCAGTGATAAGCTGCCAAAATCTGAAGAACCGGTTCCTTCAGTCGCTCTGGGTCTTTTCGGCAGCGGGTCTTTCACTCACTCCAGGTCTTCGGCGGCACTGGAGTACCTGCCGTCAAAGTGCCGCCGAAGACCTGGAGCAAGTAAGGGCCTGCCGCCGAAGTGCTGCCGAAGACCTGGAGCGCCGCCAGGTGAGTGAAAATTAAATAGGGATTCTCAGCCAGGGGAGCCTCCCCAGCCAGGAGCTCAGGCAGGCTGGACAGGACAGTCCTGCAGGCCGGATGTGGCCCGTGGGCCGGAGTTTGGCCACCCCTTTAACAACCGGTTCTAAACCGGCTTCAAAATTTAACAACCGGTTGTGCGAACCGGCTCCAGCTCACCACTGCCCTCTCCCCAGAAAAGTCTTAAATGGCCAGTACACACTGTTATACTGGGCAAAGCAGCTGCTCCAGCAGCATGGCTAAGGCTTGGTCCCAAAGACCCCCAGAAGCACGCACATCTGTGACCTGCCTCAGCACATGCACTGTCAAGAGAGCAATCTGCCCACAGTCAGTGTATTTTCAGGGAGGCCCCTGAAATTTGATCGGGGGCACAGCCGCATTGTACCTGCCCGGTCTCCTCAAAGCGTTTCTTGTCAGCGCTGTCAATGACGTAAATCTGCCACAGGAACAAAAGGGAAAGTCATCCGTGCACTTCTTGCTCCCCTGGCACCCTGCCAGTCCCACCTTTATGGGCACCCTGTCCCCCAGGCACCCCAGGGTGGGCGTCCACCAGTTCTCCCTTTGCAGGTGGGACAACGGCTCTTGCTGTGGAACCCCAGTATTAGACCCCAGCTGGCCCAGCATCCAACACTGCCTTGTGAATGGGACCGTGGGGCTCACTCACCCCTTGGGCCAGCCCTGCCTACCTGGGGGCTGGGCCCCATGCTCACCAGCATGTCTGTGTGGCCCAGGTACTTCTTCCAGTAGGGGCGGATGGCACGCTGCCCACCGATGTCCCAGACAGTCAGCCTGAAGCCATGCGAGTGCACACTTTTTATGTTGAACCCCTGCACAGGGAAGCAAACCAGGCTGTAAGTCCAGTCAGGGAAGGAGAGCCCACCTCATCCACTGTGCGCTGGGTCTGGGGTTCTGCACCTACCTGCGTGGGGGTGATGGTGCTGACCTCCTCCGATGCCAAGCACTTCAGGAGTGTGGTTTTTCCGGCATTGTCCAGCCCCAGCAGGACGATCCGCAGTTCCTGCTCCACGGAGCCCTTGAGCTTTTGGATGACAGCGAGCAGCCCCTGCAAGGACATGGGGACCCTGTGTGGATGGGGCTGCATCCCAGAGCCCCCCAGGTATGCCTCGGGTGCTGCAGAATCCTTGGCTGGGTGGGTCTGAGCTGGTTCAGAAGACATGCTGGGGGTGCAGTCAGGGAGTTGACTGATACCAGACAACCAAGAGCCATTGTTTCTGGGATCTATCACATGTGATGACATAGAACCTGCCTGGAGAGTGAAACTGAATATTTATGGCAAGACAATTGGACTTGAAAATTGACTGAAGAGCTGACATCAGCCATCTCAGAAGTGATTTATGATCACCTTCAACCCCTCCCAGAGCTGAAGTCACCCAACCCACTCTGACTAGCCCTGGAGGTACTCTGAGCTGCGTGGGCCAGTTCACCACAGAAATAGCTTTCAAAGACACAAGCTGAGCACTCAGTGTGTATGTGATGAAAGGACCACAGACCAACAGCCTCCTCAGCCGCAGCATGGCAGCCAGGATGGCCTAGTGAGAAAGGTGGAAGAACTCGATGGGATATTTCATGATATTGGACTTTTGAAAGGAGATCCAGTACAGATAATCCTAAAACACAATGCTGCACCATAGAGCATACATACCCCTCTCAGGATTCCTATCCACTTACTTCATAGAGTGGAAACTGAGTTAAACAGAATTAAATGGATTGGCATAACCGAGAAAAATCTCCGAGCCAACAGCACGGTGTGCCCCAATGGTACTGGCTATAAAGAAAAATAGGAAAATACAAATCGGTGTGGATCTTAAGACTCGGTGAAGCAGTTGTAAGGGAAAAAAATATGTCCTCCCAGCACTGGCTGATTTCCTCCCCAAAGTGAAAGGAAGTACAGGATTCTCCAAGCTGGGTGCCTCAAGGAGACTCTGGCAAATTCCAGTAGCCAAAGAAAGTGTTAAACTGACTACATTTATCACACCCTTTGGTAGATTTTGATTTCCAATATTACCTTTGAGATTACCAGTGTGCCTGAAATTTTCCAAAGAAAGATGGCAGAACTGTTAATGAACACAAATGGAGTTGTCATTTGCATGGACAATATTCTGATATATGGGTCTTTGAGGGAAGAACACACCAAAACTGTCGAGGTCCCAAGGCTAATCATTTAGTCTGGACTAAAGCTAAACAAGGAGAAGTTTGTTTTCTGACTACCCCAAACTGAGACAATAAACAAAGATGGAATCAGTCCTAGACCTGAGAAAGAAAAGTAATTTGAGAATTGAATGTACCAGAACTGAGACACCTGCTGGTGCTCATGAATTACGTTGGTTGGTACCCACACGACCTTTCTGCAGTGACAAAACCACTGAATAAACTATTGAAGTCCAACACATCTTGGCTATGGGGCCAAATCAAGAAATTGTCTTCAAAGGGTAAAATAAATGACCTCAATAGCTCTAGCTCTCAAGTTCTATGGGAATAAACCCACAATCGGGACCAGTGGAGACACAAGGAGCTCTGGCCTAGGTGGTGAATTGTTGCAACAACGTGGCTCTGAGTAGAAGTCAGCTGCATTTTGCTCTTGCACATTCACAGAAGTGGAAAAACGATTGGCACAGATTGAAAAGGAGTGGCTGGCAAGCACATGAGAACTTTGCAGAGATCTAGGTGTATTCACTTACACTGATAACAGACCATAAACCACTTGTAGCCCTCTGTGATGGGGTGACTGCCCCACACTGGCCCCAAAGGGGTTAATAGAGCCCTAGGGAGTCTACGCAGGAGGCAGCCAATTAGAGAGGGGCTGTGAGGAGCAGCCAATCAGGGCCTGGCAGGCCCATAGAAGAAGAGCTGCAGGGCAGAGCAGCTTCCACAGCTGCCTGGAGCTTGAGGAGGGAAGGTCAGGCCAGGCTCCTAGCAGAGGAAGGAGAGCCAGGACCCTGGACAGAGCAGTGCTACTAGCAGTGACCAGGGGGAGCTAAAGACAGCTCTGGGTTGGCTGTGGGAATTTGCAGGCTGATGCCCTGAGGGAAGGGCAAAGAGGGTGCTGGGGGCCATGGGGAAATGGCTCAGGGAAAGGTACTGAGAGGTTGAGGGGATGCAGCACGTGGCTGCCATTTACAGGGTCCCTGGGCTGGGACTCAGAGTAGTAGGTGGGCCCAGGTCCCCCCCCGGCCGATTGCCACTGAAGAAGTGGCCAGAAAATTGGCTGCGGTAGCCACTGAGGGAAGTGGCTGGACGTCAGCAGACTGCAGGCCCCCGGAAGCAGGGAGATCAGAGCATGACACGTCCAGAGAGCTGGGTCATGAAGAGGGTGCCATGCTCCTGGGAGTGACATGAGTCCTGGGGCGGGAGTGACAGCAGCGAGACACCACCAGAAGAGGATGCACCGGCTAGCAGAGCTAATCCCCAGGACAGCCAGCAGGAGGCGCCGCAGTCATGAGTGAACTCTGTCTTACCCTCCTCAACGGAAAAGACCTGGATCAAGCACTGCGGAGGTGCCAGCATCTCTTGCTAAGGTTAATACAATGTAACCCGATTGCGGAGTATGTTCCTGGGAAAAATCGGTTGGTTGCAGACACTCTGTGAGAGAGCCAGCATTGCACGAACCACCCGAGCTCACAGATGCTGCAAAGGCCTACGTGGATGCTGTGCGCACACATAGACCAGCGTCACAAAAGAGGCTAGACCTGCTACAGAAAACCAACCTCAGCAGACTTGCAACTTCAGGCAGCTCTATGCTCCCTGAGGGCCGGCTGGCCCAAGTATCTAAAGGACACGAAGGACATTACAAGACACTACTTTGTGGTACATTGTGTGACGCAGCAGGGAGGGGGGAGTGTTGACCTGGGAACGTGGCTGGGGAGTTTAATAGGGGATGGGAGACCTGAGAGCCTGAGCCAGGAGGGGGGTTGGGGCCAGGTGACACCTTTGCCTGGGAAACTGGACAAAGGCTGGAGGAGGAGCTGCGGGGAGGCTGGTTGGGACACTGGAGGGTTTTCTTTCAGTTTGGAGTGGGCTAGGGAAGAGCCCAGAGCAGGGGATCTAAGCTCTCTATCCCCCAGAAGGACCGGACTAAGCGGTCCCATTCATGCCTACAAGCTCTGGGTTGGATTGTATTCCTGTCATCTCTAATAAACCTTCTGTTCTACTGGCTGGCTGAGAGATCACGGTGAATGTGAATCGCAGAGGAAGCGGGGATACAGGACCCTGACTCCCCCACGCTTCGTAATAACTGGTGGCAGAGGTGGGATCTACTGCACCCCGTGGACGGCGCTTCCTGCAGTAAGTGACTGGGGAGCAGTAAAATGAAGGGGAGTTAATGAGGACCAGGCGTGCTGAAGATTCAGAGAGGAGCGGTTTCGGCGGGCGGAGGAGCTACGCTTAACCCCTGGGAGTGTGTGACCAGTGAGAAGGACTGTTGCAATAACAGGGTCCCCCTGGGGACTGCAGCGAGCAGTCTCGGGGGCGGAGGAGTCTGCGGCTTGACCCGGGGAGAGAGTTGGTGACCTGGAGAAGGGCTGGCACACTAGGGGTTCCTCCTGGAAGCCGTGGGGAGCTGAGAGCACACAGGCCTGCGAGTGGCCAGCAGGAAGATGTATGCTAAATGCCTTAAGAGTGACCTGGTGGAGCTAAGCAGGCAGAGGGGGCTGCGCACTGAGAGGTTCACCAAAGAGCAGCTGATTGCCCAGCTGGAAGAAAAGGATCACTTGGATGCACCGATCCCTGTCTCTGAGGGAAGCAGCCCAGCAGAGGCAGCGTGGGCCCCGGTGCCTGACCCGGCTGGGAGGGGTCAGATGGCTGCCGAGGGCATCCCGAGACTCCTCGTGCCTATGCCTAGGGTAGGGGCTGAGAGGAGCCCAGTGAATACCGAGGGCACCCTGACCCCGGCAGCCAGCTGGGGATCCTCCCGGTGGAGCTCCCGATCCCTGGAGCTGAGGCGGCTGGAATGGGAGAGGGAGATGAGACTGAGAGAGTTGGAAGATTGAGAGAAGGAGCGACAGGATGAGCTGAAGGAGTGAGCAGAATGGGAAAAGCAGCAGCAGCATAAGCTGGAGCTGGCCAGGCTGAGGATCAGCAAGCCTCCGGCTGCAGTGAGTGAGGGGGGACCCAAGACGGCACTGAGCTTTGATAAGGGCCTCCTGGCCCAGCGTAAGGAAGGGGAGGACATAGATGACTTCCTGAATACCTTTGAGAACGCCTGCGAGCTGCACAGGGTTGACCCTGCAGTCAGGCTCCAGTTTCTCACCCCCTTACTGGACCCCAAAGGCGTGGAGGTGTACAGCCGAATGACAGGGGTGGAGGTAGGGGACTACAAACTATTCAAAAAAGCCCTGCTACGCGAGTTTGACTCCCAAGGTGAACTGGAGAAGGTTCTGGAGTCAGTGTAAAACCCCTGAGGGCACATATCTACAACTGACTATCCGGATGCAGGGATATGCCTGCAAGTGGGTGGATGGGGCCCAAACTAAGGAGGACCTGCTCGACCTAATCGTACTGGAGCAACTGTATGAACAGTGCCCATCCGACCTGAGGCTATGGTTGGTGGACAAAAAGCCAGAGAACCCGCAACATGCAGGGCAGCTGGCCGATGAGTTTGTGAACAGTTGGTCAGGGAGTGGCAGGGAGGAGTCCCAAAGGAACAGGCCCCCCACGATGCAAAGAGAGAGTCACCATAGGACCTCCCAAAGGGGAAATATAGAAAACCCCCTCCCAAGGGGAACATCTGGCGTCAGGTCCAACCGATCTGCTCGAGGGGATCAACGGGAAATGAGCTGCTATCACTGTGGCCGGAGAGGACACGTACGGACCCAGCGCCCCAAGCTCAGGGACAGACTGAGCAGACTGTACCCACTCAGGGTTAACTGGGTAGGGACCCAGCCGGACGAGGGCCAGGCTGCTCATGCAAGGGGGGCTGGCAGCTGTCCAACTGCTCAGGAGGGAGGAAGACCAGCACCTCTCGGGGGCTGGATGCTCCAGACTCTAAATTCTCACTTTACAGGGTGGGCGCAGGACTGTCCCTGCGAAGTGAGTGCCTTGTTCCCCTGGAGGTGGATGGGAGGAAGGTCCAGGGATATGGGGGCGGAGGTGACGCTGGCCCGGCCCGAGGTGGTGGCCCCAGATTGGGTGGTGCCCAACACCTACCTGACCCTGACGGGGGTGGACGGGACCCCATTCAAGGTGCCTGTGGTGAGGGTATATCTGCAATGGGGGGCCAAGAAGGGCCCCAAGGATGTGGGGGTGCACCACCATTTGCCTACTGAGGTGTTGATGGGGGGGGGGGACCCGAGAGGACTGGCCCAGCAACCCCCAGGGTGCCCTGGTCATGACCCGTAGCCAGAACCGGTGAGGGGCACTGCGCCCTGACCTTGGGGAGGGTACCTTGCCAGAGGCGTGAGACCCTGCCCTGGAGGGGAGGGAGTGCTGAGGGACATGGCCCGCTCCCCAAACCAAAAAGCAGGTACAAGCCTTTATTGGGGTGGCGGGGTACTATCGAAGATTTGATGGGGGCAGCTATGGTGCTAAAGTGGGGCACAAATCTTCAATAGTACCCCGCCATCCCAATAAAGGCTTGTACCTGCTTTTTGGTGTGGGGAGCGGGCCAGTCCTGGATCACCTCCACCTTAGCTGGTTCTGGTTTTAGGCAGCTGCTCCCCACCTGATGGCCCAGGTAAGACACTTCAGCCATCCCCACCTTGCACTTCTCTGCTTTTACGGTCAGCCAGGCCCCCTGGAGTTGGTCCAGCACTTGTCTAACCTGGGACACATGGTCCTCCCAGGTCTGGCTAAAGACACAGATGTCATCAATGTATGCCACGGCAAAACTCTCCATCCCCCTCAGTAGCTGGTCCACCAGGCGCTGGAAGGTGGCTGGCACTCCCTTGAGGCCGAAAGGCAGGGTCAGGAACTCAGAGCCCCAGAGGTTCTGGTCAGGCGCTGAAGGAGGCTCTGGTCAGGGGCCCGGTTCTGGCAAACCCAGACTTTGACAAGCCCTTTATGGTGTTCACCGATGCCTCAGACACGGGGCTGGGGGCGGTGTTAATGCAGGAGGATGAAAAGGGGGAGAGACACCCCATCGTGTACCTGAGCAAGAAGTTGCTACCCGGAGAGCAGAACAAAGCAGCCATCGAGAAGGAGTGCCTGGCCATGGTGTGGGCCCTCAAGAAACTAGAGCCCTATCTCTTCGGGCGACACTTCACCGTGTACACCGACCACTCTCCCCTGACCTGGCTGCACCAGATGAAAGGAGCCAATGCCAAGCTCCTGAGGTGGAGCCTGCTCCTGCAGGATTATGACATGGATGTGGTCCACGTGAAGGGAAGTGCCAACCTGATAGCGGATGCGCTGTCCCGGAGAGGGGGCCCTGAACTTCCCCAGGTCACTGGTCAGAGTGACCCCGCTCAGTTCAGTCTCGAAGCAGGGAGAGATGTGACGCAGCAGGGAACGGGGAGTGTTGACCTGGGAATGTGGCAGGGGAGTTTCATTGGGGATGGGAGACCTGAGAGCCTGTCACCTGAGCCAGGAGGGGGTTGGGGCCAGGTGACACCTTTGCCAGGGAAACTGGACAAAGGCTGGAGGAGGAGCTGGGGGGATTCTGGGTGAGACACTGAAGGGTTTTTCTTTCAGTTTGGAATGGGTTAGGGGAGAGCCCCAGAGCGGGGGTCTAATCTCCCTACCCCTCAGAAGGACCTGACTAAGGGGTCCTGTTCGTGCCTACAAGCTCTGGGTTGGATTGTGTTCCTGTTGTCTCTAATAAACCTGCTGTTCTACCGGCTGGCTGGGAGTCACGGTGAATGTGAATCGCAGGAAACAAGGGTACAGGGCCCTGACTCCCCCACGCTTCGTAACACACGGACAGTTAAAGTGAGTCAAATGGACTCATGGTTAAAAGCAACTGCACTGTAATTCCAACAAAAGGAGAGGAGAAATCCTAAACCTCACCCAGGAAGGACATAAAGGACTAACTAAATGCCATGAATGGGCCATCCAGTCGGTGTCGGTGCCAGGTATCAGCAAGGACATAAAGAATAGAGTAGAGCATGTGGACTAATACAACACGTAGAATCTTTAACAACAACACCCCTGCCAGACAGATCTTGGAAGAGACTAGCTGCAGATTTATGCCAGTTCAGAGGACAGCATTATCTTATTGTCACTGACAGTTTTTCCAGGTGTACAGAAATAACATACTGCAGTGTTATCAAGAAACTGAAGTGCATTTTTGCTCATTTCCATATTCCAGAGCAACTAGTGATGGATGACGGACCCCATCTGACTGCTGCAGAATTTCAGTCATTCTGTAGAAAACACAACTTTGCTCTCATTCATAGAATCATAGAATATCAGGGTTGGAAGGGACCTCAGGAGGTCATCTAGTCCAACCCCCTGCTCAAAGCAGGGCCAATCCCCAATTAAATCAATTAAATTCCTAGCAGCCCACATTACTCACAAGCAAATGGAGAGGCTGAGAGAGCTGTACAGGCAGCCAAGAAAATCCCACAGGAGGAAGATCCATTCCTGGCTCTTCCGAGTTACAGATCAACACCGATAGCAGCTCCTGGAGATAGCCCCACACAACTCCTGATGGGAAGACAACTCAGAGCGACAGGTTTCGTTCCAAAGTTGGAACAATCTCCAGCATGGCCATACATGAAGAGAGCAGCCCAACCGGATCAGAAGGCTAAAGAGCTTATGAACAGCTTTGCAACAGACATCACTCAGAGAACTGCTGGGTCTAGCACCTGGGGACCATGTTCTTGGCAAACTTGATGGAGGAAAAAAACCTGACAACTCCAGCTCTTGTAAAGAAAAAGAATTCATCGCCCAGACCACATGTGATCCAGACTGACTGGGGAGAGTTCAACAGAAACCATCAACATCTACAGTTTGTTCCTTGGAAAGAGCCATCAATGGAGCAAACTCTACAGATGGTGGGTGCAGAATAAGAAGATTCAGAGATTCCAAACCTGCTACAGCCAGTCGGTGAAACTAACAGACAGGCAGAGGACCAAGTTGTTACACATTCAGGTCACGTAATTAGAGCGCCAGTATGCCACCTGGACACTTAACAGAGTGATCCATACAGCACTTCAGAGACAGCGCGCCACTGTAAATCCTGGACATGGTAGGAATGTAGCACTGAAAGGGGGAGGGGTACTGTCCCTTACTGTTCAGCTGTAATGCACCTTTCTCAAGCCGCCCTCGGGCAGACGGGGCGGCACGTTAGAGGGTCTCATGAGTAGCACAGCGGCCGTGTTGTGCTAAGAGTGAATCTCTGGAGCCAGTCCATAGCTGGCACAGAAACGTGGCAGTAATGGAGGCGGGGAGGCTTGTAGGAAATTGTGGAGACAATTGGGGCTGGCCCCAGAACCTCATGGGACCAAGCCAAGGGCTGCTGCTGCCCCCATCCCTTGGGACTGCTGCTCGGCAGGTTTTTCATCTGCAATTCAAGCCAGGCCCCATGAGAGCCCTGGGCTAATCCCAGCCTGATTCAGGCCCCCAGCCACCTGGCCCCATCCCAGCTCTCAGCCTCTGGCCTCATGGTGTATTTTGACTCCATCCTGGTGCACCCAGGGCAATTCCAGTTCCTGGCCTCCCACCACTTTGCTGATCCCAGCCCTGCCCCCCTTGCCGACTGTGAGCCAGGCTCTGCCCCCTTTTGCCTAGGCCCTGCCCTCCAGTTGCTGCTTCGCTCTGGAGAGATTAAATTGGGGCAGCTTTCCAGTGCCCCCCCATCCCACACACACTGACAAGTCCCACTCTTGGGAGTACCAGGCCCCGGGTCTGCCATCTCAGTGGGGAGGGTTTGGGGTTCCCAGCTCCCAGTGCTGGAACAGTCACACTGAGCACCCACCCTCTTGTGAGGCAGCCCCACAGGGACCTAGCTGGGAGCCGGCCCCACTTACCTTCTGTACTTCACCCATGGTCTGGGAGACTCTACATCCTCTGTAGGGTGCAGGGCGCTGGCTGCTCCTCTGGGCTCGGGGCCAGGTCCCGTCCCGCGGCTGCGTGCCTGACACACGTCCCTTCGCCAGCATGGTCAAGAGGATTAAAGCTCCAGAATTAGCTGCTGTTCCTCCATTTACCCACAGCATTAAATACCTCCCTAGGAAAATCCCCCAGCCAGCTGTCGCCCAGCTTGCCAGCCCCTCCCAGCGGCCCAGCCCTGAGCCACAGGGGAAGGAGAACAGCCTGGGGCAAAGCCCCTTTCCCACCCTTGCGGGGTCCGTGAGGCTCAGAGCCCCACTGGTGATACCACTGTGTTCCAGTTGAGGGGAGGAGCCAGCCCAGACCCACGGCAGGTGAACTCCCCCCAGCATCAAGGGGCCTTGGCTGCCCGGACCAGCCTTCCAGGCAGGTCACCCAAGCCCATCTGCCACGCCCTATGGGACAGAGGTGAGAGCAGCAGCCCCCAGGCAGGGCCCATGCCAGCAGGGAGCAGGTGCACTGGGTACGGCGCCAGAGCCCTGGAAGGCAGTGGGGCTGGAGGACATGCTGGAGGTGTGCACAGGTGCTACACAGCAGAACGCAGTGACAGTCCCGGTGAAGTGGTGGAGCCTCTGGACGAGTTGACCATCCTGGGCCCAGACTGAGCTGGTCAGCAGACTGCGAGAGAAGCCAGGAGGTTATGGTCCTGAGCACCCACGCCCTGCTGCCCGGGGCGTCGGCAGAGCGACGGGGGCGAGGGCCCAGCCCTGCTGCCTGGGGGAGCGACGGGGGCGAGGGGATGCGGTACTGGCTGTGAGGGGCTCAGATGCTGCGGTGAGGGGCTCTGACAGTGCCGTACCTTAGAGGGATCTGGTCTCTCCAGGTTCTCATCACTTGAGTTGCCCCCATGCCCGTCAGCAGGATGTTCCCGTGAGCCCCGTGGCTTTGTCCTGCATTTGTGGCTCTCCTTTCCTCGATTGCAGGGGCCTCGGCCAGGGCCAGCTGCCACCACTGAGCGCCCAGGCCCCATCTGCTGCGGGAGCGGCGGTGCTGGGGTTCAGAGCCGGGCCCCGGGGCGTGCGGCCCTGGGGCGGGGGGCTGGCCTTGCTCGGGGGGGGGGCTGTTCTGCAGGGAGGGAGGCTCCTCTGCAAACCCCAGTTCTAGCTGCGGTTTGGTTTCCATAGTGACACTTCCTGCGGTAGCAAAAAGAGGTAGTGAGCAGCCCTGTGATCCTGGCAGTGAGCGTGCCGTGCCGCTCCTCCCGCCGGGGACGCCCGCAGCCTGCTGGCCTGCGCGGGGCCTGCCCGCCGAGCCCCATGCTCCCTGCCTGCACAGCCCCCCACTGAGGCATGCCTGGGAAAGCAAAGCACCTGGGTGTTCAAAGCAGCCACATGGTGAGTGCCCGGCCTGCGGGGGGCGTGTGGGCGGGAACGGAGTTCAGCTGCTCTGGAGGTGCGACCGAGCCACACCCAGTCTCTGTGATCCTTGGCTCGCCCTGGCCGGCAAGGCTCCCCCAGGGACAAGGGGGGCTGCACCCCCCCTCCAGCGGATCTGCTCCTGGCTGGAGGCTGCTGGTGCTGGGTCACGAGGAGGCCCCAGCCCCAGGGTTCTGCCCCCACCCTGGGCCACTCTGCTCCAGAGAGCGGGAATGGCGAGCAGGGACCCTGCCCCTTGGGGAGATGCTGTCTCGGGCTCCCCTGCCCCAAGGATGGCTCGGTGCAGCCCATCCTCCCTCCCCTACATTGCTCTGCCTGCCTTCAGAAGGCACTGAGCCATGGGCCCAGAGACAGTGAGGTCCTCGGCCTGCCCATGGGCTGGCTGGGGTGGCTGCTGGGACCTGTGGGGTCTGTGCCAGGTGTTGGCAGCCTTCCAGAGACACCAGCAGCTCAGAGCCACCCGCTCCAGGCAGAAGCAGCATTGTCAGTCTGAGCCAGGTCCCGACCAGCCTGTTGCACAATTCGGCATGCTGGGTAGGGACTAGGCCAAGAAGGCTGGGGCCATAGGGCTGCAGCCCCAGTGGGATTCCCTGGCAACACTGGGTGTGTGCAGAACCCAGGGCTGAAATAGTGGAGGGGTGGGAGGAGTCTGTGGGTTGGGATTGAGGGGCATTAGCACAGCTGGGGGGGCATGGAATAATAGGGGTGGGGGTGGCTGCAGGTTGTGATCATGGTGCACCAGCAGAGTCTGGGGTTGGGAGTCCGGGGCAGAGGTAGCAGGCGGGCAGGGCAGAGCTGGGGTGGGGAGTCTAGGGCGGGGATAGCAGGTGGGCAGGAGAGAGCTGGGTGGGGGCCGGGGGTAGCAGGCGGGCGGGGCAGAGCTGGGTGGGGAGTCTGGGTTGGGGGTAGCAGGCGGGCAGGGCAGAGCTGGGTGGGGAGTCTGGGGCGGGGGTAGCAGGCAGGCGGGGCAGAGCTGGGGTGGGGAGTCTGGGCGGGGGTAGCAGGCGGGCGGGGCAGAGCTGGGGTGGGGAGTCTGGGCGGGGGTAGCAGGCGGGCGGGGCAGAGCTGGGGTGGGGAGTCTGGGGCGGGGGTAGCAGGCGGGCGGGGCAGAGCTGGGGGCGGGAGTAGCAGACGGGCGAGGCAGAGCTGTGGTGGGGAGTCTGGGGCGGGGGTAGCAGGCGGGCAGGGCAGAGCTGGGTGGGGAGTCTGGGGCGGGGGTAGCAGGCAGGTGGGGCAGAGCTGGGGTGGGGAGTCTGGGGCGGGGGTAGCAGGCGAGCGGGAGAGAGGTGGGGTGGGGAGTCTGGGGCGGGGGTAGCAGGCGGGCAGGGCAGAGCTGGGGTGGGGAGTCTGGGGCGGGGGTAGCAGGCAAGTGGGGCAGAGCTGGGTGGGGAGTCTGGGGCGGGAGTAGCAGACGGGCAGGGCAGAGCTGGGTGGGGAGTCTGGGGCGGGGGTAGCAGGCAAGTGGGGCAGAGCTGGGTGGGGAGTCTGGGGCGGGGGTAGCAGGCGGGCGAGGCAGAGCTGTGGTGGGGAGTCTGGGGCGGGGGTAGCTGGCGGGGCGGGGGTAGCTGGCGGGGCAGAGCTGGGGTGGGGAGTCTGGGGCGGGGGTAGCAGGCGGGCGGGGCAGAGCTGGGGTGGGGAGTCTGGGGCGGGAGTAACAGACGGGCAGGGCAGAGCTGGGTGGGGAGTCTGGGGCGGGGGTAGCAGGCGGGCGAGGCAGAGCTGTGGTGGGGAGTCTGGGGCGGGGGTAGCTGGCGGGGCAGAGCTGGGGTGGGGAGTCTGGGGCGGGGGTAGCAGGCGGGCGGGGCAGAGCTGGGGTGGGGAGTCTGGGGCGGGGGTAGCAGGCAAGTGGGGCAGAGCTGGGTGGGGAGCCTGGGGCAGGGGTAGCAGGCGGGCAGGGCAGAGCTGGGGTGGGGAGTCTGGGGCGGGGGTAGCAGGCAAGTGGGGCAGAGCTGGGGTGGGGAGTCTGGGACGGGAGTAACAGACGGGCAGGGCAGAGCTGGGTGGGGAGCCTGGGGTGGGGGTAGCAGGCGGGCGAGGCAGAGCTGTGGTGGGGAGTCTGGGGCGGGGGTAGCTGGCGGGGCAGAGCTGGGGTGGGGAGTCTGGGGCGGGGGTAGCAGGCGGGCGGGGCAGAGCTGGGGTGGGGAGTCTGGGGCGGGGGTAGCAGGCGGGCGGGGCAGAGCTGGGGTGGGGAGTCTGGGGCGGGGGTAGCAGGCGGGCGGGGAGTCTGGGGCGGGGGTAGCAGGCGGGCGGGGAGTCTGGGGCGGGGGTAGCAGGCGGGCAGGGCAGAGCTGGGTGGGGAGCCTGGGGCAGGGGTAGCAGGCGGGCGGGGCAGAGCTGGGTGGGGAGTCTGGGGCGGGGGTAGCAGGCGGGCGGGGCAGAGCTGGGTGGGGAGTCTGGGGCGGGGGTAGCAGGCGGGCGGGGCAGAGCTGGGTGGGGAGTCTGGGGCGGGAGTAACAGACGGGCAGGGCAGAGCTGGGTGGGGAGCCTGGGGCGGGGGTAGCAGGCGGGCGAGGCAGAGCTGTGGTGGGGAGTCTGGGGCGGGGGTAGCAGGCGGGCGGGGCAGAGCTGGGTGGGGAGTCTGGGGCGGGAGTAACAGACGGGCAGGGCAGAGCTGGGTGGGGAGCCTGGGGCGGGGGTAGCAGGCGGGCGAGGCAGAGCTGTGGTGGGGAGTCTGGGGCGGGGGTAGCTGGCGGGGCAGAGCTGGGGTGGGGAGTCTGGGGCGGGGGTAGCAGGCAAGTGGGGCAGAGCTGGGTGGGGAGTCTGGGGCGGGGGTAGCAGGCAAGTGGGGCAGAGCTGGGGTGGGGAGTCTGGGGCGGGAGTAACAGACAGGCAGGGCAGAGCTGGGTGGGGAGCCTGGGGCGGGGGTAGCAGGCGGGCGGGGTAGAGCTGGGTGGGGAGCCTGGGGCGGGGGTAGCAGGCGGGCGGGGTAGAGCTGGGTGGGGAGTCTGGGGCGGGGGTAGCAGGCGGGCAGGGCAGGGCAGAGCTGGGGGTCCAATGTCTAACAGGTTTCAGAGTGGCAGCCGTCTTAGTCTGTATCAGCAAAAAGAACGAGGAGTCCTTGTGGCACCTTAGAGATGAACAAATTTATATGAGCATAAGCTTTCGTGGGCTAAAATGCACTTCATCGGATGCAGTGGAAAATACAGTGGGGAGATTTATATACATAGAGAACATGAAACAATGGGTGTTGCCATGTCAACTATAACGAGACTAATTAATTAAGGTGAGCTATCATCAGCAGGAGGAAAAAAAAAACCTTTTGTAGTGATAATCATAATGGCCCATTTCCAACAGTTGACCAGAAGGTGAGAGTAACAGTAGGGGAAAAATTAGCAAGGGGAAATAGTTGTACTTTGTGTAATGACCCATCCACTCCCAGTCTTTATTCAAACCTAAGTTAATTGTATCCAGTTTGCAAATTAATTCCAATTCAGCAGTCTCTCGTTGGAGTCTGTTTCTGAAGTTTTTTTTGTTGTAATATTGCGACTTTTAGGTCTGTAATCGAGTGACCGGGGAGATTGACGTGTTCTCAGACTGGTTTTTGAGTGTTATAATTCTTGACGTCTGATTTGTGTCCATTCTTTTACGTAGTGACTGTCTGGTGTGGCCAATGTACATGGCAGAGGGGCATTGCTGGCACATATCACATTGGTGGATGTGCAGGTGAACGAGCCCCTGATGGTGTGGCTGATGTGATTAGGCCCTGTGATGGTGTCCCTAGAATAGATATGTGGACAGAGTTGGCAATGGCTTTGTTGCAAGGATAGGTTCCTGGGTTAGTGTTTTGAGCTGTAGCTCACGAAAGCTCATGCTCAAATAAATTGGTTAGTCTCTAAGGTGCCACAAGTCCTCCTTTTCTTTTTGCGAATACAGACTAACACGGCTGTTACTCTGAAACCTGTTTTTGTTGTGTGGTTGCTGGTGAGTATTTGCTTCAGGTTGGGGGGCTGTCTGTAAGCAAGGACTGGCCTGTCTCCCAAGATCTGTTACCTAATCATAGGACCTAATCACCCCATCACAGGCAGCCCCCTATGCTGTGCAAAGCCCTTCTCCTCAGCACCCAGGAGGGGAGCAGTTCTCTGTTGCTGCTGGGACGTGAGCCCGGCTTTAAAAGGGGTGCCTGGCAGCCTTGTCCCCAGAGCTAGGAGCCCAGGGGTGCCCTGGGGCTGGCAGGGCTGTGGCTGGGCCTGGCCTGCCGGGGGCGGCATCTCCAGACATTAGCCAGGAGAGAGCGTACAGCACTCCCCCTGGTCTGTGCCATGAGCCCCATCTGGGAGCTCTGCCCTAGCCGACTGGCTGGGTGCTGCCCCATAGAAACGCCCACATTAAGGGGTTTGGGGTCTCCCCCAGCCCCAGAGCTGGGAGGTGGCCTGCAGTTGTTGGCCTGCTGGAGGCTGTGGCTTCCTCTCCCTTTTCCTGCCCTCCCTCCCCTTCCTGTGCCCTGGAGGCTGCTACACTTCTCCTCCCCCGGTAGCTGCAGTGTCGCAGCTGATAGCATCAGCCCTTTCTCAATCACCTCGCTGAGCTGAGCCAGGAGGGCAGGTCACAGAGCGCCCAGCCTGCCAGCTGACTCCCGCCCCAGCCCTGCAGGATCCCAGCTCCATGCAAGCACTGAATGGCTCCTGCACAGACCAAGCACCCTGGTGGGGAGACACCTGGCAGCCGGTGTCCTTGCACTCTCCTTGGCTGACTCATCCCTCGCCCCAAGGGCTGCCTGGGCTGGCCTCCCTGCTCCCCATAGCTACAGGGCCTGGGATCCTGGCTGACCTCTCCTCCTCCTGTCCTTGCAGGGCCTGGCTGTGTCAGATGGAGGTGAGTCACACCCTGCCTGGGAGATGTGGGGGTGGCGTTAGGAGGAGCCCGAGAGTGGTAACCAGCTTGACTCAGTGCCCGGCCCCAGTGGGACAGGACCAGGAACCCTTATGGCTGCTCAGCTGGATGGTACAGAGCCCCTGCCTGGCTCACCCACAGCACCGGGGGCCATGGGGGGCGAGGTGGGACTCCCTGTGAGGGGCAGAGCTCCCTCCTATCCTTCCCCTCCTGCATCACCCAGGAGATGCCTGGATGCACAGGCACTAGCCTGGCTGCTCCTCTGGCAGTGCCCGGCCCCCTGCCCAGTGTCTGCCTACCTCCCTCTGGACCCCTGGGCTGTTGGCAAAGGCTGATGCCCCTCTCCTGACAGGGAGACTCGCCCGTACCTGAGCCCAAGCCCACTGAACGTCATGCGCCCTCTCCAAGCTGTCCCAGGCTCTCTGCAGCTGCCGTGCTCCTGCTCAGGTCATGTTTGGCAGAGTCTCTTGCCCTGTCTGCCAGCGTCCTGGTGGTTCTGACGTGTCAGACAGGTCCAGTGTGGCCCGTGGGCCCTAGATCTGGTGCCCCTGCTCTGGAGTGCCTGGCTTTAGGGCTCCCGGCCCTGCCCTGCCCGGACAGCGCCTCCCCATGCTGTCCCCTCCGGCTGGGCGGGGAGCAGGCCTGGCTCCAGGGAGCGGGGCAGGGCCTGACCTCTCTCTCTGCATCTCAGAGTTAAACAGCTCCGGGGCCCGTGGCAGTAGCCACAGTGTACACAGCCTGCCTGGTGCCCAGAACGCAGGCTGCGCTGCAGAGCTGCCCGTGGCTAGCTGGGCCGAATCCTTTGAGACGCTGCTGCAGGACCGGGTGGCCGTCACCTACTTCACTGTGAGTGCCAGGGTTTGTCAGACCCCGCCGGGCCCTCCCATCCCACCCTCCTCAGTTCCCCCCATTCTCCATCTGCTGGCTTGTGCAGGGACTCCAGACAGCGTGAGGCCGGGGGGCAGAGGGCAGGGCCTGGGCTGGCACCCTGGGGGAGGGTTGGGCTGGCCCCCCCGGGCATGGGCTGGGATGGCCCCCCTGTAGGGTAGTGGCATTGGTGAGGCTGATACCACCGTGCTCCTCTCCTGCTCCCCAGGAGTTCCTGAAGAAGGAGTTCAGCGCTGAGAACGTTTACTTCTGGCAGGCGTGTGAGCGATTCCAGCAGATCCCAGCCAGGAACACACAGCAGGTACCAGGCCCAGGGGAGGGCTAGGGGCTTGGCCATGCCCCACTTCTGACACAAAGCATAGGCTGAGGCTTGGACCTGGGTTGCCCCCCGCAGGGAAGCACATGCCAGGGCATCCGAAGGGACCTGGGCATCAGTAGGAAGCTCAATGGAGACCCTGAGGGGAGCTGCAGCCAATAGCTAACGGGGTGAGGGGATGGAGAACAGCACGGAGCTCCCTTGGCCATTGTGTGCTGCACCGATCACCCCTGCGGGCCGTGCAGAACTGATGGGCTCTAAGAGAAGGACAATGCCAATGATCAAGGGCTGGAGAGAGACAGAACAGATGGGGGTTGTTCCCTTAGCAAGATGAGGAAATGGGGTCATGGTCTAGAGATGGAACCTCGGGACCATTTGTCAAGTACACAAGAACAAGGGGAAATTCAAAACTGATCAAAGGTAATCCTCCCCCCACCCCCACGTGTAAATTGCCAGTGGAACTCATTGCCACAGGTTGTCAGTGAGGCCAAGAACTAGTGAGAGCCTAAGAGGAGCTGGCCATGTGAATGGATAACAGGTATGCAGAGCTATAACAGTACAGATGGCATTTGGAAGGGCTAAAACCTCCTGCCTTGGGGCTTAGGCCAGTCTCTGACTGTTAGGGGTCAGGAGCAGGGGTCCTACACCTTCCTCTGAGCATCTGGTGCTGGGTGCGGCAGGCAATGGCTGCTGGGACCGCAGGACTGGCCCAGTCTGGCCGTTCCTGGGTGTGATGGGTTGGGTCACAGAAACCCCCTTGGGAACTGCCACCTAATGTGCTGGGACTACCTCTGAGCCCATTTTCCCAGGCAGCTTGGGACTTCAGTGCCCTGCCTTGTTTGAGCCAGACACACTCGCCTGCTACAAACACAGACCCAGGTCTGAACCACATCCACACAAGCTTCAGGCTTAACTGAAGACAGCTTGAGAAGTGCTCCTGTCTCCAACACCCAGATACCCAGTTCCCAATGGGATCCAAACCCCAAATAAATCCATTTTACTCTGTATAAAGCTTATACAGGGTAAACTCATAAATTGTTTGCCCTCTATAGCACTGATAGAGAGGCATGCACAGCTGTTTGCTCTCCCAGGAATTAATTACTTGCATTACTTGCTCTGGGTTAATTAATAACTAAAAAGTGATTTTATTAAATATAAAGAGTAGGATTTAAGTGGTTCCAAGTAATAACAGACAGAACAAAGTGAATTACCAAGCAAAATAAAATAAAACACACAAGTCTAAGCCTAATACACTAAGAAACTAAATGCAGGTAAATCTCACCCTCAAAGATGTTCCAATAAACTTCTTTGACAGACTAGACTTCCTCCAAGTCTGGGTCCAGGAATCACTCACACCCCTGCAATTATTGTCCTTTGTTCCAGTTTATTTCAGGCATTTCTTTGGGGTAGAGAGGCTATCTCTTGTGCCAGCTGAAGACAAAATGCAGGGCTTATATAGCTCCTCTCGTGGGTGGAAACCCCCCCCTGTACAATCACAGTTACAAGATGGAGTTTTGGAGTCACATGGGCAAGTCACATGTCCATGCATGACTCAGTTCTCTACAGGCCGAGCCATTGCCCATATGTTAGCCTGAATGTTCCCAGGAAAGCTCAGATGTGGATTGGCGTCTATCAAGGTCCATTGTTAGCCAAGTACTTCCATTTACTTGAGTAACCCCTTCACACTATGTTGACCAAATCTGCCTTAGGTGCTTTCTACAGCAAACACTTTAAATACAAGCGTAGAGCCAACGCTTATAACTCCAGATATAAAGGTGATACATGCATATGAATAGGATGAATACATTCAGTAGAACATAACCTTTGCAAAGATATGTTACATGGCATATCTAGCATAAAACATATTCCAGTTATGTCATATTCTCACTCACAAGCATATTTCTAAAAAGCATTATGGCATGCGACATCACACTGGGTTTCCCAGGTGTCGGTGCAAGGTGGTGCCAGCGCTTGGAGACTGGCTGGTGACCCTGCTCTGCGTGTGCTTCCATGCACACTGGCAAGGGGGCTCGGCCTCCCCTGCGATAACTCTGTCTCCCCAGCTGGCCCAGGAGGCCCGGCGGATCTATGACGAGTTCCTGTCTAGCCACTCAGTCAGCCCTGTTAACATCGACCGGCAGGCCTGGATCAGGGAGGAAATGCTGGCCATGCCCACCCCTGACATGTTCCGAGTCCAACAGCTCCAGGTGAGCATTGCCCCTGCCCAGCTCCCCAGCCAGGTGAGAGGGGCCATGGAGCCATCCCCCAAGACTCAGGATGGACGAGCTGGGGACATATCCCCTCCCCCAACTCTCAGCTGGGAATAGTGGGCAGTATTCCAGAGCTCCTGATTCTAGAACTTGTCCCTCTGCCTCTGAGAATATGAGGAGGCCCAGGCCGTCCTGGGGCACTGGGCGGGGGGAGGGCGCTAACCAGATCTGTCTCCAGGGGTTGTGCTGGGGTGCTGGACGGGGGGAGGGGCTAACCAGGTCTGTGCCCAGGGGCCGTGCCAGGCTCTTGGTGGGAGAGGGGCTAGCCAGGTCTGTGCCCGGGGGCCGTGCCAGGCGCTGGGCAGGGGAAGAGGCTAACCAGGTCTGTCTCTGGGGACCGTGCCAGGCGCTGGACGGGAGGAGGGGCTAACCAGGTCTGTGCCCAGGGACCGTGCCGGGCGGGGGGAGGGGCTAACCAGGTCTGTGCCCAGGGACCGTGCTGGGCGGGGGGAGGGGCTAACCAGGTCTGTGCCCAGGGGCCGTGCCAGGCGCTGGGCACGGGACAGGCACGGCACTAAGCGCATCCCTCTCCTCGTTCAGATCTTTAACCTGATGAAGTTTGACAGCTACGCACGCTTCGTGAAGTCCCTGCTGTACCAGGCATGTGTGAGGGCCGAGAATGAGGGACAGCCGCTCCCCGACCTGTGGGCTCACTCCCGGAACAGCAGCCCCCCACCCGACCTTGGCAAGGTACCAGGTCCAGCTCCCCAGCCCAGCGGTGGGGCCCAGGGGTGGGGTTGCTGGAAGGACTGCAATTGTGGGCACCATACAACCAAAATGGGCCAGATTTGAGTGGCAGTGTGACCCGGTGTCACGGAGTGTGGGGGAGTCCAGGGCCTGCACCCCTCTTCCTGGGTTTCACTGTGACTCTCAGCCAGCCAGTAAAACAGAAGGTTTATTGAGCAATAGGAACACAGTCTAAAACAGAGCTTGTGGGTACAACCAGGACCCCTCAGTCAAGTCCTTCTGGGGGCCAGGGAGCTTAGACCCCAGCCCTGGGGTTCCCTGCGTTCCACCACCCAGCACCAAACTGAAACCAAAACCCCCCCAGCAGGCTCCCTCCTGCAGTCTTTGTCCAGTTTCCGGGCAGAGGTGTTACCTCCCCCTCCCCGTCCTGGCTCAGGTTACAGGCTCTCAGGTCTCCCATCCCCAGTGAAACTCCCCTGCCACATTCCCAGGTCAACACTCCCCGTTCCCTGCTGCGTCACATCTCTCCCCCCTTCGAGACTGAACTGAGCGGGTCACTCTGACCAGTGACCTGGGGAAGTTCAGGGCCCCCTCTCCGGGACATGGCACTTCCCTTCACATGGACCACATCCATGTCATAATCCTGCAGGAGCAGGCTCCACCTCAGGAGTTTGGCGTTGTCTCCTTTCATCTGGTGCAGCCAGGTCAGGGGAGAGTGGTCGGTGTAGACGGTGAAGTGTCGCCCGAAGAGATAGGGCTCTAGTTTCTTGAGGGCCCCCACCATGGCCAGGCACTCCTTCTTGATGGCCACGTAATGTTGCTCCCGAGGTAGCAACTTCTTGCTCAGGTACACAATGGGGTGTGTCTCCCCCTTTTCATCCTCCTGCATTAACACCGCCTCCAGTCCCGTGTCTGAGGCATCGGTGAACACCATAAAGGGCTTGTCAAAGTCTGGGTTTGCCAGAACTGGGCCACAGACCAGAGCCTCCTTCAGCGCCCGGAAAGCCTCCTGGCACTGCTTGGTCCAGACCACCTTGTCTGGCTTCCCCTTCTTGCATAGCTTGGTGATTGGGGGTGGCTATGGTGCTAAAGCGGGGCACAAACCTTCAATAGTATCCTGCCAACCCAATAAAGGCTTGGACCTGCTTTTTGGTGTGGGGAGCAGGCCAGTCTCTGATCACTCCACCTTAGCTGGTTCCGGCTTTAGGCGGCCGCTCCCCACCCGATGGCCCAGGTAAGATACTTCCGCCATCTCCACCTTGCACTTCTCCGCTTTTACAGTCAGCCCAGCCCCCTGGAGTCGGTCCAGCACTTGTCTAACCTGGGACATGTTGTGCTCCCAGGTCTGGCTAAAGACACAGATGTCATCAATATACGCCACGGTAAAACTCTCCATTCCCTTCAGTAGCTGATCCACCAGGCGCTGGAAGGTGGCCGGCGCTCCCTTGAGGCCGAAAGGCAGGGTCAGAAACTTGTACAGCCCCAGAGGGGTGATAAAGGCCGATTTCAGCTGGGCCTCTGCATCCAGCAGCACTTGCCAGTAGCCCTTTGTAAGGTCCATGGTGATAAGGTATCGAGCTCCTCCCAATTTGTTTAGGAGCTTGTCAGGTCTGGGCATGGGGTAGGCATCAGATACAGTGATGGCACTGAGCTTCCGATAGTCCACACAGAACCGGACCGACCCGTCCTCTTTGGGGACCAGCACCACCGGCGAGGCCCAAGGGCTGGCAGATGGCTGGATCACCCCCAAAGCCGGCATGTCCCTGACCTCTCTTTCCAGGTCCTGAGCAGTTTTCCCTGTGACTCAGAAGGGGGAGCATCTTATCGGCAGGTGCGACCCTGTCTGCACCCGGTGGACAGTGAGATTAGTGCGTCCAGGCTGGTTGGAAAACAGCTGTCGGTACGGATGCAGCACCCCCCTGACCTCAGCTTGCTGGGCAGGGGTTAGCTGATCCGAGAGGGGAATTGTTTCCAGGGGGGAGCCAGCTTTGGTCCCAGGGAATAGATCTACTAAAGGGTCATCTCTGTGCTCCGCCTAATGTCCACACACGGCCAAAACCACGTTCCCCCTGGTGTAATATGGCTTCATCATATTCACATGGTACACACGGCGGTGGTGCACCCGGTTCGACAGCTCCACCACATCGTTTACCTCATTTAGCTGCTGGACATCCTTGAAAGGGCCTTCCCAGGCGGCCTGTAGTTTGTTCTTTCTCATGGGGATGAGAACCATCACCAGATCCCCGGTGGCGTAGGCACGGGCCCGTGCCATGCTGTCACACCAGACCTTCTGCTTCTTCTGGGCTCTGGCCAGATTCTCCCTGGCCAGGCCCATGAGTTCAGTCTCTCTCGGAAGATCAGGACATACTCCACCACTGACTCTCCATTGGGAGTGGCCTTCCCCTCCCATTCGTCTCTCATCAGGTCCAGGGGGACCCTTACCCTCCTTCCATATAACAGTTTGAAAGGTGAAAATCCGGTAGACTCCTGGGGTACCTCCCTGCATGCGAACAGCAGGTGAGGTAAGTACTTGTCCCAGTCCTGCGGGTGCTGGTTCATAAAGGTTTTCAGCATCATCTTTAGCGTCCCATTGAACCTCTCCACCAGCCCATTGGACTGGGGGTGATACGCTGAGGCCCAGTCGTGCCGGACCCCACATTTCTCCCACAAGCACCGGAGCAGGGCCGACATGAAGTTGGAGCCTTGGTCTGTCAAGACTTCCTTGGGGAACCCCACTCGGCTGAAAATGGTCAGGAGCGCATCCGCCACGATGTCTGCTTCAATGGAGCTAAGGGCACTGCCTCGGGGTAGCGGGTGGCGAAATCTACCACCACCAGAATGTTTCTTCCCCGACCGGATCGTCTTGCTGAGAGGTCCCACTATGTCCATGGCCACCTTCTGGAAAGGCTCCTCTATGATGGGCAAAGGTCTCAAAGCCGCTTTCCCCTTGTCCTGGGCCTTCCCCACCCTCTGACAGGGGTCACAGGATCGGCAATACTGCCGGACGGTGGTAAAGACCCCGGGCCAGTAAAAGTTCTGTAGCAACCTCTGCCGGGTGCGCCGGATTCCCTGGTGCCCTGAGAGGGGGATGTCATGGGCCAGGGACAGGAGCTTGCGGCAATACTTCTGGGGGACCCCCAGCTGCCTCCTGATCCCACAGGACTCCCCTTCCCCTGGGGGAGCCCATTCTCAGTACAGGAACCCCTTCTCCCACAGGAACCTCTCCTGGCAGCCTCTCCTCATGGTCCGTACCACACTGAGGTTGGTCAGGTCCCTGAGCTTCCGCAAGGAGGGATCTTTCTGCAACTCGGCCTGGAACTCAGCGGCTGGGGAAGGGATGGGGACCGGCTCCCTCTCACTGGCAGGGTCTGAGGCCTCAGCCTCTCTGAGCCGTGCCCCTCGGCGCTCCCTCCCCACCAGGGTAGGGTCCTGCGCCTCCGGTGTGGTACCCACCCCAAGGTCGGGGTGCAGTGCCCCTCGCCGGCTCTGGCTACGGGTCACAACCAGGGCAGTCTGGGGGTTGCTTGGCCAGTCCTGTAGGTCCCCTGCATCAAAACCTCAGTGGGGAAATGGTGGTGCACCCCCACGTCCTTGGGGCCCTCCTTGGCCCCCCATTTCAGGTGTACCCTTGCCACGGGCACCCGTCAGGGTCAGGTAGGTGTTGGGCACCACCCGATCTGGGGCCACCACCTCGGGCTGGGCCAGCGTTACCTCCGCACCCGTATCCCAGTATCCATTGATCTTCCTCCCATCCACCTCCAGGGGAACAAGGCACTCTCTCCGGAGGGACAGCCCCGTGCCCACCCTGTAAACCGAGAACCCTGAGTCCAGAGCATCCAGCCCTCTGGAGGAGCTGGCCTGGGGTATTCTTCCCTCCTGAGCAGGTGGTAAGCTGGCAGCCCCCCTTGCCTGGGCCATCTGCCCCTCTTCCAGCTGGGTCCCTACCCAGTTAACCCTGGGTAGGGTGGGTCTGCTCAGTCTGTCCCTGAGCCTGGGGCACTGGGTCCGTACGTGGCCTCTCTGGCCACAGTGATAGCAGCTCAGGTCACGTTGCTCCCCTCGAGCGGGTCGGATGGTCCTGACGCCAGGTGTTCCCTTTGGGAGGGGGTTCTCCATATTTCCCCGCTGGGAGGTCCCATGGTGACTCTCTCTTTGCATCGTGGGGGGCCTGTTCCTTTGGGACTCCTCCCTGCCACCCCCTGACCGACTGTTCACAAACTCGTCGGCCAGCTGCCCTGCGTGCTGGGGGTTCTCGAGCTTTTTGTCCACCAGCCACAGCCTCAGGTCGGAAGGGCACTGTTCATACAGTTGCCCCAGTACAATTAGGTCAAGCAGGTCCTCTTTAGCTTGGGCCCCATCTGTCCACTTGTGGGCATATCCCTGCATCCGGTTGACCAGTTGTAGGAATGTGACCTCAGGCGTTTTACGCTGACTCCGGAACCTTCTCCGGAACATCTCGGGGGCCAGCCCAAACTCATGGAGCAGGGCCTTTTTGAACAGTTCGTAGTTCCCTGCCTCCGCCCCTGTCATTCGGCTGTACACCTCCACGGATTTGGGGTCCAGTAAGGGGGTGAGAAAGTGGAGCCTGTCTGCAGGGTCAACCCTGTGCATCTCGCAGGCATTCTCAAAGGCCGTCAGGAAGCTATCTATGTCCTCCCCCTCCTTACGCTGGGCCAGGAAGCACCTATCAAAGCTCCTTGCAGTCTTGGGTCCCCCTCCCTCACTGCAGCCAGGGCCCCACTGCTCCTCAACCTGGCCAGCTCCAGCTCATGCTGTCTCTGCTTCTCTTCATGCTACCTCTGTTTCATCTTCTCCTCCTGCTCATGCTTACGTTGCTTCTCCTCATGCTGAAGCTGCTTTTCATGATCCTCCAGCTCCCTTATTTTCATCTCCCTCTCCCATTCCAGCCGCATCCGCTCCAGGGATGGGGAGTTCCGCTGGGAGGATCCCCTGCTGGCTGCTGGGGTCAGGGGGCCCTCAGTATTCGCTGGGCTTCCCCCTACCCCTCCCCCTCCCCTAGGCATAGGTAGGAAGGGTCTCAGGATGTCTTCGGCAGCAGTCTGACCCCTCCCAGCCCGGTCAGGCCCCAGGGCCCATGCTGCGTCCGCCGAGCGGCTTCCCTCAGGGACAGGGATCGGGTCATCCAAGCGATCCCTCTCCTCCAACTGGGCAATCAGCTGTTTCTTGGTGGACCTCCCAATGCGCAGCCCCCTCTGCCTGCACAGCTCCACCAGGTCGCTCTTAAGGCGTTTAGCGTACATCTCCCTGCTGGCCACTCGCAGGCCTGTGCAACTTTCCACGGTTTCCAGGAAGAACCCCGAGGGTCCCAGTCCTTCTTGAGGTCACCACCTCTTTGCCAGGGTCGAGCTGCAGACTCCTCCGCCCCTGGGACCGCTCGCTGCAATCCCCCGGGGGACCCTGTTAGTGCAAAAGTTCTTCTCTCTGGTCACATACTCCCAGGGGTTAGCCGCCCCCTGAAACCGTCTCTCTCTAAATCTTCAGCACACCTGGTCCCCGTCAATCCCCCTTCGTTTTACTGTTCCCCAGTCACTTACTTCAGGAAGCGCTGTTCACAGGGTGCAGTACATCCCACCTCTGCCACCAGTTGTCATGGAGTGTGGGGGAGTCCGGGGCCTGCACCCCTCTTCCTGGGATTCACTGTGACTCTCAGCCAGCCAGTAAAACAGAAGGTTTATTGGACAATAGGAACACAGTCTAAAACAGAGCTTGTGGGTACAACCAGGACCCCTCAGTCAAGTCCTTCTGGGGGGCAGGGAGCTTAGACCCCAGCCCTGGGGTTCCCTGTGTTCCTCCACCCAGCACCAAACTGAAACCAAAACCCCCCCAGCAGGCTCTCTCCTGCAGCCTTTGTCCAGTTTCCCGGGCAGAGGTGTTACCTCCCCCTCCCCCTCCTGGCTCAGGTTACAGGCTCTCAGGTCTCCCATCCCCAGTGAAACTCCCCTGCCACATTCCCAGGTCAACACTCCCCCCTCCCTGCTGCGTCACACCTGGCACCTGGGGTCTTGACACCTGGCTGCTCCTCCAGCATGCCAGCAGGGAAGGGCTCCCCCATTCATCACCCAGCTCTGCTCAGGAGCCAAGGGGGGCTCAAAAGTGGGGAGGCAATGCCCTCCTCTCATGGGGGGTTCCCCTTCTTAGGGGGGAGCCCCAGAAGCTCCCTGAGCTGAGATCTGCCTCTCTTGTCCCCTAGAAGGTGAAGCTGAAGCCGGGGAAGTCCCTGCCGCTGGGGGTGGAGGTGGCCGGCAGCTGTGCTGGCAGGAGCCCCCAGAGGTCCTTCAGAAGAGGGGAGCGGAGAGAGCCCTCGTGGACAGGTAAACCCCACGCTGGGCCCCACCTGGCTGCCATCTCACTAGCCCCTCAGGCCTGTGGCTGTCCCTTCCCAAAGGGCCCTGGAGCTGGCCTCTTTTCCTGATGTCCGTCCATCTGTCTGTCTGTCCTAGAGGTGGGAGACAGCAATGGGGGCTTGTCCTTGTGGCGTGAGTCCCAGGGCTCCTTGAATTCCTCTGCGAGCCTGGACCTGGGCTTCCTCTCATCATCCTGCAGCAGCAGCAGCACGGCCAGCAGCTCCCGGGCAGAGGTAAGTGCCCTACCGCGGGGCCTGCTGCGTAGCCACGCCGCCCACCGGGCTGACACCGCCTCTTCCCCTGCAGAGCCACAGGAAGAGCCTGGGAGGCGCAGAGCCTGACCCGCAGGCCAGGCCCAGCAAGTACTGCTGTGTGTACCTGCCAGATGGCACGGCCTCGCTGGCCTCGGTGCGGGCTGGCGTCTCCATCCGCGACATGCTGGCAGGCCTCTGTGAGAAGCGCGGCTTCAGCCTCCCTGACATCAAGGTCTACCTGGTTGGGAACGAACAGGTAGGGACAGTCCTGGCGTGGGGAGGAGAGAGCTGAGCAGGCCAAGGACGGCCTGGGGGCTGCATCAGGAGCAGGCCCTGGAGCTGCCTCGCCCGAGGGACCCCAGGGCCCCGCACTGACAGGCGCTGCCCACCTGAGGCACCTCCCTGCAGACAGGAATTCCATGAGGCAGGGCTTTGGGGGCGGAGCCAGGGCCGTGGAAGGGTCTGTGTCTCAGGTGGAGCCATGTTCCTGATTCTGACGTGTCTCCTCTTGGCTTGGTTCTTCCCAGAAGGCGCTGGTGCTGGACCAGGACAGCGTGGTTCTGATGGACCAGGAGGTGAAGCTGGAGAACAGAATCAGCTTCGAGTGAGTAGGAGCTGCTGGAAAGACAGACGCTGCTGCACCCTGTGAACGTGGGGCCAGCGCCTGCAGGACTGGCTCTGCAATATCCCTGCCTCTGCCAAACCTTCCCTGTGCTCCATGCCTCGGCTCCCCATGGCACCAGCACCATGGCCATGGGAAGGAGGCAGCGGCTCTGGTGCTAAGTGCAGTGGGGCTCGTTGGGGTGGCAATCCTCCCCGACTCTGGGGCGGGCCCTCAGAAGAGCAGATGGGAGCATGGCTCTGTCCCGCCCCTGCACACGCTGGCCTGGGCGCCGCAGGGTGTTGGCAGCACTCGTCCTGACTGGCCAGCGAAGGCGGCTTCACCCCAGGATGAACATGCCTGGAGCGGGCATCTGGCAGCCTGGGCTCACCAGTGCCCAGTGCAGCTCCACCAGGCTCACTCTGGCCTGCCCCACCCTGCTCGGCCCAGCCCCACCTCCTCAGCTCCTGCCTGCCCCGCCCCGCCTTGCCAGGCTCAGCCCTGCCCCATCATTCCAGATGCTGTCTCAGGTCTTGCCACATCCTGCCATGCATGGCCCATGTGTTTCCTTCATCTCTGTCTTCCTAGGTTGGAAATTTCCCCCCTCAGTAAAACTGTGCGAATCACCGCAAAGTCGAACAAGTGCCTACGGGAGGCGCTGCAGCCCGTGCTGGGGAAGTATGGTGTGGACGTGGAGCGGGCACTGCTGCGGCGGGTGAGAGCTGGCCCGCAGCCTGGGCAGGGGGCTGCCTTCCCCCGCACTGGTGGAGTCCTAGGAACCTGCAGAAGGGGGCTGCTGTCTTTCAGTGCTGGGCATAAGCACCCACCTGGGGCTGCAGGGGTAGATCTTAGGGAGTCCTTTGCCCCCATGCAGAACTCAGCCCTGCTCAGGTAGGAGAGGCCAGACTGTGCCTTGTCCTGCAGGCAGTGCCCCACCCATGGAGCCTGGAGCTGGCTACATGGCTTTCCCCAGAGGCTGCCTGCCTGCCCGCCTGTGGGCAGAGCTCCTACCCCAGGGACTGGGCTGTCTGCCCTCCTGTGGGCAGAGCTCCTACCCCAGGGGACCACACCTCCAGCCATTGTGTGGCCTGTGCCCTCACTGCCCCTCACACCATGGCCAGAGCCTGCTCTTGCTCCCCACTATGCACCATCCCATGCAACCCTCCCCGACTCTGTTCTGCTGCAGCAGGGGGAGCCGGGAGCCCTGGACCTCAAGAAGCTGGTCAGCACCGTGGCTGCACAGAAGCTCATCCTGGAAGCTGCAACAGGTATGGCCCGCAGGGCAGAGCAGCCAGGCTGGAGCACCCCCATGGTCCCGCCGCCTGTCCAGGCCAGCACTAAGTCTGTGTCCGGCCCAGGGCCCTGTGGGCCCCGCACAGCACTGCGTGGGCCCGAGCAGTCGGGTATCTTCCTCCTCCCCAGTCAGCCCCAGTTTCTGCACCAGTGGGGTGCCATGTGCCTTGGCTATTGGCTGCCGTGAAATCCCACAGCAGTGAGTTCCACAGTTATCGTGGTGGTGCGTTCTTCCCTGGTGGGCCCGGGCTCCTGTGATGGCAGGTGTCTGCTCCTGCCCTGTCCCGTGGGCAGAAGGCTCTGGGCCTGACTTGCTGCGGTGCTTGTGTTGCAGAAGTGAAAGTGACGGGTGCCAGTGATGCTGCCGTGGCCACTTCCCCCCTTCGGTGCAAGGTGAGTCCTGAGCACCAAGAGGGGCCCAGGCAGGAGGGCTGAGGGGGTGCCCCAGCAAAGGGGGGCAGCACTAGATTAGGCCCAGGCTGTCGCTGAGGCTGGGCTGGGCTGGGAGTCCCTGGGAGTGCAGCTCTCTGGCTCACTTGGGCGGTGAGCCCCGTGGCTGGAGCAGGGTGCAGTTCTGGGCCAGGCTGGCTTTGGGGCATCTCTGTGCCATGAAGGGGAGGCAGGTCTCCCTGCCGGGCTGGGCTGGGGTTGCCAGCTCACTCTTCCTGCTCCTCACATGCTCTGTCCCCCACTCCCAGGAGGGCGCCCCCACAGACACAGAGGTGGAAGCAGACATGCTGTCAGAAGTGCCCCCATCCTTCACCAGGTCCAGGCCAGCAGCCCCGAGGGGCGTGAACCGGTGCACGTATGACCTGGAAGGTGGGCAGCCCTGGCATCTGGCACGCTCTTAAACCAGCCCCATGTGCAGGGGGCAGGGACACGGGGCATATCTGGGGTGCTGGGGGCAGAGGGCGTCTGTGGTATGTTCAGTGTCAGAAGGAAACGTGGGAGGTGGGGAAGTGCAGGGGCAAATGGGGACTGGGAGGGGGAGTCTGAGTGCAGGATGGGGGCTCTGGGGTGGGGGAGGGGAGTCTGAGCGTGGGAGGGGGACTCTGGGCAGGGGAGGGGAGTTTGAGGCAGGATGGGGGCTCTGGGGCACGGGAGGGGTCTGGGGGTGTTCTGGGGAAGTCTGGCTCTGCCCAATGACTTCACTCTCCCCTCCTTCCCCCAGGGCTGGTGGAGCTGCTGAACCGGGCCCAGAGCTGCAGGGCCAACGACCAGCGTGGGCTGCTCTCTAAAGAGGTCCTGGTCCTGCCCGACTTCCTGCAGCTGCCGGGACAGGATGCTGGCCCCAGCAAGAGCTCTGAGCAGCAGCATGGCCCCTGCGATGCCAGCCCCACCCCAAAGGGGGCTGGTGCCCCTTGCCCCCTGGATCCTGCACTGGTGCAGCCACCTGTCCATTCTGAACTGCACTGAGCCCCATGCTGCACTTTCTTCAGAGCTAGCGCTGAGTTGGGGTCAGTCCCAGTGCCCTGGCCAAATCCTGCCTCCCTAAACTGCTCTGGCGGTTTCAGGAAACTACAGTATTCTCCACTTCCTGTCCTAAACTGTTGTGTAGTGTTGCAGTGAGTTGTTAAACAGCTGCCACGTTCCACGCTAGAGGTGGCTGCATCTCAGTGGCAAGTGAAGTGAGCCTGTATATAGTTTGAATGTCAGTTGTTTGTAAAGCACTTTGCGATGTAAGATATGCCTGATTAACAACCTGCGTGGCCCAGCGCCTCTGTGCTTCTGTCACCAGTCCTTGCCATGGGGACAACAGGGGATGGGAGCCTGCAGCCCCCAGATCAGCGTTGCCTATGTCTGCACAGAGGGGGCCATGGAGAGTTGGCAGCTGCCTGGGGGAGGAGGCTCCCTGGGGTAACCTGCCAGTGGGGAGGGGGATGGTGGCGCATCAGGACGAGGAGGATGGGGAGGCACTTTGGCGTGGTGTCGAGGGCAGGAGCAGCTCCCTAGGGTGGCCCTTAGGTGCGTCTCACTGGGGTCTCGGCCAGACACCTGCCCCTGTTTAGCTCCAGAAGTGCGGGCAAGCAAACCCCAAACCCTCGGCTGCTACAGGGCTGCAGCAGGGCCTGGCTGTTCCCAGCAAGTGAGAGCCCGTGCGCTAGCTCCAGGGTACAGGAGTCCCCAGTGCCCAGGCTGGCTGGACAGGCTGCATCTCCTGGGAGCCAGACCCCATGCCCATTGGGGGTAGCTATGGGGCTGCGAGGGGAGCCCAGAGCCCCCCAGGCCACATCAGCTTGCTGGCTGTGGTGCTGCTTTGCATGCTAAGGGCAGCTGTGGAGGTGGCTGCTCCGCATTGGCTGCCTCGTCTGCATGTGACAGCACCTCATCGGGCTGCGTGTGAATGGGGAGTAGGAGAGGCAACCAGCTGCCTGCAGCCTGCTGCACAGCCCAGGGATTACGGACCAGGCCGGTAGGCAGGGGTGGGGGCATGATTGGCCATGCAGAGGGGCAAGGGGCAGCAGAGACCATGGCAGGTGATACTGCAAAGAGCTGGCTGTAGGGGGTTTCACGAGAGGGCACACTCCCCTCATCAGGCATCTCTAGTGACCCAGTGCGGCGCCAGGGGGCGCTGCGGGGCGCTGTGCCGCAGGGAGCGGGGCGAGGTCTGCCCCAGGGCGGCGCTAGGGGGCGCTGTGCCACAGGGAGTGGGGCGAGGTCTGTCCCAGGGCGGCGCTAGGGGGCTCTGTGCCACAGGGAGCGGGGCGAGGTCGGTCCCAGAGCCCCAAGGCGGCACTAGGGGGCGCTGTGCCACAGGGAGCGGGGCGAGGTCTGTCCCAGGGCGGCGCTAGGGGGCGCTGTGCCGCAGGGAGCGGGGCGAGGTCTGTCCCAATGCCCCAGGGCGGCGCTAGGGGGCGCTGTGCCGCAGGGAGCGGGGCGAGGTCTGTCCCAGGGCCCCAGGGTGGCACTAGGGGGTGCTGTGCTGCAGGGAGCGGGGCGAGGTCTGTCCCAGGGCCCCAGGGCGGCGCTAGGGGGCGCTGTGCCGCAGGGAGCAGGGCGAGGTCTGTCCCAGGGCCCCAAGGCGGCGCTAGGGGGCGCTGTGCCGCAGGGAGCGGGGCGAGGTCTGTCACAGGGCCCCAAGGCGGCGCTAGGGGGCGCTGTGCCGCAGGGAGCGGGGCGAGGTCTGTCCCAGGGCCCCAGGGTGGCACTAGGGGGTGCTGTGCTGCAGGGAGCGGGGCGAGGTCTGTCCCAGGGCCCCAGGGCGGCGCTAGGGGGCGCTGTGCCGCAGGGAGCAGGGCGAGGTCTGTCCCAGGGCCCCAAGGCGGCGCTAGGGGGCGCTGTGCCGCAGGGAGCGGGGCGAGGTCTGTCACAGGGCCCCAGGGCGGCGCTAGGGGGCGCTGTGCTGCAGGGAGCGGGGCGAGGTCTGTCCCAGGGCCCCAAGGCGGCGCTAGGGGGCGCTGTGCCGCAGGGAGCGGGGCGAGGTCTGTCCCAGGGCCCCAAGGCGGCGCTAGGGGGCGCTGTGCCACAGGGAGCGGGGCGAGGTCTGTCCCAATGCCCCAGGGCGGCGCTAGGGGGCGCTGTGCCGCAGGGAGCGGGGCGAGGTCTGTCCCAGGGCGGCGCTAGGGGGCGCTGTGCCGCAGGGAGCGGGGCGAGGTCTGTCCCAGGGCGGCGCTAGGGGGCGCTGTGCCACAGGGAGCGGGGCGAGGTCTGTCCCAATGCCCCAAGGCGGCGCTAGGGGGCGCTGTGCCGCAGGGAGCGGGGCGAGGTCTGTCCCAGGGCGGCGCTAGGGGGCGCTGTGCCGCAGGGAGCGGGGCGAGGTCTGTCCCAGGGCGGCGCTAGGGGGCGCTGTGCCACAGGGAGCGGGGCGAGGTCTGTCCCAATGCCCCAAGGCGGCGCTAGGGGGCGCTGTGCCGCAGAGAGCGGGGCGAGGTCTGTCCCAGGGCGGCGCTAGGGGGCGCTGTGCCGCAGGGAGCGGGACGAGGTCTGTCCCAGGGCGGCGCTAGGGGGCGCTGTGCCGCAGGGAGCGGGGCGAGGTCTGTCCCAATGCCCCAGGGCGGCGCTAGGGGGCGCTGTGCCGCAGGGAGCGGGGCGAGGTCTGCCCCAGGGCGGCGCTAGGGGGCGCTGTGCCGCAGGGAGCGGGGCGAGGTCTGTCCCAGGGCGGCGCTAGGGGGCGCTGTGCCGCAGGGAGCGGGGCGAGGTCTGTCCCAGGGCGGCGCTAGGGGGCGCTGTGCCGCAGGGAGCGGGGCGAGGTCTGTCCCAGGGCGGCGCTAGGGGGCGCTGTGCCACAGGGAGCGGGGCGAGGTCTGTCCCAATGCCCCAAGGCGGCGCTAGGGGGCGCTGTGCCGCAGAGAGCGGGGCGAGGTCTGTCCCAGGGCGGCGCTAGGGGGCGCTGTGCCGCAGGGAGCGGGGCGAGGTCTGTCCCAATGCCCCAGGGCGGCGCTAGGGGGCGCTGTGCCGCAGGGAGCGGGGCGAGGTCTGTCCCAGGGCGGCGCTAGAGGGCGCTGTGCCGCAGGGAGCGGGGCGAGGTCTGCCCCAGGGCGGCGCTAGGGGGCGCTGTGCCGCAGGGAGCGGGGCGAGGTCTGTCCCAGGGCGGCGCTAGGGGGCGCTGTGCCGCAGGGAGCGGGGCGAGGTCTGTCCCAGGGCGGCGCTAGGGGGCGCTGTGCCGCAGGGAGCGGGGCGAGGTCTGTCCCAGGGCGGCGCTAGGGGGCGCTGTGCCACAGGGAGCGGGGCGAGGTCTGTCCCAATGCCCCAAGGCGGCGCTAGGGGGCGCTGTGCCGCAGAGAGCGGGGCGAGGTCTGTCCCAGGGCGGCGCTAGGGGGCGCTGTGCCACAGGGAGCGGGGCGAGGTCTGTCCCAGGGCCCCAGGGCGGTACTAGGGGGCGCTGTGCTGCAGGGAGCGGGGCGAGGTCTGCCCCAGGGCGGCGCTAGGGGCCGCTGTGCCGCAGGGAGCGGGGCGAGGTCTGTCCCAGGGCGGCGCTAGGGGGCGCTGTGCCGCAGGGAGCGGGGCGAGGTCTGTCCCAGGGCGGCGCTAGGGGGCGCTGTGCCACAGGGAGCGGGGCGAGGTCTGTCCCAATGCCCCAAGGCGGCGCTAGGGGGCGCTGTGCCGCAGAGAGCGGGGCGAGGTCTGTCCCAGGGCGGCGCTAGGGGGCGCTGTGCCGCAGGGAGCGGGACGAGGTCTGTCCCAGGGCGGCGCTAGGGGGCGCTGTGCCGCAGGGAGCGGGGCGAGGTCTGTCCCAGGGCGGCGCTAGGGGGCGCTGTGCCGCAGGGAGCGGGGCGAGGTCTGTCCCAGGGCGGCGCTAGGGGGCGCTGTGCCACAGGGAGCGGGGCGAGGTCTGTCCCAATGCCCCAAGGCGGCGCTAGGGGGCGCTGTGCCGCAGAGAGCGGGGCGAGGTCTGTCCCAGGGCGGCGCTAGGGGGCGCTGTGCCGCAGGGAGCGGGACGAGGTCTGTCCCAGGGCGGCGCTAGGGGGCGCTGTGCCGCAGGGAGCGGGGCGAGGTCTGTCCCAATGCCCCAAGGCGGCGCTAGGGGGCGCTGTGCCGCAGGGAGCGGGGCGAGGTCTGTCCCAGGGCGGCGCTAGGGGGCGCTGTGCCGCAGGGAGCGGGGCGAGGTCTGTCCCAGGGCGGCGCTAGGGGGCCCTGTGCCGCAGGGAGCGGGGCGAGGTCTGTCCCAGGGCGGCGCTAGGGGGCGCTGTGCCGCAGGGAGCGGGGCGAGGTCTGTCCCAGGGCGGCGCTAGGGGGCGCTGTGCCACAGGGAGCGGGGCGAGGTCTGTCCCAATGCCCCAGGGCGGCGCTAGGGGGCGCTGTGCCGCAGGGAGCGGGGCGAGGTCTGTCCCAGGGCGGCGCTAGGGGGCGCTGTGCCGCAGGGAGCGGGGCGAGGTCTGCCCCAGGGCGGCGCTAGGGGGCGCTGTGCCACAGGGAGCGGGGCGAGGTCTGTCCCAGGGCCCCAGGGCGGTACTAGGGGGCGCTGTGCTGCAGGGAGCGGGGCGAGGTCTGCCCCAGGGCGGCGCTAGGGGGCGCTGTGCCGCAGGGAGCGGGGCGAGGTCTGTCCCAGGGCGGCGCTAGGGGGCGCTGTGCCGCAGGGAGCGGGACGAGGTCTGTCCCAGGGCGGCGCTAGGGGGCGCTGTGCCGCAGGGAGCGGGGCGAGGTCTGTCCCAGGGCGGCGCTAGGGGGCGCTGTGCCGCAGGGAGCGGGGCGAGGTCTGTCCCAGGGCGGCGCTAGGGGGCGC
Source organism: Natator depressus (assembly GCF_965152275.1). Classification (NCBI taxonomy): domain Eukaryota; kingdom Metazoa; phylum Chordata; order Testudines; family Cheloniidae; genus Natator; species Natator depressus. Next base: position 691,010 of record NC_134241.1, read on the forward strand.
TGTGCCACAGGGAGCGGGGCGAGGTCTGTCCCAATGCCCCAAGGCGGCGCTAGGGGGCGCTGTGCCGCAGAGAGCGGGGCGAGGTCTGTCCCTAGGGGGCGCTGTGCCGCAGGGAGCGGGGCGAGGTCTGTCCCAATGCCCCAAGGCGGCGCTAGGGGGCGCTGTGCCGCAGGGAGCGGGGCGAGGTCTGTCCCAGGGCCCCAGGGCGGTACTAGGGGGCGCTGTGCTGCAGGGAGCGGGGCGAGGTCTGCCCCAGGGCGGCGCTAGGGGGCGCTGTGCCGCAGGGAGCGGGGCGAGGTCTGCCCCAGGGCGGCGCTAGGGGGCGCTGTGCCGCAGGGAGCGGGGCGAGGTCTGTCCCAGGGCGGCGCTAGGGGGCGCTGTGCCGCAGGGAGCGGGGCGAGGTCTGTCCCAGGGCGGCGCTAGGGGGCGCTGTGCCGCAGGGAGCGGGGCGAGGTCTGTCCCAATGCCCCAAGGCGGCACTAGGGGGCGCTGTGCCGCAGGGAGCGGGACGAGGTCTGTCCCAGGGCGGCGCTAGGGGGCGCTGTGCCGCAGGGAGCGGGGCGAGGTCTGTCCCAGGGCGGCGCTAGGGGGCGCTGTGCCACAGGGAGCGGGGCGAGGTCTGTCCCAGGGCGGCGCTAGGGGGCACTGTGCCACAGGGAGCGGGGCGAGGTCTGTCCCAATGCCCCAAGGCGGCGCTAGGGGGCGCTGTGCCGCAGAGAGCGGGGCGAGGTCTGTCCCTAGGGGGCGCTGTGCCGCAGGGAGCGGGGCGAGGTCTGTCCCAATGCCCCAAGGCGGCGCTAGGGGGCGCTGTGCCGCAGGGAGCGGGGCGAGGTCTGTCCCAGGGCGGCGCTAGGGGGCGCTGTGCCGCAGGGAGCGGGGCGAGGTCTGTCCCAGGGCGGCGCTAGGGGGCGCTGTGCCGCAGGGAGCGGGGCGAGGTCTGTCCCAGGGCGGCGCTAGGGGGCCCTGTGCCGCAGGGAGCGGGGCGAGGTCTGTCCCAGGGCGGCGCTAGGGGGCGCTGTGCCGCAGGGAGCGGGGCGAGGTCTGTCCCAGGGCGGCGCTAGGGGGCGCTGTGCCACAGGGAGCGGGGCGAGGTCTGTCCCAATGCCCCAGGGCGGCGCTAGGGGGCGCTGTGCCGCAGGGAGCGGGGCGAGCTTTGCCCCAGGGCGGCGCTAGGGGGCGCTGTGCCGCAGGGAGCGGGGCGAGCTCTGCCCCAGGGCGGCGCTAGGGGGCGCTGTGCCGCAGGGAGCGGGGCGAGGTCTGTCCCAGGGCGGCGCTAGGGGGCGCTGTGCCGCAGGGAGCGGGGCGAGCTCTGCCCCAGGGCGGCCTTAGGGGGCGCTGTGCCGCAGGGAGCGGGGCGAGGTCTGTCCCAGGGCGGCGCTAGGGGGCGCTGTGCCACAGGGAGCGGGGCGAGGTCTGTCCCAATGCCCCAAGGCGGCGCTAGGGGGCGCTGTGCCGCAGAGAGCGGGGCGAGGTCTGTCCCTAGGGGGCGCTGTGCCGCAGGGAGCGGGGCGAGGTCTGTCCCAATGCCCCAAGGCGGCGCTAGGGGGCGCTGTGCCGCAGGGAGCGGGGCGAGGTCTGTCCCAGGGCGGCGCTAGGGGGCGCTGTGCCGCAGGGAGCGGGGCGAGGTCTGTCCCAATGCCCCAGGGCGGCGCTAGGGGGCGCTGTGCCGCAGGGAGCGGGGCGAGGTCTGTCCCAGGGCGGCGCTAGGGGACGCTGTGCCGCAGGGAGCGGGGCGAGGTCTGTCCCAGGGCGGCGCTAGGGGGCGCTGTGCCGCAGGGAGCGGGGCGAGGTCTGTCCCAGGGCGGCGCTAGGGGGCGCTGTGCCACAGGGAGCGGGGCGAGGTCTGTCCCAATGCCCCAGGGCGGCGCTAGGGGGCGCTGTGCCGCAGGGAGCGGGGCGAGCTTTGCCCCAGGGCGGCGCTAGGGGGCGCTGTGCCGCAGGGAGCGGGGCGAGCTCTGCCCCAGGGCGGCGCTAGGGGGCGCTGTGCCGCAGGGAGCGGGGCGAGGTCTGTCCCAGGGCGGCGCTAGGGGGCGCTGTGCCGCAGGGAGCGGGGCGAGCTCTGCCCCAGGGCGGCCTTAGGGGGCGCTGTGCCGCAGGGAGCGGGGCGAGGTCTGTCCCAGGGCGGCGCTAGGGGGCACTGTGCCGCAGGGAGCGGGGCGAGGTCTGTCCCAGGGCGGCGCTAGGGGGCGCTGTGCCGCAGGGAGCGGGGCGAGGTCTGTCCCAGGGCGGCGCTAGGGGGCGCTGTGCCACAGGGAGCGGGGCGAGGTCTGTCCCAATGCCCCAGGGCGGCGCTAGGGGGCGCTGTGCCGCAGGGAGCGGGGCGAGGTCTGCCCCAGGGCGGCGCTAGGGGGCGCTGTGCCGCAGGGAGCGGGGCGAGGTCTGTCCCAGGGCGGCGCTAGGGGGCGCTGTGCCGCAGGGAGCGGGGCGAGGTCTGTCCCAGGGCGGCGCTAGGGGGCGCTGTGCCGCAGGGGGCGGGGCGAGGTCTGTCCCAGGGCGGCGCTAGGGGGCGCTGTGCCGCAGGGAGCGGGGCGAGGTCTGTCCCAATGCCCCAGGGCGGTACTAGGGGGCGCTGTGCCGCAGGGAGCGGGGCGAGGTCTGTCCCAGGGCGGCGCTAGGGGACGCTGTGCCGCAGGGAGCGGGGCGAGGTCTGTCCCAGGGCGGCGCTAGGGGGCCCTGTGCCGCAGGGAGCGGGGCGAGGTCTGTCCCAGGGCGGCGCTAGGGGGCGCTGTGCCGCAGGGAGCGGGGCGAGGTCTGTCCCAGGGCGGCGCTAGGGGGCGCTGTGCCACAGGGAGCGGGGCGAGGTCTGTCCCAATGCCCCAGGGCGGCGCTAGGGGGCGCTGTGCCGCAGGGAGCGGGGCGAGCTTTGCCCCAGGGCGGCGCTAGGGGGCGCTGTGCCGCAGGGAGCGGGGCGAGGTCTGCCCCAGGGCGGCGCTAGGGGGCGCTGTGCCGCAGGGAGCGGGGCGAGGTCTGTCCCAGGGCGGCGCTAGGGGGCGCTGTGCCGCAGGGAGCGGGGCGAGGTCTGTCCCAGGGCGGCGCTAGGGGACGCTGTGCCACAGGGAGCGGGGCGAGGTCTGTCCCAGGGCGGCGCTAGGGGGCGCTGTGCCGCAGGGAGCGGGGCGAGGTCTGTCCCAGGGCGGCGCTAGGGGGCGCTGTGCCACAGGGAGCGGGGCGAGGTCTGTCCCAGGGCGGCGCTAGGGGGCGCTGTGCCGCAGGGAGCGGGGCGAGGTCTGCCCCAGGGCGGCGCTAGGGGACGCTGTGCCGCAGGGAGCGGGGCGAGGTCTGTCCCAGGGCGGCGCTAGGGGGCGCTGTGCCGCAGGGAGCGGGGCGAGGTCTGTCCCAGGGCGGCGCTAGGGGGCGCTGTGCCACAGGGAGCGGGGCGAGGTCTGTCCCAATGCCCCAGGGCGGCGCTAGGGGGCGCTGTGCCGCAGGGAGCGGGGCGAGCTTTGCCCCAGGGCGGCGCTAGGGGGCGCTGTGCCGCAGGGAGCGGGGCGAGCTCTGCCCCAGGGCGGCGCTAGGGGGCGCTGTGCCGCAGGGAGCGGGGCGAGGTCTGTCCCAGGGCGGCGCTAGGGGGCGCTGTGCCGCAGGGAGCGGGGCGAGCTCTGCCCCAGGGCGGCCTTAGGGGGCGCTGTGCCGCAGGGAGCGGGGCGAGGTCTGTCCCAGGGCGGCGCTAGGGGGCACTGTGCCGCAGGGAGCGGGGCGAGGTCTGTCCCAGGGCGGCGCTAGGGGGCGCTGTGCCGCAGGGAGCGGGGCGAGGTCTGTCCCAGGGCGGCGCTAGGGGGCGCTGTGCCACAGGGAGCGGGGCGAGGTCTGTCCCAATGCCCCAGGGCGGCGCTAGGGGGCGCTGTGCCGCAGGGAGCGGGGCGAGGTCTGTCCCAGGGCGGCGCTAGGGGGCGCTGTGCCACAGGGAGCGGGGCGAGGTCTGTCCCAATGCCCCAGGGCGGCGCTAGGGGGCGCTGTGCCGCAGGGAGCGGGGCGAGCTTTGCCCCAGGGCGGCGCTAGGGGGCGCTGTGCCGCAGGGAGCGGGGCGAGGTCTGTCCCAGGGCGGCGCTAGGGGGCACTGTGCCGCAGGGAGCGGGGCGAGGTCTGTCCCAGGGCGGCGCTAGGGGGCGCTGTGCCGCAGGGAGCGGGGCGAGGTCTGTCCCAGGGCGGCGCTAGGGGGCGCTGTGCCACAGGGAGCGGGGCGAGGTCTGTCCCAATGCCCCAGGGCGGCGCTAGGGGGCGCTGTGCCGCAGGGAGCGGGGCGAGGTCTGTCCCAGGGCGGCGCTAGGGGGCGCTGTGCCACAGGGAGCGGGGCGAGGTCTGTCCCAATGCCCCAGGGCGGCGCTAGGGGGCGCTGTGCCGCAGGGAGCGGGGCGAGCTTTGCCCCAGGGCGGCGCTAGGGGGCGCTGTGCCGCAGGGAGCGGGGCGAGCTCTGCCCCAGGGCGGCGCTAGGGGGCGCTGTGCCGCAGGGAGCGGGGCGAGGTCTGTCCCAGGGCGGCGCTAGGGGGCGCTGTGCCGCAGGGAGCGGGGCGAGCTCTGCCCCAGGGCGGCCTTAGGGGGCGCTGTGCCGCAGGGAGCGGGGCGAGGTCTGTCCCAGGGCGGCGCTAGGGGGCACTGTGCCGCAGGGGGCGGGGCGAGGTCTGTCCCAGGGCGGCGCTAGGGGGCGCTGTGCCGCAGGGAGCGGGGCGAGGTCTGTCCCAATGCCCCAGGGCGGTACTAGGGGGCGCTGTGCCGCAGGGAGCGGGGCGAGGTCTGTCCCAGGGCGGCGCTAGGGGACGCTGTGCCGCAGGGAGCGGGGCGAGGTCTGTCCCAGGGCGGCGCTAGGGGGCCCTGTGCCGCAGGGAGCGGGGCGAGGTCTGTCCCAGGGCGGCGCTAGGGGGCGCTGTGCCGCAGGGAGCGGGGCGAGGTCTGTCCCAGGGCGGCGCTAGGGGGCGCTGTGCCACAGGGAGCGGGGCGAGGTCTGTCCCAATGCCCCAGGGCGGCGCTAGGGGGCGCTGTGCCGCAGGGAGCGGGGCGAGCTTTGCCCCAGGGCGGCGCTAGGGGGCGCTGTGCCGCAGGGAGCGGGGCGAGGTCTGCCCCAGGGCGGCGCTAGGGGGCGCTGTGCCGCAGGGAGCGGGGCGAGGTCTGTCCCAGGGCGGCGCTAGGGGGCGCTGTGCCGCAGGGAGCGGGGCGAGGTCTGTCCCAGGGCGGCGCTAGGGGGCGCTGTGCCGCAGGGAGCGGGGCGAGGTCTGTCCCAGGGCGGCGCTAGGGGGCGCTGTGCCGCAGGGAGCGGGGCGAGGTCTGCCCCAGGGCGGCGCTAGGGGGCGCTGTGCCGCAGGGAGCGGGGCGAGGTCTGTCCCAGGGCGGCGCTAGGGGGCGCTGTGCCGCAGGGAGCGGGGCGAGGTCTGTCCCAGGGCGGCGCTAGGGGGCGCTGTGCCGCAGGGAGCGGGGCGAGGTCTGCCCCAGGGCGGCGCTAGGGGGCGCTGTGCCGCAGGGAGCGGGGCGAGGTCTGTCCCAGGGCGGCGCTAGGGGGCGCTGTGCCGCAGGGAGCGGGGCGAGGTCTGTCCCAGGGCGGCGCTAGGGGGCGCTGTGCCGCAGGGAGCGGGGCGAGGTCTGTCCCAGGGCCCCAGGGCGGTACTAGGGGGCGCTGTGCCGCAGGGAGCGGGGCGAGGTCTGTCCCAGGGCGGCGCTAGGGGGCGCTGTGCCGCAGGGAGCGGGGCGAGGTCTGCCCCAGGGCGGCGCTAGGGGGCGCTGTGCCGCAGGGAGCGGGGCGAGGTCTGTCCCAGGGCGGCGCTAGGGGGCGCTGTGCCGCAGGGAGCGGGGCGAGGTCTGTCCCAGGGCGGCGCTAGGGGGCGCTGTGCTGTCGGGAGCGGGGCGAGGTCTGTCCCAGGGCGGCGCTAGGGGGCGCTGTGCTGTCGGGAGCGGGGCGAGGTCTGTCCCAGGGCGGCGCTAGGGGGCGCTGTGCCGCAGGGAGCGGGGCGAGGTCTGTCCCAGGGCGGCGCTAGGGGGCGCTGTGCTGCAGGGAGCGGGGCGAGGTCTGTCCCAGGGCGGCGCTAGGGGGCGCTGTGCCGCAGGGAGCGGGGCGAGGTCTGTCCCAGGGCGGCGCTAGGGGGCGCTGTGCTGCAGGGAGCGGGGCGAGGTCTGTCCCAGGGCGGCGCTAGGGGGCGCTGTGCCGCAGGGAGCGGGGCGAGGTCTGTCCCAGGGCCCCAAGGCTGCGCTAGGGGGCGCTGTGCTGTCGGGAGCGGGGCGAGGTCTGTCCCAGGGCGGCGCTAGGGGGCCCTGTGCTGCAGGGAGTAGGGCGAGATCTGTCCCAGTGTCCCAGGGCGTTGCTAGGGGGCGCTGTGGTGCCTGGCCAGGGGTGGTGAAGGAGTTTGCAGGAGGTGGGTGCTTATTCTACTGTCCCTTCTCCCTGTAGCTTTCTACTTCACTTCCAGCCTAAGTGGCTGAGCATGTTCCCATGTGCTAACCAGTAGCCGCTGTGTTTCAGCCCAGAGGCAGCTGCAGCCTCATTCCTGGGGCAGGGGCTGCATACTGACCCTTTGCTCTGCCCCAGAGAAGCAGGAGAAAGAGTCTGGGTGGATCCTATAGTCGCTGACCGACGGTGCTGCTCTTTGCTGAGCCCCCCAGCCAACATGCCCCACCCTGCACAGCGGGCACCAGGCCGCAGGGAGCTTTTGAGAGGCTGGCTATGCTGGCCGGTGGGGGGTGTAGGCAGGGGGGGTCGGGCTGCCCTGCCAGCCTGGAGCAGCTGTGGAAAAGGCACCCAGCAGGGGGTGAGTGCGTGGGGAGGACACCATGGCTCGGAGATGGGCGAGGAACCTGTTTTCTCAGTGAGCTGTGCCCTGGTTCCGAGGCTGCCTCCCCCTCGCTCTGTGCAGGGCAGGACCCGCCTACTCTGGGCAGGTCCTGGGGCAGCTCAGTTTTCCCCGTGGAGCTGGCGGGGGGGGGGCATTAGTTTGGGGGGATGCTGCTGCCAGTCTGGATAGTGATATTCCTGGGATCCTGGGGGCATCCGATCCACCCACCTCCCCCGGGCACTTGTGGGGCAGGTCTGCGAGCCAGTGAGGGTAGCACAGCAGTGCCCCAGGGAGCCTGTACCCTAGTGCCAAAGGCTGGGTAAATGGGGGAGGGAGGGATTAACATCCTGGGAATCCCACTAGCTGCGCAGGCTGCAGGGGCCTGGTGGGGTCTGGTTCCCCCACCGTGGGGTCTGGGTTCGCCCTGTCCTGTTGTGCCCCCAAGGTGTAGATGCCATCAGACCTGCTGGCCCTGCCCAGGTACCAGGCAGAGTTACCCTGGTGAGTTCTCCTTATCCCCATGGAGATGGCCTCCAAGGTACCACGCGGCAGCTGTCCCTGGGCCAGGCTCACCCGCAGTGAACAGCCCTGGCTGGAAGCCAGTGGACATGGGGCCGGGTAGGACCAAGGAAGCGGGCAAGGGACGCTGCATGGTTACTCCCGGCTACACTGCCAGGTGGGTGGAGCGGGGGGCAGGGCTGGCTGGGCGTTCCTGACCCCCTCAAGGCTGATCAGAAACAGCTCCTCCCCACCCTGTGGTCCGAGCAGCTCTGCCCAGCCCCAAAGCTGGGCTCCCTTGGAGGTGCTGGCCTCCAGGCCAGGTGCATTCACTGGAACCCTTCAGCGGCTGGGCTGTCCTGCTGCTTGGATTGTGGCGGTGCCTGGATACAGGGAAGCAGGCCCTGCCCTGGCAGCATTGCCCTGCAGTCGAGACACATGAGCTGGTTATCATCTCGCTGTCACAGGACAGGAGCTCAGCCCAGACACTGCAAGGTCGCGCAATCTATGGTGGAGCTGAGAACTGAACTGGGTCCCTGAGCCCGACCCGGTTCCTGGCCCACAAGGCCAGACGGGCAGACAGCTGTGAGCAGGGAGAGCCGGCAGTCGCTGGCAGTCCCATGACAGGCCTTTCTCCTGCAGGACCCCAGGCCAGTGCCTTCTGCTGCGCCAGAGTGAGCCCTCAGTGCAGCTGGGGAGCAGAGAGCCATGGAGCCCAGCATAAAGGTACCACAGGCTGGGGGGGGGCCTGCAGCCGGGCAGAGGTGCTAAGCCTGTCACTGCAGCACCCGTCAGGCCCTGGACCCAGGCTGGGCTTTCGCGGGGGAAGGAGCAGGGGGTTCTGGCATCAGTGCAGCCAAGCTGCAGCAGAGGGGGTGTGACTGGTAGGACCCCCATCCAGGGTGCTACCTGATGTGTTGGGGTCCCACTGCGTCCGCCTGTTCCACCAGCCTGGCTTTCCTCACCCTGTCCTTGCTGTGCCAGGCCCTCAAGCCTTCCCTAGCGCACACAGGTAAGGCCACAGCCAGCTGCAGACGCAGACTGAAATCAACTCTGTGGGAAGAGTCAGCTCAGGGATGTATCCAGCACTCATGTGCACATCTCCTCTGGGGTGTAAACCCAAAATAATATTGTCTTGCACTGTTCAGAGAGATTTGCACAATGCAAGCTCATAAAAATCTCCCCCTCCCTCAAGGTGGAGAGATGCACAGCTTTTTGCCTCCCCAGGTGTGAATTGCACAAACTGGGTTTTGAAATGAACAAGAAATAAGTTTATTAACTACAGAAGGTAAATTTTAAGTGGTTATAAGGGATAGCAAACAGAACAAAGCAGTTTACTGAGCAAATAAAACAAAGCACACAAACTAAGCTTCATACACTACAGAAACGGGTCACACATCGTAATTTCTCACCCTAAACGTTGTTTAGAAAGGTTGTAGACTTTTTGCAGCTCACAGTTCCAGTTATGTCTCTTTACAGGCTAAACCCCTGGTCTCAGCCTGGACTCAGCCCTTGCCTTCCCGTAGCTTAGTTCCTTGGTTTCTGCAAGTGCTTTCAACCATCTCCCTTCTTGGATGGGGAGGTAAATGGAGAACGCTGAATGCCTTGCTTCCCAGCTTTAAAGATAATTTACATAAGGCGGGAAGCCTTTCTTTCCAGTGGAAAAGTACCAGCAGTGTCCAAGGTGTCAGAGCAACCATGAGACGATGTTTATTTGCAAGGTCCACAGGAAGGAACTCCTGGGAAGATGGGGGATCCACATCTTTGAAGACTCGTTGTCTTTTCCTAATGGCCCATTAAGGCTGATTGCTTACTGTCTGGTTTCCCAAGCACGCAGTTGTAATTGGTACCTAGAAAATATTCCTGACTTTAGATACAGAAATGATACATGCATACAAATTGGATAAACATATTCAGTAAATCATAATTTTTCAGTGACACCTCACATGACCCATCTAGTATAAAACAGATCTTAGTGTGCCCTATTCATATCATAACAAGATGTCTCTGAAGAATATGGGGTGTCGCATCACAGGGGACTCCTGCAGAAAGGAGCAGTGCCCCGCGGAGTCAGTGCTGACCCCAATGCCCTGCAGTGCACTCTGCTTATCCCTGGTGCTGCCAGCTGCTGCGGGCACATTATGGGATGGCTGCAGAGTGCTCCACAACGCTCTGTACACGGCGCCCAGCCCAATGTGGCTGCAGGAGCAACAGTGCTGGCTGCAAGGGGTCCTGGCAGCTGGTGCCCGCCCGAACCACCTGCACCTGGAGCCAGCTGCTGATTCCGCCATGTGGCCAGTGACGCTTGGGCTGGGCCAGCCAGAGCCGGCCGAGGGTCCTGTGGCGTGAGTGTTCCCCTCTGTAAGACACGGGCCCTTCCTGTGTCCCCAGCAGCCACCCAGCTCCCCACAGAGGCAGAGCGGTGTGAAAGTAGAATGAATTATTTTGAAATTATAAAAGAAATGCTTCTTGAAGAGTTTGTTGAAATATAGTTGTCAGGAAGAGAAACATTAAGGAGTGTGAGACAATGGGTCCTCAAACTAATTAACTTAGAGCTCCTACTGAGCTAGGAGATTGGTAAACGTTAGTATGCAAATAAGATATGTATGTATATTTGTCAGTTTCTGCTTCCTTTTGTCTCCTATTGGCTTTGGCTTCTTTGTATAAATAAGTTAGTTGAGCTTTTGCAGGGGGCTCACATCTATCTGGGTGCATTGGCAAAGCGCTTTGCTAATAAACAGAGTGGTCTGACAAATTCAGTGGGTCTTGAATCTGACTGTGACACCGGGAAAGGCCGTTCCAAGTCCATGGAGGAGATCCAGGCCGCTAAGAAGGTAATCAGCCCCCACGGGATGCTCAGTGCCGGGAGAGGTGGGAGGGGTTCTGAGCAGGGACTCCATGCCCAGCCAGAGCTTGTTCTCCGTGGGTGGGGGGGGCCTCTGAGTGAGGACCCACACCGAGCCAGGCTGGTTCTCCATGGGGTGGGGGGGCTCTGAGGACCCACACCGGACTGGGCTGGTTCTCCATGGCGAGGGTGGGGGGCTCTGAGGACCCACACTGGGCCGGGCTGGTTCTCCATGGCGGGGGGGGGGGAGGACCTCTAATAACCCACACCGGGCTGGGCTGGTTCTCCATGGCAGGGTGGGGGCTCTGAGGACCCACACCGAGCTGGGCTGGTTCTCCATGGTGGGGCGGGGGGCTCTGAGGACCCACACCGGGCCAGGCTGGTTCTCCATAGCGGGAGGCTCTGAGGACCCACACTGGGCCGGGCTGGTTCTCCTTGGCGGGGGGCGGGGGGCTCTGAGGACCCATACCGGGCTGGGCTGGTTCTCCCCTCCCGTGGGTTGGGGCTGGTGGGGCTCTGGCTCTGCGGCCCGTGCTGTGCACTCTGTGCTCTCTTCCCAGGCGTTCCACACGCCCCAGAAGTCTCTCCCCAGCCAGGAGGATGCCAGCGGCTCCCAGGTACCTGCCGTCTCCTTCGCTGCCTCTTAGTCCCGAGGAGCCTGCCCTGGCCAGGAACCAGGTGGACCCTGCTCCTGGGCCATGTGCCTGGCAAGCCTCAGGTGGGTCTGGATGCACCCACAAGGACCCCGAGCCCAGAAAGGGGCCAGGACCTTCTAGAGGGGCCTGGGCTGAGGATGGCCGGGCAGTGCCATGGGTGGGGGCTGAGGGTGGCAGGGCAGTGCCCAGTCGGGGGCTGAGGGTGGCTGGCCAGTGCCATGGGTGGGGGCTGAGGGTGGCTGGGCTGTGCCCGGGCAGGGGCTGAGGGTGGCAGGACAGAGCCATGGGTGGGGGCTGAGGGTGGCCAGGCAGTGCCTGGGTGGGCTGGGCTGAGGGTGGCAGAGCCGTGCCTGGGCAGGGGATCAGGGTGGCTGGGCAGTGCCATGGGCGGGGGCTGAGGGTGGCCGGGCAGTGCCCAAGCGGGGGCTGAGGGTGGCTGGGCAGTGCCCGGGTGGGGGCTGAGGGTGGCAGGACAGTGGGCAGTGGCCAGGGTGGGGTGCCTGCCCCATGGAGGTGACTGTGTCAGCCCTTAGCCTGTTTCCTCTGCGCCCCTAGGACACGTCTGTGCCTCGCGCCGCCCAGCCAGAGCAGACTTGGGGGCAGGAGCTGCCCCCATGCTGGTGGCAGGACGTGGTCCCTAGCTAGAGCTAGAGTCTTGGCGCCCGCGGTGCATGTGTTGCCAGGGCAATGTCTGTCTGTCTGTCCATCCTGTCTGGCAGTGTCCCCCCCTCGCTATTCACTCCCTGCCAGGGCAATCAGTGCAGAGGGGGTGCTGGGGCTCTGCCCCCTCGCCCACTGGGGGGCTGGGCTTTCCCCTCTGCTTTTCAACCCTTTCCGCCCTCCCGCCACTCCCTGCCATCCTGCCATGCCTGGCATGGTGGGTATGGCTGCCACACAGAGCCCTGTCCACCCTGCCCTGCGCACACTGGGACCTCAGCAGCCCCCCCGGCCGGCCAGAGAGGTGCCCTGGAAACAGTTTGAGCCCTCCCCACTCCACAGTGTCACAGAAAGGGCCCCTCCCCAGCTCCCAGCGCTCCCCTCCCCAACTCCTGGTGCCCCCCGCCCAGCTCCCCATGCCCCCCGCCCAGCTCTTTGCACTCCCCTCCCCAGCTCCCCGTGCCCCCCGCCCAGCTCCCCACGCCCCCTGCCCTGTGCTCCCCTCCCCAGCATCCGGTGCCCCCTGCCCAGCTCCTCACGTCCCATCCCCAGCTCCTGGTGCCCCCTGCCCAACTCCCTGCACTCCTCTCCCCAGCTCCCTGTGCCCCCCGTCCAGCTCCCTGCGCCCCCCTCCCCAGCATCCGGTGCCCCCTCCCCAGCTCCTCGTGCCCCCCCCCAGCTCCCTGCACCCCACCTCCCCAACTCCCAGTGCCCCCCATCCAGCTCCCTGTGCCCCCTCCCCAGCTCCCAGTGCTCCCACCCAGCTCCCTGAACCCCCCTATCCAGCTCCCCGTGCCCCCCTCCCCAGCTCCTGGTGCCCCCGCCCAGCTCCCTGCACCCCCATCCAGCTCCCAGGGCCCCCCACCCAGTTCTCTGAGCCCTGTGTCCCATCTCAGGCTGGGATGGATGCAGAGGAGCCCCAGGGCTGTTCCCCATGTGGCCCCCACCCCCAGCAGGGCCCCAGGGCTGGGCAGAGCTCAGACCCCAGACCCACTGCCCCAGGCCAACCCCCAAATGCCCCCCAGAGTGCAGGGACCCAGAGCTGTGGCTGCTGCATTCCCATTCGTGCCAATGGCTGAGGGGGTTGTCCAGCAAAGAGCTGCAGACAGCCCTGGCAGTGCCCAGGGTCCCCCGAGGCCTGGCAGTGTGCACTCCTCCTAGCCCAAACCAGCTGCCCCCAGCCCCCAATTTGGGCAACCCTCCACCAATGTGTGGGATGGGGGGGTCAGCCAGGCAGAATCCCACGTTGGGGCCCTTTCCTGCTGTGCTGCACCCCCAGTATCATCCCCCCACTGGGCCCCTCCCCCTCAGGTATTGTCCCCCCCACTGCGCACCCCCAGTATCGCCCCCCACTGGGGCCCCCCCCTTGCATATTGTCCCCCTATTGTGCTCCCCCAGTATCATCCACCTAACTGGGCCCCTCCCCCACACCTCAGGTATTAGCCCCCCACTGCAATCCCCTTGGTATCATCCCCCATCTGTAGCTCCCCAGTCCCTCCCCTCAAGTATTGTTCCCCCCCACCAGTTTTGCCCAGGCCCCAGTATCATCCTCCTGCTCTGCCCCTCCCCCCATTATTGCCCCCCTTGGGGCTGGGGGCAGGGTGCACGGCAGGAACTCCCGGCCCCTTTAAATGTTGGCAGCAAACTTCCTCCCCATTGCCGGCAGCTGCTTGGTCTCCAGCCAGTCATGTCAGCCCCTCCCTCCCGTCCTGGGGCTGGGCCCAGGCTGCTCAGTGCTGGAGCAGTGCTGCCGAGATCCACATGCCCCTGGCCCGCTGCACGCCGGCTCCCCCAGCAGGAGGGGACGGGAAGGAAGAGGGCAGCAGCCTTTGGGAGGACAGACCTTTCCAGCACCTGGGTGAGACCCCCACTGGCTCTGCCGCGTGCTGGGACCACCCCCTCCCCCTTGGGCACTGGAGACATCTGACCACGGCACCGTGCCATCTGGGCACCCAGGCCAGGCAAGGCAGTACTGGGCGGGCCCCGCTCCTCTGGCGTACACGGGGCTGTCGGCAGGTGAGGACACTGCGGCCTGCCAGGCGGGCATGGGCTGTGCTGCCCCCTCCCACGGGCAGCTCCCTGCATGGAGGGTCCGGCCTGGCCTGGGAATGTAGCTGGGATGGAGAAGGCCAGCACCCCCCCTGCTCCTCTCAACACATCTGGAAACGGCAGCAGAGGGCAGCTGGGGGTGGCCCCACACTCCCCCCTGGCCTCGGCGCTCATCCTGCTGGCCGTGCTCTCTGTCATCCTGGCCACGCTGCTGGGCAACACGCTGGTGGTGGTGGCCGTCTGCACCAGCCGGGCCCTCAAGGCCCCGCAGAACCTCTTCCTGGTGTCCCTGGCTTCGGCTGACATCTTCGTGGCCACCCTCATCATCCCCTTCTCCTTGGCCAACGAGCTGCTGGGCTCCTGGGGCTTCGGCAGCCTCTGGTGCAGCCTCTACCTGGCGCTGGACGTGCTCTTCTGCACCTCCTCCATCCTGCACCTGTGCGCCATCAGCCTGGACCGCTACTGGGCCGTCACCAGGGCCGCCAGGTTCAACCTCCAGAGGAGCCGTAGCAGAGTCAAGGGCATGATCGGTGCCGTGTGGGCCATCGCTGGCCTGGTCTCCCTGCCGGCCCTGTTCACGACCCAGCCACAGGCCAAGGAGTGCCTGCTGAATGACGACACCTGGTACGTGCTGGCCTCCTGCACCGCCTCCTTCTTCGCCCCCTGCCTCATCATGCTCGCTGTGTACTGCAGGATTTACTACATCACCAAGCACAGGTGCTCCGGCATCATCTCCGCCAGGCCTGGCATGGCCCAGCGCCCCTCCCGCGCCAGCTCCTGCTTGCCCACTGCCACCCGGAGCCCTGCAGAGCAGGACGCAAGCACAGAGCAGGGCAGCCACTGTGCCCACACGCTGGGGCCAGCTCGTCTCTCCAGGCAGTGGGCGGAGGAGGAGGCCAATGGCGCCAGTGCCAGCCCGAGAAGGCCCAGGAGGCCTTCCTGGGCACTGGCTCGAGGGCCCCGGCGGTGGAGTGAGCAGCAGAGCATGTCCATCTCCAGGAGCCGGCTGGTGCAGGCGCGGGAGCGCAGGTTCACCTTTGTCCTGGCCCTGGTGATCGGTGCCTTTGTCCTGTGCTGGTTCCCCTTCTTCTTCACCTACAGCCTGGGGTCGCTGTGCGGGGACGGCTGCCGCATCTCCAAGCCCCTCTTCAGCTTCTTCTTCTGGATTGGCTACTGCAACAGCTGCCTCAACCCAGTCATCTACACAGTCTTCAACAGGGACTTCCGCAGAGCCTTCCGCAGAGCCTTCCGCAGGCTCCTCTCCAAGGCCCCGCACTGTCCCCGCCCTGGGCTGGACCCTGGCACTGCTCCCCCGCCGGACCAGACCCCAGCAAGGCCCCTGCACCGCTGCCCCGTGCTGGGCTGAGACCATTTCCAGGGGGGCACCAAACTGCTCTTGGCCTCCAGCCCCCGTGCTGGGGTTCCCTGTCCTGGGCTATATGACACAGGAGACAAGCCTGGGTGTGGGGCTGGTGTCCTGGCCTGGGGTTTAGGAGTTCTGCAATTATGGGTTGGGTGGCCCAGGCTGTGAGCGGAGGGGGGCTGGAAACTCTAGCTGCCAATTTTAGTTTTCAGGTATTTTCAAAAATGCAGATTTTGGGTATTTTAATAAAAGAGACTGAATCACAGGCCAGGCCCCAGTGTCTGGCTCTTGGGCAGGGCCGGGCCCCAGCATCCGGCTCCTGGGCCGGGCCAGGACTCCACCGGCTGGCTCTTGGGCTGGGCTGGGGCTCCGTTTCTGGTTCCTGGTCCAGGCTGGGCCCATGGGGTCCCAGGCAGCAGCTGAGCACTGGCATGAGCACCCCTGGGGGAAGGGTGCCCCTGCCCAGTCAGCAGAGGCAGCACTGGGAGCAGGAGCTCTCTCTACCCTGGCATCCAGGGACACACAGGGAGAAGCCTGAATCTGAGCCCTGGTGGGGAGGGTGTGGGGGTCTCACAGTCCTAGGGTGGAGGTGTTTGGGCCCAGCCTGGCCCTGGAGATCAGGCAGCAGACTGGTCCTGTGCTTGGCCTAGGGGACCAATGGCCCCCGCGGGTGTCCCCTCCATCTGCCCCAAAGGCCCTGTTCTCTCTGCAGCAGGCTCTGCTCTGCAGAGAATGGCCGTGCGCTTGGACTCGGCCCGAGTGCTCTGCAGTGTGGGGAGGGCTTGGCGCAGGGAGGGACACGTCCAGCGGCTCGGGGAGCTCTGGAGTGTCCAGCCCCTCCGGTGTGGGGCAATTATCTCGGCAGGTTGGAGCCAGGCCTGAGCCTGCCCTGGCCAGCCCCTCCTACAGGAGGGGGAGGGGGTCCTAAGCCCTAGGGATTCCTGCGGGCTGTTCCAGAGGGACACAGGAACACCCAGTCCTGGGTCCTGTCACTGACAGAGACCAGCACCAGCTGCTGCAGAGGGAGGTGCCAGACCCCTGCAGCTGACAGGGAGGGGGAACCTGCCCACAGAGTTAGCAGCGGGCTCGTGCCCTGGAGCTGGTCATTACAGAGTAAAAACATGGCCTTTCTGTTTTTACTCTCTAATGTCCATGGCTGTTCTCATTGGCCAGGGCAACAGCTGAGTCTGCCCTGAAGCCTACTTTTCTCTTGGCCCCAATGCTCTCTTGTGGCAGGGAGTTCCACAGGCTAACGGTGTGTGGCATAAACTGTGCTGCCCCCCAGGTGGGAAGAAGGCCCCAGGAGCTGTTCCCTGCCCACCTCATGGGCTTGGGCAGAGCTTAGCCCAAATTACCCAGCTGCCCAGAGGCAGGGTTACCCCACGTCTGGGCTTCCAGACACGGCCCCTTTTCTCTGGCTGGCAGGTTTGTCAAATAACGGGCAATGTCCGGGCTTTCTACAGAGCAGAGTGCCGATTGGTCCCTCCCCTGCCTCTGCGGCTGATTGGTCCATTTCCCTGCCGCCACAGCTGCCAGCTCCGCCCACCCAGGGCCCAGCTCCCAGCCCTGGGGAGGGAGGTCCCGGCAAGGAGGCGCTGACTGACAGCTGGTGCTGCACCCCGGGCTTGCACCAGCCGCCCTGCCACCGTGACAGGGAGTGACACTGGCCTCCGCCTCCAGCGAGTCACCCCACCACAGATACCCCCCAGCTATGCCCCCAGCTCCCCCCTCCCCGAGGCAGTGTCCTCTCTGGGGGAATCCGAAATACGGGAACCCCAGGCCCCAGCTCGCTGTGCCACAGCCTCTCTGCAGGAGTTCAGAGCTGCCAGGAGCGGCTGAGAGTGGGGGGCTGGGCGGGGGGCACAGGAGTGGCTGAGGCATGGTGGGGCAGAAGGGGGCTTCAGGAGAAGTCCCTCAGGCCTGGGGGAACAGGGGCAGCAGCTCGCAGATGCATGGCCCCGTTTTCTGGCCTTGGGTCCAGCTCAACAGCCATTTTTGGGCTCTGGACAGAGAACAGGGCCTGGAACGGGGCGCACACCACAAGTGCTTCCAGAGAGGGAGCTGGGCTGGAGTGATGGCGCCACTGCTGGGGCCTGTCAACAACCTAGCACCTGGGGCTCTCCTGAGACCCTAAATAGCGGCGTGGGGCTGGGATACCCCCCCATCTCTGAGCAGCAGGAGGCCAGGTGACCCCCTCCCCAGCCTCCGGGCGGCAAGGAGTCAGCCACTCTGGCTCCATGGCTCACCCACCTGGGCTGTTTCCCATCGCTCAGCAGGGTAGCTTCCTGGGGAGTTCTGCTTCCCCAAAGTGTGAGTGCGTGGGGGGCAGATGACCATGCCCCCAGGTCCCCTCTCTGGAAGGCCCTGTCTCCCCGGGGACGGGGTTCTGGCAATAGCTGAAACGTGTATCCTGTAAACATCTCAAAGGGAAAGTCTCTGAGCAGGTGCCAGCCCCTGAGGGTGCAGGGAGGGGTCAGCCCAGGCAGGCCAGGGGAGTGGGGCCTGAGGAAGCTGGGGTAGTGATGCCTGGGACTGTGCCCGCCAGGGGCAGCATGTGACATCAGTGCAAGGTTTGCTCAGGAGATTGCTCTGTAGGACTTCCCTGCCCCTACCTCCCACATGCCCAGCCCTAAACCCTACCCCTACCACTCACCCCCCGGGTCTGAACTGGGCCAGGACAGGGTCTGCACTAAGCCTACACTGTGCAGGCCAGGGCTGAACCCAAGGCTAGGATTGAAGCTGGGCTGGGTCAGTTAGGGGCTGGGCTGCAATCGTGGCCAGGCTGGTTGGGGGCTGGTCTGAGATCGGGGCCAGGCCGGGCTAGTCGGGGGCTAGGCTGCAATCAGGGCCCGGCCGGGCCGCTCAGCTCAGACATGCAGGGGTCAGTCACCGTCCAGCTTCTCCAGCTTCGTAGCTCAAAATAGAAAATCCCCAAGCATCAAACCTTCCTCTGGCTAAAACCAGCTGCCAGCGCGGGAGTTTGGATCCCGTGGAAACAGGCCCAGCTCCAAGATCCCGGCTGCTCCAGTTCCCAGGCCCTGTGGTGCGGCAGGGTGGGCTCGGCGCCAGGGAACAATCCCTTGTCCCACGGGGAGCAGGATCAGCTTCCTCCACAGCCTCCAGTGTCCCCCCACGCTGCCCGCCCAGCCAGGCACACCCAGAGACCTCCCAGGCTGGGCGTGCGTGGAGGGGCCAAGTCTCGATCCTGGCTGGAGCTTGGGGAACTTTGCACCTGCGCGTCCAGCTCTTCCCCATTCGGCTCCCTGAGAGCATCCTGCCCCGATGGGCCCGGCAGCCCCCACAGTGTGAAGACCAAGCATCCGTTGGTCCCGCAGCCCCTGCTGCTCTGAAAGGGCAGAGGTGGCTCCCTCCAGCTGCTCAGTCCCTCCCTGAGCTCCAGCTCCCAGCACCAGCTGCTCCAGGGCTCGGGCGCTAAGCAGGGAGCGAGTCATCACCAGGTTCTGGCACCTGGGCAGCTGATGGGGTGCGCCCCCAGAGATGCAGAGGCCAAGCGAGGGTGTGACAGCCCCCAGGCAGGGGATTTATTGGGTGGGCATGGGGGGCAGATCCTGCTCTGGGCCGCCCTAGCCCACGTGGCCCTGTATCCAGGCGAGGTAGCGGGCCACGTCGGTGTAGACGCCGGGCTTGTCCTGCTCGCCACGGCCCATGCCTCAGCTGACAATCCCGCGCAGCGTGGCCCGGCCCTGCTCCTCACACACCAACGGCCCGCCAGAGTCTCCCTGTAGCACAAGGGGACCAGTCAGAGGAGGCAGGCCCTGCTCCATCACTCAGAGCAGCTGGCAGGCCTGGGGCTGGCCCCTCCCCATGGGCACCATGGCATTGGGGAACCCTGCAGTGCAGTCAAAGGGGGCTAATGGCACTGGGGGTAGGCGCGGCAGACAGGAGCCCTGCTGGCACTGGGGGTGGGCGCGGCAGACGGGGGCCCCGATGGCTTTAGGGTGGGCACAGCAGAGAGAGAGAGGGCATACCAGTGCCCTTGGGAAATCAGCCCCTGGCTCTCCCCTTTGAGGTGGATTCCCCAAGGATGAGCCAGTGCCACCCTGCCGCACGCTGCCAGTCACCGGCAGCGAGTTGGAGAGCAAGGCCCGCTTGTGTGAATCAGGTGCAGAGGGTGGTCTGTCTCATGGGGGTGCCCAGGGCTCCTCCCCCTGGCATGGGGGTGCCCAGCACTGGGTGGGGGTGCTCAGGGTAGCGTGACAAAGCGGTGTCTCAGCTCACAAAGGGGCTGCTGGAGAGGCTGCCCCTTCCTGAATTGCAGCCAGATCGGAGCTGACCCACCCCCGGCACCTCTTGCCCAGCTGTCTCACCTGGCAGGCGTCGGTGCCCCCCTCCAGGTAGCCGGCACATAAAATGTCCACGGTGACCCTGGCCCCATGCAGCCCGGGGGAGCAGCACTGCTCGTGGGGGATAATGGGGAGCACAGCTTCCTGCAGGTACTCGGAGAGCACCCCAGCCCCTGCCCGGGAGCTGTGTCGGGACGCCGGGCACTGGGGGGTCTCTGCGGGGGGCGGGGGGGAGGTCTGCGAGTCGGGACGCCGGACAGTGGGGGGGGTCTCTCGGGGGGGCGGGGGGGAGGTCTGCGTGTCGGGACGCCGGGCAGTGGGGGGGGTCTCTCGGGGGGGCGGGGGGGAGGTCTGCGAGTCGGGACGCCGGGCAGTGGGGGGTCTCTGCGGGGGGCGGGGGGGAGGTCTGCGTGTCGGGGATCTGACGATGTGACGCAGCAGGGAGGGGGGAGTGTTGACCTGGGAATGTGCCCTGGGGACGGGAGACCTGAGAGCCTGTCACCTGAGCCAGGAGGGGGAGGGGGAGGTGACACCTCTGCCCAGGAATGTGGACGGAGGCTGCAGCAGGGAACCTGCTCGGTGGGTTTAGTTTCAGTTTGGGGCTGGGTGGAGGAACACAGGGAACCCCAGGGCTGGGGTCTAAGCTCCCTGCTCCCCCAGAAGGACTTGACTGAGGGGTCCTGGGTGTACCCACAAGCTCTGTTTTGGACTGTGTTCCTGTTGTCCAATAAACCTTCTGTTTTACTGGCTCACTGAGAGTCTCAGTGAATCCCAGGAAGAGGGGTGCAGGGCCTGGACTCCCCCACACTCCGTGACAACTGGTGGCAGTGGTGGGATCTACTGCACCCCGTGAACGGCGCTTCCTGCAGTAAGTGACTGGGGAACAGTAAAACGAAGGGGGATTGACGGGGACCAGGTGTGCTGAAGATTTAGAGAGAGACGGTTTCAGGGGGCGGCTAACCCCTGGGAGTATGTGACCAGAGAGAAGAACTTTTGCACTAACAGGGTCCCCCGGGGGATTGCAGCGAGCGGTCCCAGGGGCGGAGGAGTCTGCAGCTCGACCCTGGCAAAGAGGTGGTGACCTCAAGAAGGACTGGCACACTAGGGGCTTTTCCTGGAAACCGTGGACAGCTGCCCAGCCTGCGAGTGGCCAGCCGGGAGATGTACGCTAGACGCCTTAAGAGCGACCTGGTGGAGCTGTGCAGGCAGAGGGGGCTGCGCGTCGGGAGGTCCACCAAGGAACAGCTGATTGCCCAGCTGGAGGAGAGGGATCGCTTGGATGACCCGATCCCTGTCCCTGAGGGAAGCCGCCCGGCAGACGCAGCGTGGGCCCTGGGGCCTGCCCAGGCTGGGAGGGGTCAGACTGCTGCCCAGGACACCCCGAGACCCTTCCTACCTATGCCTGGGGGAGGGGTTGTGGGAAGCCCAGCGAATACCGAGGGCCCCCTGACCCCAGCAGCCAGCAGGGGATCCTCCCAGCGGAGCTCCCCATCCCTGGAGCGGATGCGGCTGGAATGGAGAGGGAGAGGAAAATGAGGGAGCTGGAGGATCATGAAAAACAACGTCAACATGAGGAGAAACAACGTCAACATGAGCAGGAGGAGAAGGAGAAACAACGTCAACATGAGCAGGAGGAGAAGGAGAGGGAGCGTCAGGAGAAGGAGAGGGAGCGTCAGGAGAAGGAGAGGGAACGTCAACATGAGCAGCAGGAGAAGGAGAAACAAAGACAGCATGAACTGGAGCTGGCCAGGCTGAGGAGCAGTGGGGCCCCGGCTGCGGTGAGTGAGGGGGGACCCAAGACTGCAAGGAGCTTTGATAAGTGCTTCCTGGCCCGGCGGAGGGAGGGGGAGGACATGGATAGCTTCCTGACGGCCTTTGAGAATGCCTGCGAGCTGCACAGGGTTGACCCTGCAGACAGGCTCCAGTTCCTCACCCCCTTACTGGACCCCAAAGCCGTGGAGGTCTACAGCCGGATGACAGGGGCAGAGGCAGGGGACTATGAACTGTTCAAACAGGCCCTGCTCCGTGAGTTTGGGCTGACCCCCGAGATGTACCGGAGAAGGTTCCGGGGTCAGCGTAAAACGCCTGAGGTCACCTACCTACAACTGGTCAACAGGATGCAGGGATATGCCCGCAAGTGGACAGCGGGGGCCCAAACTAAAGAGGACCTGCTTGACCTGTTTGTACTGGAGCACCTGTATGAACAGTGCCCTTCCGACCTGAGGCTGTGGCTGGTGGACAAAAAGCTCGCGAACCCCCAGCATGCAGGGCAGCTGGCCGACGAGTTTGTGAACAGTCGGTCAGGGGGTAGCCGGGAGGAGTCCCAAAAGAACAGGCCCCCCCCGATGCAGAGAGAGAGTCACCATGGGGCCTCCCAGCGGGGAAATAGGGAGAACCCCCTCCAAAGGGGAACGCCTGGTGTCGGGCCCCTCCGACCCGTTCGAGGGGACCAACGTGACCTGAGCTGCTATCACTGTGGCCAGAGAGGCCACGTACGGGCCCAGTGCCCCGGGCTCCGGGACAAACTGAGCAGACCCAACCTACCCAGGGTTAACTGGGTAGGGACTCAGCTGGACGAGGGGCAGGCGACCCAGGAAAGGGGGGCTACCAGTTTGCCACCTGCTCAGGAGGGAAGAGTACCCCCAGCCAGCCCCGCCAGAGGGCTGGAGGCTCTGGACTCAGGGTGCTCGGTTTACAGGGTGGGTGCGGGGCTGTCCCTCCGGAGAGAGTGCCTTGTTCCCCTGGAGGTGGATGGGAGGAAGGTCAATGGATACTGGGATACGGGCGCGGAGGTGACGCTGGCCCGGCCCGAGGTGGTGGCCCCAGATCGGGTGGTGCCCAACACCTACCTGACCCTGACGGGGGTGGGCGGGACCCCATTTAAGGTGCCCGTGGCAAGGGTACACCTGAAATGGGGGACCAAGGAGGGCCCCAAGGATGTGGGGGTACACCACCATTTGCCCACTGAAGTTTTGATGGGGGGAGACCTAGAGGACTGGCCAAACGACCCCCAGACCGCCCTGGTTGTGACCCGTAGCCAGAGCCGGCGAGGGGCACTGCGACCTGACCCTGGGGAGGGTACCACACTGGAGGCGCGAGACCCTACTCGGGTGGGGAGGGAGCGCCGAGGGGCACGGCTCAGAGAGGCTGCGGCCTCAGACCTGGCCACGGAGGGGGAACCGGGCCCCATCCCTTCCCCAGCCGCTGAGTTCCAGGCCGAGTTGAGGAAAGATCCCTCCTTGCAGAAGCTCAGGGACCTGGCCGACCTCAGTGAGGGACGGACCATGAGGAGAGGCTGCCAGGAGAGGTTCCTGTGGGAGAAGGGGTTCCTGTACCGAGAATGGGCTCCCCCAGGGGAAGGGGAGTCCTGTGGGGTCAGGAGGCAGCTGGTGGTCCCCCAGAAGTACCGCCGCAAGCTCCTGTCCCTGGCCCATGACATCCCCCTCGCAGGGCACCAGGGAATCCGGCGCACCCGGCAGAGGTTGCTACAGAACTTTTACTGGCCCGGGGTCTTTACCACCGTCCGGCAGTATTGCCGATCCTGTGACCCCTGTCAGAGGGTGGGGAAGGCCCGGGACAAGGGGAAAGCGGCGTTGAGACCTTTGCCCATCATAGAGGAGCCTTTCCAGAAGGTGGCCATGGACATCGTGGGGCCTCTCAGCAAGACGACCCGGTCGGGGAAGAAATACATTCTGGTGGTGGTAGATTTCGCCACCCGCTACCCCGAGGCAGTGCCCTTAGCTTCCATTGAAGCAGACACCGTGGCAGATGCGCTCCTGACCATTTTCAGCCGAGTGGGGTTCCCCAGGGAAGTCTTGACAGACCAAGGCTCCAACTTCATGTCGGCCCTGCTCCGGTGCTTGTGGGAGAAATGTGGGGTCCGGCATGACTGGGCCTCAGTGTATCACCCCCAGTCCAATGGGCTGGTGGAGAGGTTTAACGGGACGCTAAAGATGATGCTGAAAACCTTTATGAACCAGCACCCGCAGGATTGGGACAAGTACTTACCTCACCTGCTGTTCGCGTACAGGGAGGTGCCCCAGGAGTCTACCGGATTTTCGCCTTTCGAACTGTTATATGGAAGGAGGGTGAGGGGCCCCCTGGACCTGATGAGAGACGAGTGGGAGGGGAAGGCCACTCCCGATGGAGAGTCAGTGGTGGAGTATGTCCTGACCTTCCGAGAGAGACTGGCTGAACTCATGGGCCTGGCCAGGGAGAATCTGGCCAGAGCCCAGAGGAAGCAGAAGGTCTGGTATGACCGCACGGCGCGGGCCCGGGCCTACGCCACCGGGGATCAGGTGATGGTTCTCATCCCCGTGAGAAAGAACAAACTACAGGCCGCCTGGGAGGGCCCGTTCAAGGTCGTCAAGCAGCTCAATGAGGTAAACTATGTGGTGGAGCTGTCGAACCGGGCCCACCACCGCCGGGTGTACCATGTGAATATGATGAAGCCATATTATGCCAGGGGGAATGTGGTGTTAGCTGTGTGTGGTCAGTGGGAGGAGCAGGGAGATGACCCTTTAGTAGATCTATTCCCTGGGACCAGAGCTGGTTCCCCCCTGGAAACAATCCCCCTCTCGGATCAGCTCACCCCTGCCCAGCAAGCTGAGGTCAGGGGGGTGCTGCATCCGTACCGACAGCTGTTTTCCAACCAGCCTGGACGCACTAATCTGACTGTCCACCGGGTGCAGACAGGGTCGCACCCGCCGATAAGATGCTCCCCCTTCCGAGTCACAGGGAAAACTGCTCAGGACCTGGAAAGAGAGGTCCGGGACATGCTGGCTTTGGGGGTGATCCAGCCATCGGCCAGCCCTTGGGCCTCGCCGGTGGTGCTGGTCCCCAAAAAGGATGGGTCAGTCCGGTTCTGTGTGGACTATCGGAAGCTCAATGCCATCACTGTATCGGATGCCTACCCCATGCCCAGGCCAGACGAGCTCCTAGACAAGCTGGGAGGAGCTCGGTACCTTACCACCATGGACCTTACAAAGGGCTACTGGCAAGTGCCGCTGGATGCAGATGCCCGGCTGAAATCGGCCTTTATCACCCCTCTGGGGCTCTATGAGTTTCTGACCCTGCCTTTCGGCCTCAAGGGAGCGCCGGCCACCTTCCAGCGCCTGGTGGACCAGCTCCTGAGGGGGATGGAGAGTTTTGCCGTGGCGTATATTGACGACATCTGTGTCTTTAGCCAGACCTGGGAGGACCACGTGTCCCAGGTTAGACAAGTGCTGGACCGACTCCAGGGGGCTGGGCTGACTGTCAAAGCGGAGAAGTGCAAGGTGGGGATGGCTGAAGTATCTTACCTGGGCCATCGGGTGGGGAGCGGCCGCCTAAAGCCGGAACCGGCCAAGGTGGAGGTGATCAGAGACTGGCCCGCTCCCCACACCAAAAAGCAGGTCCAAGCCTTTATTGGGATGGCAGGATACTACCGAAGATTTGTGCCCCACTTTAGCGCCATAGCCACCCCCATCACTGAGCTATGCAAGAAGGGGAAGCCAGACAAGGTGGTCTGGACCGAGCAGTGCCAGGAGGCTTTCCGGGCGCTGAAGGAGGCTCTGGTCAGTGGCCCAGTTCTAGCAAACCCAGACTTTGACAAGCCCTTTGTGGTGTTCACCGACGCCTCCGACACGGGACTGGGGGCGGTGTTAATGCAGGAGGATGAAAAGGGGGAGAGACACCCCATCGTGTACCTGAGCAAGAAGTTGCTACCCCGGGAGCAACACTACGCGGCCATCGAGAAGGAGTGCCTGGCCATGGTGTGGGCCCTCAAGAAACTAGAGCCCTATCTCTTCGGGCGACACTTCACCGTGTACACCGACCACTCTCCCCTGACCTGGCTGCACCAGATGAAAGGAGCCAACGCCAAGCTCCTGAGGTGGAGCCTGCTCCTGCAGGATTACGACATGGACGTGGTCCACGTGAAGGGAAGTGCCATCCTGATAGCGGATGCGCTGTCCCAGAGAGGGGGCCCCGAACTTCCCCAGGTCACTGGTCACAGTGACCCCGCTCAGTTCAGTCTCGAAGGGGGGAGAGATGTGACGATGTGACGCAGCAGGGAGGGGGGAGTGTTGACCTGGGAATGTGCCCTGGGGACGGGAGACCTGAGAGCCTGTCACCTGAGCCAGGAGGGGGAGGGGGAGGTGACACCTCTGCCCAGGAATGTGGACGGAGGCTGCAGCAGGGAACCTGCTGGGTGGGTTTAGTTTCAGTTTGGGGCTGGGTGGAGGAACACAGGGAACCCCAGGGCTGGGGTCTAAGCTCCCTGCTCCCCCAGAAGGACTTCACTGAGGGGTCCTGGGTGTACCCACAAGCTCTGTTTTGGACTGTGTTCCTGTTGTCCAATAAACCTTCTGTTTTACTGGCTCACTGAGAGTCTCAGTGAATCCCAGGAAGAGGGGTGCAGGGCCTGGACTCCCCCACACTCCGTGACAGGGACGCCGGGCAGTGGGGGGTCTCTGCGGGGGGCGGGGGGGAGGTCTGCGTGTCGGGACGCCGGGCAGTGGGGGGGTCTCTGCGGGGGGCGGGGGGGAGGTCTGCGAGTCGGGATGCCGGGCAGTGGGGGGTCTCTGTGGGGGGGCGGGGGGAGGTCTGCGTGTCGGGACGCCGGGCAGTGGGGGGGTCTCTGCGGGGGGCGGGGGGGAGGTCTGCGTGTCGGGACGCCGGGCAGTGGGGGGTTTCTTGGGGGGGCTGGTGGGCGGTCTGCGTGTCGGGACGCCGGTCAGTGGGGGGTCTCCACGGGGGGGAGGTCTGCGTGTCGGGACGCCGGGCACTGGGGGGTCTCCGTGGGGGGGAGGTCTGCGTGTCGGGACGCCGGGCAGTGGGGGGTCTCTGCGGGGGGCGGGGGGGAGGTCTGCGTGTTGGGACGCCGGGCAGTGGGGGGTCTCTGCGGGGGGTAGGTCTGCGTGTCAGGACGCCGGGCAGTGGGGGGTCTCTGCGGGGAGCGGGGGGGAGGTCTGCGTGTTGGGACGCCGGGCAGTGGGGGGTCTCTGCAGGGGGTAGGTCTGTGTGTCAGGACGCCGGGCAGTGGGGGGTCTCCGCGGGGGGGGTGGGGGGGAGGTCTGCGTGTCGGGATGCTGGGCAGTGGGGGGTCTCTCGGGGGGCTGGGCGGGGAGGTCTGCGTGTCGGGATGCCTTTGCTTTGGGCTGGATCGACTGGGGACTGTTTGCTCCGCCTGGGAGCGGGCGCAGCCCCTGCCCTGCACAGCGCCATGATGTCCCTGCTGCTGGTTCTGCTGCTGAGTCCGGGGGCAACCGTCCCGGCAAGGTTCCCCCCGAGGATCACAACATTTCACTCTGGCTTCAACCCTCCCACATGCCCAGCGCCCCCAAGCTGCTGACCCCCAGCCCCCTCTGACCATGACCCCCAGTCCCTCCCTGCCCCATGCAACCTTAATCCCCAAAGCGTCCCACTGGACCCTGGCTAGTCCTGGCTCACAGTGCCCAGGTCAGGCCTGTGGCCTGGCTCGCTGAGTGTGGGGCTAGGATCCAGGCACGGGTTCTAGTCCCAGCGCCACCCCCGGCTCGCTGGGGCAATTCACATCAACTCTGTGGAGCACAGTGAGTGTGTGAGCCCATGGGACACTCCGCCGCTAAGTGTGAGCCCAAGGGACCCTCCCCTCCCCCGCTAAGCGTGAGCCCAAGGGACCCTCCCCTCCCCCGCTAAGTGTGAGCCCAAGGGACCCTCCCCTCCCCCGCTAAGCGTGAGCCCAAGGGACCCTCCCCTCCCCCGCTAAGTGTGAGTCTTCGGAATCTCCCCTCCCCTCCCCCGCTGAGCATGAACATCTCCCCCGACCCCTCTGAGCCAAGGCACTGCCCTTCATAAGGCGCGTCCCCCACTTGGGCCCCCAGCCATGGCAGGAGGCTGCTCTCCTGGGTCTGCCCTTCCCAGCGCAGATGCACCCCAGAGCCTGCCGCCCGCTAAAGCTCTCTCTGCTGTGCCCCCCCAGGGCTGGCCCTGCATGCCGACCCCGGCTTCCTTCCTTGCCAGCCCCTGTGAGACTGGGGGCCCTGGTGCGACCCGGTGCTACGTGGGGGCCCAGCCCAGAGGGATGCTCTGACCTGGCTCCAGCTGGAGAGGGACAGTCCAGGCAGCCGCTGGCCCTGGCTCCTGCTCTCAACGCCTCTCTGGCCAGGGACGGCCCCTGCTTTCCCCCCGAGAAGGGGGCATGAGGCCCCCAGGGGGAAGGGCTGGGCGGCCACAGAGAGCAGCAGCACCTCAGAGCCAGGCGCGTGCTAGGCCCTGTCCCCAGGGGCACACAGGACAGGGGCCCCCGCGGCCACGGCTCGCTGCACGTGCTCACTGGGTTATGTCCCGCAGGACCGGGGTGCCAAGCCCCCGCCGAGGATGAAGGGCGAGGTGAGTGTCTGTCATGGGTGAGAGCAGCTCCAGCCTGGCGCCTGGGGGTCCTGGATCCCAGAGCACGTGCCCGCTGCTGCCTGGGCCTGCCCACGCTGGGGGCTAGAGGGGCTGGGGCTAGAGGGGCTGCCCTGGGGGGAGGTCACTGGCACGAGCACAGGGCAGCAGAGGCAGCCCCTGGGAGCAGTTCCCCTCGGGGCTGGGGCGGGGCTGGGAACTGGTTTCCACTAGGTGAGATGGGGGCAGGGGGAGACTGTCCATCCCTCCCTCCTGCCAGGGGTGGGGGAGAGAAGGGGCCTGAAGCCCCCCACGGGGGACTGTTTCAGGGCAGCTCTCCTTCTGCCCTTGCCTTGCATTGACAGCAGCCAGTGGGGAGCCCTGCCACTTCTCCTTCTGCTACCAGCGCAAGATGCCCCATTCCTGCCTCCGGGACGGCCTGCATGGCCGCCAGTCCTGGTAAGAGCCTTCTGCCCCGTCCTTGCACCCCAAACGCCAAAGAAGGGCCCTGCTTCGGCCCTCATCTGCAGGAGGGTGACATCCCGACAGAGCGCTCTTGGGCAGAGTGTGGGGGCAGGCAGGACAGCTGCCCTCTCCATGCCCACGACCAGCCCCAGGCGGGAGAGGCAGGGAGACCAGAGCCCTCTGGGGAGCTGGGATTCACGTCCTTGGGGTAGGGCTTCGGCCCCCGGGCAAGGGCACAGTGCCTGGCACCACCACAGGCCCCTTGGGCAGCATGTTCCACACAATGCCCAGAGAGCTCCGGTCTAGCCAGGGACCAGGCCAAGCACCCTGGCCGCACACCGTCGCTCCCCCTCACTGTCGCCTCCCACGGCAGGTGCGCCACCACCAAGAACTACGACCGACCGGGACCACAAGTGGACGCTCTGTGGGGAGGACAAGAGACTGACTGGTGCGGTGGCCAATGCAAGCCCAAGTGACCCCTGCGGGGGGTGGGAGGGGAATAAGATTTCCCTGCTCCAGCCACATATCCCACTGCCCTTCGCTAACCCACCCAGGACCGGGCTTAGGGAAAATGGCATCCTGAGTGAACTTGTATTTTGGCACCTCTGCACCCCTAGCCCCCACGGGCATGGTGCCCCCCATTGTCCCCCTGTGGGCATGATGCCCCCCATTGCCCCTGGGGGTGCCCCACCCCCCTGAACCCCTAATCCCTGCACCCATGTGGGGAAAGTGACTTGGACGCACAGACGGATCTGCTGGCATTGCTGCTCACTCCCTCATCCCCAAATGCTGCTCCTCCAGCCCACGCGCCCCTAGGGGGCTGTGAGGGGGGGAGTGAGGAGTGCTGTCAGGGCTCCCTGCAGCCAGGTCACTTTCCCTGCCTGGGCCGCGTGAGGGCAGGGCAGAGAACAGCAGGTCCTGATGCCTCAGCCCAGCCCAGGTGGGAAAAGTGAGCTGGATGGCCAGAGCGCTTGGTGTTGCTCCGCCCCACCCCCAGCCCCCTGGGGGGCACAGAGGAATGTTGGCGGTGGGACAAGCAGCATCTGTGCGTCACCACTCACCCCCCCCACCCCCACCCCATGTTCCTCCGCCGGGAGGAAGCAGGGAGAAATCTGGGCACTCTCCCCCCGCGGCGCTCCCCTGCCAGCCGGGAGCAGTTTCTGTCTTTACGCTGACAGCGCCCCCTTGGCTATGGTGTCCCTGGGCGGTCACCCGGGGTCGCCCAACCCTAAGACAGCCCTGGACCCACAACAGGCTCCACCGGCCCCTCCCACTGTTCTACCCAGACCAGCTCCCTCCCAGGCACTCGTCCAGGCCTCAGGGCTAAGTCCCGGCAGGGCCTGGTGATCCTGGCGCTGGCGCCCCCCCAGCCTGGAGCCTTTGTACCTGGGCCCTCTGGGGCCTCCAGTGTCACGGAGTCCCTGGGCGAAGCTCTGGAACTGCTCCCCACGAAGCCAGGCAGGACTCTGGGGAAGTCTCCTCTCTGGGAGCAGCCTGTCCGCAGGACACACAGCTCACACAACTTCCACCTTCCTGGGTCTGACCTCGGAGCATTCAGCCTCCTCTGCCCCTCCGTGCGCTTCCCACAGTGAGTCTGCTCAGGCGGGGCTCCTGGGGAAGCCAGAGGGTCCTGCACCCCAACTCCGCAGTCAGACGTGACTCTCAGCCAGCCAGTAAAACAGAAGGTGTATTAGACGACAGGACCATGATCTAACACAGAGCTTGTAGGTACAGGAAACAGGACCCCTCAGTCAGGTCCATCTTGGGGGGCAGGGAGGCTAGAGCCCCATCTGGCCCTCTCTCCATTTCCCCAGCCAGCTCCAAACTGAAACTCTCCCACCCTTCCTCTGGCCTTTGTCTCTTTCCCGGGCCAGGAGGCCACCTGATCTTTTTGTTCTCCAACCCCTTCAGTTGGCACCTTTGCAGAGGAGGGGCCCAGGCCATCAGTTACCAGGAGACAGTTCATTCTCTGTGCAGACACCATCACACTGGCCCTCTGCTCTGCAACAATCACACCCCCTTATCCCACCACCTAGATACTTAAGAAAGGCATAGGGGAAACTGAGGCACTCACACAGTATTCAGAGAAAACATTAAGAACATTCCCACTTCGTCACATCCAGCACAGCTGACTCCGCTCTCTGTCTGCAGATCCCTGCAAGCCGAACCCCTGTGAGAATAGGGGTGTGACGAAGTGGGACTGTTCTTAATGGTTTCTCTGAATAGTGTGGGGGTGCCTCAGTTTCCCCTAGGCAGTTCTTAAGTATCTAGGTGGTGGGAGAAGGGTGTATGATCCTTGCAGAGCCCTAGAGGGCAGGTGTGTGCAGGGGTCTGGACACAGAGAATGGCCAACACCCTGTTTCCTGGCCACTGATGGCCTGGGCCCTTCCCCCCTGCAAGGTGAGAGCTAAAGGGTTGGAGAACAAAGGAATCAGGTGACCTCCTGGCCCAGGAAAGGGACAAAGCCCAGAGGAGGGGGGGCTGGAGAGAGTTTCAGTTTGGGGCTGGCTGGGACATGGAGTGAAGGGCAGACGGGGTTGTCTGGCTCACTGCCCCCCAAAATGGACCCGGCTGAGGGGTCCGGTTCTCTGCACCTACAAGCTCTGTTTTAGACCATGTTCTTGTCGTCTAATAAACCTTCTGTTTTACTGGCTGGCTGAGAGTCCTGTGTGACTGCGGAGTTGGGGGGCAGGACCCTCTGGCTTCCCCAGGAGCCCGCCTGGGCGGACTCGCTGTGGGAAGCGCACGGAGGGGCAGAGGATGCTGAATGCTCCGAGGTTAGACCCAGGAAGGTGGAAGCAGTGTGAGCTGTGTGTCCTGCAGACAGGCTGCTCACAGAAAGGAGACTTCCCCAGAGTCCTGACTGGCTTCATGGGGAGCAGTTCTAGAGCATTGCCCAGGGTCTCTGTGGCAGGGTGGGATTTAACCAGGGCTGCTGGGGGGCAGGGATGGGGGGGCTGTGTCTGGGTGTGGTCCAGGGTGACAGCAGGGGCCTGAGAGACAGGAAGTCCTGCGCCCCAATCCCATTGCCCCCGTGCACTGCACCAGTTCCTTCCCCTTTCGCTGCCTCAGTTTCCCCACCTGTAAAATGAGAGTGCTGGGCCTGGGGGATGAGCTGGTGAATGTTCACGAAGGGCTGAGGAATGGTCCCAGCTCCCGCCAGCCCTGGGTTGGGAGAGCAGTC
This sequence comes from Natator depressus, assembly GCF_965152275.1. NCBI lineage: Eukaryota > Metazoa > Chordata > Testudines > Cheloniidae > Natator > Natator depressus. Next base: position 722,135 of record NC_134241.1, read on the forward strand.
TGCACTGCACCGCCACAGAGGGCCAGCCCTGGGGCGCTGTGACCCTCTCTTTGCCCACTGCCCAGCAACCAAACAAGGACTCACCCCACCAGCATAGCGAGGGGCTACAAGGCAACTGGCAGGGCCGGGCTGGCCTTCCCCTTGCCCTGGAGCTGGCAGCTCCTGGGAGATGCCCCTTGCCGGCCGAGACCGGCTTGCTGCTGTCGGGGTGCTAGGCTATGGCATGGGGAAAGGGCACTGCCCTGCCCTGGCCAGGGCCAGCATCTGCCTGGCTCCTGCTCTTGCCTGGCTGGAATATGCAGCCATAGAAGCAGACTGCAGTGCCAAGGCCCACTTGCCCCACAAGTGACGCCAGCAGATCACCCTAGCGCCACACCTGGGGCAGGGCAAGGCTCAGGGCTTGTCTGACATGCGCCTGGCTGAGCTAGAGCCTGTCCTTGGGGAGGCAGCTCTGCAAGCCGCGGGAACTGCAGCCTCACGCAGACAGTGGGGTCAGCAGCAAGGAGGGCCAGTGCTCCATTGCCCCAGGGAAGGAAGCCCCTGCCCCTGGGCACCCAAGGCAGGGCTAGGCTGTCCCATGCTGGGCACCAAGCATACCCCGGAGGGCATGCCCTGCCCTTCATGTCTGGCTGTCCATTGTGCTGCAGCCCCTGTGCCCCCTGCCTTCTGTGCCCGTGCCCGTCACTGCTGCTCCTGGAAAGAGCAGAGGACTTGCCCAGGCCAGCCTGGTGTGAGGGAGGTGCCAAGTGACTCCCCTCCCCCCCGGCCCTGAGCAGGAGGCAGCGCGGGAGCCAGTGAGCAGGAAGAAGAGTCTTATTCAGCAGTGCTCTGTGGGTGCTGGGTGGGGAGGTGGGGCTGCAGGCCCGGCCCAGCCCCCCAGCGCTGCACACACAGAGCCCCGTTGGCACAGCTGCTACAACCCCCCTCACGTGAGCTGGTCCTCCTGTGCTCGGCCTCCCTGCGGCCCTACCTGCCGTCACTGGCCTCTTGCCTGTCTGCTTGCCCCTGTGCTCGGTGGAGCGGGGCCCCGGCGAGCCTCAGCCTTCTCCCACTCATGCCAGACGGTTCTCTGGGAAGCTATTAAGCCCCTCTGCCACCCCAGAACCCTCAGCGGTCTGGGCCTGAGGGGGCCTCCCGGTCTGGGCTGCTGCATCGCATTCCCTGCCTGGCTGCAGCCCAGCCCCGAGGCCCATGGAGGCTCTGCTCTGGCAGGGCAGCCGACACTGGACGCTCCCCATGCTGAAGTCCTAGAGCAGCGGGTTGAGGAAGCAGTTGAGGCTGGCGAGGGCCATGCCCGCATGCTGAGCGGTGCCGGTGAAGCGCAGGAGCCCGGGCGCTGGGATGACGTCGATCTGCCCAAGGTGTGCAGGGCATGGACGAGGTGGAAGGGCAGGAAGCAGAGGGCCAAGAGGCCAGGCACCAGCAGGATGGAGCAGAGGGAACGTTGTTTCAGGGCCCGGGCCCTGGCCAAGGAGTCGCTCAGGTTGAGGATGTGCCAGACGATGGCCATGTAGCAGGCCAGGATGATGAGGAAGAGGAAGAAGCCCAGTGCGGCGGAAGCCAGGGCCGTGGCTGCCAGCTGCCTGCTCCATACGCGGGCAGGGAAGTTTTCCATGCCGTCTGTGCACGCATCTGGGAAGCGGTTGGTCACGGAGCCAGAGGAGAAGACAGTCAACAGCCTGACCCCAATCAGTGGCCAGATGGCGAGGGACAGAGCCACCCGGCCCAGCGGCCTCTGGGCTGCAGGTAGTGGGCAGGGTGCAGCACGGCCAGGTAGCGTTCCAGGCACATGCAGAGCAGCAAGAGGGTGCAGCTGCACGTGTTGGCCAGGAAGAGGGCATTGGTGGCTTTGCACAGGCCATCCTCGAAAGGCAGGTGTGACGAAGCGGGGCTGTTCTTAATGTTTCCTCTGAATAGTGTGGGGGTGCCTCAGTTTCCCCTAGGCAGTTCTTACGTCTCTAGGTGGTGGGATAAGGCAGGGGGTGTAATTGTTGCAGAGCAAAGGGCCAGGTACATAAATGGCCGACACTCTGTCTCCTGGCAACTGATGGCCTGGCCCTTCTCCCCTACAAGGTGAGAGCTAAAGGGTTGGAGAACAAAGGAACCAGGTGACCTCCTGACCCGGGAAATGGACAAAGCCCAGATGAGGAGGGGCTGGAGGGAGTTTCAGTTTGGGGCTGGCTGGAGACATGGAGTGAAGTGCAGACTTGGTTGTCTGGCTCACTGCCCCCCAAAATGGACCCAGCTGAGGGGTCCTGTTCTCTGCACCTACAAGCTCTGTGTTAGACCATGTTCCTGTCGTCTAATAAACCTTCTGTTTTACTGGCTGGCTGAGAGTCCCGTCTCACTACGGAGTTGGGGGGCAGGACCCTCTGGCTTCCCCAAGACCCCGCCTGGGCGGACTCGCTGTGGGAAGCGCACGAAGGGGCAGAGGATGCTGAATGCTCCGAGTCAGACCCAGGAAGGTGGAAGGTGGGTGAGCTGTGTGTCCTGCAGACAGGCTGCTCCCAGAGAGGAGACTGCCCCAGAGTCCTGCCTGTCTTCGTGGGGAGCAGTTCCCGAGCATCGCCCGGGGACCCCGTGACAGCAAGTCATTGCGGTGGGCATGGTACATGGTCTGCAGTGGCAGTGACAGTGCAAAGAGCAGGTTGATGAGGATCAGGGTGTAGATGAAGACACGGCCCGGCAGTGCCTGGGCCCTGCTGTCCAGGCAGCTGCAGAGGGCCAGCCCGTTCCCGGCCAGGCTCAGCACACACACCGTGCAGTAGATGATGGGCAGCACCAGGTACTGGACCTCCGCCCCCGCCACGCACAGCACGGCCACTGAGCTGTTAGCTGGGGGGGCGAGGTCCTCCTGGGGTCTGCGATGTTCTCGGCCGGCTTCCCCTGCCAAGCACAGAGAGGCCATAGCTCAGAGCCGTTCTGCAGGGCCAGGCTGGCTGAGGCCTGCCTTCCAGCAATGCACCGCTGCCCTGGAGCGGGATAGGGCCCATCCTGCCAGGCCCGAGCCACCCATTGACCAGCCAGCTGGAAGCAAACTTCCCGGGGGCTGCTTGTTACAGAGCTCCTGGCACCACCCTTGCTCCAGCCTCTGTTGGAGGCAGGAGCCTGGGTGGGGCTGCCTCCAGGCCACTGCAGCATCAGCACTGAAAACCCACCACACTTCTCTAGCGTCTCCAAAAGAGCTCACCCTGGGCACAGCAGAGCCCCCACCCAGTACTGAACCTGGATCCTGCCTGGGCCACTAGCTGGGGGAGTGCACCATGGACATTACCCAGATGCAGTGCCCAGGGACTGGGCCCTCTGCAGCCCTCCGGCCCGGGGACCTGGCACCATCCATCACCTGGTCCAGGGACCTGGCCCCCCTCCAGTCCCCTGGCCCAGGGACCTGGCACCTCCTGCAGCCTTCCTGACTGGTCATGTTTCTGGAGTGTTTTGATCCCACATTTGTATTCATTCCTTGTCAGGGTCTTTCCCCAGTGCCCCCCAGTCTTACATTCCCATCTGCAGGGTCGCCGCTCCCCCTCCCCACTCTCCTGTAGAAGCATCTTCCCTGGGCCAATCCCCAGGCATGGAAGGGGTAAGCTAGGGCATGGATGGGTAGGGGGCAGGGAGGGGATGTTCCCTCTGCTGTGGCCTGGCCCTTGGGGAGCCCTGGGGGTGAGTGCAGGGCCCCAGCTGCCTCCCCAGTGCAATCCAAGCACTGTCCAGTCCCTGCACAGCTGGTGAGCCCCGCTGGGTCCCGGCCAAAGCCTGGGCCATGGCTGCCCCGGGCCTGAGTGGCAGAGAAAGGTCAGTGGGAGAGGGAGCCAGGCCATTTGGGATGGCGTAGAGGGGGCAGGGGGGCTTGTGCTGACACTTCTGGCCCTGCTTGCAGCCCACAGCCTCTTCCCCTGCATGGCACTGGCGTGGCATGCCCTGCACCCTTCCTTCTGTGCAGCTGGAAGAGCCTTGCTCCTTGGCCCCGTGGTCAGAGCTGGCTCCGTGGTGCCCTGCTCATCCACAGGGAGGGAGAGAGGTGCTTCCAGGAATTAACTCCCCTATAGGCCCTTGCCCCATTTCCCTTCATGGCTGGTCTTTTGCAGTTCACAATTAAACAGCACTTTGCTTCTAAAAATACCCCCGGCAGCTGAGGGTGTTTGACGGGGGCACGGTGCAGGGCAGGTGCAGCTGAGCAAGGAGCACTCCCTCCATGGGTGGCCCGGCCTCCCCAGGCTGTGCTTGGCCCCTCCGCCCCACTGATGCCAGGAGCTCTCAAGCAGGCTCCCAGGCCTGCCCCCTGGGGCCAGGCACAGTGCATGTGACCATGGGTCTTGGGACGGGGGGGGAGTCAGCTAGGACAAGCGCTGGTGCTACAGGGTCCCTGTGGGCACTAATGTTGTTCCCGCCCAGTCCCTGGGGGAGGCCAGTCAGACCGCATGCTCTGGCCCCTGTTGGCCCCACACAGACAGCGATTCTGTGGGGCTGTCCCAGGTATGGCTTGCAGAGCTGGCCTCGCACTGACACTGTTTGTATGGGCGCAGACTGCCCTTCCCCCAGCCCTCTGGCTCTGGCCCCCCCAGCTCCCGGGTCCGGAAGTGGCTGCCGGAGGATAATAGGAAGCACTCACACATAATCATGCAGAGCAGGCTGGAGGGCTGGGCAGCTGGTTCCTGAGGCTTAGATTAATTTGGTCCCATCTGTCCCGCAGCCAGGAACCCTGACTGGTCAGATTAAAGCTGCTGCAGCATCTAATTTGTGCAGCCGAGACTCAGAGCAAATCATGATGCGAAGAACTAGTGGGGCAGGTGTTGGTGAAAGAGAAGAGGCGGTGCCTCTCAGCTGAGGTACCAGCTGGAGCTGCTCCAATGCACTAGCCCCCTTGCCCCCTCAGCAGGATCTGTCCAGTACCCTGGGGGGCACAGGAGGGAGGGGCTGGCCCCACCTCGGAACAGGAGCTCTACCCTCCAGGGTGCACAGGCGAGTCTATACTACACTGCAGGGAGACTGGTCGAGAGGCTAACGCAGGCAGGGAACGGGCTCCTTGAAGCTAGTCACTGCTGTCTCTGCAGGATGCCCAGGCAAGCTTTCCCCTCTCTATGCCTCAGTTTCCCCAGCTGTCACGTGAAGACAGTGACACTAGCCTCCTGCTGCCTGCGTTCTGTGGAAGTGTGCAGCTTTGCTCTGACTCCTCCCCACTCCCTCCCTCTGCCCACAGCAGTCCCTGCAGCTGGGCCATTCTGGTGCCCACAAGGCATTCTGCCAGCTCTCCAGCACCCAGCAGCCTCCCTTGTCTCCTTGCAACTGTCCAGCCTGCAGCATCCCTGAAGCACAGCCAGGGCCTGGGCAGGAGGCCTGGGCTGTGTGAGGGACAGACCGTGAACTTCCCTGACATTCCAGCCCCGGCTGTTTGGGGTTTGTCATGGAGTCCCTGGGAGATGCTCTGGAACTGCTCCCCATGAAGCCAGGCAGGACTCTGGGGCAGTCTCCTCTCTGGGAGCAGCCCGTCTGCAGGACACACAGCTCACCCGGCTCCACCTTCCTGGGTCTGACCTCGGAGCCTTCAGCCTCCTCTGCCCCTCCCTGCGCTTCCCACAGCGAGTCCGCCCAGGCGGGGTCCTGGGGAAGCCAGAGGGTCCTGCCTCCCAACTCCGCAGTCAGACGTGACTCTCAGCCAGCCAGTAACACAGAAGGTTTATTAGAGGACAGGAACATGTTCTAACACAGAGCTTGTAGGTGCAGAGAACCGGACCCCTCAGCTGGGTCCATTTTGGGGGGCAGTGAGTCAGACAACCCCGTCTGCACTTCACTCCATGTCCCCAGCCAGCCCCAAACTGAAACTCCCCCCAGCCCCTCCTCCTCTGGGCTTTGTCCCTTTCCCGGGTCAGGAAGGCACCTGGTTCCTTTGTTCTCCAACCCTTTAGCTCTCACCTTGCAGGGGGGAAGGGCCCAGGCCATCAGTGGCCAGGAAACAGGGTGTCGGCCATTCTCTGTGTCCAGGTTTCAGAGTAGCAGCCGTGTTAGTCTGTATTCGCAAAAAGAAAAGGAGTACTTGTGGCACTCCAGAGACAAATAAATTGGTTAGTCTCTAAGGTGCCACAAGTACTCCTTTTCTCTCTGTGTCCAGACCCCTGCACACACCTGCCCTCTAGGGCTCTGCAGTGATCACACACCCTTATCCCACCCCCTAGATACTTAAGAACTGCCTAGGGCAAACTGAGGCACCCCCACACTATTCAGAGGAAACATTAAGAACAGTCCCACTTTGTCACATGGTTCCACTGTGCCCACAGAGTGGGGTGATAGGTTTTCCTTCAACCTTTCCCATTTTTTCCTTTTTTAGTTAGTTGCTGTTTAATAAATTGTATTTGCTTTGAACTGTAGGTAATGATCAGTGGGTCAGGGAAGCGTCCAGTGAGGAGACAGCACTCTGGAGTGGGGACACCCTAGCCCCTGCCCTAAGTGACCACGGCAAGGTTGGGGGTTGAGCCCCCCAGGAATCCTGGGTCCAGCCTTGTCGGGGTTACGAGGACTCTGCCACACAGGAGAGTGGAAGGGGAGCCCTCAAGATCAGGCTGGGCTCTGGGTAAAGGAAGGGGGAGCGAGGACTCAGATCCTTTCGCTAGCCCATTTCCCTGGGATCATGTATAAGCCAGGAAAGTTCCCTACAATAGCGGGACTGTCCTCCGCTTACACTAGCTTGACACCCAGTATTGTGGGCAGGTCGCTGCGACTGTCTCCTTCTGGGCAGGATCCAGCTTGTTCTTCCCAGGGCCCCGTCGACTGGGAGCACCTGCTGGCCTGTCAGCGGGAGCATCCCTGGAGCTAGTTTGCTCCTGAGCAGCGAGGATGGAAAGGGGTGAATTGGGTTTCCGTTTGGGTTCATTGCTGACTCACTGGTGCTGGGCAGTGCCGTGCTGTTTGCCGCTGTGGGTGTCGAGGTGGCTGGAGTTGACCGTTCTGTTCTGCACTGGATGAGTGGGCGGAGCAGGCCCATTCCTCAATGAGAGGGGGAACCGGCTCGGTCCTGCTCAGTGGCCGCTCATGTTGGGATCCCTGGGCCCACAGCAGGTTGTTCAAAGAACCTGTCCTGGGGGGTTCCATTGGGGTTTTATCCCACGTAGCTGGTGCCATGGGATCTGTCACTAGCTGGGCCCTAGATTTCCCTCCCGTGGAGCTGGGTTGGCCTATGCTGCTGAATGGTCACGGGCCCTGGGGTCGTGTGTGTGTGGGGGGGGTGGGGGGTTTGAATTTGTCTCATGCAGCAGAAGCCCTAGCCCCTGCTTGGTGTGCCTAGTGTCCTGGCATCAGTGTCTGCTCCCAGCCAGGAAACCCGGCGCCCTCACTGAGCTGCCGAAAGCGCCTCTCTCGCCCAGGCTCCTGTCTATGGCCAGCTCTGTCCACACCTCCTTGTGCAGGGGAGACGCAGGAGCAGACCTGCATTCCTGGTGCGCGCTGGAAGGAGGCCGGCTGGTCCATGTGGCAATGGGGCTTCAGACCCGAGGCCAGAGTCCCGTCTGGAGTGGTGCAGGGGCTGGGCTGGCACCCAGGGAGGGACGAAGCATAGTGCTTAGAGGTGGGGTGCAGCAATCTGATTCCTGAATGGATGCACCTGACACTGCAGAACTGCCCAGCAAAGGGTGGGCTGAGCTGCCCTGCGAGCTGCGCTGGCTTGCACAGGGGTGAGCTGGGAAGGGGGAACGGGTGGCGAGAAATGGGTGGGGAGGATCATATTGCTTACAGAGATAAGATGGCCATACTGGATGTGACCAAGTGGGAATCGTTTGGAATATCTCTATGGAGCCAGTGCATGCCTCAGTTTCCCCTATATGCTACATTGTTACTCAGTGTGGGAGAGGTGTCTGTTTGCTTTTAGGACAGGCTAAGACAAGTGTGAATAGTGCCCAACTGGCTGGGCCTTAGTCCCCGTATCAGGGGAGCATCTGAGGAGACAATGGCAGATCCAATGGCCTGGACCCTGACACCTAGCAACTAAGGCCCCAGAGGGATGTGGCTTGCTCCGTTTCTCAGCCCAGAACGAAGGACTGGGGGCACCAGGGTGTGAAATGTGGGCTGCGGGAAGCAGTCGGGGCACAGGTCAGACAGAGAGATGGAGCTTGAACTGAGGGGTTCAGTGCTCTGGGCTGGTCAGAATGGACTGTGCTTTACCCTTCCTTCCTCTGGGCTACCCAAGGCTGCCTGCTGTTTTGATAATGCTGTGTGAATGTCACTGCAAATGCTTGCGGAAGTGCATGGACCAGTCTCTAGCAGGGTCTGTCTCGGTGGGATTCGCTGCCCGGATCTCACAGGATGGAGCAGGGGGGCTGTAGGCCCAGAGGTCCAGTCTAAGGAAGTGATGAAGCTGGGAGACTTACCCTAGCGGGTCTGGCACACAGAAGGGGTTTCTCCTCGAGACTGTTAAGGTGGGGCTATAGCACCAATCCTCTGACACTAGGTCAGACCAGTGGGCTATCTAGCCCAGTATCCTGTCTGCTGACAAAAAGAAAAGGAGGACTTGTGGCACCTTAGAGACTAACAAATTTATTTGAGCATAAGCTTTCGTGAGCTACAGCTCAATTCATCGGATGCATTCAGTGGAAAATACAGTGGGGAGATTTATAGACACAGAGAACACGAAACAATGGGTGTTACCATACACACTGTAACGAGAGTGATCAGGGAAGGTGAGCTGTGACCAGCAGGAGAACGGGGGGGAGGGGACGGACCGTTCCTCCAGGAACTTACCCAGTACTTTTTTTGGCCCCGTTATTTGTTTGGCCTGCGCAACATCCCCTGGCCAATTCCACAAGTTGACTGTGTGTTGCGTAAAGAAAAAACGGTTACTCACTTTCTCGTAACTGTTCTTCTTCAAGAGGTGCTGTTCTCGTCCATTCCACATTAGGTGCGCACGCCGCGTGCACGAGCGTCGGAAACTTTTTCCCTTAGCGGCTCCCGTTGGGGCCCCCCCGAGTGGCGCCACTGTACCCCGCATAGATACCCCCACTGGCCCTACCCCCTCCAGTTCCTTCTTGCCGGCGACGCCAACAGAGGGGTGTGGGGGGGGGGATGGGGGTGGAATGGACATGAACAACACATCTCGAAGAACAGTAGTTACAAGAAGGTAAGTAACCGTTTTTTCTTCTTCGAGTGCTTGGTCACGTCCATTCCACGTTAGGTGAATCACAAGCTTACCTCTGGAGGAGGGGAGGAGTCACGGAACAACTGCTCGGAGGACCGCTCTGCCAACCGCTGCGTCCTCTCTGGCCTGCTAATTGACCGCGTAGTGGGTCGTGAAGGTGTGCACCGAAGACCAGGTGGCTGCTCTGCAGATCTCCTGGATCGGGACCCGTGCCAGGAACGCCATGGAAGTCGCCTGCGCCCTGGTCGAGTGGACCGTGACCGCCAGGGCCGGAACACCTGCGAGCCCATAGCACCCCCGGATGCAGCTTGTAATCCAAGACGAAATCCGCTGCGCTGACACTGGGAGACCTTTTAACGTCTCGGCCACAGCCACAAACAGCTGTGCGGATTTGCGAGAGGGCTTGGTGCGCTCCAAGTAGAACGCCAGCGCTCAGCGCACATCCAAGGTGTGCAAGCTGCGGTGACTCGGGTCCGTATGGGGTTTTGGGAAGAACACCGGCAGACAAACGTCCTGGCCCAGATGCAATTGGGACACCACCTTAGGGAGGAACTTGGGGTGCGGCCGGAGCTGCACCTTGTCCTTGTGAAATACTGTGTACGGTGGCTCAGAGGTAAGGGCCCTCAGTTCGGACACCCTTCTGGCCGAGGTAACGGCAACCAGAAATGCCACCTTCCAGGAATGGTGGAGGAGGGAACAGGTAGCGAGAGGCTTGAAAGGGGGTCCCATGAATTTAGAAAGGACCAGGTTAAGGTTCCATGGAGGGACTGGGGGGCGGGAGTATGGGAACACCCTCTCCAACCCTTTAAGGAACCGCCCCACCATTAGGTGGGGAAACACTGAGCCCCCTGAGAACCACCTCCACATGGCCCCACACCTCCGCCTCGGATTGGCCCGCCAGGAGCCAGTCGTCGAGGTACGGGTACACCCGGATTCTCTGCCTCTGTAAGAAGGCCGCCACCACTGCCATGCACTTCGTGAACACCCTTGAGGCCGCAGCTAGACCGAACGGGAGAACCGCAAACTGATAATGTTCTCGGCCCACGGTGAAGTGTAGGAACCGCCGATGTGCTGGGAAAATGGCGATATGGAAGTATGCGTCCTTCATGTTGAGGGTGGTGTACCAGTCCCCCGGACCCAGGGAAGGGATGATGGTGCTCAGAGAGACCATGAGGAACCGAGCCTTGACAGGAATTTGTTTAGCCCGCGCAGGTCTAGGATGGGGCGAAGGCCCCCTTTGGCCTTGGGGATGAGGAAGTACCGGGACCCCTTCCCCCTTAGGCTGTGCGGCACCGCCTCTACCGCCCCAGCCCGTAGCAGCGAGCGGACCTCTTCCTCTAGGAGATGCTTGTGAGAGGGGTCCCTGAAGAGGGACGGGGAACGGGGCTGGAAGGGGGGGAGGGAGGCAAACTGCAGCGAGTACCCGTTCCGCACCGTGCGTAAGACCCAATGGTCTGACGTAATGGTGGACCATGCACAGGAGAAACGGGACAGGCGGTTCAGGAAACAAAGGGACGGATCCGGTGACTGGTCTGGTACGCTGTCCTCGAGTGCGCCTTCAAAAGCCTGGCTTTGTGCCCGGCGGGGGTTTGTGCTGGCCTTGGTTCTGGCCCGGCGCATAATTGTTACCGTTGTTGTGCCGTCGCCTGATACCCCTGCCTCGCCTACGGTAAGGCTCATGCCTACGGCGAGGCTGGTACTGGCGTTGATGGGGAGGCTGCGGCTTAAAGCGCTTCCTCTGGGTCACCGGGGTGTGCATACCCAGCGACTTAAGCGTAGCCCGCGAGACCTTGAGGCTGTGCAGCCTCGTGTCTGTCTGGTCCGAGAAGAGGCCGGACCCTTCGAAGGGGAGGTCCTGGAGCGTATTCTGGACCTCGGGGGGCAGGCCTGACTCCTGGAGCCACGCCGAGCGCCTCATGACCACCCCGACGCGATTGTTCTAGCCGCTGCGTCTGCCGAATCCAGGGAGGCCTGGAGAGAGGCCTTGGCTACTGCCTTGCCCTCGTCCACCAGTGCAGTGAACTCCTGTTGGGAACCTCGCGGGAGGCTGTCCTTAAACTTCCCCACCGCTGCCCAGGAGTTGAAATTGTGCCTGTTGAGGATGGCCTGCTGGTTCACAATCCTCAACTGAAGGCCCCCCAACGAGTACACCTTTCTGCCAAAAAGGTCCAGGCGTTTCGCCTCCCTGGCCTAAGGGGCTGGGGCCTGCTGTCCATGGCGCTCCCTTTCGTTCACCGCCGAGACCACCAGGGAGCATGGACTCAGATGGCAGAAGAGGAACCCATAGCCCTTAGATGGGGCAAAGTATTTACGCTCCACTCCTTTAGCCGTTGGAGCGCTGGAGGCCGGGGTCTGCCATATAGTCTTATAGTTGGACTGAATGGTCTTAATGAGCGGGAGCGCTATTCTGGATTGACCTTCGGGGCTCAAAATGTCCACCATGGGGTCCTCCTGTTCAACCGTCTCCTCAGCCTGCAACCCCAAATTTTGGGCAACTCTGTGCAGCAGTTCCTGGTGGGCTCTATGGTCTATTGGCGGGGGGCTGGATACCTCTGTACCCGCCACCGCCTCACCGGGGGAAGACGAGGTTAGCTGCTGCTCAACCCCCTCTGGTTGGTCCTCCTGCTCCCCATCTCCTGTGGCAGGGGTCCCCGGCTCAGGCTGGGGCGGGAGTCCATGGGACGGCACCGGGCTCGGTGCCGGACTCTCTGGTCTAAGCTAGGGGGGATGCTGGAGGCCTGGATACTGTTGCCTCCGGCACCGTCTGGTGTCGGTGCGGGGACCGGGACCGCTGCACTGAGTAAGTTGCCCATCGTCCACACTGAGCTCACTTAGGTCTGGGCTCGGTGGAGCCTGTGTCGCCAGGACCGCCTGTACCGTGTCCTTCCCGCTCTTGTCGGTGCTCAGTGCCTTGGGAGGCACCAGCCTCCTGTGTGGGAACGACCCTGCCTTCCTTTAGGCTGCACCAGGGGCCGCACAGGGGAAGACGATCAGTGCCGGCGCCTCACCTGGTGCTCTGGGGCCAACAATTTACAGTGCTTTGCCGGTGCTGGGTCTCCGGACAGCTCCAGGACACTACGCACCAAGGAAGCCTGAGCCGGCGTCGGGCCTCCATCAACAGACCTCCAAGCACCTAATCACTTAAGTGTTCACAATCTATATTGAGACGACGTAATATTAAATCTTGTTGTGACAGATAAAGGGACTGATCAAAGAACTAAAAATTAATGGTAACTTAGCTACACATGATCATGATTTGATCACATTTATAAAGTGCAAACAGAGTAAAGTCCAGATCAGTAAGATAGATATATATAAAAAGAAAAAAGAAAAGGAGGACTTGTGGCACCTTAGAGACTAACCAGTTTATTTGAGCATGAGCTTTCGTGAGCTACAGCTCACTTCATCGGATGCATAGCTGTAGCTCACGAAAGCTCATGCTCAAATAAACTGGTTAGTCTCTAAGGTGCCACAAGTCCTCCTTTTCTTTTTTCTTTTTACGAATACAGACTAACACGGCTGTTACTCTGAAACCTATAGATATATATATACTTTGTGCTTTAAAAAGGCCAGGTTCACAAAGCTTCTGAGCCAAATCAACTGGGAGGAAGAATTTAATCAGAAAAATGTGAACGGTAATTGGCAGTTGTTTAAGAACACTTTACTAGGTGCTCCAAAAGCCACAATCCCACAATTGAGGAAGAAGGCCATATTGGTTAAAAACCCATCTGGTTTAGTGGGGAAGTGAAGGCAGCTATAAAAAGCAAAAAACATGTATATAAAACAAATGGAAAAAAGGGAAGGAGACCAAAGCCCTGAGGTAAGTGGGGAAGTGGGATACTGGGAGGAAGCACGAGCAGGAGTGCGTGAGAGGGGAGGACTCCTGCCTCATACTGAGAAAGAGGGATGATCAGCAGGTTATCTCAAGTGCCTATACACAAATGCACGAAGCCTGGGAAACAAGCAGGGAGAACTGGAAGTCCTGGCAAAGTCAAGGAATTATGATGTGATTGGAATAACAGAGACTTGGTGGGATAACTCACATGACTAGAGTACTGTCATGGATGGATATAAGCTGTTCAGGAAGGACAGGCAGGGCAGAAAAGGTGGGGGAGTTGCACTGTATGTAAGAGAGCAGTAAGACTGCTCAGAGCTCAAGTATGAAACTGCAGAAAAACCTGAGAGTCTCTGGATTAAGTTTAGAAGTGTGCGCAACAAGGGTGATGTCGTGGTGGGACTCTGCTATAGACCACCGGACCAGGAGGATGAGTTGGAAGACGCTTTCTTCTGGCAACTCGCAGAAGTTACTAGATCGCACGCCCTGGTTCTCATGGGAGACTTCAATCACCCTGATATCTGCTGGGAGAGCAATACAGCGGTGCACAGACAATCCAGGAAGTTTTTGGAAAATGTAGGGGACAATTTCCTGGTGCAAGTGCTGGAGGAACCAACTAGGGGCAGAGCTCTTCTTGACCTGCTGCTCACAAACCGGGAAGAATTAGTAGGAGAAGCAAAAGTAGATGGGAACCTGGGAGGCAGTGACCATGAGATGGTCGAGTTCAGGATCCTGACACAAGGAAGAAAGGAAAGCAGCAGAATACGGACCCTGGACTTCAGAAAAGCAGACTTTTGACTCCCTCAGGGAACTGATGGGCAAGATCCCCTGGGAGAATAACATGAGGGGGAAAGGAGTCCAGGAAAGCTGGCTGTATTTTAAAGAATCCTTATTGAGGTTACAGGGACAAACCATCCCGATGTGTAGAGAGAATAGTAAATATGGCAGGCGACCAGCTTGGCTTAACAGTGAAATCCTTGCTGATCTTAAATACAAAAAAGAAGCTTACAAAAAGTGGAAGATTGGACAAATGACCAGGGATGAGTATAAAAATATTGCTCGGGCATGCAGGAGTGAAATCAGGAAGGCCAAATCACACCTGGAGTTGCAGCTAGCAAGAGATGTTAAGAGTAACAAGAAGGGTTTCTTCAGGTATGTTAGCAACAAGAAGAAAGTCAAGGAAAGTGTGGGCCCCTTACTGAATGAGGGAGGCAACCTAGTGACAGAGGATGTGGAAAAAGCTCATGTACTCAATGCTTTTTTTGCCTCTGTCTTCACGAACAAGGTCAGCTCCCAGACTGCTGCACTGGGCAGCACAGCATGGGAAGGAGATGACCAGCCCTCTGTGGAGAAAGAAGTGGTTCGGGACTATTTAGAAAAGCTGGACGAGCACAAGTCCATGGGGCCGGATGTGCTGCATCCGAGAGTGCTAAAGGAGTTGACGGATGTGATTGCAGAGCCATTGGCCATTATCTTTGAAAACTCATGGCTATCGGGGGAGTCCCGGACGACTGGAAAAAGGCTAATGTAGTGCCCATCTTTAAAAAAGGGAAGGAGGAGGATCCTGGGAACTACAGGCCAGTCAGCCTCACCTCAGTCCCTGGAAAAATCATGGAGCAGGTCCTCAAGGAATCAATTCTGAAGCCCTTAGAGGAGAGGAAAGTGATCAGGAACAGTCAGCATGGTTTCACCAAGGGCAAGTCATGCCTTACTAATCTAATTGCCTTCTATGATGAGATAACTGGCTCTGTGGATGAGGGGAAAGCAGTGGACATTTTATTCCTTGACTTTAGCAAAGCTTTTGACACGGTCTCCCACAGTATTCTTGCCAGCAAGTTAAAGAAGTCTGGGCTGGATGAATGGACTATAAGGTGGATAGAAAGTTGGCTAGATTGTCGGGCTCAACGGGTAGTGATCAATGGCTCCATGTCTAGTTGGCAGCCAGTATCAAGCGGAGTGCCCCAAGGGTCGGTCCCGGGGCCGGTTTTGTTCAATATCTTCATAAATAATTTGGAGGATGGTGTGGATTGCACCCTCAGCAAGTTTGCAGATGACACTAAACTGGGAGGAGAGGTACGCTGGAGGGTAGGGATAGGATACAGAGGGACCTAGACAAATTGGAGGATTGGGCCAAAAGAAACCTGATGAAGTTCAACAAGGACAAGTGCAGAGTCCTGCACTTAGGACGGAAGAATCCCATGCACCACTACAGACTAGGGACCAAATGGGTCGGCAGCAGTTCTGCAGAAAAGGACCTAGGGGTTACAGTGGACGAGAAGCTGGATATGAGTCAACAGTGTGCCCTTGTTGCCAAGAAGGCCAATGGCATTTTAGGCTTATAAGTAGGGGCATTGCCAGCAGATCGAGGGACGTGATCGTTCCCCTCTATTCGACATTGGTGAGGCCTCATCTGGAGTACTGTGTCCAGTTTTGGGCCCCACACTACAAGAAGGATGTGGAACAAACTGGGAAGAGTCCAGCGGAGGTCAACAAAAATGATTAGGGGACTGGAACACATGACTTATGAGGAAAGGCTGAGGGAACTGGAGATGTTTAGTCTGAGGAAGAGAAGAATGAGGGGGGATTTGATAGCTGCTTTCAACTACCTGAAAGGGGGTTCCAAAGAGGATGGATCTAGACTGTTCTCAGTGGTAGCAGATGACAGGACAAGGAGTAATGGTCTCAAGTTGCAGTGGGGGAGATTTAGGTTGGATATTAGGTAAAACTTTTTCACTAGGAGGGTGGTGAAACACTGGAATGTGTTACCTAGGGAGGTGGTGGAATCTCCTTCTTTAGAAGTTTTTAAGGTCAGGCTTGACAAAGTCCTGGCTGGGATGATTTAGTTGGTATTTGTCCTGCTTTGAGCAGGGGGTTGGACTAGATGACCTCCTGAGGTCCCTTCCAACCCTGACATTCTATGATTCTATAAGTTGATTGTAATATAACTCAGAAGACAGGAATTGTAGCAAATTGATAAGGGAAGCAAAGGGACACAAGGAGAAATCTACAGCCAGCAGAGTTAAGGACAATAAGAAGGCATTTTTTTAAAGTAAACTAGGAACAAAAATAATCCAAACACTGGTACTGGTCCATTACTAGATGGAAATGGTAGAATTAGCAATAATAAAGCAAAAAAGGCAGAAGTGTTCAATAAATATTTCTGTTCAGTATTAGGGGGAAAAAACAGATGCTGTAGTCCTATCATATGATAACATTTTCCATTCATTGTCTCAGGATGATGTTAAACAGCATCCCTGACATTTTTCAGTCAGCAGGTCCAGATAACTTACATCCAAGAGTTTTAAAAGAGCTGGCTGAGGAGCTTGCTGGACTATTAATGTTGATTTTCAATAAGTCTTGGAGCACTGTGGAAGTTCCAAAGGACTGTAAGAAAGCTAATGTCGTGCCAATATTTAAAAAGAGTAAATGGCATCACTTCCATAATTATAGGCCTGTCAGCCTGACATTGATCCCAGGCAAGATAATGGAGCAGCTGAGCAGGACTGGATGAATAAAGAATTAAAGGAGGGTGATATAATTAATCCCAATCAAAGTGGGTTTATGGAAAGTAGATGCTATCAAACTAGTTTGATATCTTTTTTAGATGAGATTACTAGTTTGGTTAATAAAGGTAATCGTTGATGTAATAGACTGGGACATTTGCAAGGCATTTCACTTGGTACCACATGGCGTTTGATTTAAAAACTGGAAAGGTTTTAAATCACAGGGCCCACATTCAGCGGACTAAAAGCTGGCTCGCTGCGAGGTCTCAAAATGTAATTGAGAATGGGGAATCAGCATGGAGCAGGTGCGTGCTAGTGGGGTCCCACAGGGATCAGTTCTTGGTCCTGCGCTATTGAACGTGTTTATTAACAACCTCAAAGAAACCATAAAACCAGCACTGTTAAATGTAACCCCTCTGGCAGGGGTGTCCTGAGTCCCTGGTCTACAGCGGTAATGGTGGCAGAGGCTCAGGACTCCATTTCCCAGAGTGCCTCAGGCCTAGGGCAGAGCTAGAACTGGCTGGCAGCACCACCAGAACCAATGATGTGCCGGAACTTAGAGACAAGGGTTTGGTTTTACCTTCCATGTGGGCTGTGTTTGGAGTGGAACAGGGAGAGACGAGTCACAGCTGGGGGGGGGGGGGGCTTCTGCCCATCCTAAGGGAAGACTCCGAGCCCTGTGGGGGTTTGAACAGTGTCATCACAGCTGAGAGCAGACACTCAGGAGGCTGTGGAGCGAGTCCTGGCCATGGCCTAGCTGCCCACTGGAACCCAGACCGGAGAGCCGCAAGGACGGTTTGACCATCGGGAGGGACACTGTAAGAACACCCCTGGTTGTTTAGTTTGTTGTTGTTTTAAGAAGCCCCTGCTTGCAGCGCTGCACCATCCCTCAGAGCCCGAGCCTGAGCTCACTGCTTCCCCAGCCAAGTGCTGGGAGGGGGCACAGGCTGTAAATGTTGGGAGGGGCAGAGTTTGTGTATTGTTCATTTTGTCTTTTATCATCCTGATCCCTTTGCTCATTGTCCCCTGCCCTGAGTTCCCCACACCAGTTACTCTGGGCCTTGGGATAGCTATTTGAGTTTGTTGTGCTCTGACTGACACGCCTCTGGATGAGATTGGGTGTTGGATATTTTCCCAAGGGACAAGCCCTCTGTGTTCTCTGCACTGGGAGGGGTTTCCTTGGGTGGAGGCACCAGGCACCCTTATAGGTGAGCCCAGGACCCAAACCCCAGAGGAGAAAAGGGAGAAGGCTGCAGCCACACTGCAAAGCTGGGTTACATAAAGTTTGCAGAGGACACAACAACTGGGGGAGTGGTAAATAACGAAGAGGACAGGTTACTGATTCACAGGGATATGGATCATGTGGTAAGCTGGGTACAATCAAACAACGGGCATTTTAATTTGACTACTTGTCAATGTGTACTCCTAGGAGCAAAGAACGTCTGCCATACTTACCGGCTGCGGGGACAGGACGGCACTCTAGCTGGGGAAGCAGCGACTCTGAAAAAGATTTGGGGGTCGTGGTGGCTAATCAGCTGAACATGAGCTCTCAGTGTCATGCTGTGGCCAAAAGGGCTAATGCCTTCCTGGGGTGCATCAACAGGGGAATCTTGAGTAGGAGCAGGGAGGTTATTTTACCTCCACATTTGGCCCTGGTGCGACCACTGCTGGAACCGTGTCTAGTTCTGGTGTCTATAATCCAAGAAGGATGTGGCTAAATTGGAGAGATTTAGTGAAGAGCTGCAAGAATGGTCAAAGGATTAGAAAAGATTCTTGTAGTGATATATTCAAGGAGCTCAATCTCTAACAGAGCCCCATTTATCTAATCTAATTGGGAATGGGGCCAGATCGGATCATCACAAATTTGGATAATCCAGAAAAATGCGAGGTTGCAGTGCCATCTAGTGGCCACAGGAGAGATCTGTTTCTGGACCTGTGTGCGCGGGTGGTTCCGTTAATATAGAGAGCTGGATAACGGAGGGTTGGATAAACCGGGTTCTACCGTATTTAGCCTAATAAAGAGAAGGTTAAAGGATGACTTGATTGCAGTCTATAAGTAACAAGGGGAACAAATATTTCATAATGGGCTCTTCAATCTCACAGAGAAAGGGATAACACAATAGCAGGAAGTGGAAGCTAGATAAATTCAGACTGGAAATAAGATATACATTTTTAACAGTGAGAGGAATTAACCACTGGAACAATTTAGCAAGGGGTGTGGTGGATTCTCCATAACTGGCAATTTTTAAACGGAGATGGGATGTTTTTCTAAAAGATCTGCTGTAGCAATTACTTGGGGAGGTTCTGTGGCCTGCGCTATGCAGGGGGTCAGATTAGATCATCACAATGGTCCCTTCTGGCCTGAGAATCTATGAATCTCACAGATGTTATGCAAAATACAGAAGGCACTTATCACATGAGACCCATAATGAGAAACATCCAGCCTTGTCATGAGGCACCACCACCTTCCCTTCAGCCTTCAAACACACACTCCACTGTCATTCTGCAGCTACTCTAGGTAAAATTAAACCACTTTCTCTTGGCAAAGCGACAGGTTTCAGAGTAGCAGCCATGTTAGTCTGTATCTGCAAAAGAAAAGGAGTACTTGTGGCACCTTAGAGACTAACAAATTTATTTGAGCATAAGCTTTCGTGAGCTACATTAACACTGGTGAATCTTCCATGGTGATCAACATTACAACACCGTGGAGAAACACTCCTTCCTGTTAATTGTCTTTGGCCTGGTGTAGAGGACAAAGAATAAGGGTGTGTGTCCCCTAAATAGCCCCAGACAGTTTGGGAACCCTATCCTTGCAGAACCAGCAATAGAATCATAGAATCATAGAATATCAGGGTTGGAAGGGACCTCAGGAGGTCATCTAGTTCAACCCCCTGCTCAAAGCAGGACCAATCCCCAATTAAATAGCTTCCTGTGCATTGTCAAGCTTTGACCCAGAACAACAGCATCTTCCTCCTAGCATCACAAACCTCCGTGACAACAGCCCTGATAGTTGATCTACCATCACCCAACCGGTTGCTGCAGCCAAACTATATCAACCATTTAAATCCACCAAGACTCAACAGGAGGTTTTTGACAAAAGTAGAGACCTTTTTCACCTTCTAGATCAAACCAGGCAAGAGTGCAGGATAGAAACTGTGTCCAAATTGAATCTCACACATTCCAGCTACACCACCTGGGAAATGATTAAGAGACTGTGCAGAGATTCTCGTCTGGACAAGAGGGAATACCCAATCTGCAAACTCCATCACATCCCAGCTAGCCAATGGCAGGGCTCCTAATCAAGACAAAGCTTTCAGCCATCCAGCTGACATAGTGGTTGATGAGAGATGGCAGGCTCAGAGTGTAGACACAAACCTCATGGCTTCTTTCACTGACCAAGAGTTCGACATAGGTATACATCAACTGCAGCCGAACAAGGCTCCTGGGCTAGATAACATCCACAATGAGTTTGTCTCTCATTTGGGGCCAGTCACCAAAAGCTGGTTATACCCAGAACTGCAGCATCCCAAAAGCCCAGCATAGAGCTCAGGTCATAACTGTTCTCAAGACGGGGAAACCATTGACAGACCCAATGAGCTACTGCCCGATTTATCTGCTGTCTTCCCCCATAAACTGAGGGAAGAACTAATCCTGATGCAGATTCATGAGGTGGTTGATCCAGCTGGATTCAGAAGGGGATGATGCAGCCAAGATCAGGTATTTCGTCTGATTCAGGACAGAGATGAATTTAGCACCTCGCATTGCTAGTGGCTGTTTGAACTATACACCAATTTCAGTCTGTACGTGCTGGCACACAGTTCTGCCAGCTGTTAAGTCTCTTTCCATCTGTCACTGCTGTCCAAGCACACAATTACATCTCCATTACGCTACGAATCCTATGGCTATCTCCACCCCATTCTCAGACAGGGAACAACACACTGTGTCAGCTCAAAGGGCTGCTCATATTCAGGAGAAAAAAGAAAAGGAGTACTTGTGGCACCTTAGAGACTAACCAGTTTATTTGAGCATGAGCTTTCGTGAGCTACAGCTCACTTCATCGGATGCATAGCATATCGTGGAAACTGCAGAAGACATTATATACACACAGAGACCATGAAACAAAACTTCCTCCCACCCCACTCTCTGTTTCATGGTCTCTGTGTGTATATAATGTCTTCTGCAGTTTCCACGATATGCTATGCATCCGATGAAGTGAGCTGTAGCTCACGAAAGCTCATGCTCAAATAAACTGGTTAGTCTCTAAGGTGCCACAAGTACTCCTTTTCTTTTTTCTTTTTACGAATACAGACTAACACGGCTGTTACTCTGAAACCTGTCAATATTCAGGAGAGGCATCCACCCTTGTGGTCCAGGATGGGATGCTGAGGTTGATCTCTTGACACTCCTTTGCTACAAAAAGAAAAGGAGGACTTGTGGAACCTTAGAGACTAACAAATTTATTTGAGCATAAGCTTTCGTGAGCTACAGCTCACTTCATCGGATGCTACAGCCGCTCACACGCTCTCAGCCCTTTCCTGTGCCTGGATGATCAGTGCCACCAGGGAACCGAAAATCAAGTCCCTACAGAGTGGAAGCATCGGTGTCAATTCAGGAATCCATCACTGCACCTGCCTTCTTGTCCACTTGATTGTAGATGCTGGACCAAGCTCAACAGGCTACTCTCTGGCTCAACCAGAATTGCCACAACCATGGACTCACTTGGCCTGGTTTCCTTCCCATGCGGAGTACGGGGCAGCATCACAGGGTATAACTCAGGGTGGAAAAGTGCCCAACCCAATTTGACGCTATATCCCATATTCTTTATGGAAATATCCGTAGGATATGAATATGGCATAACAGATATATTTCATGCAAGATGGGTCATGTGAGGTTTCATTGGAAAGGTTATGATTTACTGAATGTGATTATCCTGTTTGTATGCATGTATCATTTCTGTATCTAAAGTTAGGAATATTGACTATGTAACAATTACAACTGTGTGTGTATTTGGGAGACACCCACCAGGCAACAGGCCATCAGCCTTGATGGACCATTAGGAAGAAACAATGAGACTTTGAAGATACTAATCTCTCTCCTTACTGAGAGGGGTCCTGGGACATAACTGTGACACTACTAGGTCAGGTGGTCCAGTCACCTGGTACTAAACACCACCCTGGACACTGCTGGTACTTTTCCACTGGAACAAAGGCTTCCCGCCTTATGTAAATTCTATTTAAGGCTGGGGAGTAAGGCAAACAGGACTCTTCTCCATTGCCTTCCTGCCCAAGAAGACAGACTGCTGAAAGTACCTGACAAGACATAGGAACTGAGCTGAGGGAAAGGCAAGGGCTGAGTCCAAACTAAGACAGGAATCTAGTCTGTAAAGAGAAATACCTGGAACTCTAAGCTACAGAAACTCTTCAACTTGCCTAAAACAACATTTTGGGTGAAAAATTACTTCTTGAAAACAAAAAACAAAAACAATGAGGAGTACTAGTGGCACCTTAGAGACTAACAAATGCATCTGATGAAGTGGATTTTAGCCCATGAAAGCTTATGCCCAAATAAATTTGTTAGTCTCCCAAGGTGCCACTACTACTCCTCGTTGTTTTTGTTTTTGCTGATACAGATTAACACAGCTACCACTTCTTGAAACCTGTCTCTTTAAGATCTTAAGCTTAGTATGTGTCTTTTGTTTTATTTGCTTAGTAATCTGCTCTGTTCGCTATTGCTTATAATCACTTAAAATCCGCCTTTTATATGTAATAAACTTGTTTTTGTTTATTAGTAAACACAGTTTGTGCCATTTATAACTGGGGGGGGGGGCAAGAAGTTGTGCTTATCTTCCTCCACACTGAGGAAGGGCGTGAATTTATGTGCTTACACTGCACAGATTTCGCTACCATGCAAGACAATGGTATATTGGGTGTACTTTCCAGAGGGGATCTGCACGTGAGTGCTGGGCAATTTCCTAGCTGAGTCATCCCATAGAGAGCTGTTTGCAGACTCTGTGTAATGATTGTACAACTGATGCGTCCTTACCTACCGTGTGTGTGCTGCCTGAGGCTGGTGAGTCTAATTTAGCAAAACAGGGTGAGGGAGCCCAGGCTAGTGGAGCAGTCAGGCTCAGTGAAACCCCAGTACATCAGGTGGCACCCCAGAAGGGAGGTCCAACCAGTCACACCGACCTCTGGAGGGCCGTCTACCATGCCTAGATTCCCTCAATACAAAAGCCATCGTGTGGTTACAAAACACTGGACATCGAGCTGTGATGTTTGCGTATGAGAGGAAGTAGCTAATTGGGGGTGGGAAGCTTCCAGGTGGTGATGGCAGCATGCGTCACTACACTGAGGGGAGCTCTCACGTTCATGTTCTCATACCGTCCCTCCAGGGTTAGTGCTGTGCAGATTTCTAGAAAACTGACCTTTGTCATCTTGAAGTTCTGCAGACAGTGAAGAGTGAGGGGCTGTCCCATCAGTCACTGCAGAGCCCAGAATGGGTATACCACCGAGCAAAGCTGCCCCAGGTAAATGCTCTGCAGAAGTAAACTGCCCCACAGCTACCGCTCTGCCCCTCCCCACACCCCAGTTACCGCTCTGCCCCTCCTCACACCCCAGCCCCACAGCTACCGCCCGCTCCTCCCCACACCCCAGTTACCACCTTGCCCCTCCCCATCCCCCAGCCCCACAGCTACCACCTGCCCCTCCCCCCACTCCAGTTACTGCCCTGCCCCTCCCCATCCCTCAGCCCCACAGCTACCACCTGCCCCTCCCCCCACCCTAGTTACCACCCTGCCCCTCCCCATCCCCCAGCCCCACAGCTACCACCTGCCCCTCCCCATCCCCCATTTTGTGAGCCCCAGCCCGACTCTACCGCATGCGCTAAGATGGGCAACTACTGGGGGGGTTTCATATCTTCATAAATGATCTGGAGGATGGTGTCGATTGCACTCTCAGCAAATTTGCGGATGATACTAAACTAGGAGGAGTGGTAGATACGCTGGAGGGCAGAGATAGGATACAGAGGGCCCTAGACAAATTGGAGGATTGGGCCAAAAGAAACCTGATGAGGTTCAATAAGGATAAGTGCAGGGTCCTGCACTTAGGACGGAAGAACCCAATGCACCACTACAGACTAGGGACCGAATGGCTAGGCAGCAGTTCTGCGGAAAAGGACCTAGGGGTGACAGTGGACGAGAAGCTGGATATGAGTCAGCAGTGTGCCCTTGTTGCCAAGAAGGCTAACGGCATTTTGGGCTGTATAAGTAGGGGCATAGCGAGCAGATCGAGGGACGTGATCGTTCCCCTCTATTCGATATTGGTGAGGCCTCATCTGGAGTACTGTGTCCAGTTTTGGGCCCCACACTACAAGAAGGATGTGGAAAAATTGGAGGGAGTCCAGCGAAGGGCAACAAAAATGATTAGGGGACTGGAACACATGACTTATGAAGAGAGGCTGAGGGAACTGGGATTGTTTAGTCTGCGGAAGAGAAGAGTGAGGGGGGATTTGATAGCTGCTTTCAACTACCTGAGAGGGGGTTCCAAAGAGGATGGATCTAGACTGTTCTCAGTGGTAGAAGAGGACAGGACGAGGAGTAATGGTCTCAAGTTGCAGTGGGGGAGGTCTAGGTAGGATATTAGGAAACTCTATTTCACCAAGAGGGCGGTGCAGCACTGGAATGCGTTACCCAGGGAGGGGGTGGAATCTCCTTCCTTTGAGGTTTTTAAGCTCAGGCTCGGCACAGCCCTGGCCGGGATGATTTAGTCGGGACCGGTCCTGCTCCGGGCAGGGGTTGGGCTGGACGCTCCCGAGGCCCCTTCCCGCCCGCACAGTCTGTGGTCTCGGAGGAGCAGCAGCCGGGTCAGTCGGTGGCCGCAGAGAGAAGAGGGGGATTCGGGGCAGCCCCGGGACTCACCCGTCCCTTGGAGCGGCCGCGGCCCGGAGCGCGGGGAGCGCGGGGCCGGGCCCAGTCAGGCCGCCGGTGCAGGGGCTGCGGCCCCGGACGCCCGGGTGAATCGGCCCGCCTCCCAGGTGCCCGCCTCCCCCTGCTCCTATTGGGGGGTGCGCCTGCCCGCTCTCTCCTGTCACACCCGCATCGCGGCAGAGTGGCAGCTGGGCCTCCAATCAGGTGTCTGCTCCGCCTGGTAGGCGGGGTCCCTTCCTCACATAGCTCATGACCGTCCAATCCGCGAAAGCGCTGAGATTGCGTTGTGCTGATTGGCAGCTTCCTGACCTATCAGACTCCTCTGACACTGCAGGGGCCAGGCTTAGCCAATCGCCGCGCGCTAACACACACACACACACACACACGCACACACAGCTCTCGGTCCCCGCCCCTGTACACCTCCCTCACCTATGGGCCAATAGGAGCGGAGCGGCGCGCAGGGGGCGGGGTCCGTGCGCCGTGCGGCCCAATGAGGGGGCGGCGCGGGAGGCGAGTGCGCGGCGATTGCTGCGCTCAGGTAAACAGTGGGCGGGGCGAGCGGCCGGGGCGGGGCGGGGCCGGCGGCGGAGGCGGGCGCCGAGCCGGAGCCGGAGCCGGAGGCGTCGCGAGCCCGGCCGGGGAGGAGGCGGCGCCGCCCCGGGCCCCATGGAGCTGGAGAACATCGTCGCCAACACGGTCCTGCTCAAGGCGCGCGAAGGTGCGGCCGGGCCCCGCCCGCTGCCTTGGGGCTCGCCGGCCGCGTGTGGGGGCGGGGGCCTGGGGCCGCGTGTGAAGGGGGAGCAGGCGCGGTGGGTGGGAGGCCCGGGGGGGGTGAAGGGGGGTCGGTGGGGGGGGGGCCCGGGACCGGGTGTGAAGGGGGAGCAGGCGCGGTGGGTGGGGGCCTGGGGGTGGGTGTGGGTGTGAAGGGAGGGCGGTGGGTGGGGGCCTGGGGGTGGGTGTGAAGGGGGAGCAGGCGCGGTGGGTGGGAGGCCCGGGGGGGGTGAAGGGGGGTCGGTGGGGGGGGGGGCCGGGACCGGGTGTGAAGGGGGAGCAGGCGTGGTGGGTGGGAGGCCCGGGGGTGGGTGTGAAGGGGGGCGGTGGGGGTCTGGGAGGCCCGGGGCAGTGGGTAAAGGGGTGCTGGGTAGGGGAGATGGTCGGGGATGGTTTGGCTTTGGCCAAGCCACAGAGCACATACAGGAGCGGCAATCTCCGAGGCCCAGCTAAGGCCTGGGCATGTGGCTGTGGCATGTGTGGGCGCTGCGGTGGGGCTGGTGAGAAGCAGTGTTTCTGCTGCAGGAGACGTATGGAGAGGACTTGGGGTCAGTGACAGGGTTATTGATAGTGGAGGCAGTTGGGAGGCCCGGAGTGGAGGAGGAAGGCAGAGTGGCTGGCCTGGGGGAAGCTCTTGTTGCACAAGCTTCTGCCTGTGAGATGTACGCAGGAAGCTGAGCTTTAGCCACAAGCTGACATGGTTGGGGCAGGCAGAGAGAGGGGCATTTGTGGTGTCTGAAGAGAATCAGGGTGAGTTAGCTAAGGGAGTTGTTGGAGGCTGTCGGGCTGTATTGGGGATCAAGGATGTGCCTTGAATTAAGCATCTTCACTATCAAAAAGAGGGTAATTGTGCTGAGGGATCTGGGTCCTAGACCCAAAACCAGTCAGGGATGTTGAGGGGAAAAACCTTTCCTAAGGGTTGGTCATGCTGGGATATGAGGTGGATAGTGGCACTTTTTAGAGAGCTGGAGAAGGTTCCAAAGGCAAAGAAATTGCTGAGAGTGGAGACAATGTAGGGAGGGGACCTGTGTTTAAATGACAGAAGGAAGGGAGTCTGGAGAATGGATTATGTTGGGTGTGGCTGAGCATGTCCAATAGATTGGAGTGTATATGGATAACCTGGGTGAGATTTTCGGAGAAATTTGAGTGACGCCCCTGAGTGTGGGTGTCAGCCTGGCACTTGTTACCTGGGTTCACAACCTGGCATCTTGTTGGATCCTTTGCTGCTGGATGTCCAGGTGCCAGTTAAGAAAACCTTTCATCACTTTTGCCTGGAGTCTGGGTGAGGGACTTAGCAGCAGGTATCTAGGTCTGTCATCTCGGAGTTGGGTCACTGGAATGAGCTATACATGGGCTACATCTTCAAAGGAGCCTGTTACGTTCTGTTCAGCCCAAACTCTCCAGTGGGTAAACAAGGTTTTATTAAGCCTGAGACAAGTGGAAATGTTTGACATCTTAAAGTCTAGTGGAACATGTTGTTTTTAAACAAATAACCCTTCTCCAGCCACGTGTGCCACCCAAACACTGGAGCACTGAACTCCAGAGTGGGACTATCATTTTACCAGCTGAGCAAGATGCATAAACCGTGTCCAGATGTGAACTGACTTCTAGAGATTCTTTCTCTTCTGATAACTCTGAGTGCTGATAGTAACACAAGGAGAGGTTTATTTACATCATATGATTTTTTCGTTGACAGTGCCTCATCTGGAGATTGCAGCTTATGAACTTTCCCAGGGGAAGCATCTCTCACTGGTTTTCTGTGACCTACACAGGCTAGCAGCCCATTTCCATGGGATGTTTATGATGGCTTTGACCTATAAAGCCCTGGACAGTTTGGGTCTTGCCTCCTTTAGAGACTATCTTTGTCCTTGTATGATTCCACAGCAGCTATGTTCACCAGGAGTGCACAAGCTCACAGGCCCATGGCTTAAGCAAGAGAAGCCTAGGGCGGGGTACTTTTGGTGAAAAGTTCTTGACTTCCCTCTCCTTGGTCTGCCAGGTCCTGGATTGGACAGCCTGGCTGCGTTCAGCCCAGGATTGCCATTGGGGAGGCTATAAGGTGGTGCTGTGCCTAGTTTATCACGTTGTCTTTAGTTTTTGTGCATGTCCTAGAAAGGTTATAACTAAATGCCCCGAATCTCTGGGGTGGGTAAGGAAGGGAAAAGTATTAGGGATGCTCCGGTAGAGGAAATACCAACACAAATTAGATTTGTCAGTTTCAGAGAAGGAAGCCAACTGCTTACCCTACTTTTTCCTGGTCAGATGAATGTGGAGAAGAGGCTGTATGAGGTGGAAGAGGGCGGACGACTGGCCAGCACTCTTGGCAGTGCTCTCTCTAGTCTGAGCTTTTAATCGTACAAGCAGAGAGGCCACTGTCACTGGCAGCCCACTGGAAGCATGCATCTGCTCAGTCATCATTGCAAACCTCCCGCTCTTTCTCCCTCACAGAGCTCTTGATTATGTTGTCAGGAGACCCCTTTCTAATCTGAGGTGTGAGGATCCTCTTCCCTCCCTTCCACTTTCCCTGTAAGTTTTCTGCCCTGTGCAACTCTTCACAGGCCTTGCTGCATGGTCTGAAAATGGCTGGGATGTCGGTGAGGACAAGTATGCAGGTCAAAGCTTCCTGGCTCACAGTGCCACTGCGGCCAAGCATGCGCTCAGTTGCCAAGGAGAAGCAATAGTGCTGTTTTCAACAGGTGGCACAGGAGAAGCTTGCACGTAGTGCCTAGTGTTCACTCTTGCCCTTCCCATTGCTGTCTTCACCACTTGTACCTTGATGGATGCACAAACCAGCTACCAGTGAAATTCTGGTGCTGTGTAGTCACCCTCAACCTTGTTGGCCTTATCCTTATTTAGTATGGATCCAGATCTCAACCTGCATTCAGTGGTAACTGTGGAGACTCTCTCTTCATCCGCTAGCTGCGCTATGGGGCAGAATTACTCACTGAGGGTTTGCTGTGGGCTGGGCATTATTAGATTTCCTCGGATGTATTTTCAGTCCTGGAGGACAGCTGGCTTTTGGTTTCTTCATCACAGTCTGAGATACTAGAGAGTCTGAATATCTTATGCTGTTGGATGCTCTGATTCTAGATTGCTGCCCTGACGTGGTTACTGAAGGAGATGCGCAGATAGGGCATCGTATCTGTTGATGCAGAGAAAAGCAAGAGCCGGACATGACTAGTCATGTATATGGCTTACAAGAATATGCAGTTATAACAGTTAATGCAAACAGAGTTTGGAAGGGATAAAAATGCTTTGAGGGTTAAACTTGTTAGGGACTAGGATGAGACCTACATGGTAGGTAGTTTACCTCACTTCTGCTACTGCTGGGTTTCTTTTAACTTCCCAGAGGTGTCTGGTGTTGGCCTGTCAGAGGCAAGATACTGGACTAGATGGACTGCAGGTATGATCTGGCCTGGTGATGCCTTTGTTGCCAACGATCAGCCTGGACCCTGGAATTTGATTTCTAGACTTCTTGTATGTCATTCTGAACCCCGAGGATTGTGGACTTCACTGATTAAGAGGCTGGTGAACTCTACAGGGCTGGTAGGATAAACTTGTCCGTAAATGAAGCCCCAGAACTTGGTGTCCAGTCCTGCACTCAAGTGGCTGTGAGACTGGCGCACCTATCTACTTGCCACTGTTCCTTACTGCCTGTGTTGCACCAGGAACTCAAGACCCTTTAGGGTTTCTGCATCTCTGGGCAGCAATTCCTCTGTCAACAAAGCCATTTACACACCACACTGTGGATCTCAGTGGTTCTAGAGCCTGTCCCAGAGGCTACTGCTGTCATAAAGGCAAAGGAGCAAAGCCTGGCTCTGCAGTCTCTTGGGCAAAATGGTAGATTTCAGCCTGACAATCCAACTACCTCTGTAGTGGCCCTCTCCACCCCAGTGCTGACCCCAAAACTTTATAAGTGCACGTCCCACTCCTTTGCTGACTCCTATAGTGACCATGGGCCTCAGTCTTCTGCAAAACGGAGCAGGCTCTGCCAGGTGCTGAGGCTGAATTCCAGGACTTCTGGGTTGGGTGGCAGGCTAGTAGCAACAGAATTGTGTGAAACGTGGAGCTGGCTAGAGGTGCAAGTTGACTGTGAGGGGGATTAGCCATTGGAACAGCTTACCACTGGAAGTGGTGAATTCATTATCTCGTGAAGCCATTAAATCAAGGCTGGTTGTCTTTCTAAAAGAGATCTAGTTCAACCCCATGTTATGGAGCTCAATAGTGTCACTTATTGAGTGAAGAAGAAGAAGAATTCCCTTCACTGCTGGAATAGGGGGTGAAATTCTCTGGCCTCTGTTATGTAGGAGGTCAGACCAAGTGAACAGAGAATGGCCCCTGCTGGATTTGAAGTCTATGAAAAGGTTTTGAAGATGAGGGTTTTTGGGGAAAAACAAAAGCTGAATAGGGACATGGGCAGAGAAACTCCTCAAGCTACTTGAAAATCAGCTTTGGGGTAGAAACCCCAGGGAAGGTAGAAGACTCAGGCTGGGTAATCCCAGAGCTATGCGCCAATGAGGTGGGAAACTGAAATCGCTTTAGTGTTGGACTTAGATATGGAAGGATCCAGTGTCTGAAGAGACATGCTATCAAAACCTCCAGAGTAGTGGTGGACAACCTGTGCCTGTCAGGGTAATGTGCTGGTGGGCTGCGAGACAGTGTTTACTTTGACCGTCTGCAGGCATGGCCGCCCGCAGCTCCCAGTGGCCACAGTTCCAGAGGAAACTAGGTGGCAGCAATTATCTTGCTCTCAGACTCAAGAGATGTGAAAGGAACCCTGCTCCTGCACTGACTGCCATAAACTGCTGATTTCCAGAGACTGGAGTCAGTTACTCACACATGGGGAAATGGGGGAGCCACAGCCTCGGTTCTGGGCAACTATTCAGCAAGGAGCTTAGCCGGCCCTTCTGCTTCTGCTATTAACAGTCACTTTCCATGGGCGACTGGGTGCAGTTAAGCACAGCAGCAGAGTTAATGTGCTATACAGTCTTTTATTAGAACCATGGAAAGCACCAAACCAGAGTTTGCAATGTACGTGATTAGAGAATGGAAGATGCTGGGCTAGCTGCTTGGGTGTACCACCTTTCCACATCCCCCTATCGTGGGGGTCAAATTGCAAAGCCCCGCTTGCAAGTGAGAGCAGCCTGAGCTAGCCAGTCCAGCCCTCCCTGGAACCCACTTACACTGATGCAGATGGGGTGGGGTGACGCTGTCCTACACCTGTGTAACAGTGCACTCCAGGGAATCCTCAGCTGCTGCCTGAAGAGCGCTTCAAGTTTCCGTTGCACTGCTGCAGCAGGGCCAGGAGCCAAGAGGGGCTGAGGATCTGGCCCACTGACTGTAAAGCTATTCCCTACAATATCAACCCCTCCCCCAAATTAACTCCCCATCGCTCACCCACTCTTGCCCCAGATGCCTTTGAAAATAGGCCAACTTGGCAGTGTGCCCTGGAGCTCAGCTCCTTCAGGTTTTGGGTGGGGAAGAGCTCCTACTGGAGAATGGCCTGCCCCTGGCTTCTTCCCCCTTAAGGCACAGGCTGTTAGCTGAACTGCCCCCACTGCTGGCTGCTGTGAGGGAGTTGTGCAGGGAGGGCAGCTAGAGCTCAGCTGGGCACCCAGCTGCTTGCTGTAACCAAGGGGAGAGCTTGGGGGGTGAATGCCTTGCTGCTACGGTTCCTTCTCTAAACAAGTCAAAGGAAACATGAGTTCTGCAGCTCTTCTCCTGCCCCCCCCCCCCCACGTGAAGTGGGGTTCTGGGTCTGCCCTTCATCAAACCCTCTGCATGGCAGGTGGGCTCTCCCTGGCTCTGTGGCCCACATCCCCCTCCTGCCTTTGTCACTGATCAGTCCTTCATGTCCTGTCACTGCAGGCTGCAGCTGAGAAGAAGGTGTCTGTGCTGCTGGCTCCTTCCCACTCCTGCTTGCCCTGAGTCACTTCCTTCCTGGGTTTGTATAGTTAGTTGCACAGCAGAGCTGCTGATGTTGGGCAGATGCAATGCTGCTGCCCATAGAACATGCAGCAAACTTTGGCACGTGCACCAGGTGCTCAGCTCCTTGGGCTCCAGCCTGCTGTAGCCTGCGTGGCTGCATGAGACACTCTGGGCTGGAATTTCGCTGTATCCAGAGCCCACGTAGTGTGTTGAGCTGGTGGTTCGTGCCCTATTATTGGAGGCAGCAGTGTCTCCTCTGGATGTTTGCCTCTCTGAAGCTTTCAGTGTTGGGTGTCTGTGGGAAGTGAGCTTGGGGGAAGCTCTCTTTTTGCCCCAGAGAAGGCAAGCTGATTTAAACAGCTCTTGTTGACAGCAGCAATACCAAGGGCTGGCCAGAGCTGGAGGCACTTGGTCCTGCACTGTACCTGGGGATTTTCTGCTGGGTACAGTTCCTCTCCCCACCCCTCCGCCACGGCTCTTGTCTGTGTACTTAGTAAGTGCCCTGTCCTGTCCAGATGGTCTCTTATAGGCCCCCCCAGTGGTGGCTGCAGGAAATCTGCCTGGCGGGGGATGTGCAAACTGGCCAGGATCAACGCTAGGGGTTGGCTCATGTGTTCAGCAGTTGTTGGTGTGCTGCTGCCAGCTGCTTTTTCACTAGCTGATGGATCAATCAGAATGAAACATCTTCCCCTTTCTGGAAGAGTCCCATTTCTGTGCCTGAATCAGCTGGGTCTGGCTGAGGGGTTGAACACAGCCCAAGTGCACCTTGGCTGGCCTGGAGGAGAGGCAGGTGTGCTGTGGGCTAGTTTCCAGAGTGGATATCTTACCCTGCAGCATTTTAATACTTGCCATTTATATAAAGTATTGTATACACAGTATTTAAAGAGCTTCCCAGTCCTGTCCTACGGCGCTGAGCAATTGACCCTAAGAGACCAATCTGCTTTTAACAATATTGATGCTGTAATGATACCTAGCACTTGGATCCTGCTTTCCAGACATTAACTAACTCTTGCTCCCTACCTTGGAGGGAGGAGTTAGTTCCATTTGCAGGTGGGGAGGCTGAAGCGACTTGCCCAAGGCTACCCAGTGAGTTGGCTGCAGAGCTGGGATTAGAGCAGAAATTCTTGTCTCCCAGTCCCACGTGCATTTTTCATTAGCATGTTGCCTCCCTGTAGTGAATATATTTAGCCTTGGAAGATTAGGTAGCATGAACATCTCTAATTGTGCTAGGCAGGAAATTCTGCAGCTGGGGATTTCATACCTTTGCAGCACCGGGTAAATGTTATCCTTCAGCTTACTTTCAGAGATGGGGGTCTGAATACAGGCCTGGGAGCTAGAACTTCAGCTGATACAGGTGCTCTTAGGCCTTCTCCAGTCTGTGCCTTAGTTTCCCCATCTGTAAATGCAGATAACTCCTTTGAAATGGTTGGACAGAAGAGCTCATTGTTGTTGATTCAGTGACTTCCTGCTCCTCTCTTATGAGCTGGAGTGATTTAACTTTCCTTTAGTAGCAAGGCGGTGTCCTGTCACTCAGGGAGAAAGGCACCATTGCTGTCTAGATCCACAGCATGGGGCTCAGGTCCCCAAGGTGCATAGCCTTGTGACTGTTCCAGGGAGTCCATTCCCTGATTCCTGCTGGCTGGGAGTAGCTCGGCATGGGGGTTTTCTCCTTCCCAGCTCTCTGTGCTGCTAGGTCGGACGTTCTAGCTTGGTCTCTTTTGTGGCTGCCTCATTGTGATGTCTGTTCTCTGTCCCCTGCAGGCGGCGGAGGGAACAGGAAGGGCAAGAGTAAGAAATGGCGCCAGATGCTGCAGTTCCCGCACATCAGCCTGTGTGAAGATTTCCGGCAAGCACTCGGTGAGGAGTAGCTGTTTGTTGGATGTCAAGTGCTGTCCCCTGCCCTGTTTGCATATGCGGCTGGCGGATATACGTGGTTGGCTTCCTTGGGATGACTCTTAGTTGCCTGGCGGGGAGTTGTTCATCCATTGTCCTGCAAGCTCTGCCTAATTGCATTTGTGAGTCTCACTGTGTCATGGGAGAAACTAGGGGCACTGTGGTGTGTATGGGGCACAGATCTGCCAGATGTAGTAAGAATCTGGGTGCAGAGAAAGGGGGAATGCTGGTAAGTCATGCTTTCTCCAAGCCAGCTGGACACATCCAGCAAGGTCCTCCAGGGTCCTCTAGACCAGTGGCTCTCAACCTTTCCAGACTACTGTACCCCTTTCAGGAGGCTGATTTGTCTTGCATATCCCCCCAAGTTACATCTCACTTAAAAACTACTTGCTTACAAAATCAGACATAAATACAAAAGTGTCACAGCACGCAATTACTGAAAACTGCTGACTTTCTCATTTTTACCATATCATTATAAAATAAATCAATTGGAATATAAATATTGTACTTACATTGCAGTGCACAGTATATAGAGCAGTAGAAACAAGTCATTGTATGAAATTTTAGTTTGTACTGACTTCACTAGTGCTCTTTATGTAACCTATTGTAAAAC
Source organism: Natator depressus (assembly GCF_965152275.1). Taxonomy (NCBI): domain Eukaryota; kingdom Metazoa; phylum Chordata; order Testudines; family Cheloniidae; genus Natator; species Natator depressus. Next base: position 755,720 of record NC_134241.1, read on the forward strand.
TAGGCAAACACCTAGATGTGTTGACGTACCCCTGGTTGAGCCACTGCTCTAAACCATTAGAGGTTTCCCCAGAGACAGGAACTTTCTTGTTCATGTAAACATAGCCCAAAGGGTGTCACTGAGCCCCAGATCACATTTCAGGGCTGCCCCTTACATAGATGGAGAAGTGGGTTCCTATGGCCAAGGCCCATATGCTCCCTGGCAAGCTGGGCCTAAATTCTTCACCACCATCCCTGGGGATCTGGTGCAGCTTCATTCTGATTCAGCTTTTCAGTGAACTGCAGCTGAGATAGTCACAGTGGATACAGTAGCGCTGGGTGGTTTGTTCTGATATTCAGTTCAGTTTATTGTATGCTGTCCCCATGTTTTCAGTGCCTGAGGTGCTTCAGGGTTTGGTACTGACATTGCATAACTGCATCATCAGAGCCATGGAGGAAGCTGGAGGTTTTGGCAGTTGAGTAGGGGGCAGCTGGAGCTTTGGGCACTGGAGCTGTTTGACACTGGGATAAAAGCCTTACAGATGAATAGTAGTGAAATAGTGAAGTCACATTTTAAGTTGTCACCCGTAAGTTTCAGCGTTAACAGCCAATTGAGATGAATTATGTAGTTCACCCTCCTGAGCTGTTGTTTCAGGCTGTCTGCAGGCTAGGGCAGATGTCACTGTATCAGGTGCATTCAGGTCACATTAGGAAGGTTCTGTGTAACCAAGAGGCCTGTAAACTTGGGCCATGATTCTGCACTGTGTATGAGCACACTGGATGGTGGTGGCCACAGAGACCTGGGGGTGGTTCCCTCATCCTGAGTGTGAGGCCCCGCCGGAAGTTAGAGCAACAGGGGGCCTACTCTAACTTCCATCCTGTGTGTGAGCTCCAAGCTTCTAGCTCAACTCCATCGCACCCCGTCTCGCCCTGCCCTGTGTGATGCACTCCTGCCCTTCCCCACAACTCCCTTTCACTGGGGGTGGAGGGTGCAACTGGTGAACTTAGGATCAAATTCTCCTGTTTGCCTTTTAAAACAAAGGCTGAGATTTTGGAGCAGCTCTGCCCCCATCGCTGAGGATGGTGGCTGCCTTCGTCTCTAGCCTGTTCCGTAGCCATCCCTGTGTGTGTTTGCATTTCTGACTGCTCTGCAAACTGAGCAGAGCGTTTCCTTCAGCTGGCCTTGGTGCTCAGACCTCTGTTCAGTGGGCATTACGAGGCATTTTGTTAGCAGTGCATGTCACCTGCTGCTGTGCTGCCTGTTCACGCAGGCTGGCTGTCAAAGTTTAAATGTCCTTTCCACTGTCCTCTGGCACATCTGGCCAAGGCGTTGCTTGGGAAGACCTGGTTCCTGTCCCCACTGCTCGGTCGTTCCCCCTGCCCCCTCTCCTCCCTTTGCTGGACTCCAGCTTTGTGCTTTACTGGCTGTAGATCTGTTCCAGATAGAGACTCCTTCTCATTTACAGTTAAAGGACTGAGGTACTGCTGCCCCCCTGGGGAGAGGTGAGGGGGACGCGCAGTCCATGTTCAGGATGGGTCAGCATGTTTGTTTCCAGCAGTGGTTCCCGTATTTTCCCCTCTCACTAATGGCTTCAAGGCCAGGTATGGGCATTCTTCTTTCCCTCCCCACACAACCCAAGGGGGTGGACAGGCCCCTCTACATCACTGAGCTAAAAAGGTCACTGCAGAAATCCAGCCTCTCTGCATGCACTGGTCATGCCAAGGCCTGCAAGAGTGAGGCCTGTGCCGTGCTGGGGCCAGTGATGGCAGCGAGGGAGTCTCTGACCCTGCCAGGCACCAAACCTTTCACTCCTCTGTGGGGAAATGAGCTCACTCCGATGAGAAGGAAACAGTGGAGCTAGGGAGGCAGCAGTGTGCCCGCCCCCCCGCCACGCTGGAGCTGTTGTCTCTGAGCTCTGCACCACTCAGGAAGCCGCAGCTTCCTCAGGAGAAACTGCTGCACAGGGGAGGGGAACGCCTACAATATGCCTGCCATGAAGGAGGGCGGGGACCTCTGTCCTGGGGAGTGGCAGGGGGTAGGTGCTGAATACAGTGAGATGCATTCTCCCCCTCCCCCCAGTACCTCCCTTAGTGAGGGCGCATGTCCCTTCCAGGCCACCGCACTCACCCCTGTAGTGTGAGCAGAGTCAGGTCCTTCTGCTCTGCCTGGACCACGGATAGACCACGAGGGCAAATGGAGCCCCCTGCAGGCTGGGGGTGGCCAGGTGTCCCGGTCCCTGATGGCTGAGTGCGGGCTCTAAAACATTACTGGTGGATGGGGAATAAGCAACGTTTCTAATGGGTCTTGCAGGAATCCGTTCTCAGTCCACCAGTATCTTTACCAATGAGCTGAAAGAAAATATAAAGTCATTGCAGACTCAAAAAGAAATAAAGAAAAAAATTGCAGATGGCCCAAAGATTGATCAGGGTGGTAAATAAAGATGAGGACAGGTCACTGATACTGAGTGATCTGGATTACTTGGTAAGTGGGGCATGAACAAATGTGTTTTATTATGGGCAGCTGCAAAGTCCTACATCTAGGAATAAGGACCATAGACCGTATTTTATCCTGGAATCCTGTGGCTCTGAAAAGGACTTGGTGGCTGGGGCGGGGGAGGCGGTATGGTAGATAACCAGCTGAACATTATTCCCAGTTTAATGCGATGGCTAAGAGAGCTAACGTGATGCTTGGATGTACAAGCAGGGGAATATCAAGCAGATGTGGAGAGGTGACATTACCATTGTATACAGCATTAGTGAGACCATTAGTGGAATAGAGTCCAGTTCTGGTGTGTGCACTTTAAGAAGGATGTTGACAAATTGTGAAAGTTTCTAGAATAGCTACAAGAGCGAACTGAGGTTTGGAAAACCTGCTGTACAGGGAAAGGGTTAAGGAGTTCAATATGTTGAACTTATCAAAGAGAGAGTTGTGGTGACTGGACCATGGACAGTAAATCTCTCCATGGGGGAAAGATTTTTGATAGGAGGGCTCTGTAATGTAGAAGACTGAGGCAGACCAAGATCCTGTGGCTGGGTATTGAAGTTATCCAGATTAGATTAATGGAGGAAATAAGGCACACAGTTCTAACAGTGAAGGGACTTGCCTGTTGGAGCAGCTTGACCTAGGCTCATGTCAGGTGGGGTCTCTAACCAGGACTGGATGTCTTTTTACACTCTAGTTCATCTGCAAGTTATGGGCTCCATAGAGGAATCACGGGGCGCGATTCTTTGGCCTGTATAAACAGGGGGTCAGAATAGACTGTCGCAGTGAACCCTACTGGCCTGATCTGTGAATTCTCATTGGCTGTGCTGGGCTTTGATTATACCTACGCTTGAGACAAGTGGCTCACTTCCTCCTTTGCATTTGCAGAGCGGGACTATCGCAGCCTTTGTGAGAAGCAGCCGATTGGGCGTCTGCTCTTCCGGCAGTTCTGCGAGACGCGGCCTGAGCTGTCACGCTGTGTCAGGTTCTTGGATGCTGTGGTAAGCACAGAGCTGTGTGAGAAATTCCTCCAGGACGCTGTGACCCATGTTCGGAGAGTCGGGGGCCAAGGCCCAATTGGCCTAGAGCCCTCAGTGTGTTGCTAAATCTAGGGCTGAGTGTGTGGGGAGACCTGAACCCTTGGCCCTTCCTCCCCTGCCTCAGCATAGTGACTGCTTCTCTGCTTTATGCTGCAACATTTCCCTGGGGAAAGAGTCTGTTAGCTGCTGTTCAGTAAAGGTCTCTGGAAAGATTGGGGCTGTGCCCTGAGGCTGGGGGCAGTGTGCAGAAGCCCCATGTGCCAGTAATGGGGAGAGGGGGATTATTGATGGCAGGCGGATCATTCATGCTGTTCTGTGGCACGCCCTCTGCACGCACTTCCTGCATGTCTCCATGCCCAGAAGGGGGACTGCTACCAGCCTCATTTTCTCTGTACAGGCAGAGTATGAAGTGACTCCAGATGAGAAGCGGAAGGAGTGTGGGCAGCACCTGATTGACAGCTACCTAAACCCCAAGGTAAGTGACCTGAGCAGGCTGCTCCAGAGGCTGAGCTGCTGGCTCCATGCTGGCATGTATAAGAGGGACACTTGGGAAGCAGGTGGCCGCATAAGCACCCAGATGCTCACTGCATGTTGGGAAAGAGCATCAGCCACCCCCAATGCAGGGCATCCCCTTACAGTCAGGGAGGAGGGAGCAGAGTCCCTCCACTACCCCAGGAACAAATGTGCCTGAGCTCTAAGTGTCCTGGGGGCAGGCCGAGACCTGTGCTGGGTTCCTGTGGATTCCATTCCCCTGGCTGCAGCCCATGGAGGACCCTGGGGCTCAGCTTCCTGTGTCTGACACAGCCCCTCCTTTCCCAGAGTGCGGATCATGTGCCTGAAGTTCCCTTGCAGCTGGCAAGCACCTGTTCTGAGAGGCTGGAGCAGGAGCCATGCAAGGAGCTCTTCAAGGAATCAACCAAGTAAGTTGGGGAGGGGCCCCGGGGCCTGGCTAGAGGTTACATTGGATAGTGTAAATATTCCCAGGGGAACGGACATTACAGGTAATTGGCTGAGTCCAGTGTGGCCATCAACATACGTCCCTTGCAGGAGCAATTTGGGTTGCTCCTGGGATTTGAGTCTTGTTAGCTATCCATGCTAGGGAGAGGGATTTGCATTTGCAATGAGCAGGCTGAGTCTAGCCAGCACTGATGGGGGAAGGAAGTGTGAGTGCAGGCCAGCTTTTGCGTTTCCTGCATTTCAGGGGTCCCTGAAGGCCACAAGGTGGTGCAGGAATCTCTGTTCTCTTGTGTTCTCTGTCTTTACTGGTGTTCGAGTCACCATCCTGCGTGGATTCTGTCCTATCGCCTATGGTCAGCCCTGGACTTGCTGGCCTCCTGCTTGTGGCTTTTGTTGGGCTCTCCAGCGCATCTCTTTGGGCTGAGATTGGGACAGACCAAGTGTCAAAAGTTCTGCTTGCCTAACGCTGTCTGCATCTGGATGTGGCTGTTGTGAACACATGGTAGAAACTGTGAGTCCAGGGGACTCCAGGAGGTGGGGTGTGCAGGGGCCTGAGGCCTGCTTGCTTGGGGGGAACCGCAGTGATGGTGCCTGGAGTTCTGTACCGTGTAAGTATGTAAAGGAAACTGTTAAGCAGGCCAGTCCTTCTCGCCTTCCTCCATCATGCTGTCCAACTCAGACGTTGCCTGACTGAATACTGGGCCTAGCAGCAGGTGCTCCCGCTGCCTTTATGGAACATAACCAATGGCGTTGTGTGAACAAGGAGTCTCCAGTCTGGGCCCTGCCATCTCTTGGCAGCCCCTGAAAAGGCAAGAGCCCATCTGCTGCTCTTGATGTCATCTGCACTCCAGACACTTTCTGCAGGGCTCATCGCTCTGTGGGCTAGCCTTGGCACTAGCCTCAGGAGCCAGTAATGGTTCAGACAGGTTCCCAGTGTGGCCTGTTGTGGACCCTGCTCCGATCTCCCCGCCTGCACATAGCAACGGTGCCTCAGCAGCTGATTACAATGTCTGGGCGTGGGCCTTCTGCAGGGGGCTCCGTTGCTAAGGACTCTCTCTCAAGGGGCAGACAGCACCACATCCTCCTCGTGTGCATGGCACAGCCAGCACCTGGTCACAGGGGCCATGCTTGGATCTGAGCAGTGCCAGCCCAGCTCCGTAAACTGCTTTCCCCACAGGACGATGTCATCCCCAGTGTCTGCTTCCTCTTCCTGCAGTGGCTGCAGATTACTGAATGTCAGGACCAAAGGGCTGGAGTTTGTGGGAAAGAGCTCTCCTGGGGTGCTGGTGGGTGCTTGGGGCAATGCCTGGCTGCCCTGCTAGGAGGGGGCAAGGGTCTCATTCGTCTTGGGTGCAGCTGTGGGGAAGGCCAGCTACTGCTTAGATCAGAGGGGTCTTGGGCCCAAGTCTGGGCTGGCAAGCTGCTCCATCCTTCGGAAAGCATTTACAGTGTCCTCCTGCCCAGGAAGCATAACTGACTGGCTGCCCCTCTCTCCCAGGCTCATCCATGACTATCTGAGCGTGGCTCCCTTTGCCGATTACCTCGACAGCATCTACTTCAACCGCTTCCTGCAGTGGAAATGGATGGAAAGGTAACTCTGTCCCTGCTTCTCTTGGGGGCACTGCAGCCCGGGGGCACTGCAGCCCAGGGGCCCTGCAGGCTCGGGGCTAGGAGGTGCTGCTCGAAGGGAACCTGCAGCCCTTCCTTGAGTTCTGGCCGAAGCCAATCAAGTGGGAACAGATGTTCTGTTACCTCACATCAGCTCAGGGCGCTGTTCTCCTCAGCACTCACGGAGCCCTTTCCCGGCTTTAATTAAGGCAGTAATAGGGCCCTGCTTTCCCTGTGATGGCGAACCCTGGCTCTGCACTCTGAGTTCCTGACTCCGTCAGCTAGCTCAGGCCAGGTGTGCCTGCTGCACCAGGGAGGGTGGGGGACTTGTTCCATGCAGCCTGGTACCTCACTGCTCCCCCTCCCATCTCATGCCAGCCTCTTCTGCTTTGTTCACAGGCAGCCAGTGACTAAAAACACTTTCCGCCAGTATCGCGTGCTGGGAAAGGGAGGCTTTGGTGAGGTGAGTGGCCTGCATGCTCTTCTGCCTTTGAGTATGAGGGAGATTCAGGGGCCAAACCTTTGTCCTGCCAAAGGGCCCCACCTGCCCCTGACAATGGGACTGGGCCTTGCTTTCTGACCCAGTCCCCAGGAAAGTCTCACTTGCTGGGTACTCTCTGCTCTTGCTCTTGATCCCCTTTTCTGGAGCTGGGAGAGCACCTTATGTTGGACACTACAGCTGCGTCTGGTGGGGAGGGAGGGGCTGGCATGGTGTGTGTTCAGGACAGGCAGTGCTGGGGGAACACTTGTCACCCTGCCACTGCTTGGGCACAGGACCAATATCATTATCTCCCATCTTACAGATGGGGAAACTGAGGCACACACCTGGGATTCTCCTGAGTCGGTGGCAGAGCCAGGATTAGAACACAGGACTTCCTGACTCTCAGCCCCTTGCTTATGCTGTTGGGTTACACCTCTCTCTCGGGCTGTAACTGCCTCAGGCATCCCCTCCATTGTGGCCAATGGGCTGCAGGACTTGTGTCCAGGCTTCACTGCCATGTGCTCGCAAGGGGACAGCTCAAAGTTGGTAGAAGTAGATAACCAGAAGAGTCAGATGGGCAGGCCACACTGGCCAATGATCAGAGACCAGCAGGCCAGGGAGAACCATATAAGCCCCACACCAGGAAAAGAGTTGGTCTGGTGGCTTGGCTGGCAGACCCAGAAGTGCATGGCACTAATATTAGCAGTTTGGATGGGGTGGAGTCTGATCCCTGAGCCTGCACCAGCTGGGTTCAGGGGCAGGGTTTGGCCTGCAAGCTGAGCCTGCTGGCTTCCTCCAGGTGTGTGCATGCCAGGTGCGAGCCACCGGGAAGATGTATGCCTGCAAGAAGCTGGAGAAGAAGCGGATCAAAAAGCGGAAGGGGGAGTCCATGGCCCTGAACGAGAAGCAGATCCTGGAAAAAGTGAACAGTAGGTTTGTAGTAAGTACATAGGAATTGCTTTAACTTTGCATTAAGGGGCTGAGAGGCAGCTGACCCACCTGTGGCCCATACTCTGCACTGCAGTGGGGCTGCACAAGGAGCCTGTGTGGGTCCTAGTGCTGGACTGTAAATGTGCCATCTCCCTGGCTGGGCATGAGATGGCATGGCAGGAGTGCTCTGAGGAGGGTGCAGGCCTTGCTCGGGGGAACCCTAGGGTTCCCCAGGTGTCTGGTTTTCGACCGAAACGCAGTCAAAGAGGGACCCTGGCGACTCTGGTCAGCACCGGTGACCGGGCTGTTAAAAGTCTGGTTGGCTGTGTAGCGGGGCTAAGGCAGGCTCCCTGCCTGCCCTGGCTCCGCGTGGCTCCCGGAAGCGGTGACCTGTCCAGCCCCTAGGCTCAGGGGTGATCAGGGAAGCTTCACTTGCTGTCCACAGCTCCCATTGGCCATGGTTCCTGGCCAATGGGAGCTGTGGGAGAAGAGGCAGCGCACAGAGCCCCCTCCGCCTAGGGGCCGGAAATGCTGGCTGCTTCGAGGAGCAGTGTGGAGCCAGGGCAGGAGGGAGCCTGCCTTAGCCCCGCTGCACTGTCAACTGGGAGCTGTCTGAGGTAAGCACCGCCGCCTGGCTGGAGCATGCACCCTGAACCCTCTCCTGCACCCCAATCCTATGCCTCAGGTTGGAAACCCCTTTCCCCTTCCCATACCCAAACTCCCTCTCGGAGCCTGCATCCCCACCCCTGTCCGGAGCCCAGACCCCCTCCCATACCCTAACCCCCAGCCCTGAGCCCGCTCCTGCACTCCAAAACCCTTACCCCCTCCTGTACCCCTGCCCCAGCCCAGTGAAAGTGAGTGAGGGTGGGGGAGAGTGAGTGATGGAGTGAGTGGGGCGGGCTCAGAGAAGGGGTGGGGCAGGATTTTCTGTGATTAGAAAGTTGGCAACCCTAGACAATCCAGAGGACCCGCTGATCTTCACTCCCCTGCTGTGGGCCCGGATACCAGAATTCAGTCCTGTTTGCTGAACAGGGCACAGTGATGGAGCTCCCCCTACAGGCTGGATGGTGTCACAGCATTAGTTTGCAGAAAGAAAAGGAGGACTCGTAGCACCTTAGAGACTAACCGATTTATTTGAGCATAAGCTTTCGTGAGCTACAGCTATAAGGGAAAGCTTGGCCTATGCAGGAGGCAAGCTTCAGCCAGCCCCACCTCTGACCTGCTGCAGCTCGATGGGGGTGTGTGGCAGAGATCTACTGAGCAATTGTGGCGCACGATCCTGTGCCCGGTGGAGCAGGCAATGCGTAGCGTGGGGACTGCTGCTTCCAGCTGTAGGGAGGTGTTGGCCACATGGCACTGAGCGGTGTGACAGTTCCCACCAGATAGAACTTTGGGGTGAGGGCCCTGCATGAAATGCTTCCACCCAGCTGCTTCCTGTCCAGGTGTCTTGCTGTCCTAGCTGGATAGCAGCTTTGGTTCTGATCTCTTCCCTGGAGGCTTCCTAGCTCCTTGCACAGACAATGCAGCCAGTTCCCTTTCAGTGTGCAGTGAAGAGGGAATCTCCTGTGAGCTGGGGATCTGCCTGGCTGGACCCACTAGCTACTGCCCCATGGGAGACTTGGATTTGAATGGTTTTCCTCTCTGCAGTGTCTGCCCTGGCTGGTTGAGGGCTTCACAGCTGGAAGGCAGGTGAAGCCAGAAAAATGGGAGGGGTGCAAAAGCCCCCTCCCAAGAGATAATCCCCAATGTGTCTGATAGGTGATGGGGATATGAAACAGTTCTAACCTTGCCACCCAGGCAGCTGTGTCCAAGGCTGGCTGGCTGCCTGGGTGGGCATGGTGCCTGCCAGGGCCTCTATCTGCAGCAGCTCTGTTGTCTTCTAACAGCTTTTCTGCCCTGTCTTGCAGGTGAGCTTAGCCTATGCATACGAGACTAAAGATGCCCTCTGCCTGGTACTGACCCTCATGAATGGAGGGGACCTCAAGTTTCACATCTACCATATGGGTGAGGCTGGCTTTGAGGAGCCTCGGGCTGTGTTCTACGCAGCTGAGATCTGCTGCGGCCTGGAGGACCTGCACCGGGAGAGGATAGTGTACAGGTGAGTGAGCTTTCCTGTGATGGTGGTGGGAGTAGAGGCTCACAGTTACACAATATGTCCTTTAGTGGGGCTGGTTCTTTCGCTAGCTGCAAAGGCAAGAGGGCTCTGGGGAGCTCTGCCTCTCCCAGCTAGTCCCCTCCCAATCCTCCATGAGGGTCACCCTGGAACCCAAGTTAATGGGAGCGGGGAAGGCCTTAGAGGAAAGGCTGGCTGTAAGCCTGCTCTGGATGGGTTTGGATGAGCTCTCTACAAGAGAAGAGGGAAGCAGCCCAATGGTTTTTCACTTCCCCTCTTTTCATGAGGCTTGGAGTCTGAGCTGTCAGCCACAGGGTGAACAGGAGCTGTGCTGGGCTCGCCTGGTGATGGGGATGTGACTGTAGGAAGGCTGCGCTCCTTGCCTGTGGGGTAGGAGCTGCATCCCATCTGCTCATGAAATGCAATATCTGTGCTTTGCACTAGGCTTGTACAGACAGTCAGACTGACGTAGCAGGCACTGCCCTGGTGGGATGTTGCCTGTAGGACTGTCCCAGGCTGAGCTGAGGGTTTTGCTGCTCCAGGGCATGTCTAATGGAATCTGCTCTCTCCCACTCTAGGGATTTGAAGCCAGAGAACATCTTGCTGGATGACCATGGTGAGTCGAGGGCTGCAGGTGGGAGAGGAGCCAGGAGTGTGTGGCGGTGCTCTGGCCCTGTGCCTGGACTGTGGGTGCCTCTCTCATTTCCTTGTGTGAATCAGGGCTACTTTGTGCTTACCAGTAGCCATGACCTAGCCAGTCAGCTCATGAGCTCCTAATGGTGTTATTCCCATATTCAGGTCACATCCGTATTTCAGATCTGGGGCTGGCTGTGCACGTGCCCGAGGGCCAGACAATCAAAGGCCGCGTGGGGACAGTTGGTTACATGGGTGAGTATCTCCTGCGACAGGAAATCTGGAGGCTTTGTGCCCTGATTTCCAGATTTGAAATGGTGTTCAATTTGCATAATACCTCCCTCTTCCAAAGTTTGCCCTGCCCCCCACAATGTCCTTTCTGACCATAGAGACCCTGCCTAAATTATGGCCTCCAACAACCTGCCTTTGGCCACAGAGAGATGGCTAGAGTGACTGCCTATACCAGTGGCTCTCAACCTTTCCAGACTCCTGTCCCCTTTCAGGAGGGTGACTTGTCTTGCACACCCCCAAGTTACATCTCACTTAAAAACTACTTGCTTACAAAATCAGACATAGAAATACAAAAGTGTCACAGCATACTCTTATTGAAAATGACCAACTTTCTCATTGTTACCATATCATTATAAAATAAATCTACTGGAATATAAATATTGCACTTACATGTCAGTGTACGGTATACAGAGCAGTATAAACAAGTCATTGTCTGTGTGAAATTTTAGTTTGTACTGACTTCGCTAGAGCTTTTTATGTAACCCGTTGTAAAACTAGGCAAATCTCTAGATGAGTTGATGTACCCCTGGAAGACCTCTGCATACCCCCAGGGTACATGTACCTCTGGTTGAGAACCATTGGCCTATACAGTGTCACTCTATTCATCACCCTGGGCTGCATTCTAGCCAGAGCTCCATGACTGGGAGCAGACTGGGGCCTTTGCTTTTGAGGTAGGTGTCTGTGGACAGAGCCCTGGAAGACCCTTGGAATCTCTGATTTAGAATCCTAGCCGTCCTTAAGGATTGCGTAACCATGGGGACATGGTGCTTTGCGCACACAGCTCCCCTACGCTCCCAATGAAAACAGGAGACAGAAGCTGGGGTGCCCAAAACTAGGAGTCTACTGGCAGATCATAACAGCTCTGGTATCCTCAGCTGGGTTCAGTGAGGGGATGGTGTGCGTGCTGACTGAAAATTAGACTGGAGACCTTGGAGCAGAACACTGTAGGCACTGATTCTACATCCCTCCTGTGACCCGAGGTGCCTAGTGTGGCCCACACTGAAAATGCCAAAGTCGGCGCAGGTTGCAAGAATGAGAGCAGATTCTCCCAAAAATAGTGGTTAATACTGTAGTTAGATTCACCAATCGGTCACAAACTGTGCTTCTGATCCCCAACACTGGTTATCAAGAAGCCAAAAAAAAGAAACCACACAGCCCCCTTTATTGCATTCCAGTCTCTGGCTCCTAATCAGCAAATAGGTCTAGTAAAGTGAGAAGTTATTTAAAACTCTATTCACTGTACAAAATATTCTTCTGATCCCCAGAGGGCCAGCCACATTCCCAGATCAGTACTAGTTTGGATCTGATCCAAAATACCATGCTGCCAGCCAATCCCTTAGTATCTAAAACTAAAGATTTATAATAAAAGAAAGGAAAGAAATGGTTGAAGCTCTCTTCTAACAACTATCAGATACATACATATGACTTCAGAGTCCATATATCAGGTTCGTAGCCACGTTGGTGAGTTTGCTGGCTTGTAAAGTCCCTCTGGAACACACCCAAAGCTTGGATGGGTCTATCAGTCCTTTGTTGAAAGCTTCAGTTTGTAGAGAAGTTACTCCAGAGGTGAGAAGCAGGATTGAAGACAAAATGGAGAAGATGCAGCTGCCTTTTATATCCTTTGCCATGTGGCTTGTACATCTTTTGGCCCAGACACAAGCTCCCAGTACATGGGCATGGAAAAGCTTTTGGAGTCTTCTGTCCATAGGCATGTCCCTACATGTCCTGCTGACTCATAGATGTAGCCCCTGGCTTCTCTCAGTGGATTCATTGTACAGATGACTGCCCTTGGTGGGCCATCCAACAGGCTAGATAGTGCTGATGTCAAGTTGCCTAGGGGTGTCACCTAGACACACAGCACAGGTTTGAGATGTAGGTGTATATCACACACTTATAACTCATGATACAAAGATACAGACCTATAAACAAGATTATCATACTTAGCAAATCATAGCCATGTAAGGTCTCAGTGGAAAAGTTATCTGGTAAGATTCATTGCCATATATAATATGGGTATCTTCTAGTATACGCGGTCACCCATATTCCATACAGCGTCCCACCTACTAAAGGCGATGGTAACATATAGCAGTTGAGCAGTGGCACACAGCCATGGGGGGCAGGTGGGCCCCCCCTTTGGGGAGATGAGCCCCCGGCTCCACCCACTCCCTCCCCATGGTCAGAGCCCACAGACACACACACACACACACACACACACACACACACAAGCCCCTCCCCCATCCGGAGTAGCCTGAACTCTCCCCCGACTGGGCTGGAGAAGCCCTGGGCTGCCCGGAGCCCTGAGCGCTCCCCACCGGGGCGGGAGGAGCTCCCTGTGCCTCCCCTTCCTGGCCCCAGCCTGCTGGGTCTGTTGGAGGACGCGTTTGATGTGCCCCATGCAGGGTCCGGGGCGGCTGAGGAGGCAGTATGTGCTGCCTCAGCTGCCCTGGAACCTGCATGGGGCATAATAAAGCAAACCCTGCCACAGGCATTCGGCAGCCGTGCCTGGGGAGGCTGAGCCTCCCCTGGCCTATTCGACCCGCAGCCCAGACATGCTGAGCGCAGCCTGCCCCAGGTCTCCCACAGCAGATCCCTGCCTAGACAGCTGTGGCTGCACAGCCTTAGGGCTGGACAGGTCTCCTCTCATTTTTGACTGGTCACAAAAATCACCCTTTCCATCTCGTGGCTATTCCTCTTTCCTGAGAGTCCTCCCAGACACAGGCAAGGCTGGGGCTGTGCCCACCCCTGACCACGCCACTCATTCTCAGAATCTGCCAGTGCCACAGAGCAAGCCAGCTCCCTAGCTGTGGCTCCGGGACTTACCCATGGGGGCTGGAATGATGTGTATAGTGGGGGTGCTGAGAGCCACTGAACCAAACTGTGAACCCTGTATGTGATGGAAACCGCTTCCAGCCAGGGGTGCCATAGCCCTAGTCCCAGCACCTATGGACTGACCTGATAGCAATTCCCCAGCTCTTCTCCCCTGGAACTAAGAGGTGGAGGAGGCTAGAAGCTGGCAGCCTGGAAGGAGCCCTTGCCCAGCTCTCCTGCCTGAGCCATTCCCAGCCCTTCTCTGACTAGGCTAGATTCATCCTCTGCCCTCGTGGGTCGTGTTCCATCCTCATGTTGCACTCGTTTGCCCTGCCCCCTTGCAGCTCCCGAAGTAGTGAAGAACGAGCGCTACACGTTCAGTCCCGACTGGTGGGCTCTGGGCTGCCTTGTCTATGAGATGATCGAGGGCCAATCTCCCTTCCAGCAAAGGAAGAAGAAGATCAAGCGGGAGGAGGTGGAGCGGCTGGTGAAGGATGTACAGGAGGAGTACTCGGAGAAGTTCTCGCCTGGCGCTCGCTCCCTCTGCTCTATGGTACCAATGCCTGAGTCCGTGGATGCCCAGGGCGTCCATGGGTTTTCCAGGGCTGGAGCACCCACAGAAAAAAAATAGCGGGAGCTCAGCACCCACCAGCCACAGCAGTTCAGCAGCTCGAGGAGGGGTTTGCGGGAGGGCGGAGAGCAGCGCGGGGGCCTTGGGGGCGGGGGCAAGGCGAGGGCAGGAAGAGGTGGAGTGGGGGTAGGGATTTGGGGGAGGGGGTGGTGGGAGCAGGGCCTTGGGTGGAGCACCCCGGGGAAAAATAAGTCCACGCCTATGTCTGAGTTCCTCCCTTGCCCTGCAGATGCCAGAGCAGCAGTGTCCAGGCTCGCTGTCCTTCACTCGGCTAATGCTGCTCACGTACCTTTGGTCCCAGCCGAGTCGGCTGGGGATGAGGCTGCAGGCACAGCCTGCTGCCTGAACTTGGTGGGGGATGGGGGGAGTTGCATCCTGGCATCCAAAAACAAGGCATGTGGGGTGGCTGCAGGGTGCACTGACTCCCCCTAGCACCTGCCTGGCTGGAGAGCCTGCCCTCTGAGAGGTCATTCAGAAGCCCAACCTAAATTCGACCTCAGCTCCTAGTGTAGACCAAGGCTAGGTGCTTGCTGTTCCAGGTGTCTTCTTCCCCAGGCTTCTGTGGAAGGGTCCTGCCCTCTGCCTGCAGTTCTCACCCTGCTGCGCTGTGTTGCAGCTGCTGTGCAAAGACCCTGGGCAGCGGCTGGGGTGTCGAGGAGCTGGAGCCCAGGAAGTGAAGGAGCACCCTCTTTTCAGACACCTGAACTTCAAGAGGCTGGAAGCAGGCATGCTGGACCCCCCCTTCAAACCAGACGTAAGTGTTGTTCCTGGGCAGATCAGAGGCTGTGGCCCTGTGGGGAGGAGCTCTGCTCCCACATTACCTCTCTGTCCCATTTGTGCGGATCTTTTCCCAGGTGAGCAGGGGCCCTGTAGCTACTTACTAACGAGGGGGTCCCCCTGCTCCCCACTCTGGTTGGGGTGTTTCTGGAGCAGCTGCCCCAGCCTCCCCAATGTGAGGGATGCTGTTGGAATGGGTGGCATAGGTGGGAAGGGAACTGCCTGGCAAATGGTGGGAGTTCTGACAGGGCCCATGGAGCTCGGCTCCGCTGCTTTGTGACTGCTGCCTCTGCTTCTCTCCCAGCCCCAGGCCATCTACTGCAAGGACGTGCTGGACATTGAGCAGTTCTCCACGGTGAAGGGAGTGGAGCTGGAGCCCACAGACAATGACTTCTACCAGAAGTTTGCTACAGGGAGTGTGCCCATCCCATGGCAGAATGAGGTAGGGGGGGTTCATGCACAAAGGGCGCCGGCACTGCAGGGAGGGCTGCCTCCCATAGCACAGCGCTTGACTAGGTCCAGGCCTTGGAGAAGGGGCCAACAGAGCCCAGTGACCCTGCTGCTCCGTGCAGTGACTGAGTGAAGGGTTCTTGGCAGTCTCTTGTGCCCTGTGTGATCAGCCTTCAGGGGGGTAGGTAGGGGCTTTTCTGGGCTGTTCCGGTCAGCGGTTCTCCAGCGCCCAGGGTCCTGTCTGCTGAGGCAGGTGGGTGAGTGTCTCATGCTGCAGTCATCTCCTTTCTCTCCTAGATGATTGAGAGCGAGTGTTTCAAGGAGCTGAATGTCTTTAGCCTGGATGGCACAGTGCCCCCTGACCTGGACTGGAAAGGACAGCCTTCTCCACAGCCCAAAAAGGGCTTGCTACAGCGCCTCTTCAGCAGACAGGTAAACCCCCAAGTGGGGAGCGGGCCCTCTGGGGATGGCACCCACCTTCCCTCTGCACTGAGACTGCCCGCACACTCTCCCCCCTCCCCCACCCAGCAGAGTCAATGGCAGGAGCCAGACACTAGGGGGCACCAGAGGCGCAATGTCTCCCACCTGGTCACCAGCATGATGGGGCCAGTTTCCAGGGCAGCCGCACTCCTCTGAAGTGCCAGCGGAGTGCCTCTCCTGGGCATTCAGAGCCGGGCAGGTCCTCTGGTCTCCCTGCCGTGTTCCCTAAGGGCTGGAGCCCTCCGCTGTGTCCACCGGTGCCTGCAGCGCACTCGCCTTTCCCCAGATTTTCAGGCCTGCAGTTGATGGAGCTTTGTCCCCCTCAGGAGTTACCAGCCCTGACATCTCCAAGTAAGCTACTGCCCTGCACAGATATCCCTGTAGTGCACACGGCCTGATGGTGGGGTGGGGAGACTCGTACTCCTGCAGACCTCCTGATCATGGCGGCTCGTGCTGGGCTGACTGGGCTTGCGTTTCGCTAGGGGAGTGCCCAGGAAATGGTGAACTGGTCTGGCAGGGGTCCAGCCCTATCTCCTTCTCTGCTGAGCCCTGTTCTTCCCTTGTTTCCCACTTGATCCATGCTCCCTGGTCTGAAAACGATACATGTCTGTAGCATAGAGACTTGTTGCTTCCCTCTGCAAGAGGTGGCTCTGTACCTCCAGTCCTCTGAGACTGGGGCTCCGTCCTCGCATGATCCTGTGCACCTAGCCCTATGACATCTGTAAAGACAATGCCAGCTGCAGCCAACTGCACTGTTGCCAAGTAATCTCCAACCCTAGGTCAGGGCAGTTCAGCTCATTTAAGGCCCTACTTTAGATCTGCTTGTGTGGACACAACCACTCGAACCCCTGGATCAGTGAAATTATATGGCGGGCCATGAATGCTCACAAAATTGAGGGTTGGGGTGAGGGCTCCAGCTGGGGGAGTGGGCTCTGGCATGGGGCCAGAAATGTGGAGTTCAGGATGCGGGAGGGGGCTCTGAGCTGGGACAGGGGGTTGGGGTGAGGACTCCAACTGGGGTACGGGCTCTGGGCTGGGGCAGGGGATGAGGGGTTGGGGGTGCAGGAGGGTGCTCCGGGCTGGGACCAAGGGGTTCGGAGGGCAGGAGAGGGATCACGGCTGGGGCAGGGGGTTGTGGTGTGGGAGGGAGTCAGGAGCGTAGGCTCCAGGTGGCGCTTACTGGAAGCAGCAGCATGTCCCCACTCTGGATCCTACACGGAGGCACAGCCAGGTGGCTTGGCGAGCTGCCCCGTCCTCAGGTGCCGTCCCTGCAGCTCCCATTACCCATCGTTTCCAGCCAAAGGGAACTGCGGGGGCGGTGTTTGGGGCGGGAGGAGCATGTGAAGCCCCCTGGCTGCCCCTACCCATAGGAGCTGGAGGGGGGACATGCTACTGCTTCCGGGAGCCATGTGGAGCCACAACACGCTCAGAGCAGGGAAAGCCCCCAGCTGGTGCGCCGGAGCAGGGAAAGCCCTGGACCCCACTCCCCAATGGGAGCTCGAGGGCTGGATTAAAACGTCTGAAGGGCTGGATGTGGCCCCCGGGCCGTAGTTTCCCCACCCCTGCCCTGAACCTGTGGCTTTCCCATGCTCTCCAGGCAGTCTGCACAAGCCATCAACCGTCACTTCCTGGGCTTTGCCTTTATTGGAAACTTGAATAAAAGCAGGATTTTCCCATAATCCTGGCTTGTCCTCAGGCTTCCTTCAGGGCCTCTCTGTGTGCCTTGTTTGCTCCAGGCTCTGGGGAGCACCCCTTCTGATCTGAGGGGATGGGAAGGGGAAACTATGGGGCAGCAGGACTCGGGCCCCTGCGTGTATCTCTGCTACCAGAGTAGATCAACAAGAGCCTTCATCCCTCCAGAGGGTGGGAGATTGTCCGGCTCCTGCTGGAGACGCACACGCCCTCCCTGTGCAGCTCCAGCCTATCTGCATGACGCTATCTATGCTGTGCTGGAGGATGACAAACTCCCTTTCCACCCCATTCGTTAGCTCTTACCCTGCATGTGGCAGCAGTGCCCAAAGGCTGTGTATGCGTTGTGCTGGGTGCTGCCAGAGAGACAAGGACGCTGCCCTGAAGAGCTCAGTCTGGTCTGAAACACACGCCAAGCATGTGACAGATGGGGGCGGGCTGGGCTGGGGTGTGGTGCCCTGCAGTCCTAGTGACGGTGGGTGTTTCTAACTGCACTGGAATGCCCAATCCCCTCTCCTGCCTATGTTGGCATTGCAGCAGAGTGGGGGGCGAGGCCGTGCAGACCAGCTCAGGGAGGGTGTCCCATGCAGAAGGGGGCAGTGGAGAAGGTGGAGAGGAGCAAGTGGAAGGGGGCAAGGTAGCAAACCTGACAAGAGGATGACACCAGAGAGAAGGCCAGATGGCATGGAGGAGCAGAGGGAGGCAGGGCCTGGATGGGTGAGGACAAGAAACTTGAAGTGGGTGTTGTGCAGGGCCAGGGGAGGGGCACAGTCAAAGCCCCAGGTCAGAGAGCTGATCTTGAATGGGTTGGAGGGGCTACCATGAAAGCTGGGAAGGGAGCGTCACTGATGGAGGTGCCCAGGGACTGGACCAGTTGGCTTTGGGAGGTGGAGGGGAGGAAAAAGTGGCCGGGTCAGATCTATCTGTGTAGTTGGGGTCGGGGTCTGAGTTGTGTGCCCCCATCCCAGGCGGAAGGACTCAGTGCACAGATTCCTGAGTGTCATCCTGCCAGGCCGAGTCCTCAGTGTTAATGAGACTCCCAGCATGGCTCAGCCTGCAGCAGGGAGAGATGCTGCTTGGTGCACAGCTCTTGGGTGCCCGTGGGCGCAGAACCACTGCAGACTTGTCTCTCTGCATGTTCTCTGGCATGGAGTAGCCTCGGTTTGTATCCAGGGACAGGCATAGCCCATGCTGCTGCCACTGAGCTGCTGCCTAGCAGCTGTGTGACCTGAACACAAGTAAATGTCAGAACAGCCTGGCCCAGACCCGTTCCGAGCTACCTCCTCTGCTGGTTCCCGCTTTCCTCTCGTAGGCTCTCAGCATGGCTGTCCCTCTTTGGTGCTGTTTCATAAGAGCCTCTGGCCGGAGCCACTTATCCCACTGTCCTGGCACAGGAGTGCTCTGAGCCAGCTGTGGGACCTGGCAGGGGGGCGGGAGCTGCAGCGAACATGGGGTCCTGCCTGGTTGTGACTCACCAGCCTCTCATGCCACATCTTTTCTCTTTCCAGAGGTGAGCAGCCCTCTCCTGGCTGCTCTGCTCAGGGAAATACCTGGTGGCCTAGACTCACCTGCGGACATGGCAAGACCCGGGGAAGAGTCGTCTTGTCCTTCAGTGCCTAACCCCCACCCTCCCCACCCCAGCAGAGCAGATGCTGCTTGTGTGTGTTAATTACCCCGTGAGCGACTAACCCTGCTTCCCTGCACTCTCGTTGCCTCACCCCAGTGTGAGAGGGGGCTTTGCCACTGCTGTCCGCTCAGTCAAAGCTTCCCTGCATTACCACTGCTGTGGGCCCTGCTCCCAGCGAGGGACTCCAGGAAGCCAAAGGCTCCTGCTGACCCCCTGACCTCCATCCTGGGCTGAGTCTCGCCAGCCCAGGTGCTTTGTAGGGGTTGGGATATTTGTATAGGTCTATATGTACTTAGGGCACAAGGATTGTTTGTGATGGGCTCCAAGAGCTGCCTTGCCCAGATCCCTGCCCTCTTCCTGCTGAGGGAGCCGGTTGCCTGTGGGCCCCCAGTGATCAAGGGGCTCTGTGCTGTGTGGGGTGCAGCCATTGGGTCAGACGTGAGCTGGTTGCTGTGTGTCTTCTGCACCTCGATGGTTTTCAGTCTGGGCAAGGCCAGTGAGGTCCCACCTCAAGCTGCTGAGCTGGCCAGTATAGGATTGTTCTTCCACTCAAGGGCATGTCCTCTGGGAAATGGTCCTGCTGGAAGGACTCTCCTGTCTGTTCCCCTCCCAAGGGTGTTAGCTCTCTTCCCCTGGCTCCGAATCCCTTCTCTCGCAGGGCGGGGTGACCCGCCCTGCTCAGGGCAGCTGGGGGCGTGTTGTTTTGTACCCATGCTCACCCTCTGCTTGCTGTGCTCCTCTCTCCCTCTCCTCCCTTCTGTTGCCCTTCTGACTTCAGGACTGCTGTGGAAACTGCAGCGACAGTGAGGAAGAGCCCAGCCGGCTGTAGACCCCAGCCTGTTCTCCGGGCCTGGACCCTCTTGCCTCTCCCAGGCACCCAGCTGTGCAGCACGCCAGCCTGATGGACAAGGTAGCAGCTGCCCTGCCACATGGGATTTGTTTACAGTTTTGCACATCTCTATTTTGAGACACTCGAAGTAGACCCAGAAAGATGCTCTGGGCTGTGAGCAGCAAGCCCTGCGTCAGGGAGCACTGTGCAGCAGGGCCTCGCTGTGCTTGGGGAAAGCACATGGCTGGGAAGACCTGGATGCTTCCGAATCTGCTGCTTGGAATTGCTCTTCTGCTGCTCCCCTTCTCAGCCCCGCTGCTCCCCTCCACCGGGGAGGGAGGGATCCCCCAGCACATGGTGGGGCTGCCAGGGTAGGAGCTGGCAGGAGCAGGTCCAATGACCCATTCCAGTAGCTGGCCAGTCTCGCAAGCCCCAGGTTTGATATATTTATATAGGTCTGTATGTATGTATATATCATGCATAGGTTTTTTATTTCTCGGGGGAAGGGGTCCTTCTGCATTACCCCTCCCCCTCCCATGGGCTCTGGGCACAGTGCTTCCCACAATGGGGGAGCTGCTGTGCCTGCTCTGCCCTGGAAGTCTTGGGCAGGGGCCCCTTGGCCACTTCTGGCACCTTAACGTGTCTAAAGTATCTTCCCTAGGACCTTCTGGGACCGCTTCCGAGGCAGCGTAGCAGCTGCCCTCCCCCTCCCACGCCCCCCCCCCAGGAGGATGTCTCCTGGCAGCACAGGCTAGAGGGGAGGTCCATTGTGCAAACATTCCCACAGCCCTTTGGGCACAGGAAAGTACCATGCCAAAGCATTTACCACTAAAAAGCCCAGCTATGGGACCAGTCAATGCTTCGCCTCACCCCTTTGCCTGCTGGGCACCTTTTCTCCTTGCTCACCCTGGCACTCACTGCCTCTGGCCCCTCTGATGGGAGCCAGGATCACCCCGGCTGTTTGAGGCTGCAGTTCAGCATCTGCTGCTCTCCGCAGCAAGGCAGGATGTGGCCTTTCCCAAATAAAGCTGGAAGCCAGGCCAGCTCCTGGATTCTGCATGTGGCGTGGGGTGCCCTGGCTGCTGCTGAGAGCCATCGTAGACAGCTTGGGTAGTCCCCTGGAGGAGCTGCAGCAGGAGTCCAGCTCACTGCACTGGCTGGCAGAGGCCATCGGTGCCCAGTGTGTCTGTAGCTTTCGCTTTGTGCAGACTCCATAGGAATGTGCCTCTGCCCCATAGAGGGCAGTGGGGCCGAGCCTGCTGCCTGTGTCCAGCTGTGGTGTCTGCAGCTCCACCCTGCTCGGAGGTACTGAGCTGCTTTCAGTGGAACAGCCCCACTCAGGCCACCACCTCCAGCCTGGGCTCAGCTGGCTGCTGAGCCCCAGGGACCTGTGCCAAAGGCTTAGTGCACCTCACCCTTTCTCCATGGGAATCTCTTCCATTACGCAGCCTTGCAGCATCTGGAAATCTTGTGCCTTCTGGGGAATCAAAGGAGAGGGGCTCGGCGTCCCACCTGGAGCCTTGCATGGCCCTATGGGACTGCTTCAGCCCTCAGACATGCTCTAGGGGTCCATCCATTTGCTCGTGTCCTGTACAGTGCACACTTGTTCCTAGCGGTAGCGGGACTCTTCCCCCGTGCACTGGGCTGGCTGCTCCTCGGACCTGTGGTATCGTTCGCTTGCATTGCACTGATGGTGGGAATATTTAAAGAATTTTTAACCTTTCTGTTAAATGTAAGTTCTGTCATGTCTGCTGCTGCCGTGCAGAGGTGAATACAGTGAGCACAACACTCTTCCCGTTGCCTCCTCCTTCTCCCCCTGTCTCTACCTAGCAGCCTGGTACACAAACCTGCTCGGGGAGAGCTATGCTGCTCTGCCCAGGAGCACAGTTGTCAACTCTCCAACTTTCACAATAAGCCAAAAATCAAGCTAATCCCATTTCAAAACAAGCCAGTCCCTAAGAACCCCAACACTCAGTGATTAGACCCCCGGCGTGCAGTCTGGGACTGTGGTGGGCTCCAGGTGAGCACCCCTGACTCTTGCCCCTGCTTGCCAGGAGCCAATCACAATAAAGAAGCAACAAACTAGAAGCCAAAAACTAGCTAACAAGCAACTCACAAGCCAATTAAGCCAAAAACAAACCCAAATTCTGTTTTTTCTGTCGTGGGTTTGGCGGGTCTGTTTAGGAGCCTAGGATTAGCCGAGCCAAGCCCCTGGGTTCTCGGCTGCCTGGTGAGCCATGGGCATGCAGAGGAGTGAAAGGTGCTCACCTCTCTTGGGCCAGGGTGGCTCCTCTGTAAATTCTGCACTTCCATAGGCCTGGATCAGGCTTCTGCTATGAACACTGAGAGCCCTCCCCTGGGCATCCACCTGCCAGTCATGTTTGTCTCCCTGCTGCATCCAAGCTCCCCAGGAATCCTGGGTGTAGCTCTGCTGATGGGGCCTGGCTCCTGCTCTGTGCATTGGGCGGTGCCCATCCCAAACTGCAGGATCCCCCTTCTTCCTCCATCTGAGCCACTCTCTAGCAGCTCATCCACAGCTTCCCCTCACTGGAGGCCTTGGGACTTGTTTTGGGTGCTCCTAGCCAACTTGTCTGAGCTGCATGCGGGGCTCTCAAGTGCTCAGCCCTGTCCAGCCAGCAGGGAGCGTTGGCCACTTGAAGGAAAGGAAGGCGTCTGAAAAGGGGTAGCAGCTCGATCGCCAGAGGGTATGTGGAGCTGTCTCCCCTGGGGTTGTGGAGGGGAGAACGCAGCGGCTGGTTTACCCTCAGCACAGGGGCCTGCTCCAGCCCAAAACCACAGTGAGCCTGGCTGTGCAGACATTCTCCTATCCCTGGGGCAGAGCAGGATCTTACATACGGGTGGAGAAAGTGTTTCTCCCTGGGAAGCCCCCTCCAATAACCCCAGTCAAATCCCACTCCTGGACCAGCTCTATCTGGACAATGGGGATGGCTCTCAGCTGGGAGCAGTTCTCTGGGGCAATACCTGGGCATAAGAGGCTGCATGAGTTCATGCTATGGCTGGGTGCTAGTACTGTCTGGCTGAAGGGGGACTCACCCCTGTGCTGGAAACTGCAGGCATGCTCCTGCTGAGGCCCTAGAAAAGGGAATCTAACCCGTGCCCTGCAACTTCCTGCTGGGAGGGACTCCAGCTAGCATGGGAGGGTGGCTGCGTACCAGGGTTTGCTCTGAATCAGTGCCCTTGTGGATGCTCATCTGTAACACCCACCTCTGCTATCTGATTTGCTCCAGCCCCTCTCAATCTGCTGCCAGGTGCGGGAGCTGGGATTGCCCATCAGCAAGAACAGGCTGAGCCTCCCATCAGCTGCAGTGCTAGTCAGGGTCAGCAAATTAGTTCTAAACGCAATTCCAGGGCCCGGGCAGGGTGCCTTCATTCTGCCCTCCATGCATTGCCCCCTCTGCCTCCCACCAGCCTTTACGCTCCCCACATTCACTTGCTTTTAATCCCTCCTGCCCTCAGTGCATCCCCTCCCTCCACAGCTGCTGAAGTCTGTGGGTTTACTGTTGCATTTTCCTACCTTTAGAAGTGGGTTGTCCACACCCCATTGCTGTGGCAGCCCCACGTGCAAGGGGAAGTGCAGACACAGCTCGACCAAAGTGCTGTCAGGTACACCAAGGAACCACTGAGGCTGTGAACAATGGTGTTTAACTCCTCCTCCTGGTGTGCTGGTGCAGGCTTTGGGGATTGTCAGGCAGGTACTTGGTGCCCCTTTAATGGCTCCTAGCAGGGGCCACTTGCCCTGCCATGGCGTCTGCTCTGCCAAGCTGTGGCCTATGGGGGGGTTTGTGTTCAAAGGCCAAGGTTTGTTGCAGCACTTGAGCAATAGCTGGAGCTATTCTAGTGTTGCGTTCCTCCCCAGCGTGTTCGGGCAGGACAGGCTGGGGTGAAAGCAAGGGGCTGGGGCGTGTAAGTTCAATCAGATTTGCACTTCCAGCTGGAGTGGGCTGCTTTTGTCCCTTTTCTAGCTGGAGTCCGGACACTTGGACTGAGCCACAAGCATATTCTGCCAGCCACTGCTCCAGCATGTGCTCTCTCAGGGCGTTACTAGGCTCCTACTTGGAACCACTGGCTGAAAGGACTGTTCCTATCTGCTGGAACAAGCCCTAGCAGCCGCTACCCTCCCTCTACAGGGCGTGCTGATGGTGGGAGCTGCGTCTCTCCCCTCTGTTTGCTGGAGATCAAGCCCTCTATTCCTTAGAAATAGGCACTGTGGGTGGGTCCTAGCCCCCCTCCAGGCTGTGGTGAAGTGGCTCAGAGAGCTGCCTGGGCACATGGGGACCTCTGTGTGTGTTGGGGGTGGGGGGGCAGGGAAGGCAGGGCCCCTTCCTACAGAGTCCCAGCTCCCCCCTTCACACATTACTGAGAGCTGGCACTGCCGTCCATGGTTTGTGGGGGGGAGGTGGTTTCCAGTAGGGGAGTGTCACCAGGCCAAGTCAGAGTAGTTGACTTCAGCCTGTGGAGGAACTTCACCTGCCTGGTGAGAACAGTCTGCCCCTACTGTCACTTGAAAACTGAACCTGGAGGGGCAAGCAGCCCAAGTGCCAGAGCCCTCTTGGAATGACTGTCCCCCACTTTTTCTGTGCCTCACACAGTGCCCCTCAGTGGGGGGGCAGGACCCTGCATGCCTCCGGCACACATGGCATGCCCCCTTTTCTGGCTGTTGGCAGGGAGCCCAGCTCTTCTTCTCTGATCACTTCACCTGCTGTTGCTCTCAAGCCCATGTTCTGGTTCTGACATCACCTTGGTTGCTGGGGTGATGGGTGTGACATCACATGCAAAGGATTAGGGTTTCCTGTTTAGGGCTGTAAGCAGCAGGGGCTGGAAAAAATAGCAGCAAAGCTCCTATTTCCAGGCATCTGTCCTGAGACCCACCAGTTGCTCTTATGCCTGATCTGGGAGGTGGCAGCAGGTTTTCAGTGCTGAAGCTAATAGTGTGAAGTTGTTCCCTGTGGGAATGGGCTGAGTGACTCCATTGATAGAGCATGGATCTACCTGTGGCAAGTGCCCTGTAACTTCACAACAGTTCCTGCCTGCCTGCTGAGGGGTGGGTTTTTTAGGGGGGGGGCTCCTGCAGGCAGAGAGATTTTTGGAGTGAGCAACGCTGTGTGGTTACAGCACAGGGAAGGAAGGAGAGTTTGGGGGAGATGTGCTCTTTAATATCCTCTCTCATAATTCAGCTTGGTAATGGCACCTCTGGCTCCATGCTGTTGCATTCAAGGTGGAGGAGTAGGACTGGGTGGGTGGTGAGATGCAAGTATTGAAAGGCTGAGAAGTTAATTTTTGGAGCTACTTGCTAGCAACTTGGGGGCATGTGCAAATCTCCAGGCTCCTTGCAGCCTCACTGAACTTTGCCAGGGGGAGGCTGTGCTCAACGAATGTTAAGAAGAGTTCAAGATCCAATTTCCAAATTGTTGTTCAGCAGTAATAGCGAGAGAGAGAGCGAGCAGGAGTTTGGCTACCAAATGTGGCACCTAGCAAGTCATTTCCTGTATGGAAAGGGGCTCTATCTGCCGAGAGCAGCACTGGTTTTCTTGGCAAAGGGTGAGGTTTTTTTTTTGTTTTGTTTTGTTTTTTTAAAGGAAATTTCCCAATAAAAACGTTGAAACATGGTTGCAAATTGCTTTTTCCCAAGAACTCCTTGTCCTTAGTTGCCCCTAAAAGCCCTGGGCTTCTAAGTTGCAATTACATTTAAAAACAAAAAACTGAGACCCATATTAAACTCTTGGAAATGCTTCATTGCGGGAACAGTAACTGAATTGACCCCAGGTGGTGCCTATCTGCCAGCAAGCACTTCCCCCGCTGGCAACGGCAGGCTACCTCCTCCTGTGTTGACCCAAGTGGTTAGCCCATTCTGTGCACTGCAGGTAGTTTCCGATGCCCAGGTGGCACAGAGTCCCTGGGCGATGCTCTGGAACTGCTCCCCATGAAGCCAGTCAGGATTCTGGGGCAGTCTCCTCTCTGGGAGCAGCCTGTCTGCAGGACACACAGCTCACCCGGCTCCACCTTCCTGGGTCTGACCTCAGAGCATTCAGCCTCCTCTGCCCCTCTGGGTGCTTCCCACAGCGAGTCCGCCCAGGCGGGGTCCTGGGGGGGCCAGAGGGTTCTGCCCCCCAACTCCGCAGTCAGACGTGACTCTCAGCCAGCCAGTAAAAGAGAAGGTTTATTGGACAACAGGAACGTGGTCTAAAACAGATCTTGCAGGTGCAGAGAACGGGACCCCTCAGCTGGGTCCATTTTGGGGGGCAGTGAGCCAGACAACCACGTCTGCACTTCACTCCATGTCCCAGCCAGCCCCAAACTGAAAACTCCCTCCAGCCCCTCCTCCTCTGGGCTTTGTCCCTTTCCCGGGACAGGAGGTCACCGGATTCCTTTGTTCTCCAACCCTTTAGCTCTCACCTTGCAGGGGGGACGGGCCCAGGCCATCAGTTGCCAGGAGACAGGGTGTTGGCCATTCTCTGTGTCCAGACCCCTGCACACACCTGCCCTCTAGGGCTCTGCAATGATCATACACCCTTATCCCACCCCCTAGAGACTTAAGAACTGCATAGGGGAAATTGAGGCACCCCCAAATTATTCAGAGGAAACATTAAGAACAGTCCCACTTCGTCACATCTCTTCCCCCTTCAAGATCGAACTGAGCGGGGTCACTTTAGCCGGTGACCTGTAGAAGTTCGAAGCCACCAGCGTTCCCATGGATGCCCCAGCATCTCTCCCATTCCTTGGTGGGAGTTACACCTAAGGCCCTCCCTTAGGTCGGGGGTGGTCGATAGCACTCGCAGGCTGCATGTGGGAAGGTTTATGCGGCCCGTGCCCTTTGGCCACCCCAAAACCCCAGGGGGTCAAACTGGGATCGGGTCTTCTCCCAGCGCTCCAGTCTGGAGGGCTGCAGTTTGGGCTATCTTGGTTAAGAGCCCCCATCCTGACCTGGGCCACATACTGTTCACTTACAGAACTAACATGGAGACATCCCTTTCTCCACAACCTTGTCTCCCCAACAAGCTGGCCAAACACAGCCACTTGGTTATCGGACTGTTTAACTTTCTTAACAGCTTTCACTCCATCTGAGACCTTCTCAAAGCTATCCACACTGGATCCTTCAACAGGAAAGTCAGTGGATCCATTCACAACAGAAAATTTCTGGCTGTTAGGAACTGAAATTTTCTTGATTAAAAGAAAAGGAGTACTAGTGGCACCTTAGAGACTAATCAATTTATTTGAGCATAAGCTTTTGTGAGCTACAGCATCCGATGAAGTGAGCTGTAGCTCACGAAAGCTTATGCTCAGATAAATTGGTTAGTCTCTAAGGTGCCACAAGTCCTCCTTTTCTTTTTGCGAATACAGACTAACACGGCTGCTACTCTGAAACCTTTCTTGATTAAATCACTTTCACACCCTTCAGTTGCAGTAAACTGCTTGCAAAGACTCCATGAGGATTCCTTTCCCTAGGGGCTTTTCTATGCAACAATTCACCCCTCACAGAAATTCTGCCCTTACCCTCTTCACCTAGGGCTTGCTCTAGAGGAACACTTTCCTGAGCAATAACAGACTCTTTCTGGGTCTCCCTTACATCCAGAATCACCTCTGGCCCATCTAGCGGATTCCTACACAATCCCCTTTCAGGCAAACTCACAGACTTCCTAGATAAAAGGTCAGAAGAATTCTCCTTCCCTTTGCCACACACAAGTTCAGGAATCTTTTCCTTCTTGCGACAGGTTTCCACACCCTCAGTAGGTAACACAATCACATCACCTTTCTGCTCTCCTTGTGCCCTGGCTAGGATCTCACCCTGATTAGACAGAGTTGCGACACCCTTTCCCAACAACACACTAGCAACAGGCAATATACAAGCACCAGAATTGTCTGCTCTCTGGGATTTTACATAGACACTAACTGGATGCGACCTAGTTACAGGGCCATTCTCCCGAGCAGACACAAACTTAGGGCCATTCGCTTCCTGGGCTTTAGCTGAAATCAAAACCAACTCTGAGACAACTGCACTCCCCTCAACCATCACAGGCTGAAAGGCCCCTTCTGTCTGCTCCACCGATAAAGAAGAGCCGGACACACTTTCTCCTTTCCCAGACACACAGCTTGGGATCTCATTCCCCTGGTCCCAGCACACAAGGCTGGTCACAGACAACTGCTTGGAGATCAGGGTAGCTCCCTCCATAGGCAAGTCAATACCCCTGACAGACACAGGCACGTTTCCTTCACTGTCACACTTCTCCACCCAGCTAACAGGTAAGGTCCAGGGACACTCATCTTCCACTCTCCTCGCTTTCCCACCCTGCTGACTAGACACAGCCATCAGATCACAAGGCTGCCTAGGCTCATCCAAACTTTCCTTACCCAGCACCTTGCCACTCCCAACAGATCCCCTGCCCTGCCCGTGTCTCCCCCCACTCAGCTGGGGTCTCAGCTCCCCCTGTGCTCAGCGCTGCCCTTGATGTCCCAGTTGGGGTAGGCAGCGAGCTTGCTGCTTTCCTCACTGCATCAGAGCCAGCGTGAGCCCCCTCTCCGGTGTGCAAGGGGGCGGGGAACATCTCTCTGTCCCACCCAGCCCCAGGGGTCTGGTTACAGGCAGGCAGGTAGCCCAAGCCTAGCAGCTCCTCCCCGCTGCCAGCCAGGTCATCTGCATTTTCACTGACCATTTCCCTCTCTCCAATTGGTTCCCTGGATTCAAATTCAAACCCTTGGCAGTTACAGGAGCAGGGCCTGGATCCTGCCCCAAAGAGACACAGTTGCCCCATAACAGGGTCTCGCAGCTGGTGTCCTGGAGAACCCCAACGGCCAGCCAGCCCCACCCCTCCTGGGTCTGCACAGGGATCTGGGCCGTAGGCAGGGCGAGGGGCTTCGTCCCTGGGACCCTCACCCAGCTCACACAGCCCCTCAGCATCTGAGGCTGCACCAGCCAGGGCCTGACAACAGTTCTCTCTGTCCCAGGATCTCGCCACCCCAGGAATGTCTCCCCTTTGACCATCACCTTCCGCTCCCAATGGAGGTCCGAGGGGCCTGACCCCAGGAAACTCCACACAGACATACAGGTTGGGACCAGGAGTGGGAGCCTGTCCACCTCCCCACCCATCTGGCTGACGGAGTCTGTGGCCTTGGGACCCAGCAAGGGAGCTAGACACCGGGGCTTTTCCACAGGGTCCCCCTGGTTCAAATCGCCAGCCTGCTCAAAGGCAGTGAGGTAGGCATCCGCATCCCCCCCTCCTTAACCAAGGGCAGCAATTTAGTCTCGAGGTTCCCTGCGGAACTGGCCCCCTGGGGTCTATCCCCACTCACCCCGGGGAGGTCCCCTAGGCCTCTCCACTCCACCACCGCCAGTTCATGCTGCCGCTGCTTCTGCAGCTCTTTCTCAGACTCTCGCTGTCTCTCACAGTCCTCTTGCTCTCTCGGACTCAGCTCCAATCCCGTCTGTCTCTGATCCCCCGATGGGGAACCCGATTGTGAAGACCCTCATCTGGTCAGGGACAGGAGTTGATGCCTGGCTCCCACTCCAGCTGCTCCCAGATTCTGCTATAGCCCCATTTGGGTCAGAAATCTGTTCCTTAGAGCAGTCATCCTCCTCCAGCTGCACGATTAACTGTGCTTTGGTGAACTTTCCAATGTGAAACCCTCTCTTTCTGCACAGGGTTACAATGTCCTTCCTAAGGAGACGGTGACAGGCCGTCACTCCGCTCTTCCCAAGTTGTTGTGGACTCACAGGCCTCTATGCTCTCAGCTCCCCACGGTTTCCAGGGAGAACCCCTAGGGTGCCAGCCCTTCTCGAGGTCACCACCTCTTTGCCAGGGTCGAGCCGCAGGCTTCTCCGCCCCAAGACTGCTCACCGCAGTCCCCAGGGGGACCCCATTACTGCACAGTCCTTCTCGCTGGTCACACACTCCCAGGGGTTAACCGCCCCCCGAAACCGCTCCTCTCTGAGCCTTCAGCACGCCTGGTCCTCGTCAATCCCCCTTAATTTTACTGCTCCCCAGTCACTTACTGCAGGAAGCGCCAACTGCAGGGTGCAGTACATCCCACCGCTGCCACCAGTTGTCACGGAGTCCCTGGGCAATACTCTGGAACTGCTCCCTGCGAAGCCAGTCAGGACTCTGGGGAAGTCTTCTTTCTGTGAGCAGACTGTCTTCAGGACACACAGCTCACGCAGCTTCCACCTTCCTGGGTCTGACCTCGGAGCATTCAGCATCCTCTGCCCCTCCGTACGCTTCCCCCAGCGAGTCCGCCCAGTCGGGGCTCCTGGGGGGGCCAGAGGGTCCTGCCCCCCAACTCCGCAGTCAGACGTGACTCTCACCCAGCCAGTAAAACAGAAGGTTTAGTAGACGACAGGGACATGGTCTAACACAGAGCTTGTACGTGCAGAGAACCGGACCCCTCAGCCGAGTCCTTTTTGGGGGGCAGTGAGCCAGACAATCACGTCTGCACTTCACTCCTCGTCCCCAGCCAGCCCCAAACTGAAACTCTCTCCAGCCCCTCCTTCTCTGGGCTTTGTCCCTTTCCCGGGCCAGGAGGTCACCGGATTCCTTTGTTCTCCAACCCTCTAGCTCTCACCTCGCAGGGGGGAAGGGCCCAGGCCATCAGTTGGCAGGAAACAGGGTGTCGGCCATTTTCTGTGTCCCGATCCCTGCACACACCTGCCCTCTAGGGCTCTGCAACGATCACACACCCTTATCCCACCACCTAGATACTTAAGAACTGCATAGGGGAAACTGAGGCACCCCCACAATATTCAGAGGAAACATTAAGAACAGTCCCACTTCGTCACACCAGGAGAGATTGATGATGACGTCAGGTGTTTGTTTACAATGTCCTGTTTCCCTAATACAGGAGGAATCAAGCTGGAGTTAGCTTCTTTGCTCACAGTTCAAAGCCTCTTTTAACTAGGACTTTGCCCAAAAGCTCTTGCTTACATGGCCATGCTGCCCGTGCTTCTTTTCTGCCTTCTCTCAGCTTCTCTGAGCTTTCTTGCTTTTTCTATCACAGACACACAAACCTTCACCAAACAATAGCCAGTGAAATTTCCTCTGCCTATTGGTTCAGATCCTGGGTTACATAAAGGAGTTTAATGCTTTTTACAACTATCTCAAATTGTTGGTCCCAGGCTGTGAGACAGAGAAGGTGGGCGAGGTAATACCTTTAATTGGATAGACTACTGTTGGTGGAAGGGACATGCTTTTATAGATTCATAGATACTAAGGTCAGAAGGGACCATTATGATCATCCAGTCCGACCTCCTGCACAACGCAGGCCACAGAATCTCACCCACCCACTCCTGCGAAAAACCTCTCACCTATGTCTGAGCTATTGAAGTCCTCAAATCGTGGTTTAAAGACTTCAAGGAGCAGAGAATCCTCCAGCAAGTGACCCGTGCCCCATGCTACAGAGGAAGGCGAAAAACCTCCAGGGCCTCTTCCAATCTGCCCTGGAGGAAAATTCCTTCCCAACCCCAAACATGGCGATCAGCTAAACCCTGAGCATATGGGCAAAATTCACCAGCCAGATACCCAGGAAAGAATTCTCTGTAGTAACTCAGATCCCACCACATCTGACATCCCATCACAGGCCATTGGGCCTATTTACCATGAATATTTAAAGATCAATTAATTACCAAAATCATGCTATCCCATCGTCCCTTCTCCTCCATAAACTTATCGAGTTTAATCTTAAAGCCAGCTAGGTCTTTTGCCCCCACTGCTTCCCTTGGAAGGCTATTCCAAAACTTCACTCCTCTGATGGTTAGAAACCTTCGTCTAATTTCAAGTCTAAACTTCCCAATGACCAGTTTATATCCAAGGCTTTTGAGCTGCACAGAGTTCTTCTCAGGTCTGTCTTGCTCCAGACTTGAGGAAGAGAGCTGTGAAGCTTGAAAGCTTGTCCCTTCCTCCACCAAAAGCTAGTCCAGTAAACTCTATTACTTCGCCTTCTGTCTCAGCTATCTTTAATGAAGGGGTCTGGTTACACCACCTGGTTTCAAATACATTTAAACAAACTCATAACATCCATCCCCCACAAATCTTAGCTTCAACCATTGTCTCAAGGGAGTCCAAAATGGTGACAATCTAAATCAGTGGCTCTCAACCATTCCAGACGACTGTCCCCCATTCAGGAGTCTGATTTGTCCTGTGTACCCCAAGTTTCACCTCCCTTACAAATTACTTGCTTACAAAGTCAGACATAAAAATACAAAAGTGTCACAGCGCACTCTTACGGAAAAATGCTGACTTTCTCATTTTTTACCATATAAAATAAATCAACTGGAATATGAATAGTGCACTTACATTTCAGTGTGTAGTGCACAGAGCAGTAGAAACTAGTCATTGTCTGCAGGAAATTTTAGTTTGTACTGACTTTGCTACTCCTTTTTATGTAGCCAGTTGTAAAACTAGGCAGTTATCTAGATGAGTTGATGTATCCCTTGGAAAACCTCTGGATACCCCCAGGGCTATGTGTATCCCTGGTTGAGAAACACTGCTCTAAACAATGGATCCCAGCCAGAAGAGAAAGAACTGAACAAATCAGAAATGATTAGTCATGTCTGTTACACATTTAGAGTAGCCTTCTGTAAGGGTGTGTTCACATCACCAACCTGAAACCACTTTTCATAAGAACCACCATGATCTAGTCTGGCCTGTGTAACAGGCCATAGGACCTCCCTGAATTAATTCTTGTTTGAACTAGAGAACATCTTTTAGAAAATCATCCAGTCTTGATTTTAAAATTGCCTGTGATGGAGAATTCACCATGAGCCTTGGGTAATGCCAGTGGTTAATTTGCCTCTGTAAACATTTGCATTTTACTTCCAGGTTTCTCTCACTTCAACTTCTAGCCACTGGCTTTTGTTAGACCTTTGCCTGCCAGATCAAAAATCCCGTTATCAAATTTTTGTTCCCCATGTAGGTACTTGTAGATTGTGATGAAGTCACCGCAAACCTTGTCTTTGGTAAAATAACTAGATTGAGTTCCTTAATTTGATCACTAACAAGCATGTTTTCTAATATTTTGATCAATCTTGTGGCTCTTCTCTGAACACTCTCTTTGAATGGTGACCACCAGAACTGGACTTAGTACCAGCAACAGTTGCTGGTGCAAAATACAGAGGTAAAATATCCTCGCTACTCCTACTTGAGATTTCGCTGTTTATGCATCCAAGGATTGTGTTAGCCCTTTTGGCCACAGCATTGCCCTGGGAGCTCAGGGTCAGTTTAATATCCACTGTCCCCCCCAAATCTTTGTCAGGGTCGCTGCTTCCCAGGATAGAGTCCCTCACCCTGTAAGTATGGCCATCACTCTTTGTTCCTAGATATTTACATTTAGCCATATTACAATGCATTTTGTTTGTTTGCACCCAGCTTACCAAGTGATCCAGATTGCTCTGTCATTGACCTGTCATCTGCAAACTTTTATCAGCAATGATTTTGTTTTCTTCCAGGTCATTAATACAAAAAGTTTAAATAGTGTACATCAAAAACCGATCCCTACGGGACCCCGCTAGAAATGTACACATGGAATCATAGAAATGGCGGGCTGGAAGGGACCTCAAGAAGTCATCAAGTCCAGTCCCCTGCTCTGAGGCAGGACCAAATAAACCCAGCCCATTCCGGGCAGGTGTTTGTCTAACCTGTGTTAAAGCCTGCAATGACAGGATTCCACAGCCTTCCCTGGAAGCCTGTTCTAGAGTTTAACTAGCCTTAGCATTAGAAAGATTTCCCAAATATCTAACCTGAATCTCCCTTGCTGCAGATGAAGCCCGTTGCTTCTTGTCCTGCCTTCAGTGGATGATGGATCCCCACCCTCTTTATAACAGCCCCCCACAGATTTGAAAGTCCCCCCTCAGTCATCTTTTCTCAAGATTAAACATGCCTAGTTTGTTTAACTTTTCTCAGGGGTCAGGTTCTTCTTCAAGTGTGTGCTCCACCTCTGGTGGTCATGTGCTTCATGTGTCTTCAGCTGAAGATTTGTTAGCTGTGTCCTTTCAGCCTACGTATGCACTAGCCACATCCTCATGCCCCTGCCGAGGCTCTCTAGGGCTGTGTGGGCGAAGAGCCACAAAATCCTTCTCAACCACCTTGGCCTGAGATGGGGCTGCAGCGTGTTCGCTGCCAGCATGCCTTATCTTTATAGAGTCTCTCTCTCAGTCTTAGTTTAGCAAGTCGTGAGTTTATGTTTTGGTGAGAGGAGTGCCTTTGCCTCTCTTCTCCCACTAGGGAGACTTGTCTTCCTCAGGAGAGCATGCCCAGCTCTTCAGGCTTCAAATGTTGTGTCACTTGCTGGGAGATTCTTCCAGTTAGCCATGGCCGCTCCAAGTGTCTCCACTGCCTAGGGGAGCTGCCCATCCCACAGAAGTGTAGCTTCTAGTTAGCTCAGAAATCTAGGGCGAGGGAAAAACAGGACACCAAGTTGAGACATATGATGGAGTGCTCTCTTGGCCCTACTTTGGAGCCAGGTCAGGAGAATCCCCCTGTACACCGCCTCCAGACAGAGCTAGTGCCCCTTTGATTTTGGTCCATCACTTCTCCAAGAAAGGGACTGCTTCAGAGACCTGTAAAAGCCCCGGGAAGAGGTGCTGTGACTTACCTCATAAGGAGTTTGCTCCAAAGAGATCGCAGTCTCCCACTGAGTCAGTGGTCTTGGAATCAACTTGTAGATCTGGTACCACGGAGGCTGCAGGTTCCTCAGCTGCAAGGAAAACCAAGATGCTCCTCCAAGAGCAAGCATGGTCTGAGTGAGCCTTGGTAACAACCGGACATGACGGGAACAGCAAGGAGAGACATTCTTCCAGAGAGGTGCCATCAGACACACCTCTGGCACTAGTATCACCCTCAGTGGGTCAATTGGTACAGTTTGAAGCGTCTACATCTGGCGCCCTATGGGAGCATTCTAAATCCTCTGCACCATCTACATCCAGAGAGACTGTCACGTCCTAGTGACGCTACATTCAGTACCGGGAGAATTTCGGACTCAAAGGACTTGACTGTAGCAGAGGAACCACCGTCTCTGTTGATCATGGGCACAAAGGGTCCCTTGGTACCAAGACTAGTTTGGTCCAGACGCCGGTTTATCACAGGTACCACCTGATTCATCACCACGTTCGGCTGGGGCTCTTCACTGTTCATGAGGAGGAGGATGAAAAGGACTTCTGTTCACCTCTTCAGTCTCAATACAGGGTTCTCCTTCCCCCACCCCTCCTAGGAACACTTGATGTGTGGGCCACAGAGATGGGGAGGAATCCAGGACAAGGCATCACAAGGGGTGGGAGCAACCCTGGGGGCCCTCCTCCCTGGTAGGGACTCCTCAATGGGAATCCTGGGCTGCTTACCAACAGCAGTTCCCAGGGCTCTGAGCCAAGCTCACCAAGAGGGAAGGGAGGTGCAGTCTCTACCGCCTCAGCCCACCGCAGCAGGGGAGACATTTAAGGAATGAGACGCTAGAGCAGATGAGGCCGCTACTTCTCAACCCACTGTCTCCCCACCACCATGTGATGAAGCAGGGATGCCTCTGCACCTTCTCTGGGCAACAACTTTAAGCAATTTCAAGACCTCACAAAGAATGTGGCAGGCTCCCCTCAGATACCACTCAGAGAGGTCAAGGATTGCAATAGGATAGTGTTGCCAATTCCAATTGGCAACACTGACCAGACTCGCCCTTCTGATTAACGAGGTGACCTTGGATTCTGCAAGGATGGCTTGGCACAGAAATGAATCGTACCTGCAGATAATGGGGCGGGGGCACGTGACCACCCCACATGTCACCTCTGGGAAGAGCCTTCCAGCCCCACCTCCCTGGGCCAGGGCAGCCAATCCTGCTGGCTCCTGGAGGACTGAGGCCACAGAAGTGGGGAGTATATGCCTCTGGGTGAGGCTGGGGCTGGCCCAGGGAGATTCACAGCACCAGTGTTTCCCTGAAGCTCCTACACCCTCACGGACATCTCAGCAGGGGGAGGGGCACGGACAATGTCCCTAACTTGAGCTGAGCAGAGGTACCCTGCTCCCTGTTCCTTCCCCAGCGACCCCCCCACCCCGGTGCCTGGCCCAGGGCTGCCATATTCCCCCTGCCAGTTACCTGGGGAGGGAGGGGGCTCTGTCCTTTTCCCACTGCACTCCCCTTGCCCCCCCCCCAGCATGTGTCCAGCCTGCTTGGCCCCTCTCCCTGGCAGCCAGGAGTGGAGGGAGGGGACTGAGCTGCTTCTCAAGCCAGCTGAGGGTGGCCACGGAGGGCCCTGCTCCATGCAGCTCAGTGGCTGCCTGCAAGAGCCAGGCTGGGGAGGCAGCAGCATCCCACACCCTCCACTCTCAGGCCGGGCGGCCAGGGGCAGGGGCTGAGGGAGCTGGAAACGTGCTGAGGGGGAAGGGAGGCTCCCACCCAGAGGGCCTTAGCTCTGTTCCTATGGTTAGGCCTACAGCTCAATGTTGAGAAGTCTGTGTTGACTCTGTGAAGAAGATACATGGGGTTGGCTGGCTGCCAGGGCTGTCTTCCTAGGGACAGGTTCATAACCTTATCAGTCCTCAGTGAGACTATTCAACTGAGCTCTCAAATCTCAGTGAGGTTCTGTTTGCAGTTCCTGGGTGACATGGCAGCTTGCACTTGTCACAGCTCATGCAAGATTGCACCTTCGCTGCTTTCAGGGGAGGCTCAGGACAGTCACCTCACCAAACAGCTTGGACAAACAGGTAGAAGATTCCCTGGACTGGTGGGAGGACACCACAACCGTGAGGCCCGCAGTCCCTTTGGCCAGTGCCACTGGCTACCATAACAACGGATGCATTACTGCTCAGATGAGGGGCACATCCTGGTGTTCATACAGGCCAGGGCAGGCAGCCACCTCAAGGGACCAGTCTCCACATCAACCTGCAGTCAGAAATGCCTGTCTCCGCTTTCTCCCTCTCATCAGACGGAAGTCTGGCAAGATCTTGCCAATGTGGCATGCATGTTTCACATCAACTGGCAGGGTGGTGCGGGATCCCCCTTTGGGTGCTGAAGCAGTACAGTTATGGAATGGGTGCATAGCCCAGTGTATTCACATTTCAGCAGTGTGCATTCCTGGAACACACACTGCCACACCGATGTTCTCAGCAGACGTTTCTCCCAGGACAGAGAAGGGGAGCTGGATCCCCCACAGACCCTAGACGACATATTTGAATGTGGGAATTTCCAGAGGTGGATCTGTTTGCCTCAGCCACAAACAGGAAGTGTCGTCTGTTCTGTTCCAGGGAGCCTAGGCCTTCAGTCTTTGGAAGATGCATTTCTCCTTCCTTGGACAAAGGGCCTGTGTCAAGGTTCCTTCCCCACTCTGAACTCTAGGGTACAGATGTGGGGACCTGCATGAAAAACCCCCTAAGCTTATTTTTACCCGCTTAGGTTAAAACTTCCCCAAGGTACAAACTATTTTACCTTTTGCCCGTGGACTTTATTGCTGCCACCACCAAGCGTCTAACAAATATATAACAGGGAAAGAGCCCACTTGGAAACGTCTGTCCCCCCAAAAAATCCTCCCAAGCCCTACACCCCCTTTCCTGGGGAAGGCTTGATAAAAATCCTCACCAATTTGCATAGGTGAACACAGACCCAAACCCTTGGATCTTAAGAACAATGAAAAAGCGATCAGGTTCTTAAAAGAAGAATTTTAATTGAAGAAAAAGTAAAAGAATCATCTCTGTAAAATCAGGATGGTAAATACCTTACAGGGTAATCAGATTCAAAACATAGAGAATCCCTCTAGGCAAAACCTTAAGTTACAAAAAGACACAAAAACAGGAATATACATTCCATTCAGCACAGCTTATTTTATCAGCCATTTAAACAAAACAGACTCTAACGCAGATCTAGCTAGATTGCTTATTAGCCCTTTACAGGAGTTCTGACCTGCATTCCTGCTCTGGTCCCGGCAAAAGCAACACACAGCCCGAGAGAGCCTTTGTTTCTCCCCCGTCCAGCTTTGGAAGTATCTTGTCTCCTCATTGGTCATTTTGGTCAGGTGCCAGCGAGGTTATCCTAGCTTCTTAACCCTTTACAGGTGAAAGGGTTTTTCCTCTGGCCAGGAGGGATTTAAAGGTGTTTACCCTTCCCTTTATATTTATGACAGCCTGTATTACACACTTCCCACAATATCTCTGAGTCCAAAAGTAAGGAACAAGATCAGGCAAGACAAAGCCAGGGTTGTCCTGATAGTCACTGCATGACCGAGGGAAGCCTGGTTGTGACGGATTGGATCACAGAAACCCCCTGGGAGCTGCCACCTGATGTGCCAAGACTACTTCTGCACCTGCTTTCCTGCCCTGTCAGCTTAGGACTTCAGTGCCCTGCCTGGTTTGAGCCAGACCTGCTAGCCTGCTGCAACCCCAGACCCAAGTCTGAACCACATCCCCTAATAGTTGTAGGCTTAACTGAAAGCAGCTTACAGAAGTATTCCTGTCCTTGACACGCAGATGCCCAGCTCCCAGTGGGGCCCAAACCCTGAATAAATCCATTTTACCCTGTATAAAGCTTAAGTGCCCAATCAAGAAGCACTTAAGGAACAGTGCATCTTGGAAGGCTCCAGTCCACATAAGAAGTCTTCCTGGAGACAGCCAAGATGCCAGGTGGGCAATGGTTTCTGCCTGTAAAAACTGAGAGTCATGCATGGACCTGTGACTGGCCCAGGTGACTCCAGAACTCCACCTTGGAGCTGGACTTTGCATAGGTGAGAGGAGGGAGTCTCCACCCACAAGAGAGAGTCTATTTAAGCCCGTGGGAGACCCTCTGTTTTTTCTTCAGCTGGCTAAGGAGATAGCCTCTCCACCCCCAAGGATACCTGAAAGAAACTGGAACAAAGGACAGTAACTACAGGGGGTGTGAGTGATAGCTGGCCCCAGACTAGGAGATCAGTCTGTAAAAGGAAGCTTACTGGAACTGGTGAGGTTTTGTCTGTATTCAGTTTGATTAGACATAGACTTGGGGGTTTTATTTTATTTTGCTTGGTAATTCACTTTGTTCTGTCTGTTACTACTTGGAACCACTTAAATCCTACTTTCTGTATTTAATAAAATCACTTTTTACTTATTAATTAACCCAGAGTATGTATTAATACTGGGGGGGGCAAACAGCTGTGCATCTCTCTCTATCAGTGCTATAGAGGGCGAACAATTTATGAGTTTACCCTGTATAAGCTTTATACAGGGTAAACTCATAGGTTGTTTACCTGCTGTAACACTGATAGAGAGAGATGCACAGCTGTTCCCCCCCCCAAGTATTAATACATACTCTGGAGTCACCTGGGCCAGTCACAGGTCCACGCGTGACACACAAGTTTTACAGGCACAAGCTGTTGCCCACATGGCATCTTGAATGTCTCCAGGAAGACTTCTTATGTGGACTGGAGCATTCCAAGATGCACTGTTCCTTAAGTGCTTCTTGATTGGGCACTTAACTTTGCGAATTCCTTTCTCCAGGAACTGACCAAATGCTCTACTAAGGTTATTTAGAAATCAAACCAGTACACAGCCACTATTCATAACTTTGAATACAAAAATGATACCTGCATACAAATAGGATTAATATTCAGTAGATCATAACCTTTACATAGCTATGTTACATGGCATATGTACATAGAACATATTCCAGTTATGTCATATATATTCCATAAAGCCTTATGGGGGGGCACCGTCACACTGGTATCCTGACTTGTTTGACTGCTGGACAAGGAGACAATCAAATCTTCCATGCTTCCCTCATCTTCTCTCTCAAGATGTGGGCCGAGCGCTTCATTCCAGCCTAAAGGGCCTCTGCCGCCAAGTATGGCCAGTTCCTTAAGTATTCTAAGTCGTCTGTAATGTGGTCTTTCCCCGTTTTGTCTTGCATTCTCCCCTTGTCATTGCTTATGGTGACTGGATACTCAGCACAGTTAACCTTTTTAGTGAAGACTGAATCAAAATAGGCATTAAACGCTACAGTTATCCATTATTAGTTCTTCTTCCCCACTAAGTAGATGATCTGTGCTTTGTCTTGCTCCTAATGTATTTAAAGACCCTCTTTTTATTGCCTTTTATGTTCTTGGCTAGGTGTAACTCATTTTGTGCCTTAGCCTTTCTGATTTTTTTCCCTATATGCTTCTG
Source organism: Natator depressus (assembly GCF_965152275.1). NCBI lineage: Eukaryota > Metazoa > Chordata > Testudines > Cheloniidae > Natator > Natator depressus. The sequence goes on from NC_134241.1 coordinate 795,632, forward strand.
CTATTCTTTGGTGGTACTCCTTAGCAATTTGCCCATGTTTCCACTTTTTGTAGGATTTCTGTTTGCTTTTCAGGCCATTAAAGAGCTCCTGGTGGTGCTATATTGGCCTCTCACTATTCTCCCTATGTTTCCTTTGCCTCGGAATTGGTGGCAGTTGTGCATTTAATAATGATGACTCCCTGTTTACAATTACATGTTGAGATCTTTCACTCAGACAACTCTATCATCTGCTTCCCCTTCCAATATAGGACAGCAGGATGTATTGAACACCTCGTTACTGCATCATTATTGGCAATTCCACCATGGACCAAGCCCAGTGTTAGGATTTTTGTAATTTTGTTCCTCATATACTTTACAAACTCCTTATTGACCGTAATTCTGCTGGCCTTAGATTTTTTATCTTGTGTCCTTTTGATTCTTTTCTCAGCTTCCTGCAGTTCCTAGCTTCTGATTTGTATTCATTACCCTCCACTTCCCCTTTCTCCCTTTTGTTAGAGATAGGGTGTTGTTTTTATAGCTGCTTTCACTTCCCCTATAAGCCAGTTTTTTTTCTTTCTCAGTTGAGACTTTTTTTATTTTGGTTTTTAGGCATTTAGTGAAATCTAGTCCCATCCAAATCTGCTTAGAGTCGTCCCCACCCCACCCAGCTGATTTCCTTTCAACCACTGTGGAGGGGCTTTTTTTCGCCAAGCCCCTGAGGAATGCCTGTTGTCTTTTGTGAAATATGCTGGTTGACACGAACCCTTCCCTTTGTATTTTACTGTGGAACTCATTACTGTCACAGCGCTTCCAGCCACAGGAGGACACCTCTCAGTTGCCTCCCTTTCCCTCTGAGAAAGACAGACCTACTGCTCACTTGTTGGCACCTGGATGCCCCAGTCAGTGGTGCCCTGCTTTAGACAGATGACAAAGCCCATGAGCCTATTTCTCCTTTATGCATTCTGGGAACAAGGCTGTCTTTAATGTACTCAGAACTGGGCAGCCCACTCTACCTCCTCTGAGTGCACCGAGGCTGTAAGACCTCACACCACTTCCTTTAGTCATACCTGCTGTGGCAGGGGAGCCATGGCTTCCTGGAGCAGGGGCCATCCCTTCCGCCTGGTGCGGCTGTATGATTGCTACGGTGCTGTGGGGCTGGGTCCGATGTGTTTTGACCCTTGCACATGTGGGTTCTAAGCTGGAATTTCTTCTCTTTCCAAAGTTTGCAAGAGCAGCGCCTGCATGGCAGGTATGCTGGAAGAGCTTGTGCTGGGCTGCCCCATTCCCTCAGCTTTGGCTGGGCGTGGGGGAAACGGGCCACCCATGGGAAGGCTCAGGAAGCTGGTGCTGCTTGCAGCCTGATGTGTCTTGCTTGCTTTAGCTGGTCCTGGGTCCGGCTGGGGAGGGGATGGACCCTTGGCCTGTGGCTAGGAGTTGAACTGGGCTGATGCTGGCAGCTCTCTAGGGTCCTGTCCCTTCAGAGCCTCTTGCTGCTCTGCTCGGTCCCTGTCTTTCACAGCTGCACATGCCTGAGAACGGCAAGCGCCGCTTGTTATCTTGGGAACCGTCACCATGGGAACAGGCAAAAGTAGTGCTTTCTCGCCAGGAAAAGGAGCATCTTCGACTACAATCCCAGGAATTTTCTCTGCTGCAGCCTGAAGACTCAAACTCCCCAGTCCTGCAGGAGGGGCCCTGCCCCTGGCACAGCTCTAGCCCTGGCCCCTTGCGGCCACCTTCCCCGACAGCTGCCCAGCCCTAAGGGGGTCTCTGCGTGCCCTCAGCAGCACAGCGGCTGGCACCGGAGACAACGCCCCCTTCATGTGAACCCAAGCCAGGGCTGGGCTGCTTCTCCACCCAGTCTCTCTGGCTCCTTGGGCAAGGCCAAGCGGGTCCGATCTGGGAGCGGGGTTCCCCCGGTCTCAGCCCCCCGAAGGGTGCTGCCCTGTTGAGAGGAGCAGGGCTGCCTGGTCAATGTGTGTGGGCAGCCTGGGAGTTCATGGCTGAGCTGAGCAGGAGGGCAGGGGCCTGGGCTACTGGACTGCAGGCCTGTACATAAGCTATTCCCAGTGGGGCAGTGCTGCGGGGGACCCTCACTGGACTAGGCTGCTAAATGGCTAGAAGAGGTGCTGAATCCCATGCCAGCCACCCCTGTAAAACCAGGAGCTTGCTGGCTTGGCATATGGGGCATGGCTCAGAGCTAGCAGGCGCTGCAGCTGCATCACCAGAGGGAGAGCAGGGCTTTCCTCACCTCCAGGGGCCGGAGCCTGGGCTGGCTAACAGTGCTGGGGGGCTGGACCCTCAGCCAGGTGCAGAAGGGCAGGAGCAGCTCTGGCTAGTTCAGCTAGAGCAGTGAGCGCATGACTCCTCCAAGGCTGGCCTGGGCCCCCAGAGTGGTTCTGCCCCCCCCCCCCCGCCCCCTTTCCCTTCCATAAGCCAGGGAGGCAACACAGCAAAGCAAGTTTCAGGGGTGAGTGATGCTCTCAGCTGTTGCTAGGATAACCGCTCCTCCCCCAACCGCGTGGCTGGCAGCAGCTTTTTGACTCCTTCCACCCTCTGCTTTCTGAGCTTATTTGGGGGAGTTGGATTCTGTGCTGCCACTCTGCCTTGCAGTGATGGACGTGTTCTCGGCCTGGGCCTGGAGGGGTCTGGCCAGCTGTGGCCCTGGCCTGTTGTCAGCCCAGAGCGGCCTTGGAGTAGGTGAATAACCCTGCCTGGAACAGAGGCAGTGAGCATCTCCCACCTTGCATCACTGCTGGCTGGGCCATGCCACAGCTCCAGGGAAGCTGCGCTCACTGGCAACCTTGCAGCAAATTCCCCATTCTAGTGAGGGAGAGCCAGGCAAGTGACGGGGAAGTGCTGTGGGAGGAGGGAGCCTGCCCAGGGTTCCAGTGCTGCACAGGGTCCTGCCCAGTGGAGCCTGCAGGCTAATGGCACCCTGCTTGGGCAGAGTAGCTGCTGTTGCAGGGAGAGCTGTCTGCAGCAGCTAGGCAGTCAGGACTGAGCCTAGGAACAAGGGCAGCAGGAGCTGCTGATGGCAATGGGCGCCATGTCCCTCTGACTTGAGCTAGGCTCTGTTTTGGGGAAGGGGAACTGCAGCTCTGTGCATGTGCCAATCCAATGTTCTGTGGATGAGGCTGAGCGCTGGTCTCCCACTGCCCAGGCCCTGGAAATGACAGCCTGATTCCCATTCCAGGGGGCAAGGGCTGGTTCACAAAGGAGCTGAGTCAGAGGAAGGGATCTCCGACCCCACCCCCGCAATAATGCAGCTGCCAATACCCATCCATGGGACCTGGGCCTCCCCTCTGGCCTGAAGAAGAGGCAGCCAGGCACTCCTCATTGTCCCAAGCGCCTCCAGCCCCTTGCCCTGCACGACCTGTCCCATGCAGCCCCTGCCCTCAGAAATATTCTCATAATTCCTGTAAGTCACAGAACCAGCCAGGGAGTCAGCCTGGAGAAACACCGCAGTGACTGCTGGGGCATGACCCCGGGCAGCTCCCCGTGGCCCGGGGGCAAAGAGCAGGGACGGCGGCTGCAAGTGAGACAGGGGCCTACAGTGCAACATGGCAGCAGACAAGGCCAGTGCAATGTGGAGCAGACGGTCCTGGAGGGAACAGGATGGAGGGGAACGGAACAGTTGCCCTGGGAGTTCAGGGTCAGTTCTTGGCACTTCCTGAACAACCATGGAACTTACATTACAGCTCCTGGGCTGATTTGGGGCCAGACACCCTGGCCTGGCGTGGGGGCTTGGTAGCTTACTGATGGGCCAACCGCATGGGGGTAGCAAGAGGCTGACATAGGAAGGGAACAGCCAGGCAGCTGTAATGGCCTGGGGCAGGAGGGGCTCTGCCACTGGGGTGTTTAAAAGCTCTGGCCTGAGTCCAAGGGAGCTTGGGGCCTCGGGACAGGAGCCTCAGCCAGCTGGGTGGGGACTCGGGGGCCAGTCTCCAGGTCTGACACCAGTGAGGCAGGGGCACTGGGGCAGCTGGCAGAGAGGTGAGGTCTCCTGGAGAATACCCCTGCTGCAGGGCAGCCCTGCACCACAGCTGGTCCCCAATGGGGCCGGACCCAGAGGGCCTCACACACAGGCAGCAAGGGCAGAAGGTGGGGCTGCTCTAACCAGTCCCAGCATGGGGAGACCAAGCTGGCCACACTCAGTCCCTGGGCCAGTGCTAGTGTGGCAGCAGGCAGCCTTAGGCTCACAGGTGCTGGGCATGTCATGCATTCCCGAGTGGCTTGGCCTGTTTGCAGCCTCTGTGCCTGCATGGCCGCAGGACCTCACCGGCTGGCTAGAGAACTTGTAGGCTCTTTGTGGCAAGCTCCTGTCCCACATCTCTGCCCCTCACTCCCTGAGCCCCCTCTACCACCATCCATGAGGGGCCATCTCTGCCCTTCTCTCTTGCCTGGGGGTAACGCCTCTGGAATTTGAGACCCACGTGGGCCAGTGAGACGGGGGGCATGTGTCTGTTTAAATTACCCTGAGCTGACGCCGTGGCCTGTCCCTGCTCCCTCCCGGGGCCCTGCCAGGGAAGAACGACACATGTAATTAAGTGCCAGCGAGCGGTAGCTTTGTGTGTTTCTCCCGGCGCTGTCACCATGACAGCCGCGTGGAGTGGCTGCCGGTTGCATTGTTCCTGCCACTGGCAGCTCTGCAGTCGGGATTGGCCGCTATCGGTCTGTGGTGAGCACATGGGGGGCAGCAGTGGGCTCTGCCCCATGCCCCCCCAGCTCCTGCCAGCCTTGCCTGGGCAGCAAAGCAGCTCGATACTGGGCTGCAGCCTGGTGCCAGCTCCCGACACCCACCTCTGGAGCCTTGCCCAACCTGGCATCACCCCTGCCACCCACATGGGCGGTGCATCCTCCTGGCACATGCCCCCCCCAGGTGACTCCACTGCCCCCCTTTTTTGTCCTCACCCCAGGCTAAGACTGGGCCTGTCCCTCCCTGGAGCCACTCAGGGGGCCAGAGTTTCCCCATAATCTACTGGACAGAGGCCTCTGACCCCACAGCCCCGCTCTCAAGCTGCCCAGTGAGGGCTCTGACTGGACAAAGCAGGTAGCAAATAATGGGGGTGGTGTCTGGGAGCCAGGACGCCTGGGTTCTAGCCCCAGCCCTGGGAGCGGAGTGATGTCCCCTGGTTGGGCGGGGGGGGGGGCGGGGAGGCGAGCCAGGACGCCTGGGTTCTAGCCCCAGCCCTGGGAGCGGAGTGATGTCCCCTGGTTGGGCGGGGGGGGGGCGGGGAGGCGAGCCAGGACGCCTGGGTTCTAGCCCCAGCCCTGGGAGCGGAGCGATGTCCCCTGGTTGGGCGGGGGGGGGGCGGGGAGGCGAGCCAGGACGCCTGGGTTCTAGCCCCAGCCCTGGGAGCGGAGTGATGTCCCCTGGTTGGGGGGGGCGGGGGGGGGAGGCGAGCCAGGACGCCTGGGTTCTAGCCCCAGCCCTGGGAGCGGAGTGATGTCCCCTGGTTGGGGGGGGCGGGGGGGGGAGGCGAGCCAGGACGCCTGGGTTCTAGCCCCAGCCCTAAGAGCGGAGCGATGTCCCCTGGTTGGGCGGGGGGGGGCGGGGAGGCGAGCCAGGACGCCTGGGTTCTAGCCCCAGCCCTGGGAGCGGAGTGATGTCCCCTGGTTGGGCGGGGGGGGGGGCGGGGAGGCGAGCCAGGACGCCTGGGTTCTAGCCCCAGCCCTGGGAGCGGAGTGATGTCCCCTGGTTGGGGGGGGCGGGGGGGAGGCGAGCCAGGACGCCTGGGTTCTAGCCCCAGCCCTGGGAGCGGAGCGATGTCCCCTGGTTGGGCGGGGGGGGGGGGAGGCGAGCCAGGACGCCTGGGTTCTAGCCCCAGCCCTGGGAGCGGAGCGATGTCCCCTGGTTGGGCGGGGGGGGGGAGGCGAGCCAGGACGCCTGGGTTCTAGCCCCAGCCCTGGGAGCGGAGCGATGTCCCCTGGTTGGGCGGGAGGGGGCGGGGAGGCGAGCCAGGACGCCTGGGTTCTAGCCCCAGCAGCGCGGTGAGGGTCCCTGGGACCGGCAGGACACGCCAGGCAGGGGGCTCCCGGGCCGATTCCGGGGGGCGCAGCCCCAGCCGGTTCCACCCCCAGCAGCGGGGGGGCTGGAGGGGCGGCCGGGGGAGGGGCCAGCGGCGGGGCGGGAGCCGGGCGGGGCCGGGGAGCTCGCGAGCGAGAGCCGGGCAGAGCCGGGGAGCGCTCGGCAGACAAAGGGAGCCGGGCCGGGGCCTCCCTCCATGGCGGGGCGCGGGGAAGCGGCCGCCCGGAGGGGCCCGGCCTGAGCGCGGGCTCGGCGCTCCACGTGCGCGGCCGCCCGGCGCAGGATCGGGGCCGCCGAGATCGGCGCATCCGGTAACTTGCGGGGGGGCAGCGGCGGGGGGGGCCGAGCGCGCGCACCTGTCTGCGCGCGTGCCCGGCTGCGGAGGCGAATGCAGCCGCCGCGCGTGCCCGGCTGGGGGCGGGCGCGCGGGGGCCCTGGAGAGCGCGGGGGCTGCGCCGTGCACGAGCCGGGGGCGAGGGGGCTGGGACACGGACCCCCCCTGCGGCGGAGCGGGCTCGAGGGGTGCGGGGCAGAGCCCGGCCCCTCCACGTGCTCGGCGCGGGGGCCCCTGCAGGGCGGCTGGAGCCGGGGTCCCGGGGTCCCGCAGCGGGGCTGGCCCGCCCCCGCCAGGGGAGATGGAGCCGGGGCTCGGAACAGGCGGCAAGCGCGGCCCCGGGGCTGCGCCCCCTCCCCGCGCGGGCTGGGCCCGGGGCCCGCTGCAGCTCGAGGCTCGCCCGGCGGCTCCGCACCCCGAGCCCTGCAGAGTCCCGGGCGCCAGGCTGCCCCACCATGAGTCCCGAGGCGCCAGCCCCCTCCCCCGCCAAATCCCAGTGCGCCAGGCTCCCCCCGCCACCAATCCCGGGGCGCCAGCCCTCCCCTGCAGTGCCCCCGGGCAGCAGCGCCCCCCCACCCCCTTTGCCCTTGCAGGACCCCTGCCCAGGAATCTGTTGCCTGCCCTTGCCCCAGTGCACCACCTGCTCGCACCGGTTTGGCTCCTGTTCCCTTCGAGCCCAGCCTGGTCATGGCTGTGGCTCTGGCTTTCCCCCCGTGGGTGGGTTTGGTGACTTCCAGCCCAGCCTGACTGGGAGACATGCCCTCGGGGAAGGAGCTGCCTGGGCTGCATGCAGGGTATGAGATTTAAGCTCTGGCCCGGGTCAGGCTTTACGCATTGCTACTTGTGTGCTGAGGCCCCCTCTCCCAGCTGCTGCCCTGGAGGTGTTGGCATAGCTGGGCAGGTGCTGCTTCTTGTCCCTGGAGGGGGGCAGCTCCGTGCCCCTGCTTTCTGGCCAGCACCCGACAACCTGTTAGGGTCAATACTGCTCCAAGTAGGGGCCGCCTTCTGTGGCCACAGCTGTGCCTGGTGCCAGAGCTCTCCCCTGAGCTCAGAGCCCAGCTGCGGTCTGACACACACAGGTGTGCGTTTGCTGGTAGGGGATGTTTCCTCTGGAAATGCAAGGGAAAGATCCACAGGCCCTGGGGGGTCTCCCCTCTCAGCACTTTTCCTTGCAACTTGAAGGGAATCTCTTTCTTGCCCTGTGGTGGGCCTCAGATGCTAGACAGAAAGTATCTGGCCCAGTCTCTCCATCCCACTGGCTGCAGTTGCTCCCCTGAGATCAGGGCAGGTTCTGGCTTGGTGATGGCTGACTGTGTTAGAGGAGGGTCTGCCATAGCTTTGCACCTGGCACCCTGGGCAGGTCCCAGTGAGCCCCTCCTTCCATACAAGGACCTGCAGCCATGTGGCTTGCAGTGGTTTTTGGCATGCTCTCCCCAGGGCTGGCTGGTCTAGGACCTTACATGCCTTGGGGCTCTGGAGGAGGTTCCTTTCTCCAGTGCTAGGGAGGGTGCAATGCTTGACCCTGGGGCGTGGATCTCTCCGTTCAGAGTCTTGATGCCAGTGGACGGTTAGAACCAGCTGTGCTGGGCTCCGGCCGCACACGAAGGAGCGGAGAACTTGCTGGAGCTAGAACAGAGAAAGAGGCCAGACTCGCTGTGGAGCCCCCAAGCGGCCCTGGGTGCAGCATGCAAGGGTTAATCACTGAAACACAAACACCTTTAGTTCTAGTCTGATTTTTATTCAGCTTCCAGACATTGGAGCTTGTTCTGCCTTTGTCTCGAGTAAAGCTCCCTCTCCCGTCAAATCTTTCTGCCATGTGGGAACTCGGACTGTGATCCATTCACCTCTTAACTTTCGCTGGCAAACTAAACAATTGATCCTCTGGCTCTCACCAGGCAGGGAATCATGCTACTGGCTCTCTTTGGAACCTTTCCAAGTGTTCTCAGCATCCTTTTGGAAGTGCGGCCCCCAGAACTGGACACAGCATCTAGTAACAGTCTCGCTATGGCCGTCTGCAGAGGTGACACCGCCTGCCTCATCCTGCTGATAGTTACCAGTTAGAGAATATTTCAATAAGTTTGATGGTTTCGAGGCGGCAGGGCCTGAGGAAATTCATCCTAGGGTACAAAGGAACTAGCGGACGCCATCTCAGAACCATTAGCAATTAAATATCTTGGAGAACTTAGGGGAGGGGTGAGGTCCCAGAGGACTCGAGAAGGGCACACAGGTAAAAAAGGGGAACAAAGGTGACCCAGGGAATTACAGACCAGTCAGCCTAACTTCAATACCTGGAAAGATACTGGAACAAACTATTACACAATCCATTTGTGAGCACCTAGAGGATAACAGGTTATAAGGAACAGCCAGTGTGGATTTGTCAAGAACCCACCTCATCATCTTCTTTGACAGGGTCACTGGCCTAGCGGATGGGGGAAGCCGCAGAAGTGGTATCTTGATTTTAGCGGGGCTTGTGACACAGTCCCACATGACATTCTCAGAAGCAAACTGGGGAAGTTTGGGCAAGATGGAATTACTAGAAGATGGGTGTCCAACTGGCTGAACAATCATCCTCAATGAGGAGTTATCAGTGGCTTGCTGTCAAACTGGGAGAGCGGAGCTAGTGCAGACATCGGTCCTGAGGCTGGTCCTAGTCACTATTTTCGTCCCTGACTTGGGTAATGGAATGGGGAGGGTGCTTATAAAATCCACAGCTGACACCAAGCCAGGAGGGGTTGCAAGCATTTAGGAGGGCAGGATTAGAGTTCAAAATGACCCTGACAAATTAAAGAATTGGTCTAAAATCAATAAGATTAAATTAAATAAAGACAAGTGCAAAGTACTACATTTAGGAAGGAAAAATCAAACGTCCAGCTACAAAACGGGGAATAACTGGCCAAGTGATAGCCCTGCTGAAAAGGGTCTGGGGTTACAGTGGATCACAAATTGAACATGAGTCAACAATATGATGCAGCTGCAAAAAAAGGCTAATATCACCCTGGTGGTGTATGAACAGGAGTGTCATACATAAGCCAGGGGAGGTCACTGTCCCGCTCTGCTCAGCACTGGTGAGGCCCCAGCTGGAGTGTCCAGTTCTGGGTGCGGCACATTAGGAAAAATGTGGACCAATAGGAGGGAGTCCAGAAGAGAGCAACAAAAAATTGATCAAAGGTTTAGAAAGCCTGACCTATGAGGAAAGGTTAAAACACCAGGCGTGTTTAGTCTTGACAAAAGAAACTGACCAAGGGGTGGGTACCTGATAAGTTTCCAGTTATGTGAAGGGCTGTTCCAAAGAGGATTGTGATCAGTTGTTCTCCATGTCACTGAAGGCACGACAAGAAGCAATGGGCTTTGTCTGCAGCCAGGGAGATTGAGGTTAGATATTAGGAAAACTTCTTAACTCTCAGGATGTTTAATCTGTGGAACAGGCGTTTGGAGAGGTTGTGGAATCCCCATCATTGGAGGGTTTAAGACCAGGTTGGACAAACACCTGCCAAGGAGGGTCCAGCTTTTCTTAGTCCTGCTTCCGTGTAGGGGGCTGGGCTCGGTGACATGTTGAGGTGGTTCCAGCCCTTCATTTCTGTAAAACGGTGATTCCTTGCTCATATAGCCAAGGATCACGTTCGCCCTCCTAGCGACAGCACCGTGCTGGGTGCTCCCATTCAGCAGCTTTGTCATGAGCCCAAGTCCTGGTCTGCGTCGCTGCTTTCCAAGGTGCTGTCCCCCAGCCTGGGAGTGCCGCCAGTCCTCCGGGTTCCTGCGTGTAGGTGGGTTAAAGGCATGGGGCTGAGCCCACTTTACCGTGTGATGCGAATCACTCTGCAGAACTGACCTGTCAGCAGCTCTTTATTCTTTACTGATTGCATCCTGTAGCAGCTTTTCTATGATATTGCCCAGGATTAACATCAGACTAATTGGCTGATAGTTACCCGGCTCATCTCACTTAAGCTAAAAGGGTATGTTGTGACAATATTCTTTTTTCCCCTTCTCTGAGACTTACCCATTGTCCAAGAATTATGAGATATTACCACTTACTCAGCCGCTCCTTAGCCAATTCTTTTACAACTCTTGAGTGAAAATTATCCATTCTTGTCCCTTTAGAAGTGTTTCACTGCAGCAGTGGCTGCTGCTCTCTGGCCTGGTCAGGACCAGGCTGACAGGCCCTGTGGCATCATGGTGGATCCTGGGGTCCCAGGAAGCTGTTTAACCCAGCTCCTTCCAGTTCCCTTGCCTCCCTGGCTCCTTCGGTGAACCTTGAGAAGCAGACGGGGAGAGGAGCTCATCCTGACCCCAAGCAGACAGGTCTGGGGCTGCCAGCTATAAGCAATGCCTCCCATTTCTAGAATCTTTCAGCTTGTTGCCATGCCAACCCCAGCCCTTCCCAGGAGGCTGGCAAGCCCGGTGCCCCCCTTCTCTTCACAATCCCTTTGGACCAGGCTCTGCTGGGCTTGGTGCCTTGGCCACCTTAGAGCACCAGCCTTGGTGTCTGGGGTAGGGCATGCACAAGGCATGGGACCCTGGCTACGGAGGGGGGTGGGAACATGCATGCAGGGGCAGGACAGGGGGCAGGCAGGGACCCTGGCTATGGAAGGGGGTGGGAACATGCACGCGGGAACGCAGCCCTTAAATGAGCAGCTGGGGGTGGGGAAGGGGGCCTGGGCTAATGGGTGGCGGTCGGTATGGGGAGGAGGGAGGGACCCAGCCAGAGGGAATCCACACGGCTGTAGCCGGGAGCCGGCCTGGCCACCCTGAGCTGGGATCACTTACCTGTGGGTGAGTCACTAGGGGCACAGCGGTGTGGCCGTCATGCTCAGGTCAGTCGGTCTGTCTGTCTGTCTGCAGGGGGCACCGTCGGCTGCTCGGCACAGCGATGGGAAGGAGCTGGGCTGGGCGCTCTTGGTTTGGACGGGGCTACCCAGCCTGGCCTGCGGCTCTGCAGATCCTTGCGGCGGACGAGCCCCTCCGGAGTGCCCACCCCCCTGGTCGTCCCTGCCTGGTGCCTGGGGAGCAGGGCAGGCCCTGACCCTCGCCCCCCGGCTCTGCCTCCCATCCGTCCCCAGCGCGGGGAGCAGGCGCCATGGCAACGGGTGCTGGCAGCGCGGGGGCAGCCCTGAGCCAGTGACGAGACGTCGGCGCTGGCACCTGGGCCCAGGCGATGGGCAGCGGGCGTGCGGTGCTCTGGGCCCTGCCTGCCTGCAGCTGAGAGGCGCCCCGGCCCCCGGCCCAGCCACCATGGCGATGTCCCAGGGCACCTACACCTTTCTCACCTGCTTCGCCGGCTTCTGGCTCATCTGGGGCCTCGTCGTGCTGCTCTGCTGCTTCTGCAGCTCCCTGCGGCGCCGTCTGAAGAGCCAGCAGGAGCAGCGGCTGCGGGAGCAGAACCTGCGTGCGCTGGAGATGGAGCCGCTGCACTACGAGGGCTTCTCGGGCAGCCCCCCCGGCATGGCCACAGCCATCCCCCCCCGGCTGCGCCTGGAGCCGCGCCACCCCCCCACCCCGGCCCCCCGGCCCTGGAGCTACAGGCACGGTGAGGGCGGCTGGTGACCCGTGGTGCCAATCCCCTCGGCCCGGCCCACCCCCGCCAGGGCTTCCCAAGGCAGGGTAGCGGGCGCTGCTCACGCAGGCTCGGAGCCTGAGGCAGGGCCAGCCCCTCAGAGCCTCTCTGGCTCCAGCAGCCCCGTGCTGCCCCAATGGCCAATCCAGCAGGACCCCCGGCTGCCTGGCCCTGCTAAGGCCGCCGGGCCTGGCTGTGCTCGGGCCCAGGGCAGAGTGCCATACGGACACTCATCCCGCCGCACCCATCCCGCTGGCTGGAGCCCTGCAGCCCTCAGAGGCTGCGATTTAGGCCCCATCTACACATGGAAGAAGGGGGCAAGCCTGGGCCCCAGGGCTGATGCGGCCCCTGCACTCAGTGCTTGTCTCTGCTGCTTGCCTTGCAGAGTCGGACCTGTCCAAGCCCCCGTGCTACGAGGAGGCGCTGCTCATGGCTGAGCCACCGCCGCCCTACAGCGAGGTGCTCATGGACACACGGGGGCTGTACCGCAAGATCAACGCCCCGTTCCTGAGCCACGAGCGCCCTGAGAAACAGGAGCAGCCCCCCAGCTACAAGCCCCTCTTCCTGGACCAAGGCTACAGCTCAGCCCTGCACCTGCCCAGCTCTGCCAGCCAGGGCCCCGCCTGCCCTGCCCTCTACTTGGAGGCTGAGCACGCCCAGCGCATGTTCCCCAGCTGGATGGACTCGGAGCTCAGTGGCAGGGACACGTATGAACCTGGAGCCTGGCACCTCCCTGTCTCCATGCCCTTGTTTGGCAGGACTACGGCGGTTTAGGGGCCTGCCGGGCAGAGTGCCACACTGGAGCCTGCATGGACTGGGGCTGCAGCAGGGCCTGCCTGGGCTCAGGCTGCCCCTTCTCCTTGGGAGCCGGCCCTGGGCCCCACCTCAGGGCTAGTGCAAACCCTGCCTGGACAATGTGAAGCGCTGCCTGCTGCGGCCAGTGTGTGAGGGGCTGGTCCCCATCTCGCCCCGTGGGCCCCTGCAGGCGCCCTTGGTGCTGACTGGGGCTCCGAGCAGGCCCTGCGCTTGGCTCTTTCCTAGTTTGTTTGTTACAGTTTGAGAATAAAAGTTTGTGGCACCAGATTCATTCCAAGCAGGGCCAGGCTGCCTGGGCGGGGGGGGGAGACTCGGGGCAGGCTCCACCCTGCCCTCCACAAGGGGGCTTGGAGCGTCCCTCTCAGCAGGTGAGTCCAGCCCCACAGGGCTGGGCAGATCAGCCTGGATCCACTCTCCCCCAGGGCAGGCTGGGCCTCCGTCACAGCACAGGTGCCCGCTGACCCTGCAGGCTGCCAAGGCCCAGAGCCCAGCTCCTGCAGCCGGGGCTGGAGCAGGGTGGCCTCCCCCATGCACTCACCAGCCCAGCTCACTGCCCCTCCCACAGAAAGCAGCCAGGCTCAGCCCAGGCCAGGGTGGAGGCTTTATTTATTAACATACATTAGCACGTTGCCAATACACAATTTGTGCTTTCAAAAAAACCAGTTACTGTACTTGAGAAAGGGACCAAGCAAGGGGGGGACAAAGCGGGGGGGCACAGGGGGGCTCACAGTCTGGGGGATCGCCACATGGTCTCCTACTGAGACTGGCAGGGTCCTTGCAGCTGAGACAGCCTCAGGCAGGGAGGGAGAGGCAGCCTGGCACTAACTCTCTCCCAGCCCCCACCGTAGGGGTGCTTAACACCTGCAGGGGGAACACCTTCCCCTCGGGGGCGGGGCTCTGCTGCACAAGCACCTTGGGGCGCCGCTGAAGTGAGGGGGCTGCAGCCAGCCAGAGCCGCACCCACACAGGGCCATTTTATTGCCATATTTATTTTTAATTCGTGCAAAGTTCTCAGGGCTCTGGGCAGAGCCGGCGGGCAAGAGGCGAATGAGGCCCCTGCCCCATGCACAGAGCACCAGCTGCCCAGCCTCCCTCAGGGCACCAGGGCAGGGGAGCTGAGGGGCACGGAGAAATATATAAGCTCAATGCAAAGAGGCAGGAGCAGTGGGGTGGGGAAGCAGGGAGCTACCAGGGAAGGGGGGCGGGCGTACCCACATGGCTCCTAGTGAGACAACTTTTAAAAAAGAGAGAGAGAGAGAGAGGAAAGCTGTAAAAGTTGCCCTGGGGGGCAGGGGTGCCACGGGGCTGGCCCATCCAGCCGGGCCCAGGGGCACACGCAGACGGAGAGGGATGGGGCTGGGCCCCTCGTTGTGGCCGTCTTGCACTGCTGGGATCTCACGGTGGCGGTCCCGGGGGTCTGACACGCACAGGGCCCAGCCTTAGACGCTGCCCCCAAAGCTCTCCTCGTCCTCCGGCACCGGGTCGGCATCCCAGCAGGTGATGTCGATCTCTGTGGGAGAGTCGGAAACGTTAGCACCAGGCGGCCCAGTGCCCCCCGCATCCCCTCCTGAGGGGGAGCAACGCAGGGCTTTGGGCTGCCCCCCACATGCAGAGAGGGCTGTCCCACTCACCGGGGGCTTGGCATAGAACACAGCAGGAGGAGTTTTGGCAGAAGTCTCCACCTGGCCAAACTCTTCATCCTGAGACTGGCTGAAGTAGCCCTCGCTGGCCTGGAAAGGAGAACGGAGCCGCCATCAGCAGCAGCCACGGAGGAGCCCAGAGCAGAGCGAGCAGCCGGCAGGACAGTGGTTCCAGCTGGCCCTTTACCACCTGGCCACAGCCCAGGACTTGCCAGCACCAGGAGCTGAGCAGGACCCTGCTCCAGGACACCCCTCCCACTGCCGCAGGCTCAAGCTGGGCTCTGCACCCGGGAAGGCCCAGGAGCCAGAGCCCACCCGCCAAGGGGTCCACAGGGCGTGGAGGACAGAGCCAGGGCTTCAGTGGGTATGGGGCAGGCGCCCCAGGGAGCCTCTTGCCTGACCAGGTTGGGGGAAGGGGCTCCAGGTGCAGCAGGAACCTGGCGCCCAGCTCACCTGCACCCCTTCCTTCTGGGCCATCTCCCCGTTGGTCAGCAGCTGGGGCTCGGGGGCCTGCTGCCCGCTGGCAGCCTCCTGCAGGGCATGCTGGTAGCTGAGCGTCATCTGGTGCGGCCCCTCCATGGCAATGAGGCTGGCCGGCTCCTCGTCCTGCTCCGCGTCGCAGAAGGTGGCCGGTGGCTCGGGCAGCTCGTCGAAGTTCAGCAGGTTGTCGTCAGGGGGGCCGGGGGTCGCAGGGGTGCCTGGGGGCACATCCACCTCCACCAGGAGGGGTGCGGGGGGCCCTGGCGATGCGGGGGTGGCCAGCTCCCAGGCAGCGGGTGGGGTGGTGCTGTCGTTCTGCCACAGGTCGATAAGGCTCTCGGGGCCGGGGGGCTGCGTGGGGCCCGAGGGCTCCTCTGCGGGCAGCACGGCCACGGGGAACAGCAGCGGCTCTCTGGGCTCCAGGAACACAAGGTCCTCGGTGGGGCCCAGCCCGCCCCCCTGTGCCGCTGTCCACGCAGGGTCCCCGGGCGGCTCGTCTGCTGTCAGTGGCGCCAGCACCTCGTTGCTGGGTCCGGGCGAGTCTGCACGGAGGGGGAGAGAGCGCATCAGAGTCCAGCCCCAGCTCCCCCCTGCCCTCTGGGGAGGGGCACCCTGGGCTCCCCTGCACCCCACCTTTCCGCGGGGCCTGCTGCGTCACTTCGTCCAGAGCCCTCTCGATCTGCTCCCCGACAGGTGTGGAGGCCGGGCTGGAGTCACAGGGGCTGCAGCCCACGGCCGAGGCCTTTCTGTGAGTGTCCGACTGGCTGCCTGCGAATGAGCGAGACGGAAGCTGAAGGGGCCCCAGGCCGACCCCTCGCCAGCCAGTGCGTTGGCACATGTGCAAATAAGCAGGCCCCTCGTTTGCATGCACCCCTCCCACCATCAGCCCACCCTGCCGTTCCCTTCTGCCGCCAAGAGTCCCTGGGGGTGCCTCCTCCCGTAAGGCATCTGCTGGGCACCCTGCTTGCCCACTGGGGCCTGCAGCAGAGTGAGGGGCAAAGGCCTGCCAGAGCACAGGCCCCAGGGTGGTTGAGCACTGGCCTGAGAGCAGGACGCTCCAGGCAGGCGGCTGGGGCCCCAGGGCGACGGGGCCAGCCCTTGAGGTTCACGGACACGGGCAGGGTCGCTCCCCCACGCCCCAAGGCTCCCCACAGCTGGCCTGCCCCACCCAGCCAGACAGGAATTCAGGCCCCAGGCCTACAGTCACACCCCCGCCGGAGCTAGAAACCCCATGGGAACTGGGCCCAGCACCTAGCACACACCAGGCCATAGAGCCCCCTCCCCTTCACCAGACCACGGGGGCAGGACTGCAGCAGGAGCAGGCCCCCCAATGGGACAGGGGCGATTCTGCTCCCACTTGACCCAGTCGCCACTTTAGGGAGACATTTTAAATATTTATTCTACGGAAGCCAGCCTCTCGGCACGCCCCAGCCCCCTGGCCCCCAGCATGCCCCAGCCTCTTGGCCCCAGCCACGCCCCCCTCCTCCAGCACGCCCCATCCACCCGGCACGCCCCAGCTGGTATCTGTGAGAAAGGAGGTTCCTGGCCCTCCCATTTGGTCCCCGCAGCTGCTTTCTCCTCCCATCTCCCTCGCCAAGCCTCTAGTGCCCTGCAGCTGCCACCTTCCTCTGCAGTGATCACGTGCAGGGGGGCTGCAAGGGGGGGGGATGGGGCCTCGGGGCAGGGGCAGGATAGGGCCTCCCCAATGCGCTCTCCCCCCAGCAGGGTGGGGCCTGGGCACTCGCCCGGGCACTGCTACCTACATGGGAAGAAAGAGGAGAGGTTTGGTGTGCGGTGGCAGGTGGCATAGGGGAAGGGGGTCCGCGGGGGGGAGGAAGAGGAGGAGGAGGAGGAAGGCGGCCCACTGTCAGGTGTCTTTATGAAAGGACAGTGCAGACGACCTGCTGAGAGAAAGACAGACAGACGCACGGAGACAGAGAAAGCAAAGAGAACAGTCAGTCTCCCAGGTCTAGTGCCCAGCCCGCCCTCCAGTGCCACCGTGAATGGGGAGGAGCAGTGTGGGTGGGGCTGCACCCCGGGGGTGGGGTGGGGGAGACAGATCAAGGGCATTGAGGGGACGGGGGGGGAGCAGGGACGGGGGGGGGACGAGGGACGGACGCCTGCACTTCTCTCTTGACCGCATCAGCCCTGGCTCCCTGTGGTCAGTAGCACAACCCTGCGTGGCAGGAACAGGACAGGACGCTGCGCCCAGCCACCAGCACATGGGGCACCGGCCCCATGTCCCCAGAAGCTCCAGGCAGAAGGGGGCAGCGACCAGCCCAGCCTGGCAGCTCCAGACAGACGTGTCCCCTTGTCCTGCCCTGAGAAAACCCCCAGGAGCGGGCGTATCTCCAACCCTGGAGCCCATCAGCAGGTCAGAATGGCCCCCCAAGAGGCACATCCCAAGCCCAGCCCATCCCTGGGCAGCCTGGACTCCCCACACCCTTCCCCATCTGCTCAGACCTCGCCCAGGGCAGCGCTGCCCACCCCCAATTCCCCACCTAGCATGGGTCGCCAACATCATAATGTCTGAAAACTGGATCCCCCGCCGCACCTCTTCCCCCAGGCCCCGCCCCTGCTCCGCCTCTTCCCCGGGCCCCGCCCCTTCCTCCAGCCCCACCCCTTCCTGCAAGGCCCCACCTTTTCCCCCAGACTCTGCCCCTGCTCCGCCCCTTCCTCCAGACCCCGCCCCTGCCCTGCCTCTTGCTGCCTCTCCCCTTGAGGCCCCCCCCTGCTCCTCTCCCCCCCTCACTTGCTCCTCTCCACCCCCAACTCCAGCGTGAGCAGCCCCGAAGGACTTGCAAAGCCCAGCTGCAGCAGGCTGCCCGGGAGTGCAGGTCACAAGAGTGCTGCGGCCGGACTGGAGCAGCCAGGCAGCCCTGCTGGGGAGCGAGGCATGGCCCTCCTGCCTGGCAGCCCCCCACCTCCCTCCGCGCTGCCTGCCCAGCAGGCGCCTTCCCTCCCCACTCCGGGGCTGCCTGAGAGCGTGGCCAGGAGAAGCACTGGCTAGCAGGGCAGCTTGCATCCCTTCCCTCCCAGGGAACGTTCCATGCCCCTGGGAGCCCCTCACCCCACTCGCTGTGGACCCCCCACTCTGTCCTCCGCCACAGCCCTGCAAACCGTGCTCCTCAAAGGGGCTGCCACGGCCCGAGCCGGTGCACCAGGGCTGGGCGAGAGGCTGCCACTTCCCCCTGCCCACAGTAACCAGACTTTTAGTGTCCAGTCAGGACATCCAACTGGACACTGCCCGGTTCCCTTTTCAGTCAAAAACTGGACACCTGGGAACTTTACTCCTAGCCCGGCACCCACACTGCATCAACGCCCTTGAGGGGAGCGGGGGGCCGGCTGGAAGGGACTGGCCCAACACACACAGCCAGGCCCCACCCAACACCCACAACCAGGCCCCACCCCCCAATTCACTCCCCTGCCCCCCCCATGCCCACAGCCAGGCCCCACCCCCTAATGCACCCTCCCACCTCCCAACCCCCACAGCCAGGGACCCCCCCCCCACACACACACACGCCGCTACCCCCCAACCCCCACAGCCAGGGACCCCCCCCACACACACACACGTCCCTGACCCCCCAACGCCCACAGCCAGGCCCCGCCCCCTCAACGTACGTCCCTGACCCCCCAACGCCCACAGCCAGGCCCCGCCCCCTCAACGTACGTCCCTGACCCCCCCAACGCCCGCAGCCAGGCCCCGCCCCCTCAACGTACGTCCCTGACCCCCCAACGCCTGCAGCCAGGCCCCGCCCCAACACCTGCCTGCTGCCCTTCCCTGCCCACAGCCCGGCCCCACCACGAATGCCTGCGCCTGCCCCCCCAGCCCCTCACCTGTCCTCTGGCTGAAGGGGGACGTGGCGTCGGAGCTGCCCGAGGCCACTCGCTCCTGCTGCTTGAAGAACTCGCGGGGGTTGTCGGGGCGCCGCGCGATGATGGCAGCAGCTTCCTGCCAAGGCAGAGACGGAGCCGTGAGCATCCTACCACAGCGCCCCCAGCCCCCCCACACCCCTGTCCTGCCGTGAGCCCCCCACCCCAGCCCTGTCCTGCCTGGACCCCTCCTCCCCCAGGCACCACCCGAGCCCACCCCCATTCCCCGCCCCACCACCCCAACCCTGCCTGGCCCTGCCACCCATGCCCCCCCCACTGCATCCCGAGCCCCACCATCCATGGCCCAAGCCCCAGCCCACCATCCACACCCCATTGCACTGTGCCCCACTCTGCTCACCCCACCATCTGTGGCCAGCCCCGCGGGCCGCCCGCCGCCCTGCCATCCATGCCCCACCCTCCAAACCCTCCCCACCATGGCCTGCTTCAGTCCCACCCCAGCCCCCCACCCTGCCGAACCCACAGCTGCCCTGCCATGGCCTGGCTCTGCCCGGCCCCACGGCCACCCAGCCCTGCTCACCTCCACTTCTGACTCCGACTTCTTCAGCTCCTGCCCGTTCTCCACCCCGGGCTGCTGCTCACCCTGGGGAGAGAGGCAGCGTCAGCCCCCGACTGCAGCCCCCAGCCCCGGCAGAGCCGCCCCGGCGGGGCCCCTCCGAGAAGCACCGGGGGATCCCAGGCCCCCCCGCTGTGGTGGCAGAGAGGCAGGGGCCTCCGGAGGGCAGGGCCCCTTCCAGGGCTTCATCTGCAACGAAAGAGGGGCTGGGGCAACGACCCGCCAGGCCCGCGGGGGCCGGGGCTCAGCACAAATTAAGCACCTGCCCCAGGCGGTGGGGCTGGGGCCCGGGGAGGGGGGCTGGGGCTGGGGCTGGGGCCCAGGACGTCACTTACGAAGATGGACTGTTCCTGCAAGCGCTGCCTGGCCTCCTCCGCCTCCAGAGTCTGCTGCTTCCGCCTGCCATGACAGCCAGCGAGGGGGCCTGAGCGGCTGCTGGGGGCAGCCCCCAGACCCACCCCCAACAATGCACCAGCCAGCACGGTGTGCCCTGCCCCACGCAGCCCCCAGACCCGCCCCATGCATCCCCCAGCCACGCCCTGCCCCACCACCCCCACGATCCATCCACAGCATGCCCTGTCCCCCCACAATGCGCCCTCCCCCCCCCCACGCTCCATCCATGCTGCGCCCTGCCCCACACGGCCCCCAGCCCCGCCCCCAACAATGCACCAGCCAGCACGCTGAGCCCCGCCCCACGCAGACCCCAGCCCCGCCCCACGCAGACCCCAGCCCCGCCCCCAACAATGCACCAGCCAGCACGCCGTGCCCCGCCCCACGCAGCCCCCAGCCCTCCACACCACGCCCCCCCATGTGCCATCCATGCCACGGCCTGCCACCCCCCCCAGCCACGCCCTGCCCTGCCCCCCCCACTCTCCATCCACGCCACCATGATTTCAGCTATTTAAATCTGAAATTTCACTGTGTTGTAACTGTAGGGGTCCTGACTGAAAAAGGAGTTGTGGGGGGCATGTCGCAAGGCTACTGGGGGGGGCGGGGGAAGAGGGTGGCCACTCTGCTACCCTTACGTTTGTGCTGCTGCTGGCACTGCCTTCAGAGCTGGGCACCCGGCTAACAGCCACCCCTCTCCAGCCACCCAGCTCTGAAGGCAGCGCAGAAGAAAGAATCATCGAATATCAGGGTTGGAAGGGACCTCAGGAGGGTCATCTAGTCCAACCCCCGGCTCAAAGCAGGACCAATCCCCAACTAAATCATCCCAATCATCCCATTGTCAAGCCTGACCTTAAAAACCTCAAAGGAAGGAGATTCCACCACCTCCCTAGGTAACGCATTCCAGTGCTGCACCACCCTCCTAGTGAAAAAGTTTTTCCTAATATCCAACCTAAACCTCCCCCACTGCAACTTGAGACCATTACTCCTCGTTTTGTCATCTGCTACCACTGAGAACAGTCTAGAGCCATCCTCTTTGGAACTCCCTTTCAGGTAGTTGAAAGCAGCTATCAGATCCCCCCTCATTCTTCTCTTCTGCAGACTAAACAATCCCAGTTCCCTCAGCCTCTCCTCGTAAGTCATGTGTTCCAGTCCCCTAATAATTTTTGTTGCCCTCCGCTGGACGCTTTCCAATGTTTCCACATCCTTCTTGTAGTGTGGGGCCCAAAACTAGTCACAGTACTCCAGATGAGGCCACACCAATGTCATATAGAGGAGAACGATCATGTCCCTCGATCTGCTGGCAATGCCCCTACGTATACATCCCAAAATGCCATTGGCCTTCTTGGCAACAAGGGCACACTGTTGACTCATATCCAGCTTCTCGTCCACTGTAACCCCTAGGTCCTTTTCTGCAGAACAGCTGCCGAGCCATTCGGTCCCTAGTCTGTAGCAGTGCATTGGATTCTTCCGTCCTAAGTGCAGGACTCTGCACTTGTCCTTGTTGAACCTCATCTGATTTCTTTTGGCCCAATCCTCTAATTTGTCTAGGTCCCTCTTATCCTATCCCTACCCTCCAGCGTATCTACCACTCCTCCCAGTTTAGCATCATCTGCAAACTTGCTGAGGGTGCAATCCACACCATCCTCCAGATCATTAATGAAGATACTGAACAAAACCAGCCCCAGGACCAACCCTTGGGGCACTCCGCTTGATACCGGCTGCCAACTAGACATGGAGCCATTGATCACTACCCGTTAAGCCCGACAATCTAGCCAGCTTTCTATCCACCTTATAGTCCATTCATCCAGCCCATACTTCTTTAACTTGCTGGCAAGAATACTGTGGGAGACGGTGTCAAAAGCTTTGCTAAAGTCAAGGAATAACATGTCCACTGCTTTCCCCTCATCCACAGAGCCAGTTATCTCATCATAGAAGGCAATTAGATTAGTAAGGCATGACTTGCCCTTGGTGAATCCATGCTGACTGTTCCTGATCACTTTCCTCTCCTCTAAGGGCTTCAGAATTGATTCCTTGAGGACCTGCTCCATGATTTTTCCAGGGACTGAGGTGAGGCTGACTGGCCTGTAGTTCCCAGGATCCTCCTTCTTCCCTTTTTTAAAGATGGGCACTACATTAGCCTTTTTCCAGTCGTCCGGGACCTCCCCCGATTGCCATGAGTTTTCAAAGATAATGGCCAATGGCTCTGCAATCACATCCGCCAACTCCTTTAGCACTCTCGGATGCAACGCATCCAGCCCCATGGACTTGTGCACGTCCAGCTTTTCTAAATAGTCCCGAACCACTTCTTTCTCCACAGAGGGCTGGTCACCTCCTCCCCATGCTCTGCTGCCCAGTGCAGTAGTCTGGGACCTGACCTTGTTTGTGAAGACAGAGCCAAAAAAGCGTTGAGTACATTAGCTTTTTCCACATCCTCTGTCACTACAAGGGTGGCAATAACACGATTAGGCCTCAACTGGAATATTATGTCCAGTTCTGGGCGCCACATTTCAGGAAGGATGTGGACAAACTGGAGAGAGAGTCCAGAGAAGAGCAACAAAAATGATGAAAGGTCGAGAAAACATGACCTATGAGGGAAGACTGAAAAAACTGGGTTTGTTTAGTCTGGAGAAGAGAAGACTGAGAGGGGACGTGATAACAGTTTTCAAGTACATAAAAGTTTGTTATAAAGGAGGAGGAATAAGAATTGTTCTCCTTAACCTCTGAGGACAGGACAAGAAGCAATGGGCTTCAATTGCAGCAAGGGTGGTTTAGGTTGGACATTAGGAAAAACTTCCTGTCAGGGTGGTTAAGCACTGGAATAAATTGTCTAGGGAGGTTGTGGAATCTCCATCATTGGAGATTTTTAAGAGCAGGTTAGACAAACACCTGTCAGAGGTGGTCTAGATAATACTTAGTCCTGCCATGAGTGCAGGGGACTAGACTAGATGACCTCGCGAGGTCCCTTCCAGTTCTATGATTCTATAATACTAGTGTTTTCCCATTGACCGGGCGTGGGAATATAACTGGGAGACAAAGGGTTCCCGCCATATGCAAAAGCTATTTAAGGCAGGGGAGTGACATTATCGTGGTTTGTTCTTCACTGACTTCCTGCCCAGGAAAGAAGACTGCTGGAAACACCTGAGAACAAAAAGACTGGACTAGGGGAGAAGGGCTGAGCCTAGACTAGAGGGCGTCTGGCCTACGAAAAGAATAACTGGAGTTTTAAGCTGCAAGCAAGTGCAGTTTATCTTCAAGAATCTCTGCAATCTGCCTAAAACAACATTTAGGGTGAGAATTTGCTACACATGTCCAATTTCTTTAGTACATTAAGCTTAGATTGCATTTTGGTTTATTTGCTAGGAAATCTGCTTTGATCTGTTTGCTATCCCTTATAATCACTTA
Organism: Natator depressus; assembly: GCF_965152275.1. Classification (NCBI taxonomy): domain Eukaryota; kingdom Metazoa; phylum Chordata; order Testudines; family Cheloniidae; genus Natator; species Natator depressus. Next base: position 818,699 of record NC_134241.1, read on the forward strand.
AAATTAGGGCTTGCAAGCGATTAAAAAAATTAATCATGCACTTAAAAGCACTGTTAAACAGTAATAGAATACCATTTAAATATTTCTGGATGTTTTCTACATTTTCAAATATATTGACTTCAATTACAACACAGAATACGAAGTGTACAGTGCTCACTTTGTATTTATTTTTGATTACAAATATTTGCACTGTAAAAAAAGAAACAGTATTTTTCAATTCACCTAATATAAGTCCTGTAGGGCAATCTCTTGATCATTAAAGTTGAACTTACAAATGTAGACTTATGGACCAAAAATAACTGCACTCAAACAAAACAATGCAAAACTTTAGGGCCTACAAGTCCACTCAGTCCTGTTTCTTGTTCAGCCAATCGCTCAGACAAACAAGTTTGTTTACGTTTGAAGGAGATAATGCTGCCCGCTTCTTGTTTACAATGTCACCTGAAAGCAAGAGCAGGTGTTCGCATGGCATTGTTGTAGCCGACATTGCAAGATATTTATGCACCAGATGCACTAAAGATTCATATGTCCTTTCATGCTTCAACCACCATTCCAGAGGACATGGGTCCATGCTGATGATGGGTTCTGCTTGATAACGATCCAAAGCAATGCAGACCGATGCATGTTCACTTTCTTCATCTGAGTCAGATGCCACCAGCAGAAGGTTGATTTTCTCTTTCGATGGTTTGGGTTCTGTAGTTTCCGCATCAGAGTGTTGCTCTTTTAAGACTTCTGAAAGCATGCTCCACAGCTTGTCCCTCTCAGATTTTAGACGGCACTTCAGATTCATAAACCTTGGGCCGAGTGCTATCTTTAGAAATCTCACATTGGTACCTTCTTTGTGTTTTGTCAAATCTGCAGTGGAAGTGTTCTTAAAATGAGCAACATGTGCGGAGTCATCATCCGAGACTGCTCTAACATGAAGTACATGGCAGAATGCAGGTAAAACAGAGCCAGAGACATACAGTTCTCCCCCAAGGAGTTCAGTCACAAATTTAATTAACATATTTTTTTTAACGAGCATCAGCACGTCCTCTGGAATGGTGGCCGAAGCACGAAGGGGCATACAAATGTTTAGCATATCTGGCATGAAAATACCTTGCAATGCCGGCTACAAAAGTGCCATGTGGACGCCTGTTCTCACTTTTAGGTGACACTAAATAAGAAGCAGGCAGTACTATGTCCCGCAAATGTAAACAAACTTGTTTGTCTTAGCGATTGGCTGAACAAGAAATAGGACTGAGTGGACTTGTTGGCTCTGAAGTTTTGCATTGTTTTGCTTGAGTACAGTTATTTTTTGTACATAATTCTACTTTGCAAGTTGCACTTTCATGATAAAGAGATTGCACTACAGGACTTATATGAAGTGAATTGATAAATGCTGTTTCTTTTGTTTATCATTTTTACAGTGCAAATATTTGTAATAAAAATAATAATATAAAGTGAGCACTGTACGCTTTGTATTCTGGGTTGTAATTGAAATCAATACATTTGAAAAATGTAGAAAAACATCCAAAAATATTTAATAAATTTCAGTTTGTATTCTACTGTTTAAGAATGCAATTAAAACTGCAATTAATTGCGATTAATTTTTTTGAGTTAATCGCATGAGTTAACTGCGATTAATCGACAGCCCTACTTAAAACCTATTTTTTGTAGTTAATAAACTTACGTTGTTTTGTCTAAGACCAGCGTGTGTATGGAAATCATAACTTGGGGCACCAAGCTGTGTATATTCCTCTCCACATTGAGGGAGGGGGCGAATTTCATGAGCTTATGCTGTACAGATCTCTGTGCAGTGCAAGATGGTATAATTTTGGGTTTGCCCTCTAGAGGGGGTTGTGCACTTTGAGTGCTGGGCAGTTCGTTAGCTGAGTCTTCCCATGCAGAGCTGATCTCAGCATCTGTATGAATCTGCAGCCACCAGCAGCCCCAGTCAGCTCCCACGCACCCCCCCCCCCGGTTCCTCCTGCCCACCAGCAGGCCCCATGGATCAGCACCTCGCCCTCCCTCCCCACGCCGCCTGCCCACCGCGAACAGCTGTTTCGCAGCATGCAGGGAGGCTGGGAGGGAGTGGGGAGAAGCGGGGATGTGGTGCGCTTGGGGGAGGGGGCAGGGGTGGGGCCTTGGGGGGAAGGAGTGGAGTGGGGGCAGGGCCTGGGGTAGAGCCGGGGGTCAAGCACCCACCAGCAATATGAAAAGTTGGCACCTTTGCTGGGGGATCAGGTGGGCTCAGTGGTACCCCAGTTCCAGGTGGCACCATGCAGCCCCTAGACTTGCCTCCAACACCGCACCAGCAAGCATGCAGCGCCCTGCCCCCATCCACGCAGCCCCCAGATCCGCCCCAACAATGCATCAGCAAGCATGCAGCGCCCTGCCCTACACAGTGCCCTGCCCCCCATCCAAGCAGCCCCCAGATCCACCCCAACTATACATCAACAAGCTTGCAGCGCCCTGCCCCACGCAGGCCCTAGACCCATCTCTCCGTGCCATGCTCCCCCCACGCCATTCCCCCATGCATGCAGGACAGGGCGCTCACAAAGACCCTGACCCCCAAAGAACACAGCCCCTCATCCCCTGCCCATGCATGGCGGGGGGCAGAATCTTCCCACACCTCCCCTGAGAACCGAGTCAAGCCCAGCCCTTGCCTGTGCTCCTCAATCTGCTCCTCACGCTCCCGATAGCGCTTCTCCCGCTCCTCCTGCTCCATGCGCTCCTGCTCCATGCGCTCCTGCTCAAAGCGCAGCCGCTCCTCCAGCACCTTCTGTCGCTCCTCCTCCTTCCGCAGCTCCTCCTCCTTCTGTGGGGGCAGCCCGTCAGCCCACCAGGGTCCTACCCACAGGGCCCCTGCCTGCCCCGGGCCCCACAGGACACCCCCCACACACATACACCATGGAGAGGCATCCCACGCCTCCAGCAGTACCAGCGGCTCAAGGACAATCTCCTGCTTAGCAGCCAGGGCTGGGCAGAGTCGTGGAGAAGTTTTTTGGTAGACTTGGGGCAAAACCTGACAGTGAAACCCTAATCCCTCCCCATTCCAAACCAAATGGCCCTGCAGGGATGCCAGAGAGCAAGTCCGGCCCATTCACCCTGCGGCAGCAGCTCCTGTTCCCCAGGCTGGACCCAGCTCCCCGCTCCGGGCACCGCACCCTGGTGCGTCCCCGGCTCCCCTGCTCCGGGCACTGCGCCCTGGTGCGTCCCCGGCTCCCCCGCTCCGGGCACTGCGCCCTGGTGCGTCCCCGGCTCCCCCGCTCCGGGCACTGCGCCCTGGTGCGTCCCCGGCTCCCCCGCTCCGGGCACTGCGCCCTGGTGCGTCCCCGGCTCCCCCGCTCCGGGCACCGCGCCCTGGTGTGTGGGGTCACAGCAACACTCAGGTTTCGCCTGGCTACCCCAGACACCACTTGGTTTGGGGGAGCTCTCAAGAGCGGGCTCGGGACACACCCCAGCCACAGATGGTGAGGGGTGCAGAGGACAGGAGGCAGCGTCGGGGCTGAGGGCAGCTCAGGCTTTGCAGAGACCTGCGGCTGGGCCAGGCCAGGCCTGGACACATGGGGTGGGGGTGCCCCAGGACTGCTGCCTCTGCCCCCTGGCAGGCCCATCGGCTGCCCCTACCTTGGCCTGTTCCCAGAACTGCTCCCGGTTGAGCCGTTTCATCTCTACGGCTGCATCAGTCTTCTGATAGGTCGTGCCCTGGAACAGAAAGGGGTCAGCGGGGGTGCAGCAGTGCCCCAGCACCAGTGGGTGGGGCCAATGTCCCGGGATTGGGGGAGGGGGCACGCAGTGGTGCCCCAGCATCCGGGGAGGGGGCGAGGGGGGAAGAGGGGAAGAGGGCCTGGCAGTTCCCTGGAATCAGTGGTGGGGACAGCACCTGCAGCAAGAGGGATTTTCCCACAGGGGTCAATGGCACTGCAGAGGTCATGTTCCCCCCCCCAGGTATCGATAGGGGGTTTGGGGCTCCGGGGCTCCTTTGCTGTGACTCCCACAAGGCGCCCAGTGCTGGAACAGCCCCACCATGCTGAAGCCGGGGAGCATGGGGCCAGAGGGCTCTACAGGTGCCAGATAGCGCTGGACTCCCCAGTCCCACAGTTGAGAGCCCCAGATCCTGAGCAGTGGGTCTGGGAGAGGCAGCTGAGGATGGCTGGTGGGGCAGGATCTCTAACCTGCTGGGGAGAGGGATGCAGGTGGGGGACTGGGCCGGGGCTCCCCCTCCAGCCTGCTGTGATGCAGCAGGGAGGGGGGAGTGTTGACCTGGGAATGTTGCAGGGGAGTTTCACTGGGGATGGGAGACCTGAGAGCCTGTAACCTGAGCCAGGATGGGGAGTGGGAGGTAACACCTCTGCCCAGGAAACTGGACAAAGGCTGCAGGAGGAGCTGGGGGAAGCTTGGTGAGACGCTGAAGGGGTTTTTGAGTGGGGAGTTGGCTGGGGACGAGGGGAGAGCCCCAGAGAAGGGGATCTAAATTCTCCACCCCCCAGAATGACCTGACTATGAGGTCCTGTTTATGCCTACAAGCTCTGGGTTGGATTGTGTTTCTGTCATCTCTAATAAACCTTCTGTTCTACCGGCTGGCTGAGAGATCACAGTGAATGTGAATCGCAGAGGAAGCGGGGATACAGGACCCTGACTCCCCCACGCTTCATAACAACTGGTGGCAGAGGTGGGATCTACTGCACCCCGTGGACGGCGCTTCCTGCAGTAAGTGACTGGGGAGCAGTAAAACGAAGGGGGGTTAATGAGGACCAGGCGTGCTGAAGATTCAGAGAGGAGCGGTTTCAGGAGGCGGAGGAGCTACGCTTAACCCCTGGGAGTGTGTGACCAGCGAGGACTGTTGCAATAACGGGGTCCCCCTGGGGACTGCAGCGAGCGGTCTCGGGGTGGAGGAGTCTGCGGCTTGACCCCGGGAGAGAGGTGGTGACCTGGAGAAGGGCTGGCACACTAGGGGTTCCTCCTGGAAGCCGTGGGGAGCTGAGAGCACACAGGCCTGCGAGTGGCCAACAGGAAGATGTACGCTAAATGCCTTAAGAGTGACCTGGTGGAGCTAAGCAGGCAGAGGGGGCTGCGCACTGGGAGGCTCACGAAAGAGCAGCTGATTGCCCAGCTGGAGGAGGAGGATCGCTTGGATGACCCGATCCCTGTCTCTGAGGGAAGCAGCCCAGCAGAGGCAGTGTGGGTCCCGATGCCTGACCCAGCTGGGAGGGGTCAGATGGCTGCCGAGGGCATCCCGAGACCCCTCCTACCTATGCCTAGAGGAGGGGCTGGGAGGAGCCCAGTGAATACCGAGGGCACCCTGACCCCAGCAGCCAGCCGGGGATCCTCCCACCAGAGCTCCCCATCCCTGGAGCTGCGGCGGCTGGAATGGGAGAGGGAGATGAGACTGAGACAGTTGGAAGATCGAGAGAAGGAGCGACAGGACCGCGAAAGGCAGCATCAGCATGAGCTGGAGGAGCGAGCAGAACGGGAAAAGCAGCAGCAGCAGGAGCTGGCCAGGCTGAGGATCAGCAAGCCTCCGGCTGCAGTGAGTGTGGGGGGATCCAAGACTGCACCGAGCTTTGATAAGGGCTCCCTGGCCCAGTATAAGGAAGGGGAGGACATAGATGACTTCCTGAACGCCTTTGAGAACACCTGCGAGCTGCACAGGGTAGGCCCCGCAGACAGGCTCCAGTTTCTCACCCCCATACTGGACCCCAAAGGCGTGAAGGTGCACAGCTGAATAAAAGGGGTGGAGGTAGGGGACTACAAACTATTCAAAAAGGCCCTGCTACGCGAGCTTGGGATGACTCCCAAGATGTACCGGAAAAGGTTCCGGAGGAAGCGTAAAACCCCTGAGGGCACATATCTACAATTGACCCGCCAGATGCAGGGATATGCCAGCAAGTGGGCGGATGGGGCCCAAACTAAGGAGGACCTGCTCGACCTAATCGTACTGGAGCAACTGTATGAACTGTGCCCATCTGATCTGAGGCTGTGGTTGGCGGACAAAAAGCCAGAGAACCTGCAACATGCAGGGCAGCTGGCCGACGAGTCTGTGGTCGGTCAGGGGGTAGCAAAGAGGAATCCCAAACAAGCAGGCGCACCACGATGCAGAGAGAGAGTCACCATGGGACCTCCCAGCGGGAAAATATGGAGAACCCCCTCCCAAAGGGAACATCCGGCGTCAGGTTGGCTGACCCGCTCGAGGGGACCAACGGGACATGAGCTGCTATCACTGGGGCCGGAGAGGCCACTTACGGACCCAGTGCCCCAAGCTCAGGGACAGACTGAGCAGACTGAACCCACCCAGGGTTAACTGGGTAGGGACCCAGTCGGACGAGGGGCAGACTGCCCAGGCAAGGTGGGCTGGCAGCTTATCAACTGCTCAGGAGGAAGAGTACCCCAGGCCAGCTCTTCTGGAGGGCTGGATGCTCTGGACTCAACGTTTTCAGTTTAGAAGGGGGTGCGGGGCTGTCCCCACGGAGCGAGTGCCTCGTCCTTCTGGAGGTGCATGGGAGGAAGGTCCAGGGATACTGGGATACGGGCGCGGAGGTGACGCTGGCCCGGCCCGAGGTGGTGGCCCCAGATCGGGTGGTGCCCAACACCTACCTGACCCTGAGCGGGGTGGGCGGGACCCCATTCAAGGTGCCTGTGGTGAGGGTGCATCTGAAATGGGCGGCCAAGGAGGGCCCCAAGGATGTGGGGGTGCACCATCATTTGTCCACTGAGGTGTTGGGGGCGGGGGGACCTAGAGGACTGGCCAAGCAACCCCCAGGGAGCCCTGGTTGTGACCTGTAGCCAGAGCTGGCGAGGGGCACTGCACCCTGACCTCAGGGAGGGTACCTTGCCAGAGGTGCAGGACTGTAGCCCGGAGGGGAGGGAGCGCCGAGGGACCATGGCTCAGAGAGGCTGCGGCCTCAGACCAAGCTGGCAAAAGGGAGCAGGTTCCCATCCCTTCCCCGACCGCTGAGTTCCAGAAAGATTCCTCCTTGTGGAAGCTAAGGGACCTGGCCGACCTCAGGGTGGTGTGACAAAGTGGGACTGTTCTTAATGTTTTCTCTGAATATTGTGGGGGTGCCTCAATTTCCCCTATGCAGTTCTTAAGTATGTAGGTGGTGGGTGTGACGCAGCAGGGAGTGGGGAGTGTTGACCTGGGAATGTGGCAGGGGAGTTTCACTGGGGATGGGAGACCTGAGAGCCTGTCACCTGAGCCAGGAGGGGAAGGTAACACCTCTGCCCGGGAAACTGGACAAAGGCTGCAGGAGGGAGCCTGCTGGGTGGGGAGGTTGGTTTTCAGTTTTGTGCTGGGGGCTGGAACGCAGGGAACCCCAGGGCTGGGGTCTAAGCTCCCTACCCTCCAGAAGGACTTGACTGAGGGGTCCTGGTTGTACCCACAAGCTCTGTTTGAGACTGTGTTCCTGTTGTCCAATAAACCTTCCATTTTACTGGCTGGCTGAGAGTCTCAGTGAATCCCAGGAAGAGGGTGCAGGGCCCGGACTCCCCCACACTCCATGACAGTGGGATAAGGGTGTATGATCATTGCAGAGCCCTAGAGGGCAGGTGTGTGCAGGGGTCTGGACACAGAGAATGGCCGACACCCTGTTTCCTGGCCACTGATGGCCTGGGCCTTCCCCCCTGCAAGGTGAGAGCTAAAGGGTTGGAGAACAAAGGAATCCGGTGCCCTCCTGGCCCGGGAAAGGGACAAAGCGGGGGGGGGGGGGGCAGTTTCAGTTTAGGGCTGACTGGGGGAAGCTTGGTGAGACACTGAAGGGGTTTTTGAGTGGGGAGTTGGCTGAGGAAGAGGAGGGAGCCCCAAGGCTGGGGTCTAATCTCCCTACCCTCGAGAAGGGCCTGACTAAGGGGTCCTGTTCATGCCTACAAGCTCTGCGTTGGATTGTGTTCCTGTCGTCTCTAATAAACCTTCTGTTCTACCGGCTGGCTGAGAGTCACGGTGAATGTGAATCACAGAGGAAGCAGGGGTACGGGGTCCTGACTCCCCCACATTTCGTAATACCTGGCTGGGGCAGGCAGCCTGGACGCGGGGCCTTACCACGGGCTCGGCGTTCTCGTCCTCTCGCAGCCGCAGGCGGTGCAGCACGGGGCTGGAGGTGCGAGCCAGGCCGTTGGAGAGGCGCTGCCCAATGGCCCCCGGGTCCACGTCCTCCACGCTGCTGGCATTGACGATAACATCCACACCCTGCACCGGGGAGCAGCATGGGAGAGCCAGGCCGGCTGGCATGGGGGGGATCTGAGCCAACAGCTGCACTGCCCCAGCCCAGCCTCTGACCCACCCCCAGCCAGCCCTTCTCCTGGCCCTCCACTGCCATGCTCCCTGGTTCGGCTCCCCTGGGCTGGTCCGCGTCTGCCCCTGCCTGGGGACTGGAAATTCTGCTGGCCCACACTGTGTCTCCTGCAGCACTGCGGTGAGCAGAGGCCAGCATGGGGCCGGTACAAGTTTGCTAGGCCTCGTCGTGCTGGGCCAGGGAGGCTGCGTGTTTCAGTGTCACTCCTTTCTCTCCTCTCTGCGCGTTTGCCGTGGTCCGGCCCCACAGGAAAGGGACCCGCCTGTAACCAGCAGCTCTGGCCCAGCCCAGCTCCCGCCTCGGTTCTGCACAGAGGACAGTTCCCAGCCTCGAAGTGTCGGACAAGGGTCTGCCCCTTTCCCGGCTCTGCAGCCAAAGGAAGGGAACGTGGGACTCTGCAAAACTAAAGCCTGGCTTGATACTCACATTTCAAAGGCTCAAGCTTTTCTTTTTCTGTCTCTTCAGCAAAGGGTCCCCAGGGGGAAGTTGGTGCGGGGTGTGGGGGGGGGGAGGGCTCGCTGAGGCATTTGCCTGGCACTCAACAGCCCCAGGGCTCTGGATACCAAACCCAGCCCTTGTTTAACCCTGTTCAATGTTGAACAGTGGCAGGGTCACATTAGCACCTCGGACTCTCTGGGCCTGTTACTGCACCCCAATTAATCCAGCAGCACACCCCCATACCCAACACATAGAATCATAGAATAACAGAGTTGGAAGGGACCTCTGGAGGCCATCTAGTCCAACCCCCTGCCCAGAGCAGGACCAATCCCAACTAAATCATCCCAGCCAGGGCTTTGTCAAGCCTGACCTTAAAAACTTCTAAGGAAGGGGATTCCACCACCTCCCTAGGTAACGCATTCCAGTGTTTCACCACCCTCCTAGTGAAAAAGTTTTTCCTAATATCCAACCTAAACCTCCCCCACTGCAACTTGAGACCATTACTCCTTGTCCTGTCATCTGCTATCACCGAGAATAGTCTAGATCCATCCTCTTTGGATCCACCTTTCAGGTAGTTAAAAGCAGCTATCAAATCCCCCCTCATTCTTCTCTTCCGTAGACTAAACAATCCCAGTTCCCTCAGCGTCTCCTCATAAGTCGTGTTCCAGTCCCCTAATCATTTTTGTTGCCCTTCGCTGGACTCTCTCCAATTTATCCACATCCTTCTTGTCGTGTGGGGCCCAAAACTGGACACAGTACTCCAGATGAGGCCTCACCAATGTCGAATAGAGGGGAACGATCACGTCCCTCGATCTGCTCGCTATGCCCCTACTTATACAGCCCAAAATGCCGTTAGCCTTCTTGGCAACAAGGGCACACTGCTGACTCATATCCAGCTTCTCGTCCACTGTCACCCCTAGGTCCTTTTCTGCAGAACTGCTGCCGAGCCATTCGGTCCCTAGTCTGTAGCGGTGCATTGGATTCTTCCATCCTAAGTGCAGGACTCTGCACTTATCCTTATTGAACCTCATCAGGTTTCTTTTGGCCCAATCCTCCAATTTGTCTAGGTCCCTCTGTATCCTATCCCTGCCCTCCAGTGTATCTACCACTCCTCCCAGTTTAGTGTCATCCACAAACTGACACACACTGACCTGGAAGAACTCTGCGATCTTGGCCACGTGGCTGGCACAGGCACACTTGCGGGCATCGGCCACGTCCTCCCCAACCTGCCAGGGCACAGAGAGCAGAGTGAGACGGGGCTGCAGGGGGTGCCAGGGCAGCAGCTCGGAGTGGAAATTCGGGTGGCTGGGCAATGACAGATGGTGCTTGCTCAGCGTCTCCCCCGACACCCTCTTCCCAGCCTGGTGCCCGCAGGCACTGGGCTTCACCTGCCGAGCTGGGCAGGTGCATGGGGCAGCTCAGAACATGGCAGGGCAGGCGGCCGGAGTGTCCCTTTCTGATGGGCGGGCGCAGAGCTCTGTCCTGCACCTCAGGTGCCCGAGGGATGCGCCGGGCCTCTGTGGCGGCAGCATCACACCCCTGCTCAGACTTGCATAGGCCTGGATGCTAAGGTGGGCGGGGCACGCAGCCTACCCAGGCTACACTCCTGGAGTCTGGAGAGACCCCCCCACCGCAGCTCAGCTGGGTCCAGTGCAGGGAGGCAGAGGTCCACTAGGTGGCAGCACAAGAGCAAGATGGGCGCTGAGCCCAGGAGGGATCCCTGGAAAAGCTATGGGGCCAGGTGCATTAGGGCCATGCCACAGGGCCCCACCCAGCGCCACCGGGCCCTGCCCAGCCTCCAAGCCCAAGGACCCTGGAGATGTGGGGCGGGGAGAGTATTCCTGGATGTTCAGGCCACACAGGACCGTCCCCTCTGAGCTCTGGGAGGCCGGAGAGCACAGAGCCCCTGGCTCAGACAGACAGAGGGGCCCAGACAGGATTTACGGACTCCAAGTGAGGCAGAATCCACCTCAGCCTGCAGCAAGGAAATTCCCAATTAACTCTGGTGGTCAGTTCCCCTCCCTGTTCCCCATCGGTGCCTCCGGGCTCGTCTGGGTTGTGTCCTGTCCCATTTCCAGGCACTGGCTCTCGTTCTGGCTTGGCCAGCAGGACTGAAGGGCCCCCTCCTCTTGGGAATCTCCTCCCCATGTTGGCATCCAGAGACCAGGGTCAGGGCACCTGTAGCCTCCTCTGTGTTCAGTGAATGGACCCAGTGCCGCCAGGCTGGTTTCCCAGGCCCTGGATCGCTGAACTTTCTGCCCGTGTTCAATATCCTGTTTGAAGCCCTGGCTCAGCTGGTTCCCGTCACGACCCCAAGTCCTGTTCTGAGTCGCTGCTTTCTTAGCTGCTGCCCCCAGCCAGCCATGCACCCCCCCACCCTCGGGTGCCAGATGTGCCACCCTGTTTTGCACTGTATTCAGACATATGCTTGTCTAATGAGCCCAGCTGCCAAGCGACCCAGATGGCCCTAGAATTGACCAGTCCCCAGCCTTAGTCCCTCCCAGAACTGATGTGTCCTTTGCAAACTTTATGAGAAATGACTTGATATTTTCTTCCAGCTCACTGATCACGTTGACTAGCATTAGGCCAGGAACAGGCCCGAACCGGGCAAGGATCCCCCTACCTATAGAGAGCTATCAGATAGCATATAGGAACAGGCATCCAACCCCCACAGAACAGCACGACCAGCCCCCCCACCGCAATGACTCAGGCGAGTTGCAATCCACACCGGACCCTGAGCCTCATCATCCCGAACGTGGTTCTCTGCAAACGGGCTCAAAGGGGAGGTGTCCCTCCCCACAGGCCTGCACCCGTCCTCCGCGGGCCCTACTCACCCAGTTGACCAGGACGTATTTGGGCAGCGCTGCCTGGGGCTCTTTGACACTGCAGAAGCCGTACATCACCTTCTGGTTCTCAAAGTGGCCAGAGAGCTCCTGCAAACCGCCTCCTGGCCGGGCAGGGAGGAAGCACAGTCAGTCAGTCTGTCCCCCCCACACACACACAGGGGATGGGGCAGGGAGGGACCACGGACAGTCTGTCCACCCCGCCCCCCCAGGTGTCAAGTTCTTTGTGGGGGAGGGGTGTTTAGGCGCCCTCAACCCCCTAAAACTGCAGCCCTGCATTGGCAGGAGGGAGGGAACCCCCAGGGCCGTTGGCAGGGGGCATGGGTAGCAGAGCAAGGTGGGGGGCTGGGGTCCCCTTACCTCCCGACGCAGCCAGCTTCAGGTCGTCAGACTCATCCTCGTAGGTGTACAAAGCCCTGGGGGAGGAGAGCGCGTGAGGGACAGCAAGGCTCCAGCCATGGCCCCTGCACCGGACATGGGGCGGGCACAGCCGCAGCACTCCACTAGAGCCTGCTCACGGGGGGCCTGCACCCCTTACCACACACAGCACACCTGCCAGCCCCCCCCGCAGCTGAGGGAACCCCCCACCTCATAGCAAAGGGGAAAGATGAGGCCAGAAGCTGGCACACCCTGTCCTCCAGCAGCTGTGGAGACCTCAGCCCTGGGGAGGAGATTCCCACGGGAGAGCCAGGATGGGGGCAGGGAGCTGTGCCCCCCTGCACTGGGCACTCCAGGCCACGCTGCACGACCCCTCCCCCCAGCCAGCCGCGTGCCCTCACGCTGACCCTGTGGGCGCCAGCGGAGGGGGGCCGCCAGCAGAGCCCGGCTCCCAGCAAGTCTCTGCCGCTGGCACAAGCCTTTCGCCTGCCCCTGAGCAGAACAAATCTCAGCAGCCTGCCCAGCTACCTGGGCACCTGTCCCAGGGCCAGCCAGGGGCGGGAGGCACCAGAGGCCCGGGGAGAAGCCTCCCTGTGGCCGCTCCCAGCAAGACGGGGGGCGGAATCCAAGTGCCAGCCACGTGGGGGTCTGGGGCCCCATTGCTCTGTGAGCAGGGAGTGGGGGGTGAGCCACCCCCTGCCCTGGGCTTCAGGCACTGTGGGGCTGAGGCAGGGAAGGGGATGGCCAACAGGGCTGGGGGTCCCAGTCCCCAGGCCAACGCACCTAGCAGGTCCTTTTCACCCCGCCACCAGGCAGCGTGGTGGCTGGTCACCTATGAGCTGGGGGCATGGGGGCGGCGGGCGACTGGAGGGGGAAGGGACCAGGATTCACCTGGCTGGGGCCAGTCAGCGACTGTTCACCCACAGGGAACGCTGGGACTCGGGCAGCAGCGCCTCCCGCAGGACAAAGCAAGAGCTGCTCACGTTCCCAGGCTGCGTGAGCCCCTGGCAGGGAGCGGAAAGCAATTAAAGCAGTAGCAGCAAATCAATGAGCCTTCAGGGTGTGATGGGGGCTCCATGGAGACGGTTTCTTGGATACCGGCCCCTCTCCGGACTGTGCTTGGGAAGGCCCCCTCCCCCCACCCACTGCCCCACATGAAGCCCTGCTGTCTGTATCCCCTGCACCCCATGGCGGCCCCTCCTCAAAGGCGGGGGTGGGCAGCCGGCAGAGACGGTCCAGGGCTGGTGGGCGAAGACAGGGAAATTTCAGCTTATCTAGGCAACCAGCATCCTCTGTCTCCATGGCAACCACCCAGCTCTCCAGCTGGGATGGCGCTCACAAGATGAGGAGATGATTAGTGGGGGAAGTGGGGGAGGCAGGGGGCGCACTGGTGTCTGGCAGGCGCCCGAGCGGGGGCACTAGCTGCTGTACTTTGCCCCACGGACCCCTCCCCTCAAACACATCTTGCTCCCCACTGCAGACTGGCCCCCCGGCTCCCGAGCGCGCCGCCCCGGCCCCCGGGCTGTGCACCTTTCCCCATCCCCCACCAGGCCGCTCGCTGAGGGACACGCTGCGGAGCCGGGGCCATTTGCTGAATCACCACATTCCCCATCTGCTGAGCTGGGATCCCCGCACCCAGCTCCTCATCCACCTGGCTGAACTTCTGGGGTCTCGGGGGGATGAGGAGGGGAAGGGCCACGTGGGCCCAGGGCAGCTCCGTGGCCGCCTGGACTCATCCCGGGAGGGGCAGTCACGTTAGCCCCGGAGGCCCAGAGCAGGGGATGGGGAATCGCAAGCCCTGGCCTCAGCCCCGGGGCCCCCCAAGGCAGGGCTAACAAACCCCGTTCATCCCTCACACCCCTGGAGGCTGCAGAGACTCAGGCTGTCGGCTCTGCAGGTCCCCGACCATCAGCACTGGGGGCCCCCCAGCCCGTGGCCCAGCAAGGGCCATGCCAGCAGGAGACCCAGGAGCCCCTAGCCCAGGGGAGGGCAAACTATGGCCTGCAGGCCAGATCTGACCTATCAGGGCTTTCAATCCAGCCCGCAGGATTGCCAGTCCCATGTCGCAGCGGGGCTAAAGCAGGCTCCCTGCTTGCCCTGGCCCTGCACCGCTCCCGGAAGCGGTCGGCACCACATCCCTGCAGCTCCTGGGGTGGGGGACAGAGGGCTCTGTGCGCCGCCCTTGCCTGCAGGCACCGCCCCCTGTAGCTCCCATTGGCCGGGAACGGGGAACTGCGGGCAATGAGAGCTTTGGGGGCAGTACCCACAGGTGAGGGCAGCGCGCAGCAGAGCTGCCTGCCCCCTCCCACCCCCAGGAGCCACTGCCGGACATGCTGGCCATTCCGGGAGTAGCATGGGGCCAGGGAAGGCAGGGAGCCTGCCTTAGCCCAACAGCGCACCACTGCCACCCCGGAGCCCACACCCCGAACCCCTGCCCCGAGCCCCCTGCCGCACCCCAACCCCCCATGCATGGCCCTGCATACAATTTCTCAACCCAGATGTGGCCCTCAGGCCAAAAAGTTTGTCCATCCCTGGTCTAGCCCCTCAAGCAGGATGCTGTTACCTGGCCTAGTAACGACCAAGCTCCGAGCCCAGGGACGCGATGACCCCCCAACCTTCCACCCTGGCCCTCATGTTGCCTGTGGCTCTTGCGGGCATTCACCCCTTTCACCAGGCAGAGTCCAAACCCAGCCGTGGGCGCAGACCACTTCCCCATTCCCACAGGACCTGTCCATACCAAGCACTGGGTGGGGGGACAGGAGCAGCTGCACCACTGGGGACCAACACCCCCCAAGCAGCCCGCCCTCCAGTCCCTGAACCGGTACAGAGCTGGTAGTACTGGGAGCCACCCCCTCCCCGAGACACAGATAATGGCATAAGGGAGATCAACGTTAATCTCAAAATCCAAATCTCCCAGATTGGCAGCTCAGGACATGGGCTCCTCCCCGGCCCAGGCTGCCCCCCGACCCTGAGCCGGATGGTCCTGAACTCTGCTCCAGCCCAGCTGCAGGGATGGGGGGGATGTGCGGGGACCCTCAAAATCCCAGCCCACCGCACCAGGGCACCAGGGCACTCACCTGCCTGGCAGTGGGGAGCCCACGGGGTTCCTGCGCCCCTGATGAGCACCACGAGCCACGACCAAATCCCTGCTCCAGCCCCCAGCTCCAATGTAACCAGACAAAGAGCGGGGACAGTCCCCATCTGCACAGACGCCCCCACACACACACTGGGCGCTGCCCCCCACACTGGGCACTGCCCCCCATGCACAGCCCCAGCGCCCTGCCTGTCCCACAGAAGGGCACTGCCCCCTGCCCAGAGCCCGGTGCCAGGCAACACCCCACATGGGGCCACGAAACAGGAACAATCAGCTGGAGCCTCATTGCTGCACAGCCCCCCACCAGCCTGCCCCTCCCCGCAGCATGCTCAGCCCTGGGGCATCCGAGACCCTCCCCCAGCTGCACAGGGCAGATGGAGATACCCACAGGTTTGAGCCACAGGAGACTCGAGGGCTGGGCCGGGCACCACGTGGATTCAGCCAGCGCGAGTGGCACTGCCAATGGGGAAGGGGCAGGCTGGGGGGCAACACCAGCGGAGCGGGAGCAGTGCTGTTGGGAGACCATGGGCACGCAACAAGCATGGGGGTCACTGCGGGGCAGGGAGCCTGGGCGGGGCTGAGGGATACTGGGTAATTTCCTTCCCCCCAACCCTTGCATGGCCAGGTCAGTGCCCAGGCTGCCCGAGCCCCCTTTCCACACAGGGTGGCATGGATCTTCCCAGTGGCACAGCACCAAAGCCACCGGGAGCCCTGCTTCCTGCACCGGGCACGGCCCAGGGGGGAGCGTGCCTGGGGGGACAGCATGCCCAGGGGCCTGGCCCAGACCAGCCTGGTGCAATCAGAAACCAGCCTGACCTTCCATTAACTCTCACAATGGGCAGCTAATTTTAGCAGCTTCAGCTCCCTGTGTGCCTGGCCCTGGGCCAGCGGTGCAATGCTGGTGTGAGCGAGCCGCACGGGCACCTCTGCAGCCTGGCAGTGGCGGGGGAGTCTGTCCCAGAGCCCAGGGCTGATGGGACGAGGTGACAGGAAGCAGGCCAAGGAGGAAGAGACATGAAGGGCAATGTTAGACATGGGCAGAGCACAAAGGCCCAGAATGCGCCTGCCCCACCACCCTCCCACATGCTGCGTGCTCTGCATCCCGGCTCCGGCAACAGAAAGTTCCACAGGCCACCGCTACCCCAGGTGCCCACATGAGCCGTAGGACCCCCTCCAGCTTCCTTGCCAAGCCAGGCCTTCGCCCCATGGGCACCATCTTCCACAACACGGAGACCTAAGTTCCCTCTAAGCTGCACGGCCGCGCAGCTGCCCATTAAGCCCCACACAGGGGCTCAGGGCTGTGGCGGGGAGAGGATGCCCCAACACGGACCTGTCCCGGACTTGCCGCAGCCAGCCGGGGAGAGGAGCCCCTCCCTTGGCCCCGCCGGAGCTGCCATGGCTGGGGAGAGGCACCTCTCCCCGTTGCAGCCCTGGGGCAGCCTGTACCCCAAACACCTCATCCCTGGCCCCACCCCAGAGCCCAAAACCCCCCACCCCAACCCTCTGCCTCAGCCCTGAGCCCATATCCCAAGCCCCTCATCCCAGGCCCCACCCCGGAGCCCTCACCCCCGCACCTCAACCCTCTACCCCAGCCCTGAGCCCCCTCCTGTACCCAAAGCCCCTCATCCCCAGCCCCACCCCAGAGCCCACACCCCCAGCCAGAGCTCGCATCCCCCCACACCACAACCCTCTTTCCCAACCCAGAGCCCCTCCCGCACCGTGAACCCCTCAGCCCCACCCCCACCACATGAATGTTATGTGCACCAGTACGAAGGTGATGTGCCACACATCACAAAATTCATTCCGCACATGGACATAAATAACGAGAAGGGACACTGGCAGAGACCCCCAGTGCCGCTGCCTTGCTCGGAGCTCTGGGCTCAGCCGCAGACAAGCTAGCCAGTCACTGCGCAGCCAGGCCAGGGAGGGCGGGGGGGATCATCCTCATGAGACCCTCCCTCAAGTGTCCCTTTGTCAGCCCCTCAAGTGCCTCTTGAACCCCAGCAGCCGAGCCAGCACCCCCCAGTGCCCTGGGAGCAGCACCGCGCCCTGCCCCACCAGCCCTCACACCACATGGGCCGGGGACAGCACATTGCACATCCCAGGCTTGGGGCCCAGCAGCCAGCGAGGGGGGAAGCACAAAGCATGGGCCCGGGACACGTCCGCGCAGAGTGTGAATGGGGCATGGGGCAGCCCTGTTCCGACCCCTGCACCCCATGGCCTGGAGGGGGAGAAGCCCCGTCCCCCCCAGCCCCAGCCTGCGCACATGTGTTTCCAATGCAGGCCCAGCAAGTCACTGCACGGAAAACAGCACCGAATTCCTTTCCTATGGAGTAATGGGCCCAGCCGCCTCCACCAGGCAGGGAGGGGGAGGGGCCGCTCTGACCCCGGACCCTCCGGGACGCTCAGGGGAGGGGAAGCCCCAGACTAAACATCCCCTTCCCTGTGCTGAGCAGCCCTGAGATGGGAGCCCTGTCTGGGCAACAAGGCCGTGCTTAGGAGCGCTAGCTCCCTCCATGGCCCCATCCAGCCCCAGCCCCAGCTCCCGGCTCTGATGATGGCCCTCACTCCAGACCCGCAGCCCCTGCTATCCGAGCCGAACCCTGAGCACGGAGCCTGATGCCCATGCCCTGAGAACAAGCTCCTGCACAGTCTCTCTCCCAGAGGATGGTGGAGCGGCCCCTCTGCACCACCTCACCTTGTCCCCAGCCTCCTCCCCTTGCACCCAGCTTCTCCAGCAGAGAGCCCAGCCCCTGAGTTAGATCTTTATAAAGGAACAATTCAGGCCCAGTGGCTGGGGCTGTTGCCCCTCCCAAGAAGCTGCCAGGTTCCCAGGGCTGCCAGCCCCAGAACCACCACGCGCCCAGCAGCAACCTAGAGGGAGGGGGCAGAGAGCCCAAAGGAGGGGGCAAGGCCTAAACTCCGGAAGCAAGTCCTGCCCCCTGCCCAGCCGCGCCTGAAGCCGTCCTCTGGTCCCCAGGCCGGCTGCACTCACCCCAGCCATGGGAGAGCTTTCCGCCAGCTCCGCTGCAGGAACCATGTGAGCCAGGTCTCTGGCCTGTGCTCCCCAGGAGGCCGGACAAGGGCCTTGTCCCCGACCCGGCTCATCCGGGTGGGTGGGGAGGAGGTGACCAGAGCACACTGTTGCCAGGGCTGTTGTTATGCAGCACGCAGCCCGTGCCCCAGCTGCTGCATGGCTGGCTGGGGGACTGGCTGCATAAGGAGCCCATTGTTCAGCCCCCAGGCCGGCCCTGCTGCATGCGCAGTGTTTCCCAGGGGACTGTCTCGGGTGGGCAGACCGGGCCCTGGCACCCCAGCTCTCAGGAGCGCTGCCCGCCCTGCCCCTGCTCTTTCCCCATGGTGCTGCCCTACTGCCCCCCGGGGCCAGATGGGCCCACGTGGGGGTGGGGGCTGCTCAGGTCAGCCTGAGCCACAGGGAGGCGGCCTGGAAGGGGACTCCCGGCCAGAGAGCACGGGTGGAGTCTGTCAGAAGCCAGCCCAACACTGCCAGTGTCTCCTGGCCCCTGGTCAGTGTGACCAGAGATGTGCCGCCCCCTCGGGTCGCCCCCCGTTGAGGAGCGGTGACTTGGCCAGAAGGGCCACGCTGGATGGGCCTGGCCGTGACCTCTTGGAGACAGGGTCCCGCTGGCTGCTGGGGGAGAAGCCAATGCCTCTGTCTGCCGGATTAGACAGGTGCCGTGTGTCCACCCCGCCCCCAAGGGCCAGCAGCAACATGACTGCGCCTCCCGTGACCTGGGCCAGCAGCGGTGACCCGTCTGCAGCCTCAGGCGGCTGCTGGGGCTGGAGCAGGTGGGACCTGGCTTCCTTTTCAGCCTGCTCTGCCAGGGGGCAGCACCGGGGTCTTCTCCTGCTGCCTGGCACATGCCCCCTCCGCCCTCACCCAGCCTGTCTCGGGTAGGACACCCCTGCCCAGGGTGCCCACGCGGCTCCACCCGCCCCTGGAGATTTGCGCTTCCCACTTGGGCAATTGCTCAGCAGCCCCATGTGACCAACGGCCGCTGGGCCAATCAAATGCCACTGGGCCAATTTGCATCCTGCATTCTGACTGGCTGCAAGCTGGGCCTCACCCCACAGTGGCACCAGGCCCCATGTTTGGGGCGCATTGGGCAGCAGCCCCAGAGCCAGCCGGGACGTGCCAGGCCCTTCGGCCTGGGAGCCTGGCGCTCCAGGGGCCCGGACAGCATCTCACCAGCAACAAGCCACCTGCCCCATGCCAGAGCAGCCCCCGACCCCAGCCCCGACTCTGGAGGGGGACGCTGCCCCCAGGCTCAAAGAGCTCCCGGTCTGAGCACCCGACCCCAGCCCGCGTCTCTGGCTGAGCTGGCCATCCCCAAGTGCTGGTGGACGCCCTGCCCCTAGGTCGCTGCTCCCCTCGCCGCCAGACCCGGTGCCTTGGCTCTAGCCACCTTTCCATGCAGCAGCCCCTGGGCCAGGTTCCCTCAGCGCGCCCAGGAACAAAGCCTCCCCTTGGCCGGGGCCTCCAATGCAGCCTCCGCCCACCACACGCTCAGAGCTGCCTCCAGAGCCACAGGGGCTCCAGCCTGCCCGAAGTGGGGAGTCCTCCTCAGCCCCCGGGGGTCAACTCCATCCCCAGCGCCTCAAGACCCTCCTCCCTGCACACCCCATGGAGCTTCCCCACTTCGCCCCCTGCTCGGCGCCCCGCCCAGACCTAGGGCTCCAGCCTCGCTTCACAAAGCAGGTTAGAACTTGTCAGGGGCCACGCTGGCCCCCAGCCTCCAGCTCCCCACACCCCACACTCACTGCATCGCCAGCTCATTGGCCGTCTCCCCGGAAGCCTTTGCGCCTGCTCCCTGGCCCCTGCCCCAGCCCCCCCAGTTATTGTTCCGCGGTAACATGGTTGGGGAGGGGGCTGATGCCCCTCCAAGCCCCCAGGTCCTGTGTGGGAGGAGAGCAGCTCACGTGCTGCTGGCCCTTTATCGGGGCGGGGGCAGGAAGAAGGGCAGCACCCCTGCTCCTTGGCTGAGGGGTGAGAGAGGCAGGGAGCTGGCGGGGCCCGGGGAGGGCAGGGAGTGGAGCGCAGCAGCTGGAGTGGGGGTGAAGTGCACACTCGCTGGGAGGGCCTTGTGGGTCCACAGAGAAAGGCAGGGAGCAGGCCCCAGCGCTCACTAACAGTGGAACCGGGCACCAGCCGCACCGTCCGGCAGCTGGAGGAAGATGCAAAAGGGGCCGAGGGCAACAATCCCTGCACAGAGCGCTCAGCCAGGGCCAGCAGGGCCAGGCAGCAGAGCCTCACTCATGTGCAAGCGATTTCGGGGGAAGGGGGCAGACCCAGCTGAGGGGAGATGCCAATGAGATGGTGTGGCTGAGTGGTCGTGGCTTCAGGGGCCGGACAGCACAGGTCCTTTCCCCTGTCCGTTCGGACCAGCGAGTGGGGGCAGAGAAAAGCTCCAGGCCCGACCGCCCAGGGAACCGCCGGATGCAGCCCCGGCCCTGCATGGCCACTAGCCATTTGCTTCCCTCCATTCCCTGGACAAAGCGCCGACAGAGACGTGTCCTGCCAAGGGGCAACATCGCTATTTCACCCCAGAAGGGGGGTATCAAAAGCAAGAGACTTTGCACCCTGAGACCCTGCTCCCACATGAACGTCCCGAGGAGCTGGGGCTCTGGCCAGGGTGGGGAGGCACCACCCTGGCACCTCACCGGCTGTTGGGAAAGGATGACTGGAAAGAGAACCCACAGCCATGGGACACACTGGGAAACCGGGGAGAGCCTGGGGGGCAGGACCAGAGCCACGGGGGCCTCTTCACTCAAAGACAAAGACTCGGCTGCCCCAGAGCACACCGCGAGGCCATTCCCCAGCCTGGCCAACACCGGAGCAAGCACCAATGCTGAGCAAAGCGCCAAACGGCCGCCCAGGCTCCCACAAGCCTTTGCTCCACAGGGCAGAGCCGCAGGATCCTGCGGGGACCCGGGCCCAGGCACGCAGCACTGAGTTCCCCTACTGGGGGCCATTAGACAGAGCCGGCCGTCCTGCACCCCAAGGTGCTGGCCAGGTCTGGTGACCTCGCTGCCCCCTCCCGCTGGCTGAGGTGGCAGCCCCTCCATGCCAGCAGGTACCAGCATCCCCAGCAATGCCCGCCTCCCCAGTGCAGGGTGGGATGTCGGTGGCTCCGGTTCAGAGGCTGTGGGCCCGCGTCTCCACCACCGGAACCAGCCACTCCAGCAAGAAGCAATTTGGGGGTCCCTCCAGCACAGGCAGGGTGGACACTGCCTTGGAGAAAGATGGGGAGAGGAAAGGAAATGGGGCCTCCAGAGCTGCCCATCCCCAGCGGGTGCTTGGCAGGCCAAGGCCCACCCTGGCAGGAGGCGATGGGCCTGCTGGAGCCAGACTGCAGGGCTGGGAATGGATCCCACGGGAGCCAGTGGCAGGGCCAGCGGGAGGACGGGCACGGCTAGCAACCTGACCACCCCCCACCCACCTCCCCAGCCCCCCAACCGCCTCCTCCCCCCGCCCCTCCCCTCCCCTCCCCTCCCCCCGCATCCCCCAGCCCCACCCTCCTTTGTGCAGCTTGTCGCTACAGACTCTTGCACCCCCGAAGGCCCAACAGCCCCGAACCGCCCGGGCAGTTGGGGCCGGGGCCGGGCAGAGTCCGGGGCGGTGCTGGGGACCCGGGGCTAGGGACTCCGCGGAGATGGGCCACAGCCGGGGAGCCGGAGCGGGGCGCCGGGAGCTGGAGCAACCTGGGCAGGGCTCGCTCGGGTCCGGGCCCCCCTGGAGCCGGACGCTGCCTCCCTGCGCCCGGGGGGGGCGTCCCCCACCCCGCAGCGGGCGGACCCAGGGGGCTGGTCTCGGGGCGCCCTTGGCCCCGGGGGGCTCCGGGCTTCCTCGCCCAGCGCAGCCCGCCCCGAGGGGCCCGGCCCCGGCTCCCCAGCCCGCCGCGCCGCCCGCGCACCATTCTGGGCCCCTCGTGGCTGCTGCTCGGCCCCGGCTGGGGGGCCCGGGGGCGCCGCCCCGGGGCTCGGTCCCCCCCGGCCCCGCGTGGAGCCGCCCAAAGCGCCGGGCGCTCACCAGTCCGTGGGGCTCCCCTCGCCGATCACCTCCTGGTAGGCGGCCAGCAGCGCCAGCCGGTGCGCCCCGAAGCTCACGCCAGCCATGCCGGGCGCAGGGAGCCGCGCGAAGCCAAGGACCCGGCCGCCCGCCTGCCTCGGAGACACTGCAGCAGCCGGGCGGGGCGGGCCAGGGGCGGGCCGGCTCCGCCCGCCGCCGCGCCCGCCCGGCCTTAGCGCCGCGCCCCGGCCCCGGGCCGGACCCCGCGCCCCGGCCCCGGCCCCCGCCCTGCTCCCCCAGCGCCTCTCGCCGCCCGGCCCCCGCCCCCCAGCGCCCCTCGCCCACCGCCCGGACCCCCCCAGCGCCCCGAACCCGGCCCCCGCCCCCTAGCACCCCCAGCCCCCCTCGCCCACCGCCCGGACCCCCCCAGCGCCCCGAACCCGGACCCCGCCCCCTAGCACCCCCAGCTCCCCTCGCCCACCCACCGGACCCCTCCAGCGCCCTGGATACGGACCCCGCACCCCAGCGCCCCCCGCCCAACCCCCCAGAGCTACAGACACGGACCCCAGCCCCCTCCCGAGCCCCGGCCCCGGCCCCCGCCCTGATCCCCCCAGCGCCCCTCGCCGCCCGGCCCCCCAGCACCCCGAACCCGGACCCCGCCCCCTAGCACCCCCAGCTCCCCTCGCCCACCGCCCGGACCCCCCCAGCGCCCTGGACACGGACCCCGCACCCCAGCGCCCCCTGCCCAACCCCCCAGAGCTACAGACACGGACCCCGCCCCCTCCCGAGCCCCGGCCCCGGCCCCCGCCCTGATCCCCCCAGCACCCCGAACCTGGACCCCACCCCCTAGCGCCCCCAGCTCCCCTCGCCCACCGCCCGGACCCCCCCAGTGTCCTGGACACGGACCCCGCACCCCCACGCCCCGGCCCAACCCCCCAGCGATCCAGATACAGACACCGCGCCCCTCGCCCAATCCCCAAGCCCCACCCCACACCACCAGGCCCCCCAGCACCCTGGACACGGACCCCCCCCAGCCCCCCATCCGCCTCAAGTGCTCCAGACACAGACCCCGCGCCCAACCCCCAAGATCCCACACACACACCGCCAGGCCCCCCGCACCCCAGACACGGACCCCCCCCAGACCCTCCCCCAGCGCTCCAGACACGGACCCCGCGCCCCTCGCCCAACCCCCAAGACCGGCCCCACACGGCCAGGCCCCCCAGCACCCCAGACATGGACCCTGCTCCCTAGCGCCCCGAGCTCCCCTTGCCCACTGCCCAGACCTCCCCTGCGCCCCCTAGTACCCACCTCCCAGACTCAGACGCCGCCCCCCAGCACCCCAAGCTCCCCTCACTCACCGCCTGGACCCCCAGCACCCCTCACCCAACTCCCCAGTGCCCTCACACACCCCAGGCCCTCCCCCAGGATCCCCACCCACTGCCCGGACCCCCCAGCACCCACCCCCCACTGCTTTGTTTCAGAGCAGCCCAGTGCACTCAAGGCTCAGCTCCCTGCCCCCCATACAGCGAGTGCGGCTGCGGGGCTGCCATGGCACCTTGCGTGGTAGGTGCCAACGCGCCACTTCTCCTGTGTCACGTCCTTCATTAGCACTGCCTGGCTTTGCAGGCGGGTGCTGTGCCCCTGGGGGAGCCCACACAGTCTCCAGCTCCACGCTCTGGCTGCGAAAGTGAGCTCTGGACTGCAGCTGCCCTGCAGGGCTCCCTGGCTGGCCTCAGACAGGCACCAGGGACCCTGCTGGTCCGGACCTGTTCCGCCCTACGGTTGGTTTCATACCCCCCAGCCAGGGCTTAATTTGTAATGACAGAGTGGTCAGAGCTCCAGCTGGTTTTTTTACATTCAGAACTGACGTGGCAAGCCCAGAAGCGCGGGGGCTCAGCCCTGCCACAAATGAAGGGCTGCTCCCAGCTCCATTGGCTCCTGACCAGTGTTCCCAAAGAAAAGGCCGGAGCCTACAGGTGGGGGAAGCTGCTACAAGGCAGCCAAAGGCCATGCCCCAGACCTCAGCCCCCTGGAAAACAGCAGCCCCCCGGTGACCAGCACGTGCACCAGCAACATCCCGCACCAGTGACCAGCTCTTAGCTGCAGCTTGGGGCCTCCTCCCAAGATTAGCCTTCCTCAGGCTCTGCTAATGGGGCACACGACTCACTGGGCCCTGCTCCTGCAATTCCACCGACTCCTGCTGCGTTCCCCCAGGAACCTGCCCCAGCCGCTGGCAGCACGAGAGCCAGGAACTGGGCTTAGCATCTTCCTTGGCAGAGAATCTGCTGCCCAGGCCCCTCATCTGTCACTCGCGCTCACCTCCTGGCAGTGCAGCCCCCTCACCAGCCCTGAGCTCACCCGAGGGCCGATGGCACAAGCTGAGAATCAGCCGGGACCTAAGGAAGTCGCCACCCAAGGAACACTTACAATGGTGGTGCGGGGGGCTTAGGAGGGGAAGGCTTCCTGCAGCCAGCACTGACTCCAATGCCCCAGCATGGTACCAGGGGGCGCGGCCCTGCAGGGGGGCACTCGGCCCTGTGCTCCGTGCTGCTGACCCCACTGGCCCAGCACCGTGTGTCTCAGATCAGATACAATGGTGAGGGGCTCAAGCCCCCTGCATGACTGTGGTGGCTCCTGCCTCTTAAAGCTCCCCTGGGGTGTTCTCTGCCAGAGGCAGGAAAGGCCCTGGGTCCTGCCTGGACTCCAGCTCCAGCGCCTCTCCAAATGCCCTTGCACCCACAGCCTTTCATGAGCTGACGCAGGCTCCTGCCCACAGCTGCTGGGTAGGGTCTGGGAGCTGCCACCTCGCCCGGCGCCGCTTGCAGGCTGCTCTCGGCCCGTGGTGCGGATGCCGCTGGAGAGTTCAGCGTTTGGGAGCTTTGTTCTCCCAAGGCAGCTGGACTGGGCAGAGTCCCAGCCCTGGCTCCGCCCACCCCCAAGGTCCCCCCACTCATGCCAAAGCGTGCCGGCTTCTCCAGCTCTGCAGCGCTTTGAGCCGGCAGCCCCTGGCCTTGCCAGGGACGGGGCGTTAAGAGCTCTGCCCCTGCTCCACTTGTGGCTGTGCTAACCCAGGGAGCAGGGAAATGGGAGTGCTGACATGTGCACAGCCAGCAGTAGCAAATCAACAGGGGCCAGGCCCACCCTGCCAGGCTGCTGCGTTTGTGGCTACCTTGCATCCTGCTCGGAGTTGTGCTCCTTGGGGAGCAGCAGATAACGCACACACAACCCGTGAAACTCACTGCCAGGGCACGTGAAGGCAGAGCTATAACAAGACACGTTCGTGGAGGACAGGTCCATCAAGGGCTATTAGGCCAGATGGGCAGGGATGCAACCCCATGCTCTGCTCACCAGAAGCTGGGAGTGGAGATCACTCAGTGATTGTCCTGTTCAGTCCCCCTGAAGCACCTGGAAGTGGCCACTGCCGGCAGGCAGGATCCTGGGCTGGATGGTCTGACTCAGTTTGTCCATCAGCAGCACCACAGCATCCTGGCTGCCTCAGCAACTGACAGATGGGCTCAGATCTGAGGTTCATTTAGTCCTGTACCCTGCCAGTTACTGCAGAGAGAGGGGCAAGAACCTAGCAGTAACCAATGAGAGAATCTGCCCCCAGTGGTATCTCATCCTACCTATTCATTTGCAAACTGGACACCATCAAATTAGGCCTGAATAAAGACTGGGAGTGGTTGGGTCATTACAAAATCTAAACCTAGTTTTCCCCTACGGTTACTCACACCTTCTTGTCAACTGTCTGAAAGGGGCCACTCTCATTACCACTACAAAAGTTTTTTTCTTCCCTTGGTATCCTGCTAAGTGAATTATCTCAATAGAAAAAAGAAAAGGAGTACTTGTGGCACCTTAGAGACTAACAAATTTAGCTGTAGCTCACCTGCTCAGGACCTGGAAAGAGAGGTCAGGGACATGCCGGCTTTGGGGGTGATCCAGCCATCTGCCAGCCCTTGGGCCTCGCCGGTGGTGCTGGTCCCCAAAGAGGACGGGTCGGTCCGGTTCTGTGTGGCCTATCGGAAGCTCAGTGCCATCACTGTATCTGATGCCTACCCCATGCCCAGGCCTGATGAGCTCCTAGACAAATTGGGAGGAGCTCGATACCTTACCACCAAGGATCTTACAAAGGGTTACTGGCAAGTGCCGCTGGATGCAGAGGCCCGGCTGAAATCGGCCTTTGTGAGTTCCTGACCCTGCCTTTCGGCCTCAAGGGAGTGCCAGCCACCTTCCAGCGCCTGGTGGATCAGCGCCACCAGTTGTCACGGAGTGTGGGGGAGTCCGTGTCTTGCACCCCTCTTCCTGGGATTCACCGTGACTCTCAGCCAGCCAGTAAAACGGAAGGTTTATTGGACAACAGGGACACAGTCTAAAACAGAACTTGTGGGTACAACCAGGACCCCTCAGTCAAGTCCTTCTGGGGGGCAGGGAACTTAGACCCCAGCCCTGGGTTTCCCTGCGTTCCTCCACCCAGCCCCAAACTGAAACTAAACCCTTCCCCCCCACCCCCAGCAGGCTCCCTCCTGCAGCCTTTGTCCGGTTTCCCGGGCAGAGGTGTTACCTCCGCCTCCCCCTCCCGGCTCAGGTGACAGGCTCTCAGGTCTCCCATCCCCAGTGAAACTCCCCTGCCACGTTCCCAGGTCAACACTCCCCCCTCCCTGCTGCATCACATCTCCCTGCTGCCACTCGCAGGCCTGGGCAGCTGTCCACGGTTTCCAGGAAGAACCCCTAGTGTGCCAGTCCTTCTTGAGGTCACCACCTCTTTGCCAGGGTCGAGCTGCAGACTCCTCCGCCCCTGGGACCACTCGCTGCAATCCCCCGGGGGACCCTGTTACTGCAAAAGTCCTTCTCTCTGGTCACACACTCCCAGGGGTTAACCGCCCCCTGAAACCGTCTCTCGCTGAATCTTCAGCACACCTGGTCCCCGTCAATCCGAAAGCTTATGCTCAAATAAATGTGTTAGTCTCTAAGGTGCCACAAGTCCTCCTTTTCTTTTTGGGGATACAGACTAACATGGCTGCTACCCTGAAACCTGTCTTGTTAGACTGACCTCACACTTGGTAAGGGAACTCCTGTCCTTTCATGTAATTATACCTGCTGCTGTATCTTCCACTCTTCATGCATCTGATGAAGTGGGTTCAAGCCCACCAATGCTTATGCCCAAATAAATTTGTTAGTCTCTGAGGTGCCACAAGGACTCCTCGTTGTTCATCCTACCAGAGCCTGCTTTAGCCCCTCAGTGCAGGTTTACCTTCCCCACTCTGGCTGCACTGGTGTTATAGCTCTGCCGACTCCTGTTATCCGTACACATGGCCAGCCCCTCTTGGGCTCTCACTAAGTTCTGGGCCACAATGACATCCTGTGGCAATGAGTTCCGCTGGCTAATCACACTTTGTTTGGAAAAGTGTTACTATCACTTTTGAATTTGCCATCTTTCAGCGTCATTGGAAGGCCTCTGCTTGTCATGTTCAGACAGGAGCTCCTAATTCACCTGCTCTAGACTTTCATCAGGGGCCTTCGTTTGTCTCCTTTCTAAGATTAACAATCCTAATCTTTTCATTCACTTCAGAAAAGAGTTTTCCAGAGCCCGGCTCAGTCATGTCACTGTTTGCTGCCCCTGCTCTGGGGCTGCCGTGTCCTGCTGGAGCTGGGCTGACCGGCACTGGGCACAGCAGCCAGCTGCAGTGGGACAGCAAGTTACAGAGCAGCCTGGTACTTTCCAGATTAGTCTCCAGGCCATTCTTTACGCAGCCTGATTTGGGGTTTTGCCCCCAGCGTCACATTGAGCAGGGGTCTCCACTGAGCTAGCAGCAGCGATGCCCAGGGTCCTTCTCTGAGCTGAGAGCAAACTTAGACCCCTGTAAGCCAGCTGAGCAGGTCCAATTTTTCCTTCCAAGCTGCATTATTTTCCTTTTTCAACATTAGATTAATTTTTCATCATGTGACCCATTCCCCAGGCCTGGTCAGGGCTCCCTGAAGTTCCTCAATCTTCTCTGAATAGTGTCATTGCAAATGTTGCTAGCTGTCTGTTCACCCCCTTTCCAGCTTGTGATAAATGAAGGCGGGGGGAGCTCCCTTTTATGGACACCCACCCAGCCAGTAGCTATAACATCCCTCTGAGCAGCTGTTCTCTCCTTGCTCTACCTGTAAAGCATTAAAAAGTGTCACTGCCTTGCATAGGTCAAAGGAAGCGAGTGGGCACCTGGCCAAAAGAGCCAATGGGAAGGCCAGAACTTTTTAAAATTGGAACAAGACTCCCCTTTTGTCTGTCTGGGTTGTTCTCCAGGGAAAGGCAAATAGAGCAGCTCTGCTGTGAGAAGCTTGGGCTAAGTATGAAAAATCATCAGTATCATACCTAGAAACTACTCCTCTAAAACCCCAGCTATGTCAGTGGACCAGGAAACGTCCAGGAAGACATGATTAGGTTTATCCCTTTTATTTCTTTATGGCTTGTGGATTCCTCTGGGCTAACCCCGGTGCTCTTGTTCTGCTTGTAACCTTTAAGCTGGACCTCAAGAGAGCTATTCTTGATGCTTAATCGTTGGAGGGTTTTGGTTTTTTTTAAATCTAGCAAACGCCTGTTTCCAAATGTATTTTCTTTCTTTTTAAAAAAAATAAATTTTACCTTTTTTAAGAACAAAATTGGATTTCTGTCTCTTAAGAGGTTGTGCACATGTTTTTAGTTAGCAGGTGGGGAAAAAAAGGGGGGGGGTAGTTTTCTCAGCTCTTCCCCAGAGGGGGGGTGAAAGGGCTTGAGGGTGTCCCACAGGAAGGAATTCTCAAATGCGCCTTCCTGGGTTCTCAAAGGGGTTCTACACTTGGGTGGTGGCAGCATCTACCCATCCAAGCTCAGAGAAAAGCTGTAACCTTGGGAGTTTAATACAAGCCTGGAGTGGCCAGTGTTAATTTTTAGAGTCCTTGAGGGCCCCCACCTTCTGCACTCAAAGTGCCAGAGTGGGGAATCAGCCTTAACACAGCCCATCAGCAAATCCAGGACACAAGACCCAACCTAGTCAGGAAGCTCCAGGCCCTACTTTTAACCTTTTGCTATAATGTGAATTGACCATCTTCCCTTGTTCTTGGCTGGCTGTCTCCTGGTCAGTCTTTGCTCCGTAACAACACTGAGCTCTCACTCCCTGAACACTTTGCTTCTTTACTAGCCTCTCTCGTGGGACTTTAGCAAAGGTCTCTGAAATCTAAATAATTACGTCAGCTGATTCTCCATCATGCACTAGTGTCACCACAGCCAAAAAATCCTCATAGATTAGCCAGAGTTTTCCTTTACAGAACCCCGGCTGGCTAGACCCTATCACAGCACAACCTACCCAGTATTCGATTATTAATCCTCATTCCAAATCCTTTGCTGGGCCCAAAGCTATGGCTTACTGGTCAGCCATTCCCCAGCCCCCTTGGAACCTGGCTGAAGTCTAGGTACATTTGCTACTCTCCAGTCCTTGAGGTAGAAGCTGTTCTTACAGTGATTCCCTGGGTTTGGGAGCAGCAGCTCTGCTAATTCATGCTTACACTCTCCGAATGGTTGGCTTGGACCCAGCCGCGGGGGCCTGGTGACTTATTGCATTTTAAACGATCAGTTTGTTCCGGCCTCTCTTTGTCCGACACCTCGCTCCCTTTGCTGCCAGGAAAGAGCAGGTGGGAGGGAGGTGTCTCCACCATCCTCAGGGGGGAACTCACGCAAAGGAATCATTCAGCTTCTCAGCTACAGCCTCAGCCTGAATTGCTCCTTTTGCACTTGGGGAACCAGCAACCCCTTTCCCCCATTTTGCTGCTGCTGCCCAGCCAGACTTCTTGGTTTTACCCCTTTAGCAAACGGCTCTTCCCAGTCCCCTAGGGCCTTTCCCCTCCTCTGCTCCCTGGGGTAGCTGCTGCATGAAGGGCCGCTCTGAAAGCCTGGATTTGTTTGGCTCCAAGCCGCTTCAAGGTGCCACCGAGCCAGAGGGCTGAGCCCTGGCGGCAGACACCCCCTGGGACTCAGCAGCGGGTGATTGTCCTCCCCTGCAGCATCTCATGCTCAGCAGAGGGTCTAGGTCCTGCCTGGCTCAGGACAAGGCAGCAGGGAGGATGGGTGGCAATTTCCACCAGGAAAGCAACAGAAACCTTCAGCAAAATGCTCGGGGAGGGACTCTGAAAGGAACATGGGCCCTGCCCCATGCTCTACAATAACTACAGGCTCCGGGGCAGCCGACACTTGTCAGAGACGTGTTTATTAAGGCACTAAAAGCACTGTGGCTACACCAAGCACTGCCCCACACAGGCAGGGCAGCTCTGGGCAAGGCGGCCAAGCTGCCAGCAAACTCATTTCCCAGGTCATGGCCCGTCGATGCCTGTTTCGTAGAGGGCCCAGCTCCTTGCCCCGCAGCCCCACCAGTGAAGTAGCAGCTTCTGCAGGCAGGGTGAAGGGCTTCCTCTTCCAGACGGGTTTCAGCTTCCCCTCACCTCCCCGTTTGCAGAGTCCAGGTCAGTCCCACAGGGGCAGCAAGTCTGCCTCAGCCTGGGACACGGTAGGGCTGGAGCTGGGAAAAGCCTTCACCGAGGGCACTGGGTAGCCCAGGAGCAGAGACCCACCCCACCTCTCAGCACAGGCCCAGCATGGGGCTGTGGGGCCAGGATAGGCGTGTGGTTCAGGCAGGATAGCAGCTGCATGGCAGCAGGGAACAAGGCCAGTAGTTTTTGCTGTGGCCATGTGGCTGGTGTGGACTAGCTCCTTCCAGGACAACCAAGAGCAGGCACCAAGCAGGCCTGGGCTCAGGGACTGTACTTGTGTCCTGCCCATGAAGCAAGGGCTCCCTGCACAGTGAGCCTGGGGGCTTGCAGCAAGGCCAGGGAGATGCTGAGCCATGGCCCCTGGTAAGGGGGAAACAGAGCAACCCTGCAGGATTCCCTCATCCACACCACAGCTTCCAGCCAGCTAGCAGCCTGGCCAGGTGAGAGGCACTAGTCCCAGGCATGGGCCAGGGGGTGGGAAGGATAGATCCAGCTGGCACCCAGGCTGGTCACCTCTTAGGGTCACAGCAGCCCTGCTCCAGCAAGCCTCTCCCACCTTTGGGCTCAGCATGGGATAGGTCTAGCCCCCAGGCGAGGTGCCTGGCTCAGCTGGTTGTGGGTACAGAAGGAAGGGGACAGGCAGCCCCAGAAGAGCCTGGTTCCCCTGCAGGCCCAGCTGAGAGCACCAGAGGGGCAGGGGGCACATAGTCCAGAGAGAAGACAGGCCATTGAGGGTCAAGAGTAGCAGGCTCAGCTTTGCCTCTAAGGTAGGCCAGAGCAAGGTGCTGCCCAGGCCAGAGGCGGCAGAGGGAGGGGTGGCTCCAACCCCTTCTCCCTGGGGCCCCATGGAGCAAGAGAGAAGGAGCAGACAGAGATGCGTGCAGGGCCAACGTGTGCGGTGTGGCAGCTGGAGCCTCCCCTTACACATGGGAGAAGGCATGGCTCTTGCAGAGGGGTTTGTCCTTCTTGGAGTAGAACGTCTTCCCTTCCAGGCTGACCTGGCAGATCTGAGGAGAGAGCAGGCAGTCAACAGGGAAAGACCAGCTCTCCCTCTGCAACACCCCATCCACACACTCTTTCCCCCCAAACCCCATTACACTGCCCATGCCTGGCACAGACCTGCCCCAGCACTCTGGGGGGCACAGGGCACGTGGTCAGAGGCCCAGGGCAGCCAGAGCTGCTCCCCAACACAGACCAGGTGCAGCCAATCCTGCTCACACCACTGCCAGCGAAGAGCCCTCCCCAGCAGGGGCTTAGGCCCTTATTGGCCAGGGCCAGCCCCATCGAGTCAGGGTGAGCAATAGCGAGGGGCTGCCCTGCTGATCTTACCGCACAGACGAAGCAGGTGTCATGCCAGCTGAACCCCAGTGCCTCCAGGAACCGGTCACCAGCATCAATCTTGAAGTCGCAGCCACGGCATTTTGTGCCGAACATCTTCTCGTAGTCTGGGGAGAGAGCGGGCTGAGATGGGGCTCCCCAGAGCACCCCCCTGGGAGAGCAGGACAGGGACTGATGGGGCAGTCCTGAGATTGCTTTGCCGGGAGGGGAGGCGGGGGGGAAGCATTTTTATTTGTGCCTGGCTCTAACTGGGCCAATGCTCAGTGGGTGGCCATCCCCTGCCCCATTGTAACAGCTCCGCCAGCGCCCCTCAGTCCCAACCCATGGCCTTCTGCCAGCCCAGCCCTGGCTCTTTCCTGAGCCAGCCTCCAGCCCTGAGACCAGGTTTGCTGAAGGGGCCACGGGAGCCAGGAGCGCGTCCCCATGTGTGCTTCCCCTCGGTCTGCGTGTGCGGCTGCCCCCCGGCCCCACTCGCTTTGCCAAGGGGATTTCGCTGCAGCTGCTGCCGAGGGCTGGCACAGCCAATCCCATCTCCAAGAGCCCCTTGCCCCCCCAGGGGAATACTGCAGGAAAGCCAGTGTCTGCAGAATGGGGGACCCCCATTTCCCAGGATGCCGTGCAGCACTCTGCTTTGATGTAGGTACTGCACTGTCATCACCATGGCAACCTGGGAGCTCTGGCACTGCCCAGCAGCCATCTCAGAGGCCAGGCCAGGCCAGCAGAGGATGGGGGGTCCCTGTGGGGGAAGGGTGCCCCCCGTGTTTGCCAGGGCAGGAACCGCAGGGCATCTGGCTCAGGTGCTGGCTGCTCGACTCCTGCCCTCGGCCCTGGCAGCAGCTGCTCAGAGAGTCCTTGGCAACGCTGGGGGCAGCCCGGGGGCTGGAGCAGTAACCAGTGGCCACAGCTTCCTCTCCCGCCCCACGCAGCGCTCAGCCCCACAGCGAG
This sequence comes from Natator depressus, assembly GCF_965152275.1. Lineage (NCBI taxonomy): Eukaryota > Metazoa > Chordata > Testudines > Cheloniidae > Natator > Natator depressus. Next base: position 851,540 of record NC_134241.1, read on the forward strand.
GCCATGGGGGACAGGCTGCCGCGGAGCCCATGGGAGCAGGGGGCAGCCGCAGTCCCAGCACCCCTGGGGCGGGTCAGGGGCAGGGCGCCCCCTACCTCTCTCGCAGTAGGGCTGCCCCTCCTCCATGTAGAAGGCGCGGTTGCGGATGGGAGTTCTGCAGGCGGCGCAGGTGAAGCACTGCACGTGCCAGGTCATCTTCAGAGCGTGCATGATCTCCTGGGCAAGGGACACCGCCATCAGCCGCCCAGCCCGCTGGCCCCGCCCCCTGCCCCGCCCCCTGACCTGCCCAGCCCACCAGCCCCGCCCCCTGACCTGCCCACTGGCCCCACCCCCTGCCCCACCCCGCCCAGCCTGCCGGCCCCACCCCACCACCCACTGACCCCGCCCCCTGCCCTGCCCAACCTGCCAGCCCAGCCCCAGAGCCCCCCCCGCCACCACTGGGGCTCTGATGCGGGAGGGCTCCACAGCAGACACTCAGCAGCGACTCACCCCACCAATCTTCTTCTTGCACTTGGCACAGCTGGGAGCGTAGCGCATGTCGTAGCACTTGGGGCAGAAGACCGAGCCCCCCTCCTCGAAGAAGCCCCCCTCATCCAGCCCCTTCCTGCACTGGCAGCACGCGAACTCCTCCGGGTGGTAGTAATGCCCCAGGGCCACCAGGTAGCGTCCCCTGGACGCAGGGGAGGGGAGGAGTTAGCATGTGCATCTGCTGGACAGGATGGCTCCGAGCACGACAGGAGCCAGCTGCCCCCCACGGCCCAGCGGGTTCATTCCTCCCTCAGGAAGGGGGAGCTGCCGGGCCACTCCCAGGAGACCAGCAGCCCTGCGCGGGGCAGAGATGGGGCTAGGCGGAGGGGCCCACCCCACTCACCTGATGACCTTGTTGCACTGGTAGCAGATGGGGGTTTTGCTGGTGCCCTCGGGGGGCTGCTGCGCGGCCTGGACAATGGAGCTGCGGTTCTGCATGGGCGTGGGCATGGCTGGCTGGCTGTGCTTGCTCAGCACGGTGCTGGTCTTGTCGGGGGCATAGCGCTCAGCAAAAGAAGGATCCACAGCCCAGGGCGGGCGGCTGGCAGGGCCTGGAGCAGCTGGGGCCCTGGGGGCTGCAGAACCTGCAATAGGCCCCAGAGGGATTCTCAGGTGATACAAACCCGCAGAGCCCTCAACAGCTGCACTCTGCTAGCCTGGGCGGAGCCTGGAAACAGGCCCCCCAGCCCCGCGACCCCCCTTCATGCACCCTGCTGGGTCACCAAGGGCTCCCTCTGCCCCACAGCTGGGAGAGATGGCACCATGCAGTGCCCATCCCCAGCACCCCCTGCTTACCGTGATCAGGCTCCACCTTCAGCACAGTCACCGAAGACAGGTCCAGCCCAGACACCTGGCTACAGAACAACTCGTTAATGCAGCTGCCAGCTGGCCATCACCCACCCCTGCCCACAGGAGGCGCCAGCTGCCCACAGGCCTGGATGGGGCAGGAGCCCAGGGCCTGGCTCCCTCCTACCCCAGCAGGGGCAAAGCCCCCGCTGCTCAGGCCAGGCACCCCCTCCTGCTGTGCGGCAGCACCCCCTGGTGGCTGGTTTGGTTAGTCAATGACCCAGTATCGCAGAGCTGGGGCACTTCCTGCTCACATCCCAGGCCCAATGGACAGTGGGCAAGGAGCAGGAGCCAAGGCACGTGAGGAACCCTCAGGACGGACCCTGGAACGGCTGGTGCCCTGAGCAGCCACGCTGAGTCCCCATGGTTGTAGGAGGACCAGCCTGCCAGCTCACCCTGGGGGTCAACCCCCCCCCCCACACACACACACTTCTGGGGGAGTCCGACACTCACCCTGGGGTAGCCATAGCCCAGTCCTGCCTCCTCACAGGCCCTGCTGCTCCAGCGGGTACGGAGAAGGAGCCCAAGGTGGCAGCAGCCCACTGGCTGCTCTACCCATTAGGTCCAGCCCCCCACAAAGCAGTTGTTCTTGGACTCCAGTTTCTTCCTCCCTGTTGGCAAACCCAACATCCCCTGTCCCCGGACATCCCCCTAACCCCAGGCACCTAGCTAGCAGGATGCCCACACATAGACATATCACCAGCAAGATGCCTGAAAGGGCAGACCAGCTGGCTGCAGCCCTGCTGGGAGATGCCGGGGGTGATGGGAGGCACCAGCAGCCACACACCCCACCCCAGCAAGGGATGAGCAGAACGCACAGGTCCTTCCAGGGGGGCCAGCGAGCTCGCCCCCAGCTGACAGTTTGGCCTTGCAGCTCTCAGCTTTGGCCTGGGGAAGGCAACGGGGGGGGGGGGGGGGGAACAGCTCAGTGCCACCCCTTCCTCACCTCTCACTCCAGGATCCAGGGCCTCTCAAGCCAGCCCACAGTGGCCAATCCCCAGGCCCAGGCCCAGCTGGGTTCAGCCCCTCCCTGAGGGCCAAAGGCAGCACTGGCTGCTGGAGCTGTGTCTTACACCAAGCAGGAGTGGAAAAGCCAGGAGCCCTGTTCCCCAGCCTGCAGCAATGCCCACCCTTGGGGGACCGGTGCCAGCAACCCAGAGGAGTCCGTGGACAGCAGCCTACAAAGCTACATGATGCACTGGAGCTGGGTTTGCTGCAGGTCAGGGGCCAGCACTAGGGGAAGGCAGCCAGGCTCTGCAGACAGCAAAGCAGAGCTGGTTGCCCCAGCTGCTACAGCTCAGCCCTGGAGCTGGCACAGCATTATGCTGGGCTGCAGGCCCCGGGGCGCCCCAGGCCACCCCTGCAGAGCTGGCAGCTGGTGCCCTGGTGGCGCCCTCCTGGCAGCAAAGACGACTAGGAGCCAGTTACAAGAACAGGAATCTTTATTTTACTACAGAAGGGTCCAGCAAGCAGCTGTGCTGGGCAGACCCAGGGCCCAGCCCCAGCCCACATGGCCAGGCCAGGCCACTCCCCAGCAGGGGGCTCAGCCAGCCCAGGGGAGGCACCACTCAGCCCATCGAGGTCACATCACATTGGCACTTGGGCGCACTGCGAGCCTGTCACAGCAAGGCAACGGGCTCTGAGGGGCCAGCACCATGGCACAGAACCCAGGGGCCTTGCTCCCAGAGCCCTTGGCCACCCGCCATGCACCAGGTCACCCCTGCCGGGCCAGAAAGAGGGACGTTCAGTCTAGACCCACCCTCCAGCCTAAGGTCCCCGTCTAGGCTTGGTAGGCAAGGAGACAGCGGCGACAGGAACCTAGCTTAGCCCATGGGCATTGAAAGGGAGAGGACAGGCCACCCCGCTCAGACCTTGTTACCAGGCTTGGGGGAGGAACACATGGCAGGAGGGGCCCAGGTACTGCAGTCCTTCCCCAGACCGGCGTGAGCTCTGCTGTCAGCCCCCAGCCTGATGGAGCTAGGACACAGCCCCAGCGATGGGCAGGGCAGGACAGGACAGCAGCCCCTGGCCCAGGGCAGCCTGCTGGGTGCTAGCCAGGCCCTCACACCATGAGCACAGCCAGAGGGCATCTGGGAACGGCAGCCTGGGCAGCTCATGGGAACAGGACGCAGCTGGCCTCGCTGCCGCAGGCTCACCGTGGGAACACAGGCCCAGGGGACACTGCAGGCAGCAGTCCCAGCTCCCGTTGCCTAGCTGGGCAGAGCAAGGGCACTGCAGCCACCCCAGGGGCTGGGGCTCTTGGGGAAGCCTGGCATGACAGGGCAAGGACGCGCAGCAGTGGAGTCCCTCCACTCCCCTGGGGAGTGGGCGGCTTAGGGGGTCCGAGATCAGGGCCCTGACGCGGACAGCCTCCATCCCACCCTGCACAGTGCCACACAACGCTTCCTGCCCCGGGCCGGCCCTCCCCAGCCCAGGCAGAGCAGACCGCACAGCACGGCACAAGGAGTTCCCAGCTAGGTACGTTCAGGAGCAAGGTGGATGCCCCTCCCCAGGCAAACACATGTGATGTGGCCGAGCCAGCCCAGGGCAGAGAGGTGCAGGCTCCCAGCACAAGGCCAGGCGCTGCTCAGGATTTCACGTTCAGAGAGACAGCGGAGCGCTGGTGGTGCCAGTCACGAAGGCCAGTGTAGCGGGGGCTCTGCAGCTCAGTGACAAACTTTTCTCTGAAAGGAAGGAAGGAAGGAGATGGACAGAGAGGGGGAGGAGGAGGAGAGGTTAGCGCCAGAGGGAGGAAGAGGCTCCATCGGCTGAAATCAGGACAAGAAAGAGCAGCCACATGACATCATGCAACCAACCGGGGAGGGCGAGCGCCAGGACCCCCGACCAGCCCCTCCAGCAGAGGCTAAAGGCAGCACAAGGGCCTGCAGATGGCAAAGGCCAGGCCAGTGGCCTGCCAGCAGGGAGGCTGGTTTAACCTCAAGGCCAGGAGTGGCAGAGTCCAGGGCAGCAGGGACACCCCCAGACAGGCACCCATGCGGAAACCCTAGTGCCCACAGTCCTTACCTGGCTTTTCTAACATGCTCATCATCTGGATCTTGCACTGAGAGCAGCAGGAGAGAAGAGAGAGTAACAGTTGGAGACGCCCTGAGGGGGGAAGGAGGAAGCGCACAAGCACCATCTCTTGGCCCCAGCAACTGGCTCCCGCGGAGCCTGCGAGCCGCTCCTGCCCCAGCCAGCTGCGCTGCAAGGGCTAGACTGAGGCAACACAAGGCGCCCGCGGAGTCAGCCAGACTCCGTGAGCAGCAGGGACTGGTCTGGGGCAAGCCCACAGAGCACACAGTGGGAAAAATACCTGGCACGCTGCTGGGAGTGGGCTGCCCAAGAGCCATCTGCACCAGCTCTGCAGGGAGACCGCCTACTCCGTGCCCTGCAGGCCACCAGCCACCCCAAGGCCCCCGGCCAAGAAGGATGCCAGGCCTGTCCAGTCCCAGCGTCAGAGGAGGGCTGCTGGCCAACCCACGCCTGGTGTCCTGTCCATCAGCCCGCACGTGCCAGGACCCTGAGGGAGGCACTTACTGAACTCTGTGCCCGTGAGCTGGGCCAGGATGCGGAAGGAGCGGGACTGGGTGGTGCCAGTACGAGGCTGCCAGTCCTCCGTATCCTCAATCAGCCGCTTTTTGCTGGAGTCATTGGGCAGGCCGACTGGGGGGCTCATTAGCCGCAGAGCGTGCCTGTGCGCAGACAGAAGGGCAGGGCGCTCAGCCAGTGCGCACGGCACACCCCACATCACGCAGGACAGGGAGGGCCTGCCAGCAAAACCCCGAGTGTCCCTCCCACACGGTAACCCACAACAGGGGTTGGGGCACCCCACCCCCCGGGGCACAGCACCCCCAACGCACCACTCAGACACGAGCCACATCCCTGTGCGTGCCTCCTTGCTGGCCTGGCAGCCCGCTGACACCTTCCCTTGGGGGCAAGCAGCTCAGGGCCCAGGAACACAACAGCACAACATGCCAACTAGCAACAGACACAGATTTCCCCCCCCTTACTCATCCTCCACATAGGAGTGGCCCAGGTCTCCACGGGGCTGAGTTTTCCCCTCTGGTGGGCTGGGGCTGGCACCGACCCTGGGGCCAGGAGAGAGGCAATAAGAGCATGAGTGAGTCAGGCGACAATCCCAGCATGGAAGAAGAGCCGAGTGAGCCCCCACGGGACCAGGGAAAGGCTCTGCTGGCAGCCATGGTGCTGAGGGAGCCGAGCCCCAAGAGCCTGCTCCATGGTGGGCCATGAGCTCTCCAGGGCACAGGCTGCTCCACTGCCCGCAGGTTACAGAGCACATGCCTGGGCAGGGATACCCTCCTGCCCCCACAGCCACCGGCCAGTGACACCCAGCTGCTCTCTGCAGACCCCTGCCCCTGGCTGCGGAGGGGTTGAACAGCATCAGGATCCCAAAGCCAGCAGTGGCCAGAAAGCCCCCTGCCCTGTGACTGCCCCAGCCAGGCCCTCCCCTGAGCCAGCACCATGCTCCCAGAGGAGGCAGCTGCTCTGCCTGGCTCCATGTCAGCTCCCCACTCAAGGTCAAAGCCATTCGCCTGGGCACCAGCTCTGGGGAGGGCAGCAGGCTGAGCCCAGGCAGTATGTGAGGTTGCTGGATAGGGATGTTCCCCTTAGCTACAGTTCACTGCCCCCAGCACTCAAGCTGGGCCTGAAATCTCGTCCTTTGGGCAAGGAGCAACCCCCTCGGCCAGGACCCCTCCCCCTGCACAGGGCCAGCGCCCAGCCACACCCCAGCATGGCACTTGGGGCTGAACCAAGGGCTCCCGAGCCATGCCTGGGGGAGGGGATGGCTATAGGGGAACACAGCCCATAGGTCCCGCTCCTCCCCCCAGCGGGCCACAGGCACCTCCCCAAGCAGAGAGGAGGAACACAGCAAGGCAGCAAGATGGTTCTAGAGACCAGAGGGGAGTGGGCACGAGCCCAACGATGGAGGGGCATGTGGGTGCTCGCCAGCCCAGCGTTCTGGGGGGAGGGGAGGGGCAGGGCATGCAGGGGATTAGGAGCAGAGGAAAAAGGCTTACTGACTTGTCAGGGTTCTGCACCTGCAGAGTCGGGGAGGAGAGAGAGGGAGAAGAGGAAAGGAGGGAAGAAAGAGATTAGACCCACTGCACCCACAAGAGAAACATGCAGAGCGAGACAGAGGGGTCCAACCCTCCCTACACCCAGACCCCACCCGGGCCAGCTCTGGCGGCCGTCTGCCCCAGAGCAGGCCAGAGGAGAGGGTGCCCCAGAGGGCAGAGTCAGCAGTAGATCACAGCACATCCCCCGCTAGAGACCAGACCTGGCAAGGGGGTTCTCTGTGGCACCTAGTCCAAGGGCGCTCCCCAGCCACGCTCCTCCAGGCTGGGTCAGGGCCCCAGCATTAGGCTGCTCTCAGATAGGGAGGGGCTGGCCGGCCAGCTAGCTTTCTGCAGCCCAGGCTCCCTGTGGAACACGGGAAAGGATCCCAGCTTGGCGAAGTAACTGCACAGTGCAGAGATGAGGGCCACGCTCAGGGGCCCCCAGAGCTCCCCACACCAGCTCTGGCAGCTCAGCCGTGGGGACCCCCACGCTCAGCATGCCCAGGAGAGACCGGCCAGGCACTCGCTGGTGGAGGCGGCACAAAAACGCCGCCAAGCTCAACAGAACAGCCTGTCCCCTCTCGGGGTGGGGTCAGCCCAGCCTGCGGCTCCACTGCCCAGCCGCCGCCCTGCCCAGATGGGCAGGAGAGCCCACGCCTGGGGAGTCCCAGGTACCCTGCCAGCAGCTGGCCAGGTGCAGGGGACACCAGCAATAGCCCAGAGTTAGCTGGCAGGAAGGCTCCAGGCTGGGCTCTGCTGAACATGCCCCAAGGCTCCTCAGAGAGGTCTGGAAGCCAGAACCCACATGGCCCCTCCCAAAGAGAGCCCAGCCCACATCAGCAAGGGGAGAGGGAGGAGCGCAGGGCCAGCGAGGCAGGTCAGCCAGTCTCTGCGTGAACTAGGTGTGCGGAAGGGGGTGGGGGGTGCTGCTGCTTTTTGCAGTTCAATACTGGAACCAGCCACCAGGGGTCACTGAAACACCAGCCCTGTAGATGCGGCCCACAGCTTTGGGTGCTGCTCCCCAGAGGGGGTGCCCCTCCAGCGAGCAGCCCTGGCTCGCGGGGCTCTCACCGCATGCACACGAGACATCCGACATGCAAGGGCACAGCACGGCCAGACGCAGGCAGGGCCTCCGGGAGGGAGCGACCAGGCCCGGCCTGCAGTGCAGCGTGATGGACAGCAACATACCCATTGTGCTGGGGGGTGCAGGCGGGCGCGGGGGCCGAGTACGTCACAGGTTTCGTCACCAGCCCAGGCAGCGAGTTGGGCGTGGGACTGGCCCCGAAGGGCCGTGCCGTTTTGTTGAGGGTGGTACTAGGAACGAAGTTATATTTCGGGGGCTGAGAGCAGGGGAATGAATCCTGAGCGGGAGACAAAACACAGCACACAGGCTTGCACATCAGGCAGCATGCGAGAAGCACCTGGCAGCCCCGTGGAGCAGCCATGCTAGAAAGCCAGGCCCATGCCTGGCCTCACAGGGGTGTCCAAGGGTGACAGCCTCTGGCACCTTAGAGCGCTCTGTGGTGGCACTCAGCCACCAGCTGCTTCTGGGCTCTAGCAGGTGCTGCTATGTGCCCACCTGGCACCCAGTAAGGGGCACACAACAGCACCATGCCCTGGGGGATGAAGGGAAGCTGTGAGCCCAGGAACTGGGTCCGGATGGGGGTGAGGGGAACAATAGCAAGCTGAAAAGAATTAGTGACAAGGATTGAGACACCTGGCCAAACTCACTCAGATGCAGGGCCCGTGGGACAGGCAGACTGCTAATGCGCTGCACTACGATACCTGCTCACACCATGCACCAGTGCCCTGCCCCCCAGAAGCCACCCAGCCCAGTGCCAGGGAAACTCCAAGGCAGTGTGCAAATACTGAAAGTGAGAGGCAGCTTCATGGCTGGGTCCAGCCCTGCCTGCCCCCATCTCTCAGAGGGACGGCACTTTGAGCCAGCCCCTGCAAGATAAGACCAAAGCCCTGGTTCCCAGCAGGATCTGGGAGGAGTGATAGCTCAGTGGTTTGAGCACTGGCCTGCTAAACCCAGGGTTGTGAGTTCAATCCTTGAGGGGGCCATTTAGGGATCGGGGCAAAAATTGGGGATTGGTCCTGCTTTGAGCAGAGGGTTGGACTAGATGACCGCCTGAGGTCCCTTCCAACCCTGATATTCGATGATTCTATGATCTGCACTGGGAGATGCATGGCCAGGCACCTGTGGGATGCCCATTGACCTGCTGTGGAGGGTCTTTTGGAGGGAGGTGTCAGAGGTCTCAGTGCCCAGTTACACCCCTCCTACATTCTGGAGTGGGGTGACTGGCATCTGCCCTGACCCACAGCCAACCATGCCTTTGCCACGGGAACCCCAGCACCTGGTGCCCTCCAAGAGCAGCCTGGGGCTAATTCCAGAGCCTCCAGAAAGGGCCCACAGACAAGTTCTGCCATCAAAGCAACGGGGACCCCTAGCCCTACCCGCCACAAGGCAGAGCTGGCGCCCATGGGGATAAGAGCAGCACATACCTTGTGTGGCTTCCCCAGGAGGCACTGGACTCTGCAGGAAAACATATGGAGCTGAGGTGAATAGACCACACCTGTCTCAGATTGGGCTCTTCCCCCTCCTCAACCCAGGCCCAGCCAGACCCCTCTGCCAAACCAAGCATTGGCTCTTTATGGGCTCTGTGGGGTGGGGGACAAACCTGGAGGCTCTGAGTGAGGCAGTCCACCCCTGTGGCTTGGGGCCTGGGCATTGGAATTGGGGTGGGGGCTAAGGAGGGGGCTGTGTGGGTCCCTGTCCCAGGTGAGATAGCAGCGTGGGCATTACCTGCTCAGGCTGAGGGAAAGCTGGTCTCCGCAGGCACGGATCTTGTTCTGCGCTTCGATGTGAGTCATGCTTCTGGTGTTCTCCCCATCGATGCTCAGCACCCAGTCGCCCACTCCCACGCCGGCCTGGGCTGCCTTGCCACCGGGGGTCAGCTGCAGGGCAGAGCCCGAGAGTCAATCACATGGCACAAACTCCCCAGGAACGATGGGAGCTGCTGGGACGGGTGGCAAGAGCCCCCGCAAACTGGGCCCAAGAGCCAGAGCCGCTCCCGGGAGCGGGACAGTGCGGGAGGGAGGCAGCTAAGGACATAGGCACTGCAGGGAGCAGTGCTGCTGGGGGTGACAGTCCCAAGCACCAGCAAGTGATGCTGCAGGGGGAGGGGAGGGCAGGGCTGAGCCACCCACAGCCCTCGGGGATGCTATCGGCACGGTGCTTCAGGAGTCCTGTGATTCGGCTACGGCCAACACCCTGAGCACACCAATCCCAGTGCCCCGACGCTCCCCAGCCCAGAGCCTGACTGCACCAGAGGGGGGCTGTCAACTCCGGAGCCAGCCAGGGCCAGCTTCCCCAAACTCTTCCAGCGGGACACAACGCCCTGTATTCCCAGGCCTACGGGGGCCTGGCTGTGCACTAACAGCAGCTGTCTTCCACCCCAGAGGTGGTGATGTTTTGGGGCTGGGTAACAGGCATGCATCTGGGCTGCCGAGAGCGCTGCTTTCGCAGCGCACCCCGTGCCCCCTCCACCATGTCAGGAGATGCCCATCTGCCAACACTACTCAGTCCGGTGCAGGGCTGCTTTGCCTCCTGGTCCTGCCCTTGCTGCTAATGCATAGCTCTTGATTGGGCTCCTTCCCCCACCACCAATGTAACCTCCACACTGACCAGGGCAATGCCTACAGCTGGGGAGGCTGCAGCATTGGGATTGGGCTAGGCAGGCCCTGGATCCAGCTTCTGAGGGCTGCTTTGGATCTGGAATTGAGCACTTGCTGCTTCCCCTCCTACAGCCCCGTCAGGGATCTCCAGGACAAGAACCCGCTAGACTCAGCCAACCCTCCAAGTGTTCGTTCAACAGCTCTAAGCCTTAATTCCGGCCCCTGCCCGTCACATCTGCTGTAACTGACAGGGCTGTCACACCCAGCACAGGCTGCTGCAGCCTGTTCTCAGTGAGGGACTCTCAATGGGAGAGGAGCTTTCTGCACTGCACCCCGCACTCCTGACACAGCAGCAGAGCCGCTGTAACAACCCGATTCCCGAGCTGCCGGAGACCCGGGTTGAAAATGGAGTGCCAAGGCAACTCTGAAGTCTGCTCTGAGCATCTCTGCTAGCAGGCCTTCCTTACAGGAGTAACTGTCCACCCCTGGAAATCCCAGGGAAAGCTGCAAGTCCCAGCTCCGGCACCCATGTGGTGCCTCACAACAAGCATAGATCCAGGAATTCAATACACTGACTACGTATTTGCAGCACAACCCCCGGGGGTTTTAAGACCCCTTTGCAAGCCCCCATTAACGAAAGCATCCATGTTCCGGAACGTGAATACAAAGACCTTCCCCTCACCACAGGCACAAAGAGGGAAGCTGGTGTTAGGGTTTTAAGGCTGTGGGATGTGGTCTGACCCAGAGACCTCAGATGGACAGAACAAGCAACATCTGCAATTAGTGTGTTCAGCTGGTCAGTTCGGGGCATGTACCCAGCCCAGTGCAGATGCGAGTCACACCCCCTGGGTGAGACCTCTGGCTACCCACACAGCCCACAGCTTTCTGAACAGAAAAAGCCAGTCCCTGGGGATCCCAGGTGCCAAGCGTCCGCACCTTTGAGGTTCGGGAACAAGTGTCGGGGCAGCAGGGCTGGGAGAAGCTGGAGTTTGGCTCCACCTCCAGGGTGGGCAGCACTGGCTCTGGGCCTAGCACTAGCAGCCCTCGTGCCTGCTCTCAGGGAGCCTGAGTGCCGCTCCGCTGGCAGGGACAGGGAGGCAGCGCAGTTCCAGGTCTGCGGTAGCACCGGTGTCCCTGCACACAGCGGGGGAGGGGGCAGCAGAGGGGCTGGAGGCGTTACCCCAGGGCAGGCTGCCCCTTCCCTTAAGGGCCGCTCATGGCTCCCTGCACAACCCGGTGACTCGAGGAGGGGCGATTGCATCCCCCCGCCCACCCCACACAAGGAACAGAGGAGGCAGGCCACAGAACAAATTTTGGGGACTCAGTCTCTTCCAGCCCACCATGCTGTTCTCCCCTCCTCTGCCGCCCCCGCTAGGCCTGTAGGGAGGGCCAGGGCAGGAGGAGGCATGCACCTTCCCCAGCTGGTGCCAGCTGCAGGGTCCCACGCTCCCAGGGCAGAGGCTGTGTGTGTCAGGCTCACTGGGGAAAACCAGGCACCTCCTGCCTACCCTCCCGTCCTGCAGGCCCACCGGCGCTCTGCCTGGGAAGTGCAGCCCCCCAGCAAAGGAACCAGCCCCAGCGCGGGCAGGCATTGCGCTAGAGGCCATAGTGCCGGCCAGGGTCCCTGGGGAGGGCCATGGAAGTGAGTCAGAGCCTTCCCTAACACAGCCCATGTGTCACTCGCTCCCCCGCAGAACTGGAAACCACAGGCATTTCCTAGGCTGTGTCTGGGCGGGAGGGGCCAGGCAGACCCCAGGAAGCTTCTCTCCTGCTGTGCTGATCCCATTCCTCTTCCTCCGGCAGCAGGCAGAGACATTACCTCATCCCCAGCCATGGGGCTGCAATACCCAGCCTGGCGCAGGGAGACATTAACACAGCTTCAGTACTGGCAACATTTCCTCTACTCCCAGCCCTGCTCAGGGCCCGGGCGAGCAGCCCGGCTTCACCCGCAGGGGCTCCCAGAACCAGCCAGGCTGCAGTCACACAAACCCCCAAAAGCAGGGCCCCTGGGTCAGCGCCTCCCCCCGAGAGTCCAGAGCAGAGCCTGGAGCTGGCGCACTCCGCTCAGCGGACAGCCAGGGTGGAGGACAGGGGGACACCGCTAAAGCAGGCCCCGCTCCCTCCCTGCCCCAGAGACCGTGGGGCAGTCGGGTGCATGCACAAGTGTCTCAGAAAGGCACTGTGGCAATGAGACCGGCCACCCGCTTCTGCAGCAACTCCTTCAGCCCAGCAGCAGAAAAGCCTCCAAGCCACACCCTCCCCTTCCTGTTGCCTCAGCTGCCCGGATGGGCAGGGCGGGGGGGTGGGGGGGGCTCCCCTCCCAGGGCACCAAGCCTGCCAGCTGCAGGGTGCTAGGAGCTGGTGCACAGCACTCGCCATGCCCTTCTGCCCCAGTGTGACCCCATCACAGCTCCAGCATGCTGGCATGGAGACAAGCGGCGATACCCGGCCCGGAGCCATTCCTGCTCCTCTGGGGTGGGAAGCTCACGGGCCCTGCATTCGGACCAAATATTTCCTCAAGTCCAGCTCAACATGAACATAAAAGGACTCAGATAGGCCACTGGTGCCACACCAAGGGCTGGAAAATCCCACCTGCCAACCAGACCCCTCTCCCCCCCCTTGCCCTCTCTGCACAGGGACAGGAGAGGATGCCCTGCCCTCAAGGCTGCACAGGGGGCAGTTCCTGCACAACACCACATGCTGGCAGAGCCATGTGCTGCACTGGACACCAGGCCCGGCCTGAGCAGGGGGTCCAAACCCCAGCACCATTCCCCTGCTGCCAGGAGTAAGCATTGGGGCCACTGGTGGCAGGAGTGGGATGTCAGGGCACTCTGAGGGAAGCCGTGTCCCAGCCCAACAGGAGCTGCCTGTGCTGGGCCAGTGAAGTGGCTCATAGGCATCAGCCCAACCCTGGGCAAAATGGTCACAGAGCCGCCCACCAGCCCTTCCCAGCCCCCACTCAGAGCTCTCCAGCCTCAGCCCATGGGGGAGCTTGGGAGAGACCCATGCAGGGCTTTGGAAACCAGACTGCACTCGAGCTCCAGGACCTCCAAGGTGGCGAGGAAGGGACCCTGCTGGGCAACACAGGCACAAGCCTGCCTTGGCTGCCTGGGGTGAGAGCAAAACAGCTGCCAGCCACAGGAGAAGGGTCTCCCACAGTGCCCAGGACAGCAGCTGGCTCCAGGGCTGGGCTGGCTCAGGGAGAGCATAGCCCAGGCTGTGCTGGGGAGGTGGAAGGTCCCTGCTCCTGCTGAGAGCAGGGCAAGCTAGCCAGGACCCTCTCCAACTACACACAGAGCTCCCACCTCTCCAGTCCAAGCAGGAAGTTTTTAGCAAGCTCCCCATGCAGCACAGCTGTGCTGGAGGGGCCATGGCAAGGGGAGGCCCTGGTAGCCAGGCTTGGCACTCTGTCCAGGCTACAATGCTGGGGGAAGTCTTAGTCTTCCATTGCCTGCCTAGTGGGGTGAGTTCCCCAACACAGCTGCACTCCCCACACTGCCAGCCCCTCCTTTCCATGACCTTCCCCAGGCAGAGGGTCCCCGTTCCGCACATGCTGAGCGCCCAGGGCACTTTGCACCTGCAGCCACGACCAGCTCTGCCCACGTGGGAGATGCCCAAGATGGCCACGTGCACCTAGTTCTGAATGAACCATGGTGGGGGGGTAGAGGAGTTCCAGGATTCTCTCCCCCCACCCCACCTTGGCTCTCCAGCCCAGGAAAGTCACCTAGGTCATGGGACCGCTGTGCCAGGAGTGTCCCAAGGCCCTGGCACACCCACCCTGCTGACAGCAAGGGCATATTTTTATCCTCTCTCTCCTTCCCTTCCCTAGCACTGCCTGGGAACAGCTGAGGCGGCCAGCCCAGAGGGCCCCACCTGCTCCCTTCTCTCACCCAGCGCACACATGCACACAGAGAAGTGCCCAGGTCTGAGGACGCTCTGGCCTCTCACCTCAGGCACCCTCCCGACCTGCCTCGAGGGAGGAGATGTCGTCATGGAGTGCGAGCACCATATAAGCATGGGGCCACCAGGCAGAGCCCAGCCTGTGACCCACTTATTGCTGCCCCCCATGTCAGTGGAGTCACCCACATCTGGCCTTAGGGGAACCAGAGCCCCTGTTCATTAACTGGGGAGCATAACGAGCCACCCCCCTCCTCTCTGCAGCACTAAAGCCCATCAAGCAAGTGCTCAGCTCCCTATTCCCCTCCCTCAGCCTCTCCCCTTCAGCGCTGACCCAGCAGGCCCCAGGGGCTGGGTCAGGAGAGGCAGCAGCCAGCTCCCTTCATGCCACAGCTACTGGTGCAGCAGCCCCGCTCCAGGGCCCACCCGCTGCAAGGAGTGAAGTCGCCCCTGCTCTGACAGAGCCAAGCTGCAGGTGAGTCAGTGAGCCCAGACAAGCCTCGAACCCCAGGCCACTGGAGGCCTCGTGGCCCATGGGGACGAGTGCTGGGGGAGGGGGTTCTCTGGTCCCCACAGGCTGGGCCATCAGCACCCCCAGGGCATCATCTTCAGCCCCTGCCCCAGGGCTGCACCCCACCACCACCACGCACTGTGCAGGGATGGTGAATGGCTGCTCAGCAGAGGGTGGGGTAAGGGGGGGTCATGCTTCTCCACAAGAGGTGGAGAAAGTCCCCCTGGCCCAGGAGCACCAGTCCTGGGTACAAGCAAGGGGAACTCTGAAGGACAGTGGGCACAGGGGCTGGTAGCCAGCAGGCAGCACTGAGGGGCCACAGAAGAACCTGGCCACTGCTCTAGTCTCCGCTTCAGCCTCACTCCCAAGCTAGCCAATGGAGCTGGTCTGGAGAGGACCTGTCAGTACAAGCAGAGGCCACCTCTTGGGCCAGCTGGCAGCCAGTGAGAAGGAGCAGGGCACTGGGGTGGTACCGACACTACAGCATTGAGGGCGAGGAGCAGGGATGTCTCAGAAGAAGGGGTGGGAGCTGCCTTCAGCACCTCAGTAGCTCTCCTCTACCTGCCCACCAGGCCACATGCCTCTGCGTGCACCCATCTGTGGTGACAAGCCAGCCACTCCAGAGAGGCTCTGCCTCATCGGCAAGAATTCCTTTCCCGGGGTGATGAGTGGGAATATTTGGTAATGTTTTTATGAGGCCTGTGTGTGCCTCAGTTTCCCCTGAGTGCAGCAGTGCTCCCCAGTGAGTGGAAGGGGACAGTTTGCTCTCTGGACAGGCTGAGACACATTGGTGAGGGTGTCCCTCAGCTGTCAGCCTTAATCCCACACCAAGGGTCAGTTGAGAAGACAACAGCAAATCCAGGGGCCAGGACACTGACACCTCACAACTAACAACCCAGAGGGAGATGGACTCCCCTACACCACACCCCCCCAGCTTGAGATCAGAGGACCGAGGGGTGTGAAATGGGGGATAAGTAGTGGGTGCTGAAAGGAGTCAGGGCTCCCCCTCCATCTGACCTCCTTGGTCAGACCCCAGCTTGGACAGATGGAGCTTGAACTGAGGGGTTCCCTACAGCTTGGCTGGGCTCTGGGCTGTCCAGAACAGACTGTGATTTACCATTTGTGTCTCTAGACTCCCTAGGCCATGTCCAGTTAACAAACCCGACGGTTGTGACAGCGCTGTGTGCACATCACTGCCAATGCCAGGGGAGGTGCATTAATTCAGAAGAGCAGGCAAGTCTCCCCAGGGTCCGTCTCAGCTGGAGGTGCTGCCCAGAGCGCACGGTGCAAAGCAGGGGCTGCAGGCCCAGAGAGGTTCAGTCTCAGGAGGCAGCGAAGCCACGAGGCTCCCCCTCGAGGGAGAGACCCCTGCTCTGGAGTCTGGCCACTGGAGGGTTCGTCCCAGAGCCTGTTGCAAAGCAGGGCCCACAGCATAACCCTGCAGATCCATGATGGGGGAGGGGTTCCCAGTCCCTACAGAACTGCAGGTGGGCCCCACAACCTCCACTTGCACTCGCTGCTGCTCTCAGATAGCCACAGACCCCAGTACCGCGCCAGAGACTTGCAGCCCTTGGCGGGGGTGACCCAGCCACCCATGAGGGGAGCCAGGGCCGCGTGCACAAGGCATGGGGTTCTGGAGTGAAGGGGGCCTCTTGGTGACTGCAGAAGAGTCTAGCTGGCCCCTGCCACCCCCACACATTAATTTTGCTCCTTATCCCACAGGCGGTGTATAGTGCCAGCTGCACCCACATCATGGGGTACCTGGTCTCGTCTACATTAGTCCCTTGCAGTCAGCTCTGCCGGGCTCTCCCTTCCACTGGCAGGACAGCAAACAAGACCTTTGTGATGGTACCCACCTGCACTACCCAGCCTTCCTGAGCAGCACACCCCCAGCCCGGGGGAGTCTGCCCAAGACAGTGTCTGGGGCACTGAGCTGGCCTGCCTGGCTCCAGCACCTGGCCTGGGATTAACATGTCCCAGAAGGAAGCTGCACCTCCATCAGCACCACTCTCCAGGGCTCAAACCCAAACCCTGGGGCTGGCTGCCCACAAGCTGGGCACTAGCCTCCGAGCTGGCTGGAAGAGGAGATCCCTGCAGCTTTGCCTTTGTGGCCCTTTGGCCCCTTGGAACAGCAGGGGCTCGCTCAGGAAACCCTCCTCCCCAGGGCATGGCCCCTCCCCCCAGGCGTTCAGAGGAGCTGAGCCAGGCTGTGCTCACCACTGAGCATAGGGCCCCTTGGAACAGACAGCGTGGGGGGCTGTGGGGGGAGGGGGCTCAGGGGCCATCACAGCAGCACAGCTCTGGTCCTCTGCAGACCCCTCTGCCTAGACAGGCCCTGTTTAGTGCAGGCAGCTAGCCAAGAGACATTGGTCTAGAACACGAGTTGAGGCTGTCTCTGCAAGGAGCCTCCTGAGCGCCCACAGGGTCCAGTGGGCTGCTGGTGAGCTCCCCACAGGGCTGGGACAGCAGAGGCCCAGTCAGAGACCCCTCCTCACCCTGACAACAGGCTTGCTGCTGTACACACGGGCTGTCCGGCATACGCAGGAGGGAGCCCTCACACAGCCTGCTCCTGCCTCCAGCATGTTGGGAAAGCCTCCATCCACCAGCATTGCAGCACATTCCAAGGCTTATAAGGCAATTCCACGGCAAGGGCCATCTGCCAACGATCCAGTGAGAAGTTCACGAGCATCCTGTGCCTAGGCAGGACTGGGACCCCATGGGGGGCAGCTTGCAAGGCTGTGGAACCCCTCCCCACCCAGAAGGACTGGGCACAAGGAGCTGGCCCGAAGAGCCTTGAATGGCAAGGCAGGGGTGCAGTTTGTGCAAGGTGCTGATTTGCAGCCATTACAGTGTCAGCTCCCTGTACTGCTCCATGCCAGCCTGGGCCACAGGGGAGTGCAGTCCTTGGCCTCCTCATGGCTTCCAACAAAACAGGGTGGGATGGGGCACCTGGCCACTAGGAATTGAACCAATATCCAAAGGTGTTTCCTCCAGATACTGCCACCCCAATGGCTCTAAGGCACAGAGCACATGGCTCTAGAGGGGTGGTCTCACCCACCTTGGAATTCACTGGCAGCCCCCTGATCCCCAGCCCAGGAATTAGTGCAGCCCTATGTTACTGAGACAGCCCTCCTGCACACAGCACAGCACCCTCCCAGTGGGGCAAGCATACAGCTAGGAGCTAGCCTGAAGTCAGCACCCAATGCTGCTGGGTACAGATCCAGGGCTCAGGGGCTGGGAGAGGGAACCCAGGGCAGAGCACCTGGACTCTCCAAGTGTGACCCGTGGCAGACTGCTGAAGGAGACTGCCAAGAGCCAGGAGAGGAGGTGGCTCTGCAGGACAGTCCCCAGGAAGCAGCTGAGAACGAACAGGCACAGCGCCCTACAGCACTTCAGCAGGCTGTCTCAAGGCCTGGGCCTGCCCCAGGCTGAGAGTCCAGACCCCAGGCAGACTGGGCAGAGTTCATCCCACAGCAGCACCCTGCCCCTGAGCACCAGGCTGGCCCAGCTGGGAGCAACTGACTCACATCCAAGCACGAAGGAGCCCCTCAGCATCAGCTTGGCATGGAAGCCACCACACCAAGACCCCGACCCACTGGCAGGATGCCCAGAGTCACTGCTCTTGTTGAGGACACCAGAACCTAGGCACAAAGGGAAGAGACCAGGCAACAGGCTCCAGGAGAGGAGCTCCAGGCCAGGGGGGAGTGGGGGGAAGTCACAGCATGGCTGGGCCAGAGGTTTTCTGCCACAGTTCTTACCCTGGAGATGGAGAGGGGCATGTTGAAGTCCTTGCCCCCCTGCAGCCTGAATCCCCAGGGCGCCGGCCCATCCAGCATCACTTTGTAGGAGTCCATGCTGCTCATTTCTGAAGCTAGAAGAGAAGATTCAGGCAGTAAAGAGTGAGGAGAGCAGAGAAGGGGGCCAGGGCGCTCTCCTGGGGCCAGCTCTGCCTCTGGGGGCCAGTCCCAACCATCTACTGACACACTACCCCCATGGCTACTCCGGGGGAGCACGGGGGAGATTCCTCTAGCAGTGTCACTGGGAAAATCCCAAGCTAGGTCAAGCCATCACAGGGAGAGGATCCAACCCTCCCTCAGCATTCGGCCCAGAGTCAGAGGGGGCCACCCCTCATCACTCACAGGCACTGAGCAGGTTGTATATCCAGCCACGCACACCCCTGCCGCAAGCACACAGCTGCAAAGCCACTGCCCCTACACAGCCAGGTGCCCATGGTACTCACCAAGCCACAAGCTACTCGGGACTCTGGCAGTGACAGCAGGGTTTGGAAACCTTTTTGTTGTGCAAGTCAGCACTGCCAGGGGGTCTGCTTGACACCCACTAGCCCCAATCACTGGCAGACACAGGGGAGACACTTCACCCCAGCAGCCAGCTGAGAAGAGCAATCCCATCTGCCAGTGTGCACAGGGAAGGGAATCCCTGCAGGACAGCCTGTCCCTACACAGCTGCCAGCCAGGGGGCTGGGGCCAGCCCCAACCCTGCTCAATTCCAGGAGTCACCACCAACCTCATCTGGCAGGAGCTGGAGCAAGGCCTCCGGCCTCTCCTCTCCCTCCAAACCCAGGTAGAGGCCAGCACCAAGGGATGGCGACTTAGCCCCCAAATCTAGCTCCACACCCCCACGGGTAGGTGATGGGCAGGATCCCAGCCACCCTCCCCCAAGCTCTCCCCAGCAGCTTGCAGGCTATATAAGGCATGTAAGATGACACCAGCATGCTCCTCTGGCTGCTCATCCGGGCTGGGGGCTGGGAGGGATACTCCAGAGCAATTGCTTCATGTCAGACGTTCCCTGTGCTGGCCAATAAAGCAAGCAGACAAAACCAGCTCTGGGCTGGGATCCCTCACCCCCACAGGAGCTGCCTTGGGGCAGAACAGCAGCCACCTGGGCTCAGACCCGATCCGCTCCCCCGCTCCAGAGCCCACCATCCCCAGAGACCCCCTCGCCAGCAGGCCCCACTTCCTTCCCCTCCAAGGAGCTCAGCTGCAGCTTAAAACCCATCTCCATGGGACTGGGAGAGGAATGTGCGGGGCTAGGAAGAGGTGGGGAGCCTGAACCCTCCCCACTTCCTGGGTTGAGCCAACAGGACAACATGCCTGAGCGGGGCCCTTTGCCACAGGCTGCAGCGGGAGTCTTGGCTCCGTGCGGAGGATGTGATGGGGCGGCCGCACTGGAAGAGCTGCGCAGCCATCCCCGCCCTGCTCTGACGCTAGCGCCCCCGGTACCGCGGCCAGCGAAGCAGCACCCCGCGCGCAGGGCTCCCGCTGCCCTCCGCCCCAGGCGGAGCGGTGGCTTCCTGCCGGCTCCAGCGCACCTGGCTCCGGGGCCAGGCAGGCCGGGAACGTGCCCAGGTGTCTTCCGACGCCCTGCCAGGGGCGGCCCCGAGTCCGGGGCCGGACGCAGCCGGGAAGAGCCGCGCAGCAGGCGGGAAGGACTAAAAGGCTCCTTCCTCCGAGCAGCAGGAGAAGGACCCCGGAGAGCAGCCGCAACCGCCCTCAGCCGCCGGAGGGGAGGCCGGGGGGGCAGCGACGGGCCCCCCCGGGCACTGCCAGGGCCGGGGCCGGCCTGGGGCGCAGCGGGGTGCGGGGCCGGGGGCTCGGGAACGGCGGGGCCGGGAGGGGCTGCGGGCCCCGGGCAGAGCCCCCCGGCCCGTCTCACTGGGAGGAGCGCCGGAGCCCCAAACCGCCCCGCTTCGGCGGGAGCCCGGCCGCCGCCCCCAGCCCGCCGCCGCCGGGGAGGGAGCTACGTGCGCGGGGGCCGGACCCACGGAGAGCCGAGCCGGGCCGGGCCGGGCCGGGCCGAGCCGAGCCGAGCCGAGCCGGGCGGCCCCCCCCCCGCGCCGCGCCGCGCCCCGCCCCGGCCCGGCCCCCCCTCACCTGCTCGCGCCGCCGGCTCCGGGCGGGGCAGACTGACTCTGGCCGCGGCCCCGCCCGCCCAGTTTCTTGTATACCCCGAAGGGGCGGGGCGATTCCGCCCCGTCAGCCAATCAGCGCAGCCTCCGTGCACGCTCACGCACCGCCTTTTACGCCTGCGCGGGGCTACTCAGCCTTCCGCGGCTGGGCTCCCCCTGGTGCCCAGACCGGGGCGCTGCAGGGACAACGCGCCTCCTGCGGGCCGCGCCGCGGGGCGGGGGCAGGCTCCCCCGGGGGAGGGGTCTGCACGGCCAACAGGCCCCGCCCTCCTGCCCCAGCCCGGCCCCTGCCTCCTGCCCCAGCCCTACCCTCAGGGGGCTTCAGACTCAAGGCCCGGGAGGCAGCAGGACCAGGCTCCCTGCAAACTCAGGCACTTTCTCGCCTCACAGAGTTAAGGGCTGGGGAGTGACTGCGGAGGGAGGGGGCTTTCCTCCCGTGCCCGGTGCATAAGCTGACGGGGCCCGGCAGGGCAGTGCCGGTACCAAGGGCACCCATCCTGGCTCACACCAGCCCTTCCCCCTGAGTTCTGGCAGCAGGGACAGCTCTCCCCTTGGCTGCTGCACCTTCCTTGCCAGTTTATCACCCCCTTTTCCCACATCCAGTGCAAGATTCAGCTTCAAGCCCGAAACAGTTCGGCCCCAAATCTCAGTTCCTCTCCCTATGCCCCTCTTGAGCCCCCCGTTCTGTGCCCCTCCTTTCCCTCATAAGAACATAAGAACGGCCATACTGGGTCAGACCAAAGGTCCACCCAGCCCAGTGTCCTGTCTGCCGACAGCGGCCAATGCCAGGTGCCCCAGAGGGAGTGAACCTACCAGGTCATGATCTAGTGATCTCTCTCCTGCCATCCATCTCCACCCTCTGACAAACAGAGACTAGGGACACCATTCCTTACCCGTCCTGGCTAATAGCCATTAATGGACATAGCCTCCATGAATTTATCCAGTTCTCTTTTAAACCCTGTTATAGTCCTAGCCTTCACAACCTCCTCAGGCAAGGAGTTCCACAGGTTGACTGTGCGCTGAGTGAAGAAGAACTTCCTTTGATTTGTTTAAAACCTGCTGCCCATTAAACCTGTTCCTCCTGGAACAGCCTCTCTCTTCTTGTGCCTGAAGCTCTCTGCACCGCCCCTTCCTTTCACTCCCCTCTTGAGCTAGAGCTGGGCAGAGCTTGCAAATAAGACATTCTCTTGGGAAAATGGCCATTTCTCAAAAGCATGTGTTTTTGCCAAAAATCGTTGATATTTTGCAAAGAGAAAAAAGCCACATTTATCAAAACATGACATATTTTTCATTTACTGGAAAACACTGTCTGAAGGCAAAATATTTCACTACATGTAATATAACTAATTCACCCATCATTTCGAAGAGTAGCTTCATTTCGAACCTTTCAAAATGGAGCAACTCGGAAATTTCAAAGTTTCTTCCAAAACTAAGTTTTCATTTTCCAATTAACGCTGCCCAGTCACCTCCCAGCACTGGCCCCAGGGTCCCTCTTACACCATCCAGCACCATAATAACCAGTATTTCAAAGGGGGGAGGGGGTTACAAGAAGTAGCAGGTCCGGCAAAAACAAAAGAAGGACAAAATCCACCCTGGAGCCGGGTCTCTGGGGGTGCATGGCGAGCCCTGAGCGTTTGACCAAAGCTGGGGAGAGCCCTTCCCTCCACTTTGTGCAGACCCCTCTACTCACTGCTAATAACTAATCTAATTCTTGTTTCAGAGTAACAGCCGTGTTAGTCTGTATTCGCAAAAAGAAAAGGAGGACTTGTGGCACCTTAGAGACTAACCAATTTATTTGAGCATGAGCTTTAGTGAGCTACAGCTCACTTCATCGGATGCATTGGATCCGCTGAAGTGAGCTGTAGCTCACGAAAGCTCATGCTCAAATAAATTGGTTAGTCTCTAATCTAATTCTTGTCATTAACCCTCACCCCACGAGGCATCACCCTTCCCCCTCAAGCCTTTTGCATTTCTTAAGCCTAAAGGTGATCAACCAAAAATGTGAATCTGGAAATAACCATCTGCTCCTGAGCAAGGGCTCTACACTGGCACTTACAGTGCCCAAAGGGCCAGGTGTTCGCTTGATTGTCAGTTAGGCAGGGCATTACCACGACATACATTTGTGGTGTAAATCCAAAGACCAACTGGTATTTGTACACATGCCTCAAAGCCTCAATGCCAAGCGACTGACTACAGCCCGTCAGTAACAAAACATTGCTAAGCGTTTGATGAAGCTCCTTACAAAAGGGCTAATGCCAGGGAGTTGGTTGGTCTGGTCTCAGGAGCGACCTTTCTTCCCAATTTACTCTTTGATACCCTGTAACAAGCCAGTGAGGTTGGTACCATTTACCAGCCCTTAGGCTAGCCCTGCTGAAGGAGTTTCCTAGACAGCCAAAGGTTTGCTGCCCCAGGGCCCATCTACACAGGGCTGGTGTCTGTTACTTTCGCCCAGTGCTCACCTTGGAGCACGTAGGCATTCGTAGGGTCACTCCAAGCTTAGCCCCAGAACTCGGCTGTCTCCTGATTTCACTCTCTTTGGTTCCATGCTCTGGCCCTGTTGTTCACGCTAATCTCCGGACTCCATTTAAAGCCAGAGGTCACCCCGACCTAATGGGGGCCTGTGGTCCCACGCTGGGAAAGGCGACGCCCGCTCTCATAACCCGGGGCCAGGGGCAGGACCTCGCTGGCAGTGCTGTGTGTTGGCTCCATGGCAGAGGAGGGAAACAGGGGGCCAAGGTGTTGAGAGGCGTGCGGCGGGCTTGCCGCACAGGTGTGCCAGCCGCGGGGCGGAAGGTGGCATGCGGGATCACAGTGCTTGCACAGGCACCCAGGAACTCCACAGCCTAATCTGAAAAGCTGCTCTCACCTTTCTAAACCCAACATGCTTACACAAGCCAGGGCTCCCCTGCGGCCCCAGCCAGCACCTTCTGCTCATTAGCCCCTCAGCTCATCCTAGCGCCCACCTGATGAGCCGCAGTCACAGCAGCAGCCGAGGGAAGGCCCCAGCTGTGCACATGCCTGTTCTGAGTGATGGTGTGGGCTTGTTTCTGCCCCCCAGCCCCAGCCCTCTCCCCCTGTTCACCACCTGGGGTCCTGGGCAGCTCCTTGGGGACTGATGTTTCAGACCCCAGCGCTGGGCCCGCTCTGAGCGGACAGAGCCCCCGTATCCTTGGCTGGGCTCCTGCGCCCTGCTGAGGAGAGGGGGATTGTACCATGTGCCCAACGCCTGCCTGCCCAGAGGCTGCGTGCTGGAACAGGCCCAGGAGCCCCCCGAGGGAAGCCTGGAACCAGAGCCCAGCCTGGCTGCCCCCAGGAGCTGCCAGAGCACAAGAACCCAACCAGCCGTGGGGAACAGGGGGCTTTGCCAGGGGCCGCTGGCGGCGGTGCGGCCCATGAAGTCCTGTGCTGAGCCTCGGCCTGTTCCCTTGGTGCAGCTGAGCTGTCAGAACCTGCTGCCTTTAGCAGCTTCCCATGCAGCAGGGCAACTGCACAGCTCCTGCCTCCCAGCAGCTGACACCCCTGCACCAGATGTGGGGGGGCAGAGAGGACTGCAGAAACCCGGGGCATGGCCCCCCAGTGCACCTGTCACTCACTGAGAACTCCCAAAGCCCAGGGGCCCCACCTCATTATTTGGCAGTGAGAGGAAGGGCGACCAGGTGTCTGGTTTTCAAGCAAAACACCAGGTCGAAAAGGGATCCTGGCAGCTCCGGTCAGCGACTGTCCGGTTGCCGGTGCCGCGCAGTGGGGCTGGCAGGCTCCCTGCTAGCCTCCACGCCGTGCGGCTCCTGGGAAGCAGCCAGCATGTCCTCCCTCCGGCTCCTACACGTAGGGACAGCCAGGGGGCTCCGCATGCTGCTCCTGCCCCAAGCGCCACCATGTAGCTTCCATTGGCCGGGAACTGCGGCCAATGGGAGCTGCGGGGGCGGCGCCTGTGGATGGGGAAACACGTAGCAGACCCACCTGGCCGCACTGCCATGTAGGAGCCGGAGGGGGGAACATGCCGCTGCTTCTGGGAGCTGCTTGACGTAGGCACCGCCTGAAGCCTGCATTCCTGAGCCCCCTGCCACCATGCTCCAACCCCCTTCCCCAGCCTGGAGCCACCTCCTGCACTCCCAAACCCTTGGTCCCAGCCCGGAGCACCCTCCTGCACCCCCAACCCCTCATCCCCAGGCTCACATCAGAGCCCGCACCCCCAGCCTGAGCCCTCAACGCCCCCGCTCCCCATCCCCCTGCCCCAGCCCCCTCCTGCATCCTGAACCCCTCATTTCTGGCCCAACCCCAAAACCTGCACCCCCAGGCAGAGCCCTCACCCCCTCCCGCACCCCAGCCCCCTGAGCCAGCCCAGTGAAAATGAGTGTGTGGTGGGGGAGAGCAAGCGACAGGGAGGGGGGAATAGAGTGAGTGTGGGCAGGGCCTCGGAGAAGGGGCGGGGCAAAAGTGTTCAGTTTTGTGTGAGTAGAAAGTTGGCAACCCTAGGGCAGGAAGGCATATGTCCGGCCCTGCCCAGAGCCATGGCCTGGCTGGGCAAGGGGCCAGTCAGCACCAAAGGGGGGTCAGCTGGTCAGGAGTCAGAATTTCCATTCTGGGGGGCGCAGGAAGCCCCATTGTGCCAGAGCCCAGGGTTGGCCCAGGAGCTGCAGACCCTGGACGACCAGGCTCCCTGGCCCTGCAGCCCTCCAGGAGCCGGGGCATGAGGATCCACTGTCGGAGTCTGGTCTGGGGGTCACAGGGAGTTCAACAAACCCGATATGTTGCCACTAAGTATTTGGTGTTCAACGAATCCGCCGTCCCCCAGGAAACCCCCTTTTGCTGCGCAGCTCCCCTCCCTAGCTAATCCCCGAGGGCGGAGAGGAAATGCCCACCCCCTGGGCCCAGCACCAGGCCCTGCCCCAGACACCGGACCCGCCTGGGCTGCCCCCTGGCCGTGCCCCGGCCCTGATGGGATCCAGAGTGCCAGCGAGAGGCCCTTTGTGAGCCACAGAGCACCTCAGGAAGCAGCTGCACTAGCCCGTGTCGGTGCCAACCCTGCTGTGGCCAGCAACCTCTTCTAGAAACCAGGCCCCAGGAGAACCCCCAGCAAGCCCCCTCCACGGAGCGGACAGGGGAGCCCTTGCATCACCCCAGGGAGCCACTTCAGAGCAGCCCCCAGCCCATGGCAACCCGACACTGCCAGCAGTGCCCGGGCAGAGCGCTCGGTGCTGCCTGCCCCCCACAGCGGCGTGGCCCAGCACAGCTCCCGGGGGCAAGGCACCCACCTGGCTGGGCTCAGCTTGACCGGGAGTCTTGCCAGCGGCTGGCAGCTCTGCAGGCCAGAGCTGGGCCCAAGCCCTGCGCACCCCCACGGCTCCTGCGTGCTCACGGCACAGGGCCCACATCCCCTGAGAGAGAGCGGCTGCCGGGCAGCTGCCCCCACCATCCCTGTCGACGCGGCTCGGCCCCTTCACCTCCCTGGCCAGGCCTGGCCGAATCCCTGCCAGGCAGCAGCCCCCTTCTGTGCAGCCCTCCGTCCTGCAGGGGCTCCAGCTGGCCCCCAGCAACCCCCTCCCACTTCAAGAGCTGCAGAACCCGGCGGGCAAACTGGGCAGCTGCCTCCTTCTGCTGGGCACAAGGGGCCCAGCTTCCGGTGCCACCAGGGGTGGGCCCAGCTCCGGCTGCTCCTGAGCCACGCTCAGGTTTCAGGGAGCAGCTCCCGCCCACTCGGAGCTAGCGGCTGGAGAAGGCTTGTGCTTGTGATGCCCGCAACAGCCCAGGCAGCTGGGTGCCCAGCCCAGCCCCGCTGCGGAGATGCCAGCACTGCACTGCTGTCTGCAGCAGGGCCCGCTTCCTCCTGGGCTGAGTGGAACCCACCAGGCGGGGAGCCGCCCACCCCAGGATGAACCCTGCTGGCTCCACAGCGCCTGGTGCGGGAAGCCACCAGCAGGTGGGACCCACCAGCAGGTGGGACCCACATGGTACGGAGCCTGGGTGGGGTCCCGAGCTGCTGGGGGAGGTGCAGCACAAGGCGGGATCCATCCCACCCTACCCTGGCCCCCAGAAATGCCCTCCTGTGACAAAGGGGAAGCTTTTTTAAGGTTTTGTATAAACATGGTGTGTGCCTCAGTTTCCCCTCTGTGTTGCACAAGTATCTCGGTGCTGGGACAAGGGTGTGTGATCCTTGCACAGAGGGCAGGGGTCAGGCTGCCTGGGCCCAGACAATGGCCGACCCTCTGTATCCTGGCAGCTGAGGGCTGGGGCCCATCCTCTGCAGGGAGCCAGCCAGAGGCACCCAGGACACCTCCTCTGTGGATCTGGAATAGCTGCCATGGGAGAGGTTAATAAGACTGGGCCAGCTCAGCTTGGAAAAGAGACGACTCAGGGGGAGATG
This sequence comes from Natator depressus, assembly GCF_965152275.1. NCBI lineage: Eukaryota > Metazoa > Chordata > Testudines > Cheloniidae > Natator > Natator depressus. The sequence goes on from NC_134241.1 coordinate 878,371, forward strand.
AGAGAGGTCTATAAATCATGGCTAGGGTGGAGAGAGTGACTAGGGAAGTGTTATTTACTTCTCATAACACAAGAACCAGGGGATACCCAAGGAAATTAACAGGCAGCAGGTTTAAAACAAACGAAAGGAAGTGCTTATTCACACAACGCACAGTCAGCCTGGGGAACTCTTTGCCAGAGGATGTTGTGAAGGCCAAAACTATACCAGGGTTGAAAAAAAGAACGAGGTAAATTCATGGCAGATAGGTCCATCAAAGGCTGTTAGCCAGGATGGGCAGGGACCAAACCCCACACTCCAGGTGTCCCTAACCTCTGACTGCCAGCACCTGGGGCTGGAGTCCAGGGTGCGAATTGCTCACACTCACCCTGTTCTGTTCACTCCCTCGGAAGTGGAGGCAGACAGGACCCGGGGCAGGGCGGGGTGGGCCATTGGGCTGCCCCAGGTGGCCACGCTCCACTGCAGCGTTAGCGCCAGCACCGCCTGCCTGCTCCTAGCCCGCCTGGAGCACCCTGGCTGCCAGCTGCAGGGCAGCGGAGTGATGAGAACAGGGAGCCCCGGCTGCCTCCCCTGACCTGCAGCAGCCAGCGTTGCCCCCAGCCACGCTCAGACCTTCCCCTGCCGTTTGAGCACCTCTGGGGAGCCTGTGCCAGGCAGCTGCCATGTGACCCACCCTCCCGGCAGGGTTACCTCTCCCCATCACCCACCGGGCACAGCCCATTCATGCGACCCAGACCCAGCCACCCCAGCCCTGGCATGCCCTCAGCACAGGGCGCATGAGGCCACACTGGCTCCATCCCTCCCTCCCACACCTTCGAAGGGGAAGGCCAGGCCAGGCCTGTGCAGAATCTGTCCCTGTCCCTGCGGAGGGGCCCAGGTGCCAAGGGCAGAGTCAGCCTATGCCAGGCTTGGGAGCAGCCACCATCCCGCTGGAATGACTGAGCCTCACCCAGGCACCTGCCTGAGTAACCCAGGAGTCCTGGGCCAGCCTTCTCTCCCGGGGTTCGGGCTCAGGCAGGGCAGGGGAGAACTGGGGCTGCCCTTGGCTGACCCAGCTGTGTGCTCAGGGCTAGGGTGAATCTGAGCGTAGGGGGAGATGCAGGCTGCGTGCCCCCCTCACCACCAGCCTGTGCCCAGAGCTGCCCAGCAGGGGGGCTAGGCCCTGTCCAGGCTGCTGGAGCTCTTGCCAGGCACCTTGGGAGCTACCTCTTGGCTTAGGAGGGTGACCAGCTTCCTGAAGCCACTGTTAACTGTGGCCTGCGGGAGGGAGCTGACTAGAGCATCTTCCTCCCCCTCCTCCTCCTCGCCCCGCTCCTGCCCCTCCTGGTCCAGCAGCCGCCTGTACTGGGCCTCGAGGGAGGGGCTGGGCCCCGTGCTGGGAGCCAGGGGGCTGCTCCAGCGCTTGGACACCATGCAGCTGTTGTCGTAGATGGGGGCCAGGTTGGTGCTGCTCCCTTCCGGGGAGCCCCTGGAGCCCAGGAGTGAGGACCCCTCCCCCTCCACGGAGCAGGAGCGGCCCAGGGTGTAGAGGTTCTCGTAGAGATGCTCCGAAACCCGGAGTCCCTGTCCGCAGAACGCCCTGGGCACTCCCTGCTCCACCTTGGCCTCTCCCCAGGGCTCGAGCGGGGGCTGCAGGCCTCTGTGGATGGAGGCATAGACGATGGGGGTCTCAGCTCCTGCCCCTGCACAGCCCCCCAACTCCAGGGTGCAGGGCAGGGCCTGTCCGCTCTCTGGACAAAGCCCCGCAGGGAGGGACGGCCTCCCTGCACCCTCCAGGGCCCAGGGGGGCAGCGCTTCCTCCAGGCTCTGGGAGCTCCGCAGCCTGGGCTCCATTCCCTGCTTGGAGCCCAGAGGCTCCGGCGCTTGGGGGCTGCTCCTGCCCAGGAGGCTGCTGCTCTGGCGGGCGATGGCTGCGGAGACGAGGTTGCACAGCTCAGCGGCCCGGCTGGTGGCCAAGGTGAAGATGCCCTCGCCCGAGTCGCAGCGGCGGCCTGCTTCGAAGGAGAACAGGGCCTGCAGGGAGCAGACAGCAGTGTTACCTGGGGTGCTGGGCCATGGACGCCTGCCCGGAGAGCTCGGGTCTCCCCAAGGGGCCCACGCAGGCTTGGAGCAGGCAGACGGCAGGGCTGGGCCTGCCCTGGTGCTCCTGCAGCCCCTGGCACTGCAAGGGCAGAGGTGGCCCCTGCGGGAGGCAGCCCAGTACCTTGTCGTGGCCGAATTTGCGCAGGAAGGGGTAGGGCCAGGTGAGGAGGGACTGGCGGGACTGGGGGGTCTTCAGCACAAGTCCCTTGGGCAAGGCGGCCAGCAGGTAGTGCCCACTCAGGCCGCACCTGGCGGAGGCATCCGTCTTGTGCACCAGCACCAGGAACTCATTCACTGCAGGGAAACAAACCCACACACGAGTCACTGCCCGGCCCCACTGCATCCCACCTTCTGCCCAAGCCACTGCCTGGCCCGACTGCATCCCCCTTCCCGCCTGTCAGAGTCACTGCCTGGCCCCACTGTGTTCCCCTCTGTTCACCAGAGTCACTGCCCGGCCCCACTGCATTCCCCTTCCTGCCTGCCTGAGTCACTGCATTTCCCCCCTCGCTGCCCGGCCCCACTGCATCCCCCCACCAAAGCCACTGCCCGGCCCCAAGTGGCCCCCAGCCACATCTCCAGCCATTCTGCTCTCCCCAAGCACCCCACGCAGGAAGACCCTCCCCCTCCATTCCAAGGCCCCCAATTCCAGCCTCCCTCCAGCCAACTAGGTGGGATCCTCTGGTCCCTGCCCCTCCCCCTCGCCTGGGGTCCCTGTGCCTGACCCACATGGTGCCCGGCTGTACGTACAGTCCTGCCAGGATGAGTAGAGGGTGTTTTCCTCCACGTGGAGATCAGGTCCAGGGGGGTCCCTGGTGCTGCCAGGTGCTGGCTCCTTAGTGCACTGAAAGCAGAGAGCAGAGCAGCTGCAGCCCCCCAGGGCACCTGCCCTTCCCCGCCCATGGACACAGGGGCTGCACCCTCCTGGCACCCAAATATGGGCAACAGGGTGCAGCCAACTCAGATCCCCTGGGGCAGAGGCCATGCCAGCACCCAGGGGAGGGGCCAGGGGCCATGCCAGAGCCCCAGGGGAGGAGGTGGGGTGTGCCAGCACCCAGGGGGAGGGGCAGGATGTGACAAAGTGGGACTGTTTCCTCTGAATAATGTGGGGGTGCCTCAGTTTCCCCTAGGCAGTTCTTAAGTCTCTAGGTGGTGGGGTAAGGGTGTATGATCATTGCAGAGCCCTAGAGGGCAGGTGTGTGCAGGGGTCTGGACACAGAGAATGGCCGACACCCTGTTTCCTGGCAACTGATGGCCTGGGCCCTTCCCCCCTGCAAGGTGAGAGCTAAAGGGTTGGAGAACAAAGGAATCAGGTGACCTCCTGGCCAGGGAAAGGGACAAAGCCCAGAGGAGGAGGGGCTGGAGAGAGTTTCAGTTTGGGGCTGGCTGGGACATGGAGTGAAGTGCAGACGTGGTTTTCTGGCTCACTGCCCCCCAAAATGGACCCAGCTGAGGGGTCCTGTTTTCTGCACCTGCAAGCTCTGTTTTAGACCATGTTCCTGACCCTCTGGGTTCCCCAAGACCCCGTCTAGGCAGACTCGCTGGGGGAAGCGCACGGAGGGGCAGAGGAGGCTGAATGCTCCGAGGTCAGACCCAGGAAGGTGGAAGCTGTGTGAGCTTTGTGTCCTGAAGACAGGCTGCTCCCAGAGAGGAGACTTCCCCAGAGTCCTGCCTGGCTTCATGGGGAGCCGTTCCAGAGCATCGCCCAGGGACTCCGTGACAACTGGTGGCAGAGGTGGGATCTACTGCACCCCGTGGACGGCACTTCCTGCAGTAAGTGACTGGGGAGCAGTAAAACGAAGGGGGATTGATGGGGACCAGGCGTGCTGAAGATTCAGAGAGAGACGGTTTCAGGGGGCGGTTAACCCCTGGGAGTGTGTGACCAGCGAGAAGGACTGTGTAGTAATGGGGTTCCCCTGGGGACTGCGGTGAGGAGTCTCAGGGGCGGAGGAGCCTGCGGCTTGGCCCTGGGAGAGAGAAGGACTTTTGCAGTAACAGGGTTCCCCTGGGGATTGCAGCGAGCGGTCCCAGGGGCGGAGGAGTCTGCAGCTCAACCCTGGCAAAGAGGGGGTGACCTCGAGAAGGGCTGGCACACTAGGGGTTCTCCCTGGAAACCGTGGGGAGCTAAGAGCACACAGGCCTGTGAGTCCACAACAACTTGGGAAGAGCGGAGTGACGGCCTGTCACCATCTCCTTAAGAAGGACATTGTAACCCTGTGCAGAAAGAGGGGGTTGAGCATTGGAAAGTTCACCAAAGCAGAGTTAATCGTGCAGCTGGAGGAGGATGACCGCTCTAAGGAACAGATTCCTGACCCAAATGGGGCTATAGCAGGATCTGGGAGCAGCTGGAGTGGTAGCCAGGCATCCCCAAGACTCCTGTCCCCGACCAGACGGGGGTCTTCACAATCGGGTTCCCCATTGGGGGATTGGAGCTGAGTCCGAGAGAGCAAGAGGACTGTGAGAGACAGCGAGAGCCCGAGAAAGAGCTGCGGAAGCAGCAGCAGCATGAACTGGCAGTGGGGGAGCGGAGAGGCCTAGGGGACCTCCCCGGGGTGAGTGGGGATAGACCCCGGGGAGCCAGTTCCGCAGGGAATCTCGAGACTCAATTGCTGCCCCTGGTTAACGGGGGGGGGGGGGGTGTGTGTGTGGATGCCCACCTCACTGCCTTTGAGCAGGCTGGAGATTTGAACCGGGGGACCCTGCGGAAAAGCCCTGGTGTCTAGCTCCCTTGCTGGGTCCCAAGGCCATAGACTCCGTCAGCCAGATGGGTGGGGAGGTGGACAGGCTCCCACTCCTGACCCCAACCTATATGTCTGTGTGGAGTCTCCCGGGGTTGGGCCCCTCGGACCCCCCGTGGGAGCGGAAGGGGATGGTCAATGGGGAGACATTCCTGGGATGGCGAGATCCTGGGACGGAGAGAACTGTTGTCAGACCCTGGGTGGTGCAGCCTCAGATGCTGAGGGGCTGTGTGAGCTGGGTGAGGGTCCCAGGGACGAAGCCCCTCACCCTGCCTATGGCCCAGATCCCTGTGCAGACCCAGGAGGGGTGGGGCTGGCTGGCCGTTGGGGTTCTCCAGGACAGCAGCTGCGAGACCCTGTTATGGGGCGACTGTGTCTCTTTGGGGCAGGATCCAGACCCTGCTCTGGTAACTGCCAAGGGTTTGAATTTGAATCCAGGGAACCAATCGGTGGAGAGGGAAATGGTCAGTGAAAATGCAGATGACCTGGCTGGCAGCAGGGAGGAGCGGCTAGGCTCAGGCTACCTGCCTGCTTGTAAGCAGACCCTGGGGCTGGGTGGGACAGAGAGATGCTCCCCGCCCCCTTGCACACCGGAGAGGGGGCTCAGGCTGGCTCTGATGCAGTGAGGAAAGCAGCGAGCTCGCTGCCTACCCCAACTGGGACAGCAAGGGCAGCGCTGAGCCAGGGGGAGCTGAGACCCCAGCTGAGTGGGGGGAGACACAGGCAGGGCAGGGGATCTGTTGGGAGCGGCAAGGTGCTGGGTAAGGAAAGTTTGGATGAGCCTAGTTTACTGCAACTGAAGGGTGCGAAAGTGATTTAATCAAGAAAGTTTCAGTTCCTAACAGCCAGAAATGTTCTGTTGTGAATGGATCCACTGACTGTCCTGTTGAAAGACCCAGTGTGGATAGCTTTGAGAAGGTCTCAGATGGAGCGAAAGCTGTTAAGAAAGTTAAACAGTCCGATAACCAAGTGGCTGTGTTTGGCCAGCTTGTTGGGGAGAAGACCCGATCCCAGTTTGACCCCCTGGGGTTTTGGGGTGGCCAAAGGGCACGGGCCGCATAAACCTTCCCACATGCGGCCTGCGAGTGCTATCGACCACCCCCAACATAAGGGAGGGCATGAAACTGGAAGGGCCTGGTGTAACTTCTACCAAGGAATGGGAGAGATGCTGGGGCATCCATGGGAATGCTGGTGGCTTCGAACTTCCCCAGGTCACTGGCTAAAGTGACCCTGCTCAGTTCGATCTCGAAGGGGGGAGAGATGTGACGAACTGGGACTGTTCTTAATGTTTCCTCTGAATAATGTGGGGGTGCCTCAGTTTCCCCTAGGCAGTTCTTAAGTATCTAGGTGATGGGGTAAGGGTGTATGATCATTGCAGAGCCCTAGAGGGCAGGTGTGTGCAGGGGTCTGGACACAGAGAATGGCCGACACCCTGTTTCCTGGCCACTAATGGCCTGGGCCCTTCCCCCCTGCAAGGTGAGAGCTAAAGGGTTGGAGAACAAAGGAATCCGGTGCCCTCCTGGCCCAAGAAAGGGACAAAGCCCAGAGGAGGAGGGGCTGGAGAGAGTTTCAGTTTGGGGCTGGCTGGGGACATGGAGTGAAGGGCACACGGGGTTGTCTGGCTCACTACCCCCAAAGTGGACCCAGCTGAGGGGTCCGGTTCTCTGCACCTACAAGCTCTGTGTTAGATCATGTTCCTGTGGTCGAATAAACCTCTGTTTTATTGGCTGGCTGAGAGTCCCGTCTGACTGCGGAGTTGGGGGGCAGGACCCTCTGGGTTCCCCAAGACCCCGCCTGGGCGGACTCGCTGTGGGAAGCGCACGAAGGGGCAGAGGATGCTGAATGCTCCGAGTCAGACCCAGGAAGGTGGAAGCTAGGTGAGCTGTGTGTCCCGCAGACAGGCTGCTCCCAGAGAGGAGACTTCCCCAGAGTCCTGACTGGCTTCATGGGGAGCAGTTCTAGAGCATCGACCAGGGACTCCGTGACACAGGGGCCATACCAGCAGCCAGGGGGAGTGGGTGGGGTTGGCAGGGCCATGCCAGCATCCAGGGGGAGGAGGCAGTGCAGGCGAGGCCATGATGGCATCTGGGAGGTCATTGCCGATGGAGCCATGCCAGCGCAGGGGTGTTGCTTTGGTTTATGGCAGCCCCACCCCATCAGACCCCCTCCCCCCGGGTCTCCTGGCGCTGCCCAGGGAGCCTAGGTGGGTCAGCCCCGGTGCTGAGGAGCGGTACCCAGGGCTGGTGGGGGCAGTACCTGGAAGGCCAGCTGGCCAAGCTGTGCTATCCACCCGTCCCGCTGCTCGGCTGCCAGCATGTAGCTCTTCTCCATGGTGTTCAGGGAGAAGGCAGCCGTGCCCTTGGGGCAGCTGTGGCCGTCCGCGGGCCCCACAGAGACGCAGTCTGCGAGCCGGATGACCCGGCGCTCACACCTCCGCAGGGATGCCTTCTCTGGACCAGAGCCGTCGTTCCGCACTTCGCATGTCTCCAGCCGGGCAATGCCACAGGGGCTGTTGGCAAAGAGCTGGGCCCACACCTTCCTCCAGGACTTCTGGGGGGCAGATAGGGCACGACTCACCCCAGGGGCTCCCAGCACAGCCCTATTTGCCCACAAAGCAATGCAAATGGCCCCTGGTGCCCACGGGAGGCGGCAGAGAACAGGGTGGGGCCGACAGAGATGAGGGGCTGGAGGGGACTGCCAGAGGGCCACAAGTCCAGGCCTCCGCACCGGGGCCGGACTCAGTCAACTGGGCCCCCCCGATGGGTTTGTCCAAAATGGTCTTAAAACTCTCCCACGCCGGGAATGCCACATCCTGGCCTGGCCACCTGGCCCAGCGCTGACCTACCCGGAGACTCAGGCAGTTTCTCCTGCTACCTACCCTCAGTCTGAAGCCCATTGCTCCTCACCCTGCCTCAGCAGACAGCACCCTTTAGAAAAGCCCTCCCCAGATTGGTGCCCCTCGGTTGCTTTTCTCTGAACTAAACGCCCAGGTTTTTAAATCGTTCCTCACAGGGCAGATTTTCTAAACCTTCCATCATGTTTGTTGCTCTGCTGCCTCTGGTCTCTCCAATTTGTCCACATCTTCCCTCGAGTGCGGCTCCCACAACTGGACACAGCGCTCCAGCCTCACGCGGCCCCGCCGGGTGGGACAGCACCTCCTGTCTGCCGCTAATACACCCAGAGCGACAGCAGCCTTTTGCACAGCTGCATCACACCGGGGACTCTCAGTCACCTTACGATCCACGCTAGGCCTGTCCCTTTTCAGTGTATTACCACCTAGTCCCTTAATCCCCAGCTGGTAGCTGCGCACGTGATTTCTCTGTCCTAAGTGAAGTAATCTGCAGGAGACAGAAGGGTTCGGGGAGGGCCCACTGGGCACATGCCCTGCTGACATCTGGCGCCTTCCCAGACCCTAGGTGCAGGAGGACGGCCCACTCCCGCAAAGACACCCTGATCTTACTCTGCATGAGGAGCTCATGCTCCTCGGGCAGGTACCTGGAGCCTCAGGGTCATGAGCACCAAGGGGCAGGATGTGAGGGAAGAGGCAATTCCACAGGCTTCCGAGCCTCAGCCTAGTGGCTAGCCAGGACAGCCACCCCCAGCACAGCCAGATTGGCTTCCCCGACCCAGGCGGGGCCATGCAGCGAGCCAGCGATGGGGTGGGATAGGCCCCAAGTCCTGATTCTGGGCTCCCTGCTGTACCCACTAGCCGCCCTCTCCAGAGCTACAACTTGGCCCTGGACCGAGCTGGGCTGCTGGGGCTGTTTTTAGCCCAGAGCTTGATGCAAATTAAGCCATTTTGAGCCATTTGTTTTCTCGATAGCTGCCCCACATCTGCTGCATGAGCCCAGGCCCCGGAGCCAGCAGCAGCCACATCCTCCCTGGGGAGGGTCTGCATCAGCCAGCACCTGGCCTGCCAGAGCACAGCGGGGAAGAGAGAGAGGGAGCACCCCCACCCCCAGGGGTGTGGGACAGAACAGTGTGGCAGCAGCTGGGTCCATGGGCCTGGCCCAGCAGAGACTAAGGGATAGAGGCAGGTGAGCCTGGCTCGCAGCACCCACCAGGCCATAAATACTGGCCCAGCAGGGGAGCAGAGTGCTTTTTTCAAAGCGGGGAGGGGGGGAGAAGTGCACTACATATAAAACAAAACAGCAGTGGCCCCCCAGGGAGGAATTTGGTTCCCAGCCAAACTGTGTTTGCTCATTGTAATAGAATGAGCTGTCCCCAAAGCAGCCTTGCTTTTAATCATGAAAACCCTACTTTTCTGGGGTGGGGAGGGGCTTAGCCCCGCCCCTCCCACGGGTGTCTATACCCATGCAAGCAGTTCCCATGTGCACACAGAGTCCCCCCCGTTCCCAAAGGGGGGACTTTCCCCGCTCTTTGTTCAGCTCACGCATGTGGGGCACCCTACTGGGCACAGCTGGGGTGGGGGCAGAGAGCACAGCTGAGGGGCCCATCACCAGTTAGCACAGACAGGGGCCCAGCCAAAGCTGCCCAGTCAGGGCCCTGCCTCTGCCGTTACCTTCAAGGTGCTGCATGCTCTCAGAGCCGAAGGTCCAGGCTGGGGCAGTGCAGCGTTCCTGCAACGTGCCCCAGCCTGTCCCAAACCTCCCCACAGTGCTCCATGGGGCAGGTGTATTCCTGGGACCTGCCTTCCCAGGCAACCAGGGAGCTCGCTGCATATTCCACAGCCCCAGCCCTCCCCCGGGGAGGGGCCAAGGACAAACCCCGCATGGGCCTGGGCAGCCAAGCACATGGCAATCCTGCCACACAGCTCAGATGCTGCCTTGCAGAGAGGACTCCCGGCTCCCAAAGCCTGGAACTTGGGCTGAAGGAAGCTGTGCCCACAGTCCCCCCGGTAGCCATTAGGTGCCCCCCCCAAGGCCTGCTCTTACTCCGAGTCCCCAGTGCCTCAGCAGGGCCAAGGCACATTGGTGAAGCTGCCCAGGTGGGATCCCTGCAGCCACTCATTGGAGAATGAGACTTCTGGGGACCTGACCTGAAATCTGCCCCTGCCCCTGCGCCCAGCATGACCCACCTGCCCCAGCCTCAGACAGCAGTCAGCACCAAGCCCCCAGGAACCCACGGCAGCAGCCAGCCCTTCCCCAGAGACAGCGCAAAGGGGCAGAGGGCAAGGTGACCCCTTTGTCTCCCACCAGCTGTATCTCCCATAGTTCCCTGCAGCAATCACAACCCCCAGTTCTGTTGGCATAGAGGCAGGGGCCCCAAGCCTCCTCCCCCGCAGACAGTGCCCCACTCCCCCCAGCACATAGCAAGGGGGACTCCCTGTTCAAACTCCCCACCCCCCAAAGCTCTGGATTTTGTTTTCAGTCTGTTTATTAACATTTCAGTGAGAGTTACTCTCACGCCGCAGCTTATAGCTGGGACAGGCGTGGCTCAGGAACACGGGGGGCTGCCTGGGTGAGCCCCCCTACCCCAAAGCCTGGAGTTGGTGCCTTGGGGCCAGCAGGGGTTGAGATCAGACACAGCATGGTCAGTCGTGGGGCGGTGACCAGGGGCCACTCCCGCTCGGCTTTGTTGGGCCTGAAGACCAACCCCCCCCCCCCCCCCGTGCCCAGCACTCTCAGCCCCTCCCCCCTTTACCTTTCCAAATTTCAAGTGCTGGACATAGAGGATCCCGGCCTTCATAGGGGTCTCCATGGGCCCAGCCGGCCTGGCAGGGCTGTGTGCAGAAGGCAGCGGTGCCAGTAATGGGGAGTGGTGGCCGCTGCAGCGGAGTGAGTGCGCGGGGAGACTTCCTTTCTCGCTAACTTCCCCTTTGTGGTGTGTGGGGTGAGGGGCAGGCAGCGCGGGGGAGCAACGTCCCCCAGGGAGACCAGTGGGGCAGAATGAGCATGGCAGAGGCAGCAGCAGCCTGCATGGGGCTGCTGGGTTCAGAGAGTCAAGCCTGGAGACGGTGCCCCGCTGGGGCCCAGCTCCTCCGTAGCCAGCGACGACACCGGGCTGGCCCGCAGCAGAGGGTCAGCCATGCCTCAGGGCCCTTCCAGCCCAGAGCAACTTGCGTGTGGTGAGCCACCACCCAGGGGCCAGCACAGCCGCCCCTCAGAACCCCAGGCCTTCGGCAGGTGCCACTGGGCCCAGCCCCGCGTGACGGCTCCTGCTTCTGGCCATGGCTCCCCTGTGCTCAGGGGCTTTGCAGAGCCTGCGAGAGGCTGGGGGCCCGATGCCTGCATGTTGACACTGGCTGACGTAACGGGCCATTGCAGCATAGCGTCGATGCTTCCTCTCCGAGCAGGGAACCACAGGGCCTGGCTGAGCAGCACTGACCACGGTCCACACAACACGGCACCTTACGACATGCCTGAGCCCAGAGGGAAGGGACATGGACCTGCCTGCAGAAGGGCCGGCCCCACATGCTCTTGGGAAGAAGCAGGGCCAGCTGCCAAGGCTGCTGGGCTCGGGGAACTCTCCTGCCTGCCCCAGCAAGCACACACCATAGGCAGCAGCGCAGCCAGGGGCCTGGGCTAGAAGTCCATGGAGCTGTGTGCCAGGTAGTCCTTGCGGCCGATGTTGCTGACTTGCTTGGTCTGCATGGCTTCCAGCTTGGGGCAGTCGGTGATGCGGTGGCCCAGGCCCCCACAGAAGGCACAGCCCCTCTCGCCTGCAATGGAGGGAGTGGGGTCAGAGGCAGCTTGCCGGGGGTGGGGTGGGGACAGTGCGCAGACCCTACAGCACAGGGGGAAGCAGACCCAGCCCAGCACCCTGCAGAGGCAGGGCCAGCCCATCACATGGGGAGCTGAGCCCCAGACCATGGCAGAGCAGGGAACTGACCTCTCGAGACCCAGACTAGCGCTCCAACCAACGGGAGCACCGGGGCCTTGACGTGCCAGCTCTGGGTGCTTTGCCCAAGGAGTGGCCTGCCAGCCGGGCAGTGCAGGGGTCCAGAGTGCCCTGCCCCCTCCATGTCTGCACCACCATGCAGGCAGCAGTGCTGTGGCACCCCCCCCGCCCCGCCCCCTAGGTCAGCTGGGAGCCGCCGACCCCTCACCTCCAATATCCAGCATGGTCTCGTCCCCACAGTGCAGCACCTGCAGCACCGGGGGCACCTTCTGCTTGGCCTCCAACAGCAGCGCCTTCAAGTCCATGAGCACGGACTCATCTGGGGCAGAGAGGAACATGAGAACCGAGCCTGGCCTGGGGCAGCTCTGCCCCCCGCCCCACAAGGGCCCACTGGATCTGGGCACCACAGCAGGACAGAGGGCAATGCTCTGTTGAGACTGTGCGCGCGCGGGGAGGGGAAGAATCAGCCAAGCTGGGGACAAAAGGAGTCCGTAAGCGCCAGCAAACCCCACAGGGCAGCACAGCACCCCCAAGCACGGGCATCGGGGCACCACTGTCTGAGGGACAGCAGCCCGCTCTACTGAGTCACCCGCCTTGCTCCTTGGGCCGCATGGGGCCTGTGCTAGGGAGCGCCCCCTAGGGAGCCCCAGCCCACTCCCTGCAACACGTGGGTGTTCCTTGAGGTTTCCCCTTTAAGTGCTGAGCCCAGCCCAGGGGCAAGCTCCCAGGGCAGGGCAGAGACACTCCTGGCCCAGCTCAGCCCAACTGCTGCAAACCCAAAGGGCACAGCAGCCAGCCACAGCCCTGCTCCCGCGTGCCCCTCACCACAGGCCTTGTTGATGAAGGTGGTGGCGATGCCGGTGTTCCCCGAGCGGCCCGTACGCCCAATTCGGTGAACTGTGGGGAGAAACAGAGAGTCAGACCCAGGCCACTGACCGCAGAGAGCCAGGCAGGAATCCAGCTGAGCACCCAGACGGGGGAACTCCCCACCCCAAGGATGCTGCCTTTCCCAAGGAGACCAGCCACTGCAGGGACAGGCCCAAGGACCTGTCCTCCCATCCCTGAACAGAGCAAAGCAATCTGCCTGGTTCACCCTCTGTAAGGCCTTTGTCTGTAGCCATATTGCAAAGCCTAAAGCCTAAGGCCTTTGTCTGCAGCCAGGTTAAAAAAAGCAGCAGCCATGAGCTAAGAAGCAGGAGTCACATCCTCACTTTCCATCTAAATTACATTAAAGCAATGTCATATAAGGCTGTTAAAAGGGAGATCCTGGCCTAATAGTACCCTCAATCACCAGATAAAGAAACAGATCTTAAGATGGTTAAAGAAAACTTAGTTTGATGGCGTCTGCCTGGCAAGAAATCACTTTTCAATAGTTGGTATTGTGAAATCCTCATTTCTTCTTGTTTTATCATTATGGTCCCCACTTCCCTATTGTTTGTCTGTATGATCTCTGTCTGGTTCTTCGATTGTTTCTGCCTGCTACGTAATTAATTTTGCTCTGTGTAAATTAATTTAGGTGGTGGGGTAGGATTGGTTATGGATTTTTGTTTCAACTTGTTAGGATTGGTTAGTAAAATGATTGGTTAAGGTACAGCTAAGCAGGACTCAAGTTTCACTATATAAAGTGGGGTCCAAAAGGAAGTTTTGCGGAACCAACTCCAGGACACAGCCCCAAAGATCAGAGCTGCCAGACCTCAACACTGCCAATGACACCGTGCAGAAATTGGAGGCCCCGAGATGGACCTGATCCTGACTGGCCATCAAGAAAAGTTCTTCTGTCTTATTGGGAGTGGCAAGCATTGTATGTGTAGCATGTGCATTGTTCTGGTGATTGTTAATAAATAGAGGTTAAGCAGGATATTACTGTGAGAGGCTCTTTCACTGGTAAAAGACCCTGTAAACCCGCAAAAGATTAAGCCCTGAGCCCACAGGGAATGGGTGTTTGCACAGAGCCCACGGAGGGGTAGAGCCCTGGGCCTTTCACCTGGAGCCCTAGGAACTGCGTAAAGGTGAGTGCCCTAGAACGTGAGAACAACAGAGAATTTTGTGTGGGAAACACTCTGCCTGGCTCACCTCCCTCCCCCTGTCCTTGGGCCCTCTGCCCTACCGTAGTTCTCGATCTCCTCTGGCATGTCGTAGTTGATGACGTGCTGGATGGCTGGGAAATCCAAGCCCTTGGAGGCTACGTCGGTAGCAACCAGGACGTCCTTCTTCCCGTCCCGGAATGCCTCGATGGCCTTCGTCCGCTCCTCCTGGTCTGGAAGGGCCCAGCACAGAGGGTTAGCGTGGGCCCAGCTCTGCCAGCTCAGGGACCCGCCCCCAAACCCACCTCAGACTAGGGGCATGGACAGAGCGATATGCCAAGTACTAGTCAGACCTCTCCCCCATGCGCCAGAGGCAGGGGGCCCTGTGGGTCAGAAACCACTGCAGGGTTCCATGGGGGCCCGAGAGAGCAGCCGGTCCGAGGAAGGCTCACTCATCTCCTCGGTCCTGCCCCTGGTGTGGTGACCTGCCTGGCCGTGGCCCATGGCACATGGAGCTGAGTCCAGAACAGCTCGTCACATTAGGGAGCTGGGGCCAGATTCACAGCAGAGGCCTGGGAAGTGGACTGCCTAGTCCCTTCCCAGCACTGCCCTACAGGCATTTCTCAGAAGCCATCTCAGGGCCCCACAGCCCCTGCTTTCGTTCAAAGCCACTATGTTTCTACCCGTAGGGCTGTGGCAACCGGCTGGGGAATGCGAACAGAGGCTAGGCTAGTGCAGCACTACCTGCCTGAATCTGCTGAGAGCCAGAACTGCTAGCTTTGAGCGGGGATCCCATCCTGTCCTCTCACACTCTGGGCTGCACCATTTCTGCTCCCAGGGGCCCTAATGCTTTGCCTTCCTACCCCTGCCCTGCCAGGCCCTGCCTACATCTGCCTCCTGCTCCCCAGCTCCCACTGGGGCAGTCAGCTGGATTCCATGGCATGCTCCCAGCATGAGGCCATGGAGTGAGCTGTCACGGGGGCAGGGTGCCCAAGCAAGCACCAAGTTTGCAGGCTGGCGAGTGGCCCGGCCTGGAGACCAGCGCAGCTGCAAGGCCCAGAGAGCTAGCTATGAGCTCTCCCGTAGCTGGTGCACATGTGGGTAGGGTGAGCTGGGCCCCTGGAGAACACAACTAAACGATGGGCAAGATGGTAAAACGATCCGTGAGAAAGCAGCACCGGGAGAAAGGCTGAGCTCTGACCCCACCCATGCAAGCATCTGACAGGAAGGCATTGCACCGAGAGAAGAGGTTCTCGTTGTCAAGCTGGCGCTGCAGAGTTTCAGAGAAGGGACCATTGGGTCATCCAGTCTGTCCTCCTGCGTCTCACAGGCCAGAGCATTTCACAGACACCCCTCTATGGAGCCCAAGGACGAGTGCTCCGAGGACTGAAATGCTTTAAGACTCAGCCGTGAGCCACAGGCGGAGAAGAGGAGACAGCGAGGTGTCAGCAGCGCCCGAGGCCCCTGCAGCAGCTGGGAAGTGATTTGGTAAGATTTGCCCAGGTGGCAGGCCATGCCCCACGCTGCAGAGGAAGGTGAAGAAGCCCTTGGTTCCCAGCCAATCTGACCTAGAGAGAAATTCCTTCTCGAGCTCAAACCCTGAGCATGTCAGCAAGACACACCAAGCTGGTCCACCTGGGAGGTGCCCTGTCTCCAGCTGTGGCCGATCCCTGGCACCCCAGAGGAAGGTGAGAAAACCCCAGAGTACATCTAGGCAATTGTGCACCAACAGAAAAATCTCCTGCCTGACCCCCACAGGTGACCAGTTGAAGCCCTGAAACCTGAGACTGGATTAGTCATTATCTTAATGCAGAGGGGCAGGGTTCTGAGCACGCTGAGGGCCATGCATGCAACTCACCCCCTTAATGGGCCATGGGGAGGTATGGGAACAGGGCAATTCAGAGTCCATGGCCAGAAAGGACCGCGATGACCATACAACCCAACACTCCAGGCATGCAGGCTGGGGGATTTCCCCCAGAAGCTGGATTCAAGCGTAACTTTTTAAGCCATCTAGTCTCACCTTCCAGACTCCAAGCAATGGTGAGTCCATCAGCTCCCCTGCTAAAAGCCCTATGACCCTCACAGCTGGGAAGTGACTTCCTCTGACAAGGCCTGATCTAACTTTCTCTGGGGGAGCCTGTGCCAGCCAGGCTGTCGAACACCCCGCTCTGGGGGAGCCTTTGGACGGGGAAGGATCCATCCGCAGGGGTCCAGTCACCAGCATCCTTCTTGGTGACAAGCTGCTTACACCTCCCATCCAAGACTTTTCCAGCCCCTGCACCAGCGCTTCAGGGCCCTGGCTACCAATCCCCTGGGGATGCACCTGACTGGCATCAAACACAGCCAATCTGATTGAGGCTTTCACCCTGTGCTCAGCCTGGGATCCTCAAAGCAGTGCATGCTGGGATGGCTACCCGTGTGACCTGGGGCACAGGGGCAGCTCTCACTGACCTTTCCCTCCGTGTATGGCCACCGCTTCCACGCCCTTGAGCAGCAGGTACTCGTGGATCGCGTCAACGTCAGCCTTCTTCTCTGCAAAGATCAGCACCTGCCAGAGGGCCAGCGTCAGCACAGAGACCCCCGCGCTGCACAGGACTGACCAGCGCCGTCACAGCGGAACCGCTGGCTGGAAGGTTTGCAGCTGAGAGCCTGGGCACAGCATGGAGTGCTGTGGACCCCGAAGCACCTGGGCACGGTCTCGTTCGTCCCCTACCCTGTGGTGGGGCACAGGGCCAGGAAGAGCTGGCCTGCATCAGGACTGCATTCCATCAGAAGGAGCAGCTACAGTCCCTCCCTCCCTCCCCCGACAAGCTGCTGGGGCAGCTGGTGTGCAGTACTCACGGGCGGCGGGGTCTTCTGCAGGCACTCAAGCAGGTACACCATCTTGGCTTCCTCCTTCACGTACTCCACTTCCTGTGCACAAACACAGGGCTCCAGTCAAAGAGGGGCAGGAGCTGGGAGAATACGCACAGGGCCGGGACTGTCTGGGAGGCACAGGTCGCAGGGCCCAGAGCAAACCCCTCTGGCAGACAGTGGATTCTGGCAGGGCCACCGGGACCCAGCCCCGCTGGGGTCCAGCACAGGGCATTCGGGAGCTCACCTGTATGACATCCAGGCTGGCAGCTCCAGCTCGCCCCACATTGATGGTGATGGGCTTCACCAGGGCACTCTTGGCAAAGTTCTGGATCTTCTTGGGCATGGTGGCACTGAAGAGAAGGGTCTGCCTCTGGCCCTGGACCGAGAGCCAAGGGCAGGAAGGTTAGCACGGCCATTCAGCCAGTACAACGAATGGGGTGAGCTGATCTCAGCAACAGCCAGTGGGTGCTGGCAGGCACCCCAGACTCCCTACACAGGGGTCCTTGGAGAACAGCTTTGTGCCAGCAGGGCTGGGTCAACACACGGTGCGACCAGAGCCCCAACTGAGGGGCACATGGGACAGCAGGCATGAGACAGGGCAGAAATACAGTGCCAAGCTGGGAGGCCAGAGCTGTTACCCACAGTGATAAGCTGCAAGAGGCAGGCTGGGGCAGGAGCAGCTGGGACCTGACAAGGAAGCCGTTAGCCCTGCCAGCCAGGACCCTCGCGCTCCACAGCAGCCAGTGAGGCCCGGGCCAGGAGCTGGGCGCAGCGTTCCCCGGGCAGGTGGGGAGTTGTGCTGGCAACACGCACCTCCAGGCTCCTGAGTGGGCCAGGCCAGGGACTGGGAACAAGGGAATTAAACCATTCAGGGCACCGGCTGCCCTGCACCCACACCTCCCCTACCCACCAGCTACCTTGAAGTAAGAGAAGATGGTGCGGATGTCTCCTTCGAAGCCCATGTCGATCATCCTGTCGGCCTCATCCAGGGCCAGGTAGCGACAGATGTCCAGGCTCACCATCTTCTTCTGCAGCAGGTCCATGAGGCGGCCCGGGGTAGCCACCATCATATGCACACCGCTGCATAGAATCATAGAATATCAGGGTTGGAAGGGACCCCAGAAGGTCATCTAGTCCAACCCCCTGCTCGAAGCAGGACCAATTCCCAGTTAAATCATCCCAGCCAGGGCTTTGTCAAGCCTGACCTTAAAAACCTCTAAGGAAGGAGATTCTACCACCTCCCTAGGTAACGCATTCCAGTGTTTCACCACCCTCTTAGTGAAAAAGTTTTTCCTAATATCCAATCTAAACCTCCCCCATTGCAACTTGAGACCATTACTCCTCGTTCTGTCATCTGCTACCATTGAGAACAGTCTAGAGCCATCCTCTTTGGAACCCCCTTTCAGGTAGTTGAAAGCAGCTATCAAATCCCCCCTCATTCTTCTCTTCTGCAGACTAAACAATCCCAGCTCCCTCAGCCTCTCCTCATAAGTCATGTGCTCTAGACCCCTAATCATTTTTGTTGCCCTTCGCTGGACTCTCTCCAATTTATCCACATCCTTCTTGTAGTGTGGGGCCCAAAACTGGACACAGTACTCCAGATGAGGCCTCACCAGTGTCGAATAGAGGGGAACGATCACGTCCCTCGATCTGCTCGCTATGCCCCTACTTATACATCCCAAAATGCCATTGGCCTTCTTGGCAACAAGGGCACACTGTTGACTCATATCCAGCTTCTCGTCCACTGTCACCCCTAGGTCCTTTTCCGCAGAACTGCTGCCTAGCCATTCGGTCCCTAGTCTGTAGCGGTGCATTGGATTCTTCCATCCTAAGTGCAGGACCCTGCACTTATCCTTATTGAACCTCATCAGATTTCTTTTGGCCCAATCCTCCAATTTGTCTAGGTCCTTCTGTATCCTATCCCTCCCCTCCAGCGTATCTACCACTCCTCCCAGTTTAGTATCATCTGCAAATTTGCTGAGAGTGCAATCCACACCATCCTCCAGATCATTTATGAAGATATTGAACAAAACCGGCCCCAGGACCGACCCCTGGGGCACTCCACTTGACACCGGCTGCCAACTAGACATGGAGCCATTTATCACTACCCGTTGAGCCCGACAATCTAGCCAGCTTTCTACCCACCTTATAGTGCATTCATCTAGCCCATACTTCCTTAACTTGCTGACAAGAATACTGTGGGAGACAGTGTCAAAAGCTTTGCTAAAGTCAAGAAACAATACATCCACTGCTTTCCCTTCATCCACAGAACCAGTAATCTCATCATAAAAGGCGATTAGATTAGTCAGGCATGACCTTCCCTTGGTGAATCCATGCTGACTGTTCCTGATCACTTTCCTCTCATGTAAGTGCTTCAGGATTGATTCTTTGAGGACCTGCTCCATGATTTTTCCAGGGACTGAGGTGAGGCTGACTGGCCTGTAGTTCCCAGGATCCTCCTTCTTCCCTTTTTTAAAGATTGGCACTACATTAGCCTTTTTCCCCTGCAGGGCAGGGCAGGCAGCCATCAGGGCTCCTGCACAATCTGGCTGCAGGGGAGGAAGGGCCCCGCGAGCCGCCCACCTCGCCAGGGACCCAGCACCCCACACCGCATCCCTCAGCCTCATGCTGCTGGCAGGCACCCTGCCCAGCCCCCACCCCCGCCTTCTCACCTTCGCCTCAAACCGATCCCCTGCTGCAGGGTCCCGAGGCTGCAGGCTCAGAACCCTGGCATCCAAGCAGGCCTGAGGAGATGCAGTGCCCAGTGAGACAGGCTGCTGCATACAATCCTCCTGGGGGTGCCCACACAGGGAGGGAAGAGTACTGCCCGCAGGTCTCCGGAGCAGGACTTACTGTTTGATCGTCTCCATCTGCTCCTTGACGGACATGCCCCCGATGCAGAGGGCGCAGCGCAGCAGGGGCAGGCTGTCCTCATGCAGCAGGCGGCAGTAGTACTCAAGGATGCCGTGGGTCTGCCTGGCCAGCTCCCTCTACAGAGAGAGCAGAGTCCATTATCCCCCACTACGCCCGCCTCTCTTGGCTGATGCCCGATCCAACATCAGCCCAGCAAGCCCCTGGCTCAGACCTGCCCGCGTGAGCCAAGCACACTTACAGAGGGGCAGATGATGAGCCCATAGGGTCCCTCTCTCTTGGAGAATGGCAGCCGTTTCTCCTGCTCCAGGCAGAACATGATGACGGGGAGCGTGAACACCAGAGTTTTCCCTGAGCCAGTGAATGCGATGCCGATCATATCCCTGCCGGACAGGCTGCAGGAGACAAGGGGAACAGGTCAGCGGGAAAAGACTCCAAAGCAGTGAGGAGCCCTGCGCCAGCCCCTGCGCGTTCCCAGCCAGGGCTGTGCCCTGCCAGGGAGGAGGCAGACGGTGTATCACCGGGGCAGGGTGTCCGTCTCACCCTGCTGGCCGCGCTCCCAGAGCTGGGGAAGGCAGCACTCACATGGTGGGGATGCCCTGGATCTGAATGGGAGTCGGCTGCTGGATTCCCTTTTTCTTCAGGCCCCTCAGGATAGCTGCGAACAGAATGTGCGGGGAGAGGGGTGTTAGTAGCACAAGAGTGGCCGGACATAGGGCTGTGACCCACCTCCCCTCCATCCAGTTGCCAATAGCATTTGTTTCATCAGTGCCACCTCCTCCCCTCCCCACCCCCCAGGCCCTGCCTCCAGACCGGCAGCTCGGGGGGGGCCTGGTTGTGATCCCTGAATTGGATCTATGACCTTCAGGTACTACACACCAAGGTGCCTCCCCCCAACAACTCCTCCCTGCCTCCAAGTCACCTGCCGGGAACTTCATTTCCTTGAAGCTCTTGATGGGTGGGGGGATGCCCTCGCCCTCCACCAGGATGTGGTACTTTCTGCGCACCCGGTCGTGCCGTGCCTCCGACATGCCCAGGATGTAATGCGGAGCCTTCCAGCTGCGGAGAGGGTGGGGGAGGAGGTTCAGCAAGGAACAGAAAAACCAAACTGACTGAGCTGCACTCACTGACGCACCCAGAGCTCAACACTGCTTTGCTTGGGCAGGCAGCAGGCGGACTGGCCCAGCTGCGTACTCGTTGATCCCCCAGACAGAGCCCCAAGCCCCCCACGATTCCAGGCTCCAATGGCACTAATGCAAAAGCTGGGGCCATCCATGAAGAGGGGACAGAGCCCACCCACAGGGCCCACTTCCAGAGCAGAGTAACTGAACTGTCAGCCACCCAGCAGAATGGCCAGGTACCGTCTGGCACTCTGGCTCCCATGTGCGCTGGGGTACAATGGAAGCAACTGCTCCACTCTGCAGCATCAACCCCTAATTCCATGGCCAAGGCTGGAATATCCTTCGCTCCCAGTGAGGCTCAGGGTACAAGTTATTGAGGAGTATTTCCCATGGCCATGTTTCTGTTATACCCCCTGTGGGGCCTATCTAGGCCTCAGGTGCTGCGTTGCTCTCTAGGCTGCCTAGCTCGCCAGCACACGCGTCTGCCTTCCCAATTCCCCAGCTGGAGACCGGGCCCCAGCTCTCACTCCAAGTCCCCAGCCCTGCTGCTCCGACCCATTGAACAGTGCGCACAGCTGAGGATGGCTGCGGAGCAAGGATCAGCTGCAAGCAGGGCCCAACAGACACAAAAACTTGTTTGTGGGCAGAGCCTAGCACAATGGGGCCCTGAGCCACAACCGAGCCCCCTGTGTGTTACCATAATACACACAGTAAACAGTACCACACCATGCTGGGCACCTGGCTACAGCAGAAGGGTGAATCCCAGGGCATCTTGGGAAAATGCCAGCTTTCACAGCCAAAGAACTGTGGAGTCCATGGGAACCCGAATGAACTGACTGGGGCAGGTCAGAACTCTCCGAGCTACGCTTTCAGGCTCTCTGCAGATTCAAGCAGATTCATCAGTCACACTTTAGAGATTCGCTCTGGAATTGCATGGCCTAGCCATTTTGAAATGACAGGTCAGTGTGAAGCACAAGTACGCAGTGAGAGAGAATTCGGAGGCAATTCCGTGGCCATGCATCTTCAGGGCCACAACTAAGCCCGGGGGAACCTCTAAAGCTGGCTCCAGCAGAGAAAGCAGGTTCCATGGCGCTGGTATGTGGGGAGATTCGGTTCCTGCTTCCTTCACTGGGGCTCCCCCTAAGGCTCAGCACTTAGCCCAAGGCTAGCAGTTTGCAGGAGCATTTGCTACCACTATGAACCAGAAGGATCCCCAGTGTGTCCTGCAGTGCAGTAAGTGACAATACCTAGCTCTTCTATAGCACTGTCAGCCAGCGACCTCACAGCCTGCTACAAAAGAAATCAGAGTCACCACCTGAATTTTACAGATGGAAAAAGTGAGGGACAGAGGAAATGGCTCGAAGCACCCAGCTGCCAGTTCCAAAAATAAAACCAAGGCTCCCAATGCCCAGTCGAGGACTCAAGCCACTAGTTCACACCGCCTTGAGTTTCTTTCAGCTTGCACAAAGCCGCTGCAATCCGACAGCCAATGTATCCCCATGGAACGCACCTGGTTTTAATCGGATCGTCATAGGTGATGCCCTTTGCCATCTCCTTCACAGACATCAAAGCTGCACAAAAACAGAGACCGGAGGATCAGTGCCAGCTCTTGAGAGCTAGGCCAAGGTCAGCTGGGCACGTGGCTTTGACTAGAGGTTTAGCAGTGAGGCAGTCAGGACAAAGGACGTTTGGGGGAGCCAGAACAGGAGTGAAGTGGCAGGGAATTGTCCCTCTCTGTGCATGTGGGGCCCCTGGGTCAGCAACACCGAACTGCATGACTCGCTCTCTCCAGGGAGAGCAGCAGGAGCTAGGGAGAGGCTGGGACTGTTGAACCCCACACCAGTTGGCTGGGCTTCCACATGAGGACAGCATGAGCACAGTCACCTTTTCCCTCTGTCGCTTCGCCAGTAACAGGCAGGGAACGAGAGTGAATGTCACCTCACAGCCAACTCCACTTCCCCCGCAGCCCTCAATCCCAGCACGACCCACCTCGACCCTCTGCCACGCTCTCCAGGATCTTTTCCTCCTCCTTCAGCTGCTTCTCCTTGGCTGACTCCTTGCGCGCTGTGGAGGGTCGAGAAAGGGAGTTATGTGCTGCCCGCAGATTACTCCCTGGCCACAAGCCACCCGGGACCCCCTCCTCCTCCTGCCAGCCCTACCTTCCGCCTTCTCTTTAAGGTGCTGGTGCTGGTCCAGGAGGCTGATGTTGGACTGGGGGCCCAGAGGAATATCATCTTCATCACCCCGGTGCTCACTGCTACTGTCCCGCTGCTCCTCCTCCAGCACCCCCTTCCTGCGCATCTGCAGCAGCTTCTGCAGCTGCGGGAACACAGAGCAGTCACAGCACGCAGCAGCCACAAGGGCCCCTTACAGGAGACGGAGCTCACGGGCCCTGTTGTGCCCTCGCCAGCGAGGAGAGGAACGTCAGTCTTGGGGGGAAGAGACCCCCCCTTTATCCACCCACAGGGCCCCCTGCAGTCTGCCCTGGGGGACCATGATGCCGTCCCCATGACAGCCCCAGAGACCTGCCCAGGGCCACAGCTCTGCTCGGGGAATGGAATTGAACCTACCAGCCCCACCTCTTGTGGGCAGCCCCCCGGGGCCCATGCCCAGAGGCAGAGTGCTCACAAGCCAGGACTGGGACCAGGAGCACCACGGCAACGGGGGGGGGGGGGGGACGACACCAGCCCCTCCCCTCCCACCCCAAGCAGCCCGGGCCCCCCCCGGCCCGGCCCGGCCCCCCACACCCAGCCCGCCCCACCCCGGCCCCGATCCCCTCCCCCCACACCGGCCCCGGCCCCGGCCCCGGCCCCGGCCCCGCCCGTCACCATCTCCTGCTTCCGCTGCTTGACCGGCACGTAGGGCACGTATCCGTCATCCTCCTCCCCGGACGGGCCCGACCCCTCCGCCGGCTCCTCGCGCGGCCGCTGCGGGGAGACACAAGGTCACGTCACGTCACGGGTCACGGGCGGGGGCCCGGGGCCCGGGGCCCGGGGGCGGGCGGGAGCGGGGGCGGGGCTCGCACCTTCCGGTCGCTTCCGACCTCCATGGTCCGGTCCCCGCGGACTCGCCGGCGAAACGCGCGCAGCCAACGAGCCTGGGGCGGGCCCTGTCGCTCAGCAACGCCCCGCAGACGTACCACGTGAGGGGCGACGCGCAGGACGGGCTGCGCCGAAGGACAAACTTAGCGAGTCGCTTACGGAGGGGTCCGCGCAGGGCTCGGGGGTGGAGCAGCCCGGCCGCCGCGCGCTGGGCCCCGCCCCCGCCGCAAGCCCCTGGTCTCCGCCCCCCGCTTCCCTCCAGACCCCGCCCCCCGATCTCCGCCCCCCCCGGACCCCGCCCCTCCCCCAGCTTCCCCCACAGACCCTGATCTCTGCCCCCCAGACCCTGCCCCTCCCCCCAGCTTCCCCCACAGACCCTGATCTCTGCCCCCCAGACCCTGCCCCTCCCCCCAGCTTCCCCCACAGACCCTGATCTCTGCCCCCCAGACCCTGCCCCTCCCCCCAGCTTCCCCCACAGACCCTGATCTACACCCCCCCACCCCACCCCCAGCTTCCCCCATCTCCCCCCCCCCGGACCCCGCCCCTCCCCTCCCCCAGCTTACCCCCCCAGACCCTGATCTCCACCCCCCCACCCCACCTCCAGCTTTCCCCGGTCTCTGCCCCCCAACCTCGATCTCTGCCCCCCAGATCCTGCCCCCAGCTTCCCCCCCAGACCCTGATCTCCACCCCCCGCCCCACCCCCAGCTTCCCCCGATCTCCGCCCCCCCGGACCCCGCCCCTCCCCTCCCCCAGCTCCCCCCCCCAGACCCTGATCTCTGCCCCCCCAGACCCTGCCCCTCCCCCCAGCTTCCCCCACAGACCCTGATCTCCGCCCCCCCGGACCCCGCCCCTCCCCCAGCTTACCCCCCCAGACCCTGATCTCTGCCCCCCCAGACCCTGCCCCTCCCCCCAGCTTCCCCCCCAGACCCTGATCTACACCCCCCACCCCAATCTCTGCCCCCAACTTCCCCCCCAGACCCGGACCTCTGCCCCCCAGACCCTGCCCCTCCCCCCAGCTTCCCCCCCAGGCCCCGATCTCTGTCCCCCCGACCCTGCCCCCAGCTTCCCCCGATCTCCACCCCCCACCCCGATCTCTGTCCCCCAGAACCTGATCTCTGCCCCCCCGACCCTGCCCCCAGCTTTCCCCCTCTGACCCTGATCTCCACCCCCCTACCCAACCACACCCCCAGCTTCCCCCAATCTCCACCCCCCCACCCTGATCTCTGCCCCCCAGACTCTGATCACCCATCACCTTCACAGCGGTGCACACCACAAAATTCATGGGGTGGGGCTGAGGGGTTCAGAGTGTGGAGGGGGCTCAGGGCTGGAGCAAAGGGGTGGGGTGCAGGGGGTGGGGCCAGGGATGAGGGGTTTGGGGTGCAGGAGGGGGCTTAGGGGCTACGGTGGGGAGAGAGGACTCCCCCTCTCCCTGCCGTGGCAGTTCTGGGGTTGGGGCTGCAGGAGAGGCCCCCCCCCAACCCCAGCAGCCCAGGCCAGGGGAGGGCCTGAGTGCCGCTCAGCTCACCGAGAGATTTGCCTAGTTTTACACCAGGCTACACCCAGAGCACTAGCAAAGTCAGTACAGACTAGAATCTCCTGCAGACAAGGACTTGTTTCTCCTGTATGCTGACATGTAAGTGCAATGTTTATAGCCCTGTTGATTTGTTTGATAATGATACGGTAAACCTCTAAGTACCCCCAGGGACCCGAACCCCTGGTTGAGCACCACTGAACAAAGGGATCCCTGTGCCTGCCCAGGTCAGTTAAAAACAGCCCTCCGCTGCCTGGCGCCCTCTTTCCCCCCGCTCCGCGTGGCCCTTCCCGAAGACCTTTCACTAGCAAGTGTTGCTGGTGCCCCCACAGCCGGCCGCAGCGGAGCTGGTCGTGAGAATTGCCCACGAGCCCGATCTCTGCCCCCCCGACCCTGCCCCCAGCTTCCCCCCCAGACCCCGATCTCTGCCCCCCAGACCCTGAATTGCCCACGAGCCCGCCTGGTGTTTGCTGGGCATTAGCACCACAGCGGCAGGACTGACCTGCCTGCGCGCCTGGCTGGCTGCTGATCCAAAATGCAAGTTACAGCAGCTTTTACCCTGCTCCTGGCAGGCTTTTCCGGGGCGCGGCTGGTCGCTGCTGCAGCAGACTGGCACCTTCAGGCTGCAGGGTGGGTCTGACTATGGCAAACAGACTCTCCTTGCAGACCCGGACCTCAAACCCTGTGCACAGCCCAGGCAGCACGGGGCCAGCCCATGGCCGGGAAGCTGCAGCGCACCGGGCCGTCACCCCCCAGCAGCGGCCCTGGCTGAGGCGCACTGGGCACATGCAGCATCTAGCTCTTTGGGCACCGTCTGACACCTGCTTTGGCAAACGGGGAGGGGGCTATTCTGCTGCCCCTCCCCCTATAATTTGTGGGTTCTCTCTTGGGGTGGCTGCCTAGGCTGCTCCTCCCCACCCACCTTCCCTCTGTTCTTACCCACCAACCCCCGGCTCTGCCACATCTGCCAGCTCTCCTCTTGGCCAGGCCCTCATCCGTGCCCAGCTCGCTGGCCAAAACGCCAACAGGCATCGCTAGCGCCACCCGTCTCTAGTGAGCCTGGCGCGGCCAGCTCCCTGCTGTGGGAGAGGCGGAGAGACTCTGGTGCTGGGGCAGCTGTTCACGCTGGCCTTCCCCACCCATGCTGCAGCACCGAACGGCCAGGCTGGCTCAGAGCAGGGCTCCACCTGGCTCCGTCTCCTGCCGCCAGGGGTGGCCCACCCCAGCTGGTTCAGAAGTTAGAGCCCTGTAGATGGCAGTGATGGGGAACTGTACTCGGGGCGCTTCCTCTAACGCTCCAAGTTAGGGTTGGCTCATGCCCTAAAGCAGAAGGGTTCCTCTCCTTTCCAAGCACTCATTTGGTTTCCATATTTACGCATATCTCTGGATCTTGTTTTCCATGGAAACATCCGAGCCCCTTTTGGATCCTGCTGAATTCTTGGCCTCACTGCCATCATGTGGCAGAGAGTTCCCATGGCTAATCATTCACTGAAAGAACAAATACGTCCTTTTACCATGTGTGAACTCGCTGCTTCCCCATGTCATTGACAGCCCGCCTGTTGTAGGATTAGGACAGGCTGAGAGCAGTGGCCCTGCCCCCTGCCGTAGCCCCCTCATTGGGTACTTTATCAGATCTCCTGGCCCAAGGATTCCCTTTCTCCACAGAGGTGGAGTCCCACCCCCTACTCGAGGTCACCCTCCCCTGGCCAGTACTGAAGCATGGCCTCCAGGGGCCGGCACGGAGGCCTTTAGGGTGTGACTCTTGTGCAGCTGAAGCTGCAGAGGGGGCTGAAGGCGGCAGAATGACCTGCCCTGAAGCGTGGCTAGGCCCCACCTCCTGAGAGCCGCCTTTCTGACCGGCCAGCAGCCCCGCAGCACAGAGCCCTGCAGAGGGAAGCCTCCTGCTGGAGCAGCACTTCCTGCAGCTCCCCATCTCCCACCCAAGTGCTGACCTGGCCCGAGGTCAGGCAACATCCCAGCAGAGGTTGCCTGAATGCAGGGGCCAGTGTAACTCCATGTCCCAGCCTGGCCCCCCTGCACCCTGGGGCGGGCAGGCATGCTGGGTGAGCGGTGCCTGATCACGTTGCCTGCAGCAGCCAGGGGGTCTGGCAGGAGCACATGGCCCAGCCCACGATACCAGGCTAGGGAGTCTCCTGCCTGTGCCAGCCAGGCTGGGTCAGTGCCAGAGCCACCAGTGGGAGCGCTGGGAAGGCCACCCTTACTGCCACAGCTGCTAGGTGGTGCTCCCATGGCCATGCGGGAAGCTGCCCCGCTGCTTGGCCTAGCATGGGGCCCTCTCACAGAACCGTGGGACAGAACGGGACCTCGAGAGGCCATTCGTCCAGTCCCCTGCCCTCAAGGCAGGGCTAAGTGTTTGCCTCTCTGCACTGGCCCATTCCCCATACAATCCCCCGGCCCCGCCATGCAGTCCCTGCCAGCAGAGGTCAGCATGGGACAGCTGGGTTTGACAGCAGCCAGGCGCTCAGAGGGGCAGATGGCCAGGGGTAGGGGAGAGCAGGGGAGCGTTTGGCACAATCTACCCCCCCACAGTGCCACGAGGGGGCCATGATGTCACGGCCAAGGCACCCTCGGGCTGCTGCTGATCAGAATCACTGCCAGGGCCTGGGACACGCTGCTGGCTCGGGGCCTGCCCCCTCCAGCCGCCCGCTAATCACACAGCACACACACCCGCTCTGTGTCCAAACGGCATTTTATCTTTCAGCATGAAAGATTTTCACAGTATCAAAAGTAAATAATTAAAAAAACCAGAGAAACCAGTCTGGCCGTGGCTGGCTGCACAGCACGCTCCCCCTGCAGGCGGGGCAAGGCCAGCGGCACCTTCCCAGCCACCTGCAGGCTGGGGGACTGGGTAGCACCAGAAATCGTGGTCCAGAGATTGGCAGTTTGTTTCCATTATAGCTCCCTAAGGGGGTAGGTTGGTGTGGGGAACGCCGGGCACGTGTGTGGGGAAGGGGACCCACTGCCTGTCCATCCCTCTGCCCTTCAGCACACACCCTGAGAACAGACTAGGAGGCGCTGCTCGGTCAGCCAGAGCCCCCGGCCCGCTGTGGCTCCCACACCTGTCACACCAGGGTTAGGCTGGGATTATGGTACAAGCAGGGGCCTGGAGGGCCAGGGATTCACCAGAACCCTGCGAGCCGCAGAGCCGAGGGTGGAGCCTCATGGTGGAGCCCTGGTGTTATCTGCACAGGGCAGGAAGATCCGGCATGGAGTAGGTGGCAGAGCTCAGGCTGTGTTCGACCCCGCTGGGCTGCCTGGCGCCCTCTTTCCCCGCAGCCCCAGTGCTGCTTGGCCCAAGCTGGGAGGGGAGGTAGAGTGCACATGCTGCTCCCTGGGGCAGAGAAAGCTCCCAGCTCCTGTCCTGGGCATCCCTTACCCCAGGCTCCATGAGCTGAGGCACCCACGCCCTGCTTTCGATCCCCCTCAATCCAAAGCAGGGCTGGGCAGGGCAATACGCCCATCAGGACCTCACCCTATACTTGGGAGCGGGGCACAGGCATTGCCCCCTGAGCAGGCCCGGCAGCCTGACGTGCACAGGTCCGCTCGGCCATAGGGCTGGCCAGAGGGAGAGCGAGGCACAGCCCAGCTAGTACCAACCACGTCCCTCCCCTGGCTCCCAGAAGTGCTGCTCTGGGTGCACTCTGCCCCCAGCCAGGCATGGCCCTTTGGGAACCCGAGAGCAGAGAGCACGTGGACTGGTGCAAAGGGGGTGCAGAGGGCTGCTGCAGGCACCCACACTGCTGGGAGAGCCGCGCCTGCAGACTGGGAGGCCCCGGCCCTTCTGCAGGTGCTGCTGGGCTAATGGGACGCTGCAATGTGCTCATTATGGTGCCCATTGAGGCTTCCCCCAGCACGTGCAGGGTGCCCCTCGCAGCCAGGGAAGACGCTCAGGGCCTGCGGCTGGGTAGTGACGGGAGACGGAGAGGCCAGGAGAGGAGTGAACTCAGCCCCTAGGCAGAGTGGAAGTTGCAGCCCCTGCCTAGGGCCCAAACCCTCAGCTCGGCTGGGACACAGTGGGTCAGCTGGACCCCCCCAGGGAGCTTGGAGGGCCTGTTCGCTACAGGAAGCTGGGTATCTCCTGTGACAGGCTGGCAGGGCAGCTGAGCTGGGGGCGGGGGGGGGGCTGGGAGGGGCTTAGGGTGTCCCAGGAAGCCAGGAAAAAACAACAAAAAAAAGTTGGGTTTTTTAAATAAAATAAAAAATTAAAAAGTTCTTTATTAGGTCCAGCATGGTCCTTTCCCCCGGCTGCGCGCCAGGCTGGCACGGGGGGGCTGCCCACTGGCGCTGGCAGGCTCCCTGCACATCACCAACGGAGTGCTGGGAGAAGAGAAAATCCCCTAGAGGGACTGGGCGGGGGAGGGGGCTGCCTAAGCTAGGGAGTCCCCCTCCCCCCCCTCCCCGCCGAGAGCTGTGACTGGCTGGGGAGGTGCAGGCCTGACAGGCCTGGGGGGAAGGGGTTCCACATTCACAGGAAGAGGAACCCACAGAGAAAACAAAAGGGGCCCCCCAGCAGGGGGAGGGGCACAGTGAGGCGAGTGTCTGTGGGTGCTGGGGGGTAGGCACAGGGCCCCTTGCACACACTGGGGCTCCCCCCACACCTCACTGAGCTGCACTTGAAGTGGTTTTCTTCAGGGTGAAGTTGGTCCAGTTCACGGCCACTTTCTGCCGAGTTTGCTTAGCAGAATCCAGACAGAACCTGGGGAGGGGGGAGAGAGAGAGAGAATCAGGGAAAGAGCAGAGACAGTGACCGCTCCCTGCCCCCTGCACGGCCAGTGCCCAACCCATCCACCCCCCGCCCCACAGCACCACCCAAGCCAGGGATTCTACCCTCCCCACCCTAGCCAGAGCAGGCTAGGTCCCTTGGAAGAAAAGCCCAGGAATGAAGGAGCCCAGGAGAGGAGGCAGTTTCTCACAGGGACAATATTAAAAGCACAACTGCCAACCAGCCTGAGCAAAGGAGAGACAGGGAAAACGGTCAGAGGCCATGAGGAGCCCTTTAATGACCTGAAGATCAGAAAGGAACCCTACACCAGTGGAAACCTGAACCAAGTGCCGAGAAGTACAAAAGAACAGCACGAGCACGCGGTGACAAAATCAGTTACACCTGGCAAGGGACAGACAAGGCTTAAGCGGTTCTATAAATACACGGGGGCAAGAGAAAGAGGAAGGAAAGCCTAGGTCCTCTCCTGGGGGCGGGGGATGAGCTCAGAACTGACGACTTCACAAGGTGGAGGTGTTTGCCGCCTGCTTTGCTTCTCATTAAAAAGGTTAATGACGACCAGACACTCGCTAACACAGCAAGGGGGCGGAACGCAAGCCCAGACAGGGACAGAACAGGTTAGAGAATCATTAGACAAGCTGAAAGTATTTGAGTCAGCAGGGTCTGAAGAAATTCACTCCAGGGTTCTTAAGGAGCTAGTGTATGGATAAAGCCTTTTCTTATAGCCATATGGTCAGGCCTAAGGCCTTTGTCTGCAGCCAGATTAAGAGAGCAGTAGCCATGAGCTAAGAAGCAGGAAGTCACATCCTCACATTCCATCTAAATGACATTAAAACAATGTAATATCAGGATGTTAAGGAGGAGATCCTTTCCTAATGGCCCCCACTATCACCAGGTAAAGAAACAGATCTTAAGATGGTTAAAGAAAACCTAGTTTGATAGCATCTGTCTGTCAAGAACCCACTTATCAATAGCTGTGGTTGTGAAATCCTCATTTCTTTATTATTTTGTCTTTATGGTCCCCACTTCCCTATTGTTTGTCTATATGAGCTCTGTCTGGTTCTTCGGTTTTTTCTGTGTTTGCACAGAATGGGGAATGGGTGTTTGCACAGAGCCCATAGGGAATGGGTGTTTGCTCTGAGCCCGGAGGAGTAAAGCTGGGAGCCGATGGAGGTGTAAAGTTTGGTGCCTTTTGCCTGGAGCCCTAGGAACTGGGAAAGGGTTGGGGTGCTTAAATGAACCAGGTTACGCCTTGAGCCCTAGGAACTAGGCAGAGGTGGGATGTCCTAAAGTGTGCAAGTGACAAAGCATTTTGTGCGGGTAACACTAGTCTAAGCCATCTCGGAACCATTTGCAATTCCTGTATCTTCAAGAATACCTGGAGGACAGGCGAGGGCCCAGAAGACTGGAGATGAGCAAACACAACACCTCTCTTCCAAAAAGGAAACAAAGAGGCCCTGGGAAAGTACAGACCAGTCAGTCTAACTTCAATACCTGGAAAGATACTGGAACAAACTATTACACAATCTGTTTGTGAGCACCTAGAGGATAACAGGTTATAAGGAACAGCCAGTGTGGATTTGTCAAGAACCCACCTCATCTTCTTCTTTGACAGGGTCACTGGCCTAGCGGATGGGGGAAGCCGCAGACGTGATGTCTTGATTTTAGCAGGGCTTGTGACACAGTCCCGCATGACATTCTCAGAAGCAAACTGGGAAAGTTCGGGCGAGATGGAATTACTAGAAGGCGGATGCACAACTGGCTGAAAGACTGGGCTGAAAGAGGAATTATCAATGGTTTGCTGTCAAACTGGGAGGGCGTTTCTAGTGGGGTCCCGTGTGGGTCAGCCCTGGGTCTGGTACTACTCATTATTTTCATTCATGACTTGGATAACAGAGTGGAGAGCGTGCACGTAGAATGTGTGGCTGACACCACGCTGGGAGGGGCTGCAAGCACTTTGGAGGTCAGGATTCGCATTTGAATTCACAACGCTTTTTACAAATTAGGAACTGGTCTGAAATCACAAGATGAAATTCACTAAAGACAAGTGCAAAGTACTTCACTTACGAAGGAAAATCAAATGCCCAGCTACACAATAGGGAATAACTGGCTACACAGTAGTCCTGCTGCCAAGGATCTGCAGGCTATAGTGGATCACAACAATGGGACGAAGTTGCAGAAAAGGCTAATATCATTCTGGGACGTACTAACAGGAGTGTCGTACGTAAGCCAGGGGAGGTCACTGTCCCGCTCTACTCAGCACTGGTGAGGCCCCAGCTGCAGTGTCCAGTTCTGGGTGCTACACTTTAGAGAAGATGTGAGCAAACTGGAGACAGTCCAGTTGAGAGCAACAAAAATGATCAAAGGTTTAGAAGCCCTGCCCTGTGAGGAACGGTTAAAAAACTGGGCGTTTAGTCTGGAGAAAAGACGACAAAGGGGGGGGAGGGTTGATACCAAGGGGGGGCTATTACAAAGTGGACGGGGATCAGCTGGTCTCCATGTCCACTGAGGGTCGGACGAGACGTAAAGGGCTTCATCTGCAGGAAGGGAGAATGGGGTTAGCTCTTCGGACACTCCTCTGGGTATGCCTGCAGCATGGCACAGCTGAGCCTCTCGGGCTGGAGCCTGGCCTCTGGGACCCTCCCCACACATGGAGTCCCGGAGGGCAGGAATGCCCCTCCCCCAACAGGATGATACACACATGCCCCTCCTGGCACCCCCAGCCCCACTCTCGCAGAGAGCTGCAGGCTGGTCTCACCTCTTGAAGTACTCTACTTCTCGGTCTGTCTCGTCCATCTCTGCCCCATCCACGTCTTTGGGCAGGAACACGTCATCTGGCAAAGCAGTGGGACACGGTCAGCAAAGCGCTCCAGGCGGAGCAGGGTCAGCGCCAAGGACCACACGCCCCAAGAACGCCCCCCTCAGCACCAGGGGCCTGCGCTGCCGCCCGGCACAGAGCCTGCTTGGAACAAAGAGCAATGGACAGACACCATGGGGTGCAGGGCAGGGGGGCAGAGCCAGGGTACACCACCGCTGACTGGTCTCCACTCGAGCCACCCTATGGCAGCACAGCTCCGTGGCCTGGGGGGTGTGACACAGCCACACTGACCTGACCCCCCGCCCCCGTGCCAAGTCGACAAGAGAGCTTCGCCCTCACCACAGCGCTCAGCTGCGCAGGATGACAGGGCGGAGCTGAGACAAGGTCACTGCTGAGCAGAGGGACCGCACAGGGGACTCACCGATGGACGTGTTCGATTTCTCCATCCTGCTCCTGCTCTTCCTGCTCTTGCCCTTGGGCTGGGGGGAGCTGCCCAGGGTGGCGGGGTGCAGGGGCTGCTGGTCCCCAGCAGCAAGGGGAGGTGGCTGCACCAGCTCCGGCTGCTCTGCTTTGCCCTCGCCCCTCCGGCCTTTCCACTCGCTGCTCCTCTCCTTCTCGGGCCTGGAGCCGCTGCAGCCCCAGCCCTGCCCCTTGGTGCTCTCCGATGGCTCCACACAGCCACTCCCCCTCCGCAGCGTGGGCACTGCTCCAGGCTTTGAAGGGTGCTTGGCTCCCAGCACCAGCCCCTTCGAGCTGGGACTCTCCAGCCCGGCCTGGGCGCTGGGCACTGCGGTGCATTCCCCCTTCCTCGCCTGGCAGCTCTGTCGCTTGCTCCTCCTCTGCCTGCCCCCCGCCGGTGCCTGCTCCTGTGGCTCTGGACCCTTGGCCGGCGCCACCTCCTTGCACTCCAGGCCAGGCCCGCCGCTCTCCTGGGCAGAGTCTGTCGGCTGGGGGGACTGGACCCAGATCATCCGGGAGAGGTTGGGCACCGCGCTCAGGCGCTTCACCACCCCGTTCTCAGCCTGCGGTGGCCCCTCCCCAGGGCCCTCCCCCCAGCGAGGGCCCAGCTCGCTCCGCAGCAGCATGTGGTTCTTGGAGGAGCCCAGGCTCAGAGGGGAGAGATCCAGATCGATCTCCTGCAGGCCCGAGGAGCCGTTAAGGTGGGACAGCAGAGTCTTCTGCTCCAGCACGGCGGCCTTCTTGGGGAAGTCAGCAACGTCCAGGTTGAGGTCGTAGACGCTGAAGCTGGCGCGGATGGAGTCCTTAATGGTGTTCTTGATCTCCTGCAGCCGGCTGCTGAGGAAGCTGTTCACCCGCTCCAGCTCCAGCTGGGGCCACTCCAGGAGCTTCTCCTCCGCCAGCTCCCGGTCCTGGCCAGCCAGAGGGCCGCGCGCCACCCGCTTCTGGGCCTCCGCCTCCAGCTGGGCTTTCTCCTTCTCCTGGAACAGGCAAGGCGGTGGGCCAGGGTCAGAGGTTCTCAGGGGGCCGGAGAGAAGCCCAGCGGGCTGGCACGCTCTGGGCGTGGGGCGGCAAACCCAAGCACTGCTGCGCAGCCCAGCTCAGCCCGTAGCAAGCACAGCTGGGATGCCACATGCCCTCTGGAGGGGGCACGACAGCCCCTGCTCCGGCACAGCCGCCCACCAGCTCAGGCCTGGGGGAGACTTATTGGCTGGCACAGGCTGCACCACAGGCCAGTGGCTGATTCCCAGCTCCCAGAACAAGGAGGGGCCCTGGCCCGCACCGGGATCCGGCACTCAGCCCCTTCAGGACAGGCACACGCTGGGGAGACCCCACGTGGGAGAGGTGCCCAGGTCCCTGCAAAGAGCCAGAGGTGTTCCCGACAGGCCCCTGGGGAGGGCGCTGAGCACGGGGAAAGCTTCCGAGGTGGGGAGGACAGAGCCCCATGGGGGTGCAACCCTGATCCAGCCTCCCAGGTAGGGTGGGTGGGGCTGGGCCTCAAGGCCTTTCCCAGCTCTGGGGTCTGTCTAACACTCTGGGCTATTCCGGGGGGGCTCGGGGCCAGGGCCGCTACCAAGGGAAAACAGGACCCAAGGCGGCTCTGACCCCCGCTGGACCGGGTCTGGAACAGCACATTCCCCTCCCCCCGTCCTCACCTTCTTCTTCTGCTTGTGCCGTGCCCGCTTGGCGGCCTTGGCACTGTTCAGGGGCTTGGGCTCTGAGCTGTTGATGTAGTCCAGGAGCTCGTCCACGTCCCGGTGATCCACGGCCGGCTCCCCCGAGCTGCTGCTGTGGCCCAGCTTCTGTGGGAGCTCCTCCTTCCTCTTGGTGAGACGGGAGCGCAGCTTCTCCCGGATCTCGGCATAGTTCCGGCTCGTGGGGGCTGCAGGGGGCTGCAGAGAGAACCTGGGCTACTACTGTCCTGCCTGGCACAGATGGACGCTGTTCCCAGGCCCCTTCCCATTCTCTGCTTATGGGGCTGCCCCACCCACAGCTCATTGCTGAAGGCAGCATGGTTCCTAGTTTGCCGAGGAGAGCTGCTGGGCTGAGACGGGGGACCCTGGGGGCTGGGACTGAAAGGCGCTGGCCGAGCTGCAGGGGGCAGGGGCAGTGTCAGATGGAGACGGACTGGCTGCTCCCGGGTGGCTCTCCAGGGCTGGACTAGCAAAGAGGGGCTGATGTCAGGCCTGTGGAGGACACAGGCCCACAGCCCAGCCACCGGCTGCCTGTGCTCTCGGCATGGCAGTCTCCCAAGCGCCCATGGCCAGCAAGCCCAGTTCAATGGCTCACTTACCGCGTTGTGGCCGAAGAACTCACAGTAGCAGCAGTCACAGAATTTCCCGTCTTTCTGGTTGGTGGAGGAGGAGGTGCAGGAGCTGCGCTCGGAGCTGCTGTCCTCATCCTCCCCGAGCCCCTCGTCTGCCTCACATGACTGTGGCGGGTGGCAGCTGGTACCATTGGGGAACTTGTGTCCTTTGCACATGGGGTCCCTGGGGGAAGGGAGGGAGGGAGGTAGCTGGAAGGCAGACCCAGGGCAGTGAGGCACTGGGGGCCGCAGCCGAGCCAAGCTCAGACGGTGCTGGGGCTGCCGAAAGGAGCAGTCCCCTCCAATGTCCCAGAACTGCTTGGGGCCACCTTGCAGGGGAGGGAAGGCCCCAGGGGAGGTGGCCCCCACCCCCAGACACTCTCCTGACACTGACTGGCTTGTTTAATCGGCTGGGAAGAGACCCCTGCGCTGCTCCCTGGGACCCCAAGCCCTTTGGTAGGGCAAAGACTCGCCGAGCATGCCAGCAAACCAGACCCGGAGCCAGGGGGTGCAGCCAGAGCCTAGCTGCCTGCACTACATGCCCCACCCACCATGGACCCCACTACGGTGCTCTCTGCTGCCCCTCCCCAGGTGGGCTGGGGCTCCCTGCCGACAGGCATCCCCAGGGAGGAACCCAACGCTCCAGCCCACTCCAAGGGGCCAGGGCAGACGGCTGCAGACCAGCTAGTCCTTGGGCTCCTGGTCCTGCTCGTGATAAAGAGCACGCTGGGCGGGCCCAGGTCTCTGAGCCAAGAGGGATCAATTCCCGAACTGCAGGAGAGACAGGCAGCGAAGGCCACGTCAGACAGAACTGTCATGGCGGGAGAGGCCCTGGAGCCTCAGGGCTGTGTGGTGCTGGAGTGAGACAATCTCTGCAGAGCCGTGGTGTGAGGAGCCCTTCTGCCCTGCAAGGGCTGGTTCCTTGGGATGAGGACAGGGCAACTTGAGCCCTGGCAGGGCCCCTGGCTCATACTAGCGCCCTCAGAACACCAGGGGCCATCACACCAGCCACAGGCAGGCAGAGACCCTCTCACCTGTTAGTGCTGGGCAGCTGGTGCGGGGCAGCTGGTGGCACCAGGGAGCCGCTGCAGTGCCCATTGCAGGGGTGGGCACAGCCTGAAAGCGGAGGTGGCATCTTCAGAAGCGGCACGTTGGCGGGGGGCAGGTGAGGGCTCTTGCAGGAGGCCTGGCCATGCGAGAGGGTGCCAGCAGGAGGGGACTCGGCAGCGGCTGCATGGGGGCTGGCTGCGGGGACCGGCGCTGCCTGCGGTGAGGTGTTCAGGTGGGCGGGTGACTGCTTGGTGGAGATCAGCGCCGGTGGCTGGGAGGGGAGCCCCGTGGGGCTGTTGGGAGGAGCGGCGAGGTCCGGGTGCCGGTGATGGTCCAAGGAGTGGAAGGCCTCACCTGCAGACAGGCAGGATCAAAGATGGGTCAAGCATGTGTGCAGTGGCACCAGGCTGTCCCAGCCCAGCATGGCAGGCAGGGGAGCGCCCATGCGCACACAGAGCCCAGCAGGACCCCAGGCTCTGCTCACCCCCAGCAGAGGAGCAGAAAGAACAGGGGCTTCCTCCCCGAGGACTTCCACCACCCCTGACCCTAGAGCACATGGCCCACCCTGGCCCATGCTCTGACCCTGGCCCAGCAGGCTGGGCTGCAGAGGACCCTCCTGCATCCTCACTGCTGCCAGGACTGGGCAACAAAATGGCAGATGAAATTCAATGTTGATAAAATCAAAGTAATGGACATTGGAAAAGATCATCCCAACTATACCTATAAAATGATGGGGTCTAAATTAGCTGTTACCACTCAAGAAAGAGATCTTGGAGTCCTTGTGGATAGTTCTCTGAAAACATCCACTCAATGAGCAGCGGCCGTCAAAACAGCTAAGAGAATGTTGGGCATCATTAAGAAAGGGAGAGATAATAAAACAGAAAATATCATGTTGCCTCTATATAAATCCATGGAACGCCCACATCTTTAATACTACGTGCAGATGTGGTCGACCCATCTCAAAAAAGATCTATTGGAATTGGAAAAGGTACAGAGAAGGGGCAACAAAAATGATGAGGGGGATGGAACAGCTTCCATATGAGGAGAGATTAATAAGACTGGGACTTTTCAACTTGGAAAAGAGACGACTAAAGGGGGGAGATGATTGAGGTCTATAAAATCATGACTGGTGTGGAGAAAGTGAATAAGGAAGTGTTATTTACTCCTTCTCATAACACGAGAACTAGGGGCCACCCAATGACATTAACAGGCAGCAGGTTTAAAACAAACCAAAGGAAGTATTTCTTCACACAACGCACAGTCAACCTGGGGAACTCTTTGCCAGAGGATTTTGTGAAGGCCAAGACTATAACAGGGTTCAAAAAAGAACTAATGTTAATGGCGGATAGGTCCATCAATGGCTAGTAGCCAGGCTGGGCAGGGATGGGGTCCCTAGCCCGTTTGCCAGAAGCTGGGAATGGGCGACTGGGGATGGATCACTGGATGATTCCCTGTTCTGTTCATTCCCTCTGGGGCACCTGGCACTGGCCACTGTCGGCAGACGGGACACGGGGCTGGATGGAGCTTTGGTCTGACCCCGTCTGGCCACTCTTATGGCTGCTCCCTGCTGGCAAGGGGATGCCAAGGGGACTTTCTCAGCCCAGCGAGCTTCTCCCAGCCACAGGCAGAGGACATAGCTGCATCTGCACATGCAGCTGGCTGGGAAGGGGCCTGGCCCAGCAGCTTCCACGCTCTGCAGGACTCTTCATCCTCCAGCAATGAGAAAAGGCCCTTCTTGGGCAGGGCCTTGGGCCTGCCATGCTCTTCTCCCCCACCACAGGCAACCCGAGAGCCCATGGGAGAAGGGCTTTGCCGCCGGCTGGCCTGGGAGAGCAGGCGAGGGGGAGGGGAAAGGAGCAGTGCCAAAGGCAGTGCCAAGGAGCCCCAAGTACACACCTGGCGGGGTGGGCCTGCGGCACATGCTCTTGAACTGCTTGGGAAGCGTCTTACAGAAGTCGAGTGAGGTAGGCAGAGGCGAACCGGGGGCAGCCCCGCTGGAAGCTGGGGGGACGGTGTGGCTGTAGGGACAGGCCTTGAGCCCAGGTGCCGCAGCGGGAGCCTGGCCGACGCACTCCGGAGCCAGCGGGAGGCTGGGGTGCTTGTCACCTGAAATGGAGTCAGCGCTGGAGACAGCTTCTCCTGTGCAGAGCCTGGCCTGGGCCAGCACTGGAGACTCTGGGACGGCTCCAAAGCAGAGCGCATATCGCTCCCCCCAACATCCGGCTGCAGCCTCGGGGAGCAGCAAGGGAGGATCCAGCCCCCTTTGTATCCTGGGCACTAAGGCCATGCGCTCCCTTTCCCCCTAGCCAGCCCTTCCAGAGCCCAGCGAACCCCAGGGGTTCTGCTCTCTAAGGCAGGGCCCCTGGAGGCCAGCCAGCACAGCAGTCCACTCAGGCCCGGACCCAGAGATGGCCAGTAGCCAGGCCGGGACCCATATGGCCCTGGGCTGGCCTGGACTCACCTAGTGCAGCAGGGGGCCCCCCCAAGGGGCTGCCTTGCGTGGCTCCATTGGCATGCTGGGAATTCCAGAGGCCCGACAGTTTGTGAGCAGACAGGAAGGAGCTGGGATCCCAGTCCCCCGAGTTCCCGTGGCACGAGGAGGAGGAAGATGATGAGGAGGAAGATGAGGAGTGGGAGCCGCCCCCACAAGACTGCGACTTGCAGGACGTGTGCGATAATGAGACCTGGAAAGAAACTCACAGTATGAAGCAGCAGGAGGCGAATCCCCAAACACTCTGGGTCTAGTCTGGGCTCCGCAGGGCCAGGCCAAGTCCCAGCACACCCCCACCTATCCTCACTCATGTAGGGCTCCCTGCTGGGCCTCCCCCAGCCAGGACCGAGCCTGGGCATGGGGGGCCCATCCTGTGTCTCCCCCACTCTGCCACCTTGGTCTCCACATCAGCCTTCGGTGAGAGCAGGTCTACGCTACACATTTACAGCGGCACCTGTCGCGCTAAGAGAGCTCTCCCGTCGGCTGAAGAACACGGGAGCCGTGCTGATGGAGACGCTCTCCCGCCAACGCAGCACCGTGCACCGCATGACTCTGTCGCTCGGGGGTGGATTATCCACACCTCTGAGCGACGCAGTTACACGGACTTAACTCTCTAGCGTAGAGCAGGGCTACAACAGCAAGCTCTGGCCTAGACCAGTCAGCTGCACCAGGCTACCAACTGGACGCCTTTAACGAAGTGCATCTGTAACTCTTCACCCAGAACAAGAGCGTCCCTGGAGGGATGTGCGCAGGCATGAATCCTGGTGCATCTCTGCATGGAGGCCAGGGCTGCCCATAGCTCAAGTTCCATCTGCCTTGTTTACCAAAGGGAAGCGTTAGGGGTGACTAGATCTCAGCCTCTAAGTGCCTGCACAGTGACCAAACATTTGCTAGTGGGCCCTTCGCTCAGGCAGGGGCAGGTCTCACCCGATCCAAGGGCTGGACATTGACACTAGACCCATTCAGACTGGAAATAAGGGCCCGTTTTTAATGATGAGAGTAACTGACCACTGGAACAACTTACCACAGGCTGCAGCAGAGTCTCTGGCCATTTTAAATCCAGCTGGGAGGTCTGTCTAGCATATCTGCTGTAGGGGAGGTCTGGGGGCAGCTCTCAGGCCCGGGCTGTACCGGGGGTCAGATGAGCTGACCACAATGGTTTCCGTTGGCCTGATGCTGCCAATCCCTGACTGATGGGCCCAGAATCAGGCCTCGAGGGGGCAGCTCTGGTGAGGAGCTGGGCCTGCCAAGCCACGGGGGGAAATTCCTGTAACTTAATAAAATCCCCTCACCCCAAGGAACATCCGAAGGTCTGCGGGAGCAGCGAGCCAGTCTTCCCAGCCAGGAGAGAGATGGGGGGCGGCGGGGAACCGAGGCATAAGTCAGCGGCACACACACTCTTCCAGCTCTGCCCTTACCATGCAGGGGGCCCCTCATGCCACCTGGGCAGCTCTCACACAATCCTGAACAAACAAACGCCTGCCTTCCCCACCAGCACTACCGGCTCCCCCCAGCTAGGAGAAACCCTCCGAGGGCATCACAGCCTCAGGAGACAGCCGTGTGGAGAGGCCCAGCAGACAGGTATGCGTATAGGCACTCAGCAAGGGCCAGAGGGGTGCCAGGCTCAAGGGGACCTTCAGCAGCCATTGCTGCCACGTGGCAATTAGTACCGATTGCTCAGCAGGACCCCCTGCCTTGAGGGGAGCCATGGCCCTAACCAGCATGGCCAGAGGACAGCAGCTGCCTACCGCCAAGGCCTGCTCCTGGACAGCTCGCCGCTCCTCCTCCTCCACACTCTTCCGACAGCTCTGGCAGATCCACAGCGGCATTTCTCCCAGCAGGTTCTGCACGAGCGTTGGCACGAAGTCTGGAGGCAGCCTCTCGCCCGGGGAGACCAGCCCGTTGTGAGATGGGCCTCCCCAGTCCTTGCGCTCTCGGTGACATAGCAAGCAACACGTCTGCACAGACTGGTTGGCAGTGGGCAGCACCTGCAGCAGGACACACGGGCAACGAGTCACTCACAGCTGGGCACAAGGCAGGCTGCAGGGCTCCCAGGTGTTTGTGCAGGTGCAGGACAAGCCCCGAGGGCCAGCAGGCTGGGTCCATGCAGCACCTCTGCGAGCCGTGCCCACCGGACGCTGCTATCCCACTATGGCAGCCCTCACAGACCGAGTGGAGCCCAGCACTACCCAATCCAGCAGTCTTGAGCATTTAGGGGAAGTGCTGTGGAGTCTGTCATGGCCACAGCCAGCCCCTTCTCAATAGCTCCCACCTTCGGCTTGGGCACAGACACGCCGGGAGCGCTGAGTGAGAAGAGCTGAGCAGAAGCGGTGACCCTGGGAATACCCAAGGGCAGGCAGAGGACACCAACTGGGGTAGGCAGCCAATACCCTGCTTTCTAGATACCCTGTCCCCCTGCCCAAACCCTTGTTCCAGCCCCACTGGCCTTGGGCCCTCCCCAGCTCTTTGTTTGGTGTGGACAGAGGAACAGATGTGGCAGGAGGCAGGCCCTCGCTGCTCTTTGCATTCTGCCCCACAGTCCCACCCAGGGCCGGGGCCTCCTGCCGGCGCTGGTGGGGAAGCCAGGCCGCAGCCCACGGCTACTTTAGAGACCCCCCACCAGCTGGGGAGAGCAGAGTGCAGAGCTGGGGAGGGGTCCCCCATTGTTTGCCGCTGCAGCGGGGCCAGGACAATGAGCCACGTGTTTAACTGCCGCTGTGGAGCAGATGGCGCCTCACACTGAAGGTGAAGCAAAGGGGGCACAGGGAGGGGCCAAGCTTCTCCTCTTGCTAGGGCTGACGCAGATCCTGGGGGGAAGGGGAGAGGCAGGCAGGCTGGCTCCTGGCTCACCCTGTGCCTCTCAGGCGGGGGGAGGGGGCAGCAAGTGCTGCCCAGGGTGGGGAAAAAGGAGCCCCCCAGGGCAGTGCCAGGCTGCGCCAACGTCACCACCCCAGGGGGAGCAGGCAGGAGGCACCTGAAGGGAAGGTGAGAAGCAGAATATGTGGGCCCGGCGGGAGGGTCTGCTGCCAGCAGAGAAATGCAAGCCGACGCAGGCTCCAGTATGCCTGTCATTGTGTCCCTTGGCGCCAACCCCAGGGAGGGAGCTAGCGCATCGGGGGGGAAGGATGTTCCCCAAGCCCCTCGCTGCTGGGCACAGGTGCCAGCCGCGGGCAGGGCTCCCGGCCATCTGCTCTGCCAGCGAGCACGGAAACCAGCCAGACACAGACAGAACAAAAGCACTGGAGCCCCTGCTCTGGTGGGGGCGGGGCGCCTCGAGGAGACTGTCAGCTCCGGGCAGGCTGCTGGGGGCTGCGACAGACCCGGCATGGGGGGGGCTTTTTAAAGAGGCTGGGGGAGGGGCTGAGCTGGGCTTTCCCTCTCTATGCTCACTAATGACAGCCACATATCACCCCCATGGGCATCTGCTGGAGAGGGACTGAAATCTGGCCTGACCTCCGCCAGCCTCAGCTCCCAGCGGCCGAGTCTCCATGTGGGGTACAGACAAGGCCTGCCAGGTGCTAACCCATCCCCGGGCGCTCGCAGGGGTTGCCCTGAGCAGGTGCTCTGCTTAGCCTAGGAAGCACCCCAAACAGCCAAGCTCCCCACTTTCCCAGGAGACTATCCCATAACTCCAAAGACACTCCCCAGCTGGGCAGCCCTATCACCCCTAGTTCCCG
Organism: Natator depressus; assembly: GCF_965152275.1. NCBI lineage: Eukaryota > Metazoa > Chordata > Testudines > Cheloniidae > Natator > Natator depressus. Next base: position 920,971 of record NC_134241.1, read on the forward strand.
CGGATCACCCCCCACAGGTGTGGCCCCGGTGCTACCAATGGCCGTTCACCCCCTGAATTCATTCCCACCTTGTCAATGTTTGGAGTGTGACAGAGCCCATCAGCCGAGCTGGGGTCCAAGCCCTCTCCCCCCAGGGCAGCACAGAAAGCTAAAAAGTAATCCTTTTGCTTCTGGTAGCATCACCACAACTGTAAAATGAGCATCAAGTAACAGGCCCTTTCTGCTCTGCAACACTTCTGGGGATACAGCCCAGAATCTCAAGGCTTCCAGCAGCCATCGTGCACGACCCCCTCAGAGCCCTGGGCCCCCTTTAGCACCCACCCTCCACAGACACTGTACAGCCACTGTGCCTCCTGATGCGCCCGTCTGTTGTTCGCCAGCCGGCAGGCTCTGCGAGGAGAAGTGACTCGGCCACACGCAGAGCAGGGAGCGCTGATCACTCCCCCCTCACAGCACTGCAGGTTTGCCTACAGACAGGAGCCTGCATTTCCCCAGCCCTGTAGCATTCTGCTGCCTCCAGAGGCGTGTGCAGCTCCTCACACTTCATCCTCAGCTGAACATCTTCCGTGTACTGGCTCCTCGTGTTCCCCGGCTTTGCTAGCCCCATGCAGCCCGCTCCCCTCCCACGCTCCAGAGTTCAGTTACAAACCGGCAGGTTCCATACACCCCCCAAGGCAGTGAGCTATTGACAGGAGTGCCCCTGTAATAAGGGGGCAAACCCAGACAGGACACAGGCCAAACACAACGAACAAGGGGCCCCGCCCCACCCTGCCCCTTTGGACCAAGCCAGCCCCAGAGCTGTATTTATGCAGCCTCAGCTCCAACTCCTCCCGGGCCCACACCCAGCCAGCAGCCCAGAGACCTACTGCACATGCTCACTGGGACCCTAGCGGCTTTCAGAGGGAGCCTGTCCCAGCCCTCCAGGGCCAGGGGCTGGTCTGCCCCTGCCCCGCCAGGCTCTGCAGCTGCCCTGCGAAGTCCCTTGCCACTGTGCTGCGGACACACCTTGGCGAGCCCCTGGATGGCTTCTCCTTGAACCTATTCGTTAGGGCGGCATTGAGTGACGGGTGCCCGGGCAGCAGGGACGGACGGCTCTGCTGTTCGGTGCTGGGGGGAGCTGAGGAGACCGGGGTTCCGTTCCCTGCTCTGCCCCAGGGTTCCCATAGGGCCTTGAGCAAGTCCCCGAAGGGACCTCAGCAGCACAAGGCTGAGTGCCGGGGCCCCGAACAAGCAGGCAGTCCCAGGAACGTCCCTGCGACGTGTGCTCCCCGTGCAGCGCCTGGAGAGCAATGGGCTGTAAGCACGTTGCCACAAGCCAGCCCACGAGGCAGGGAGCCACTAGCCCCTTGGAGACTGACAAGAGGGGGATGCGAAGCCCCGCCCCCTTGAAGAGAGGTGTCTAAGTCTGGGCCGCAGGGAGGCGCCCATCTCTGCTCAGGCCCCCCACTGGGAACCCGCCGCCTTAGGCACCCAAGGCTTCTCCTGTGGCGCCTCCTGGCTCCATGCAGAATTGCTGGAGGCACCCACCGGTACAGCTCGTAGCCCAGCAGTGGGAGCACTGCTGAAGCGTTTATCCCAGTCACGGGGCCCAGCAGAGTGAGAGTAACTCTTTCGGTAATGGTCAGGCACCGCCCTGCGGGTGGGAGACCCTTGGTCCAGACACCCTGAGCTAATGCCGTCAGCTTGTACAGGACAGCCTGTGGGAGCCCCCCCGGACTCTCCCAAAGCCCTGCGGACAGAGCACTCACCTGGGGAGTGAGAGACCTCTGTTCAAATCCTGTCGGGGGGAGGGGGATTGAACCGGGGTCTCCCACATCCCAAGAAGTGTTCTAATCACGTCCTCCAGCTGGACTCTGCCTGGGACCTGACCCAGCAGGCCTGCTCCGGCGGCTTACTGGATTGGCCCTGCATGTGCCGTAGGCAAGTGTATGCTCGGGACAGAAATGCCGGCTCCAAGGGAACATTCACGCTGAGAACTCAGGCGCCCACGGGCTCAGCAGGGATTCTGGGGCTCCCGCTGGAGCCCAAACTGAGACTTCGGTGCCTAACTACGAGCCGTGGGTGCCTAAGGGTGGGGTTTGGGCACCTTCATGGCTCAGGGCCTTGGACTCTCTGTGCATCAGGTCCCCATCTACACAATGGGGCTAGCACCCACGGCCTCCCTACGGGGGTGGGTGTTATTGTGAGGTGCTCCAACAACGAGAATGGGGCCAAATGGAGCCTTCAGCCAGATGGGCGCTGCAGAACCAGAGGGGCCCTGCCGAGGGCTGGGCTTTTATAGTCTCCGAAATAACTGCTCAAATATCGATCACATGATATCAAAATGGTCATTTAAAAGCACTAATATATCAGCATGGTAACAGACGACTGAGGCATTATGGTCGCCAACAGACTTGGCCTTCGAGAGAGGCCTAATTACAAAAAAGCCACCTAACCACCTACACTATTCTAATTCAGAACAACGAGAGCTTGGCTGAACCGAAGTTCTCAGTAAGGACAGAGTGGCACCATGGTGTGATCCCGCAGGGAGCTGCCCTCTATGCTGGGCCACCCTTCCCGGAACGGCTGACCCCTTCAGAGTGCGGACAAACACCCCTTCCCATGGCAGGCTCCTGGGGACAGCATCCACACCAGGGTTTTCCTTCCGTGAACAGCCAGTGACATGCCCCTGGAGCAGGACGCAGCCTGACATGCCCCTGGGGCAGGGGGCGGTGGCTAAGCTGGGACTAGGGGCAGGACGCCTGGACTCTGCCACCAGCCTGTCCACAGGCAAGTCATGTCATCACTGGTGGTTGGAGCGTCTCAGTGCTCAGACTGCCCAGGGTCTCGTGATATCTGCCTAAGTCACGCAGGGCTGCCCTCAACCAAAAACCCAGCACAAGACCGAGTGGGGCTGTGCCTCTCCCGCCCAGGCGGGGCAGGGGCAGAACGCTGTCTCCTCACACCGAGGGGCTAGGAGGGGCAAACAGGCAGGCTGCATCTTCACACACGTATTTAAGACTGAGTTTTGACTTTGATGATCTTCCAGGAGCTGGGAAGCAAGCGGCTCCCCCACACGCTGAGAATCAGCAAGTGGTGTGAGCCCAGGGGGCTGATTTCCTAGTCATCACACCGTGCTGGGGGCTGACTCTTGGTGAATACGCACAGCTGGCCCTGCACCAATACTAAGTGGGCAGAGTCCCCCAGCCTGTGGCCAAGGGAGCTGCCAGCCAGCTCCCCTCAGACACTGCCTCTCCCTTCCCAGCATGGATAAAGCCTGGCTTCACAGCATCCCTCCAGCCCAGTGTCACTAGCTCATGCTGTGGAAAGGGCTTGTCTGCCCTCCGCACCCATCAGACGAGCGTGTCCAGCCCAGCGAGGGTCAGGCAGGAGCACTGTCCAGGCTTCACATGGCCATGCAAGATGGGGACGCTGGAGGCGCTAGGGCAGCTGGAATGCCAAGCCCTGCCCCACTGGTCCTCGGGCCCAGGTGAGCCATCCCTGCCCCACTAGAGGCAGACAGCCCAGCCCAGCACTCCAGTGGGGCGTCTGGTTCACCCCACTCCAAGAGAGCACGTCAAGGATGCGGAATGCAGGTGGACAGGAAGGAACCAGAGCATCTGCAACTTCAAAGAGCTGCTGGCCCGGACACCCAGGAGCTTGCCTGGCCAGCTGCCAGCCCTCCCGCCCAATGTTCTGGGAGAGTGGCAAAGGGCCAGGAATCCACGGTGGGCTATGCTGGGAGCTGTAATAGGACCTAGAGAAGCTAGACACGGGCAGGTAGGGGATGTCTCTCGGCTCTGGAGAGACCACACCTGTGTACAGCCCTGGGCGCCCCGGTGCCGAGCGGGGCTCACCATGGCGACCACAGAGAGGGGCAGGAGAAGGACCCTGATACATGGTCACCCCTCTTGTCCCTGTGCACAAGGCTATGCAGCCCCGAGGATCAGCAAATCCAGGAGCAGCCGGCTAGCATCACTGCCTGCCCACAAGCAGCCACGGCCCAGCGTGAGGAGCAGAGAGCCAGCCCCGTGACACACAAGGCCAGCAGAACCTGTATTGGGGGGTGCCTGCCGGGAGCCCCGTCATGCAGCAGGGCCCCACTGTGCTAGCGCTGTCTGACACGGAACTCACAGTCCATGTGTAACGGGCGTTCCCCTCCAGGGCTCAAGCCTCCACTGCTCTGCCCACCCGTGATGCCAGATGTGATCCCTGGCTGGCTGTTCTCCACAGAACTCCATCCCTGGGCTGGCCGGCAAAGCCAGGCCCTCCCCTATTGAAACCCCAGCTGGCTGCAGGCTGGTCTCCTGCCGGGTCATCCTATCCCTCCAGCTCCCTTACAATAGCCCTCGGCCCCTCTGCGGTGCGCTCGGCTCGATGCCGGGGCACATGGGAACCTAGTCTAGACGCTCCTCCCAGCAGGGGTCCGGGGTTAGCCACTTGGGGAGACATCTTGAGCACATCATGAAAATACACAGTGCCAGGTGCCCTTCCCTCCCCTTCCAGAGAGGGCAGCTTTCCCCACCCCCCAGTGCTGCGCCGCACCTGACCCCACACGCTCCAGTTCTTCTCCTTGCAGTGAGCTCGGAGCTGGAGAAAGACGCCCGAGAGCCACGCTCTGAACAGGCTCAGCCCAGAGGGCAACGTGAGCTTCACGAACAGACTGAGCCCCCTGGCCTGCGGAGCCTGGCTGGGGGAGAAGGGGGCCGGTTCCCAGGACATCTTTGCCGAGACGGCCAGGTAGATGCGAGGCTGGTATGTTCTACTACCCACCAACTCCTTCCCCACTTTGCCCGACATCTTCAGCTATTTGCCATAGCTTCTGCTCCTGTGGGCCTGGGGCTGCTGTCACCCTGGAGAAGCTCTCTACGCCTTGCAGCCAGCCAGCCCACGCTGGAGGGAAGCGGCGCAGGAATTCCCTCCAAAGGCAGCAGGCAAATAATGTCCTGCACAGAGATGAGCTTGGCGTTCCAGGTGCCCTAGCGCCTCCAGCCACGGACAGGCTCCAGCGTCCCCACCTTGTGCGGTCACGTGAAGCCCCGACTCTGCTCCCACCTGACCCTCGCTGGGCTGGACATGCTCGGCTGACAGGTGTGGAGGGCAGATGAGCCCTTTCCACAGGCCGCAGCAGCTGTGCGCAGCCTGGCTTTCCACAGGGTTAATACCACAACCGTGAGCTCTCACAAAGTGAAGTGAATCCTCCCGTCCCGGAGATCCGCCATCTCAGTGCACTGGGGGGAGGTGCAGCCTACCCAGAGATGTATCCAGCCTGGTCCAACATCCCACCTGGAAAGGAGCCGCAGGGCACAGCTCGCTGCCAGCTCCCCAGGAGCCTGCCTGCCTGTGCCAGCTTCCAGCACAGGCTGCCCTCTGCTTGCAGCAAAGCTGCCGTCTCCTTACCCCATCACTCTCACAGGAACTCAGGAGATTTCTGCAAATTCATCCCAATGCCACAGTTCATCTCGGCTGCTCCAGCTGGGGGCCCCGAATTCCTCCTGGAGGGGCCGGGGCAACAGTTTGCACAGCCCAGCGTTCATGCACACACTGCCAATGCACTGCAAGATCCAGGCAGGTGGCTATCTGTGCACCCCCCAGCCCAGCAGCACACTCCCTGCAGAGGCCTCCCCCCTGGCTCCAGCAAGAGGCACAATGGTCTTCAATTCCCAAAGCCCCCTCTGCTTTGAGGGGAAGTGGAGTTCTGCGCAGAGAAACCGCCTTGTGCAGCCGGAGCCCTGGCTAGGGCCAGCCCGTTGGGGGCTGGGTGTCAGACCCACTTGCAAACTGCCCACAGGAGAGCAGGAAGAGGATGCTGCGATCACCTGGGACAGGACCTGAGCCCTCCTGGAGGGGTGCATGCTGCATGGCTCCAGCCCCCTGTCCCACCCCCGAAGGGAGCAGCGGGGGAAAGATTGGGGTGAGTGTCTGCAGGGTAGGCTGTGGCTGCTGGATGCAGTGTCGGGGGAACCATGCTAGGTAGGGAAGGACGAGGTGGGTGCCACACGCAGAGCAGACGGCTGACAGAGGGACGGGGGGATGTAAGGAGCGGGCTAGGTGGTAAGGGTCGGAGATGGGGCTAGGAGCACACGGTTCTGCATCTAGGCAGGGAGGAAACAGAAAGGGTGATGCAGAGTGCAGGAAAGGGGGCACCAAGCTCTATGTACAGAGACTTCGAGGGAGGACGAGAGGAGGGTGCTGCCTGCAGGGGTGGGACACGGGGCTCTGCATACTGGGGGAGGATGCAGGGGGGTGGGCACGCGGGTGCAGGCTGAGATCCGGGTAGGTGCTGCAGGTGGAGGGTGGGCGGGACCCAGGTGAGCGCTGCCAGCCTGGGATGGGTGCAGATTGGCATGGCTACTCCACGCAGAATAATGGGGCGCTGCAGGCAAGGGGTGGGTGCAGGAGGCTGGGGGGTGCAGGGGGAGAACTGCAGGCCCAGGACAGGAACGGGATGGGTGCCGGGTGGGCATGTGCAGAGGGCTGGATGGGATTGGTGTGAGCACTACAGGCAGGGGGGGTGTGCAGGGAGGAATTGGGGTGTGCGGGGACAGGTACATGGGTCGGATTGGGGTGGGAGCAGGGCCCCAATGGGGTGCAGAGGGGAATTGGGGTGGGACCTACATACAGGTGGGGATGGGGGTCGGGTGCAAGTAGGGGATCAGGGCAGGTGAATTGGAGGTAGAAGGCGGTGGGGAGGCACAGGGGCTGGGAGCAGAAGGGGCGTGGGGTGCAGGAGATCAGGAGCTAGGCATGAGTGCAAGTGGGGGACTGGGGAACGGGGGTACAGGAGATGGGGTAGAGATTCTGGGGCAGGGCAGAAGATCGGGGTGTGGGTACAGGGAGCGGGGTGCAGCAGCTGGGGGATTGGGGTGTGGGGTGCAAGGGGCTGCAGGATGCAGGCAGGGGATTGGGGGGCGGGTACAGGAGCTGGGGGATCAGGGGGCAGGGGACAGGCGGGAGGTGCAGGGGGCAGGGATCGGGGTGCAGGGGATGCAGGGATCGGGGGATGCAGGGGGAGGGGATCGGGGGATGCAGGGGGAGGGGTGCAGGCGGAGGGGGAGGGGATGCAGGGGGAGGGGATCGGGGTGCAGGGGGCGGGGGGCGGGGGTGCAGGCGGGGGGGAGGGGATGCAGGGGGAGGAGATCGGGGTGCAGGGGATGCAGGGGGCGGGGATCGGGGTGCAGGAGGGGGGCAGGGGATGCAGGGGGCGGGGATCGGGGTGCAGGAGGGGGGGGCAGGGGATGCAGGGGGAGGGGATGCAGGGGGCGGGGATCGGGGTACAGGGATCGGGGTGCAGGCGGGGGGGAGGGGATGCAGGGGGCGGGGATCGGGGTGCAGGCGGGGGGGAGGGGATGCAGGGGGCGGGGATCGGGGGGCAGGGATCGGGGGGCAGGGGATGCAGGGGGAGGGGGTGCAGGGGGGGCCCGGTACCTGCGGGGCTCTGCCCGGCTCCGCGCTGCTGCCCGGCGCCGCCTCGGGGGGCTCTGCGGGGCCGGGCCCCGGGGGGGCCGCGGGGGGGGCGGCTCCCCCCGCCCGCTCCCTGCGCGCCCCGGCCGCGGCCGCCGCCGCCCTGCTCCGCCTGCGAGTCATGCCCGGCCCGCGCCGCCGCCGCTCCCGACAGGACAACAGCCAATATGGCGGCGCGGCCCGTCCGGCCCCTGCCCGGGGGCGGCCCGGCGCGGGGAAGCCGCCGCCGCCATCGCCGGAGCGGGCAGCGCCCGGGCAGCGCGCCCCCAGCGGGCGGAGGGGAAGCGCGCCGGGGGGGTGGGAGGGGACTCGGCGGGAGGGGGGGCTGGGAGGGGAGTGGGGAGGGAAGGGAACTTGGCTGGGAGGGGGGGCTGGGAGGGGAGCGGGGGGGGGGAAGGGAGGGAACTTGGCAGGAAGGGGGGGCTGGGAGGGGAGCGGGGGGGGGGAAGGGAGGGAACTTGGCTGGGAGGGGGGGCTGGGAGGGGAGCGGGGGGGGGGAAGGGAGGGAACTTGGCTGGGAGGGGGGGCTGGGAGGGGAGCGGGGGGGGGGAGGGAGGGAACTTGGCTGGGAGGGGAGGGAACTTAGTAGGAAGGGGAGTGGCGGGGGGAGGGAGGGAACTTGGCAGGAAGGGGGGGTAGGAAGGGAGGGAACTTGGCAGGAAGGGCTGGGCTGGAGGTAGGGAGCCCCCGCCAGCGCTGTGGGGTATGAGGGGGCGCTCAGGCAGGGTCCCCCCCTTGTCCCCATGTGTGTACCTTGCTGAGCCCCATGGAGGCCCGGGTGCTACTCTTGCTTTGCCCTGCCTGTCCCAGACACATTCCCCTTTCCAAGGGGAGCCGCTGGGCAGGGTTCAGACCGGAGGCCCTGTGCCGTGGTCTGCCCGGCAGCACTTCTCTCCCAGGGACAGAGAGCCTGCACGTGCCTGGGCTTTAGTTCCTGGCCCCGTGGGCACGACCTGCTCAGGGTTACAGGGGCTGCTCCTGCATTCATCCTTCCCATGAAGCAGAAGCCGGTCACGTCCCTGAGCAGCCAGCACGGCTGGGGCAGCTGCATGAAGCCAGAGAGGGCATGTGGCTGGCACTGCAGAGGGGAGCTTCTGGGTAGGCCTTTGCCACTTCGCTGTGTTCCCCCCCACACACACACACACACTTGTCCCCGTCACCAAAGCACCAGGCTCCTGTACTGGGTGGAGAAGACACAGCCACAGCGCTCACAGGGCCAGCATCCGAACGAGCATTTCCCACCTCGCCAGGGCTGGGCTGATTGACGAGGCAGCCGGGGCACTGGTGGGACTGAAAGAGCTTCCTCACATGGTGCCCCGCTCCTGAGCGCCTCTGGCTGCTGCCCGTGCTGACCAGCTGCGAGGAAAGGGGCTGCCACTCCCTCACAGCGGCTTGAGCCCTAGGTCCTGTCAGATCATGGGTGAAACAAACAAGGTCAGCCCTCTGCCACGGCCACCCAGCCTTTCCCCCAAGCCTGTGGGGAGCGGATACAGGCTAGCGCTGCGTGGGGCGGCAGCGGCAGGACAGAGGACTGCACAGGGGCTGCAGGCCCCTCACAGCTGTGCAGCTCTTGGGCTTGGCCATCTAGGAACCCAGGCAGAAAACTCCAATCAAAGGATGGGGAAAAATCAAGTGTTTCTGTAGTAACCAACCCCACAGGGAACGGGGAGAGAACAGGGCCAGGAAGGAGAGAGAGCACTCTAATTGCATTGGGGCTCCCACAGCTGTGAGAGGGGTCCCAGAGCCGTACTTCAAGAGCACCTCTAGTTCCTGGTGTGCAGCTGTGTGCGGGTCGCACACCTGCTGCCAGGCTGAGTCACAGCAGGACGTCACACTTACCTGTCTGCGCTGTGGTAGAGAAGCAATGGTCTCTGTAGGCAAAGGCTCTGCGGCACCCCTCACGCCAGAGCTCGCAGTGTCTGTAAGACAGGGGCACCAGGAGAAACAGAGGATTGTGCCCCACTTCTCTGTGTGGACTGAAAGCAGGCCCCTTGCACAGCGAGAACCCAGCTTCCTCTAGCGGGCACTGTTCAGCAGGAATCAGGCCTGCCTGTGAGTCCGTCACCATGGCTCTGGAATCAGCCGGCTGAGGGCGCTGTGGAGCGAGGTGCCACGCTGCCCAAATGCTGGGCACATGGATCACTACAGTAGAGGTCTGCTCAGGCCTAATATTTATTCAGGAACCAAACCAAGCTCACCTGACCCAAGCCAAAGAGGGTTAAGTCATTTTCTAGCCCCCCACCCCCACCCCAAACTTGAGTCAGTGCCACCCCCAGCTTCTGCCTGGGCGTTGCTGTGGTGGCTGTGTGCCCTAGCAGCTGCATGCCCGGCTCCTGGCAGCCCCCCATGCTGTGGGGTGAGCAGTGCTCAGACTGCTGGGCACCCTCACTTCACAGCAGTCACACAGGAGCGAAGTGGCAGTGGCTGTTAGGGGCAGGGCCCGTGCACGGACCCTGCAGGTAGGAGGCGGAGACCCAGCTCACCTGAGAGGGGCTGGCTTTTTTCTGACCCAGACTCGGTGCTTGTAGTCCAGTCTCATCAGGTTAGGTTGCAGGCCTCTGCAGTGCTTCCCCTGTTGCCTGGGCCCACGCAGCCCGGGCACGGATCACAGGACAAAGGTACGTGACTAGAGCAGGACAACTAGCAAATCCCGTTTCATGAAGCAATGAGGGGGGCGGGGGGATTCAACCATTGAAAGGCAGCATGTTTAAAACCGACCTTTTCCATGCAGTGCACAAGCGTCCTGTGGTACTCACTGCCACAAGGTATCACCAAGGCAAAGACCTTCACATGATTCCAAGAAAAAGGGCTGGACGTTTATATGGAGAACAGGAACATCCAACATGGCATAGGAAGGGTTAAAGACAAACCAACCTGAGGTGGGAAGGCGATCTAACCCCCCAGCTTCAGTTCAGGAATCCCCACTAGCTAATGGGGATTTGCACAAAGCTTCCCAGGGGCAGGCTGCCCTCGCCCTACCAGCTGCTGGGTTTCTTGCAGCGGATGGTGGTCAGTGTCAGGGTATAATGGAGCAGCGGGACCCTGATCTGCTCTGGTATGGCAGATCCTAGGCTTCTACATGCACAATCCTATCAATCCCTGCATGAGATGGATATTTTCTGTTTTTCCCCCAGCACCATCCCCACTCAGTATTCCTGAGGGTGAAACCACTGCCTTTGTCTTACCAATGCTCCCCCAGCCCAGGCCTTCCCCCAGGCTCCCTTGTCAGCAGGCACCCATTGGGCTCCCCCTCAGACCTGCATCATCTCTCCTCTCCCCTCTGGGTGTTCTGGGGCTAGACCCCTTCCCAGGGAGCACCCCAAGTCCAAATGAAAGGCCAAAGAAAAATCTTCAGCCAAACAGCTCTTCCCCTGCCTCAGGCTTCATGGAAGTTCCCTTGTGGCCCTACCTCAGGCTTCCCCTGCAGGAGCCTAACCTGGACTCTGGTGTTACCTGTCAAGCCCTACACCAGGGCTTCACCGCAGGCTGCCTCCACCGGAGCACCCACGGCCTACGTAAAGGCCCAGCTCCGCCCTGTCTCACCAGGAGGCAGTTAATCACCCCCAGGTGCGGACCATGAGTAACTGGGATTCTTTCCCTTGCCTTGTAGGTGATGGCGGGGAAGGTGCAGAGAAGGGCAACAAAAATGATCAGGGGTGTGAACAGCTTCCGTGTGTTGAGAGATTAAAAAGGCTGGAACTCCTCAGCTTGGAAAAGAGAGGACTCAGGGGGAGATGAGAGAGGTCTATAAATCATGGCTGGTGCGGAGAAAGTGACTAGGGAAGTGTTATTTACCCCTTCACACAACATAGGAACTAGGGGGTCACCCAAGGAAATTAAGAGGCAGCAGGTTTAAAACAAACAACAGGAAGTACTTTGTCACACAACGCACAGTCAACTTGTGGAACTCCTTGCCAGAGGATGTTGTGATGGCCAGAAGTATAACTGGGTTCAAAAAAGAGCTAGATAAATTCATGGAGGATGGGTCCATCAATGGCTGTTAGCCAGGATGGGCAGAGACACAACCCCATGCTCTGAGTGTGGCTAACCAATGTTTGCCAGAAGCTGGCAGTGGCTGACCAGGATGGATCACTCCAGGGCTTAAATTCTTATAGAGTATTTCCCGGAGCCCCCACATATCCCCTGCCCCAAACATGCTATAAAAACTCCAGGGGTTTTGAAAATATTTACCAGAGCTCAGCTCCAGACAGCTCCGGCTGAATTTAAGCCCTGGATCACTCGATAATCGCCCTGTTCTGTTCATTCCCTCTGAAGCACCTGGCACTGGTCGCTGTTGGCAGACAGGACACAGGGCTGGTTGGACCATTGGGCTGCCCCAGTCTGGCTGTTCTTACGCTCTTGCACAGAGACTCTAGGCTGCATGGCCTCCGAAGGAGGCAGTCTCCTACTAGCAGGGCACCAATGTCCTTAAGAGCACTTATACGTACTTGCAAGGTACCCTCCCTGTCACAGCTGGTGCCAGAGGCTGGCAGGAAGGGAGGCCTTCCTGGTGTGCTGTGGTGCAGAGACCCAAGCAGGGCCAGGAGCTGTCCTTGCCTCCCAGGAGTGGCACTTGCATGCAGGACCAGCACATGGCTCACTGCAGCTTAATCACATTCTTGCTCTTGGAGCCACCAGCTGGTGTCAGAGGCATCCCTGGCTTGGCTGCACCCATGGCCCATGCTGGGATGAACGAGTTCTGCCTGGCTCAGAGTTCTGCCTGGCTCAGCGAGTCCTGACAAACTTCAGAAAACCAAACAACTGCTCTGGGCTACAGTCCAGCCCATTGCAACACTCAGCCCTGCCCAGGGGCTGTCTCCCATCTAGTTAAAGGTACAGGGCAGCTACCCCAGCTAGGCCTGCTACCAGCATATGCTCGCTCCTCACAGTGCAAGAGGGATCTGGGCAGAGCACTGTGGGGGTCCCTGCTGCTGCTGTGGGCCATTGCAGACTTGGCTCCACACAAACCCAGGTGACCGGGGGGCGGGGAGACACTCCGAGTCCTTTGGCTCAGCCCCCGCAGATCCAAGCAGGGGTGAGGCTATTGCCATGGAAGGGACGGTGGTTATGACTGTTGGACAGGCTGGGAGCGGGGCTGGGGCCAGACGACTCCATGAATAACAGACATGACTAGACTGTGGCTCAGGAGTGAAATCCCCTCCCCAGCTACCCTGCGGTTACGCAGAACCCAGGAAACCCCGGCCACCCTGCGGCGGCAGCCTACCCAGCCCCCCCACTGCTCCCTGTCACCCAAGGACAAGCAGCCAGTGACTCTGGGTGTGGGGGTGTCTGGGGCCCTGCCTGCCAGCCTCCATCTCCTCCGCGGCCGTCCTTTGGGACCCTTCCAAACACTCCTCCGTGGGTCAGTCTGAGGCAGGCTCTGTCCCTTGGGACACGTCCCACCCCACATGCATGGCCTCATGCATCCTGCCCCCAGCACCCATTCCCGGGCCCCCTGGCCCAGCCCAGCCGGGGAACGGCCTGTCTCTGGTGTCAGTGCCTTGGCACGCAGGGACACGCAGGGGCACGCCTGGGACGCCCTGCCCTGGTGGTGTAATGCACAAAGGGGGTGGGTTCTCCTCCTGTCTCTGGGGCAAGGGGGGGCTGGAAGCCGGGAGTCCTGAGTTCTAGCCCTAGCCCTGGCCCTGGGAGGCGAGCGGGTCTAGTGGTTGGGGGGGGAGGGGAGGGAGCCAGGACTCCTGGGTTCTATTCCAGACCTGCCACAGTGTGAGTTTGGGGCACGTCCCTTCCGCGCGGTGCACGCGGGGCCAGACCGCCCGCCCCATGCGGGGCTGAAGGAGAATTTGACCTGCCAGGGGCACTTTCAAAAGGGAGAGAAATCGGGGGCGGAGGGCGCTGGGCTCGGGCTGGCCCCGGCAGGCACCGCCCCTGTTCCCCGTCCGGGCGGTGCCAGCTGCGGGCCCGCCCCGTGCGGGCGGCGGCGGCGGCGGCGGGGAGCCGGGAGTCCGGGACCGGGCGCTGCGCTCCCGCCGCGCTCTCGCCATGCTGCCCGCGGCCGTCAGGAAGTGGCTGCACCGGCCCAAGGTGAGACCCCCAGTTCCCCCTACCAGAGACCCCCTGTCCCACCCCCACCTGCCGGGACTCCCCTCTTCCCCCCCGGGGGGGTTGCCAGAGACCCCCGTCCCACCCCCACCCGCCGGGACTCCCCTCTGCCCCCCGGGGGGGCTGCCAGAGACCCCCTGTCCCACCCCCACCTGCCGGGACTCCCCTCTTCCCCCCCGGGGGGGTTGCCAGAGACCCCCGTCCCACCCCCACCCGCCGGGACTCCCCTCTGCCCCCCGGGGGGGCTGCCAGAGACCCCCTGTCCCACCCCCACCCGCCGGGACTCCCCTCTGCCCCCCGGGGGGGCTGCCAGAGACCCCCTCTCCCACCCCCACCCGCCGGGACTCCCCTCTGCCCCCCGGGGGGGCTGCCAGAGACCCCCGTCCCACCCCCACCCACCGGGACTCCCCTCTTTCCTCCGGGGAGCTGCCAGAGACCCCCTGTCCCACCCCCTGGGAATCCCATCTGCCCCTCAGGGGGGCTGCCAGAGACCCCCTGTCCCACCCCCACCTGCTGGGACTCCCCTCTTCCCCCCCGGGGGGGCTGCCAGAGACCCCCGTCCCACCCCCACCCGCCGGGATTCCCCTCTTTCCCCCGGGGAGTTGCCAGAGACCCCCTCTCCCACCCCCAACTTCTGGGACTCCCCTCTGCCCCCCCAGGGAGGCTCTCAGAGACCCCCTGTCCCACCCCCCGGGACTCCCATCTGCTCCCTCGGGGTGCTGGCAGGAACTCCTTGCCCCAGTACCCTGCACCCCATGCCCCGTGCTCTCCCCAGGGATGGCAGGGAACTCATCCCTGGGTCCTGGGGGACTGTGGGGCAGCCAAGGCAAGGATCAGATGAGGGGTGGGTTGCCCCTGTCGCTGGCAGCGATTCTCTGAGGTGGAGGGGGACAGCCTGGACTGGCAGTACTGGCGGGGGGGCTTGGCTCTAGGGCCCTTTGCCCCAAGTTTTGCCCTGTGGCACAGTGCCCTGCCCTGGCCAGGAAGCGCTGCAGCCCCCTTGCAGGAGCCTGTCGGCACTGGAGAGTGGCCCCACGGCTCCCTGGTGTAAGGGCCCCGGTCTGAACCAGGCACTTAGGCTGTCCCTGCACCTGGCACTGCTGAGGAACCTGTCCGCTTGCCCTGGGTGCTGCTGTCCAGCCTCTCCCCATGCCTGGCGCTCCGGGCAGTGCCCACCCCCTGTGCAGGGCAGAGAGGGTGGACGTGTCCCATCGACTCCTGGGGCCTGGCCCCTGTGTGTTCCCAGGGACACCCCTGGCCTGCCTAGCTCTGTACGCGCCCTGCAGCTCCTTCCCTCCGTCCCGAGAAGAGGGGCTTAGGCTGGGGGGTGGCTCAGCACAGTTCACGCTCCAGGGGCTGGACAGCGTCCACGGGGTCTGGCCGGGGTGAGAACCAGCCCACCCTTCCTGCCCCTGCTGCTCTGGCAGCAGGGCTGGGCCCCGGGCCTGGGCTGGGCCAGAGCTGTGGGGAAGGCGGGTACAAGAGCATGTCTCCGAGGTGACTAAGGGGGGTGGGGAGGGCCAGGCCACAGCCTACACATGCCTGAAGGGTGTCAACAGGCTGGAGCTGTTTGCAGGAGTCCCAGGCCTTCCACTCCGGCTTAAAAAAGGCCACATGTGGGCAGGGGGTTCTCTTCCCGCATCCAGGAAGGGGAACAGGACGGGGTGGGGCCTGGCGCTCGGGGTGCTGACACCTAGGCTGGAACAGGGCCAAGCAAGGCCCAGGAGGGAAGATCCCTGTCTTGGCCCTGAGGCCCGGCTCGGGGGGTGACCCAGCGCCAGGAGCTGCGTCTCTCTCTGCGGGGGGCTGGGGGAAGGAACAGGAGGGCACAGCCAACCTAGCTGAGAGCCGGGCCCTGCCACTTCAACTTTCCCTGGAGGAAAGACACAGGGAAGGCCCAGGCTGGGATTCCCCATGGCCAGCCCCAGGTGGGCCCTGTGTGCTTACGCCAGAGAGTCCTGGGTGACTGGGAAGCAGAGGGGCTGGAGGCAGGGTGTGTCCACGGGCAGCTCGGCAGGTGGATCCAGGCCGTGCTGTGGGCTGATGTTAGACTCTGCCGAGGAAAGGCAATGGACTGCTCAGCTGCAAGGTGCCCTCCTGAGGGCGGGAGGGGTGGCTTCTGGGTGAAGGGAAGAGCTGCAGGTGGCTAGTGGCCACTGTCCAGGCTTCTCAGGCTGCAGTAGGCTGTTTGCCTTCTCCAGAGCGATGCTTTGAGGCCCAGAGGGGCTCTCTTGCTGTCCCCGATCAGTCTAACCGGCCCCTCCCAGAGCGGCTCCTGTGGTCTGCGGCTCTCTCCCACACGGGGCGAAGCAGGATGGGGATGCCGCCCCTCGCCCAGCTGGCAGCGTTACAGTAGGTTTGGGGGCTTT
The DNA here is from genome assembly GCF_965152275.1 of Natator depressus. Classification (NCBI taxonomy): domain Eukaryota; kingdom Metazoa; phylum Chordata; order Testudines; family Cheloniidae; genus Natator; species Natator depressus. The sequence goes on from NC_134241.1 coordinate 936,846, forward strand.
GCAGAGGCGAGGTGGTCCCGCGCAAGAGGTGCAGGAGTGAGGGTCTTAGCGCCAGGTGACCCCATTGTGTGCACGGCCCCGGGAGCCGTGTGTGTGTGGTGGGGAAAGAGGAGCTGCAGGGCTCTGTTCTCCTGTCCACGCCGTGGTCCCTGGATACCTTGCGGGGGCGACGCATCACCCCAGCGACAGCATGTGGACACACGCTCTGCTCCCAGCCACTCTACAAGGCTTCTGGTCCCAGGACCTTAAAGGGACAGCAGCCTGGGCTTTCCCCAAGTCTGACTGATTGCCCTGGGCCCGTCTTCTGCTCTCCCCACACCTAGCTCTACCCTCCTCCGCGTTTCATCCTCTGTACAAGGCCCAGGCTTTAAGGGACACACACCAGGCCAGGGGCTGACTGACCACTAGCCCTCACTATTCCCGAGGGCAGTCACCCTGTCACAAAGGCTGCCTTCTCAGACTCTTGTACCTGGGTGTGACATGTGCACACACATCCAGCCCCACCCCTACTGGGATCCAGCTTGAGCTCATTAACCCTGTTCTACACCTGGGGAAACTGAGGTAGGGACTTGCACAGTCCACACTGGGGGGTTTGGGTGGAACCAAAATGAGAGCTCCAGGATTCCTGGATCCCAGTCCTGTGCCTGGTCCACTCACTCTAGCTGCCTCCGCACAACCCAGTTCAGCGGCTGTGTGGTTAGCTAATTGTGGAGTGGCTTGGATTGAGGAAGCGTGTGAGAGGCCGGGCGTGCTGCAGGGGTGTGTGCTGCTAACCTGCTCCATGGCTGAGTCTCTTTGGCCTCTTACCGGGTTAGCTCCATCATGCCTGCCCGGGGCTTGTGTGACCTCCTGGCCCTAGGCGGGGGCCTGCTATGGCCCTGACTTGGTTGCTGAATAGCTCTGCACGGCTGTGGCTGTTCACAAGGGCGTGTGCCGTGGCCTGAGGACAGACCTCCTCGCTACGGTTTATAGGTGAGCTTCAACTGAGCCTGCAGCCCTCCTGCTGTCCGTCCTGCCCCAAACCCCGCTGCAGCACCCCCTGCTGGTCATGGGTGGCCCTGAAAAAATTCCACTGCTGGGCTCAGGGGGGATGGACGGACGGACGGACGGATCAGTGTTCCTGGGAGCGTCAGCGACAGTTGGGATCTGTGGTGCTGCCCTCAGGGCAGGGGCTCCTGGCTCCTCTGGCAGCAGGAGAGCTGCAGGAATTCTCCAGGCACGCCCCAACCCCTTCCCCCTCTGGAGGATTCGCTGGTTCTGGCTGGCACCCATGCTGGGAACCCGGCTGTCCTGTCTGCTTTGGGCCTGCTGTGGCCAGGAGTGGCTTGGAGCATTGGTGTATTCTGCTCTCCTGGGCCCACAGACCTTGGAGGAAGGCCGGCAGCCCCAAGAGCCCTAGGGGGCTGTTTGGCACGGCCTGGGACATGTTCACCCCCGGGCCAGGTAGGGGCTGGAGGCTGCTCTGAACTCAGCCTCCTGCTGATGGAACAGTCTTGGCCTGCAGCTTTGCACTCAGCTCTGCTGGCCCCAGGCTGCCTAGAGATGATCTTGGCATCACAGCTTTCCTTGGGAGCAGCCTGGGGGGCAAGATCCCGACCGAGGATAGTAGCTGGGTGCTCCTGGCCAGGCCGTCGGCAATAATGGGGCCACTTGGCAGTCCATGTTGCACCAGACTGTATCTAGCTCTTCGGACAGGGTGTTGGGAGCCAGGATTCCTGGGTTCTGTCCCCGGCTCTGGGGGAACATGGATGAGTCGCTGCCCCGTGTCTCTGGCTGGCGCACTGAGCGAAGGGCCGGGAGCGCCTTTTGACAAGCGGGTTCTGTGGCGTGGGGGTGCTCTCGCCGTACCCATCCCCACGCCATGACCTAGCCCCCCAGTAACAGGGAGGGAAATGAGGGGCCAAAGGACGTGGGAATTTCGGGCTTGAGGCCCATGGCTGGTTCATGCTGCCGCTGATGCTGCTGTCTGGCCTGAGGAGAGCCAAGCTCGCCCCATGCCCCCAGCTCTGCATCGCCTCTGGTGCTTACGTGCTTGGCTGCAGTGCCCAGAGTACCGCCCCCCCAGGACCCACACGGCCTGTCCCTGAAGCTCTTCCTGCCCATGGGGGGCCCGGGGAACAGGACACAGTGCTGGCCCCTCACGCGATGGGCTGGGAGGAGGCAGGTGCTGTCCGTCCTTCCTGCCTGGGCCCCTCCTCTGCTCGCTGCCCTGCCCCAGACACCCCCACTCTGGCCACGTGGTGCATCTCGTACTGGCTCCGTGCGAGCTCTTGGGGCCGAACATGAGCACGTCAGCCGAGCAGGACAGGGCTCTGGAGCTGGGCCTGTCCCCTTCCCCCTGTCACGGGGTCCCCGGGCGATGCTCTGGAACTGCTCCCCATGAAGCCAGGCAGGACTCTGGGGAAGTCTCCTCTCTGAGAGCAGCCTGTCTGCGGGACACACAGCTCACCCGGCTCCACCTTCTTGGGTCTGACCTCGGAGCATTCAGCCTCCTCTGCCCCTCCGTGCGCTTCCCACAGCGAGTCCGCCCAGGCGGGGTCCTGGGGGGGCCAGAGGGTCCTGCCCCCCAACTCCGCAGTCAGACGTGACTCTCAGCCAGCCAGTAACACAGAAGGTTTATTAGATGACAGGAACATGGTCTAACACAGAGCTTGCAGGTGAAGAGAACAGGACCCCTCAGCTGGGTCCATTTTGGGGGCAGTGAGCCAGACAACCCCGTCTGCCCTTCACTCCATGTCTCCAGCCAGCCCCAAACTGAAACTCCCTCCAGCCCCTCCTCCTCTGGGCTTTGTCCCTTTCCCGGGCCAGGAGGTCACCGGATTCCTTTGTTCTCCAACCCTTTAGCTCTCACCTTGCAGGGGGGAAGGGCCCAGGCCATCAGTGGCCAGGAAACAGGGTGTCGGCCATTCTCTGTGTCCAGACCCCTGCACACACCTGCCCTCTAGGGCTCTGCAATGATCATACACCCTTATCCCACCACCTAGAGACTTAAGAACTGCATAGGGGAAACTGAGGCACCCCCACACGATTCAGAGGAAACATTAAGAACAGTCCCACTTCGTCACACCCCCTCCAGCAGCCAGGGCTCCTGCTGGGGGAGGCTGGAGCCACAGCGCTCTGCTCCTCGGGGTGCCGCAATGACTGACAGAGGCTCCCCTTCTCCCTGTGTCTCTCGCCAGCGATCTGACCCCAGGCTGCTGTCCCAGTTCTTCTACGCCGACGAGAGGGTGACCCGCGTGGTGATGGAAATAAATGGCCTGGACGTGGAGACAGACCCTCAGCAATACTTGGTGCTGCTAAACCAGCTGCACCTCAGCCAGGTACCCTGTGAGCCAGGGCCCTGCCCCCCACATGAGGCCCAAGGAGTGTGCGCGTGCCCTGCCCTCATCTGGAGTAGCGGGCTCTGCTGCTGTCCAGGGTGGGAGCGCAGCGAGGGCGGAGGGAGGGCTGGGACTTCAGGGCTGGGGCCCTGGCCCTGGTGGAGGAGCTGGGAGAGATGGTGCATGCTCTGTCCGGCGCTGCATGGCTCGGCAGGGACCCGCCAGCGACCAGCATCCCTCGTGTGTGGGACAGCAATCTCAACAGACGCCTCCTGCTCCCCTGCCCAGGCTCACCTGCTGACCCTCATCGAGCAGCTCATGAACGAGTGCATCCCCAAGGAGAGGCACTGCCGTGACTACCTCGCCAAGTTCCCGGAGGAGCTGCTGGTGGACAATCTGGGGAACCACGTGCTGTTTGCGGCTGAGGTCAGCCTGTGGTGATTCCCGGGGAGCAGTCCGGGAGCTCCCCTACCCCAGTCCTTCCAGGAAATGCACTTCCTGGAGCTGTCTGGACCTCAGAACCCCCTTTTGGGGGGTGCAGGAAGGGTGCCAGGATCCTTTGTACGGTCTCCCTCATGCTAGAATGGATTGCACCCAGGAGAGCCAGGGGCTAAAAACACCTGCTCTCCCCAGATACCTTGAGGGGAGGTGCCATGCAAGTGCCCCCCCCACGCCCAGCTGTCCAGCCCTGGGCTCCGTCCAAGCAGACCACGTGCCGTGCCCAACTCCGAGGAGGCTGCCTGGCCCCTGGGCCCGTGCTGAGCCCACGACTCCTGTCACGTGCTCTCGGGGTAGTGGGATTCAGCTAGGTGGGCAGGGGAGGGGCTGCGCTGGGCTGGCTCTGTGAGTGGCTCGTGTGGTCTCCACAGTGTCTGGTGGCGGGCACCGTCCTGGAGCTGGAGGAAGCGGACGGGCTGCAGCTGCGTCCCCTGGCCAAGAACCTGGTGTGCAGCTTGCAGCTGGTGCGGAAAGTGCTGCGGGAGCAGAGCCTGAGCCAGGCCAGCCCCTGCTCAGAGCCCGTGCGTATGGCGCTGATCCGGTTTGACACGCTCTTCGCTGAATTTGAACTCCGGTACGTGCCAGGCGCAGAACTCAGCTTGGCTGCAGAGGCCAGGTGCAAGCACTGGGACAGGGCAGGCCAGTAGCCTCCGCCACCGCCCCGGCCATTCCCCAGCAGCCCAGAGAGCGCCAGGCTGGGCGTGGCGGGTGCAGAATGTCGGTAGCTGCTTGTCCTTCGTAGTGCGGGGGCTGTGACAAAGGGCATCCTCCGGGACAAGCCACTCTGGAGGGAGCCAAGCAGGGCTAGATCTGCTGTCAGGAGCCCCCTGGGCACAATCTGGGCCCCTCGCTCCAGGCCAGAGCGTTCCATGGCACCCCGCTGGGTGCCCTGGGAAGCAGGACAGGGCTGGGATTCATGGCTGGCCTCTCTCTTGTAGCTACGTGTCCTTGCTGGTCTCGGTGAAGTCCCCGGAGGAGCTCTACAAGCAGCAGGAGATCGTGGTGCTCTTCTGTGAGACAGTGGAGAGGTGAGGGGCTGTGTGGCTGGCAGGGCACCCTGAGGGGAGAGGCCCTGGGCAAGAATTGCTAATTCCGCCCCCCCTCCTACTTTGGGGTATAGTTCCCCTGCAGCTTATGCAGGGGCTGCTGGATTCACCTGTGGTGAATGGGAGCTGAATGCCATTCGATACAGGAGTGGGGACACCCCAGCTCCCCACTCCTTGGTGGGCGGGGAGCTCTCACCTGCACTGCTCCATGAGCCAGCTGGTTGCTGAGCAGCTGGAGCGTCCCCCTGGCCGTTCCTGGAAGCCGGGTGCTTGGACTGCCACAATGTGGGGCAGAGACTGTCCCCAGCCCCCCGGCTGCTGCCTTGGGGTCACGCTCACAGAGTGTTCCTGGGGCGCCCCCAGCAAACCTGCTGGGGAACCAGAGGGCATCAGGTTCACTGGGTCCCCCAGCCCGCCTGCTGGGCCTGGCTTAAAGCAACAGCTGCTGCTCTTTGGCACGAAGCCCGTGGTCCCAGCCTGTCTCAAGCCCCCTGCCTCTGCCCTCCCTGAGCAGAGCCCTGAAACTCGGCTACCTGAGCCAGGACATGATTGACAGGTGCGAGCCGCTGCTGATGTTCACCATCCCCCGCCTGGCCATCATCAGGTGAGTGGGCAGCTCCGTGCTGGGGGGCTGAGGCTGCACGAGCCAGGGTGGTGTGGAGCCAGGCATCCCCCCACGCACTGGGCTTCCGGAGCTGTGGCCCAGGAGTTCCCCGGGGTGGGGCAGTGGCTGCCCGACTCCAAGCTGCCCCAGCTCTTCTCCTCTGCCCTGGGCTGGCTCCCGCTCTCCCCCCTTGCTGGGCGCCAGGCAGTGCAGCTGCCCTGGGACAGGGCACTTCCTTGCCCTGCTGCTGCAGAAGGGTCACTGGCCTGTGGGCGCCTGGAGCTGAGCCCCTCTCCCCGTGAGCTCAGCTGCCCCGGGTGTGTCCCTAGGGGACCTGGAACCGCTTCCCAACCACAGGGCCTGCACCACCCCTTGCCCCTTCCAGCCACTCGCTGAGCCTTTGGCTGCGCCCCTGGCCTGGGCACTGGCCAGCGGCTGGTGGGAGGCTGGTGTCCTCCGGTTTGGAGCCCCAGACCGAGAGCCAGGGTTTGCTTTGAGACAGGGCTGGGAGGGGGCAGCCCAGGGCGGAGCTGATGGTGCTGCCCCCTCTCCCTGCATGCAGTGGGCTCCTCATCTATCCTGAGGGGCCCCTGGGCCTGGAGCGGAGGCCCGAGGAAACGTCCAGGCTCTTCAGCCCCTTTCGCAGCGTGTTGAAAAACATCAGGTAGGTGCACTGGGCCGTGGGGGGCAGCCATGGGGCAGGGGAGGGGGAGCGCCCGGGGGAGGGGGAGGGCTGGGCAGTGGGGAGCAGGGTGAGGAGGGGGAGCGCCGTGGGGCCTAGGAGTGCTGGGCGGTGGGGAGGGGGAAGGGGAGCGCCGTGGGGTGGGGGGAGGGCTAGGCAGTGGGGAGTAGGGTGGGGAGGGGGAGTGCCGTGGGGTGGAGGATGGCTGGGCAGTGGGGAGCAGGGTGGGGAGGGGGAGGGCTGGGCAGTGGGGAGGGAGAGTGCCGTGGGGCGGGGGAGGGCTGAGCAGTGGGGAGGGGGAAGGGGAGCGCTGTGGGGCGGGGGGGCTGGGCAGAGGGGAGCACAGGAGCTCCAGTGGGGTTTATAAAGCCGGGGTGCGGTGCCCTTTGGCAGCACGACCCCTGGCCCGGCACAGACTGCCTCACCGGTGCGCTCCTGGCGCTGGTGCCTGGGCAGGGCCCAGCTCAAGCTGCGGTGGGGCCCCAGGTGCCTGGTGGCATGGAGCTGCCCTCGCTCCCCTCCCGCCCGGCCCGGCCCCCCAGCTGTGGGAGGGCAGAGGGAGGCCCAGCCTGGGAAGGTCTCATGCCCGTCTCCGGCAGGGACCTGCTGCGGGTGCTCTCGGAGGAGGAGCTCGCCCTGCTGGAGAAGACCCTGTGTGCTGCCGAATCGGAGGGTCCTTGCAGCGCAGCCGGTCCTGAGCCCAGGGGCGAAGCGGCTCCGGACACTCGTCGCCCTGCCCCCTGGTGCTCCCCGCAGCCCGCCCCCAGCTGCTCTCTGCACCCCCCAGCTGCTGCGGGAGCCCAGCGCACGGCGGCCTGCAGCCGCGGAACAGCTGGAGCCCCAGGGCTTGCGAGTGGAGCCCCACAAAAGGGCAAGGAGGAGGCAAAGGAGCCAGTGCCCCCGGGCTCGGACCCTCTCCCCGAAAGGCCCCTGAGCATGAGGACTAGTGATGTGGATGCGGCCTGCACCGGGTCAGCCTCGCCGGGCCTGGGGACACCTGCTCAGGCTGTGCGCCAGGGCGTTCCTGGCAATGCCAGCAGGGACATGCGGCTGCAGATGCATGCAGCCAGGCCAGAGGGAGCAGGGCACGCTGACAGCAGGGGGCCTCCCTGGGACAGAGGGCAGCCATCCTGGGCATGCTCCACAGACCGTGGCCAGCTGGCACTAGTGGCTTCTAGGCCACAGGAGCCGACTCTGCCAGGAGGAGGCATGGAGGCCTGTGCCTGCCTGCAGAACGGGTGGGCGAGGCCTCTCCCCCCGCTCCTGCCTGGCAACAGCGGCGGGTAAGTGGTGATGAATGATCGGGCTCTGGAGCAGATACCCATGCCAGGGGCCCCAGCGAGCAGTTCCCCGGGCAAACCAGTGCCTCCTCCAGGCCAAGCCTCGGAGCCCATGTGGCTACGAGTCACCTGAGGCAACCAAACCCAGTTCTGGTGTCTGAACTAGGGGCCAGTGCCGGGGGCAGGGGGTGAAGAAGGCAGGGAAGGCCCTGCTGTTGGATCAGATGGGGGCTTGTCTGGGGGGCAGGGAAGGGGGACCAGCCTGTGCCCTCTTGTGTAACTGGCTCCTCTCTTCTGCGCAGGCCCTTGGGGCAACAGCCAGGCAGTGCCCGGGGCAGAGTGCTCCCCGGGGCTGTTCTGCCCGGCGCACGCTCAGAGCTCCGCTCCCGTTACAGCAGCACCCAGGACATGATCCACACGCTCTTCGTCTGCATCTCTGGTATGTGCTCTGCGCAGCGGGCCGGGAGAGAACTCCGGCCTCCTGCGCCGTCCCGCGCTGCAGTGGGGGAGCCGGGGGCCAGGGCACGGGGCTGTCCTGGGCTCGCTGCGGGCAGTGGGGTGCCCTGTGAGGGGAGCGTGTGCCAGGCGCACAGAAACCTGCTTCTCGTCAGCTCTTGCCATGGGGCAGCAATGGCTCTTGCCAGCAGGTGTGACTGCAGGAGGTGCGTCCTCCAGGTGCTTCCCCACAGCGGGCAGCGGGGAGCGGCTCATCAGAGGGCACTGTCCTGCCACCCGCTGGGCCCCCGCAAGGGGACAGAGGGAGCCGCAGCAGCGTGGAGCTAGCTGGGCCCATAGGAACTGGAGCGGTTCTGGAACAGGGCAGGGGGAGGCGGGGGCATGCACCCATGCTCCCAGCCGCTGGGCACAAGTGGACATGGCAGGCCGAGTGCCAGCACCGGCCTGGTGCCTGTGCCCAGGCTGCCCAGCCCAGGACAGAGCCGGAGGGTCACGCTGCCCAAAACAGCGGCTCCGCCTATCTGCACAAGAGTGCCGTGGAGGCTACATGTCCCACCCGGCACTGCCTCCCAACGCTTGGCTTAAGCCTGAGCTTTGCTGTGGGATCTGCAGTCTCTCCAGGCTGCATCCTCGGCCAGAGCCCCGAGGGGGGGTCTGCGGGCCTGGAGGAGCCGAGCTCTGCAAGCACCTTGCTGACGTCCCTATAAAGTCCATTGTTGTCTAGGGGACGCTGGTGTCTCCGTAGGTCACCCCATGCTGAGCGTGGGGCTAACCCCCCCTGAACTGCCTGCAGACACAGTGATGGCCAGCCCCAGACCGAGTCATTAGTGCAGAGTCCTTTGGCGCTGTCTGAATCTCACCCTGCGGGCCAAGCCACCAGCACTCTGGCAGAGCCCCTCTCGGGGGGCAGCTGCAGGCCCCTGGGCCCTGACGCTGCTGCTCTCTCTCGGGCAGGGGTGGCAGACCAGCTGCAGACCAACTTCGCCAGCGACCTGCGGAGCATCCTGAAGACGGTGTTCCACATCGTGACGTCCCAGCCCGAGGCTCTGGTGGGGACAGATACCGGCCGTGAGTGATCCTCCTGCTCCGTCAGCTGCAGTCTCTCGGGAGGGGGTGGCTGTGGGGCTGGCCCAGAAGATGCTCCTCCCATCGGTCTTTTCTGTCACTCGCTGGTTAGTGGCAGTGCCAAGCAGGAAGCCCCTTGCATGATGCTGGCTCCCAAATCTGCCCCTGGGGAGGGTCCAGGGCTGGGGAGGCGCGATGGCCAAGCACACGGCTTAGGCAGCACCCCATACAAAGTACACCCCACGCTGTGGTACAGGGGACAGCCCTGATGTGGCAGAGCAATTGCCATGGAGCAAGTGGCTGGCATGTAAAGCTGCTGGACTGTCTGGGAGCCTATGTGCAGCACCAGCCCACACACTGCGGGCTACAAGCAGCATCGCCTTGTGCTGTGGGGCCCCAGCCCCTCTGCCCGTGGGGCGTGCGCCTGCTGGCACGCTGCTGGGCTGCGAAGCAGGGAGCTGAGCAGCAGAAACCAGCCCCTCCCTGCTGCGAACAGCTCCTGTGTGCATGGTGCTGACGCTTCCCCTTGCACCCCAGAGGAGGAAGAAGCGGGAGAAGCTTCCCCCTTGGCAGACTGTGCTCTGTGCTCCAGCCACAGGGAGGGGAACAGGACCAGGCACGGAGACGGTAAGAGGGGTAGGGTGTGACTGGGGTCCCTGCTGGCCCCTAATTGTTGACTAAATAAACTCTTCCTTGGTCCCTGCTGTCAGCACCCTGGCACCACGCAAGGTCTGATCCCACCCCGGCCTCCTGTTCCAGACAGTTCCAGTTTCCATGAGCAGCTCTTGGGTTGCTGGATCAGGGCACAGGGGCCCACTGTGATCACCAGGTCGGCCCTCCTGTGTGAGACAGGGCAGAGGCCCCCGCAGCAATTCCTGGCTGCCTAGAGCGGCTGGTAGGAGAACAGCTGGGCTGGGTTTACATATTCCAGTGAGGAGAGAGCCACCCCGGCCCTCGGTAGTAGCTGTGCCAGTGGCTAGTTACCTGCGGGTCCCCGAGTGCTCCCCCTCCCACGGCTCCCTCATCCCCCCCCCGCAGACTGACCTCACTTGCACCCTGCAGAACCGGCCCAAGCCCGTTCCTGTCAGGGGACGCGGCCCTTAATGCCCCCTCGACGTAGCACCCACCAGGCTCCAGCATCTGCTTGCCACCCCCCCAGGCTCCCCTCCTGCACCTCTGCCCGCACGGCTATCCCAGCCCTTCCCTGAGTGCACCTGCTCTTCCCAGCCAGACCCCAGGTTCTGTTAAGGTCACCTCAGACAGGTCCACCCCTCCCCTGGCAAACCCCTTCTCCTGCCCCCAGGGACCCACCTTGGGTCACTTCTCCTTGAGCTTTTATCGCGCCCAGGTGCTGCCCCGCCCTCCTAATTGGCCAAGCCGAGAGCACCTGTTCCAGGCCGGGGCCAGCCCCTGGGATGCCCTCACTGTGAAAGGTATCGAACCCTTGGAGCAGGCCCTTCCTCTCCAGCATGCTCCCCTCCCAGCTCTGGGCAGGCCCGGCTGTGCCCGGCTGCCCCCTCACTTGAGGATTGGTGCAAAGTGAGGCTCCGGCCCCTGGGCTCGCACAAGATCTGGATCTCTGGCTGCCTTTCCCTCGTGACTCGCGGCAGGCTGGCCCAGTCGTTAGGGGCTCAGTTCTCCGTGTGACGGTGGGCAAGTGGCTGAGTCCTGTGCAGTGAGGAGCAAGCCAGCCGGGGAGGCGTTCCAGTGATGGGGACTGTCGGTGCCTGGCTGGCCGTCGCCGTGTGAGCCGCTCTGCCCGCCCCCTGCTCTGGGGGTGGCACTTGCTGCTGGCATGCGGCAGGATTTGATTTCTTCATGCGCCTCCTCGGGGCCCGGCTCGTCTCACCAGCCGCCCTCCTCCTGTCCCTCTGCAGGCATCTCCAGGCTGCCCCCGTGGGTGCCGGACGGCACCTGCAGCCGGTGCACATCGTGTCGGGCCCCCTTCTCCATGGTCCGCCGACGGCACCACTGCCGCAGCTGTGGGAAGGTAGGCAGCCGGCTCTGGGCAGGAGGCTCTCCGCCCTGCGGGACTGCGCTGGGGGCTCCTGCCCGGGGGACGCCTGCGGGGCGGCGAGGAGGGGGTAAATGAAGCCCCATTTGACAGTGGGGGCTGCTCCTGGGCAGCCCAGAGTGGCTCCTCCCCAGCCTCTGAGGGGGTGGTGGGGCCCATGTTGGGAAGGGCTGCGTGGACTGGCGGATGCAGGAACAGGCAAGTGCTCACAGCTGCTGCCCTTGGGCGCGCTGGGTGCCCCTGCCTTGGGTGGTCCCGCAGCGGGCCAGAGCTGGATTCCCATGTGGCGCCGCTCACTCATGGCTCAGTTTCTTTCCCTGGCAGATCTTCTGCTCGCGCTGCTCCCAGCACATGGCGCCGCTCCCTCACTACGGCCTCCTGAAGCCAGTGCGTGTCTGCACTCACTGCTACACCGTGCACCTCCCCGCCAGGCCCCCGACCCCCAGCCGCCCCTGAGCCGCTCTCGGCTGCGTGCATTGGCGGCCCCAATGGGGTGGATCATCGCACACCCTTTGCCTCGGAAAGCTACCAAAGACTGCTCAGGGCTTCTGGCAGCCTGCACCACCTACAGAGAGGGCCGGGACACTGCACAGACCTGGTGGGGAGCTCCCAGAAGGGCTCTCGCTACTTCTTGCAATGGGGTTTTTAGCTTTAAGTCAAGGAATCCCTGTCTGAGCTGGAGGGTGGGCTGTGGAGACAGCAGATCCCCACGTGCACCCTCCCTGGATCTGAGCCAGCCAGCTGCACTCCAGCTGCCATCTCGGTAGGAAAGGGAGGGCCCACAGGGATGGTGCCTGGACTTGCGGGCCCTGCACTCCAGCCACTCCTGCTCACTCTGACCACAGCAGATCCCACTGGCAACAGAACCGGCTCCATGCTGACCCAGCCGGACTTGCCTGAAGTGCTCCTCCCTGTTCCTAGTTCGCGGCGTTGGGACAGGCAGGGTCTGCTTCCTGAAGTGACTGCAGAGAATGCAGCCTGATGCTGGCCACCTGGCCATGAGCTTTGCCCAGGGGGGCCCGGTGCCCCAGCCTCTTGTGCCACTCACCCAAACAAAGCCGGGTGGATTCAGGAGCTCAGTTCGTGTCCCAAGGAAGCTCTGGGGCCATGGGGCTGGGCCTGCATGGCAGGGTACTAAGTGCTGGCTCTGGTGACAGTGGCGAGCCTCCCCTGCAGCACCAAGGCACGGTGGGGGGCCTAGGAACAGGGGGAGGACTCCTCCTCTCTTCTCTCCATCCCCGCCCGCCCCATGCTGTGGGCAAGGTGCATTGTCTTACTCGCGGAACAGCTCAGATCAGCCACTGGGACTGGTGCCAGGAGCCAGCCCACCCCTGCACACGCTGTTTAAAGCAGGGCTGGGAAAACCTCAGTGTTGTATCTCGAGGGCTGCCTAGCCTTCCTGGGGGCAAGAGGGGCTCTGGGTGCTGCAGGATCTGGCATGAGCAGTGACTAAACCCGGAGCACCTAGACTCTGCCCAGCCGAGGCAGCAGCTAACAGGCACAGAGCAGATTGGAATGCAGGCAGCTGCCCCTGTGGAGTGCAGAGGGAGCGGCTGCCGCAGGAGACTCCGCATCCCAGTGAGCGTAGGGGTCTGGCTGGCCCAATGGGGTGGTCCTGCTCACTGACATTGGTCAGCGTGGGCTGCACCTTGGCTCTGGGGGCGGTGGGGGGCTGCAGGTGGTTCCTGAGCTGTTCCTTGTCCCCTGCCAGTGTGTGTGGGGGGGAGAGTTTCTCTTCCTCTTTCCAACCAGGGTCTCAAAGCGCTCACACTTTCCTCTCCCAAGCCCCGTGGTGGGATAGGCACCTCTGTCCTTGCATGGTTCTGCTCCCGAGCAGGCTGGAGGGGAGGAGCGTGGCTCTGAGCTCCTGGCTGGGCTAGGGAAGATGCAGCTGTTCTAGGCCCAGGCTGTAGCCTGCACCTGGGTAGGGTTGGTAGAAAGCTCTGCCAGGAAGAACAAGCCCTAGCCTGGATGAAGGCTAGTGCCCTGTGGAAGAGTGGCCGCAGCCATGGCTGGGCACCCGCCTGTGGCTGGCAGGGTGCAGCAGGTCCTTTCTCAGGCCAGCTCCCATTCAGTCCCACACCTGCCAGCGTGGAGCCTAGTAAACGAAACGCCAACCAACAGCTCTCTTTGGCCCTGTCTGCAGCTTCGTGGAGTCCCCCGCTCCTGGTGCTCGCTGATGGGCTGGCCTGTGACCCTGACCCTGAGGGGCAACCAAGCTTTCATTAAAAAAGTGCATCCAAGCACCCAGCTAGGCTGGAACGTAGGACAACGATTCTGTGTGTAACGTGCATACTTAAGAAGCAACGGCAAAAGTTATGTTTTGTTTCAGTGGCTCTTGTCCCTTTAAAGATGGGCAGGTGGCGGGAGCTGGTGACCTGCATCCATGAATGGCACAGGTTGTGCACAAGCAAAATGAAGCCGTTGGTGGTTTTCAAGTAATGCAGTAAACCAGGAACATTAGCTGCAGCTGGAGTAAGCCCTGAACCGTGGAGCCAGGTGACTGTGGGAGAACAGGGGGCATTATTACAACTTGTTTTCAGGATCCAAGTTTGCAACCCAGAGAAAGTGGGGTGGTGGCTGAATGCAGCTCCCCTCCGTTCCCTGGGGGGCAGGCAGCACAGCCGTGCAGAGGGGGCCGTGGCTGGCTGGCTCTGGGAGGAAGCCAGGCACAGGCAAGCCCAGAAAACATCCCTTATGCCGCATGCTTGTAGGGCTGGGACTTGGCCCTGCGGGATGACTTTACAAATGGGGGCCAGGTGTGGGTCTGGCCCAGGAATGCAGGACCCTTGAGCTGTACGGTCCCGCTCAGCGCAGGTGACGGCAGCCTGGCTCCAAACGCAGGTGGTCACCAGTTGTCTGGATTTCGAATAGGAAGTCTAGTTACCACAGGCTGGGGGAGGCACCGCGTCCGTAACCCTTGCCAGTCGTGGGCCTAGGCTGGGTGGGCTTTACCCCCCACCCCTAATGTCTGCAAACACCGAGCAGGGCTTTGCCCCCCACCCGTAATGTCTGCAAACACCGAGCAGGGCTTGCTCCACTCAGCCTGGGTGGGGGAGGGACGAGGGGCTCTGTCCTGCCCATGCTGTGGCCTGTCTCCTGGTGCCTGCAGGCCCGTCCTTCCACCCGTGCTGCCCTGCTGCTGTGCGGCAGCGAGTGCCTGGGGGGTGGGGGCCAGGCCAGGGGACAATGGGGATGGGCAGGGAGAGCTGCCACCTGGCCAGGTTTTGGCTTCTATGCCCAGGTGCCATTTAGGGTGGCCAGGGGCCCAGTTTCTGGCCATCAACCTGCACCAGCCCCTGCTCAGCCTGGGCGTCTCCTACCTGCAGCTGCCAGGTGGGCTCCTTGGGGGATCCAGCGAGAGAGGGAGCATGGGGGGCAGGACCTTGGTGGGAAAGGGTGGGGCCTCAGGGGTCCAGTTATTGGCAAGGCCACACCGGGCCCAGCCTGTGGGGTTTGCGCAGAGGTGCTGGCTGGGCTGGGCTGGCCCGGCCCAGACTTGGCTCTGGGTTCTCCCACGCAGCGGCCAGGCCCGGGACAGGTGTCGGTTAGGAAGGGCAAGTAGCTGCCCCATGCCGCCCGCTGGAGCTAGGGGTGCCAGGGGCCCTGCTCTGCCTGGCTGGGGGCTAGCCCTGAGCTCGCATCGCCTGCACAGAGCAGCAGGATCCAGTGAGCGGAGGGGTCCCGTTACACCCCCCTCAGCCACCTGCGCTGGCCCCGCTGCAGAGCAGGGTGAGCCCTCGGGGAGCCGGGCTTCTCTCTGCCCAGCGCATGGGGGCAGAGCCCGCTGAGCAGCACTAATGAGCTGTGAAGCCCAGGAGGGCTCTGGTCCAGAAGGCTCCTGCACATGGCCCGTCCACTCCCAGCAGCCCAGCCTGGTGCCTCGATGCTGGAGGACAAGGTACAGAGGGTGTGGAGGTTGGACAGGCTGAGGTGTGAGCAGCTGCTCTCTGCTCCCAGCAGCCAGGGAATCAGGGCCAAGGCCGTGGACTCCTCCAGGCTCTCTCACAAGCAGCGACCAAAGCCAATGCCACAGAACCCCAGGGCTGGGCCGGCCCCTCCCCTTGCTGCAGCTGTGATGGTAACACCACTGAGCTATGGCTGCTGGTGAATCCTCTGCCCCGCACCCTGAGCCAGGGCAGAGAGGCCCATGCCCTGCTCCCCCAGGGAGGCTTCTTTACTCCTCACCCCAGAATCCCACAGCAGCTTCCATGCATCTTCAGCTGTAGGGGCTGGGCCCGGCAGGGGGCTGTGAATGGGCCCTCTCGTGGCTTGGCCGGCTGGGCCCGGGCATCTCCGGCAGCTCCAGCTAGGGCTGCCTTTTCCCGCCCCGAGGCCGAGACGGACGTGAAAGGACTGGCATGAGGTGGCAGTGACGGGGAAGGACTGGCCAGTTTCAGCACCAGCAGGGAACACAGCTGCTCCAGCAAATCTTTGTTATGCCAGATGGTGCCCTGAGTGAGGGCTCCCCACACAGGCCTCTCTGGGCAGGTCCTGCAGGAGCACACCACACGGACTCCTAAGGGCTCTCGTCCCAGGATTGTTTCTTCTGCAGAGCCTGCCGCAGCAGAGTATGCCCCCCTCGCTACAGCTGCAGAGACTCCGGCAGGAAAGGCCCCTGCCCTCCCACCCCCTTGGGCCACAGCTCCTGCAGGGACGGCTCTGCAAGGGGTGTGCAGAGTCTGGCATTCATCTTTCCAGACGAACCCCCAGGCTGAGGCCTCCCTGGGGCGCAGCCTGGCAGCACCTGGCCAGCTTCAAGGGGGCCTAAACCTCACTGGCTGGCATGGGGAGGGAGCTGCCTGGCCTGATTTCCAATAGCTAAAGTGGCTGGAGCTGCCGGGATGGGGCCTATGGGAGAGGGGACAGTCACCCTCTGTGAGTGGGAGCAGCCTGCTGCTGCAGGGGGCATGCAGAGTTGTGCTAGGGCGCCTTGCTCTGCTGCTGGGGCAATAAATACTGCACTCAGGGGAGGAGGAGACAACCCAGCTCTCCCTCGGAACAGAGAGAAGCCTTCATTGTAAGTAGGAAAGCAAGCGTGCTGCTTGCCTTCCAGTGGGGAATGGGGCTCCCCCTGCTTTGCAGACAGCTCTGGTAGGGGCCTGCCCATCACAGGTGCTGCAAGGGAGCATCTGCCATGGGAGTTTCTGCAGCTCTAGAGCCTGCACCTCAGCAAAGCAGCAGCCCCAGGAAGCTGCTGTGGGTCCCAGCTGGCCAGAGCTCCAGTCAGGACCACAGGGTTGTCCCTCAGTGCTCTGCTGGTCTGGCAGGGTCAGTGGGGCTAGGGGCCAGACACCCCCATTCCCAGGCCACTACTGGAATCTGTGCGGCGCACTGCCAGCCCGTCATTGTCCAGCCCAGCCCCTGGTGGAAGTAGATTCTTTAATGATAGTTACACCTTAGTAAGGATCTCGCTGCAGCTGATTGTCAGACTTGTACAGTTTCAATTAAAAAATATAAACTCTAGAGAGGCTCCTGTCCGCTGTGAGGTGCGGGACGGAGCTATCCAGTGCTATTCTGCACTCGTGCCAGCAGCAAAGGGGGCTGGCTTCTCACACATACTGCTGCTTCTTCTTGGTGGCAGCCTTGCTGGCCAGGTCCTTGGCTTTCTCTGTGGCTGCTAAGGCTGTCTCCTTGGCCTTCTCAGTGGCCTCCTTCGCCGTCTCCACCAACGTCTTGGAGGGAGCTTCTCCTACAAGGACCAAGAGTAACCCAGCTGCGTAGCCCAGCAGGGCTCCTCCCCTGCACTCCCCATAGCCCAGGATCTCAGAGGGCTGCAGCCCTGATAGAAAGGTTCCTCTTGCTCTTGGGTAACAGGCTGATACAAGCAGTCACAGCCTCTTTGGGGCTGGAGCCAGTGTCCTGGCACAACAGGGTGTGCGCCAGTTCCTTTATTGGCTTCAATAGCATCTGCTTAGAGCATGCCCTGTGTAGCCTCAGGGTCTGCAGCAGGGAGGAGACCTGGCGGCACAGGCCAGGTGCCTCATTAGGCTGCGGATGGCAGGCTGTCTCCCGGCGGGTTAGTGGGTGCAGCGCATGCCCACTTGACACGGCTGGAACCTCTCACCCACCTCCTGAGCACAGGGCGCCCTTTTAACCACCCTCCCCACCCCTTGCTGCAGCCAGCCGCTAAACCCACTAGAACAGAGGTCCCCAAACTGTGGGATGTGCCCCCCGAGGGGGGTGCAGAGAAATGTTCAGGGATGTGTGGCTGGGGACCAGGCCAGCTCCCACAGGGGGAGGTGAGGGCAGCTGCAATCCAGAGGTGGCTGCAGGGCTGCAACACCATTAACAACACTTGGCTGGAAAATCACATTGCCATCCCCAGACCCACCTGCTGCCAGTGCAGGCCCTGCCTGTCCCCAGAGGCCAAGGCACTCACCTTGCATTTTAGCTAGCACGTATTCAAAACCCCTGGTGCTCTTGGTCACATTGCTCTTGAACCTGGCCAGGCCAAACTCCTGCAACAAGAGAGACCGGAGTTGCAAACCTCCCTCCTTCCCTGTACCATGGGGGTTCCTGTGGGCTGCAAACTAAGCACCCAACAGAATCAGCCCCTATCGGCCACAGGGTTGGTGCTTGCAGCATCAGGGTGTATCAGGCTTCTGGGGATGCACTGAACATGGCAGCCACTCACCTGGATGGCTCGGGAGACGCCAAACAGACTGGAGGAGACCCATGCTTCCCGTTTGACTTCAGTCCAGCTGCTGTTCTCTGGGTTCACACAGTAAACACAGCGCTCCTCCACCACCTGCAGGAGATGACAGCAGCATCGGCTCAGTGCTCCCACTGCTCATGCACCCTGGACTGAGGGGACCAGATGGCTCTGGGGTGAAGGAGCTGGGTTACCTCAGGCAGCAGCGTTTGTGGTCCGGTTCGCTGCTTGCTGCCCTTGCCACTCACCATAAGACGTGCATGATTAATGTTCCAGGTGTACGTGGTCATGGTTCGGTTCTGCGGGTCCACAATGGAATCTTCCAGGATGTACACAGAGTGGGCGACGTTAGCAGGAAAGAAGCGCTCTGCCCACCGCGGCATCCTGTTGGTCTTGGTCAGGAGCCGCCTGGAGAGCAGCTTCTGGTCCGCTGTCACCTCCCGGTGCACAATGTCTTCTGTCAGGACATGTTTGCTGGGTGAGAAAGGCAAGGGGAGCAGGGTGGATGTCAGGCTTAAGTCTGTGCCTCCTGTCCCCCAGCGGTCTGTGCTGGGACCCAGTCAGATCCTGGTTGCTGAGCATGGCTAGTGCTGGGTCACTATCTGAATGGGAGACACCCAAGCAAAACACGGTGCAGCAGGGAGCGTGCAGACGAGTCAGTAGGAGGCGCCCTCCCCTAGGAGTCAGTACTGGCCCCAAAGCAGGACTAGATGTAGCAGTGCGGGTGATTCAAAGGCACTCTCTCCTCCTACGCAGTACTGACCCCGTGCCCCAGAACGGGGCCAGGCGTGCTGTGCTGCTGGGGGTGCTCTTTGCTAATGGAGAGGCCCTGGGCATTTAATCATTCGAGATATCACTGGGTTTTCATTTCACAGAAATTCCAGGGGAGCCAAGCTGTGTCAGCATCCCCAATTCCACCTCCCTGCTGACGCAGCTCATGGGGGGGAGGTTACCGGCTGGCCCCTTCCTGGAGGGCAGTAGCGGACTGGGTGGGTCTCTCAGCAACGACTGGCCCAGGACAGGGATGGGGCCCGGCTCACTCTGTGCTCAGCTCCAGCCCAAGCTGCGTGTAGGGAAACCACAGAGAGGGGACAGTGGTGACAATGCATGATTAGAAGGCTTGGCCTGGCCCGCCTCGTAGCAGCCCCCACAGGCCCAGGGGAGACACTATTGTGCTGGCCGGTGAGGAACTGTGAAAAGACGGGGTGCATGCAAACCAACGCCTGTGGGGCAACTACTCCATAACAATGACACCCCAGGATGCTACGGCCCAGTGTGGAGAATCTAAGCATGAACTCAGAGCTCCTGCATCTCCTGCCAAAACACACCCCAGGTGCTGGGCCACAGACACTTTGTAAAATGACAATAATACGTTGGCCATGTCATTTCAGTTCACTTCCTGGCCCCAGGAGCTTTGTAACCTTGGTGTGCGGCTATTCAACAGCTACTGCATATCACCCCAGAAGTGGCTGCATGTCAGCAGTGGGCACAGCAACAGCTGGGTTTAAAGGCTAATGCACGTTAGGATCTTTGGGATGCAGGAGGACCCACCAGGGAACCTGCAGGAGGATAATCAAACGTTCCCGAGCCAGAGAGGTGGCCAGGGAAGCTCATGTGAGCAATGGAAGGAGTTTCTGATAGGAGACATCCTGGTTTCAGAGGGAGTGGCTGCCTGGCACGTGGTGCAATGCAAGAGACCTGTGGTTCTGGCAGACCACACCTTGGAAACAGGCAGCGGATCCCACAGGCGCAGCAGAGACTGTCACCGAACTGGCTTTTGCTGGGTAGAAACGCTGGGCGCATCAAGCCAGCTCTAGGGCGGATGGTCCCGGGAACGAGTGTGCGTGGGCACCGTGCGTGCGCCCTTGAGCCATAAGCAGGACAAGGGGCTGGGGACCCAGCACCCCTCCTCAGTGAAGGGCTGGCACACGACACAGATCTCCCTTCCCTGCCAGGGGCCTGCCAACAAAACGCTGGAGTCTAGGGCCCACCACTGCCCCTCGCAGTGGCTCCGTGGGGTCGGGCACAGCAAGCAGTGCAGGGCACCGGTGGGGCACGCTCGCTGCCCAGGGCCAGCGGCAGGAAGAGGCCACAGGGCCACCCCCCATGCAGGCCCCTCCAGCCCGCGACAGGAGGGGCTCAGCACAGAGAAAACCTGGGCAGCAAACAGGGCTGGAGACCGACCCACGGCTGTCTGGGGAGCGGGCTCCTTGTACCCACGCCCCTACCGCTGTGGGGGGGCGCCGGGGTGGGGAGGGGGGGCAGTGGGGGGAAAGGGGGGTGTCGTGGGTTCCAGAGGTGGGTGTGGGGCCAGGGTGGTGCGGGGGCCCCGCCGGAGGAGGGGGATGGGAGAGAGATGTGGGGTCGCGGTGTGTGGGGGGTGCCGGAGGTGGGTGTGGGGGGTGCCGGCGAGGTGTACGTGGGGGTCCTGGCGCAGAGGGGGGGAATAGGGGAGAGAGATGGGGTTCCGTTGCCGGGGGGGCGCGGGCGGGGTCCCGATGCCGGGGGGGGGGGTCGGAGTGCCGGGGGGGGTGGTGTGGTCCTGGTGCCATGGGGGGGTCGGGGTGGTGCGGGGGGGTGGCGGGGTGCCGGTGGGGGGGGTCCCGGGGCGGGGGGGCGCCGCGGGGGGGGCGGGGTCCCGGGGCGGGGGGGCGCCGCGGGGGGGTCCCGGTGCCGCGGGGGGGCGCTCACCTGTAGGGGTTCGGGTAGCGCTGCCAGAAGGCGGCGAACACTTGGTCCCAGGGCCCGCGGAGGACGCCCAGGCTCGCGCAGTGCTTCCCCATGGGCTCGCCGCCCCGCGGGGGAGGGGACGCGGCAGCCGCTTCCGGGACAGGCCGCGCGCTCGCCCGCTTCCGCCTCCCGCCCCGCGCGCACTTCCGGTCCCCGGAGCCCCGCCCCCGGCCCCGCCCCCCAGTGCAGCGGGAGCGGCCCGCAGCGCCGGGCGCCGAGTCGGGCCGCGGGTTCCGGGGCCGCGGGCACCATGCGGCCGAGGTGAGCCGGGAGCGGGGCCTTCCGCCCGCAGCCCCCCGGGCCCCCCCCCGGCTCCTTCCCCGGGCCCCCCCCGGGCCCCCCCGGCTCCTTCCCCGGGCCCCCCCCCGGCTCCGCCCGCAGCCCCCCCGGGCCCCCCCGGCTCCTTCCCCGGGCCCCCCCTGGCTCCGCCCGCAGCCCCCCCGGGCCCCTTCCCCGGGCCCCCCCGGCTCCTTCCCCGGGTCCCCCCGGGCCCCCCCGGCTCCTTCCCCGGGCCCCCCCCCGGCTCCGCCCGCAGCCCCCCCGGGCCCCCCCCGGCTCCGCCCGCAGCCCCCCCGGGCCCCCCCGGCTCCTTCCCCGGGCCCCCCCCGGGCCCCCCCGGCTCCTTCCCCGGGCCCCCCCCCAGCTCCACCCACAGCCCCCCAGGACCCCCCCCGACTCTGCCTGCAGCCCCCTGGCTCCCACCCACTTGGGAGCCCCCAGGCCCTATCAGGCCCCCCCACGACCCTGGCTCCACCCTCAGCCCCCCGTCCACCCCAGGCCCCCTCCCACCCCATGACCCCCCCACCGGTCCCCCAGACTCCAGTCTCTGGTTCTCTCCCCCCCCCGCACCCGAGCTCCTCGTCAGGCTCCTCCCCTCCCCCCAGCTTCCTCTGGTCCCGTGCCGCCCCCTATGCTACCCCCATGACCCTCCGCCCCCTGCCCTGCTCCCCCCCGCCCCCCGTACGGTTTGGTTGTTGCTCCCCAGCCCCTTGGCTGCCCGCCCGCCGTGCGGCCCGGGACTCCCTCGTGCCGTTTCTGAGACCCGGGATTCTTGGTTGCCGCCTTCCCCTGAGCTGTACGGCAGCCTCGGGGCCCCGCGCAGAGCCCGTGATGTCGGTGCTGCGGGTGGCCAGGGCCTGCGTTGCACAGCTCCTTGCCCTTCGGCGAGTGCCCCGTCGTGTCCTGTGGCCGCCCAGCCCGTGGCTTCCATGGGCCTGCGGCTGTCGCCATGCGGGAGGCTGTAGCTGGCTTGGCAAAGGCAGCGGTTTCCTGCCCACGGTCTGTAGTGTCAGCTCATCCCTTCCTTGGTGTCTCCTTGCTGCAGGTGAAATTCTCCGCTTGACTCTTTCTTTCCTTGGCTGCATACGGAGCCCCGGCGCTGGCCGGCTCTCTCGCTAAGGCAGGTAGAGTGAGCTCGCGAAGGGGGCCTGGGATCCAGCTGCAGGCACCAGAGGGAAGCCCTTGGCTCGGGCCCAGGCTGGCAGTGGCTGGAGAATGAGTGGGCAGCGTGTGGATGTCAAAGTAGTAATGCTGGGGAAGGAGTATGTGGGCAAGACCAGCCTGGTGGAGAGATATGTCCACAACCGCTTCCTCGTTGGACCCTATCAAAACGTAAGCATGCCCCTCTGCCCAAGCTGCCTGGGGGATCCCCCTGGGAGGAGGCAGGCTGCCCGCCCCACTCATGGGGACTCAAATGGCTAACGGGGACCTTGATAATTATCACAAGGCAGCTGAGTTGCATGCGATTCCTCACAGCTGGGATGCCAGCAACTGGGAGCAGAACATTGGCCAGGTCTCTGGAGGCGGGTCTGGCTCCCTGGCTGCATCTGGCCCCTCACCCCACAGCCTGGCTCTTCTTGCCTACAGGTAGAAAGCTTTGCAAAGACTCCTTTGAAATTCCAGCTGAAGGTTTTGTTTATAGCCCAAACACATCCAAGCTCCTTGGATCAGTGCTTGAGAATCAGTGGCCACGACTAGAAACAAAGGGAAACTGTCCAAAGAGTCACACGACACCTAGTGCAAATGAGCTTGGGCGAGGGAGTTGGCTAGTAGGGAGACTGGCCGGGACTTGTAAAACCCACTGTCCCTCTACGGGGCGCTTGGGATGGGCAAGCTGAGAGGCGAAGCCTGAGGGACCAGGAAATGCTGAGCGAACTGCTGCGTCCATCCCTTCTGTTTCTGTTTAGACGATCGGGGCTGCATTTGTGGCCAAAGTGATGTCCGTTGGGGGCCGGACAGTAACCTTGGGGATCTGGGTAAGTCTGATCTGAAACAGCTTCACGACCTTGCCAGAAGCCCACAGCTCTAGGTGCTTAGAAACCTGTGGGCCTTTCCCCACTTTCGG
This sequence comes from Natator depressus, assembly GCF_965152275.1. Classification (NCBI taxonomy): domain Eukaryota; kingdom Metazoa; phylum Chordata; order Testudines; family Cheloniidae; genus Natator; species Natator depressus. The sequence continues at coordinate 959,540 of NC_134241.1, forward strand.
ATTGGAAACTGCTGTGGGAAAGGGTGCCCTGGCAGCCGGGGGCTCTGCACGGAGCGCCGTTGAGCAGCTGGCTTCTCCCGTGGCCATCTCTAAGTTCTAGCTCGGGTAACTGTCCCTGTTCTCTTGTTGCTGGTGCCTCAGCTTGGCTGGGCACTCCCTGGCTGGGCGGGAGGCACAGAGCCAGGCTGGGGCTCTCACCCATGGGGCACGGAAAGCGATGACTTTTCTGTTGTTCTTCCTAGGACACAGCTGGGTCGGAGCGGTATGAGGCCATGAGTCGGATATACTACCGAGGGGCCAGAGCTGCCATTGTGTGTTACGGTAAGGGCTTTGCCCAGGGCGCCTGGCTGTCCCTGCAGCCATACTATTCCCAGCACCTGGCAAGGTGCTCCTCGCCCCAGAGTGTGTGCTGGCACTAGTCTGTAGTAGGGAGAGGGGCTGGCCTGCCAGCCCTGAGGGAGCTCCCTCTGTAGGAAATGAGGCAATCCACTCCCAGCCCATCTGAGCAGCGGAGGCAGAGGCCCCTGGCAGTATGCTGCTAGCTCCTGTCTGTCTATTTCTTTAATGCCTGGAAGGGGGGAATTTTCAATGTTACCCTAAACACAAGGAGGGGCTCAGATACCAGGGTGGAGGGTGGCACCTTCCCACACCCCCAGCATCGAGGCAGCTTTCTGGCTACCTGAGAGGGTCTCCAGGGCTGCCGAAGCTGTGTTCAACTCTGAGCGGAACGACTCCTCCCCGGGGCCTCTGTCCTTGCTGGTTGGGGGTCTTGCTGCACTCCCTGCAGGCACAGGGCAGGCCGCGGCTTGGGGCGGGGCTAGCTGGGGAGAATGCACTGGGCAGGGCAGGGGCTGACTTCTCCCATCTCCTAGATCTCACAGATAGCAGCAGCTTTCAGCGAGCTAAGTTCTGGGTGACCGAGCTGCAGAATTTTGAGGAGGTGAGTTGCTCTCTGCTCCCAGCCTGGAGCTCTGGGCGGGGGGGTTAGTTCACGCTTTCCTTCTGGAGACGCTGAGTGGGTGAACAGTTGGAGGGATTTTCCTTCCTTTGAGGAGCTGGTTCCAGAAGTGGCCAGGGCAGTGAGAGCCCCACCGCACTCAGCCCAGCATAAGGCTTGGGGCTTCCCCACCTGTCCTCCTGCTGGCGGGGGTGTCTGCCCCAGGCTAGGGCTGGAGACTCACTGCACACAGGTGCTGTGCTCCCGGCAGTGGGTGTGCGGGCGCACTGGGGCAGTCTGCACACGCCTGTATGGGGGTCAGTATGTGACTGAGCGGGGGCAAGGCCTTGTGGTGTGGCATGTTGCTATGTGGGTGCGGCGAGGTGATTGTGGGAAGCGTGCTTGGGGAGAGTGCATGCTGGGGGGTTTCCTAGGGGTGCCTGTAAGCTGTTCTCTCTGAGCAGCCTCTGCACGGATGACTGCCCTGTTCTCTCCTTGCTCCAGAACTGCCGGATCTATCTGTGTGGCACCAAGAGCGACCTGTTGGAAGAGGACAGGAAGAAGCGGGGCATTGACTTCCATGATGTGCAGGATTACGCAGACGGTACGTCTCTGCCTGTCCGCGGAGCACACGGCTCTGCCCTGCTGCTCCCTGTCGCGCTCAAGGGGAGGTGGCGCTCTGGAGTCCCAAGCACCACCCCACCGTGCTCTGCTCTTAGCTTCACTTTATGCCAGTCAGGTGCTGGCCGCCTGTCACGTTAGTCCCAGCTCAGCGGGCAGAGTCTTTGGCTCTGGCCAGTATCAACAGGGGAGCCAGCGTTCACCTGCAGAGCTGGAGCCGAGGGGAGATGAAAGGATGAGAAGCTGGATATGAGTCAACATGTGCCCTTGTTGCCAAGAAGGCCAATGGCATAGTGGACTGCAGTAGTAGGAGCATTGCCAGCAGATCAAGGGATGTGATTATTCCCCTCTATTCAGCACTGGTGAGGCCACACCTGGAGTACTGCGTCCAGTTTTGGGCCCCCCACTACAGAAGGGATGTGGACAAATTGGAAAGCGTCCAGCGAAGGGCAACGAAAATGATCAGGGGGCCGGAGCACGTGACTTATGAGGAGAGGCTGAGGGAACTGGGCTTGTTTAGTCTGCAGAAGAGAAGAGTGAGGGGGGATTTGATAGCAGCCTTCAACTACCTGAAGGGGGGTTCCAGAGAGGATGGAGCTAGACTGTTCTCAGTGGTAGCTGATGACAGAACAAGGAGTAATGGTCTCGAGTTGCAGTGGGGAAGGTCTAGGTTGGATATTAGGAAACACTTTCACTAGGAGGGTGGTGAAGCACTGGAAGGGGTTACCTAGGGAGGTGGTGGAATCTCCTTCCTTTGAGGTTTTTAAGGCCCGGCTTGACTGATTTATTTGGGGTAGGTCCTGCTTTGAGCAGGGGGTTGGACTAGATGACCTCCTGAGGTCCTTTCCAACCCTGATAGTCTATGAAAGGGAAGGTCTTGGCTTGATTTCCCGTTAGTTTTCCCACACTCTTGGGGGGAGTTAAGCAGGAGCTGGGAATGTCACAGTGGGAGCTGCTCAGTGCTGAGCCTGTGCCCTGCCCACGCTGTGCCAAGTTCAGAGCGTGTCCCCACCCACAGAAGAGTCTTGGGCTGGTCAGTGTGCCGGCTGGTGGGAGATAGTGCTGACAAGCTGCACCAAGCCAGCTAGGGTGTGGCGAGGAGCTGGGCAGAAGCGGCACTTCCTCTCCTTGCGGAGGGGCTGGAGCCAGCTTGTTCTGCCTGCTGGCTGCCTTTGTGACTCTGGCAGCAGCCCTTGCTTCAGGGTGGTTACCAGGAGGAATCCTGGGGCCTCCCCCCCCCAACTGCCAGTAGCCCTGATGCACACAACACAGGCACCCTCTGGCACTAACCTGTTTGTGTTGCAGAGATTAAGGCTGAGCTCTTCGAAACCTCCAGTAAGACAGGCCAGAGCGTAGGTGAGTTGCCCCTGGCGGGTGCCTGGACAGCAGCAGCAGCAGCAGCCACAGCAGGCTGCGGGGGTGGCCGTACAGGTTAGGGGGTCGCTGTCTTGGCCATCTTCCTACCTAAACATGTCCTGTGCACCCACCCCAAGGTGTGCTCGGGAGCTGGCTGCTGACGGGGTTTGTGGGAGAGCAATGCCAGGGAGGGGGGCAGAGCGCCTGCTGACGAGGAGTGGGAAGAAGTTCAGCATAATTACTTGTCTGTCCTATCAGGGCTAATGCAGGGAGCATGCTGTGGAGACCACAAGTCCCATAATGCCATGCACTGGCTGGGCTCCATGCTGGGACCCTGGGCTGCACATAAGCATTACAGGAGAAGGCAGGTGTGGGTCACACCTGGCCCTTGCCGCTTTGGCTCCCTCCGTGGTGAAGCAGATTCTGCCCCACTCCTCTAGTGCTGGAGGGTGAGTGCAGTGGCTCAAGTGAAGTTCCCTGCAGCGGGCTGTCTGCCCTGCCCCGGGCTTCTCATCAATGCCCCACACTGGGCAACAGTCTCCTCCTGGGAGCCCGGCCCCACTGCAGCTTGTGCTAGGAGTGCGGAGGAAGCCCTCATTCTCCCCTTCCTGTCCCAGATGAGCTGTTTCAGAAGGTGGCTGAGGATTATGTCCAGCTCATGGCCTTCCAGGTGATGACAGGTGAGTGGCAGGACAGGACCCGCTGCCTTGCGACCCACGCACCAGCTGAGTCAGTGGGAGTGAAGCCTTTCCGCTCATTCTCCAGCTGGGGTAGGTTTGTCAGGCTGCCTGATGGGAGCCCACGGGTGGCACTTCCCCTTCGTTAAAGCTCCCAGTTCAGCCCAGGCCTACGTTCAGGGCGTTTGCTCCCTCGCAAGGGTTGTGGTGGTTCAGAGGTTGGGTGTTTTCTGAGCTGCCGGCGTGCAAGGAGCGGCGGCCTGGCTGCCGCTTCCCCCAGAGTCCCTGCAGGATCTGTTCTCAGTGCTGCAGCAGGTCCCTGCTGATCCAGACCCATTTTCTTCATTTGCTGCTTCTGCTGAGGCTCCGAGGTGAGATGCAGGGACGCAGCCTTCATTGCACCGTCAGCACAGCTCGCAGCAGTGGTGCTGGGCTGCAGGGAGATGGGTCAGGGGGTGCTGGCTCCCCCTTCGCCTCCATCTGTTAGCAGGGACTGATGTCCCCACACGCTGCTGGAGAGTCACTAGTGCACACGAGAGCAAGACTTCTGTGTGTACGGGGGTGCAGGGAACGATGGATTGCCCAAGAGCCTGCGCCAGGGAGAACAGGTTGGTGTCTGACGGTGAAGGGGGCATGTGCCATGGAGGACGGCGCTGGCAGGATGAGCTCCTAGTTAGCTGGAATTTTAAAGGGCTGCTGTCAACTTGAAAATCCTATTTCCATCTGTTCCAGGGTGACTAGAGCAGAAAGGCTGGAGAGAAACACTCCTCTTTAGTTTTCGTTGGGTCAGTTGCATTTCCTATCCCGTGCTCTACGGGCAGGTCTCGCTCCTGTCCTGCCCTGCCCCGGGGGTGCGCTCGGCTATGCGTTCCTCAGCCCTGGGAGGAGGGTTGGTGTGGAAGAGGAAGCAGGCAGGCATGTTCCTGGGCATGGGCCCACCGGGGCCTAACCCAGAAGATCAGCAGGAAACCCTGCAGGATTGTTCTTTAGTTTGAGGGCTCCCTGATTCAAGGGGCTGTGATTAGAGAAATGGATTCTAAGACCTGTTCCACTTGTGTGTCTGCCCTAAGCTCTGTCTGGCGCAACCTGGTGCCCACCGTCATGTCCTTAGTTTAGTAAAAGGGCTGGCAAGCAGGCTGGAATGGTGGCTACTGATTCTGTGGGCTGAAACCAAGCATCCAGCTGAGCGGGGCATAGAAGAGGCAGCAGCCCCCTTTCACTCGTCTTCTCTTTTCAGAGGGTGAAGGCGTAGACCTGAGCCAGAAGAACAGCACCTACTTCTACAGCTGCTGCCACCACTGAACGCACCTCCTGCTGCCAAAATAAAGCCAGCCTGCTGGGGTGGCAGTTCCTGCTCTTCGGACTGTTTGTTTTCTGCCTGCTGTACGTAAGCTGTAGGGAATGCCTGGCACCCTGGAGTACGGGATCCCCGCGCCTGGCTCTCCCCTCCATGGGACTTGACAAGCAAAGCTGCTGTGGTCCTAGAGGAGAGAGAGACTCTGTTCCACTTTTGGCAGGACTCTGCTGCCTTGTGACGGACACCAGGTGCCTGCACATTAGTGAAGAGTGTTTGGAATAGCTGCTTTCCCCAGCCGGCTCCTTGCAGCTCAGGTCATGTGTAGCTGTGGCCAATGTTTTCTATGGGATATGTTGCCTGATTCTTTGTAGGTTACTTAAATGGCTTCTATTAAGTTATACAAATGTAAATAAAGTGCATTGTGGTCCATGAGGCCCGTTGGGTGTTCTTGGGGAAGCCAGGGCTGACAGAGCTGGTGCTTTGGGACCTGTGACTGTGGAGATGTACCTGCCACAGGAGGGAGGAATGTGTCCCTTCAGCAGCAGCTGGCCAGGAACCTGCACCCCCTACTGTAGCATGAGGACATGGCTCCCAGGCCCAAGGTTTTCACCCTCCTCCAGCTCACTGCAGCTGTCCCTGAGGAGGGACCAACCCTCCCCGGCTCCCTCTGTGATGTGTGTTACTGTTGTGCCTCTCTAACTTCCTCTGTTCCCTGGCGCCTCTGCACTTGCACCACAGCCAGGCTGAGTTCAGTTAGTAGAGATGCTTAGTCAGAGGCTCTGAAGAGCTTGAAATCTGTCCCTCCCCTGGAAGAAGCGGTGCCTGAACTGACCCGGAGGGCAGCTGGGCTGATTCACAGCTCTCTGCCCCCTTCACCACTTCCTGCCCCTGGCTGGCTTACAGAAGCCCAGGACTGGCCCAGTGCTCTCTTGCCACAATACACAGCTCCAGCCACTCAGGACTGATCTTAGCCTTATGACAACAGCTGGTGGGAGCCTGGGTCTGATGTGGTGGTGGTGAAATGCCGGAGACCAGCTTAGACATTTCCCTCCCAGTGTAGGTGAGCCAGTCTGGTGCCTCTGGGAACTGGCTCTCAAGTTTCTCACTGGATAAGTGCACTGGAGAATAAAATCAACCCCAGAGCTTTGAGCCTCAGCTTTAAGGAAAAGTAGAGAGAGGATCAGGTCACCTCATTTATCCCAAGCTCTGCCTGTTCCTTCTAGTACCGCAGATAAGACTTTCTTAACTGGTTTCCATGCCAGGCTGCAGCAAACCCTCAGGACAGGCCCTTAGTGCTGCCTTCAGCTCGAGAGCATTCTGAAGCTTGTGAGCCAATTCAAAACCTTTGAGGCTCTCTGGCCAAAGGGACTTCTGCCTGTGGCTTGGCTCCGGGGAGCAAGCGTGGAGATTAGTGGTCCATGCTTACTTCAGCGCACACACCAGGATCTCAATTCCTTTCCACATACCCAGCATTGTTCTTGATCAGCCAATCTTCCCAAAAAAGGCCCATATACACTCCCACGATGCTGGTTTGTAAACACTGCAGACCTGCCACCCCACCCCCAAATGGGTAATGGTGGTGTCAGTACCAACCTGAGCTGTCTTCTCAGGCACCTGAACATTTCTTCCTGAGATGGAGGCTGGGCCCAGACACCCCGTGAGCACCAGGAAGCGCTGCTGCAGCTGAGTCTTTTGTGCACAGGCAGCCGCTTGCTGGTGGTCTTGGCCCCAAAGGCCTGGATGCTGTTGTGCTGTTTCTCCCCAGGCTGTTGTGCATCCTTCTGGGGAGGCAGAAGAGATCTCAGCACCTAATTCTGCAGATATCACCGGGGATAAAAGATGGCTGCTTGCTCCCACGCCAACACTTCAGGGGGCAGCGGCGGCTGGAGTTGGAGCCTTGGGCTTCTCTTGGAATGGAGACCTAGCATCCAGCCGCAGCGCTCTCACCTTCTTCTTGCCCGTACCGTTGTACCTTGCGACCGCTGCGACGGACTGGACGGGCTCTCGGGGACAAAGGGCAGCTGCTGCAAGACGACCCTAGACCCCTGCACGGTTTTCTGCAGGCCGGATCCCCGTAGCGACCACTGGCTGTGAGTATCGGAGCTTAGAGGCTAGCCCTGCCCAGGGGGATGCCCGAACGGCTGCCAGGCTATCGCGAGGTAACTTCCACTCCCCCCCGTGAGTCCTCCAGAGGAGGCAACAGGATGCACGGCACAGACATCTCACCCCAGTCTGTTACTCGTAAGGGCTCAATCCCCCAAGCCCAGCACTTCCTGGGTGTCAGCTCTAGCTGGGAATCCCAGAGATTGTCAGAGCCTCCAAAGCATTAGATTAAAAAAAATGAAAACTCCAATGGTGGCATTAACATGACTCAGACTCACTCAATTCTGCTTTTCGGTTCAGCTCATTTGCCATGTCAACTGGGAGGCAGAGACTCTGCCACTGGGCACTACAGAAATTATGCTGTTGGAATGAGCCTAGAATGACCTTCCCCAGAATGGGCAGCTTGCCCTAGGCGGGGGGGAGGGGGCATTAACCATCTCGAAGAGCAGGGCTCTAACTTGTGGGGGCTACCAATTTCTTCACAGCAATGGGTCACCAGCCAGGAGAGTCTGGTAGCTGAGCTGACCTCTCTGGGTGGAACTCATCCACACAGGGAGATGTACGTCACCCACTGGCTGTGCACCTCGCAAGCCGTCACCTCACAGAGACCACATGTAGACTCTCATGCTGCTTGTTAAGCAGCAGCTGCCCGACCTCAGTGAGACAAAACACACACGACAAATTCAAGAGTAAAGTTAAACTTTACTTTACAGTAATTGTTTTCTTCTATATACAAAGAATTACAGTACATAATCTGGGAGCACCTGGAGAAGGCCAACCCTCTTTTCATTATCATAAGTTTCACATACACAGCCAACAGTCTAAGGGGAGCAAAGTGAAATTAATCAATGGTCCAAGACTCTCCCCTTCTCCCTCTTCTAAAAATAATAGATATATACTGTAAATATATAAGCCTCTCTCACTCAATCTCATGTTCTTTGTACAGGACGTGTGGCAGGTGAGTTCTGTGTAACACCATTACATTAGACAATCTTTCACAAACTCCCATGTGCTGTGTTCATCCACCATCCACTGCTCCCTGCACACACATACAAATAAAGCACCGGCACAGTCATGGCAGGGCACAGTGACACTTGGCAACCCCTTCCTGCAGTTGTTACTCAGGCACTATTCCCAGTTACTTCAGTGGAGGTTTTGCTACGGCATGGGCCCTGCCCGGTGTCCATCTCACCAGCCCCAGGGCAGCGTGCGTGCGTGCGGCCTGATATGACAGACTTGGGGTAGGAACGCTATCATGCGTATTCTTCATTCAGCTTGTTAGCGTAATCACACTGAAGCAATTTGCCTCTACAGCCCTCTTCTCTGCTGCGTGACCCTGCGGTGTTAGTCCTAACCTCTTAGTTCCTGGCCCGGGGCCGGAATATCACAGTCCCAGCTGGAGCTTCAGCTGAAGGAAGAGGAGGGTAGTTTAAGCACGGAGCGCTGGCGGTGCCCCACACGGGGGAAGGGGCGCTTTGCTTTTTACAAATTTTTCTCCCCCGTGCTTTTAAGCAGCTTCATACAAACCTGATCGATCCCTCATGTTTCATCATTTATTCCTCAGGGTAAGGAGGGGGAACCCCTCCCTTGGTCACAGCAGACAAGGGCCCTGCAGGGGCACGTCTTGCTCCAGATGCTGAACTGTGGGGAAGAGAATTCCCCTGTTCAGTCCTGAGGATCGCACTGCAGGCTGGGGGGCGCGGAAGGAACTACTGGACTTACACAAGCCTAGTGCAGTGTTAGGGAGAACCAGTGCAACGGGAAAGGGCCAACCCTGAGGCTGAGCACAACTTTCCACCCCCAGTTCTGCCATGCCATGGGGGCTAGCCAAGGGGACAATGGTAGGAGCTTTTCAAAGCCGTGCGCACTTTACACCAGGCTCCCACTGGCCTAACAAAGGCAGACCTGGGGGTAGGGGGCAGAGTGCCAAGTGTAAGCAAGGCCAGGCCTCTGCTGTCAAGCTGCTCTGACCAAAGCTTGGAGCATCTCTCACTTGCTAACACACAAACTGCTTGTTAGAAAATACAGAACTTCCAGCACCATTAGCCCCTGCCCATCTCAAGGCAGTGATCTTGCTAACGCTTTAATTCCGTTCTCCTGTGTATGACTGATTGGTTCTCAAACTCCTGTATCATATAGGTCTGCAAGCAGCTTAACTGATTTCATTCCAATCCTTTATCCTCCCTGCAGACACCAACAGAGCATGCTGACTGTTCAGTTTGCTTTACAGGTTCCCAGCATAAAGGTCCAAAATCCAGTTCCTCTAGGTCAACGGTTCTGAAACATCACAAACCTGAAGCCAGCTCAGTCCCTACGGCAACCCAGAAGAACATGCACGTCCCAGCGCACACACAGGTCCTTTTTTACAAAACCCAGAGAGTAGCTGGCAGCTTGGTCTGGTTTGAAGGCATCTCAAATCTGGGTAACATCAAAACAATCAGGGTGTTCCTGTGAGCCCTGTCCTGTCTGTTTCAGTGACTCTAACCGAAGGCCCAGCCCAGCTACCAGAGAAGGAAAGGATTCAGCTTGCAAAGGAACTCCCGGCGTAGGGCTGGGGGACGTGAATTCAGCCCTACTGTTCTGAACAGCCAAACTCTGTACAATAGCACCATGAGAGCCCAAGTACTTAGCCAAGGGCAAATTTAAGATTACAACTTTCCCTAGCAACAGGACACAGCACTATTAATTTGTAGAGATTTCCCCAAGAGGTAGATTGAGTTCTGCCGGGCCTGCCCACCACAGCCACTCCTCTAGCCCATGGTGCAGCGTATCACTCTGCTGCCAAGATGGCAGAGGGGGCTGGCTGACTTCAATAAGATCATCACATCAGGACGTCTCTAAAGGAAGGAATCTGCTTTCACTTTAGTGCCCGGTCGCCAAGAGCCCTGCTAGCAGGCTACATGCAAAGCTCCCGCTGACACCAACGGGAAAGTGAAGGAAAACCTGTTGACAATCTCCCTCCTGACCTAGATTTGTCCCTTTTCCACGAACCCAATGAGCAGGGAGGCCTGTCTACATTAGAAAAGTTAGTAACTGGATCACTGCATATGCTTCCAATGGTGCAGTACTAGCAAGCATATGTCCTATTGTAGACAAGCCTCAGGCAACTTTGACACCACGTCCTGAGAAGCTGTTCAGAACAGATGTCTGCACTAGTGGCTTAGAATCACCGCACGTTCTGCTGTAACCTTCCCAGGTATCAGCTAGGTTCAGATGGCGTACGGCTGAGCACGCAGAGCGGTAATGTAGGGTAACGTACATTCGAGAGATGTAAATTGAGAGTTAAGGCTAAATTTAACAGAAATCCAAACACGTTAAGGTGTTGAAACGCACAGTTCAGGCTCCCAAACAACCCTGCCTCCGCCCTGTAGTGATGTCAGCCAAGAACCAGTCAGTTACGACTGATGCTCATCAGAGCCTGTGCGCTCAGATTAAACTGACCTGACTTTTGCCCATTTTTCATTTCCGCCTTTACAGGAATGAGTTAAGGTTGTTTCCACAACTCAGTCCTGCCTAGTCTCATCTTAACATGCTGTATTTCTTTTATGTTTAACATTAACTCCAAATTCCCTGGGTTTAATGATGCTTGTTTAAAATTAATCACAACATCCCTGTATTTTTTTACCCTAATTCACTAATATGTATTCTCTACCTTAACTCCATCATACATTTTTCTCTGGGAATTTGTTTTCTTTTTAATTACTAAAGTTTTCATATGTGATCAGTAAACAAAACTCACAAAGAAACAGCTACCAAGGGATATTTTTAATGATCTGAAGATATTTAGCATCAGCCTTAACCATCTTTTAAAATGGTAATTTTTGTGTCCAGATTCACCAGTGCGCTGGCTGCTTTAGGCATTCAGAAGCAGTGCAGAGGTGGATAATTACGCTGCGTTTGCAGTTGTTTTCAATCGTCAGAGCAGCACAATGCATCAAGTGCATATGCCCCTGCCCCTTCCCTCCACATTCCCCTGTGCATACCCCACCCCCACCGTTTCTCCCTGATCTCCCAGCTGGAGAGATTTGGTGCAACAGGTAGTTTTTGAAAAGACCTGATTAGTATTAAGCGTCATCATTTTGCAGTTATTCTTCATAAAGGAAGGTTACTTATAGTAACGGGAGAGCTACGAGATGTCCCAGCGGGTATTCACCATGTCTGCACATGTGCTGTGCGTGCCCAGGACTGGAAATTCTTCAAGAGTGAAGTCTGTTGGGGCACCCACGTGCCCTGCGTCTCCTTGTGCTGTGGGGGTTAAGGGGTGGCATGGACCGACGGCATCTCCAGTTCCTACTCTGCCATGAATCCCGTGAGGATCCGAAGCCGGAGGAGGAGGGTGGGTCTGCAGAGACCACACATAAGAACGAACCCAGTTAAGAAAAATAAATTTCCCTTTTTCCTCATCAAGTGCTGGTCCCAATGGCTACTCACTGTGGGTGAGTGCCAAGCAGGCGGTGGGCAGGAAGAGTTCTATACACAGCTCACAGAACGGCTGAGCTGAAGGAAGCGCGCTCAGCCGAGGCCTGATTCAGTGACTGGTGCCCAGTGAACGCGAATGGAGCGCCATCGCTCGACACACTTGGCAGGATGCCACTGCGGCAGCTTGCGCTCTGGTAGAATGAGCCCTGAGAGTCTGGAGAGGGGCTCCCACCCTCTCAGAGCAGAGAAGGATGCAGCTGGAAATCCATTCTGAGTGTCTTGGAGAAGATACTGCTTCTCCTTTCATCCGCGCAGCTATGGATGCACAGCCGTAGAGATCTCCTGCAGGACCTTGTCCTATCCAGACAGAACAACCAAGCTATTCAGCATCCAGCGAGCAACCTCCCGCCCTCACTATTCCTGTGAAAATCTGGGTAATACACAGGCAGGTGAGTGGCTGGTTACAGTGGAAGTCAGATGGAACTTGGGATACAATCTCAAGGACTCTCTCCCTGTGAATGACAGGATCAGGCAGGTCTGCCACTGGGCCCAAACTCACACATTCTCCTGGCCAACAGCTTTAAGGACAGTTACCTTCAAAGAGCAGGACTGAGGTGGAGGCTCAGGGTTCAAATGGTGGTTTCATGAGTTGGGAATGGACCAAGTTCAGGTCCCAAGACAGAGAGGGTCTTGATGCTGTGGGAACATTCTAACAATGCCTTTTAAGAACTTGACTCTTGTGGGATGGGTGAGAACTGACCAGTCCTCTACTGAGGATGAAAGGCATCGACAGCTCTCAATAATCCCTTAACGAAATGATGGACAGGCCGGCTGACTTCCAGAAGAGGAGACAGTCCAGGATAAGAGGAACGCCAGACCCTCCTGAGGCAAATTGTGCCTCTGACACCACATGGAGAGCTGCTTGCACTCAGCAGTGTAACACTTCCTTACAGAAGGTTTCCTGCTACTGAGAAGCATGGATTGCCGAGTAGGGTCTCTCTAAGTCTGTGGTCCATCCGAAAAACAGGCTGTCAGATGAAGATATGGGTTGGGATGGTTGGTCCTGTCCCCATTCTGTGGCAGCAGGTCCAGAAATGGCTGCAGGCAAATGTATGGCAAAAGCAATAAGTCAGGTACTTACTGTTGTCCTGGGTTGCAAAGTCATCACAAAACGGGGATCCCACTGGCACAAGGTTTGTTGGATGACGGACAAAGAGAGCTCCCATTCATGGGCTGCGTGAGAACGCCTGCTGAGGCTGTCTGCTAGGGAGTTTTCATTCTCCCCAGTAGGTGCACTGCAGAGAGGGTGAGCTGCTGCTGGATGCACCAGCTCCCAGCTGGACAGCCTCCCCGCAGAATGATCTGACCTGGACAGGTGGCTCAGAAAAAGGGGAGGACTTGTGTGCATGCTTTGTGGACGGCACAAAGCTTGAGCAGGTTGATGTGGCATGTGAACTCTACATAGATTAGCGTTCCTGGACTTTGCAAGTCATGCAGGTGGGCTCCCCATCTAGTCAGGCTGCGTCTGTCACAAGTGTCCTTGGGAGTGGGGTGGGAGCAAAGGGAATCCCCGCAAATACCGACTCCCTTTTCCTAACAGGTGAGAGATACCCGAATGCTGGAAGGAAGGGTGTCTCTTGTCCGAGGAGTCCTTGTTTGGGATGTTGACTTTCCTCAGCCAAGCCTGGAGACTGCGGGGGGAAGCCTGGGGATGGGTGTAGGTGCGTGTCACCACATGGCCTAGGAGGACCAGACTGCTGTCTGATGACTGAGAAAAGTTGGATACTGAGGTCTCTCATTGTTAGGAATCTGTCCTGTGGTGAGTAAGCTCTGGATGCAAGCAAGTCAAGAACTGCTCCAATAGATTCTGCAGCGGTGGGTGTTAAATGGACTTTCCTGGGTTTCCCTGAAGTCCCAAGGAGGGGCACAGGTCAAGCAGGGCGGCGAATGCTGTATGTACCGCCTGATAGGATCCTCCCTGGAGGCGCCAGTCACCTAGACAGGGACGTACATGGTAGCGGTGACAGTGCAGGTGTGCTGCACTAACAGGACTTTTGTAAAAGCCACCGGTGCTGCCAAAAGGCACCAGGGGCGTGGACCTGGTACTGGAAGCGCCCTGATCCCACCATGAAACGCAGGGATTTCCCGACTGCACGTCCGTGAAAAAGCATCCTTTAAATCGAGAGCTGCAAACCACCTGCCTTTGTCCAGGGAGGGGACTAGAGCATCCACGGTAATCATCCTGACTGCTGAACGGCAGCTGCCGGAGACCAGGGTGGGTCCCCGCCCCTCTTCCTTTTGGGGATCAGGAAGTATCTGGAGTAAAAGCCGTTTCCCCGGCATTCAGCAGGTACCAGTTCTGTTGCTTCTAGGGATGAGGATGGGGATTTTGCAGAAGGACAGGGATCGGATTGTGTAGCTGGCTGAGATGATGCCAAAGGCCCATCTGTTAGAAGTTAAATGTTGTCACATCAGAAGAAAACAAGGACAATTGAGAACATCAAAAGGGGTGGGGAGACTGGACAGACAAGCACTGTGTGTGAAGCTCTCAATTGTCTCCTCGAGGATCAGACTTGCTGAGAGATGTCTGAGACTGGAGAGGGGACAGCGGTGCGTCTGTTGCCCTGTACCCTCTGGCATGTTCTTGATGGCCCATAGGACCCCCAGTGGTACCACAGCTGTGGGGCTGGGCAGTCTCTAGCTTGGGGTAGTTTAGAATATTTTCTGTGAGAAGCTAGGGTGCATATTCCTGAGGAATTGAGGTGGCACAAGAGTCTCTGAGTGACTCATCCGTCCTTTCACTCAGTAAGTTGTTGCCCCCAAGGATAGATCTTCTAGAGCAGCCATAACCTCCTTGGGGAGATCCGACGCCTGCAGCCACGATGCCCATCTCATGACCGAGGTAGCCACAGAACAGGAAGCCATGTTCACGGCATCCAGGGATGCCTGCAGAGATGACCCGCTACAAGCTTTCCTTTATCTGGGACAGCCGGGAAGGGGGCTGGTTTGTGCCAAAGGTTTTTAGCAGGCTCCAAGGTGGCCTCATTTATAGAGAGCGCTTTGGAGTCGGTTTCAGAGCGCTGGACTCCCCTGGAACTGCCGGTGCCGGCTCTTGCTCCCCGGGAACTCTGGGTGCACCTGGTCTGGGGCATGGATTCTCACTCAGCTCCAAGGGGTGGGGAGCCATCCTCTTCTTTGACGACTTATTAGAGGACTTGTCAGTCTTCTGATGAGTGTCTTTCCCTACCCTCTTCATGCGTCCTCTTCGAGTCTGCAGGCCTGCTGGAGAGCTCTCAGGTCCCTGCAGAGTCTGAGCTACCGGGATGGCCCAGCACAAGGGGGAGAGGAAGGAATAGCAGGTCTCACAGTTCGATGGGATGTGAGATTCCTGGAGGCAGTAGAGACAGGTCTTGTGAGCGGTGGTGAACAGGAAGACCTGAGGGCATGCAACACAGTGCTTGAAACCTGGGGCCTTGGGCATAAATGCCTTGGACATAGGGAGAATAAGGTGGGGGGAACCTCCTGATCACCACTAACTAACAGCTACTTGAAAAGCCCTAGCTAACTAGTGAAAAGAGCCACATAACCAATACACCATTAGAAACACGTTTAATGTTTACAGGTAACACTGAACAGAGGCGAAGAGACTAGAGAACACAACAGGGCTCAGTCCCAGAATGCGAGCGGTAGCGAGGAACTGGAGAGGCAGCTGATCCGCACTATCACTTATGTGCCCTCAGTTCATAGCAGAGGAGACACAGAGCACAGACACGGACCAAGGGACATGGTTATTGAAGAATCTGTGGTCCTGAGTGCTTGGAACACGTGCCCCCCCATGGCCAGACCTCAAAGTAGTACTGAGTGTTTTCTCCAGCAGCAGAGGCTGGTGCATAGCATCTTGTCCTACAGAAAAGTTCACCAAAGGCTTCCCTTCCAAACAGGCATGCATGCCTACTGACCTCCCTCTCACTGCTCCCATTGCTCTGAATGGCACTGAGGTCGCAGGCTTTGCAACGCTGACCACTGCTTCCCATTGTTCCCAATGGGAGTGAAGTCCTCAGGGGAGACAATGGCTCTATGCAGGCAGGGGACAGACAGCAGCGCTGGGAGGAGCTGATGAGTAGAGGTGGTGACCATCTTTGCTAAAGGCAGCGAATGGCCTCAGTCCCTTGGAGAACAATGGGAGCCTGCAGCCATTTCGCAAGAGGGCTTTTATTGGAGAGTTTCTATGAAACCTTCTTCAGCCTCTGCCAAATGGGAAACTTTCAGTTACAAGCAGACAGAAAACATGGCTCTTAACCCAAACTCTTCTTCTCAAAACCGCCCCTTGCACTAGATCTACTCAGGAGCCACCTCTTGCAGTAACACCTGAGGAGCGGAGACTATTGGGGGGCCGGGGGGAGGGGAGGAGGAGAGAATGTCTGACACCTCTTTGCTATGCAGGGAGAATGTGTTTGTCCTCAACAACGAGGGTGAATTTCTGCTTTAAGTGCAAAACTCCACCTTGCCTGTGGGGCTGCCCCTCTATCTGGTACTGATGTCTCTAGTTTCAGAGTGGCAGCCGTGTTAGTCTGTATCTGCAAAAAGGCTGAGGAGTCCTTGTGGCACCTTAGAGACTCACAAATTTATTTGAGCATAAGCTTTCGTGAGCTACAGCTCACTTCACTGGATGCATGCAGTGGAAAATAGAGTAGGAATATCGGATGCATGCAGTGGAAAATACAGTAGGAATATATCTTCCTACTGTATTTTCCACTGCATGCATCTGATGAAGTGGGTTTTAGCCCACAAAAGCTTATGCTCAAATAAATTTGTTAGTCTCTAAGGTGCCACTAGTCCTCCTTGTTCTTTCTGATGTCTCTAGTGTAGACGCACCCTGAGTCTCTCTCTCTCCATTAAATTGTTTGATCTCAGTAGAGCTCAGTGTCTGTGGCAAAGGCCAGAATGAACTGCCTGCACACTTCATTTAATTTACTTTAAAACTGACCGTTTCTCTCTCTTGCTACTATCCTACATGAGCACTAACATGTTTGCAATGCTATTTTCTATATAAAGAATCCAGTGACTTGAATTATTGATGAAAATTCTAAAAGGTAGCAAAGGAAATAAATGGCATTTAAACCGCCCCAGTACAAGTGTCTCCTCTGGCCATCCAAGTCAGCAGATGCAGCTGGCTGGCTCTGCTGGCTGCCACCATCTCAAACAGTGGAATTCAGTTTTGTTTCCTTTAGTGTGGATTTACCTGGCATACAAAGAGTGCCAGTCTGACCCTGAGGCTGAAGTCACTTTAGTCCTCCCTGAAAAAAGGCAGCCTTGGTTCCAGCAGAGCATGTCTCAGGGATCACATCTAGAGGCAAGAGAGTATTCTGTTTCAGACCGTGGCCTGTATGCTGAGGTTGCCAACAGGCTTCAAACATAAAGCTGTTAATTTCTTCTCCATCATATTAACTTACAGAGATGTTCCCATCGGTATCAAAAGCTTCCTCCTCTAGCCTGGGATAACACAGATGTGGCCAGCCAGCCATGATTCGGCAGTGTTCTACGGCTTGCTAGCGAGGGGCCGGGGCACATCCGCTCCCGGGGAGTGGGGTGTTGAGCCCCGGGCAGAGAGGAAAACCCCACTAACTGCACAACCTCTTCCACCTGATACAGAACAACTGCTTCCTGGTTTCCTCACTTCTCCTAGTCACTAACACTCTTACACCTAGAGAGGCACTTGTATTAACTTCTAAGCTGACACAAGCACTGCCTTTAAGTGATATTTCCCAGTGCAGATCCATATTTAACCAAGCAGGTGCACAGCTACTCTTAAAGTCAGCTCTGTGACATGTGTCAGCTGGAAGGTGGGTGGACTGGAAAACTGGATCTGTACAGAAAAGGTCTGGAGGGAGAAGAGAAGAGAAACAGTGGTGTAGTCAAATGAGTGGCGGCAGGCCGGGGGCTTAAAATATCATGCAATGGCTCAATCTACTTTCACTGTTCAAACAGGAGCTCCTCAATAACTGCTGAGAGTGAAGGGATTCTGCTGCTGCTGTGAACCTCGCCCTATATTTCAACACATGATTTATAAGGAAGGTTCTTCAAACCTGCGCTCATGAGAATTCACTGAGAACTTTTCCATTGTAAAGATTTAAAATAGCCTGCACCAAAAATATTCACAGTTTATTTTTCATGAAACAAATAACTAGTTAACACATGACATTGCAAAAACAGAGTTGGACAAAGCAGTGCAGATGTCTTTTCTTGTTACAGCTCCGCTGGCTGGGCGGCTGGCACAGAGGACACCCTACTCACACAATCTACATGGCAAAGTCCAGCTCATGGGAAGGGCTATCAATGTAAATTAGAGATTTATTTTCCTTCTCACACATGATAAATACTTAACATACTGAACCTCATTACCGGTTTTTTTGTAATTTTGTTTTTATTTAAAAAGTTAATAAAATGCCCTTAGTTTATCCTCTCTCAATGGCTCTGAGGAGACATCCTGATTCCCTTTGTGCAGGAGTCATGCAAAACAATAGCTGCTTGCATCTCCCCCAGCTCAGCAGAGATCAGGGACTGACCCGCAGGTCTTCACGGAAAAACAACACTAAACACTAAGATTCCATAAGCCATAAAGCTTTTCCAAGTCACGAGCTACACTGAGGGGCCTGAAGTGATTCAGACTAGAGAGGAGACACACGACAGCACTGCCCAGAGGGGACACTCTTGGGGAGCTGACTTTGGAAAGGAGAATGGATCAGGATTTGCCTTGTTACAGAGATCTCTCTGCCTCTCACAGAAACCCACAAAGCTAATTATTGCTCTCTCTTGGAGCAGTGGGAACATGCGAGCTGAACGCCAGCCCTGACCTGTTCCCAAGTTAGAGGAAAGGGGCTAGTATGGAACTAGGGCTCCCCCTCTGGGGAGAGACCTACTGTGCTCTCTCTGAAACAATGGGCCCAGGTCAGTGGAGCTCAGGCATGTCACGCAGGTAATGTCTTGGGAGACAGTGCTGATGAAACAGTGCTTACCGATGGCACAGCGCACTGCACTGACCGTGGGCAGCACGGACGCAGACTGCCCGGCCACTCCTTCGCAGATCACAAGCGTCACTAAGTCACAAGTAGTCATTTCCTACGTCCCTGCCTGTTATTCTACCGCACACCGTATCAGTGCCATAGCAGTGCGTATTTCTGCCTCAGCAGTCAGGTCACGTAACTGCTTCCATCAGGTCTACCAGCCTGGCAAGTCACCAGGCACAGAGTTACCTTTAGTGGGGGGGGAGGAGGGGGCCAGCCAGGTGCTAGAGCCATTGTGTTCCAGTGTGAGAACTATTACCTTGAGGGGCTGGTTTTCTGACACACAGACACTTCAACATAGTCCAGGTAATTCAAGTCTCCTGTGGGGTTTTTTGGTTGGAAATACAGAGGCTAACCAAGGGGAAGGGTGTTGACATGGTTTTCCATTCTGGATACAGCATGCCTTCTGAAATAGCTTCTTGACTCTGCACTGTGGAGTGAATTCCACAGAATTCACTCTGCTAGGGCTCCCAGGACACTCGCAAACAGGACTCCTAAGCATGTGGTTGAGATGGGGGAGGAAGAGACTATTTAGTTTGCTAGTTCATGGTAACAACCAAGGTCAAGAAGGAACTGCCTGGAGCATTCAGAAGGGCAGCAGCTCTACCCTGGCAAAGGCAGCGCTCAGCATCCCGTCGGGGCCTTACTCAAGCGCTACCCTGCTACAGCTGCCTCCAGGGCTCAGAGCATTGTATGTGCCGTGGAAATGCCGCCTCTCTCACGTTACAGAGCTAAGACCCAAGAGGAGAATCCTGGCAGATGGTATCTTCAGAGACCCTCTCCCCCCATCCCCAATCACAGGGGCTGCGCAGAAGCAGTTCTCTTGCCCACGCTGGAATGAACTGTACAGTCTGGCAGGAGCAGGCTCCTCCACTAACTCCAAGGGACTCCGCCATTTTATAGCAGCACCTGTGGTTTGGGTGAGCCCTGCACTGGTGACACATCAATGCGCACACTCAGGCAAACACTTGCAAAGGAAAACCCTGTGGGGAAGGAGAATTGGGCAGCACAAGTGCTAAATCCCTTCCCCTCTTCAGAGTCTAGCAAAGACACTTGTCCAATTACTCTGTGCACCATTTAATCATTGAAACATCTGAGATCCCAGTTCAGACTAGTTGTTCTGCTTTCACTAAGAACAGTTAAGAGAAAGGAAATTGCTTCCTCAGGGCCATTTAGCTGTGTTTTGGAAACCCCTTTTGGATGCAGACCTCGCACGCAGACGCGCTAGATCAGTAACATGACCATTTCAATGGAATTAGAGATTTTATCCGGAGTGGACTCTTTATTTCAACTTTACCGTTTGTAAAAGGAAGAGGAAAAAAGGTTGCTGATGCTCACTCTCCGTGGCTGGGCCATACTCCGGTTTAGGTAAACGTCCTTGCTTATGTCATGAGAGCACCTGGGCTCGAGGCTGGGATCAGGGACGTGAACAACAAACAAAACAAAGAAAATCCCTCTCCCCAAACAAACCGACTGCAACCTGCCTGTCTCATTCACTGACTTCACTTCGGTTTCGATTCAGCCAATTCCTGACTGGGAGAATCCTGGGTGCGGATGAGCACTATGTTTTGCTCAGGCAAAGGGGCCTGCCCCAGGGGTGTCTGTGCTTTTCCAGAGAGCCAAGAGATCTGCTCAAATGTCTGAATGTTCCTGGCAAGCCATGAAGCCTGCTCTGGGGGCACTGGTGCTTCCCTGGCAGGCCGGGGGGTCTGTTCAAATGTACGTAACCTCTCTGCAGTCCAAGGGCTCTGCTCTGTGGGTGCTGATGCCACTTCCCGGTCAGCCTGCGTCGGCGGCTCAGGTGTCTGTAATTTCTCCATGGGCCAAGGTGCCTGCCCCACGTGGGTCATGGCCATCCCTGCAGGCCGAGAGGTCTGCTCCTCAGGTAAACAAGTTCGCTCTTTCTGTTGTGGCTGCGGCTCCCCCGCTGCGGCTCCTCTCTCTTTTGGCTCAGCATTCTGATCCCCGGGCCGCAGTGCTTTCTCAGACAGCAAAAGCCTTGGAGGCCTGTCGAACGCCTGACGCTGCAGGGCCCCCGTTGCGGGAGCCTCATCTGACAGCAGGGGCTGCGGGCCCTTGATGGGAGACTCGCCCAACGGCTGAGGCCGCGGGACCCTAGCAAGGGCGGGAGACTCGTCCATTAGCTGGGGCCACTGAGCCTGGGTAGCGGTGGGAGACTCGTCCGATGGCAGAGGATGCAGGCCCTTGGTTGGAGACTCATCTGCGGGAGGAGGCAGCGGAGCCCCAGCAGTGGAAGGAGACTCATCTGAGGGTGGAGGCTGCTGGCCTGCAGTGGTGGCAAGAGGCTTGTCCGACTGCTGAAGCCTCAGGGATACAATGGTGGGTTGTTTATCTGACTGCAGCCTCAGGGCCACGGCGGAGCAGGGCTTGTCCGACGGCTGCAGCCTCAGGGCCACGGCAGAGCAGGGCTTGTCCGACGGCTGCAGCCTCAGGGCCACGGCAGAGCAGGGCTTGTCCGACGGCTGCAGCCTCAGGGCCACGGCGGAGCAGGGCTTGTCCGACGGCTGCAGCCTCAGGGCCACGGCGGAGCAGGGCTTGTCCGACGGCTGCAGCCTCAGGGCCACGGCGGAGCAGGGCTTGTCCGACGGCTGCAGCCTCAGGGCCACGGCGGAGCAGGGCTTGTCCGACGGCTGCAGCCTCAGGGCCACGGCGGAGCAGGGCTTTTCCGACGGCTGCAGCCTCAGGGCCACGGCGGAGCAGGGCTTGTCCGACGGCTGCAGCCTCAGGGCCACGGCGGAGCAGGGCTTGTCCGACGGCTGCAGCCTCAGGGCCACAGCCAGAGGCAGCCTGTCAGAAGGCGGACGCCTGAGGCCCAGGACTGCAGGCTGATGGTCAGAGGGCTGAGCGTTTTGACGGTTAGCCGGCGGGACTGTGGGAGAGACATACTCACGAATTTCCCCGGGCTCTAGAGGGTTGGGTCCGCAGGGATCATGCTCTGTGCATGATAAGCGTCCATCCAGTTTGGAGATAAAGAGCATGCCCTCCCGATGCTGCTTGCAGAAGGAGCTGGGACACATCTCACAGAAGGAAGCTGCTTCTTTGCCACACACATCACACTGATGCCAAGGGCACTCCCACTTCCCTGCAGCACAAACAGGAGAAAAGGCACCTTAGGAGGTAACGTAACAGAGCTATCGGGTTGGAAAGCTACAGCCGAGGGCGGGGGAGACCTGCTTGTAACGGCTCTCACTAAAACATTGTCAGAAATTCCCCTTCTCTGCTCTTGCACCAGTTGCCTTGGATCCATTACACCAAGCACAGAGGGAAACCTAGACTCCGCATAGCTCAGGGCTAATGCAAGGAAAGTTCTGCCTTCAAGCTAACCCCCTACTGAAAGGGTTCCAGATGTTTCCAATTTCAACTAGGGCTGAGTGAATTTGAGGCCAATTTCCTCCCTTCACACTGATGTGAGAGAAGATACTGGAAGACACTGGAGACAAGGAACTGAGGGCTGGTCTACACTACCGTGCAGGGTCGATCTAAGAGACGCAACTTCAGCTACGTGAATAGAGTAGCTGAAGTTGACGTACTTTGATCTACTTTAAGTCGACAGCTGACGCTCCCCCGTTGACTCCGCTTGCTCTCCTCGTTCTGTGGAGTACTGGAGTCGACGGAAGAGCGCTCAGGGGTCGATTTATCGCGTCTATGCTAGACGCAATAAATGGACCCCCGCTGGATCAATCACTGCCTGCCGCCGATCCAGCGAGTAATGTAGATAAGCCCTGAGTTTCTCTTGTCTCTCCCTCTGGGCATAGGACAATAGTTCTTTCCAGAAGCCAAACTATGTCTTAAGGAGTTCAGTTTGGGATTTCACTCACTGCTAGTATCAGAACCATCCATTGTGATCAGAACAAATCACCCCCAATGTGCAGCAGAGTCAATTGCAGGCCTCTCTGCGGATTCAACCCATAGCATTCCCCAGCTGGGCACACACTGCACTGGCTGTCACTGGCTACTGAAAGCCTCCAGCTTACAGATTCATAGAATTTAAGCCCAGAAGGGACCATTAGATCATCTGGTCTGACCTCCTATATATCCCACACCATTACATTTTACACTGTTACTCCTGTATGGAATCCAGTCACTTGTGTTTGGCTAAAGCATCTTCCAGAAAGGCACCAGCCTGGCTCTGGAGACATCAAGAGTGGAATATCCACCACTTCCCCTGGGAGTTTGTCCCACTGGTTAATCATCCTCACAGTCAAAAAATGGGGCCTAATTTCTAATCTGAATTGGGCTGGTTTCAGCCACCCACCATTAGTTCTTGTGATGCAGTTTTTCCATTAGATTACAGGGCCATGTAGTACCCAATATTTTACCTGTGAAGGTACTTCTACTCCATAGTCAAGTCATCTCTCAATCTTCTTTTTAATAGTCTAAACAATTGAGCTCTTTACGATGAGAGAGTTAAGGTATCTTCTCCAGCTCTCAACTCATATTTGAGGCTCTTTTCTGACCCTTTTCAATTTTCTAACATCCTTTTAAGAACATGGACACGGTATTCCAGTATCTTCTCAGTGAGGCCATATACAGAGATAAATCAGCTGCCGACTCCTACGCACTACTGCCGTTTACACATACCAGGATTGCATTCGTTGGTTTTTCACAGCATTGCCCTGGGAGCTCATGCCAAGTTGCTTGTTCACTATGAGTGCCTAAATCCTTTTCCAAATCACAGGAGCCCCAATCGGTAGCGATGGCCTGCATCCCTTGTCCCTAAACGTATAATGTTCATTTGGCTGTACAAAAACCCATTTTGATTGAATGGGCCTGCTTACCAAGCAATCCAGATCCTTCTGTCTGACTCCCTGCCCTCATCACTATTTACCACTCTGCCAGTCTGTGTTTCACCTGCAAATTTTATCAGAAGTGATTTTATATTTACTTCCAGACCGCGGATAAAAATGTTGAACAGCGTTGGGCCTCGTACCAACCCCTACAGCCCACTAAAACACCTGCATTCAGTGACGAGTCTCCATTTATGGTTACTTTGAACTCTGTCAGTTAGCCAGTTCTTAAGCCATTTAATCTGTGCTTTGTTGCTATTGTAAAGTGCCCATTTTCAAAACCAGAACATCATGTGGTCCTGTTAAAGGGTGGCTTGCCCGTGGGATGGAGAGCCTGAGGCTAAGCCAACCTGATAACAGGACAAACCCCACTTGTGAGGGCCCAGCGGATTTCCTGTATACAAGAAGCTGACAGGGAGCAGCTGGGGAAAGAGCTGGAGGGAAGAGACTGCAGGGAGCAAGGTGGTCTCTGTGGGGCCCTGAGTCAGAAGGCCAGTCAGAGCAGGAAAGGAAGCTCAAAGCAGGGAGACAAGCTCCCCAGGCTAGGAGGCCTGGGACAGACCCGATCAAAACGGAAGAAACTGAGAGCCCCTGAGGGGAAGTAAAGAGGTGAGGTAGGAAATGGCTGAGGGAAAACCGCAACGTGAGTAAAGGAGCTGAGCTAGCTGTGCGGTACAGGTTGAAGAACAGAGATAAAGAGGTTCAGAAGAATTGTTTTTTGCATTCAGACATTTTTGGAATTCCTTAGTTTGGACAAGTGTGACACCAGAAGGGGTGGACTTATGATCGTAACCCAGTAGGAGGGCTGAGGTACTATTCCAGCGCTGGTGACCACTGGCAGGGAGCACTAGCCTTGCGGGAGAGCTGCAATGCCGTATCTGGTCCTGAGGGGGCAGCGGGGGTGAGTGGACTCGCCTACAGTTATTAAGTCAAACACCTCACAAAAGTGTAAGTATTTTAAATCTACACAGTTAACTTTATCAATCAAGTTTGTAATCTCATCAAAGAATGAAATTAGGTTTGTTTGATAAGACCTATTTTCATAAAACTATGTTGTCTTGCATTAATTATATTCCTGTCCTTTAATTCTTTATCAATTAAAACCTGTATCAGCTTTTGCTTTATTTTGCTAGCCAATAAATAGCTGCATCATTTCCCTTTTTAATATGGGCACAACACTGGTACTCTTCCAGTTTTCTGCAATTTCCCCAGTATTCCAAGATTTATTAAAAATTAACATCAGCAGATCAGATCTCCTCAGCCAACACTTTTAGGACTCTTGAGTGCACGTTATACAGGCCGGCTGAATTAAAAATGTTTATCCCTAGTAGTTGTTTATCCCTAGCAGACTCTCCTCAGTCACTAATGGATTGGAAAATACTTCATCATCCACATGTGATACATCATCCTGCTTCTTTCCAAACACAGAACAGATTTATTAAATACTTCTTCCTCTTCTGCATCAATATGAACAATTTTATCATCTGCATCAAGTAATGGGCCATGACCACAGCTAGGATTTATTTTGTTCCTGATATATTTAAAAAAATCTCCTCACTGAATTTAGCCCTGCCAGCAATGGATTTTTCCCTGCTATCTTTAGCTTCCCTTATCAATTTTCTAAACTTCCTAACTTCCAATCTATATATTATTATTCTATTTTCCCCTTTTTTATATTTGTTATATATTGATGTTTTATTTCTAATTTGCCACTAAACCAGGATGGGCTTTTAACTAAATTTCTCCTCTTTCTTGATTGTGGAGTTGTGGCTTTTGGGCCATCTAATAACTCCCATTTTTCATTCACATTTTTCTGCCTCAGTGTGTTTCTGCTTCTCCTGCTCCCAATTTTGCTCATAATTTTTCTCTTCTTTAGGAAATTAGCCCTTTTGAAGCACCCAGTGTATATATTACTGGTTGGGACTGTTCTCTGTTCGCTCACATTGAATGTAAATAGGTCATGATTAATGGTCCCTAGGTAACCACCAACTTCCAGTCTAGTGATCAACTCAACGTTATTCATTACATGGAGGTCTAATACAAAATTGCCTCATGGTGGGTGCAATATCTCTTGTGTTGGAAAATTACTATCTATAATTTTTAGAAGCTCCAATTGTGTGTTACTGCCGGTGAGTAGAGAATTTGCTTTCCTCTAGCCAGGCCTAGCAGTGCAGGTCTATACCGCTCCCTTCCCAAGAGCGGAGCCCAAAGCAGCTGCCCCAGTCATTACTGACCTGCTGGCCGTTTGGTCAGGTTGAGGCAGTCTGCGTGGTACACTTTTGGGCAGCCCGTCTTCTTACACGACACTAGCTGTCCCCCGTCTCCACAGCTGAAGCACTCGTCCTCTCGCTCTTTCATGACCTCTGCCTGTGATCTGCGCTTCACTTGCTGTCGTCTTTTGAACTTCTTGGACTTCTCCTCTGTGAGGTGAGGGGGATTCTGCAAGTAAGATCATACAAATTAACACTGGTCTCTGCCCCCTCTAGGCAAGTGGCACAAGCCATGCTGAAGTATCCTGCTACAGGAGAGCTGCCCACCTAGCACACAACTGTTGTCTCCAAAACAAGGCAACTGGGGATACTCTGCATAGTCAAACAGAGGAAACACTGGAATGAAACCCAAAGCAGAGTAACAATTCCATCTATACACAGTGGGGCCAAGCCACCCAAACTCCTGGCTTTCACGCCAGACTAACCTTCCTCCCCAGGACCCAATCTTGTCTCTCTCTTTTTTTTTTTTGTAAACAAGAATCAAAAACTTATACGTTGGTGACTGAATGACAAACTCCAGACAGTGAGATTAAAGAGAGAGAGATGTAAGTGTTTATTACACATTAAAGAATTAAAAGTAGATTTGCTTTATCTTACCCTGAAAAGTATCAAAGCCATGGACGGTGATTCATGGATGTTAGCTTCCTATTATGGAGTGCACTGACTGAACAATAGAGCACATTTTAATACCTGAAGAGCTTTTAAAACCCCTCATGAAACATGCCATGAGTTATGCTGAAGTGAACATGACGTGAATGGTGCTTTCACCCCCAAATAGGACAGTGGAAAAGCATCCCATTCTGGGAAATAACTGCTTTGCAGAGGACATATAATTAGCAAAACATTGCCACTGAAACCTGAGACGTACCTGGCATCTGACACAGCTGTTTCTAAATGTTTTGTGAAACCCATGTGACCTGTAGTAAGATGGGCTGCTGCTGCTACCGTATCTGGAAACTATCTAGAACCTTTGCACTGAACGGGTTGGTAAAAACGGGCACTGCATTGTACTTACCAATGGCAAAACTAACACAGTGGGAATAAGATTGAGGGTACCAGAATGCATGGCTCTCTCTGATGAATGAGGCTGATCAGAATTCAACAGAACTCAGACTGACGTATTTCATTATTTGGATATTTACCAACACAATGAGTCTCTCTCCTTTCCTTTTTCAGCTAAAATTTTCCATACTTGGACTTTGCCAAAAGGTGATTGTTTCTGGACAGCTTGACAAACCCCTGGGAAGTTGGTGAGTAACAAAAGGATTTATTGACACACATTGCTCCCCAGTACAAGAAACCTGACCTCTAACATGGGATTAACTAAAAGACCAACTAAATTTGAAAAGTCAAACTTTAGTGTAAATAACCCTCTAGGCCAGATTTTGTCCTGCCTCTGAGAGCGGGCATGTGAGGAGGGGAGAAGCAGGAGGTGAATGCCGTGCACAAGCTGTGTGGGGAGTGACTGCACGGAACACGGGCTATTTGACTAGCAAAGGCAGTTGTGAAAGCAGGGGATCACTCTAAGCAAGACCCTGCAATACTCTCTAGCTGTGAAATATACTCCTTGCTAAAGAATTATTCGACTGATTCCGAGGCCCGGTCTACACCTAAAAATTAGATCTAGCTACATTTCTCACGGCCGTGAAAAATGTTGCATGTAGTTAGGTCGTCCTAGCCCCCACTGTCAACGTGGCTAGATTGACATAAGAATTCTCTGTAGTGTAGATACTTCCTACATCAGTGGAAGGGGGAGAGGTGGATTAACTACATCCATGGAAAAACCCCTTCCAACGGTGTAGGAAGCATCTACGCTACCTAGGCACAGCTGCAGCGCTGTAGCCTCTGCAGGGTAGACATGGCCTGAGCTCTGACTTAAAAAAAAAAAGTTTCCAGCCTTTAAAACAAACAGAAGGGGATGGAACAGCTTCCGTACCAGGAGAGGTTAATAAGACTGGGACTTTTCAGCTTGGAAAAGAGACGACTAAAGGGGAATATGATAGAGGTCTATAAAATCATGACTGGGGTGGAGAAAGTAAATAAGGAAGTGTCATTTACTCCTTCTCATAACACAAGAAAAAACGGTTGCTCACTTTCTCGTCACTGTTGTTCTTCGAGAGGTGTTGTTCATGTCCATTCCAGGCAGGTGTGTGTGGGCCGCGTGCACGCCAGCCGGAAGATTTCCCCCCTAGCAGCGTCCGTAGGGCCTGGGCGCCATCTGGGGTGGTGCCTTCATGGCACCCAATATCGAGCCCCGCCAACCCCCCCACCCCCTCAGTTCCTTCTTGCCGACTATTCCGACAGAGGGGAAGGAGGGTGGGTATTGGAATGGACATGAACAACACATCTCGAAGAAAAACAGTTACGGGAAAGTGAGTCACCATTTTTTCTTCTTTGAGTGATTGTTCATGTCCATTCCAAGCAGGTGATTCATAAGCTAGAGCTCAGGAGGTGGGGAGTTATCCACAGAAAAGAGCACGGGTCGCCCAAAAGCCGCATCGTCCCTGGACTGTTGTGTAATTGCACAGTGCGACATAAATGTATGTATCGAGGACCACGTGGCTGCCCTGCAGATTTCCTGAACAGGGACTTGTGCCAGGAACGCCGCAGAGGAGGCCTGGGCCCTGGTAGAGTGAGCGGTTATCTGTAGAGCGGGCGCCTTTGCCAGGGTATAGCACTCCCTAATGCAGGATGTTATCCTTGACGATATGTGTTGAGATGATACCGGAAGGCCCTTCATTCTGTCTGCCACGGCTCCAAAGAGTTGGACGGACTTCTGGAATGACTTAGTTCTCTCTATGTAGAGGGCTAAGGCCCTACGCACGTCCAGTGAGTGCACCCTGCGCGCCCTATCGGAGGAGCGTAGCTTGGGATAAAACACTGGGAGGAAGATGTCCTGGGTCATGTGAAAATGAGAGACAACCTTCGGGAGAAAAGCCGGAGGAGGCCTCAGCTGAACCTTATCCTTATGAAAAACTGTGTAAGGGGGCTCAGAAGTGAGGGCCCTGAGCTCCGAAACCCGTCAAGCCGAGGTAATTGCGATGAGGAACGCAACCTTGAATGAGAGAGATAGCAGGGAGCAGGTGGCCAGAGGTTCAAATGGCGGGCCTGAAAGCCTGGAGAGGACTAAACTGAGGTCCCAGGCAGGGACAGGCTGACACGTGAGTGGGAAGAGCCTGTCCAAACCCTTGAGAAAACGACTGAACATAGAGTTTGCAAAGACCGAGTGACCGTCTGAATCTGGATGGAAGGCGGAGATAGCGGCCAAGTGGACCCTTATTGATGACCGGGACAAGTCTTGATGCTTTAGGTGAAAGGGGTAGTCCAGTATAAATGGCATGGGGGCGAGGAGCAGTGGCTAACTATGTTGCTCCGCCCAGATGGAGAACCTTTTCCACTTGGCCAGGTAAGTAGCCCTGGTGGAGGGCTTTCCACTACCCAGGAGGACTCATCTGACCTGGTCTGAACAAGAGAGCTCTGTGGCACTTAGCCATGGAGCATCCAGGCCGTAAGGTGGAGCGACTCCAGATTCGGGTGCCGGAGTCGGCCCTGGTCCTGTGAGATCAGGTCGGGGACCAGCGGTAAGGTGAGTGGGGCCGCTATGGACATTTCCAGGAGAGAGGTGAACCAGTGCTGAGGCGGCCACACCGTCGCTGTTAGTATGACTCGGGCCCGGTCCCTGTGGATCTTGAGGAGCGCCCTGTGGACTAGCGGGATGGGTGGGAAAGCGTACAGCTGGCAGCCCTCCCACGAGAGGAGGAAGGCGTCCCCGATGGACCCCGAGCCGTGGCTCCCGAGAGAACAGAATGTCTGACATTTCCTGTTGCCCGGAGTGGCGAACAGGTCTATCTGGGGAGAGCCCCAGAACCGGAAGATTGAGCTCACCACGTCTGGCTGAAGGGACCACTCGTGGCTGTTGAAGGTCCGGCTGAGGCTGTCCAGCAGTGTGTTTCGCACCCCTGGGAGGTATGAGGCCTGCAGGTGGACCGAGTGCTCTATGCAGAAGTCCCACAGCACAAGGGCTTCCCAGCACAGGGGAGAGCAGTGTACGTCCCCATTTGTTGATATAAAACATCGCTGAAGTGTTGTCCACGAGGATTGAAACACATCTGCCCGTTATGTGTGTTTTCAAAGCGTAGTATGCCAGACACACTGCCCTCAGCTCTTTGACATTGGTGTGAAGAGCGAGGTCCACTGGAGACCAGAGGCCTTGGGTCTTGAGGTCCGCTAGGTGAGCCCCCCAATCCAGATCCGAGGCGTCTGACACCAAGGTGAGCGAGGGCTGGCAAAAGGTACCCCTGCGCAAACCATTCGAGGGTTGAGCCACCATAGGAGGGAGTCCAGTACCAGGCGGGGCAGGGTTACAACCCTGTCCAACGCATCTCTGGCTGGTTGGTACACTGACGCCAGCCAAGACTGGAGTGGGCGCAGCCTGAGCCTGGCATGCTGCATCACGTACGTGCAGGAGGCCATGTGTCCCAGCAGCTTTAGACAGTTTCTTGCCGACGTCGTGGGGAACCGTCTGAGGCCTTGTATGATGTCCTGAAGTGAGCGAAACCTGGCCTCCGGGAGGTACGCCCTGGCTTGAGTAGACTCCAGGACCGCGCCTATAACTCTGTCCTCTGCATCGGGGACAGAATGGATTTCTCCTCATTCAGGAGGAGACCTAAGTGGAGGAAGGTCCTCCTTATAAACTTGACCTGAGCCTCCACCTGGGCCCTCGAGCAACCCTTGATCAGCCAGTTGTAGAGGTATGGGAAAATCTGTATCTGGCACTTGCGTAGGAACGCCGCAACGACTGCCATGCATTTTGTGAATACTCGCAGGGCAGTCGACAGTCCGAATGGGAGGACGGCAAACCGGTAGTGGCCTGTGTTCCCCACGAATCTGAGGTAGGGTCTGTGATGTGGGACTATTGCGATATGAAAATATGCATCCTTCAAGTGGAGGGCGGTGTACCAGTCTCCTGGATCCAGTGAGAGATAATGGAGGTAAGCGAGACCATGCGAAACTTGAGTTTCTTTACGTACTCGTTGAGTTGTCACAGGTCCAGTATGGGTCTGAGGCCCCCCTTGGCGTTCGGTATTAGGAAGTACCAGGAGTAGAAACCCTTGCCCCATAGCTCCTGAGGAATCTCCTCCACTGCCTCTACTGAGAGAAGGGACTGCACCTCTTGACACAGAAGTTGCTTGTAAGAGGGTCCCTGAAGAGGGACGGGGAAGGGGGTTGGGGGGTGGGAGGGTACAGAATTGGATGGAATATCCCCTCTCTACCGTGCGGAGCACCCAGCGGTCCGAAGTAATTTGAGACCAGGCACGGTAGAAAGGGGATAGACGGGACGAGAAAGTAAGATGGGAAGGATCCAAAGGTCGAACCGGCAAGCCATCCTCGACTGTACCCTCAAAAGGATGGTCTAGAGCCCTGTGGGGCCCTAGACTAGCCTGAGTTTTGCCCAGAGGGAGGACGTTGCCTCCTCCGAGTGCTCCTGTTCCGTCTATGCAGAGCGTCCTGGCGGTTCTGGGGCTGATAAGGACGAGGAGCAGGTTGAGGCCTAAACTGTCTGCACTGGGTAGCAGGCGTGTGAAGCCCCAGAGAATGAAAGGTAGCCCTCGAGTCCTTCAAGCTGTGAAGTCTCTTATCCATCTTCTCGGAGAAGAGAGCTACACCTTAGAAGGGAAGGTCTTGAATGATCTGTTGGACCTCATGGGGAAGACCAGAGACCTGTAGCCAGGAGCCTCTCCTCATAACCACTCCTGTGGCCAAAGTGCGAGAGGCTGCATCCGCCGCATCCAGGGCTGCTTGTAAAGACGCTCAGGAGACCAACTTCTCCTCCTCCACGAGCACAGAGAACTCCTCCCGAGCTTCCTGGTGCAGAAGCTCTGTAAATTTTGCCATGGACGAGCAGGTGTTATGTCCATAGTGGCTTACTATGGCCTGTTGGTTGGCTATACGAAGCTGTAGACCTGCTGTGGAGTAGAACTTCTGGCCAAACAGGTCCAGTTTCTTGGCATCCCTGTTTTTAGGGGTGGAGCCTTGAAACCCCTAACGTTCTCTCTGATTGGCCACGTTGACCACCAAAGAGTCTGGAGGAGGGTGGGTATAAAGGTGTTCATACCCTTTAGAGGGAACAAAGTAGCGGCGCTCAGATTATTTGGCTGTAGGTGCCAGAGAAGTAGGGGTTTACCACAAGTTCTTAGACGTTTCAGTTATTGACTTGATAAATGGCAGTGCAACCCTGGATGGGCTGGAGAGAGCCAGGATGTCTATGACCGGGTCTAAGTCTTCTTCTACCTGCTCTGCCTGAATCCCCAGGCTTTGGGCGGCCTGCTTCAAAAGCTGTTGAAGAACCCCGTTGTCCTCCAAAGCTGGGGCCAGTGAAGTCCCCACGACCGCTTCATCGGGTGAAGACAAGGAAGAGAGAACCGGAGGTGGACCCAGTTCACTGCCTTCAGCCCCCCCGGGTTCCTTGGCACGCGGTACTCGGTCTGAGGAACCGGCGCCGATGAAGAACTCTGCATCGCAGCCGGTGCCAGGGTAGGTAAAACCAGTGGGACCGAGACTGTTGAAGTTGGTAGGGACGGAGCTGAGGCTTCCACCGGTGCCGTCAGTTGGGGAGCCGGCGCCGGGACCGGCTGAGGCACTGGTGCCAAAACCATGTGAGTTGGCAGGGCCACTCTGTCCGAGGGCGCCGCCATCATCGGCAGTGCCGGGGCTGACTGTAGCACAAACGACGCCGAGGACACCGACACCGTTCTGGAGCGCGGACCATGGACTTGACCCTGGCTCTGATGGTACGCCCAGGGTGTCCAGAAGGGCCATTGAGCAGGTGGTTGCCACGGTGCCGGATATGGTTGGTGACTGCGCCGGGACCGGGATCTTCTGCTGTGCGATGTGCTCAGTTAAGCCAAGTCTACCTCCGACTCCGAGGTCTCTGAATAAGACCACCACGGAGGATAAGTCCCCTGGGTCGCCAACGAATGACGACTCGACTCCCGGGAGCAGTGCGCTTCCTGCGTCTGTGCAGGTGGTGCCAGAGATGGAGACCGACGAGCCATCATGGTTGGCCTGCCCCTGGAGTGAAACAGGGGCCATGCGGTCGCCGGAGACTTGTCCCTCTTTCGGGGGGAGGCCAGCACCAGGAGGTGCATCAGGTCCATTGCGGCCTCAAACGCCTCTGGCGTCGATGGTGGTTGTATGTCCACCAGATGGTCCAGGGACCGAGGAGGGTTCGGACTTGACAGGACCCTGCCGGGGGCAGGAATCAATGAGACCCTGGGCGGAAGCGAGGTGGACGCGGTCTATGCTGAGCCACTCGCAGACGGCACCAGTATCTTAGGCTTCAAGGGGGGTGATCAGCCCCCTCACCGGCCTCTTCTTCTTTACTGGCACTGGGGATGGAGAACAGTGCCGAACTGATGCTGACGCCCTATGTCCCGAAGAGTGGCGGTGCCAGTGGGCTTTAGAGTCCTTAGTCTGGCCCGATTCACGCGCCGTTGGTGCCGGAGCGCTGCACACGGAAGCAGGTGTGTTCAGTGCCGGGTCATTGGGTCCTGGGTCAGACTGCGGTCTCAGAGCAGCCTCCATGAGCAGGAGTTTCAGTCTCTGCTCTCTGTCCTTCAGGGATCTTGGGCGGAAACCCTTGCAAATGCAGCACTTGTCCTTTTGGTGAGTCTCACCAAAGCACTGCAGGCAGGACGAGTGAGGATCACTTTTGGGCATAAACTTGCCGCAGGACTCTCAGAGTTTAAACCCCGGAGACCTGGGCATACCCCCGGAGGGGAAACTATCTATCTACCAGACACTACTAACTATGTGATAAGTACAACTACAGAGAAAAACTATTTACACTAAGAACAAAGACACTGCTAAGGCGCTTGCTGCAAGAGCGAGCAAAGTTCCAGCTAGCCATCACAGGCAGTAAGAAGGAACTGAGAGGGTGGGGGGGTCGGCGGGGCTCGATATTGGGCGCCATGAAGGCGCCACCCCAGAGGGCGCCCAGGCCCTACGGATGCTGCTAGGGGGAAAATCTTCTGGCTGGCGCGCACGCGGCGCACACACACCTGCTTGGAATGGACATGAACAATCACTTGAAGAAGAACTGGGGGTCACCAAATGAAATTAATAGTCAGCAGGTTTAAAACAAACAAAAGGAAGTATTTCTTCACACAACGCAGTCAGTCAGTCTGTGGAACTCTTTACCATAGAATCACAGAATATCAGGGTTGGAAGGGACCTCAGGAGGTCCTCTAGTCCAACCCCCTGCTTGAAGCAGGACCAATCCCCAATTTTTGCCCCAGATCCTTAAATGGCCCCCTCAAGGATTGAACTCACAACCCTGGGTTTAGCAGGCCAGTGCTCAAACCACTGAGCTATCTCTCTCCCCAATGATATTGTGAAGGCCAAGACTATAACAGGGTCCAAAAAAGAAATAGATAAGTTCATGGAGGATCGGTCCATCAATGGCCATTAGCCAGGATGGGCAGGGATGGTGTCCCTAGCCTCTGTTTGCCAGAAGCTGGGAATGGGTGACAGGGGATGGATCACTTGATGATTCCCTGTTCTGTTCATTCCCTCTGGGGAACCTGGCATTGGCCACTATCGTAAGACAGGATACTGGGCTAGATAGAGCTTTGGTCTGACTTAGTATGGCCGTTCTTATGTTCTGTGCTGTCTTCTGAGTCTGCAGATAGCCTGAAACAATCCCTCTGAGGGAGTGAAAAGACCGTTACCTTTTCTGTAACTGGTGTTCTTCGAGATGTGTTGCTCAAGTCTATTCCACAACAGGTGTGCCAGTTTTTCCCCTAGCAGTACCCGTAGGGGGGAGTGCCCCCCCTCCCCCGCAACCCCTGGAGCGGCGCCTACCTGGCACGGTATAAGGGGGGCTGCACTCCCCTCACCCTCAGTTCCTTCTTGCCAGACAACTCTGACAGAGGGGAAGGAGGGCGGGGTGTGGAATAAACGTGAGCAACACATCTCGAAGAACACCAGTTACGGAAAAGGTAACTGTCTTTTCTTCTTCGAGTGATTGCTCATGTGTATTCCACAGTAGGTGATTCCAAGCTATATCTGTTGGAGGCGGGTAGGAGTTCACAAGTTCTCGGGACGGAGTACCGCCCTGCCAAACCCGGCATCATCCCTGGCCTGGGAGACAATTGCATAGTGCGAGGCAAACATGTGAACCCAAGACCACGTGGCGGCCCTACAAATGTCCTGGATGGGGATGTGGGCCACGAAGGCAGCCGTCGAGTGTGTCCTCACAATGGGTGGCGGGGGGACACCCGTCAGCTCATAACAGGGACGGATGCACGAAGTGATCCGCTTAGAAAGCCTCTGAGTGGAAATCGGCTGACCCTTCGTGCGCTCAGCCGAGGCAACGAACAGTTGCAAAGACTTTATGAACGGCTTGGTCCGCTCGAGGTAGAAAGCCAGAGCTCGCCTCACGTCAAGCGTGTGGAAACGGCGTTCCTCACTAGTCGTGTGAAGCTTGGGGCAGAGGACTGGCAGAAAAATGTCCTGACCCATGTGGTAGGTGGAGAACACTTTTGGAAGGAATGTGGGGTGTGGGTGGAGCTGGACCTTGTCCTTATGAAAAACCGTATACGGTGGTTCAGAGGTTAGGGCCCTGAGCTCCGAGACCCGCCTGACTGACGTGATAGCTACCAGGAAGGCCACCTTCCATGAATGCATCCGATGAAGTGAGCTGTAGCTCACGAAAGCTTATGCTCAAATAAATTTATTAGTCTCTAAGGTGCCACAAGTCCTCCTTTTCTTTTTGCGAATACAGACCAACACGGCTGCTACTCTGAAACCTTCCATGAGAGGTGAGACCAGAAACACGTGGCCAGTGGTTCAAACGGGGCCCCCGTGAGATGAGCCAGCACCAGGTTTAGGTCCCATTGCGGAACCAGGGGGTTGGAATATGGGTAGAGACGGTCCAAACCCTTAAGGAATCAGCCAGTAATAGCATGGAAAAATACTGCGTGCCCTTGCACCGGGGGATGAAAGGCTGATATGGCCACCAAGTGTACCCTGACTGATGAGGGTGCCAGTCCCTGGGCCCTCAGGTGGAGGAGGTAATCAAGGATAAGCTGGATCAGGGCAGCTGTCGGGGAAACACCCTGGCCTGGCACCCACCTCGAAAACCAAGACCACTTCACCACATAGGACCGGCGAGTGGAGGGCCATCTACTTTTGAGGAGGATGTGCTGAACCTGTTCCGAGCATGTCCTTTCCTCGCCACCTAGCCATTGAGCAGCCACACAGTGAGGTGAAGTGTTGCTAGGTTGGGATGGAGGAGGCGGCCCTGGTCATGAGAGAGCAGGTCCGGGCAGAGCGGCAACTGCCATGGCGGAGCTACCGCCATCCCTGAGAGGGTCCCATACCAGTGTTGCCTGGGCCACGCTGGGGCAACGAGGAGGACCCTGGCTTTGTCCATCTTTATTTTCTCCAGGACCTTGCTGATCAGAGGGAACGGGGGAAAGGTGCAGAGGAGCTGGCCTGACCAGGACAGGGTAAAGGCATCGGAGATAGCACCCCTCCCTAGGCCCCCCCGGAGCAGAACCGGGGGCATCGTCAGTTCTGCCTGGTCGCAAATAGGTCCACCTGGGGAGTACCCCACCTTTGGAAGAGTTGGTGAGCCACTTCCAGGTGTAGAGACCACTCGTGCTGAGAGGAAAAATTCCTGCTCGAGCGATCCGCCCTGACATTCCGGGCCCCTGGCGGGTGGAAGGCTTTTAAGTAGATGTTGTGGGCTACACAGAGGTCCCACAGACTGAGAGCTTCATGGCAGAGGGCAGAGGATCAGGCCCCGCCTTACCTGTTGATATAGAACATTGAGGCCGTGTTGTCCATGAGGACCCCGATTACCTTGCCCTCCAGGTGCGAGCGGAACGCCATACACGCCAGTCGCACCGCCCTGAGTTCCTTGACATGTATATGAAGGGGTAGGTCCTCCAGAGACCACAGGCCTTGGGTCTGAAAGTTCCCCACATGGGCCCCCCAACCCAGGTCTGACACAGTTCCAATGACAGGGCCCTGTCCCTGAACGGGACCCCCTGGAGCATGTTGTTTGGGGCGGATCACCACTGTAGGGAGATGATCACAGAGTCCGGCATGGTGAGGACCTTGTCCACCCTGTCTATGGCCTGGGAGAACTGCGAGGCCAGCCAGAGCTGGAGGGGCCTCATTCTGAGTCTGTGCACGCAGACATGTGACCCAGCAGTTACAGGCAAGCCCTGGCTGTCGTCACTGGGAACCTGGTGACCGAGTTGATAAACCTTTCAGGGTCTCGAACCTGTCTGGTGGGAGAGAGGCCCTGGCAGACGTTGCGTCCAGTAGCGCCCCGATAAACTCTATGCGTTGGACTGGGACTAATGTGGCCTTGGCGTTGTTTATCAACAGGCCCAGGGCAGTACATGTGGACAGGAGGAGCGCCACGTGATCTCTCACCTGCGACCGGGAGGTGCCTTTGACTAGCCAGTCATCCAGATATGGGGATATTTGGACCCCCTGGCGTCTGAGGTAGGCCGCTACCACTACCATACACTTTGTAAAGACCCTGGGGGCAGTGGACAGACCAAATGGTAGGACCGTGAATTGGTAGTGACTCCAAGGAGAGATTGCTGAACTGGAATTAAATCGCAAACTGGATACAATTAACTTAGGCTTGAATAAAGACTGGGAGTGGATGGGTCATTACACAAAGTAAAACTATTTCCCCATGTTGATTCCTCCCCCCCACCACCCGCTGTTCCTCAGACATTCTTGTCAACTGCTGGAAATGGCCCACCTTGATTATCACTACAAAAGGTTTTTTCCCCCCTGCTCTCCTGCTGGTAACAGCTCACCTTACCTGATCACTCTCGTTACAGTGTGTATGGTAACACCCATTGTTTCATGTTCTCTGTGTATATAAATCTCCCCACTGTATTTTCCACTGCATGCATCCGATGAAGTGAGCTGTAGCTCACGAAAGCTTATGATCAAATAAATTGGTTAGTCTCTCAGGTGCCACAAGTCCTCCTTTTCTTTTAACTAAACTAACTGCATTAGCTAACTGACTACAGGTACTGCTGAAGAAACGAAGAGTTCTGGGGACGAGCCGCAGCAGGGCTGGAGCAGAGCAGTTCCAACGCACCTTCACTGGCGGCAAGAAGGAACTGAGAGTGGGGGGAGCGCAGCCCCCCTTATACCATGCCAGACAGGCGCCGCTCCAGCGGTCGCGGGGAGGGGGGCGCTCCCCCCTACAGGTACTGCTAGGGGAAAAACCTCCGCACCCGTGCACGTGGCAGGCACGCACACCTATTGTGGAATACACATGAGCAATCACTCGAAGAAGAACTACCTCAGTCATCAGACTGAAATGTTAATTCTGGATCCCAACAATGGCAAGTTAAGTGTAAACACCATTAGCTATTTCACTGCTGATTGTTTTATCAGAAACATCCATAATGTGCTTATCATAGAACTCCAAACCAACCCCCCAGGCCCAAAGCATCAGCTGCTCCCATCCAACTGCCAAAACCTCCAGCTTCCCCTGATTTCTATGATGTAGCAAAAAGATGAGGCACACCAGGAACTGAAAATGTGGCATCAGCATACAATAAACTGAACTTAATATCAAAATAAACAACAGAGGGGCTCACTGTGACAACTGTGCAATTCAGCTCATCCGTAATTAATGGAAAAACTGTGGTTTTCATTGAAATGAAGCTGCTAAAGAATTTCCAATCTGCTACACCACAAGGCCACAAAACCTGGGATCCCGCTACAGAATTTAGGCCCAGCTTGCTGTGGAGAACACAGGGCCTGGCCTGTAAACTTGTGAGGCTTTGGTGGTGCAGCATCTAACTCAACTCTCAACGAGGCAGTTTCTTTGTTGCAGTACGTGCCCACTAACTCCACAGCACAGAGTTTACAAGCTGCTTTGGTGAAGCATGTGGAACTAGTAAACAGCTGCGGCTCAGACTCTGCTGGGGAAGACTGCGAGCCATGCCAACTGGTTCTGCAGTTTTTCATTAAGTCGTCCCCATCTCAAGCAAACAGTAAAATTCAAAATAAAATATTAATTCCTGTTAGCGCAACATTAAGATTACGAAATCAAGTGCTCAAAAATCAGGAAGCTCCAAAAGCAAACATTTCTCCTCCGATGTTAGCTCATCCCTGTTGCACGTATAGAGTATTTCTGTTCCTATTTTACTCATAAACTTTAATGTATTATTGCCAAACCCGTGAAGAAAAATATTTATGAAATCTCCTAGTGCAGACAAGGCCTCTGTGTGGGTGCTCTGCTCTGGAATTTGGTTCCTACACTGATTTAACGAAGTCTAAGATTCTGTGCTCCTGTAACCTAAAGTGAGGTACTTGCATGTTTGCCCATCTCAGCCTCAGCAGGATTTTCACAACCACTTTGAAAATACAGTGGCATTTATCATGGCACTTCTGTGTCCCTGCAGCAAGCAGGCCACTCCAATTCAAAGAGAGCCCTTCGAATAAAAAGAAGCCAGAGAAGGGCTGTCCTACCTTTGGCCGCACTCCTAGGAACCCGCTGCAATTCGGAGCACCACATTTGCAAACTGTCTTCCCATTCCCCAAACATTCCAGGTTGTAGTTGAAAGTCAGCTCAGTCCCTGGTAATAAAAGAAATCGGTAGGCAACATCTGGACTGTGACAAACCATACAGCTTCTCCTGCTGAACTGAAGAAACACCAGAGCCTACTCACGGCTGGCAGAAATGTGGAGGGGCACCAGCTTCTTCCCCCTCCCCTAGGGTAGATCTACACGGATTGGCAACTAGATGCAGACCCCATCACCTGCCACATTCCAGGTTTGACACTGCATTTGTTTGCTTGCCACTGGCAACCCAGGAATCATATTGCTGGGCCCTGGGCAATTATAACTACGCCACTCTGCTCAGGGGCACAGATGCTCACTGAGAAGGGGGGAGGTGGAGAGATAGGGAGCAAGGGGAGCTGTTAAGACTTTATGGGGGCTAGGGGGAGCTGGATCTAGCTGTGGGGGGGCATCCTGACAGTTCCTGCCATTCCTAGGAGAGTTCCTCAGTGTCTGGCTCCCTCTGCACCGACGTCCCCCTACCCAGGTGCCAGTGCCCCATCCCCCAGCCTACCCCAGCTAGCTGGGGGGCTTACACTGTGTCCCCTCTGCATGGTCCCTGCACCCCAGAGCTGGCTGGCACAACGGCTATAGCCGGCCGGGAAAGGAGAGCGGTTCCTACCTGCTCTCCAGTGGCCAACCCGATGCTGTGTGCCACTGCAGCTGTTCTGGCCCCTCCTCCAGGTCCCTGGCCCCTCTGCCCCCCACCACGCATGTGCAAGGAGATGGAAACACATCCAGGTCCCACTCTTGCCTCCACAAGATATTGTGGGGGTGGAAAACATGGGGCAGGTGGCGGAAACACACAATCAGCCCTCCCAGTACACCCTCTGTTGTATGTGCCAGGCTTACGTGTTCCACCCTTTGCGTACTGAGGCTTTCCTATAGGCGGCCTCAGCTCCAGACCCTCGCTACAGACCCTTCCCTTTCCTGACAGAGATGCCCCACCAGAACTCCGGGTCAGCAACAGAACAAGGTCCCTTACCAGCTTTGATATTGACAAGAGCAAAGAGCCCAACGCGCGTATCACCATTCACGGACCATTTCTGAGTCTCACAGTTGGGCTGGCAGCAATGGTTCATAAATCGAGCGTAATTGCCCTTCGGTCCCGCATCAATGATTCGATCCTAAAATCAGAAGGAAAAGCGACTTTTCTAACGTAACATCTCCTGCTCGAGCCACCCCACAAAGGCCCTGCCCTGTCCCCAAAGCGTGTTACGAAGTATTCTCAGTGCTGGCTTTAAGTGCCTGGGTATGTGTTTTACAATGCCCTACAGCCAATACCTTTTACCGTATGCACTTCTGACACCTGGCAGAATCCAAACAAACTTCTGCACTCGGATCTCCTTTGCTGGAGCTTGCAGGCAAAGTGCACAATGCAGAGAACTGCCCTTCCCCAACCCCCCCAAGCATCTCTTCCTCCAGTGGAGATGGAGGCTTCCTAATGAAAGAGGCTGCTGTCTGGCACATCCAGCTTTTCCTTCCTCAGAAGGGTAAAACCCAGGGCTTGTACTGGGCCAGCACGCTGCGGCAGGGCATACCAGCACCACTCCTATGCTGCTCTCTTGTGCTCCATAATCATCTTCTTATTTATGATTTGTATCACTGAAGCGCCGAGGAGCCCTAGGTGTGGACCTGAACCCCACTGTGTTAGGCGCTGTACAAACAAAGAATCACAAGATGGTTGGTCCTGCCCCAATCTACGTATAAGACAAGAAACAACAAATGAACACACAGACGGGGGCATACAAGTAAACAATCAGAAAATAATGGTCAACATGACAGGCGGCAGTCTCTGCGCACCACCAGTCTAACTCTTGCCAACTTTTTTATAGCTGTCACAGCAAAGGAGATTTTTGAGACTGCATCTGCAGGTGGATAACAAGGTAGCTTTGCAGATCTTAATGGGAAACGCCTCCCAAGCATGTGGGCCAGCACAGGGGAAAGCACAACGGAGCTTTCTGGAACATTTAACACGTGGGCAGCGCAGACTCATGTCCTGGGCCAATCAGAGGTGAGCACTGATGGTTTGATAATGAATATGAGATGACTGGAAGGTTGTGACAGGCCACGAAGGGCCCTGAAAGTGAAGATAAGCAGCTTGTGCTTGATGCTCTAGAGCAGGGGGAGCCAGTGGAGGGTGCAAAGAGAGGAGTGACATGGTCAAACCAAGGGCTAGGAAAAGACCTTTGATGGAGTGTTCTGAATAGATACGAGCAGGGCAAGGTCTCATTTATCAAAGCCAAAGAGAAGGAGGCTGCAGTAATCGAGAAGACGGGAGCTGGGATGAGCGTTTTAGCTGGACGGATGGCTGGGAAAGGCCGTCTCTTAGAGGCACTATGCAGAAAGAAACAGCAAGATTTAGACACAGGCTCAATGTGACGCCCTAGCAAGAGCGCCAAGCTGAAGATGACACCAAGTTATGGGACGGAGTGATAGGCAGGATATGATAGTGTGGTCCACAGTGATAGTTTTCATTTGCGTTCAACAATGCCTGTTGGCTGATCAGTGCTCAGCCGGTAACAATCACGCTAATGAACACGGCGCTTCTGTGGTGCAATTACCTCTGCCCACCCTCAGATTTGGGACTGTACTTTGGTGCGGCAACATTGGTGGAAAGACCTGAGATGCCACTGAAAGAAAGGAGGGCTTCCGGTTTTAATGAGACAAAAGCAGAGCTTCGGGTTCCGTCCTGTCGGATCCATGCTGCTATGGGCCAGGTCAAACATCAACACCTAACTGGGGAGCTTGACCCTGGGTTTCTTGAGACTCAGGAGCCTTTCAGGCTTCTGGGTCAGCTACGTGCAACTACTGGAAAAGTCGAAGCCCAGGAGGACTTTTGAGGAGCTCACTCTGGGACCTGATTGCTCGTGGAGGCAGGTGCGAGCGTCTCTCAGTGAGGGCCTTGAGACACCACGCATGAGGCATGCCTGTGCAGAGAGACACTGCATGGCTGCACTTTAAAGCTCCTGCGATACTTCTGCTGTCTCTGAAAGGCAAAACAGAAGGACAGAGAAGCAGGCAAGACAGCAAGAGTGCAGAGAAGCCTACAGCTACGACCCAAGTCTCTGCTTGGTGCTCAGGTGCTTTGAATTCAAGTCATGACGAGCCTCAGAAGCTCAATGATGCACCTAATAGGGGAACAAGAGCAGAGCGTGCTATTGAGCACTATTCTGACACCTGTGACCAAGGGAAGCCTGGAGCTGTGGAATCCCGTGCTCCCGAACAGTGCCCTAAGGGTCTGTCTACACTGCAGTGTAAGCCCAGGGTTAGCAGAACTCAATTTAGCAGACTCTGGGTTTGTTAACTAGGGTTTGAACTCATTTGGGCCTCCAGCGTCTACACTGCATTACGTGGGCCCGAGTCCAAGCACCCACATCCCAGGCTTCCTAGCACCCTTCCAAAATGTGGCTGCTCTTGCCCTTTGTTCATGGTGCAGTGTGGGAAAACTTGACAGTCCAGAAGCAGCTGGACACTTCTATAGTTGCTCCAAAGACAACCGGAGAATACAGCTCTGCTGGGGTGGATATCGCCACCAACGAACAGTGCACGAAGCCAAGACCTGAGGCTGGAGAGTAGACAAAGGGTGCAATGGGGGAGGGGAGCAGTGCTGCGAGGTCTGTGAGTTGACAATCAGCAAGTTACAGTCCCAGCAGGCTCCTTCTCTGACCATAGCCAGAAGGGAAATATGCTCTGGTGAACAGAAGGCAGCCTCAGGATCTTAGCAGGGGTGGCCTGAGACACTTTCGGCGGATCCACCATGGACCCAAGAATAGAGAGCCATTACGAGCAGAAATCCTATTTAGAGAAACCCTATTGCCTGTCTGCCTATATGGCCCCTGTGACCATCGTATCTGAGCACTGGGGAATCATGGAATCGTAGGCCTGGAAGGGACCTCTCAAGGTCATCTAGTCCCATCCCCTGCACCGAGGCAGGACTAGGTATTATCTAGACCAGCATTTCTCAAACTGGGGTCCGCGAGGGTACTCCAGGGGGTCCGCGGACCCCGCTGATCAACTCCTCCCCCTCCCTCCCAGTGCCTCCCACACACTGGGGAACAGCTGTTCACCGGGTGCAGGAGACGCTGGGAGAGAGGAGAAGGAGTGGGGACAGAGCGCTTGGGGGAGGGGGCGGAAAGAGGTGGAGCAGGGGTGGGGCCTTGGGGGTAAGGGGGAGTGGGGCGAGGCCTGGGGCTGAGCAAGGGACTTGGGGGTTAGCAAAAAAATTTACATAAAAATGGGGGTCCTCAGGTTGCTAAAAGTTTGAGAGCCGCTGATCTAGACCACCCCTGACAGGTGTTTGTTTAACCTGCTCTTGAAAACCTCCAATGATGGAGATTCCACCACCTCCCAGGGTAATTTGTACCAGTGCTTAGCCACCCTGTCAGATAGTTTTTCCCAATCTCCAACCTACACCATCCTTGCTGCAATTTAAGCCCATTGCTTCTTGTCCTATCCTCCGAGGTTAAGGAGAACAATTTATCACCTCCTCCCTATAATAATTGTTTATGTCCTAGAAGACTTATGTCCCCTCTCAGTCTTCTCTTCTCCTGACTAAACAAACAAAATTTTTTCAATCTTTCCTCATAGGGCATGTTTTCTACACCTTTAATAATTTTTGTTGCTCTTCTTCGGACTTTCTCCACATCTTTCCTTAAGTGTGGTGCCCAGAAATGGACACAATACTCCAGCTGAGGCCTTATCAGTGCTGAGTAGAGTGGAAGAATTAGTTCTTGTGTCTTGCTTTCAACACTCCTGCTCATACATCCCAGAATGATGTTTGCTTTTATTTTTTTTTGCAACAGTATTCTATTGTTTACTTATATTTACCGTGTGATCCACTATAACCCCAGATCCCTTTCTGCAATATTGCTTCCTAGGCAGTCATTTCCCATTTTGCATTTATGCAATTGATTCTTCCTTCCTAAGTGTACTACTTTGCATTTGTCCTTACTGAATTTCATCCTATTTATTTCAGACTTCTGAAAAGGGTACAGTACTCTGGAAAGATTGAGAACCACTGGTCTAAGATACTGGCAAGAGAGAGGCCCATC
This sequence comes from Natator depressus, assembly GCF_965152275.1. Taxonomy (NCBI): domain Eukaryota; kingdom Metazoa; phylum Chordata; order Testudines; family Cheloniidae; genus Natator; species Natator depressus. Next base: position 1,003,757 of record NC_134241.1, read on the forward strand.
ATGTACCTTGTCCAAAGTCAGCATATAGAAGTTGGTAATGTCATGCTCCTGTGCGTAGCGGATTCGTGCCCGACACTCCTCCTCATCAATCAGCTCTCCCACGTATTCATTAACAAACTCACCCTGCACAAGAAAAGGGAACAGGCAGCTGCTCAGGTCTTGCTACTGACGGAAGCAGAACCCTTTGGGGGAGGAAGGCACTTCTGTGCTAACAAAGCTTGCTATCCATTTCCTCTCTGGATACTTTCATTTCATTAACGACTAGACCCCAGGTACTTTGCAGCACATTTCACCTAGATTCTGCAGCAGCTTCATAAATTTCAAAAAACGTATTCAGTAAACTAAATAGGACTGTTAATAATATAGTCACACGTTACCCCCTGTTCTATTTGAAAATAAAACATTGAGGGACAGCATAAAGCAAAGTGAATTTGGGTTTAGTGTTACAGAATTCTGTACTGACACCTGCTCCATAACTGAATTACAGGAGTTGTTGGCAGAACTGATACACAGCCTGGGTCCTGGAACACAACCCTGCAACAAGCTTTGCAACATTGCAGAGCACAAGGCATCTGGTTTGAACACTGCTGACATTTATCCCACACAGTAAAACCTGTTCAAGAGGCCACCAAACACAGTGAGTGCAATGCCGCACCACTTTTACCAAAAGACACCCCCATTTCAGCATCTGAGTTTCACTGGTTCCTTATGTGGTGCTTACAGACAGGTTACATGGAAGGTTTTCAGGGATAACCACCTACACTGCATCACTAACAATCAGCAGTTAGGGCAGCCCACCGAGGCCAGGTCAGGGGCCGAGTTTGGCCTTCCTCTCTCTGGAGATGCCAACCCCGCTTTTGCTAACCTGTTCTGCAGTCTAACAGCCCTTACACATACAATGTGTCTGTCTTCTATTCAACTTAATTGTTCTCTGCTTTCCTTCGTTGTTTAACACAAACCCTCTTTCCTATGGAGAAAGCCCCTCTGACCACCAGCAGATCTAGACTTCTGGATTTTAGAAAGATAGGGGTTTGGGTAGCAGGGGGATTCCCCACATCCAGATATGCTAGCTTCAGCCATCACTACAGCTCTCCCAAAGACACTGCCCTCGGTCTGAGGGCTTCCCCAACAGACACTAATTATGACCTGGGTTTTTAAGTAAGATCCCCACGTGAAGAATGCCTGGAGGTTCCAGAATGGAAGCTCAGTGCTCCTTGTCTGAGAAATCTCAACCCAGTCTAAGGCCTGCTACCTTAGTGCCCATCACTTCAGTGTCTGAGGGCCATATAAGCAGATGGACTGAACCATCTTCTAGACGACCATGGGGACTATTAGATCCCAAGGCACTTCCCCAGGGAAGCTAGAACATTCCCGCCACCTGGATGAAAGCAGGTCAGGAAACTAAAGTCATCCATTTCTCTTCTATACGGGCTCCTTTGGTCAGACAATATGTAGGTTATGGAACCACAGGAAGATGTCTATTAAGACGGGCTCAGTGTTACCACAGAGTAAAATGAAGACACATAATGGGTACCTTCTTAATGTCCCTTTTGGCTTGCAAGCCCCAGCCGCGTGCCAGTGTGCGGAAGATTTCTACCTCTGGGTACTGCCTCTTGGAGAAGCACTGGTTCTGACAACGCTCCCCAGCTGGGCAGACCAGGGGATGGCACTCATACAGCAGCATGCGATTGATGCACTCTGAGTCCAGGCCACAGGGGTTTTCATCTGTGTGTTTGCAGTTGCATCGTGGTATCTCAGACAGGTCTGCTGTGAAGATCTGCACCTTGCCCACTGGTCTGTTTACCTGGGAATGCACACACACAAGGTTAGCTAGCTAGGAAACAACAGCATGACGAGGAACAATCAACGCTGCATTTCATCCCACCCACTGAGCATACAGGCCACAGTGCAAATCAGTTACAGCAAAGACTGAAGGCCACACAGGTCTAAGCATATACTTAACTTGTAGGCATCCCTCTGACTCCATTCACCCCAACCTCTGCCTGCACTCAGGAGGTGCTGCTTTACCACTCTCGCCGCCACTGCCAGTCTGCGGCACGCCCCACGCATCTTCCGTGTGAAACAGCACGTTCTGCACTCTCTGGTGACAGGCCTTAACGCAGCTTCGCGTTTTGGCCTCTTGGTTTTAAAGCAGTTACCTCCAACAGTCCTTTGCCATCCACCACCCAGACTGCACATCTGTGACAGGTGCAGGGACTCTGCTGAGCACTGGAAAACAAGCAGTTAACTCCCCACCCAACTATCTTGCATGCGTAAAGGCAAGCGTAACCAGACAAGGCTGGGGTCTGAAGGCCCATTCTGAAACTCAGAGTTAAGCCAGGAAGCTCTTTAAAAACATCTCTGTGAGGAGGTAGAGGGCTGCATCACATGGAGAAGAGATTGGCTTGTTTTTAGCACAAGCGGGGCCTCTGACTTGGTTAAAGGCAAGGAACTCTAAAAGGCAGGCAATAAAGAGATGCTCTCTTGAGAATAGCCCTTTGCGGTTCTTTGTACCAACTTGCAATCCCACTGAATCCACTCCTCCGCAATGAACACCAGTAGGTTACTCACCTATAACTAGAGCTGTCCTCCGAATCCCCAAGACCCACTTCTTGGTTCTCAAACAGTGGGTTGGGACACAACTGCACACAACTGTTTTTTCCTTCACCACTAGCTAAACCCACATGGGAGAGAGACATTTCCGTGACTGTATATGACTGGTCTGTAGCGATGTAAAGATGCCCAGAGATGTCTCAGTAAATCAGAGCACCTCTGTTACTGATGTCCAGCAGTGACACAACAGCTGCTACATGAATTCAGGTAGCAGAGAGGACAGATGAAGTGCTTCAGGACACTGCTGGAAGCGGAAAACCTTCCTGTCAATCCTCCCTGGGGGTAGCGAATCAGCCTTCAAAGGCATGCTCCACAGTGCAGGACACTGCAAGCAGCAAAGGCATTTCTGTGTGCCTGTAAATATCCTGCACCAACAGCTCAGAGCTTATGACCCTAGAGGCCTCCCCTCTAGCGCCCACCAGCTGGTGATGATGTGATGTCCTCACCTTGATATGTTTGTAGGGAGGAGGCTTCTTATCATTCTTTCTGTCTTCCTGCAGCTGCCTCAGTTCTTTCTGTGCCTTCAGCTCTTCAAACCTCACAGCAGCTTCCTGCAGAGCTGAAAGAAAACAGACGCAGTGTTACAAGAAGCCCCTTGCGCTAGTGTTGAAGTCAAGTAGCCTGAATATTCTCCATGGCCACATTTGTGCTCAGTTGTTTGTATGCATGGTTCTGAATGGACAGGCCATGCTCCAGTGACCTTCTACCTTGCCCAAAAGAAAGATGTTCCCCAGGTGGAATAACAGCATCCCATAAGAGGTGTCACTGAAGAGAGCTACTAGTAACCAAGTTGGAAGCATTAGCAGCCCCACTGAGGGAGTTGGGGAGCGAGGGCGTTATTAACTCTGCCCCTGAGATGCTAGCCTTCCATCACTGCTTGTATCACAGGGTCCCCTCCAGCACAACACACCGCTGCGCTGAACACCCACAAGCAGGAATCGGGAAGAGGTAGTTTGGAAAAGGCCAGACTAAAGGGGCACACAGTAGTTGCAGTCATGTAAGGTGGGTGCCTGTGGCTGGAGGACTACAGCATGGATTGTTATTGGCTTCCCTTGTCCTTGAGCAGTTGTGTTAGGTGTATGGTGTATTTAGCAATTCTAAACTGCTTTGCAACAACGTTTTGTGTATGTTCGTTACTCTCACATTACAGACGGTGGCCCTGAGGCACAGTGGCAGTGGTTCAGCCAAGTTCACAGAGTTTGTGGCAGAACTGGAATAAACTGGCATTCAGGAGCTGGGTGTCTCTTGTTCCCCTGGCATAAGCTCAGACCTCTGAATCTTCTGGGTGGGTTCACTTATGGGTATGAGGCATAAACCAGAGGTGCTCTGCAAGCCTTGCTTCAACCTTGACTATGGGAGGACCATCGTTTTTCCACACCCTTCATGGGACCATAGAGGAACTGGCCCAAAACAATCTCAGAGCAGACAGCTAGTGCCTCCCTAGAGCACGAGGAAATGTGTTACCTTTCTTATAAATGCCATCCACTCCCTTGCCCATCTTGTCCTTGCTGCTCACATCGCCTTCCATGTAGGGAAACACCCGAGCCTGGTGCGTCCAGAGGTAATCGTTGGACCCAAAAAACAGCACAGGAAACTCGCCAATGTCATGTTTCATCTTTTGGATATTTACAGGAATAGTTCTAGGATGACAAATCTCAGCTGGCCACCACCTGTCACAGGGGATAGGGACAGGAAAAGCAAGTCAAAGCTTTGACACCACTGCCCCTAAAAGCTGGTAACAGCTATTTTCTATTCTGTAGGGGCACTGAGAAGGAGAAAAGGAACTTTCCTGGGGCTTCCAGTACTTCACACAAAGCAGCAGTAATGGGCAGAAGCTTGGCTTGGGGAAGAGAAAAGCAGCAGGTGGAAGAGGGAAAGAACGGGGAGGAATGGTGCACTCTACTATCAGGTGCCTATGTGGAATTAAAAACAGACCCAGCTGCATAACCCTGAGTAGAAACCAGCACTCTCCAGAGCCCCCCGCATAGTCCGCGCTGCACGAGGAAGGGCTTTAACATGGACAGGAACTACATTTATTTTTACCCACCTGTAGCGCCCAACTTTTACCCAGACCACCTCCTTGTAATGTGGTTTCTTGCCAGCTTTGCAGTCGTTACAGTACCAGCTTCCCTCAGGCATCTCGATGTTCAGACACTCGCGGTGAAAAGCAGCTGGGCACGACTCACAGCACAAAAGGCTGCCCCCTGCATCCAGGAGCGATACAGCAGTGAGAGCCACATCACAGAAACACTGGACCCTAGGCTCCCAGACAGATTCAAACCGGCTCTTGCACAAAGCTCGTTCCATCTGCCCAGGCACCCGATCTCTCCATCTCTGCCAAGCAGCAGCACAGGGCCATGCAGAGGGCCAGGCCAATGCCTACGCACCACTGAAGTCCCTCAAAACAGGGTTACAGTAGCCTACAGGCTTTGCGCTCTGTACCCTTCACCTCACTCAGGCCTGGCAGCAATGGCCACATGCAGCTGAGGCTGTGTCTCATCTCCTGGGGTACCTGCAGGGAGGCGTTTGCGGGAAGACTAGGTGCAACCACATCTGAAAACAGACTTAGACTCTTCTGCGAAGCTGTTCCAGTGGCAAAGTCCTTCCATCAAGAATATTATCTCATTTCCTGCCCTGAGCAGCTTCTCCCAGCCTGGATACAGAGACCTGGGAGCACAGCTGCCCAGAGTGTGGAACGGCGGTCTCTAACACAAACCAACCCTAATTCAATGAGGCTTGATGAGAGCAAGACAAACACCTTGACCTGGCACTGGACGAGAATGGGGGCCCCAAGCTGGTCTGTCCTCAGTAGTATTTTCCTGCTAAGTAGCTGGTTCCTGCATTAGGTCTCTACCCTTGGCACCCCCCACGCAGGCTCCACCCTGTATCTCCCACCGGGCAACTGGGTGTCACCCTAGCACAGGCCCCGTCCCGTACTCCCCGCGGGGCAAGTGCATGTCTCCCCAGCACAGGCCCCGCCCCATATCTCCCACGGGGCAAGTGACGTCACCCCATGGCACAGGGTGACAGTTGGCTCCGCAGTGCAAGCCCCACCCCGTATCCCCTGCGGGGCGAGTGCGCGGCACCCTGGCCCGGGCCCGGCCCAGTATCCCCCGCAGGGTGAGCGCGCGGCACCCTAGCGCAGGCCCCGCCCCATATCCCCCACAGGGCGAGTGATGTTATCCCATTGCACAGGCTGACAGCTGGCTCCCTAGCACAAGCCACACCCCGCATAGCGAGCACAGGTCGCCCAGGCCCCGCCCCATATCCCCCACGGGGCGAGCACGTGGCGTCCAGGTCCAGGATCCCCCGCGGGGCGAGCGCGCCGGGGCCCCGGCCCGCATCCCCCGCGGGGCGAGGCACAGCAGCCTGGCCCGGCCCGGCCCAGGCCCCGGCCGGGCCCCGTATCCCCCGCGGGGCGAGTGCAGGTCACCCCGGCCCAGGCCCCGGCCGGGCCCCGTATCCCCCGCGGGGCAAGTGCAGGTCACCCCGGCCCAGGCCCCGCCCCGCAGTGCTCACCGTGCACTAGGCAGAATACAGAGGGTCTCACCTTCCGAGCAGACAAAGCACCAGCTGACATTGACATGCTCATGGTTTCTGCAGCCCCGCCGTGGAGAGAAGTGAGTGGGGCAGATGATGCTGTTGGAGGCGAGGATCACTGTCCCAGCAGCCAGACAGAAATCATTGGCGTGGTATGCCACCGGACACCGAACACAACGCATCAAGCGACCTGGTGGTGGTAAAGGTTGGACTCAGGTAAACACTTGAGGGAAAGTGACCATTATAATTTGCTCCTAGAACTTCGTTTTGTCAATATTTAGGCTTACAACAAAAGGGTTAAGTGGGTCACTTGGCGAAGGGACACCTTGCCTCTAATTACGCCAGCTTCTCAATAACTCGTTCCCTGTGTTTAAATTAACTGATAGAACAGCATGCCGCAATGGTGGGTGCTGCACCCTGGGCAGAGGGGCTGGAGAGCGAGCCCGTCCTGCACACAGCCTGCAGCAGAGGCTCCAGGCATTGCAACATGGCACGGGCTCACAGATGGCTCCCCCCAGCTGTCAGGTGGGCATGAGCTCACAGCTGTGAGCCCCCCCTGAATCACGATGACAGCCCGAACCTGCACAGGCTCTATTTCACAGCAGGGAGCCTACCAGCAGGGAAACCGACATTCTCGCCGAGATGGAGTTAGGGTATCGGTGTAGTGGCCACGTGCTGCAGCGGAAGCAGCTCCGTGGTGCAGACACTGACATCACGTCGACCTAACTCTGGAGGGTGGACCGAGCCTCAGCTTTGGCCTGGCCTGGCCTGGCCCAGGGAGCAGCTGAGACAAAGCTGAATGGGACCACCGTCTTGGGCACCAGGTTGCCACATCCAGAGCAGGGAGATGGGCCCAGCCTAAGCATCCACACTGCACTGTAAAGCTGTGGGTACAATCGCTGGACCCAGGTCTCAGCCATGCTAGCATGTCCGTATTGAACCACACAAACCTTCTGACTCGGGTCTGTGTCCACACTGCAAATTGACATTGAGTGCACCGGAGTCTCACTGGGACTTGAGCTCGGCCCCACACCATAGCAGGGTCCTAGGACCCGGGTCCTGAGTCAGACTGATTGATATGTGTGCGTGGACAGAGCAGGGTCTTCGACTCACACCTGAGTCAGAGCCCAGGCACTGCGTGGATATACCCTAGCTAGAGAGCAGCAAGTTCACAGTCCGGCACCTTCCCCTGAGGACCAGATTTACACAGCCCACAGCACATGTCACACGATGAAAGACTGAAGAACAGGCACTGGGTGGGAGACACCAAGCACCTCAAACTGCTCCAAAATTACAGGTGCTTTGGATGCAAGAAAGGGGCTCCCGCCTTTTTTCCTTGACCAGCCCCAGTAACTGCAGGCACAGAAGGGTTTCTTTACCTTTAGACGCAGACAGGTTCGCTGGGTTAGCAGCATGACAAGTCATACAGATGTGCAGTGAGCATCGAAAGCCCTTGTTCTGCATGACCGTGGGTGGATACTTCTGCACACACTCTTCATGGTAGTACTTCCCACACAAGGGGAGCAAGCACCGCCTCACGTCCTCCCCGCTGCTCTTGCACACAAAGCAGGTGTGGACGCCTGGAGGAGAGAACACCGGTCACATGGCAAAAGGGAAGGAGCGCTCTCAAAGAAAAAGTTACCACCTCCGGCCAGACTGGCTGGCTCCTTATGAGCTCCCGGCCTGGACTGCACAGCTTCCCAGCCCCTCCATGCTCTCTGGCCCTGGCCATTTGTCCCAAGAGCAAAGCGAGCTCAACTCATGCCTTCTGCCGATGGCACACTTGAAAGCAGCCCCACACGAGCACCCAGCAAGCGGCCCGCCCTCCCACCCGACGCCGTACCTGTCGAACACTCATTGCAGATAAACTTGCCCTTCGGCATTTCTGAGAGCCCGAGGCACTGCAGATGGAAAGCACCACAGCACTGCGCTTCACACAGCAACAACTCCCCCGGCTTCTCACAGATCTGCGCGAGGAGGGAACACAGCGTTACTTCTGGGACAAACCCCTGGCTAGAGACACACAAGGAACGCAGCTGGCTGAGACTGCCACAAGAACACCCTACGGAAATCCCTTCACACCAGCCCTACTACTTCTCCCTGAGTCCCTGCTGTGAAGCAACGGCTTAAATACGTCCCACGTCATTCCCAGCCACCTAGCTCCCACCCCACCACCGCAGGGATAATGCACCCGGAGCCTGCTGCAGGAGGGACGGGCACTGCAGAGCAGTCATGCCGCATCTACACACAAGGGAAGTGTCCATTCAGTGCAAGGCACAGGAATAACTGGACAGCCAAGTCTCCTGACAAGAGGGGCCCATCACCAGGGATCCAGAGAACATTAGCTAACTCAATCAGATCTGCTTCAGGTTGCTTTGTTAGCCAGGGTATTAAGTGTGCTGCACAGTTGCTCAACACCACCGTCAGTGTTACGAAGGTTTACCCAAAGACCGTAGCTCCCTACCTGACACACGTTCTCCTTGAGGGCTGCTCCTCCTCCTCGCTCCCCCTGCATCTTTTTGGATGAAGGCACTCCATGGTCATTCTCAGACCCATCCTCATTGAGCTCCTTGGGGCTTGCAGCACTCCCATGGATAGGTATCTCTCCCTTTAGAAAAGAAATCCAGAATTTGGACTGTCAGTATTTCCTGGCCCACCCTCTGGGCTGTTAGTTTGGCTATCAAGCACATACAGGTTTTCAGCTGGGCTGTAAGCAGTGCCTCTAACTCTCATCCTGCCTGCAGAGGGCCCCTCATGCCCTGGGGAAAATGCCCTCCGCACTGTTCCACTCTGAGGTTTTATGAGGGAGGAAGCTTTAGTTTGCGCTTTAACCCCAGGTATTCAATTTGGCTCGCTTGCTGCCCACGACCCCTCTTCATGGGGCTCTCTTTTTGGATTAATTCTGCCCCAACCTGACCCGATAGAAACACTCAGTTTGGTGCCAGAACAGTCCTGGAGCCGCCGATATGGCCCAGAAAGCTTCCCCAAGGCACTGCGTACACACTCCACTGGATGAGATGCAAATGAGCAGAGCATGGTCAAAGCAACCATTATTTCATTCTGCGTATCGGAGCGCCAGGAACACGCTGACACTATTTTAACTGGGGGTGTTGGCTGAGGCGATGCTAGAGAACCAGATTGCTGGTAACCGATCCAGTGGAGCTGCCCAAGGGCAGCGAGTCATCCCAGCCATCTCCTTTAGGGTGCAGTTCTATTCTGCATCCATCTGCAAGCCTAGATTCTAAGGCCAGACGGGGCCCTTCCGATCATTTAGCGTGATCTCCTGCAGAGCACAGGCCACAACTGCCGGTGGCATTAAAGCATCTTTCAGAAAAAATCCAATCTTGCTTTAGACTTCAAGTGACGAGAACCCAGCACTTCCCTCGGTGAGCTGAGTCACCAGGTCCTTGCAAGGTCCGAGACGGGCAACAGGAGCTGCAGGACTCTCCAATCAGGGCAGAGAGACAAGGTGGGGGAGGTAATATCGTTTATTGGCCCCATCTGTGAGGGGGAGAGAGACCAGCATTCGCGCTTACACAGAGCTACTCTTCGGGTCTGGGAAGGAGAGCCTGTCTGCATCTCTGTGGGGAGCTGGCCCCCACGCTGCAGCGGCAGACCCCAAGGAAAGGAGAGTTCCAATTATCCCATGGAAGCCAGGTCCCCTGCAGAGCTACTGGTCCACTGGGTACTGCCTGGGGTTGGGAACGTCCCGGGGGTGCCATGGGGATGAAGGCGTGCATGGCAAGACACCAAGTGTTGCAGGGGTATGGGATCAAGATGGCAAATGTGCCTGAGATCACTGAGGGATCTGAGCAATTGGACTCACTGTACTTTGCTGGAGCGCAGGTGTATTGCACGCATCTATCCTGTGCCCATTCCCATCTAACCCAGAAGAGCTGTCACTCCAAGGTCAGCAAGCCCTAGGGGAGCCCTGTACCTGGTTCCGACAGGCAATAAGATGGCCTGGCACGTGCATCACATAAGGATTTTTGAGAACTCTGTTCTTTTCAGAAGCAGACAGACTCACACTCTTCCCACAGCATAGACAGTGAGGTGTCACAGAATCACTGCATACCCGCTGCTCCCCCGGCTCACCAAGCCATACACTGAGCACAGGCACTCAGAAGGCGGTTCATCTGCACCCTCAGAAGGCACAGAGTGGTGATGGAAAGCTCAAAGCAAGACGATGGTGCTGCTGACATGCCAGGACAGTCAGGATCACGAGTCCCATCACAGCTGTCTGCTGTATTCTGCAAAGGATGAGGTATTCTTGCAGCAATCATTCGCAGCCAGACTGAAAAGCAATGCCACCCAAAGCGGTGACTTGCACTTCGCGTGCAAACAAACCTTGAGATGCTGGGGCCACACCTTTTGTCTGGGCAGAGAAAACAGTGGGGATGGATTACGTTGACGTGTGCACGTCAGCATTCCCTGCTGTTAAGTACCATTGCTAAGGCTGCAGGTTTGTCATGGTGGTCACAATGTCACAGATACAGACGCTCCCCGGGTTACGCAAGACCCGACTTACGCAAATTCGCACGTATGGAAAAAGTTCCATAAGCCAGAAATAAGGATTTTTGAGTTGCGGAAATTTTTGCATAACATACGGGTATACGTTTCTGACCTATGCAAAATTCGAGTTACGCAAGACTTTCCGGAACGGAATGCTTGCGTAAGTTGGGGGGTGTCTGTACCGTGATTTTTCTATTTGGTTAGGACTTTTCTTTGTGTCTGAGACTTTACTGAAGCAGAGTTTCCCAAATGCTGGGTTGCTGAGCTGGTGTGGAGCTGAGGGTGAGCCCTGGAGAGCTTATCCTGCAGCAGGGGCTCCTGTCCCAGGAGGCTCAACCTGGCTCCCTGCTACGGGAACTGCAACCTGGTGCATGGGTTTGCAGCGCTGCTCAGGTTTGGTCCGGCCACCCTCTATGATGACAGAGGCAGCTGGGCCAAATCTGAGTAAGTGGCACTGCAAACTAACAGACGCTCAGGGTTGCACTGCCACTCACTCAAATTTGGCCCGGTGCTGCTCTGTTATCATGACCGAGGAGCGGCTGGGCCAAACCCGAGAGGCAATGCAACCCCTGCACCAGTTTGCAATGGCTGGAAGGGGAAGCCAAGCAGACAGGTGCTGTTGCTGGAGGGTGAATGCAGGGTGGGTTCAATTTCCAGACCCCCTCCCTGGGGCCCTCTCCTCCTCACAAGGCCAGGATTAGGGTTGTGGTGCAGAGGCAGAGGGTGCTGTTGTGGGTGGTCAGTGTCCCCTCAGGAGGGCAAGGAGGGCTGGGGCAGCAGCAGAGGGGAAGGATTCTGGCCTGTTGAGGACTCCCTCAGGAATCTGGACCCTGGGTGGGGCACAATAAAAGACAATATGAAGTTGGTGGGTCACCATGCTAAAAAGTTCGGGAACCACTGACAAAGTGGTTTGAACTTGAATATTTGAAAAAATGAGTATTTTATATAAAGAGCTACAGAGAGTTGACTTTTCCAACCTGTGACTTTACACACCATTTCCCCAGACCCCTTTGGTTCTTACTACATTTCCCATGGCTGCTCTGTGATTTTTGATTTAAAAAACACCATGAGAGATCTGCAGTCCTAGTCACTGCCTCCTTTGCTCGTGCGTTTCTCCATCACTGCAGCCATTTTTAACCGGGCAGGAGTTTGCAGGGAGGAGTTCTGGAACGAAGAAGGGATGCACTGACGGCACACTGAAGTATGGGACAGAGATAAATGGAGCAAATCATGTTTATTAAGCACACAAAAGTGGAAGCCCAGCAGCAGCAACAAACTAGATCAAAACCACAATACTACACACCAGGCACTTCTACGGACGACAGGGGTACAAATGCATGTCCCGGGGAGCCTGAGTCACTCTGTCCAGTTTGTTGGCAGAGATGGAATGCCATGGAAATGCACAGGAAGGAACAGACCAGTATGGCACAGACCAAAACGAGCTGCCACCATCCTGTACCGCAGCACTGTATGAGGAGGTGGTATGTACAGGTCAGATGGAGGGGCCTGCTAATGGGATAATGGCACTAATTGCCTGTGTCTTTGGATGTGCTTTCTCAGGCGTTCATTCCCTTTGGAATGCTTGCTCCTGCCTCCTCCTTTCTCTGCCAGGAGGGACGTATTACACCAGTTTCTGTCCTCTTCCCCCACTTGGCTTCTGCCTGGAAGCTGCACATAGGAGCAGAGTCCCCTTTGCACATCCCCCTGCAGCTCCAGGGTCAGATCCTTTTGTTCTCCATTTCCCCCCAAGGACTGGTGAAGCATTTATCCCGCTGATGTTCTCAGACGCCCGATACCCCTCCTGCTCAGCAATGCAGCAGTGGTTCCTGTAACGAAGAAGAGGGTTAATAGGTTTACTGACACTGGAAACCCTTGGAATACCAAGGAATGCAATAGTTCTCGTTCCTGCTCACCTTGGGATTCCAGTGCCACTCACAGGACCTATCTGAGCAAGCGAGGGCAAGGACTTGGATTATTCTCCTGGATAACACAGGAGGACATGTTCAAGGAACTGGAGAGGCACTATGCATTTCCCTGAGGGATCTGGAAGTTAGCATTACACTTGATCTGATTAGTAAGGCCAGTCATCTAGCTTTGCAAAGATTACCAGAGACTGCTCTGAAATCTGGAGGAAAGTTCTCTGTTGGATTGCTGCCCCACGTCTGCAGATAAGTAAATAGTGCACTGCTTTGGTGTGGGGCCAACAGAGACAACGTAGCCTGTGTGGGGCCATGCTGCCCCAGGTGTGGTTTACTGCAGTAGAACGCTCCTGCCAGGACATCTCCTATATTCCAGGGTTTGACCTAAAAACCCATCCTGCTTGGCTGCCCTTTTGAGTCCAGGCACATGCATGGCTAAGCCAGTCACTGTATGCTGAGGGCTTGGGACTTCTGCTCCAGCTTGGAATAATGCTCCACACAGACAAATGTAGAAGGGGCGGCTGAACCTGGTGGAGCAGAGCCAGCTGGGCAGGGGGTGGCATAGGAAGCCGCCATGTGCACAGTGGAAGGGAGACTTCCGCTCTCATGAGTTTGCAACTGAACATTTCTCATAAGAACCAGACACACTGTCCCCTCCTCGGCCCTGAATCTGCCAAACCAGCCCTGGTCAGTGAGAATAAATAACAACCACGTACCTCGTATAAAGGGCAGGCATCTCTTCCTGAACCTTCTGCCGCTGTCTCTGCAGCTTACGATTCATTGAAGAATCCTGGGGAGTCTGGCATGTTCACAGGCATGGCCTGAGCCATATCCTGGACTTGTCCACGCCAGAGCTGTCACCCCACCCCACCTGGCGCTCCAACATCAGGTTTCACAGGAGGGTGAGTGCAGAAAATACAGTCTTGTTCAGCATGAAAGGGGCAGGTTTCCTCTGCCTTGGAGCAGCTGTTATTATTCCACACTTTGCTGTCCTGGACCTTCAGGTCAGTCTCCCCACACTGTGCACCGGAGTGAGGGCTACCCTGCTGGCAAGCCATTTGGATACCCACTCACAGTCCAGGGCACTCAATTACAGAGCTCAGCTGTGACGGGATCTCCTTGTCACCCTAGACACTCGCAAGTGTCCAGACATTTCTCTCCGGCCAGCTGGCAGCATGCTCACACCATGGCTGCTAGGAGACCTGCTCTGAAACTGGCGTGCCAGAACACACAGCAATCACAAGCAAGTGGAAGCTGGCAGGGAACAGCACACAATGAGCTGTACAGGGCCTCGGAAAACTTGTTCCCAGGCCAGCAGAAAGTACCGCAGAAAGGCCACCGCTGCCGTGCCTGGGGCCCTGCGAGGAAGCGGCGGGAGGGTGACCTGCACGCCTGTGCTTGCCCCACACTAGTACTGCACCAGTGGAGACTGCCATGGCAGTGAGCAGCAGAGGGGTTAGCCTTGCTCGGGTGAACAGCTGTGAACCACTGGGAGCCATTACAGCAACACAGTGATAAGAAATGCCTACAGCTGGCTCCTAACATACATCCTGCCAGCACTGGGTGTTGTTCAAGGTGAGCCATTTGAAGTGGGAGGCCCAGAGATGTCCCTCCTCTCCCAGGACATGTCTTGGGGAGACCTGGCTCATTCCTAAAAGGCAAAATGTGGCGGTCAGAGATACTGTTATGAGCGGTCTCTGGCAGGGTGCTTTCACGTATCCAAAGAGGGAGTGACCCACTGGTGCAGGGGAAACACCCCAACTCTGACCTCTGGATTGAGGGCAGAATTCTAACAAGGGGCTGCCAGAAAGCAACCAAGAGCCCTGACCTCACGAGTGGTTCTCAATATCCTCTTCCACAACTCTGCAGCTAATGCTGGAGCGCAGAACGCAGACAAGAGGCGACTGCAGCGTGTGATGCCCACACTCCAGAGTTTGTTCTGCTTATCAGTGCGCAAGAAGGCAGCATTCCCCACTGCAGCAGCCACGGCCTTTCAATTGAATGAAAAACCTTCCAAACTGGCAAAGCAAAACGCCAGATGAAATTCCGCTCTGTCATTGCTTGGAACGCTCTCTCAGGGTGAAATTAGCTGAGCAATAGCCCCAAAATTAAGCCCAAGCTTCAGTGGTCTTTAAAAAACAGCTGCTAATTCAAAGTGATACATTCCGTTTAAACTCAGAACAATTTAAACTCTTCTCTCCCATTTAGCCAATCAAATGCTGCAGAGTTTGTTTTTCAGAGGATACTTTGAAGGAGAGGAGAGGTTAAAGGGTTCCTTGATAAAGTTTGCAACACCTAGAAGGACTAGCAGTACCTCAGAACTGGGAGCTTCCCCCAGTGCATCTTCACTCCTTCCTTTCTTGTACTGCGCTGTAGCTGGGGAGTATCGCTGTCTCTTGCGCTTTCTCTGCTTCTCAGGGAGTCTGTCAGGAGCTGATGGGAGAGACACGTGTCAAGACAACGGAGAAGTAATGCTTCTCCTGGCCATGAGCAGTGCAGTGAATTCTGCAGTTCAGGCTAGGAAGCTCCAAACTTGTCCCACTGCACGAATGGATAATGAGGCCAGGTCCAGTAGAAGCCTGCAGGCAACGCCTTGGAATGCAGTTCCCAAATGGCTACACTGGTGACACCTCCTGTTCCTGCAGCCCCTCACAGGGGCATGGACCTGGGAAATGGGGATTCGTTTTGGCATGGCAGCAGAAAAACTCAAAGCCATTCCTGCTCTCCCTGAGACCCCAGCGGGGAAGCGCGGCAGCCAGCTCAAAGCACTGCGAGAGGTTTAGAGATTTTAAAAAAGAAAAGGAGTACTAGAGACTAACCAATTTATTTGAACATAAGCTTTCGTGAGCTACAGCTCACTTCATCGGATGCATGAGATTTTAAAGTTATTAATCGAAATGCTGATCAATTGTCCCCCTTCCCTAAGTGTTGCAACTCAAACTTCCTTGACTTTGGCTCAAGGGAGGGAAAAAGTGCAATACAACCGCAAAATTCTCTGCTGGCAGACCGGCCCCTGCTGAGCCTGGTGCAGGGCTCGCTGTGGCACAAGGGCCCCTACAACAGCCACACTAGACACCCTCAGTACCATCCTCACTTTGGGCCAATGGCTAGGGGTGTGAATCCCACACTGGGCCTTGGCCTGCAGGGGCACCGAGCACTATAGAAGCTGCCTTCCATGGAAGGTGTGTATGTCCAGTATCTCCACTGCCCACAGGGAAGAGAAGATGCACTGCCATCTTTTGATAAATGAAAGCAATCAAATCAGGAGTCCAGGGCATTACTCCTAGCAACTCGAGAGCTATTACTGAGTGCACAATATCCACTGTCCGTATTCAGTCACAGCAGTATGTAACGGGCTGGCTTGGCACCTGCATCATGACAGGTGCTAGAGAAAAAGCAAATCTGGTTCCACAGGCCACCGTCTTTAAGGGAGGTATGGAAATTCCCACTGCCTCTTCCCCTTCCAAAATGCAGGGCTTCCAAAAACTGGCTTTCAGGAGAGACAGAAATCCCTAAATCTCGGTATCCCCCAAAACCTCATCATCAGTAACAACCTGGCAGGACCTCAGGAGAAAAACTGCACTGAGAAACCTCTATCTGAAGAAGCAGAAAGCACCCATCTAACCCCAGCCCCACCGCAGGTCAGTGCTCTGGAGACAGAGTGCCACTCACAGCTGTACTGCTCCCTTCACCAATTTCACACTTTACAGAGCTTACCGGGCGGGGGGGCGGGGCAATTTTAACAAATCAATTAGTTCTCCTGAGCAGTAAATGCCTCTGTAAACCCTGACTGGGTGCTACCTATAGACATGCTCTTCTGCCACAAGAACTAACGTACGTGGTTTGCCAAGAGCCCTGGCACAGACCACCCCAGGAATGGAACCAGGGGCTCCTTGCTTTGTTTTACAGACGCCTAGTGTTTCCTACCTTCTCCGAGATCCAAAAACTGGGGTGTGGAATAAAATTCAGAAAGGTCATTCTCCAGAGGGCCAGCATCAAAACACTGGGAATAAACAAGATTGAAACAATTTACCAATTGCATTCAGACACGAGCAAGGAGATGTGTTTTCCTGAGCAATTCAAGCTGAATGTTTTTATGAACTGCTGTTATAAGTAACATCTCAGATTCCCACGAACCGAAAGAGATCAGAGAAAACAGGATCCTGTCAACTTTCAATTAATTTGCTTCGTGTTGGACAAATCTTTGCACATAGCAAGTCAACTGGCTGGCCAGCTGGAGTGCTCTGGCTGCTGCTGCTGATCATGCTGACCAGTGTCATCTCACTGGTTCCTCATGCTCCTCGCCTGTGCGTTGAATCCACCTGTTGTCTCTCATCGTACACTTAGCCAGTGAGCTCACTGGGACAGAGCCTGTCTCTTTGCCATACGTTCGTACAGGGCTTAGGACAACGGGGCCCTGATCTCGGGATGGTACCGCACCACTAACATTAACAATCCTGTTGTCTGGGGGGCTTCACGCAGCAACAAGGGAGAGAGAAACATCTTTCAGAATAGGAAAATGTAATCACAAACCCACAAAAATTGGCAAGGGCTCTTGGGTAGGCACAAAACCTAAAATGCATGCACAATTCTGGTCTCCCATTTGTAAGAAAGATTAATTCAAACTGGAACAGGTGCAGAGAGGGGCTACTAGGATGATCCTTATGAAAGGAGACTCACAGAGCTTGGCTTGTTTAGCCTAACCAAATGAAGGCCTAGAGGCGATATGGTTCCTCTCTATACATATATCAGAGGGATAAACACCAGGGAGGAAGGGGAGTTATTTAAGTTAAGGGCCAATGAAGAACAAATGGATATAAACTGGCCATCAACAAGTTTAGGCTTGAAATCAGACAAAGGTTTGTAACCATCAGAAGAGTGAAGTTCTGGAACAGCCTCCCCAGGGGAGCAGTGGAGACAAAAAAACTAACTTGTTTCAAGACTAAGCGTGCTATGGAAGGGGAGCTATGATGAGGTTGCCTGTAAGGACATATGGCTCATCCATGACGCTATTAATGACCATCTCCCAAGGCCGGAGGTGGGACACTAGAAGAGGAGGGCTTTGAGTTACTACACACAATCCTTTCCCAAGCGTCAGGCTGGTGGTTCTCGCCCACTGATCACCATATTTCAGGTTGGGAAGGAATTTTGCACCAGGTCAGATTGGCAGAGACCATGGGAGGTTTTTCGCCTTCCTCTGCAGCTTGGGACATGGGTTACTTGCAGGTTTAACCTAATGTAAATGTTGGATTCTTTGTAACTTGAAGTCTTTAAATCATGATTTGAGGATGTCAGTAACTCAGCCAGAGGTTAGAAATCTATTGCAGGAGTGGGTGGGCGAGGCTCTATGGCCTGCAATGTGCAGGAGGTCAGACTAGATGATCATGATGGTCAACTTCTGACCTTAAAGTCTGAATCTTTTTATCTCATTTTTTGAAACCATGTTACCTGGTGAACATTAGAGACCAATGGGTGATTTTCCTTTAAACATCAGAATCCAACACCACAGAGAGCAACTTGAACATTTCATACCATCGGAACCCCGTCAATTTAAAGTACAGGTTTGATGAGACCCAGCTAAGACTCATTCTGATGTTCACCAGCTTGCAGAGGAGGGTGATGAGAGAAATGTCGTCCCCACTTCAGAGAAAATTTGGTATATGAAAATTCAGGGGCTAGGACCTCAGGATCAAGATCAAGCAGCAACAGAATAGAACACATGGAGACTCCCTACTCCAACCGGAAAAGTCTACTGTAGAGCACTTCCACCTGGGAGTCCTGGTGAGAGCTCCCTGGAGTGCCCTTTGCCAATGCAAATTAAAGGAGAGGGATGTTTCACAGCAGAAACTATCCAGTCCCCATAAGAAGCAAAGTTGTTTCCCTCCTTATCTAACTTCAATTGTTTTATTTACCGTAACACAGACTAAAATGTGGAGACTCAGCACAGGGCTCATGTGGCTAAACATGACCTGGTGCTGACAGGTGGTGTTAGTGCTGTCGGGAAGCAGTGCTAGTTAGGATGAATTTATAAGGAGATTTTGTATAACATGTTCTGAGTGGATTTGCACGGAGCAGTCCCTAAAAATCAAGAGCGGTCACCGGAGCCGAGGACATAGCGCTACCCCAAGAGTCGGAGAGCCGCGTTATTACATCATAATTCACAGCTGCAGCCAGCTAGACACACACCACACTGGCTGGTGTTTCATTCCCAGCTAGCACTCAGGGTTTGCTGGAAGGAACGTACCTTCTTTGGAGGAGTCCACCCCTCCTTCTTTGGCATAAACACAGCATCCAAATCGTTGGATTCCAAGAGCTTCTTAGTTGGCTTCCTCTGACGCTTACTCTCCACATTCCCTGCAATAAAGTTCTAGTTAGGAAAAATACAGTTCCTTTAACTGGACTCAGACTAACAAAATCATCATCAGATACTAACTGACATTTAAAATCTCATCCACCTGCTACCCCTTGTGTCTTAGACTGTAGGCTCTCAGAGGCAGTGACTATTAGGCATTTTACACGTGTGGAGCACCCAGCATTACACACCTCAGCCTGGCTGTGCTCTTTAGGTTTTACCACAATATCTATGTTTAAACAACAACGTCAAACTCACAGAAAAACCGGAGCTGTCAGGTCAGACAGCACACACCAGCAATGCAACTTAGAGAGAGCCAGGCAATCAGCAGCTACATCACTCAACAGCCCTCTGACCACCGCTCACCAGTCCCCTTCTCTACCTCGACGAGTTCCCTTCCACCACCCACAACCCACATATCTCCACCTCCATCCTGAACCCCAGCTGTCTGTACCATTGTGTGTTCACATGCTACCATCAGGTCGGTATGGCTTCAAAAATTACATTAGATGTACTTCCATATTTGACTCTGTATTGGTGCATTTAGGTGAGTGAGGATCCAGTTGCTGGTAACAGTGTTTTGGGCAGTTTCTTCAGACCATAGCTACAGCGCTTCTGGTCTCGCAATCACGGGGAAAGATCAAGTCTAACTCAAGCATCTGCCTTGTACAGATGCAGCAACTACACTATGATCCTGTTTATCCAAAATGTTTTGGGGACATCAAAAAAACTTTCAGACTAACAGGAATATAACTGTTGCAAGCAGCATCCATGCAGAGATAAACATGATCAGAAAAAATGGTTACTCACCTTCTCATAACTGTTGTTCTTCGAGATGTGTTGTTCATGTCCATTCCAATCAGGTATGTGCGCGCTGCGTGCACACCAGCCGGAAGATTTTTCCCTGAGCAGCATCCGGAGGGTCGTTCTGGGCACCACCTGGAGTCGTGCCTTCATGGCGCCTAATATAGGGCCCTGCCAACCTGCCACCCCCCAGTTCTGTCTTGCTGGCTGCTCCGACAGAGGGGTAGAAGGGTGGGTATTGGAATGGACATGAACACCACATCCTGAAGAACAGTTACGAGGAGTAACCGTTTTTTCTTCTTTGAGTGCTTGTTCATGTCAATTCCAATCCGCTGACTCACAAGTCTAAGCTCAGGAGGTGGGACTGGAGTCTGCCACTGATTAGAGCACTGCTTACCAGAAGGCTGCATCGTCTCTGGCCTGCTGAGTGATTACACAGCACATGGTAAAAGTGGGTATGGAGGACCACATCGCTGCTCTGCGGATTTCATGGGTGGAAACCTGTGCCAGGAATGCTGCTGAGGCGGCCTGAGCTCTGGTGGCGTGCACGGTGATTGACTGAGAGGGCACCTTTGCCAAGTTGTAGCACTCCCGAATGCAGGACGTGATCCATGACGAGATACATTGAGAGGAGACGGAGACTTTTCATTCTGTCCGCCACTGCCACGAATAACTGGACGGACCTTCAGAAAGGCTTTGTTCTCTCGATGTAGAAGGCTAGCGCTCTGTGGACATCCAGTGAGTGAAGCCTCTGCTCCCTGGCGCTGGAGTGAGGCTAAGGGTAGAATACATTGAGGAAAATGTCCTGGTTGACGTGAAATTGGGAAACAACCTTTGGGAGAAAAGCTGGGTGAGGCCTGAGCTGAACCTTGTCCTTATGGAACACGGTGTAAGGGGGCTTTGAGGTTAGGGCTGAGCTCAGACACACTCCGAGCCGAGGTTATCGCCACCAGAAATGTCACCTTGTATGAGAGAGAAGCAGGGAGCACGTTGCCAGTGGCTCAAATGGTGGCCCCATAAGTCTGGAAAGGACCAGACTGAGGTCCCAAGCCGGGACCGGCTGTCCGACCTGTGGGTATAGCCTGTCGAGACCTTTAAGGAAGCGACTGACCAACGGATTGGCAAAGACTGAGCGTGCCTCTGCACCTGGGTGGAAGGTGGAGATGGCAGCCAAGAGAACCCTTATTGACGACACGGACAGCCCCTGCTGCTTGAGGTGGAGGAGATAGTCCAGTATAAGTGTCACAGAGGTGACAGTTGGGGATGGGAGGTGCTGCGCCGACCAGACTGAAAATCTCTTCTACTTGGCAAGGTAGATAGCTCTCGTGGAGGGTTTCCTGCTGACAAGGAGAACTTGTCTGACTTGATCAGAGCAAGAAACCTCCACTAGGTTCAGCCATTCAGGAGGGAGCAAAACTGGTGACGCTTCCTGTTGCATCGCGTGGCGAACAGGTCTATCGGGGGAAAGCCCCACCAATGGAAAATTGAGGTCACGACGCCCGGGCGAAGGGACCACTCGTGGCCGTGGAACAAGCTGCTGAGATGGTCCGCCAGCTCGTTCTGTACTCCAGGGAGATACGATGCTTGCAGGTGTATTGAGTGCTCTACACAGAAGTCCCACAGCATGAGGGCTTCCTGGCACAGGGGAGAGAAGCGTGCACCCCCCAGTTTGTTGATATAAAACATCGCCGAGGTATTGTCTGTCAGGACTGATACACACCTCCCTGCTAAGTGGGCTCTGAAAGTCTGGTATGCCAGGCACGCAGCTCTCAGCTCTTTGACATTGATGTGTAGAGCGAGATCCACCTGAGATCAGATCACCTTGTGTTCTGAGGCGTCCCAAACGTGCTCCCCAGCCCAAGTCTAATATGACGAGAGGGATGGCTGGGGGCTGGTGAAGGGGATGCCAGCACATATTACCTGCAGGTCAAGCCACCATAGGAGGGAGTCGACTACCGGGTGAGGCAGGGTTACAATCCTGTCCAAACTGTCCCGGGCTGGCCACTGACACCAGCCATGACTGAAGAGGTCGAAGTCTGAGCTTGGTGTGCTGTACTACGTAGGTACACGCAGCCATGTGTCCTAGAAGTTTCAGGCAGTTCCGTGCTGTGGTGGTGGGAAACTGCCTCAGACTTTGAATGATGTCGCCGAGGGCTCGGAATCTTGCTTCGGGGAGGAACTGTGTCGAGTCCAGTACCACCCTTACAAATCCCATCTGCTGAACTGGGGACAGCTTTGATTTCCCCTTGTTCAGTGGCAGGCCCAGTCTGTCAAATGTCATTCTTATGAAGATGACTTGCATCTCTACTTGAGCCCTGGATCGGCCCTTGATCAGCCAGTTGTCAAGGTATGGGAACACCTGTACCTGTCGCCTACGCAGGAACATGGCCACAACTGCCAGGCACTTGGTGAATACTTGAGGTGCCACTGACAGGCTGAATAGGAGGACTGTGAACTGGTAGTGGGTGTTGTTCACCACAAACCTGAGGTACTTCCTGTGGGACGGAGTTATCGCTATGTGAAAGTACGAGTCCTTCAAGTTGAGGGCGGCTCACCAGTTTCCTGGATCCAGTGAAGGGATGATGGAAGCCGAAGAGACCATGCGGAATTTGAGTTTCTTCACGAACCTGTTGAATTCTCGCAGGTCTAGGATGGGCCTGAGCCTGCCCTGGGCTTTCGGTATTAGGAAATACCAGAGTAGAAGCCCTTGCCCTTCAGCTCCCGAGGAACCTCTTCCACTGCCCCTACTGAAAGGAGTGAGTGCACCTCCTGTACAAGGAGTTGCTCATGAGAGCGATCCCTGAAAAAGGACGGGGAAGGGGGTGGAAGCACACAGAATTGGATGGAGTATCCCCTCTCTACTGTGTGGAGCACCCAGTAGTCCGAGGTGACACGGGACCACGCACGGTAGAAAGAGGATATTCGGAACGAAAAGGTAAGATGAGGTAGATCCAGTTTTTGATCTGGTACACCGTCCTCGTGCGCGCCTTCAAAAGGCCTGTTTCTGGCCCACAGAAGACTTGGTCTGGCCAAAGCCCTGGCCTGAGGACAGCTGAGGCCTCTTCCTGCTGCTCCTGTTCCTCCTCTGGGAACCGTCCTGTCAGTTTTGCTGGTAAACTGTGGAGGTTGAGGCCTCAAATGCCTGCATAGTGTCACCAAGATCTAGACCTCCTGCTGCTGGACCTATCTGAACGATAGGACTCTGCCTCGGACTCCGAAAAAGAAGACCATGGAGGAGCAGTACTGGCTGGTGCCGCAGAGCAGTGCCAAACCTCTGGGGACTGATGCAGTTCCCCCCCACCCCCACACCGTGGGCTGTCGGTGCCAGGGAGTGGCACACAGGAGATGGGGTGCAGCGTGACATCATCGCTGGCTTGCTCCTAGATGGAATAGGCAGCCTGGCTGACACCGACGTCTCATCTCTCCTTGGGGAAGGCGGAGCCGTCAGGTGAACAAGGTCCTGCGCTAACTCAAAAGTCTCCGGAGTGGAGTGGAGTTGAATGTCCTGGCCATGACAGTCCGGAGAGCAGTAGTGAGCCGGACTTCACTGGACCCCTTCCGGGGCACAAATCAATGAGCCCCTAGGAGTTGTCGGGCCCGAAGTAGGCTGGATGGGCTGAGGCCTTTCTCCTTTCTAGGAGCCGACTTGCGCACCGTCAGCACCGGTGCGCTCAGGAAGTTCCAGCTAGCCGTCGCTGGCGGTCAGAAGGAACTGAGGAGGTGGCGGGTCGGCAGGGCCCTATATTGGGCGCTATGAAGGCGCAACTCCAGGGGGCGCCCAGGCCGACCTTACAGATGCTGCTCAGGGAAAAATCTTCTGGCTGTTGTGCATGCAGTGCGCGCACACCTGACTGGAATGGACATGAAACATGCACTCGAAGAAGAAGAGGGAGTTCTGAATACCCAGGTTTGGACAAACATGTAGTATGCGGAGAGCACATCACGGTATGGACAATGCTGGGAAATGTGAAGCGAGCAGCTTTTTCTTTGGCTACCAAATTTATAATTTATGCTTGCTCGCTTACAGCCACGTTACTGAGTTTAACAAAACAGAAACCAGAGAGCAGTTCTTCAGCTTTCCAGCACCGATCTGAGTCAGAATTCCTGCAGCTAGACGCAAAGCAGACTCACGCATTTCAGAAGGGAGGCATGCTGCATATCGCTTACCTGATTTCAGGAAACGTTCCTCTGCCTCCAGAGAACAAGCAGAAACTTCAGACACATCAGGGGAAGATAACATCAGCTCCGGCAAATCTGAATGTCCTTCTGTGAGTAGGTCAGTGGGCTCAGAGGAATGGGATACTGGCTCTTCTAACAGCAAATGTTCTGCTTCAAGGACCGGAGGAGAATCTTTGGTTGAAGAGGAAGATGGAGTTGACATCACAGGATTCTGCTCCAGCTGCATATTCTGGATATCACTTCCACGACTGCATCGTGCTGGAAGCCTTTCCTCCCCCTTGAACTCAGACCTCTCCCGGGAACTCACCTAGCAGCAGCAACAGATACAGGTGGAAGTGGGTTTAACCTGCCCTGTGCTATGCACAGCAAGAACACAAACAACATACTGCAGGGATACAAACCAGAGCCCGAGAGCAAAACCACAGAACGGGAGTTAGCAGCACGACGCTCTCACCTACCCTTTGCAATTGCTCGTGGCCCTTCTTTGATTTTTTCTTAGGTGCAAATATCTGATCATATTCTTCTGCATATTCCAGAAGCCGTTTGCTCGGCTTTCTAAGGCGTTTCTTTTCTGAATATGCTATGAAAAAAGAAAACAGCTTCAGGATGAAGTTTCTGAGAAGAGCAAAAGGCTGGCATGAAATCCCCTTCTAGCCTGTCCGTAGAGGTTGCTCCAGTACCGTTTTCCAGAAGCACCGTGAAGAAAAGGCAGTGTAATCCAGAGAAGAAAAGTCCCTTCACATGATTCTCTTGGACAAATTGTTATCTTCAAGGGGATGTCTGCACTGTGACAAAAGACTTGCGGCACAGCCGCAGCTAGCCAGGTTAGCTGACTCTGTCTCGCTGGGCTATAAAATTGCAGTGTAGACATTCAGGCTTGGGCTGGAACCTGGGCTCTGGGACCTTGCCCCTCCTCGGGTCTCAGAGCCCGAACTCTACACTGCAATTTTATACCCCCCAGCCCAAGCCCGAGTCACCTGATCCAGGCCAACTCTGGGTCTTCTACTGCAGTGTACCGGTTTCAGAGTAACAGCCGTGTTAGTCTGTATCCGCAAAAAGAAAAGGAGTACTTGTGGCACCTCAGGGACTAACCAATTTATATGAGCATAAGCTTTCGTGAGCTACAGCTCACTTCATCGGATGCATCTGCTGAAGTGAGCTGTAGCTCACAAAAGCTCATGCTCAAATAAACTGGTTAGTCTCTGAGGTGCCACAAGTTCTCCTTTTCTTTTTACTGCAGTGTAGATTCTAGTTCCTAACTTATTAACCCTTTCTTGGCACAGTGGGGGAGATTTTCAAAAGTGCCCAAGAGAGCCAGGCACCCTGAACTCTCACTGACAGTCAGAGAGAGTTCACCAGCAGATCCTACGCAGGCACATCCGGAAATCTCACCCTGCATCTCCCTTTCCTAAGCTCCCCCTGCCACCGCCCTTTTCACACCATCTCCCTGCTATTTCAGACTCTCTCCCACTCTCTGTTGTTAAGACTGAAGCTGTTACTCTTTTTAACGTAGTTTAGAGTTAAGACAGAGTTTCACTAGAAGCTGTGCTGGAAGCCTCTCTTCTTCCCACCTTTATTCCGCGCAGCCTTCAGGTGTCTCCCTCCCTCTCCTTCTGCAAACCCACTTCTTCCACTTTGCTTCACAACACTCCATGCTGCTATGATGCTGCCTGACCTGTTTGCTGTCTCAATCAGACTGCACGTTCCTCAGGGCACAGACCTGCCTTCCATATGTTTGTAAAGCATTGCAGTATTACAGAAAAATAAAATGATAAAAATGCTTCCATTCATAAATTCCGAAGCAAGAAGGAACCCTTGTGGTCATCTAGTGTGACCTCCTGCATAGCACAGGCCAGAGACCTGCCCCACAATAATTGCTAGAGCAGAGCATCTAGAAAAACATCCAGCCTTGATTTAAAAATTGCCAGTGAGGGAATTCTGCACCAAAAAATTAAATATTCTGCACACATTTTAAAATCTGCATATTTTATTTGTCAAAATAACACAATATAATCACACCATTTTCAATTATTTGCTGATAAGTATTTTGAAATAAATTACCAAAAGAATTGAAAATGGTGTGATTATATTGTTATTGTGTTTCTGTGTTGTTTTGACAATTAAAATATGCAGAACTTTGCAAAATTTTTAGTTTTTCAGTTCAGAATTCCCTCAAGAGTACCACGGTTCTGTGTGGTGAAATCTGGATGCTCCTCGTGGGGAGTCTGGGTGCAGGGGGGAATCTGGATGGCTCAGTACGGGATTTTGGGGGCATGGGACTCTGCAGGGGAGTCCAGGTGAAGGTGGTTAGGGCTCAGCTGGGGGGGCCCTGGGGAAATGTGGCTTGGGTGAGTGGGGGGTCAGGGTGCAGCTGGTTGGCACTAAGTAGGATGGGGGTCTGTGTGGGGGGGGGCTCCTGATGCAGGGGGTAAGGCTCGGCAGGGTGGAGGTTTGGGGAGCTCGGTGGTGCAGTTCTGGCTGCAGGGGGATCCTGATGTGGAGGGGGCTCAGTGGGGAGGGTTCCGGGTGCAGCAAGGGGTCACTGTACAGGGAGCTGCTCCACATCCACCCAACCCCTGTGCATCCAGACCCCCGGCACCTATCCTCCCTCCCACCGCTGAGCCTCACCTCCCCACACACGTGGAACCTCACACACACTCCCACCCCCACCCTGCAGCCAGACACACACACACACACACACACATATCCTGGGGTGCAGAGCTTCCCGCAGCTAGTGGAAGTTTCTCGAGCTTGATCGGACCCAGCCCTGGTTGCTCCGTGCAGGGAAGGGGAAGGTGGAACTCCATCTCCATCCCCACCACCAGCTGGGACCAAGTTCCTGGGTGGCCGGGACATCCCCAGACCCCTCTCCCCTGACTGATTTACCTCTCCCCAGCTGAGCTGCCAGGGAGGGGTGTGCGAGTACTGGTGCAGCTTCTCTTTGCCTCCCCACAGAAACCATTTCATCTGCAAGGAAGCAAAAGGAATCTGTAAGGTGGGGGACAGGCATTTTTCTGCTGTGCTACAGGGGCACAGAATTTTCCCAGGAGTAAATAACCTCCCTATTCCTACTTGAGATTACCCCGTTTATGCATCCAAGGATCACCTTAGCCCTTTTGATCACAGCATCTCACTGGGAGCTCATGCTCAGCTGATTATCCATCACGACCCCCAAAACATTTTTCAGTCGCTGTCTCCCAAGATAGAGTCTCCTATTGTGTAATTATAGCCTACAGCCTTTGTTCCTAGATGTATCATTTACATTTAAGCGTATTAAAATGCATAGTTTGCTTGGCCCCAGTTCACAAAGAGATCCCTGTCACTCTGAATCAGCAACCCGTACTCTTTATTATTTACCACTCTACAATTTGTGTGTCATCTGCAAACTTTATCAGTCAAGATTTTTGTTTTCCTCCTGGTCATTGATAAAAATTTTCAACAGCGTAGGGCCAAGAATCATTCCCTGCCAGACCCCTCTAGAAAGACACCCCTTGATGGAGAATTCCCCGTTTACTATTACATTTTGAGACCTATCAATTAGCCAGTTTTTAATCCATTTAATGTGTGTCATGTACATTTTATATCATTCTAATTTTCAATCAAAATGTTCTGTGATACCAACTCAAACGCCTTATAGAAGTTTAAGTATATTACATCAACACTACTACCTTTATCCACAAAACCTGTAATCTTATCAAAAAAAGATAGCAAGTTAGTTTGACAGGATCTATTTTCCATAAACCATGTTGATCTGCATTAATTACACTTCCCCCATTAAATTCTTTACCAGTGAGTCCCATACCAGCTGCTCCATTGTCTTGCAGGTGTGTGTGTCAGACTGCCAGGCCTATAACTACCCTGGTCATCCCATTTAGTCTTTTTAAATATTGGCACATTAGTTTTGTGTAACTTCTCTAGTGCTCCAAGCTTTACTGACCATCAACATTGATGGTCCAGAGAGTTCCTCAGCCAACTCTTTTAAACTCTTAACTAAATCTCTGATAAGACTCCTAATAGCCTGTGCTGCATTGCCATGCAACACATCTAAACCTTGTAAGCGGCAACGAATAGCTTCAGCTCAACACCCCATTTCTACGCAATAGGCTACTGGAGCAGGATGGCACACTTACTTCCCGCCTTTGCTCTTTGAGATACGCCACCACTGGTTTTTGAGCAATGCTATTCTACTGACTTTCCATCTTTCGTGGTTGAAAGAATCATTAAACAACATTCTCAGGAGATTCCCGTTAGTCACTGAATGTTTAAAATCTGATCACTTCAGTCTCTCCATAGCTCAGAATCTTAGGAGCAAACCAAGAATATCTTCCTCCTCCATAAGCTTTTTGTCCACCTCCACGTGTGTGTAGGAGGGGCTATTCTATTTATTTTTTAACTGAGGCACTTCGTAACAGTGAGAACAGTGGGAGGCCGGGCAGCATCTCTGTGCCTTATTGAGGTTTCATGCTTATATAAGTACAAAAAAAATCTAACTTAGCCACAAGTGATGCGACAAACACTGTTTGCTTACAACAGCTGTCACCAGTAGGCAGCAATGCACCATGTAGGTGCTGTCAGGGTGAGGTGCAGGTCCTGCTGCATAGCTTGCCTGGAAGCCAAGCACTTTCTACGACACCAACAGCACACAGAATGTAGCACTGCACTATAAAACGGTTATTTAATAGTTTAGCTCACAGGATTGATCTGAACAAAGAGAGACTCAATTGAACAGTCAGACCACCACATTTGCCAGCCAGATTACTTTCTTAAAAATACCAGGAGTTAGCAACTTCCAATCGTCCTCCCTTTTTGCTTATTTGGTGTAGCAATTACACTGGTACCAGAAATATGTCAAATATTCCATTTGAATTGCGAGGGCAAATAATACGTAGCTGAGAACTTCTGCGGTTCAGGATACAGGCTATCATGGTAGTTATGCGGGAGCACTATTATAGTTAAAGTTGCATCATGACATCTGTTTACAGGTGGACCATTCTAAGTCCTCTGAAATCGACATGCTTAGACAGATTTCTTTGAAATTACGGGTGCGTGCCTTGGGAGAGCACAGGGTAGGATTAGTGACCCAAATTTGGAGTCACTTGAGCCAAGGGTTCCAGAGATTTAAGCCCCAGCAATAAAATAGCCATTTAAAAAAAACCAAAGTGGCATGTCTTTGGCCAGAGCTAGAGATCAAACTGCTGACGTGACGCAGGACAAAATGGTCTCAGTAGAGTGTTACCCGAGGTCATGCATGGCACCCCCTGAACCTTTGCGGGACCTAACTTGTGAAGTGTATTTAAGAAAATGGACATTTTTACACAGTCCATAACAGACTCATAGCTAGAGGGTTTCCACTCCTGCCATTTTATATGCTTTAAAGCTCAACTCTTGTAAGTGCTCTAAAATCCAAATGATTCATTGGAGTGCTTTGAAATTCAGGGTGCTTCACAGGGGTTTAGCACAGCATTAGTGATCCAAATTTGGGGTCATTTGACTGAAGTTCCCAAGTTACAGCCTCACCCCCCAAAATAGTTCCCTTCTGCTGCCTTATACTGTTAAACTGAGCAGTACAAATGAACCACAGGTCTCCTTGAGATTGATGGCTATGAACTCACTCTTCCAAACACATATCTAGGGTAAATCAACCAGAAGCCCGCTCCAAAGACAAAAACATTTTGAACTGAGTGGCTGCAATTTGAGAGTCGTGGCTAGCAATTTCATTTTGGGGGAAATGTAATCACAATATTGGTGGTGGGGAGGAATTAGACACGTGTTTGCTTCCTGGGATGAGGAGGATTAGTAGGGGGTGAAGAAGTGGGGGAGCAGGGGAGAGAGATTTGGGCCTGCAGTGAGGGGAGGGAGATTCTGGAGCAGGGGACAAATGGGGATGGATGATAGGGGAGGCAAAAGGGGTTGGGGGCTCAGGTGGGGGAGGCATGGCACCCCGGTTCCCTGCACCACCAGCTCTGCCAGTGCACCCTGTGATCCGAGAACCCCTGTGCTAACTGGCATGGGGCACTGAGGGGATGCAAAGCGGTTACAGGAATTTCCTGAGTCTGGCATGTGCACCCTAGTTTCAAAGAATGTCGGGTGAGATCTCAAACGAAAGCCAGTGTCAATATTATGGTGAAATGGATGGATGTTCAATAAATATACTGAAAATATGTCCTTAAAGTCTGTGTCTAAGGAACGGTCACAACAAAGGGGAACCCCAGATTTTCAGTCTAGTGAACAGGAGCACAAAGAGGAGGTTTGTGAGAGAGTTCTCCAGGTGAAGGAGGACCACCTACAGCTGCGGGGGGGGGGGGGGGGGGAGATAGGGGGGAAGAGTTTGTCTGTTAGTTTATTTGTCTATTTGTTTGCCATGTGCTTGCCCGCTTGACAATTATTGTGTGGGCTGTTTTGGGGTCATTGAAGGAGCAAACAACACGTCCTTAGTCACTCTCTCCACACCAGCCACAATTTTATAGACCTTGATCACATCCTCCTCCCCCCCCCCCCGCCCATCTCTTTTCCAAGCTGAGCAGTGCCAGTGCTTTTAATCCCTCAACATAAGGAAGCTTTTCCACACCCCTGATCATTTTTGTTGCCCTTCTCTGCACCTTTTCCAATTCCAATATATCTTTTTTGAGGTGGAGTGCCCAGACCTGTATACAGTATGCAAGGTGTGGGCGCACCAGGGAGTTATACAGCGGCATTATGATATTTTCTGTTTTGTTGTCTGAGCCCTTTCTTAACAGTTTCTAACATTGTTAGCCTTTTTGACTGCTCAGAAGTCAAATCCTACTGAAGGAAATAGAAAGCAGCATAAATTCTGGCAAGTCAAGTGTACAAGGATAATTAGGGAGGCCAAAAAAGAATTTGAAGAGCAACTAGCAAAAGACAAACAGCAAAAAAAAATTGTAAGTCCATCCATCAGAAGTAGGAAGCCTGCCGAAAAATCAGTGGGGCCACAGGACAATGGAGGAGCTAAAGGAGCACTAACAGAGACAAGGCCATTGTAGAGAAGCTAAATGAATTCTCTGCATTCATCTTCAGGGCTGAGGATGTGAGGGAGATTCTCAAACCTGAGCCATTCCTTTTAGGGGACAGATCTGAGGAACTCTCCCAGATTGAGGTGTCAATAGAGGAAGTTTTGGAACAAATTGATAAATTAAATAGTAGTAAGTCATCAGGACCAGATGGTATCACCCAAGAGTTCTGAAGACACTCAGATATGAAACTGCAGAACTACTAACTGTAACTCGTTACAGGGTGTATGGGAACACCCATTGTTTCATGTTCTCTGTGTATATAAGTCTCCGCACTGTATTTTCCACTGGATGCATCCGATGAAGTGAGCTGTAGCTCACGAAAGCTTATGCTCAAAGAAATTGGTTAGTCTCTAAGGTGCCACAAGTACTCCTTTTCTTTTTGCGAATACAGACTAACACGGCTGCTACTTTAATAACTGTGGTATGTAACCTATAGCTTAAATCAATCAGTCTCTGTACCAGATGACAGGAGAATAATTAATGCAACACAGATTTTTTAACAAGACTCCAGAGGTGATCCTGGCAATGACAGGCTGGTAAGCCTAATTTCAGTACCACGCAAAGAATTATCAGATACATAGATGAACATGACTCTTGGTGAAGAGTCAACAGGGCTTTATATAAAGGGAAATCATGCC
Source organism: Natator depressus (assembly GCF_965152275.1). Taxonomy (NCBI): domain Eukaryota; kingdom Metazoa; phylum Chordata; order Testudines; family Cheloniidae; genus Natator; species Natator depressus. The sequence goes on from NC_134241.1 coordinate 1,035,345, forward strand.
TCACCAACCTATTAGAATTCTTTGAGGGGGGTCAACAAACATGTGGACAAGAGTGATCAAGTTGATCTAGTGTATTTAGATTTTCAGAAAGCCTTTGACAAGATCCCTCACCAAAGTCTCTTAAGAAAATTAAGCAGTCTCATAGACATTAAGGCCAGAAGGAAACATCATGATCATCTAGTCGGACTTCCTGCATATTGCACGCCACAGAATCTCAGCCACCCACTCCTGTAATAAACCCATAACCTCTGGCTGAGTTACTGAAGTCTTCAACTCATGATTTAAAGACTTCAAGTTACAGAGAATCCACCATTTACACTAGTTCAAATCTGAAAGTGATCCGTGCCCCATGCTGCAGAGGAAGGTGAAAATCCCCCCAGGATTCCTTCCCGACTCCAAATATGGCGATCAACTAAACCCTAAGCACGTGAGCAAGACCCGCCAGCCAGACACCTAGGAAAGAATTCTCCGTAATAACTCACAGCCCTCCCCAGCTAGTGTCCCATCACCAGCTTTTGGAGATATTTGCTGCTAGCAATCGCAGGTAAGCCAAATGCCACTGTAGGCCGTCTCATCACACCATCCCCGTCATAAACTTACCAAGCTCAGTCTTGAAGCCAGTTAGGTTTTTTCCCCCCACTGCTCCCCTTGGGAGGCGGCTCCAGAATGTCACTCCTCTGATGGTTAGAAATCTTTGCCTAATTTCAAGCCTTAACTTGTTGATGGGCAGTTTATAGCCATCTGTTCTTGTGTCCACATTGGTGCTTAATTTAAATAACCCCTCCTCCTCCCTGGTATTTATCCCTCTGAAGTATTTACAGACAAAATCACATCTCCCCTCAGCCTTTGTTTGGTTAGGCTACACAAGCCACGCTCTCTGAGTCTCCTCTCAAAGTAGGTTTTCCATTCCTCGCACCATCCTAGTAGCCCTTCTCTACACCTGTTCCACTTTGAATTAATCTTTCTTATGGGGTCTCACCAGTGCCTTGTATAATGGTACTAACACTTCCCAATTTCTACTTTAAATACCTCGTCTGATGCATCCTAGGACTTAATTTGCCTTTTTCATGGCTATATCACATTGGCAGCTCATAGTCTTCCTGTGATCAAACAATACACCCAGATCTTTCTCCTCCTCTGTCACTTCCAACTGATACGTCCCCATCTTATAGCAAAAATTCTTGTTATTAGTCCCTAAGTGCATGACCTTTCACTTTACACTATTAAATATCATCCCCATTTCTATTACTCCAGTTTTCAAGGTTGTCCAGAACTTCTTGTATGGTATTCCGGTCCTCCTCCGTATTGGCAATACCTCCCAACTGTGGAAAGAACGAGGAGTCCTTGGGGCACCTTAGAGACTAACAAATTTATTTGAGCATAAGCTTTCGTGGGCTAAAACCCACTTCATCGGATGCATGCAGTGGAAAATACATTAGGAAGATACATATATATACAGAGAACATGAAACAATGGGTGATGCACTGTACACCTGGACAAACCGGACAGTCTCTACGTAAAAGAATAAATGGACACAAATCAGACGTCAAGAATTATAACATTCAAAAACCAGTCTGAGAACACGTCAATCTCCCTGGTCACTCGATTACAGACCTAAAAGTCGCAATATTACAACAAAAAAACTTCAGAAACAGACTCCAACGAGAGACTGCTGAATTGGAATTAATTTGCAAACTGGATACAATTAACTTAGGCTTGAATAGAGACTGGGAGTGGATGGGTCATTACACAAAGTAAAAACTATTTCCCCATACTTATTTCCCCCCCACACACACAGTTACTCTCACCTTCTTGTCAACTGTTGGAAATGGGCCATCCTGATTATCACTACAAAAGGTTTTTTTCTCCTGCTGATAATAGCTCACCTTAATTGATCACTCTCATTATAGTGTGTATGGCAACACCCATTGTTTCATGTTCTCTGTGTATATATGTATCTTCCTAATGTATTTTCCACTGCATGCATCCGATGAAGTGGGTTTTAGCCCACGAAAGCTTATGCTCAAATAAATTTGTTTGTCTCTAAGGTGCCACAAGGACTCCTCGTTCTTTTTGCTGATACAGACTAACACGGCTGCCACTGTGAAACCTGTCCCAACTGTGGGTCATCCACAAATTTTATTAGCACACTCCCACTTTTTGTGCCAACATCATTAACGAAAAGATTGAAGAAGACTGGTCCCAAGACTGATCCCTGAGGAACTCCTCTGGTAACCTCCCTCTGGCATGTTCATCTCTCAGTATGCCCATTGTAGTCTCCCCTTTAACCAGTTCCTTATCCACCTTTCAATTCTCACATTAATTCCCATCGTCTCCAATTTAACTAATAATTCCCCATGTGGCACCGGATCAAACGCCTTCCTGACATCCAGGCAGATTAAATCGACGGCATTTTCTTGGCTGTCTTCTCAAAGAAAGATCAGGTTGATCTGGCACAACCTGCCTTTTGTAAAACCCTGTTGCATTTTATCCCACTTGCTGTTTACCTCTATGTCCCTAACTATTTTCTCTTTCACTTAAGGTCAAACTAACAGGCCTGTAGTTTCCCAGATCACTTTTCTTCCCTTTCTTAAAAATAGGAACTATATTAGCAATTTTCCAGTCATGGCATTCGACCAGAAAGTTTATAGATTCATGACAAATCCTTGCTATTGGGCTTGCAATTTCATGTGCCAGTCCCTTTAATATTCTTGGATGGAGATTATCTGGGCCCCGCCATTTGGTCCCATTAAGCTGTTTGAGTTTGATTTCCACCTCAAATTTGGTAATTTCCATTTCCACATCCTCATGTCCATTAGCCACCCTGCCACTAACCCAAGCCCCTTAGTAACCTTACTAAAACCTGTCTAAAACGGATGGACCCCTTCTGGTGTGGCAAGAAGGCCAACAAATTGTCACCCCTCGCTAGGGTCTTCAGCCCCATCTCTGGGCCCTTTAAATCCTGCCCTTCACTCAGGCTTCTGAGCAAGCCTTGTCCCCTTCTTGGTGCCTAGGCCACTTTCCCGGTGGCCAATGGGGGAGATCTGGGCTTTCCCATGACAGGGACCCTACACATAACAGCCACGTACAACTGCCTTCAATTTGGTGCTGTTATTCCCTGGGATTTCTCCCACGTAGAGCCTCTCTTCACCCTGGCCTCGGGACGGAAGTTCTCAAATCCTCATTGTCCTTCAGAATGCAAGTACCAATAGAATCCGTCTTCTGGTTCTCTTCTTGAGCTCCTGTGACCAGCAACGAGCCCCCTTTCCTTGCTCCTCGGGTCCCAGCCAGCAAGAGCAGCACCTTCTATCTGGTGCTGCTGGGCTCTGATTGGCTGCTTCTATGCAGCCTCTCTAGGCAGGCCTGGAGGACCCACTTTCACCACTCCTTTTCTGGAGCCCGGTGGGGTAGGACTGTGGGAACTTCAGCAGGAGGCCTCAAAGACCCAGGTTCACTCTAACACAGTCCCCTAAGGACCAATCTGAAGCAGAGGGCCAGGAAGGCAAATAGTGGAGTACCAACCGGGACACACATCTGGAAGAACCACAGTTACTGCACAAGGCGAGTAACCTCCTCTTCTTCTTCTTCGAGTAGGAGGTGCTCCACTTTAGGTGGCTTCCGAGCAGTAACCCCAGATGGATGAGGGCGCTTCGAAACAGAGACCAGAACTGCAGATATATTGCAGAGCCAACTGCCACATCAGATCTGAGGGCATGGATCAGGCCCTAATGTTTCTGAAACATATGTTCTGAAGCCCATGTTACGGCCCTATATATTTCAGATACCAGTACGTTATTCTATAGTGCCAGAGATGTTGCCTACACTCTGGTCGAATGTGCCATCACCATTTGGTGATGATATTCGGATGCTGGCAAACCAGGTGCCAGCTTAGCTCAGAACCCTAGGCCAATTCACTTGTGTGTTAGAACAGATCAAAGCGTTAAATGTATAAGCATGTGTTCAAATGTTTAAACTTCATGAAAACTAGTGGAATGTTACTTGTATTGTTTTCACTTATCTGTTCCTGTTGTAATGCAACAGCAAACATTTACATGGTGTATACCCTGTAACTAAATAACCCACCAAAGAGACCTCGTGAAATGCTAATGAAGGACTTTAACAGAAAATGTTAATTTCAAAGCAAGTGGCCGTTATGTATAACGGTCAGGGTCAAAAGACTAAGGGCACGTCTTCACTGGCAACGCTAAAGCACTGCCGTTCCAGCGCTTTAACGTGGCTTGTGTAGTCACGGCAGAGCGCTGGGGAAGAGCTCTCCCGACGCTCTGAAAACCCACCTCCGCAATGCAATGGGTGCAGCTCCTAGCGCTGGTGCACTGTCTACACTGGCACGTCACAGCACTGACACTTGCTGCGCTCAGGGGGGTGTTTTTTCACACCCGAGTGAGAAAGCTGCAGCGCTGTAAAGTGCCAGTGTAGACATGCCCTAAGTACATTCCTCACACACATCATCAAAGGAAAAGCCCACAGGGTTAGAGACACTATCAGCTCACTTTCTGTGTGACAATACTACAAATATGGATTCAACGAAAGATCCTTGATCTCTGGACAGTTTGGACTCTTACAGGGAAGTGTGCCAAATGCAAAGCGGAGACCCCAAGAGACAATCTGGGTACCCTGGAAAGACTTTTGGGGAACAGGCAGTTCATTACATCACTGTCACCATTTGGAGTTAAAAGAAAAGGAGGACTTGTGGCACCTTAGAGACTAACCAATTTATCTGAGCATAAGCTTTCGTGAGCTACAGCTCACTTCATCGGATGCATACTGTGGAAAGTACAGAAGACGTTTTTATACACACAAACCATGAAAAAATGGGTGATTATCACTACAAAAGGTGTTCTCTCCCACCACCCCACTCTCCTGCTGGTAACAGCTTATGTAAAGTGATCACTCTCCTTACAATAAGAAAAGGAGTACTTGTGGCACCTTAGAGACCAACCAATCCATCTGAGCACAAGCCCTCGCGAGCCACATTGTTAACCTATCCAACTATACTCTTAGCCCAGCAGAAGCAGCTGTCCTATCTCGGGGCCTCTCCTTCTGCCCCTCCACCCCCACGAACATGATACAGTTCTGTAGTGACCTAGAATCCTATTTTCGACGTCTCCGACTCAAGGAATATTTCCAACACACCTCTGAACAACATACTAATCCACAGAGACCTCCCTACCAACACTACAAAAAGAAGGATTCTAGGTGGACTCCTCCTGAAGGTCGAGACAGCAGACTGGACTTCTACATAGAGTGCTTCCGCTGATGTGCACGGGCTGAAAAAGTGGAAAAGCAGCATCACTTGCCCCACAACCTCAGCCGTGCGGAACACAATGCCATCCACAGCCTCAGAAACAACTCTGACATCATAATCAAAAAGGCTGACAAAGGAGGTGCTGTTGTCATCATGAATAGGTCAGAATATGAACAAGAGGCTGCTCAGCAGCTCTCCAACACCACTTTCTACAAGCCATTACCCTCTGATCCCACTGAGAGTTACCAAAAGAAACTACAGCATTTGCTCAGGAAACTCCCTGAAAAAGCACAAGATCAAATCCGCACAGACACACCCCTGGAACCCCAACCTGGGATATTCTATCTACTACCCAAGAGCCATAAACCTGGAAATCCTGGGCGCCCCATCACCTCAGGCATTGGCACCCTGACAGCAGGATTGTCTGGCTATGTAGACTCCCTCCTCAGGCCCTATGCTACCAGCACTCCCAGCGACCTTCGAGACACCACTGACTTCCTGAGGAAACTACAATCCATCGGTGATCTTCCTGACAACACCATCCTGGCCACTATGGATGTAGAAGCCCTCTACACCAACTTTCCACACAAAGATGGACTACAAGCCGTCAGGAACACTATCCCCGATAATGTCACGGCTAACCTGGTGGCTGAACTTTGTGACTTTGTCTTTACCCATAACTATTTTACATTTGGGGACAATGTATACCTTCAAATCAGCAGCACTGCTATGGGTACCCGCATGGCCCCACAGGATGCCAACATTTTTATGGCTGACTTAGAACAACGCTTCCTCAGCTCTAACGCCCCCTACTCTACTTGCGCTATATTGATGACATCTTCATCATCTGGGCCCATGGAAAAGATGCCCTTGAGGAATTCCACCATGATTTCAACAATTTCCATCCCACCATCAACCTCAGCCTGGTCCAGTCCACACAAGAGATCCACTTCCTGGACATTACAGTGCTAATAAACGATGGTCACATAAACACCACCCTATACCGGAAACCTACTGACGGCTATTCCTACCTACATGCCTCCAGCTTTCACCCTGACCACACCACATGATCCATTGTCTACAGCCAAGCTCTACGATACAACCGCATTTGCTCCAACCCCTCAGACAGAGACAGACACCTACAAGATCTCTATCAAGCATTCTTACAACTACAAAACCCACCTGCGGAAGTGAAGAAACAGATTGATAGAGCCAGAAGAGTTCCCAGAAGTCACCTACTACAGGACAGGCCTAACAAAGAAAATAACAGAACGCCACTAGCCGTCACCTTCAGCCCCCAACTAAAACCCCTCCAACGCATTATCAAGGATCTACAACCTATCCTGAAGGATGACCCAACACTCTCACAAATCTTGGGAGACAGGCCAGTCCTTGCCTACAGACAGCCCCCCAACCTGAAGCAAATACTCACCAGCAACCACATACCACACAACAGAACCACTAACCCAGGAACCTATCCTTGCAACAAAGCCCGTTGCCAACAGTGCCCACATATCTATTCAGGAGACACCATCATGGGGCCTAATAACATCAGCCACACTATCAGAGGCTCGTTCACCTGCACATCTACCAATGTGATATATGCCATCACGTGCCAGCAATGCCCCTTTGCCATGTACATTGGTCAAACTGGACAGTCTCTACGTAAAAGAATAAATGGACACAAATCAGATGTCAAGAATTATAACATTCATAAACCAGTTGGAGAACACTTCAATCTCTCTGGTCACACGATTACAGACATGAAAGTTGCGATATTACAACAGAAAAACTTCAAATCCAGACTCCAGTGAGAGACTGCTGAATTGGATTTCATTTGCAAATTGGATACAATTAACTTAGGCTTGAATAGAGACTGGGAGTGGCTAAGTCATTATGCAAGGTAATCTATTTCCCCTTGTTTTTTCCTACCCCTCCCCCCCTTCCTCAGACGTTCTTGTTAAACCCTGGATTTGTGCTGGAAATGGCCCACCTTGATTATCATACACATTGTAAGGAGAGTCATCACTTTAGATAAGCTATTACCAACAGGAGAGTGGGTTTGTGTGTGTGTTGGGGGGGGAAGGGGGACAGACCTGGATTTGTGCTGGAAATGGCCCAACTTGATTATCATACACATTGTAAGGAGAGGTTTCAGAGTAACAGCCGTGTTAGTCTGTAACGCAAAAAGAAAAGGAGTGCATGTGGCACCTTAGAGACTGACCAGTTTGTTTGAGCATGAGCTTTCGTGGGCTACAGCTCACTTCATCGGATGAAGTATGCATCCGATGAAGTGAGCTGTGGCTCGCGAGGGCTTGTGCTCAGATGGATTGGTTGGTCTCTAAGGTGCCACAAGTCCTCCTTTTCTCATTGTAAGGAGAGTGATCACTTTACATAAGCTATTACCAGCAGGAGAGTGGGGTGGTGGGAGAGAAAACCTTTTGTAGTGATAATCACCCATTTTTTCATGGTTTGTGTGTATAAAGACGTCTTCTGTACTTTCCACAGTATGCATCCGATGAAGTGAGCTGTAGCTCACGAAAGCTTATGCGCAAATAAATTGGTTCGTCTCTAAGGTGCCACAAGTCCTCCTTTTCTTTTTGCAAATACAGACTAACACGGCTGTTACTCTGAAACCTGTCATTTGGAGTTACAAACCCACTCACCTGTACGCATATTTTACCTGCTTTAACCGCTCTGCAACTCATCTGTCTGGGTGGCAAGACAGACTGGAGAGTCTAAGGGCACTATCTGTGACTCCATGGTAAGTGACTCCATGTTTAGTGATCCAGGAGTTCACATTTGTCACTGGCTTGGTGAAATCTAATTATAGAACATGCTACCAGTTTGGGGTGTCTGCCCTTGTTTTCTGACCATCTGCCCTGAGGTAGGCACTCACAGTTGTGAGTTACTCCAGACAGCACGACTGATACATCCAGATACATGTCCATAGTCTCCGAGTAGAGACAGAGGGCCCCACGGATCTATCTGCGAAGGAAACAGCCTAGGTGACTTCCTAAATTGCTTGGTTCTATCTACGTAGAAGGCCAATGTCCTTCTAACATACACAGGAAGTACACAGGATTCCTTTAGAGAACTACATGGCTTCATGAAAAATACTGGTAGATGAATGGATTGATTAAGGTGAAACTCCAAAAGAACGTTAGGTAAGAATTTAGAGTGTGGAAGTAGAGATCTCGTCCTTTAAAGACACCATAAAGGGGGGGGATCTGCCATCAAGGCTCCAATCTCCCCAACCCTACGCATCCTATCTGTGATGCTTAAACACGGTCCACAGATATAAAGCAGATATCTGCAGATCTGCAGGACTCTAGATATAAAATTTGGATCCGCATCCATCCATGAGCTGCAAAAATGGTTCATGGATGCAGATATCCACAGGTATAAAGCAGATATCCACAGATTTCCAGGGCTCTACTGATCTGGAGACTGGTTTTCTGAGTTGTCCATGAGTCCTGAGTTGTGAGGACACTCAGGTGCACTACCCATCCCAACAGTGATGCCTCTGTTGTTAAAGTCACTGATGGGGCTGGGCAACAGAAAGGAACAGCTGCACAGACGCAGAGTTGATCCTTCACCAGTCGAGGGAGTCCCTCCCCTTGTAGAGAAACTTTCACCTGTCTGTCCAGGGTGCATCTGACTGGAGAACAAGTCGTTCTGAGCCAGCCCAGGAAGCAATGGAGGCATAGCCTTGCACGATCGGTCACAAAGGTGCAAGCTGCCACGTGTCCCAGGAGCTGAAGACAGTTCCTTATTGCGGTTCGAGGGCTCCCCTGAATTGCCCATATCAGACCTGACAAGGTTACAGATCTGTCTAAAGGAAGATAGGCTCTGGCCATCAATGAGTCCAGATATGCCCCTATAAAGTGTATCTCCTGTACAGGGATTAATGTGGACTATTTTCACCATCCTGAACTTCTGAGGCTTTACAAACTGGTTGAGAAGCCTTAGATTGAGATCAGTTTCCACCCTCCATCCTTCTTTGGCAGAAGGAAAAACTCTGAGTCGAATCCCTTGCCCTTGAGGGGAGGAGGAGGAGGAACCGACTCTATCGCTGCTAATCAAAGGAGAGAGAGTTCACTTCTCGTCTCAATAAAAGCTCATGAGGGGGTCCCTGAGAGGGACAGGGAAGGGAGGTGGAAAAGAGGGAGTGACGTAAAATGGATGGTATAGCCCAACGTTATGACCTTGTTGACCCACTTGTCTGTAGTGATCTGCCTCCAAGCATGGAGGAAATAGGCAAGGTGGTCTCTAAAGCAGAGGATGTGGGCCAATGGATGTAGATTTATCCAGAGGTGCGGGAGGATTCAAACCCTCGACTGACCCATCAAAACTGTTGCTTCAAAGATGATTGGGTGGACATGGAGGGCGGTTGGGCGGTCCTCTCTCTCTGAAATCTGTCTCTCTTTCTGAGGGATTCGGTGGATCTGTTGAACCCAGAACATGGAGCAGGACGCAATCTCTGGGCAGTCTGTGACCTACTAAACCTTTTCTTATTTGTAGGTGTGTATGTGCCCAGGAACCATAAAGTAGCCTAGAGTCCTTCAGTGCATGCAAGGACTCACCCGTGGTCTCCCAGAACAGTTTACGACTGTCAAAGGGGAGGTCCTCCACATGGTTCCGCACTTCACTCAGAAACTAACCACCGCCGGGGAGATGGACCTGGCAGCTGTGTCCACAGCATCTAAGGGTGCCTGAAGAGCAGTTCTGGCCACCCACTGGCCTTCTGAGATAATGGACTGGAATTGCTCCGTGTTCTCATGGAAGACGTTCAATAAAAGCAGGGAATCGGTTATGATTTGTACAGTTATATTTGGACATGACCACCTGAGAGTTGTGATCCTGAATTGCGAGGTTGCTGGTGAACAGGCCTTTCGCCCGAAGAGATCCAGGCTTTTTTGGTCCTTGTCATAAGGAGTAGACAGGCTACATCTACACTGGAAACGCCAGAGGTGCCGCTGTCGTGCTTCTGGTGAAGACGCTCTAAACCAACGGGAGAGAGCACTCCTGTCAGCTTAATTACTCCTCCTCCCACGAGAGGCAGTAGCTATGTTGGCAGAAGAAGCTCTCCCATGGATGTACCACTGTCTACACCGGTGCTTAGGTTGGTATAACTTATGTCGCTCAGGGGTGTGGATTATTAACACCCCTAAGCGAAGTAAGTTATACCAACGTAAGTTCTAGTGTAGACAAGGTCTCAGAGGAGTGCTGCCTACCCTGCTCATTTACCACATCAGGTAGGTCATCAGGGAGTCAGGAGGCAGGTGAGAGAACAAAAAGTCAGAATCCTTAGGGGGAACATAATACTTCTTATCCGTCATTTACACATGGGTGGAATAGGGACAGGTGTTTGCCACACTGCCTTAGCTGGATCCGGAGCACCTCACTGATGGGTAATGCCACTTTGAAGGGTGTTGCTGACTGCCAGATATCCAACAGCGTGCGCTGTAAATCCTTGACCTCTCTGAGTGGAATCTGAAAGGGGTCAGCTACCCTCTTTATGGAGCGTTGAAGCTGCTGAAAATCACCTGTCATGGATGGCAGCCAGAAGCATAACCACCACCTCATCCAGAGAAGAGAATGAGATAGGTGTTTGAGGGGTGGTCTCCTTATACGCCCTGACCTACTGCTCCTCAGTCACCTCCTCCTGAAGGGGGCAGGCCAGGAGGAGAGAGCTGTCTGACTCTACCCTCCCCCATGAGATGGTACCGTGGTCTGGCAAATGGTTGGGGTCCCAATATGGCCATTGAGGGGGCCCATGCAGGAGTGTGGGTGGCATGCAGGGTTGGTTCCATCACCCTTGATAACGAGCCTCATCTTCCCTATGACTTCCAGAGAATGGGTTCCTGTAGCGATATGCTGTAGAACCCAGAACAGAAATAAAGGAGACTGACTGGAAGTCTCCTTCATCCTCCTCCTCCTTGTTCAACAGAGAAGCACCCGAAAAAATGGTGGAGTCCTGCAATACCAGAGGATGGTAGTCCAGACCCAAACTCAGTACCCATGTGGAGTGGGGACTCCAATTCATCCATTATCCAGAGGTCCTTCGTCTATCTGAACTCCTGCGGTACTGAACAGGGGATTGGTACCAATGCAGTAGTTGAGGCCATGGTTGCCAAAGCCAACAGTGCCATCTATGGTGGGCACACCAATGGCATCTGGCACCATTGCTTGCTCGGTGCCGAGGGCGCTGCATGTATGGGTCCCGATGGCTAGCCTGAACTCGACGGTGCCGTTCCAGAGTGCCTATGCTTCCCATCCTTGCTGGTAGAAGGTACCGAGACCCTACTGGAGCCATGTCTCTCCTTTGTGCTCTGGGACTTGGCAGCCTCACAGGTACCAGAGGAGTTGCCCTTCGACACAACAGTACCAAGTCGCGCAGTCAAGGCTTTGGAGATGGTAGATGTCTCTGGGGATCTGGTCTTTTTCAGAGCTGGCTCCTCAAGGTGAGAGTCTGCATTCCTCTTTTTGGAAGCCTTCCCTGAAGGTTCCAAATCCTTCTCTTTCCTAGGGGAAGCCAGCGCCGAGGTAGAAGGGTCACTGGATCTGTCCAGAGAAGACATACAGGGACGGGGGTCTCCTGACCTGACTCACAAGCAGCTGAAAGGAGCATTCCCTCTGTAGCAGGCTGAGTTTAATCTCCCTGTGTTTCCTTGCCCTGGGCCTGAGGGCAAGGCAGAGGTTGCACTTCTGGGAGACATGGGACTCCCCCAAGCAATGGACACACTCAGCGTGGCCGTCACTCACAGGTAAAGCCTCTTGGCGGAAGAGGTAGCATTTGAAACCTGGCGAGCCAGGCATGCGCTACCACGAAAACAAGATTCCCAGAGGGGAAACAGACAACAAAACAATCCTTTCAATACTTAGCTAACTTGCTAGCTATAACTATAAAAACTATCGTACCCACTCCAGAAATATTAGAAAAGCCGAGGGATGCTTCAAGCAGACACACGAGGGCCCAGTCTCAGGCCGAGGCGGCTGAGAAGGAACTGAGGGTGGGTCACCTCTGCACTCCTCAGTGCCTAGCACAAGGAGGCACGTGTCGGCTGAATGGACACTGAGAGCTGAAAATCTCTGGCTCAAAATCCTAAGATGTGGCTGTGCACCTGCAGTGGAGCGCCCGGGGGACACCAGGCGAAGAAGAATCTCGGTTCTTTGACAATACACTGGGTCTTTGTTTTCACTCGAAAGAGAGCTACTTGCGGTGTGATAAGCCAAGTGCTGGTCCTTAGCTGACTCTGGTGTGTGCGGTTCCTCTGGGGACAGCAGGCCTGGTGTGCTGGGGCCGGACGCTGCAGGGAACGCTTGGAGCACTTCAGGGGTGCGGTGTGATCATCACGCCCGGTACCGAGCAGCAAGGCAGGTGGGTTCAGGGAGCCGATCCACAGACAGCCACAGAAAGTCACAACCCCAGCCTTGCTGCACCCCAACCTCCCAGCACCCCAGCCACCCTGCAGCCCCAGCTCTGCCAGTGCATCTAAACCACCTGCACTCCAACCCACCTGTACACCAGTGCTCTGCCAGTGCACTCCAACACCCCAACCACCCTGCACCCCACAGGTCTTCCAATGCACCCAACCCGTCTATACCCCCCAGCTCTGCCAGTATACCCCAACCGTCCTGCACCTAGCCTCCTGCACCCCCAGCTCTCCAAGTGCACCCCAATGTCCCTGCACCCCAGCTCTGCCAGTGCATCCAAATCACATTGCAACCAAACCTGCCTGCACCCCACAGCTCCACCAGTAGAAACCGACTCTCTACTCCACACCCTCTGCATCTCCATCTCTGCCACTGCACCCCAACCCCGCTGCACTGCCTATCTCTGACAAAGCACCCCACGCCCCAATCATCTTGCAGCCCTAGCTCTCCCCTGCACCCAAACTCCCCACACGCTAACCTGCCTGCACCCCCTAGCTCTGCCAGTCCACCCCTAATCCCTGCACCCTCAGCTCTGGCAATGCACCCCAACCACCCTGCACCCCCACCCTCCTACATCCCCCACTCTGCCAGTGGACCCCAACCTGCCTGCACTCCACAGCTCTGCCGGTGCCTCCAACCTTGCACCTGAACCCCTCTGAAATCCACAGCTTTGCCAATTCACCCAAACCCCCTGTGGCCTCAAAATCTTTGGGGGGAAATTAGCCATATGAACACTCCCTGGGAGGAGAGTGGTACTCAGGGGAAGAGGAGTGGGGGGACAGTGGGAGAGGGATTTGGGTCTGCATCAAGAGGAGGGGAGAAGTGGAGATGGGTGGTGAAGAGGGGAGGGAGGTTGGGCAGTGGGAAAAGGGACGTGGACGTAAGTGGAAGCAGGCCTCAGGGGAAAGCAGGGACAGGGGCACCTTCAGCCCCACATACCCCTCTCCCTGTGTTTGCCTAGATCTGTCAGTCTCTTGCCCCTGTATGGTGGTCTAAGCCCCTCTCGCTGCCCTCCCATGTGTGTGCCAGGATCTGTGAGGCCCATGCTGGGCCCTTCTACAAGGAGTTGGATCATCCCCTTCCTACCCTCCTCATGTGAGCTGAATTCTGGGGGTGCTGGCCCTTCTGGGAGGGTCTGAGGCCCCCTCCGTGCCCCCCATGTGAGCCAGGATCTGGGGATGTCCTGCCCCTGTGGGTGGAGAGCTGAGAACAGGCAAACTTCATGCATATCACAGACTCTACAGCACTCAAATAGGGGGATGGGAACCCACATCGAGGCAATGTCTACACTAGCGCTTTTGTCAGTCAGGGGCATGGGGGAAACCCGCACGCACATGTCTGACAGAAGGTTCACCAACAAAAGTGCCAGTGTGGACAGAGCTGTGGGCAGGAGACACTCTCCCCCCGACATAGCTAGCACCGCTCCTTGGGGGTGGTTTAATTATGCGGATGGGAGAGCTCTCTCCTGCCGGCATAGAGCGGCCACATAGGAGACCTTAGAGCAGCACAGCTGCAGCCGTACAGCTGTGCCACTGTCAGGTCTGTGCTTTAGACACTGCCTGAGTCAAATGAAGCAGTTCACATGTCTCAGAGCTGTCTCCAGGCTGTCCCATCCCCCTGTTCTCATTCAGCTGAGACCATCCCATTGAGATGAAGGGGCCACTTCACACCTCACAGAGCCTCCTGTTCTGCAGAGGGGGGTGTAGAGTTCAATGCTTCTAAGTGCTCTAAAATCCGCATGCTTGCACGGATTTTCTTGAAATTCACTTTTCCTTGTGGGAGTGCAGGGTAGGGTGAGTGAACCACATTTGGATCCATTTTAGCCAGGGGTTACAGAGATACAAGCCCAGAAAAAGACAGTCACTTTTCAAAAAGTTTCTAGGTGAGTTTTTTTGGTGTGGAGCTAGAAATCAAACTATTACTGTGGTGCCAGGTCAAAATGGTCGGTCTGTCTGTCAGTCAGTCAATGTTTACCCCAGGCAGTGCCTGGCACCCACTGCGTCTTTGGGGGTCCCAAACTGTGACTGGCATTTAAGAACATGTTCTCTTCGCATGCACGGACATGCAGCCCAGGAAGATTACAATAAAGAAAAAAGTGTGAGGGTTTCTACGTAGCCACTTTGTTCTGGCCTGTGTAGCTTGAGGGAGATGCCATTGCCCCTTGGACAGCCCACCACTGATGCTTCTAGTCCCACCTCTGCACACCTGTGCTAGTGCCTGCTCCAGGGCATAGAGGGAAGGGGGCACAGGCCCCCCTTTTTCTTCCCTTTTTCCCTTTAACAGTGTAGGATGGAATCCCCTGGGGGAGAGTGACTGGGCTGTAAAAGGAGGTGAAGAGCTTTCAGCAACTGTGTGGTTGTCAGTGAAAAGGTGTGTGTGTGTTAATGGGGTAAACTGCAGCCCTGCTGGAAAAGGGCAGAGCTAAGGTTGCCTGGGTTGTTCGGGGAAGTGGTGTTACTGTGCTGACGGAAAAACACCTGTTGGCGTACGCGGCGTCTACACTAGGGCTCTGTTGTCCAGTTGTATCAGTAAAGCTTGTGACGCACAGAGAAGGCCTTACGCTGGCTGCTGCAGACAAGGATTGGCCGTACTCTCTCAAAGCGCAGCTACTATGAGGAAAACTATTCTCTTTCCTAAGCCACCAACCGTTCTTTTGCCAAACCTCCAGCGTGGTTATGGACCGGTGAAAAGGTCACAGCACATACAGTTTTCTCAGCCTTCCTAACAGCCAACCTTTGTCCGATACCATGAAAAGCAGAATAGCTTCCATGTGTGTATTCTTCACAACATGACCCGTTTACTCAGCACCACCACTCCACGGGGGATCTCACAGCATTCTCTGCGCTCCACTATACACAACAGGTCTTCAGCTCCTTGGTCTGATGTCCTTCAGGGCATACTGCAAAGCCTATGCATCTCCCCAGAGGGAAGGCTAGAGTCGGGTAGGTGAGCGGTGGGGAAAGGCTGGGATGGAGTTAGGCTTCACTGTGGACAACGGTCTAATTTGTAACTTATCAGTACACCTGTCCTTGCAGCTAGAGCTCTCCTACTCAACGCAGCTCTCACCCGTGCCCATGGAGGCCACCTAAGCAGCCCTCCCCCGCCCACCCTCCTTTCTGCCTCCCTTGCTCATGAACACCTCCATGCGCTGTCTGGAACGCTACAATTTAGTCAAGGGTATTTTTAGTAAAAGTCATGGGCAGGTCATGGGCAATGAACAAAAATTCACGGCCCCGTGACCTGTCCATGACTTATACTATAAATACCCCTAACTAAACCTTGGGGAGGAGGGGCCGCTGCTGGGGGGTGCCCAGGGGCCAGTGGCACCAGCTGCCAGAAGCTGCTGGAACAGCGGCTGCTCCAGTCGCCTTGGGGACACTGCTTGGTGGTACCGGTGCCAGCTGCCCAAAATAGAGGCCGGTGCGGCTGGCCCTGGGGTCAGCCACACTGACCGCTGCAGAAGTCACAGAGATCATGGAAAATCATGGAATCCATGACTTCCGCAACCTCCATGACTGACACGGAGTCCTAGCTATCTGCAAAGGCCCTCTGACCTCTTTGCCGAGCCCTCTCTCTCACCTTGTTCCAGTCCCTCCTACCATTTCACCGTAACAATATGAAGGGTGTTCACATGGTAAAAGGATCACCAAATCATCAGGACACGGCTGCCCCTCGAGCAACCTCGAGACCTTCTCACTCATGTCTCCCCCTTTGCCCGTTTGTGACTGTTTCCTGTGCCATTGGTGATTTACATGGCACCACCTCGGGGTGGGGATTACACCTGTGTTTTTGTGAAACACCAACACACTGCTGGGTGCTCAGAAACTATGTCACAACAAACAGAGGACTCAATGAATTACTTAAGATGTCACCACTTTTGAGACGGGACCTTCACCGGGTCACCAGTGTATTATACACTTGTTGAGCCTCTCTCAGTTTGTCTTCCATGCCCAGTGGGGCAGCAGCTGCCTGTCTCTGTTTTGTACCGTGGCACGCATGGATGGCAATCAGGAAATAACAACTAATATAAAAAGGGCAAGCGGCAGAGTAAACCTACATGAACAGTAAACACACAGCAAAATTAGTGGAAAGTAAACTCAAATTCTAAAATTCTTCCAGTTATAATTGATGGTGGTTTTGTAACACTGGCTGCTGGATCAGATTCCTGCCCCAGTCTGACACACAATACAGTTTAGTGGATCAGGTCTTTTCAAGGGAGGACAAAATAAATTCAGATTTTATTTTCACTGCCACCAAATAACCTTTATTTGAAGGTGTTTTAATTTACAGTTGCTCCCTGGATGATGAAGACAGTTGTGTTGGACTCTATTCCCCCCTCAGTCCCCTGGTATACTACTCCTCTTATTTTAAATAAAGCTGTCTGCACAAGGTGGGGGAGAAAACAGACAATTTTATTTAGAGTCTAATGCTAGTAATAGGCTAAATACAAATATAGAAAAATAGAAAAGGAAAACCGAATCAGGCTTGAAACAGAAGTTACTTGTAAAATCTTTACATATAGGAATTAAAACTCTAGTATTATACTGAATTGTAAGTGATCAACACAACAAAGCCATAGCGGTTCCTCTGCCCTTGTCTCTGCATTAGCACTGGCGATGCTATCCCTTGTCAAAGTTGTAGTTTGACCGATTATCCATTCCCAGGGACGGGCCCCTGAGCCTTTGACCTAAGCACTCGGCTGTCCACTCCACACACTAACCACATCAGAGTTCCATCCAGGCTACCGTAAAGCTCTGTTTTGCTCTGAAAAGTGACTGTGTAAAATTGGCCTAGTGGAGGTTCCATGTTCATTGCGTCTCAATGACTCTCTATTAAATTTTCTTAGGTTAATGCTGCTTTCCTAATGGCCAAAACTGTAAGCGTCATAGACTCCAAGGCCAGAAGGGACAATTATGTGGACCTCCAGCAGAACAGAGGCAAGACAACTTTCCCAAAATAATTCCTAGACCAGATCTTCTAGAAAAAACATCCGGTCTTGATTTAAAATTGCCAGTGATGGAGAATCCACCATAACCCTTGGAAAATTGTTCCAATGGGTAATTACACTCATTGTTAAAAATTTGCCCCTTATTTCCAGTCTGAATTTGTCTAGCTTTAGCTTCCAGCCATTGGATCATGTTATCCCTTTCTCTGGTAGACTGAAGAACCCATTATTTAAAAAAATACCTGTTCCCTATGTAGATACTTCTAGACTGTAAACAAGTTATCCCTTAACCTTCTCTTTGTTAAGATCAATAAATTGAGCTCCTTGAGTCTGTCACTATAAGGTATGTCTTTTGGTCATTTACTCATTCTTGTGACTCTGCTCTGAACCCTCTCCAATTTATCAACATCCTTCTTGAATTATGGACACCAGAACTGGACACAGTAGTAAAACAGTGGTCTTACCAGTTCCAAATACAAAAATAAAATAACCTCTCTACTCCAGTTGGAGACTCCCGTTTATGCATCCCAGGATCGCATTAGCCCTTTTGGCCACAGTGTCACACTGGGAGCTCATGTTCAGCTATTTATCCACCATGACCCCCAAACTCTTGTCAATCATTGCTTCCCAGGAGAGAGTCCCTCATATGTAAGAATGTTCTACGTTCTTTGTTCCTAGATACACGTTTCTAACCATATTAAAATGTCTATTGTTTGCCTGCACCCAGCTTACCCAGGGATCCAGAGCACTCTGTACCAGTGACCTGTCCTCTTCATTATTTTCCACTCCCCCAATGTGTGTGTCATCTGTAAACTTCACTGATGATGATTTTGTTTTCTTCCAGGTCATTAATACAAATGTGAAATAGCACAGAGCCAAGAACTGATCCTTACAGGATGCTGCTAGAGACGCACCCATTCAATGATAATTCCCCATTTACAATTACATTTTGAGACCTATCAGTTAGCCAGCTTTTAAGCCATTTAACGTGCACTATATGTTTGTTTCATATTTTTCTTTAATCAAAATGTCATGTGGTACCAAATCAAATGCCTTACAGCTTGCTCTTGGACCTGAAAGCCAAGCCAGGTTCCTTCTGGTTCATGCATCACCAACGGAAATATGAGTCTGCCAACAAAACTCTACCTCAGCTACACCTAAGCAACTCCACTGAATTTCCTCAGGTGTTGTAAAACTTTTCAGAACTATTGAATGATGGGAGCCCCTGAAGACCCCATGAGCTCCTGTACATTCCATCCCTCTGCAGATACCTCCCTCCTGCTTCCCAGACCACCTCACCTGAGCTGAAGCTTCCATCTACCCACACTCTTCCAGATCTAATTCAGCCCACGCATCCCACGTGGTTCTCTCCTTCCTGCTCCTCACCTCATAGACAATATGAATGTCAACACAGCAACATTCATTCCAAAATAGCCTGTGGGTGAGGAACTCCACAAGCTTCCTAATTAACCCCTTGTAATAGTTAATTAGCTCCCACCCTAAAAAACAGGTGGGGCATCAGCCCTTGTTGAGACCAACAGAACAAAGCAAATGTGGTCGTTAGGCTCAACTGTGAGAGAGAAAATGAGCCAAAAACAAATTGTTCAAAGAGCAGAACCTGGTTTTCCTCCAGACTTTCTGGAACCGACCTACACAGTGTAAGAGTAAGTTGTAACCTTTCAGGGAAAGCCTGGAGGTGAAAACTGGCTTATAAGAGACAGACACTCACTTCTCCCTTCACTATGGAGACGCTAATCTCTCTCCAAAATATACTTCAGCTTTTAGACCAATATGTCAAATAAATCATCATGAAATCAAACCACCTCTCTCTACTCGGCACTTTATTGGGAGATATCTAAGAACACGACATCACACGTTGAGTGCAGTTAGGTGCCCTCAATGTTCCATTTAGACCAGTCAATAACATGATGTTTTATATTTTTAACTTAAAGGATTACAGAATGCACACACGCATGGCCACACATGCACACACACACTCTTAGGTGTAAATCGAACTCCTTACCTTGTGAAGAGAACTCAGACTGGGAAGCAAAACGGCAAAGCTCTGATTCTGAATGCATCACATCATTGTTTGGCTTATCACATACATTCAAACTTTTCACAACTAAGTCTAAGTGATTCTCCCAGTCCTGGTCTGTCAGGTCTCCCTCAAGCCCCGGGGAAAGGGTGGGAGGCCTGTGCTCCAGGCACTCCTTTCCCTTTAGTGAAAAGTCACTAGAATTCAGGCCCCCAAAGGCGCCCCTGGAGCTCTCTTCTTCCCTAGATCTATGGACGTGCCGACTGGTTCTAGCACTGCTTTGGTTAAAACGCTGCCATCGCTTCTTGGGTGCTACATGGTTTACTACATCGTGAGACTCATCCCCCAGGGAGCTTTCGCTATTCAATTCCGAATCCAGCTCTAGGCCCTCACCATTTTCAGCAGAAGTGCAACTCTCAGTATTTTTATCAGGTTCAGGCCTCTTTCTGATACGATCTAAATTATCATCAGATGAACACGCAGAGTCTTCATCAGTGGAGTGTTCCATGAACTCAAGAGACTCTTTCCTTGCAGTTTCTTCTATTTCATTACCAACAAGACTAGTAACTAAGCCCTGCATATCCCTGCGCGGGAGGGATGCTTTCTCCGCTATATTACTGGAGACCTGATTTAGAGGCTTGCTCAGCCCTTCTAATTTTAAATCTTTTCTGATTGATGTTGCATTATCTACTAGCTTGGATGACTGCTTAGATTGTGAACAGTTGTGTCTTGAGATGCACTTTGTGCCATTCGTACCAGAAAGAGCAGTATCCGTGGGCTCCCTTTTGTTAGTACTCCTCCCACTTATCTTGGCTGTAGCGCTGCACGGAAGAGAGGATTCACTGGCACCAGGTTTCTGACATGTTGCTTCCAGAACGCAATCCCCATTTTTTTCTAATTTATAAGTGGATCCTTTTGCAGCCAAAGCCTTCAAGCCACTTGCAGAGTTACTTCCAGAGGAACTGCTCATGCCAGCATTTCGATACGGGACCATGTTCTGAGCTGACATCAGTTGCTGCTCTTTTGTCTTACTATCATGCATATCTTTCAACATCATTAGCAAGGTGCTGAATTTGTAGTCTGGCTCAATGGGCAAACGACTCTGCCCAGAGGCAGAAGAGAAGAGTAAGGGTGCTGTGGTCTTAGGTGCCCCATAGTCACTAGCTTCATCACCAAGAGACCTATAGGATAGCTCCTTCAGCTCTGAGAGGACATGCTTCACCACGGCAGTCTCTATTTCAGCAGAATCCCTGGCTCTCTCATGCACATTATTTAATGGTTCCTGACTATCAACTTTCCCACTTTTGGCAGGAGGACCAGTGAAACCTTTGGCGTCAGAAGAGCAGCAATTCATGCCACATTGCTCTTCTAGGAGAGGGGGTTCTGTCACAGCAGCACTCTCCTTGTGTTTGCTTCTTATACTTTTGAGCCGGGGCACTTTGATGTTTTTCAGGTGGAGATTCAGTTGATTTGTAATCCCAATGTGGGAGCTTTCCCGGCAAACACTCTGGCGTGTAGGGTCCTTATCTGCAAGGGAAAGATGGTCATTTCTTATAGCTGAAGTACACTCTAGAGCAATAACAGGCATCTCAGTGTCTGAGGCTGCTCCTTGGAGCTCCCCATCCACAGATTCAGCATCACTTCTGCCACCTGGAGGTCTGTGATCTCTAGATGACCTTTTCCTGGCTCTTCTGTTGCTGTTTTGTGAGAGATACATGGAACATTTACTGTTTACCCTCATCCCTGTAGAGAATTCCTTCTCTTCTTTATCTGCAGAGTCACTGATCTCCAGGGCGCTGCAAGCTGCTTCAGAACTTTGGTCCCCGGTATCTAGATCACTAGTTCCATCATCTGAGAAGGAAGTCAGCGAATCGGACTCAGTTTGCTTCTTCTCAATAGCAGCGTCAGCTGTAGAATAGTGTACCTGTAATTTGGAACTGCAAAGAATGCCTACGGGGCTTTTCTGTTTCTCTGTAGAGCTGCTGGAAAGCAAATCCACTTTCAGCGTGTCCCGTAGGGAGTCACCATGAGGGGCCTGATACTCCTGTTTCAAGGTTGTCTTTTCAAAACGTCTTTCTCCAAAAGAAGAGAGCAAGTAGTTTTCCACGGCACCATTGGATGCTGTTAGGCTGTTTGCTATCCGGCAAAGTTCATGTGATGCATGTTTATCTGGCAGGTCCCCAGCAATCATGTTTCTAACTATGTTCTCTGGTGCCTTTCCTCCAATTTCTCTCCTAGATGCTTCCAGTCTGGTGCGGCTCTTTTTTACTCTAGTCCTTTTCCTGCTGTCAGAGCTCTTTTTCACTTGTGATTTAGTGCATGACCTTCCCTTCTCCCTGGCTGAGTGTTTGGAGTCAAATGCCAATGATTTAAAACAGCCATTCAGCTGCCTGTCCGGTTCCATTACAGGGCCATTAGTGCAGGATTCCAACAGCACATCCTCACTGTTCAGCTTGCTGGGATTCTGACTACACTTTTGATCCTCAGTCCCCTTGAGAAGGAATTCTTCTGCATGTCCAACACTGACTTCCCATTTCGCCATAAACCTCTGAGGAACCTGAATGTTTGAGAAAACACAAAGAGAGGTTACCATCAAATAAACATTTAGCGGAACCATAAAGTGAAACAACACATAAGAGATACAAGTGTATCTAGTGTATGCAAAATGCAGCAGCAGTCTCCAGGACAGGAGTCCAGCACCTCATGGCTAACATGGCTCCTGGACAGCACATCCATGAAGCACAGATGCATAGGACTCCAACTGAACCCAACCGAAATCGCTGCAGAACTGCTTGGATCACAATACTAGTAAATTAGTGTCCTGTGTGCTTTCCTAGTGCTATTGAAGCTTCTGTAATAGCAGCCCTATAGGGTTCTGCAATGTGTGTCATACCAACACTCTCAACCCTGAATCATGTCCGACATCCTTCTTCCAGTGAAAGAGGGAGGCATGCAATTCCCCCCCAACCTGTCACTACTGACAAACGGGGTCCCTGATGGTACTGGCCTCCCTCAGGGACTGAATGCACTGGCCTCCCAGCATGCACCTAATGCAGCAACCTGGACAGCAGCTATCAGGAAGGAGAATCCGACATTGGCCCCCTGCGTGGCAGGGCAGAGCACCAACCACTGGGCCATCAGAGGGGCCTCAGCATGCATCTCTCTAAAACATGCCATAAAGAAAGCCCTGGTTTGCTCTGTCCCAACCCTTCTTGCTTCCATTTATTTCACACTACACTTCAACTTGTTCTCCCTACAGCATCCCCCTTCTCTGCCACCCCACGTACAAACCCACCGCTTTCACGGGGATTTACCTCACACAAACCCAAACACACTCTGCTGTTGCTTCTGCTTAGAAGGCTCCCAGGATCCATACTGAGTTTTGTACCCTTCACACAAAAAGAGGTGCCCAGGGCATTGGATAGGCTTTTTAAAGAAGACTGGCTTTCCATCAGGGTTTGTTGCTCTTAGCGACGACAAACTGTAGGTTTTCGTTACTACTCCTGAACCAAAATGAATCCCAGCTCAGGGCAGCCGTTTGATTTCCCACCACTTTTCTTTTAAAGGGTGATCTACAGAATCTCAGCTGACTAAAGAATGGCAAATAACCCAGTGTCACAAGGCAGCCAGATCCTTTGCAGCTCTGCGGGAGACCCTGGCGGGCGACCCCCTCGCGGATACAAACCCAGAATATCAAGTAAGCAATGTGTCTGGTTTACATAGATGCAGCTATGCCAGCACTACACCCCAGCAATTCAAAGAACTGGACTCAAGCCATAGACCTCCTGAGTCTTGGGTGCACAGAGTTAATAGACACGAGGCTGGGAACAAAGGCAGAGGACTGCAAACGCTGAATGAAGATGTGAGGAATATCCCCCACACAAAAGGAACCAGGAGAAAGGAAGGCATGTGTATAAGAGTAGTGAATCCTCTGGTGCTTTTTACTACAATCACCCAATCACTTACACTGAGACAATTAGATCTGTCCCTTAACAAAGCAGCCACTACTGTCAGCAGTTAAACTCTCAATATAAGATACAACTGCTTCCCTCTTGCAACCATCCAGTGGCCCTCTGTATTCCTTCACTTTAATAATGCTGAACTGGTGAATTTCTTCAGTCATCTTTATGGCAGGAAGCTTGTATTATATTATGTTGTACAAAGGCATGTCTGCTCCAGGGTTGTATCTTTGAAATAGAGGCTGCTTCATGAGCAGATGATATGCTAGACTATGCAACTCCCTCCCAAAGTCTGATTGGTGAGGCACTTCCTAAGTCAAATCAGGAGGAACTCTAAGTGCTTATACAACTTATTACAGAAGCAGGGTTCAAAACACTATTATTGTTTTTTCTGTAGTGGTCTAATACAGAATGGAAGCATGATCTGTTCCTGAGTCAGCCAGGAGAGGTCACTGGAGAGCAAAGTAAGTTACTTCCAAATGCACACTTTTAATCATCATAACTGATATTTCACATCCATAGAACTGTTTCAGAGTAGCAGCCGTGTTAGTCTGTATTCGCAAAAAGAACAGGAGGACTTGTGGCACCTTAGAGACTAACCAATTTATTTGAGCATAAGCTTTCGTGGGCTACAGCTACAGCTCACTTCATCCGATGAAGCTCACGAAAGCTCATGCTCAAATCAATTGGTTAGTCCCTAAGGTGCCACAAGTCCTCCTGTTCTTTCTCCATAGAACTGTACTGTTGAATAAAACAGATAGATAGTGAGTATGTCAAACTGTGACAGGGTGACAACTTCTCCACCTCTCCGAATGCTCTCGACAGTAACTTACAAACTACAGACCATGCCCTTAAATAGGAGCATGTCTGGAAACTCCTTGTGGCTTAAAAACTCTGATCATCACAGGAATTCTGCAAATCAGTTTACCAGCTGTGCCCTCACAATTATCACTGCACAAAAACATTTTTAGGGTGCGTTTCCAGACATACAAGAACAATTCGGCTGTGCAAACGCAAGCTACTTTTTAATCTCAGAAAAGAGTGAGCAAAGCAAGCTACCAAGAACAGAAGCTTTACCTTGTGCTTGTAGCCTTTTTCTTTTTGCTTCCCTCTTCTCCGAAGGACAGGTAGCTCTTCAAACTGATATCTGCCTTCAAAAAGTACAATAGCTTTTCCTGCAACCCAGGCTTTCTCAGAAGGATCTCCTAAGGCATCTACGTAGTACTCTCGATACGGTCTCCGATTGGAAACTATTTAAAGAAATTAAACAGGATTATTGTCTTGCTTAAAACAGCATACTAGTGTGGGAAAAGAAGCACAGAAAGTTTATTAGTAGATTCTCCACACATTCTCCTAATAACATCTTCCCAAAATCCTAAACAAATGCCAGCTAGGGGAACTCCTAGTCAGAGAGTTGGTGGGTATGCTTTTGTCTTAGTTTTCCTTGCTTTTAGTTGGTATTTTGCATCTTGGAGAGGAGTTTGCTGTTAAATAGTTGACAGACAGTTTGCTTCCTCACTGGAGCAAAGACTTGGAGTTTGGTGAAAACAACCCAACCATCTCCCTCTGTGACAGGAAATTAATATAAAGTGCAACAAACTTAATTTTAATCCTCTTAACGATCACACTGTCCAGTCCTCTAGATCAGCAGTTCTCAAACTTCAGCAACCCAAAGACCCCCATTTTGATTTAAAATTTTTCACGGACCCTCAAGCCCCGCTCAGCCGCAGGCCACACTAGGGTTGCCAACTTTCTAATTGCGCAAAACCAAACACCCTTGCCCCCACTTTCCTAAAGGCCCCACTCCTTCTCTGAGGCCCCACCCCCACTCACTCCAGCCCCCCTCCTCCACCCTCACTCACTTTTCACTGGGATGGGGAAGGTGCAGGAGGGGGTGAGGGCTCCGGCTGGGGGTGTGGGCTCTGGGTGGGGCTCGGGGTGCAGGAGGGGGCTCCAGGCTGGGGCCAAGGGCTTTGAAGTGCAGAAGCAGGCTCATGGCTGGCACAGGGGGCTGAGATGCGGAAGAGGGTTCTGGCTACAGCTGGGGGCACAGGCTCTGGGGTGGGGCCTGGGATGAAGGGCTCGGGATGCAGCCGGGGGGCTCCGGGCTGGGGTGAGGGGTTTGGAGTGTGGGAAGGGGCTCGGGGCTCCACACTACTCCCAGAAGTGGCAGCCATGTCCAGCTCCATGGTGCATGGAGCGGCCAGGGAGGCTCCGCACGCTGCCCTCGCGCCCACAGGCGCCACCCCCGCATTTCCCATTGGCCACGGTTCCCCAACGTGCAGGAGGCACTGGGAGGGAGGGGGAGGAGTTGTTCAGCATGGTCTGCGGACCTCAGTTTGAGAAACGCTGCTCTAGATGGTTGTGAAAACTGCAGGTAGGTGGGATGGAGATACACAGAAACTAGATACTTTGGATTCATTCACGTATTTCCTCCATCTCCCGAACCCCCAGAGAGAAGAGCCCTGCTGTCTCTGTGCTGGAATCTGGGAGAGGAAACCCCCAAACATCATCCAAGGCCTTAATTTCCAGCTTGTTCAGCAGATCATTGCCCAATACTGAACATCTATCCTGGACTCAGAATGGTGGCGACGACAGGTGTAGGAATCTAAGGAGCAGAATATAAAGGTGTTCCAGCTAGTCCTTACTCTGAGCGTGCATGCAATCTCTGAGATGCTGCGCAGTTATACTGGATACCTGCATGCGCAGGGGGCATTGGGAGCCCAAGGCAAAGGCAGGACTCCTCTACAAGCACGGATCTGGAAGCGCGTGACTGCTTAAAAGGTGTTTTCTCGATAAGGGCATTCAATGAGCACAGCAGGGTGAAGGGATGAGAGGAACTGTAACGTTGGGCTACGTGGCATGCTGAAAGGGAATCCTGTGTGCTTGTGAAAGGTGCTGGAGTGAGGGCAACAGAACAAACATTACAGGCCTCTTCCCCACACTCTCCCGCCAGCACATCCCCACCCTGTTCCGCAGGGACCACCACTAACGGGGACAGGGCAGTTCAGTCTCCGTGGGCAATTCAGTCCTTGGCTTCTCTGCTGAGACTGCCAACAGCAGTGCCACTCCCAGCGGTGTTCTAGAGATATGGGCATCAAGGGTTAGACTGAGACCACCCACTCACTTACCAGACAGGACACAGGACAGCACTCGGAACATGGTACAGCATAAAGACTTTTGGCAAATACTGACCTGACCTAGTGTCAGGCCAAAGAGAGGCAAAAGATTGCACATATCCTATTCCCAATCCCTGAACCAGCCAGTCTCACTGAGGAGAGGAAAACTGCTTTAAACAAATCACTACGTCACAGACGAGACAAGCCCTCTGGGTAAGTGATGGGTTGGAACCAACCTGCCTGGCTTTGAACAACCCAGTGTTTGTTTCCATAACAAGTGCAGGGAGTAACAGCCAGGTGGGAGAACTTGTACGTTTCAGAAGTAGGTGGACAATGCTGGAAATTCCATTTGCCCAATAGCATCAAAGACCTAAGGTTTAATTGGTGCCTAAAGTCGTTTAATTAGGGAAGGAGATAGAGCACAATGGGGCAGGGGGGGAACCAGGGAAAGAAAGATTTCTTCCACACCTGTTCTGATCTGAGCAGGAGCAGAATGTGCGGGGAGGGCTGTGGTCCGAGATTATCTAGGACAAGCACATCAGTTGGACCGTGTTAACCAGCATATTACCTCCATTCCAAATTCGCATTTTAGAAGTAATTGCACACAGCTGTAAGCTGACTGGGAAACAACCATTCCCACTAGATGCAGCCAATAATGGAAAATGCCCATTACACGCTCTCAGGAGGTGTCACAGTAGCCAGAGTACGACATTTAAAAAAGAACATAACGGTCACACCGGGTCAGCCCAATGGTCCACCCAGCCCAGTGTCCTGTCTGCCAACAGCAGCCAGTGCCAGACACCCAGAGGGAATGAACAGAACAGGCAATATCAGAGAGATCCATCCCCGCCGTCCACTCCCAGCATCAGGCAGAGTCTTAGGGATACCCTGACCATCCTGGCTAATAGCGATTGATAAATCTATCCTGCAGGAACTTATCAAAGTCTTTTTTGACCCCTTTTATGCTTTTGCCCTTCACAACATCCCCTGGCCATGAGTTCTTCACACAACGCACAGTCAGCCTGTGGAAGTATTTCCTTCCGTTTCCCTCAAACCTGTTACCTATTCACTTCATTGGGTGACCCCAGGGTCTTGTGTTATCGGAAGGGGCAAATGACACTTTCTCTAAGTCATTCATGATTTATAGACCGCTCTCATCTCCCCCGAGTCGTCTCTTTTCCAAGTTGAACAGGCCCAGTCTCTAATCTCTCCTCATGTGGAAGCTGTTCCATCCCCCTCATCATTTTTGTTGCCCTTCTCTATATTATTTCCAATTCTACAATATATTTTTGAGATGGGGCAAAGAGAACTCGTACAGTATTCAAGGTGTGGGTGTACCATGGATTTACGAAGTGGCATTATTATATTTACTGTCTTATCTCTTTCCTAATGGTTCCTAACATTCTCTAGCTGTTTTGACTGCTGCTGCACATTGAGTGGGTGTTTTCAGAGAACTATCCACAAGGACTTCAAGATCTCTTTCTTCGACCCATGTATAGTTGGGATGCATTCCAATGTGCATTACTCTCATAGAATCATAGGACTGGAAGGGACCTCAAGAGGTCATCAAGTCCAGTCCCGTGCACTCATGGCAGGATTTTTGTATTTATCAACACTGAATTTCATCTGCCATTTCATTGCCCAATCACCCAGTTTTGTGAGATCCCTTTGTAATACTTCCCAGTCAGCTTTGGACTTAACTATCTTCAGTAACTTTGTATCATCTGCAAACTCTGCCATGTCACTGTTTACCCCATGTTTCAGATGATTTATTAATATGCTGAACAGTACAGATCCCTGGGGAACCTATACTGTTCAACATATTCAAAAATCTGTGGATAATAGGTTCCACAATGGCTATGAGCCAGGATAATAAGGGATGAAACCCCATGTTCCAGGTGTCCCCATTCTGAAAACTGACCATTTATTTCTACCCTTTGTTTCCTGTCTTTTAACCAGTTACTGATCCACGAGAGGACCTTCCCTCTTATCCCATGACTGATTATTTTGATAAGAGTCCTTTGTGAGGGACCTTGTCAAAGGCTTTCTGAAAGTCCAAGTACACTATATCCACTGGACCCCCCTGTCAACGTGTTTGTTGACCCCCTCAAAGAATTCTAATAGATTGGTGAGGCATGATTTCCCTTTACAAAAGCCCTGTTGACTCTTTCCCAACATACTGTGTTCATGTGTGTGTTACTAAAGTTAGGCTTACTGGCCTGCAATTGACAGGATTGCCTCTGTAGCCTTTTTAAAATATTGGTGTCATGTTATATCCTCCAGTGACCCAATAGAGATGCTGATTTAAATGATAGGTTACATACCACAGTTAGTAGTTCTGCAATTTCGTATTTGAATTTCTTCAGAATACTTGAGCGATACCATGTGGTCCTGGGGACTTATTACTGTCTAATTTATCAATTTGTTCCAAACCCTCCTCTACTGATACCTCAATCTGGGACAGCTCCTTAGATCTGTCACCTAAAAAGAATGGCTCAGCTGTGGGAATCTCCCCCACATTCTTTGCTGCAAAGACAGAGCCAAAGAATTCATTTAGCTTCTCCACAGTGGCCTTGGGTCTTCACAGAGAGCCCCTTCAGCGCTTTGTCCAGTGGCCCTACTGACGTTTTTCGGTTTCTGAAGGACTTAAATAAATTTTGCTGTTAGTTTTTAAGTCTTTTGCTCGTTGCTCTTCAAATTCGGTTTTGGCCTGGCCAATTATATTTTTACATTGACTCGCCAGAGTTCATGCTGCTTTCCATTTTCCTCAGCAGGGCCTGGCTTCCCATTTTAAAACGGCGCCTTTTTGCCTCTAACCACCTCTTTCATTCTGGTTTGCCATGGTGGCATTTTTTTGGTCCTCTTTTTTTTTTTTTTTTTAAACTTGGAATATATATGTAGTTTGAGCCTCCGTTATGGTTTTATAAAACGTTTCCATGCAGCTTGCAGGCATTTCACTCTTGTGACTGTTCCTTTTCATTTCCATTTAACTAGCTTCCTCCTTTTTCTGTAGCTCCCCTTCTTAAAGTTAAATGTTACTGCAGTGGGCTTCTTTGGAATCCCCCACCCACCCACAAGGATGTTGAACTGAATCACATTATGGCCACTATTACCATATCCTGTGATCCACTTAGAACTAAATCAAAAACTGCCTCCCTCCTTGTGGGATCCAGGACGACCAGCTCCAAGATACAGTCATTAATAGTGTCTAGAAATGTTATCTCTGCATCCCGTGCTGAGGTGACATGTACCCAGCCAATATGGAGATAGTTGAACCCCCCTATTATTATTATTATTATTGAGTTTTCTATTTTTATAGCCTCTCTAATTTCCCTTGGCATTTCATAACCACCACCACCATCTTGGTCAGGTGATCAGTAGTATATCCATACTGCTATACTCCTATTATTCAAGCATGGAATTTCTATCCAGAGAGATTCTATGGGACAGTTTGATTCATTTAAGATTTGTTCTATATTTGACTTCACGCTTTCTTTCACAAACAGTACCACTACCCCACCAGCGCGATCGACCTTGTCATTCCTATATAGTTCGTACCTTTGTATTACCTTGTCCCACTGATTATCATCATTCCACCAAGTTTCTGTGATGCCGACTATGTCAATATCCTCATTTAATATCAAGCACTCGAGTTCCCCCATCTTACTATATAGAATTTTAGCAGTCGTATACAAGCACTTCTAAAATTGGTTAGTATTTAGTTGTCTGCTTCATGTGAGATAACTGAATGGGACTTTCATTTGACTGTTTCTCTTCATTTCCTACCTGCAATTTATCCACTTCTATCCTCTCCCCTTTACTAGGGCAGAGAATCCCAGTGAAAGAATGCTCCCCTAAGGGATGTGTCTGTCCGAACCATGTGCTCCTCCGTATCTGTCGACTTCTCCCAGCCATTAGTTTCAAAACTCCTCTACCACCTTTTAAATTGTATATGCCAGCAATTTGCACCCATTTCGGTTCAGGTGGAGCCCATTTCTCCTGGATAGGCTCCTCCTTTCCCAAAGGGTTCTCCAGTTCCTAATAACCCTAAACCCCTCCTCTTACCTAGCAGTCTCTCTTCTAGCTTTCCCTATGTCATTGGTATCTACATGTACCATGACCACCGGCTCCTCCCCAGCACTGCACATGAGTCTGTCTAGATGTTTCGAGAGATTTGCAACCTTCACACCTGGCAAGCAATTCACCATGTGGTTCTCCCAGTTATCACAAACCCAACTAGCTATATTTCTAATGATCAAATCCCTCATTACTGTTACCTGTCTCTTCCTAATAACAGGGACTCCCTCCCCTGGAGGGGTATCGTCAGTGTGAGACAAATACCATGACATCACCTGAAGGAGGGTCCCAACTATGAGACTGTTTTCTTCTGTTCCAGTTGGATGTTCTTCCTGAAACTTTCATCCTCCTTAACATCACAGAAGCGGTCAGCCTGGGGATACAACCACACTGCAGTGTCCCAGAAAGTGTCCCATCTGTGTTCCTCTCTGTCTCCCTTAGTTCCTCCCCGTCTCCCTTAGTTCCGCCCCTTCAGCCACTCTGGTCTCAAGAGCCTGTACTCAGTCCCTCAGGGCCCTGAGCTGCTTAAATTGTTGCATATTTAAACTATATATTCAGATATTATCTAACACTAGGGTGAAGGGATTTAGGGGAGGGAAAGCCAAGTAGAGAGACAGAAAATGAGAATGTGGTGAAGCTGCTGAACCTGGGGGGAATATAACATGCTGTCTATGGAATTATGTATCATAGAATCATAGGACTGGAAGGGACATCGAGAGGACATCTAGTCCAGTCCCCTACACTCATGGCAGGACTAAGAATTATCTAGACCATCCCTGATAGGTGTTTGTCCAACCTGCTCTTAAACATCTCCAGTGATGGAGATTCCACAACCTCCCTGGGTAATTTATTCCAGTGCTTAACCACCCCGACAGAAAGTTTTCCTAATCTCCAGCCTAAACCTCCCTTGCTGCAATTTAAGACCATTGCTGCTTGTCCTCTCCTCAGAGCTTAAGAAGAACAATTTACCTCCCTCCTCTTGTAACAAACTTTTATGTACTTGAAAACTGTTATCACGTCCCCTCTCAGTCTTCTCTTCTCAAGACTAAACAAACCTAATTTTTTCAATCTTTCCTTGTAGATCACGTTTTCTAGACCTTTAATCATTTTTGTTGCTCTTCTCTGGACTCCAGTTTGTCCACATCTTTCCTGAAATGTGGCGTCCAGAACTGGACACAATATTCCAGATGAGACCCAATCAGTGCGGAGTAGAGTGGAAGAATTACTTCTCATGTTTTGCTTACAACACTCCTGCTAATACATCCTAGAATTATGTTTGCTTTTTTTGCAACAGTGTTATACTTTTCATACATATTTAGGTTGTGATCCACTATGACCCCCAGATCCCATTCTGCAGTACTCCTTCCTACACAGTAATTACCCATTTTGTACGTGTGTAACTGACTGTTCCTTCCTAAATGGAATACTTTGCATTTGTCCCTATTGAATTTCATCCTGTTTACTTCAGACCATTTCTCTAGTTTGTCCAGATCATTTTGAATTTTAATCCTGTCCTCCAAAGCACTTGCAACCCCTCCCAGCTTGGTATCATTCACAAATTTTATAAGTGTACTCTCTATCCCATTACCTAACACGCTGATGAAGATATTGAACAGAACCAGACTCAGAACTGATCCCTGCAGGACACCACTCAATATGCCCTTCCAGCTTGACTGTGAACAACTACTCTCTGGGAACGTTTTTCCAACCGGTTTTTTGCACCCACCATCTAGGTTGTATTTCCCTAGTTTGTTTATGAGAAGGTCATGCAAGACAGTACCAAAAGCCTTACTAAAGTCAAGATATACCACATCTACCGCTTCCCCCCATCCACAAGACCTGTTACCCTGTCAAAGAAAGCAATTAGGTTGGTTTGGCACGATTTGTTCTTGACAAATCCATGTTGACTGTTACTTATCACCTTAGCATCTTCTAGGTATTTGCAAATTGATTGCTTGATTATTTGTTCCATTATCTTTCTGGGTAATGAAGTTAAGCTGACTAGTCTGTAATTCCCCCGGGTTGTCCTTATTTCCCTTTTTATAGATTGACACTATATTTGCCCTTTTCAAGTCCTCTGGAATCTCTCCTGTCTTCCATGACTTTTTCAAGATAATTGCTAATGGCTCAGATATCTCCTCAGTAAACTCCTTGAGTATTCTAGGATGTGTTTCATCGGCCCTGGTGACTGGAAGACATCTAAGTTCTCTTAAAGTGTTAGTTCCCTATTTTGGCCTCTACTCCTACATGAATCACTATGTTAGACGACCAATCGCAACTAAACTTTTTGGTGAAAATCAAAACAAAAAAAGATCATTTAGCACTTCTGACATTTCCACATTTTCTGTTACTGACAATAACAGAAAATGTGGAAATGTCAGATGGACGGACGAACAATAACAGTTCTCAAAGAGAACTCATTGAGTAAGGGGCCTACTCTGACCTTGGTCTTCCTCTTGCTTCTAATGTATTTCTAGAATGTTTTCTTGTTACCCTTTATGTCTCTAGCTAGTTTGATCTCATTTTGTGCCTCGGCCTTTCTAATATGTCCCTACATACTTCTGTTATTTGTTTATACGCATCCTTTGTCATTTGACCTAGTTTCCCTTTTTGTAGGGCTTCTTTTGAGTTTCAGCTGGAGATTTTAACAGTCTGAGCTGAGAATCACTAACACTGCATGCTCTCAGAGTCTAGCCTTCCAGACTGGTGAGGGCCACAAAAGTTGCAAAAATACCACATCACTAAACAGCAGCCTGTCCTGCATACAGAGCACTACCCCAGACAGACTGACATTTCAAAGGTATTCAGTTACCAAGGGAATGTGGAGAGAGAGAGAGAGAGGCTGGAGGGAAAACAAGGAGAAAGAAATACCCAGAAATATACAGGTCCCCCCATTCATGATATGCTGGAATAAAATAGTCCCCTGCTGTAGCTAACTTTACATGGCCAGCAGTTTAAATACATCTGAGTGAAGTGCAAGGTCAGTTTCCAAATCAAAGAGTCTCTTCTCCTCTGTTTACCTGACCTCCCTGCTACCTCTGTCACCAGTGACCACTCACGTTGATACCACCACCCCCCCCCACCCCGTCTTGGGCTCACAGGACTCTGCCCTTTCCTGGCCCTTTCCTCTTTCTGACCGTTACCCAAGGAGAATCCTCTTCCTCTTTCCTCCCCCTGGTGCATGTGCCTCAGGGATCTGTCCTTGGTCCCCTTTATTCTCCTCCTCCTCCTCACTCACCCCTTCTCTGCTCCCCTGGTGCATTACCCCTGGGGCCAATGGCCCTCAGATCTACCACTCAATCTCCAGCTCTCCCGAGGCCTCTCCAATAAGAGACATCTGTGGGGAGTTCACCTCCTTATATGAAATGAGGCAAAAACTAAACTTCTCATCTTCCTCCCAAGCCTTTGTACCAGAAAAACTGTGATCTACTGGTCTGTAGGCCTCTCCCTTGCATCCAGCAGCTAAAATGATCTCCCTTTCCCACTGCTCTGTTCCTCTTCCCACCACCAGCCTCCTTGAGTCCATTCACTGCCTCCCCGTTTCTTTCCACGTACAGTTCAAATTCCTCACCCTCACTTGTCAGGCTCTGTACAGCTGTGCCTGGCCCCATCCCACTCCCTACTCCTGCAGTTTTCCCTGGCACTCTGCCCAACCCTCTCATCTCGCTCCACCCTCTCTCCTCCCACCCTTGTCCCTTCTTTCCCTTTTCATGCTGCTCCCTATGCCTGCAATGCCATCCCTCTTGGTCCGCACCAGGCACCAGTGCTCTGCTCCTCAGAACATGCATCTCTTGCTTAGCACAAGAATGGAGCTCAGTGGTACAATCTACTCCCCAATTTAAAATGCCGGAACCTACAAGATCCAACTGCTATCTGACCCCCATCATTCTCATTTGTCTTAACCTTCATCTCCCCATCCCTATACCTCCTTTGCTAACTTCATATCAGTATCTGTCTCATCTATACTGTAGGTTCCCATGGCAGGGACCATCATTTTTGACCTCTATGCACTGCCGTGCGGTTAAAGAGCTGCCCAAATGCTCATTAGTAACAAAGAACTGCAGCAACTGTGGCACTAGGTGTCCTTACCTGTGTTGTTCAAGTGGGTACAGTACCTTTCATTTTTGAGTGACAGTCAAGCACTGGATCATGACAGATTGTGCAGGGCCACCACGGTCGTCTGTTGAACTTAGCCCAGACTAGATCTCCAACGTCATACTTCACTGGAGCAGGCTTCTTCTTGGCTCGATTCTTTGGACAGAAATCAGAACATGAGGAATCAAGTAAGTGACAGACACCTTTGAAGAAAGTCTCACATCTCATTGGAACATCATCGGACAATCACCAGTGGTGATTTCTATTTTTAAAAAAAGCTAATATTTCTTGTTCGGACATCTTTCACAGGACGCCAACAATTTCCTCCCACCCACTCCTTCCCAATCCACTGTAGCCAGACATCACACCATTCAGCAGTAAAAGCTTTCAGCTCATAGCCAACACCAATTACTATCCAGTTCAGTCAGATGTCCTAGTTCACAGACAAGGAAGCAGAGTATCTTGAGGCAGGTCTGTCTGGAAGGTGGCGATCAGAGCAACAGATGCACGATATCCGCCACTGAGTAAAGGAAGAGTGCTGGGCACATACAAACTGATACTACTCTGCTTCTCAGACAAATGCAGGAAACGGAGTTTGCTGATAAAACACTTTATACTACACTGAATGCACGTATGGTCATGATATCTTCGCCATTTCTCTGGCAGTTTGGTTTATGCATGCAGAACCACCGCTGCTCCCCCTCCCAAAATCCACGGGAGGAGAGAGCAGGCAAGCCTGCATTGTCAGTCTGTCGCCTTTATGAAAGGAACCAAACTATAAAATCCGAGTGTGACTGGTGGAGACATGGCTCACTGGGAGGGGCATCAAGACAGGCGCCACACCTGAATTTCTGTTACTGGTTAGGAAACTGAATGCCCAAATCCACATGGTATCACAAGTCTACACATGGGCAGGTGGGCGAGCTATTTCAGGGGAGTCAGGGGCCAGCTCCACTAAGGAGAATGAGCCAACCCAGATCCAGCTGTGAGTTAATTACCAACGTGGCTAGGCAGCAGTTAAGTAATTAAGGAACACACAGGCCTTATAAAGGTTATAAGAGCTGAGGCAGGGGGACACCAGAACACAAAGAGGCAAGTCTTGAGGAAAGGGGCTTCTCAGGGAAGCTGGTTAGAGAACACACCAGAAAAGGGGACCTAGGAAAGGGGCTCCTGGAGGGAGCAGGTTCCAAAAGTGCTACAAGGGGCAAAGCCCTAGGGTCCCAGCAAAAGGACCTTACCAGGCAGCAGCAAGACGTCCAGATTGCTGGGGAACTACGCACAGCTTCAGAGAAGAGCTGCAGCAGTTTGACCTCTATGGGGCCCTCAGTCCAGAGAAAGAACCCTTCCCTAGGTGATGGCAGGAGCCTGACTCCAGAAGAGGGTCCCGGGTCAAGAGGGCCTTACTGGTGAACAGCCTGGATGAAGGAGATGGAGGGACTCAGGTGGGGAAAACAGACTAATATTAATTCGCCCCCGGCCCCAGTTAGACCACTGGGATGATGACTTGCTTGCCTGTCTGTTCAGCCTTTCATCAAATGAAATAGCAAAAGACCTGCAGGTAGCCCTGTGGTATCTCGTGCCCTTCTGGAACGTTGAGTTCAGCAAAACTCAAACTCCTGAAAACCAGGAAATAGAGTTACAGTAAAAGCCCGTGCAACCTTAACTCTGCCCCCCCTGGAGCTGGCAACAGCCACTGGGAATTACCTGCATGCTCTCCAGCTGCACTCAGTCTGTTAGGGATAGCTGTACTGAATGGTGGAGGAATATGTTGGAGTAGCTTGGAAGAGCTGTGACTGTGATATGAGGAGATCTGGGTCTGAATCAAAGGAGGAACATATCTATCTTGAGGTTCCAGTCTGCATCATGTCAATCAAGTTGTGTGGATTGTGTCAGCAGCGGGCACTGGGGCACTCTTGCCATGGGTACCATCAGTAGTGAGGTGGGAGCAGTCCAGATTTAATGATGGGTAGGGGAAAGTGTAGGTTTAGCTGGGCTGCTGTGTGCAAGAGTGAAGGGGCCATAAAAGGTACAAAAACAGTTGTTAAATGTGACAAGTGTGGTATTCGGGGGGGGGGGGGAGCAGATGCAGTGTTTGAGCACAGGGCAAGTGAAGGTAGCACCTGTTCATTACCGAGACAAGGCAGAGTGGGAGTGCAGGTGTGATGGATGTGTTGGGGTATCGCTCCAAGAGGGGCAGAGTTAAGGTTGTTTGGACATTTACCTGAAGTCTGTATGTCCTGGTTTTCAGAAGTCTGAGTTCTGGTGAACTCGATGTTCTAGAAGGGCACAAGCTCACACCGGGCAGCCTTAACTCTGTCAGTGTTTTGGCCATTTAATTTCTTAGGTTTTGTTAAAGAAATGTCTGTTGGCAGGAGTTAGTAGTCATTGAGACAGTTTCAGTTCTCACCAAGATTTGCAGCTGATAGGCTCCTGTGGCTAGGTAATAAGTAACTGGCTTTCACACAGTGCTTTTCATAAGCAGATTTCAAAGAACTTTCCCCTTTAAATGAGAAACTGAGTCACAGAAGTGACATGACTTACCCAAGGTCGCCCACCAGGCTGTGACAGAGCTAGGAATAGTCCCAGTTCAGTGGTCTTTCCACTGGGCCATACAGCTGCTGTGTGGTTACACAGTGCTCCTTCGCCCCACCCCAGTACATGTTGTTAGAGTGCAATGGGGACAATGGTGGGTCAGAGCCAGCGAGAGAAACCTCACCCCTGATCTCGGTCCCAAAACCTTGCCAGTTTTATCACACAGCTGTTAGAGTAACGTTAAGCACATGAGAAGACTGGGGTCTCTCTCCACCCCTCCCACCATTCTCCTGAACATGGATAGTCCCACCCTGCCAACGTCTCCAGCTCCCCCTCCCCACCCCATCCCACGGTGCCACTCGCTGCACTGCAGAGGCCAATCACATGTCAGAAGTTGCTCCTTGCTGTCTCTTGCCCTGTGCTGCTACATACATGAATCACAGGCTGCAGCTCACTAGAGGGCCGCCTGCCAGCCAGAGCTCCACACTGAGCCCAGCCCCTCATTCCCACTCCCCATCCCGAGTTGCTCAGCTAAACTTCCGCCATGCCCCAGACCCATCCCGTCCACCCCTCCCGCAAGTCACCCCACACACAAAGGGGGGATATCTTAACTATTTACTTTTTGGATTTCAGATGTTTAAATCTGTTACCCTAAGGTCCTGTCCCCCATGAGATCCAGGTTCATATGGAGGAGCAGGAGGAGGGGCTTAGACCCTTTCAGGGGGGTAGACCTCCCTGAGATCCCACATGCACATGAAGGTGAGAATTCAGGACTGACATCCCCCACTCCTAGCCCCCCAACTTCCTTGGCCAGCCCTGATTCTCCAACCCCTCATTTTCCCCCAATCCCCCGCTTGCCTAAGCTCCCCTACCACCCATTCCCATGTATACCCCTCTTCATATTACCCCCATCTCCCACTGCACACCTAAACCCTCACCCCCAAATCACCCCTCCTCTCCCAGTGAGCATTCACACATGGAAATGATTTTCAAAAATAGTTTCAGAGCCTTCTGAATATTCGGCTGTGCTCAGATTAAATTTCTCCTAAATTAATAAATCAAACTTGACAGGGGCAGATTTTTCCCACATGTGTACAGTTAGTTCTCAGATTTCCTCCCAGGATGGGTTCAGAGTTGCAGACTCGGACAGGTGTGAAGTGGCCCATTCACCTTACTGAGACGTTTTCAGCTGAAGGAAAGCACCTGATGGAGATGACTACAGCCTGAAACAATAACTATGAGACCTATGGATTGTCCCACTCATGTCAGTGGGTGTGCCCATCTCTTCTCCCCCCTCCCCCTGGGTGCAGGAGAGTTTCTGACATGTGTCAAGCATACCTGTTCTCAGCTCCTCAACCCAGTCTCAGCAGTATGTTCTTGGTGCATGCTCGGAGCATGCCTGTTCTCAGCTCCCCAGAGGGGCAGAGCTTCCTCAGCTCACATAGGGGCAGGGAGAGGGCTCAGATACCCCAGAAAAACAAGCCATCTCCAGAACCTGGCTCACATGAAGGGGTCAGACTCCAGTGGATGGGCAGGAGCCCCCCCAGAGTCTAGTGCATACAAGGGGGCAGAGACCAGGGCTCAGGCTCCACTTTGGGGGGGCAGGGACTCCCAAATCCTAACTCACATAGGGAGAAAAAGCAAGGCCTCTCCCTCCCACCCCCGCGAACCTGGCTCACATGAGGGGAGTCTCATCCCCAGGGCACAGCACACATGTGGGAGGGGTATGTGGAACTGACAGGCACCCCTGCTCTTACTTTCCCTCTGACTCCCTGTCATTCACCTTCATGACCCTCTTCCCTTCCTGCCACTGCACCTAGTCCCCATCACCTGATCCCCCAACACCTCTCCCCCATTCCCAACTACTCTTCCACCTCTAATCACCCTCCCCCCAATCAGCGATTTCATGTGTAGCTTATTTTCTTTTCAAAACACTTTCAGCATCTTCTGTGCCCTGGTCTATACTACAAACTTGTGTCGCCCGCGGCGTGGAAACATCCACCATCCTGAGCAACACAGTAACACTGACCCACCCAATGCTCGGTGTTGATGGGAGGGCTTCTCCGGTTAACCCAGCTACTGCCTCTCGAGGAGGTGGAGCACGACGCCTATGGGAGAGCTTCTCCTGTCAGCGCAGGTAGCGTCTTCAATCAGCACTACAGCTGCGCCCCTACAGTGCTGTAAGCGTAGACACGCCCTGAATAATCTGCTGTACTTAGATCACATTGACGGGAAAACCCCTACGTCAGCGCAGGAAGCGCGGACACCGTGGCGTAGCAGCCGCTGTACCACAGACATACCCAGGGGGCTGGTCTACGCATGGAGCACTGCAGTGGCGCATCCGATGGGAAGGTTTCTCCTGTTGGCATAGGTAATCCACCTCCCTGAGAGGAGGTAGCTAGATTGACAGAAGAGTTATTCTTTCACCCCACACTGTCTACATCGGGGCTAGGTCTGCTTAACAGAGCTATGCAGAGGTAAGTTTTCAGTGTAGACCAGCCCCTAGACTCTCTGGAATTCTGACCAATACGTGCCAATGAAACTGTGGCTAATTGAATTCATCTTTTTGAAGGAAGTGAATGTTTCTGACAAATCTAATCTTCCCTCTGCTCTCTTACTGTGAAGTAGTAATGGTATTAAATGGTGTTAGAGTTAGGCCTGGTCTACACTAAAAAATTAGGTTGACCAATTATGTCGCTCAGGGGATGTGAAACATCCACACCCCATAGCAATGTAGTTAAAATGACCTAACCCCCAGGCTAGACAGTGCTAAAATGCTTCTGTCAATCAACCTACCTCCCACCTCTTGGGGAGGTGAATTAATATGTTGTTGGGAGAATCCCTCCCATCGTCATAAGTAGTGGTTACACCAGCATTTCTCAAACTGGGGTCTGCAAACCCCTGGGGGTCCCCAGGCCCCGCTGATCAACTCTCCCCCATCCTCCCTCAACTCCTCCCCCTCTCTCTATCTCCCGGAGGCTACTGAAGCCAAACCAGGAGATTTTAGGCACTAAAAGTCCGTCAGCACAGCGGGGCTAAGGCAGGCTCCCTGCCTGCCCTGGCCCTGCGCCGCTCCCAGAAGCGACCAGCACATCCCAGTGGCCCCAGGGGGGAGGGAGGGGTCTCCAGGAACTGCAGCCAGTGGGAGCTGCGGCGGCACCTGCAGGCAGGGGCAGTGCACGGAGCACCCCTGGCCCCACCCACCTAGGAGCCACTGCCAGAGAGACGTGCCGGTCACTTTTGGGAGCCACCCAACGTAAGCGTCGCCCAGCCCAGAGCCCACACCCCCTCCAAACCCCTGCCCCAGCCCAGAGCCCACACCCCGCACCCAAACTCCCTCCCAGTGCTACAATGGTGCAGCTGCAATGCAGCAGCAGCTGTCGCTGTAGCAGTTTGAGTGTAGACATGCCCTAGGTAAAAGTGGGTACAACAGGCTTTCACATAATACAGGTGTTACCACTAGCCCCAATGTGCTAGCTATTTGCCCCTGCCTACAGGCCTCACCAGTGACCTGCCTCATGTCACTTCAGCAGTCCAACAGCTTTAAAGCATTCCAGGTGCGATACACTGTACATGAACCTCTAGGGCTGCAAGAGCAAAACACACAGAGTGGCTTCCAAGAGCATAGCCCTGGGGTTCCAGGCAGAACACAGATGCACAGAGTCCTATGCTAAGCCTCTCCCTTCACACTTTTAAGTCCTGCAACTAAATTGTTAATTTAACAGTAAGATGACAACTGTTTGGGCTGGAATAGATGGACCCAGTTCCAACTATTTATAGGTCAAGATTTTACTGACCAAAATGTTAGTTTTCTCTCTCTCCCTCCCTCCCTCTCTCTAACTGAAGAAAATGCATTATACTTTTGGAAATAATTGTCCAGGTTTCATTTGCATTGTTAAAGAACAGAATTCAAAGCAGAAAGGCGTTTTGCAGCGAACAGTGGAGAGGCTAACAGAGGGAGTTCGCCTGGGAGATTGCCTGGGGTAAGCCCACTGAGGCTTTCATCTTGCAGGCTTTTCTGAGTAGTTACTGCAACAGCTGAGGAAGCGGTAGAAGGAAGGTAATATGGATGATGAGCGTTCAGCTGTTGTTACCTGCACAGGATGTGCCATGTTTGTCTTTCTTCCACAGGACAGAAGTGACTTTGTCTACAAAGTGCAAGCTGCTCTCCATATTGGAAGAAACGGTTCAAGGTCTGGAGAAACAAGTATCGACCCTGCATTACATAAGAGAAACTGAAGATTTCCTGGACACATGTCAGGATATGCTTCTACGAGCACAACATACTGAAGATTCAGAGCAGGCTGCGCAGC
The DNA here is from genome assembly GCF_965152275.1 of Natator depressus. Classification (NCBI taxonomy): domain Eukaryota; kingdom Metazoa; phylum Chordata; order Testudines; family Cheloniidae; genus Natator; species Natator depressus. Next base: position 1,077,129 of record NC_134241.1, read on the forward strand.
AGGGACAGAAGGACGGTGAAGAAATTTGGCAACATGTGACCTCCAGAAGAAAGGGGAGCATCCATGTACCAGCAATGCAGATACAGGTAAGCAACCATTTTCATGTTCTATCCACAGGTACTAATGCGGAGAATGGACTAGATGATACATCTGAGGGAAGGGAGCAGGAGACTCCACCAACTGGAAGGCATGAGATGCACTGTCTTAGGAAAGGGAGTTCCACGACCACTGCTCCCAAGAGAAGGAGGCGGGTGGTGGTGGTTGGGGACTCTCTCCTCAGGGGGACTGAGTCATCTATCTGCCGCCCCAACTGGGAAAACCAAGAAGTCTGCTGCTTGCCAGGATTCACGATGTGACGGAGAGACTGCCAAGACTCATCAAGCCCTCGGATCGCTACCCCTTCCTGCTTCTCCATGTGGGCACCAATGATACTGCCAAGAATGACCTTGAGCGGATCACTGCAGACTACATGGCTCTGGGAAGAAGGATAAAGGAGTTTGAGGCGCAAGTGGTGTTCTCGTCCATCCTCCCTGTGGACGGAAAAGGCCCGGGTAGAGACCGTTGAATTGTGGAAGTCAACGAATGACTACGCAGGTGGTGTCGGAGAGAAGGCTTTGGATTCTCTGACCATGGGATGGTGTTCCAAGAAGGAGGAGTGCTAGGCAGAGACGGGCTCCACCTAAAGAAGAGAGGGAAGAGCATCTTCGCAAGCAGGCTGGCTAACCTAGTGAGGAGGGCTTTAAACTAGGTTCACTGGGGGAAGGAGACCAAAGCCCTGAGGTAAGTGGGGAAGTGGGATACCGGGAGGAAGCACGAGCAGGAGAGCGCAGAGGGGAGGGCTCTTGCCTCATATTGAGAAAGCCGGACGATCAGCGAGTTATCTCAAGTGCCTATACACAAAGGCAAGAAGCCTGGGAAACAAGCAGGGAGAACTGGAAGTCCTGCCACAGTCAAGGAATTATGATGTGATTGGAATAACAGAGACTTGGTGGGATAACTCACATGACTGGAGTACTGTCATGGATGGATATAAACTGTTCAGGAAGGACAGGAAGGGCAGAAAAGGTGGGGGAGTTGCATTGTATGTAAGAGAGCAGTATGACTGCTCAGAGCTCAAGTATGAAACTGCAGAAAAACCTGAGAGTCTCTGGATTAAGTTTAGAAGTGTGAGCAACAAGGGTGATGTCGTGGTGGGAGTCTGCTATAGACCACCGGACCAGGGGGATGAGGTGGACGAGGCTTTCTTCCGGCAACTAACAGAAGTGACTAGATCGCAGGCCCTGGTTCTCATAGGAAACCTCAATCACCCTGTTATCCGCTGGGAGAGCAATACAGCAGTGCACAGACAATCCACGAAGTTTTTGGAAAGCACAGAGGACAATTTCCTGGTGCAAGTGCTGGAGGAACCAACTAGGGGCAGAGCTCTTCTTGACCTGCTGCTCACAAACTGGGAAGAATTCGTAGGGGAAACAAAAGTGGATGGGAACCTGGGAGGCAGTGACCATAAGATGGTCGAGTTCAGGATCCTGACACAAGGAAGAAAGGAGAGCAGCAGAATATGGACCCTGGACTTCAGAAAAGCAGACTTTGACTCCCTCAGGGAACTGATGGGCAGGATTCCCTGCAAGAATAACATGAGGGGGAAAGGAGTCCAGGACAGCTGGGTGTATTTTAAAGAATCCTTATTGAGGTTGCAGGAACAAATCATCCCGATGTGTAGAAAGAATAGTAAATATGGCAGGCGACCAGCTTCGCTTAAGAGTGAAATCCTTGCTGATCTTAAACACAAAAAAGAAGCTTACAAGAAGTGGAAGACTGGGCAAATGACCAGGGAGGAGTATAAAAATATTGCTCAGGCATGCAGGAGTGAAATCAGGAAGGCCAAATCACACTTGGGAGTTGCAACTAGCAAGAGATGTTAAGAGTAACAAGAAGGGTTTCTTCAGGTATGTTAGCAACAAGAAGAAAGTCAAGGAAAGTGTGGGCCCCTTACTGAATGAGGGAAGCAACCTAGTGACAGAGGATGTGGAAAAAGCTAACGTACTCAATGCTTTTTTGGCTCTGTCTTCACGACCAAGGTCAGCTCCCAGACTACTGCACTGGGCAGCACAGCATGGGGAGGAGGTGACCAGCCCTCTGTGGAGAAAGAAGTGGTTTGGGACTATTTAGAAAAGCTGGACATGCACAAGTCCATGCGGTCGGATGCGCTGCATCCGAGAGTGCTAAAGGAGTTGGCGGATGTGATTGCAGAGCCATTGGCCATTATCTTTGAAAACTCATGGCAATCGGGGGAAGTCCCGGACGACTGGAAAAAGGCTAATGTAGTGCCCACCTTTAAAAAAGGGAAGGAGGATCCTTGGAACTACAGGCCAGTCAGCCTCACCTCAGTCCCTGGAAAAATCATGGAGCACATCCTCAAGGAATCAATTCTGAAGCCCTTAGAGGAGAGGAAAGTGATCAGGAACAGTCAGCATGGATTCACCAAGGGCAAGTCATGCCTGACTAACCTAATTGCCTTCTATGATGAGATAACTGGCTCTGTGGATGAGGGGAAAGCGGTTGACATGTTATTCCTTGACTTTAGCAAAGCTTTTGATACAGTCTCCCACAGTATTCTTGCCAGCAAGTTAAAGAAGTATGGGCTGGACGAATGGACTATAAGGTGGATAGAAAGCTGGCTAGATCATCGGGCTCAACGTGTAGTGATCAATGGCTCCCTGTCTAGTTGGCAGCCGGTATCAAGAGGAGTGCCCCAAGGGTCGGTCTTGGGGTTGGTTTTGTTCAATATCTTCATTAATGATCTGGTGGACTGCACCCTCAGCAAGTTTGCAGATGACACTAAACTGGGAGGAGAGGTAGATATGCTAGAGGGTAGGGATAGGATACAGAGGGACCTAGACAAATTGGAGGATTGGGCCAAAAGAAATCTGATGAGGTTCAACAAGGACAAGTGCAGAGTCCTGCACTTAGGACGGAAGAATCCCATGCACTGCTACAGACTAAGAACCGAATGGCTAGGCAGCAGTTCTGCAGAAAAGGACCTAGGGGTGACAGTGGACGAGAAGCTGGATATGAGTCAGCAGTGTGCCCTTGTTGCCAAGAAGGCCAATGGCATTTTGGGATGTATAAGTAGGGGCATAGCGAGCAGATCGAGGGACGTGATCGTTCCCCTCTATTCGACATTGGTGAGGCCTCATCTGGAGTACTGGGTCCAGTTTTGGGCCCCACACGACAAGAAGGATGTGGAAAAATTGGAAAATGTCCAGCGGACGGCAACAAAAATGATTAGGGGTCTGGAACACATGACTTATGAGGAGAGGCTGAGGGAACTGGGATTGTTTAGTCTGCAGAAGAGAAGAATGAGGGGGGATTTGATAGCTGCTTTCAACTACCTGAAAGGGGGTTCCAAAGAGGATGGAGCTAGACTGTTCTCAGTGGTAGCAGATGACAGAACAAGGAGTAATGGTCTCAAGTTGCAGTGAGGGAGGTTTAGGTTGGATATTAGGAAAAACTTTTTCACTAGGAGGGTGGTGAAGCACTGGAATGCGTTACACCTAGGGAGGTGGTGGAATCTCCTTCCTTTGAGGTTTTTAAGATCAGGCTTGACAAAGCCCTGGCTGGGATGATTTAGTTGGGGATTGGTCCTGCTTTGAGCAGGGGGTTGGACTAGATGTCCTCCTGAGGTCTCTTCCAACCCTGATATTCTATGATTCTATATTACAGCTGTAGGGAAAGTTCCACCAGTAATTACATTACAGACCACATTGCTCAGAATCTTATAACTCAGCCACCCAGATACCACAATAACGAGCAAAGTTTAAGAGCTCAGATAACTCATCCAGAGAGGCGGCACAGCCTAGTCGATAGAACACTGGACTGGGAGACAGGAGATCTGCCACTGGCCTGTTGTGTGATCTTGGGCAAATCCTTTCCCATCGCAGGGCAGTCACTTCCCCTCCTGCCTTGTATTTGTCTGGTCTGTTGTACTGTGAGTTCTTTGGAGCAGGGCTGGCCTCTCACTGTGTATGTGCAGCACCCACCAGGATGGGGTCCCACTCTTGTGGGCCTGTAGGGGCTACCATAATATAAATGAACGTTTGTACAGATACAAAAACACATGCATCTGACTGTTCACATTACAACCTTATTTTAGGTGTTTCAGGTTGTTTAAATAATAATGAAATTCTATAAGTGATTAGTTTCAGAGTAGCAGCTGTGTTAGTCTGTATCCGCAAAAAGAACAGGAGTACTTGTGGCACCTTAGAGACTAGTCTCTAAGGTGCCACAAGTACTCCTGTTCTTTTTATAAGTGATTAGTCTCAGATGAGCAAAACTTTCGTTATGGCTAAGTGAGATTTCTCTCTCAAGAGTGCAGATATATATGCAGTATTTACAAAAACATTTTAAATGCACACAGTACGTGTATAACCCACACACACAATGTACGTATATATACACAGTACGTGTATAACCCACACACACACTGCTCACAGCTCTGGTCTGAGCAGGGTGAACCGCACCAGCATCGCTACAACAACGTACCTACGCCAGGGCAAAAATCCCTCCTAGAGACGGGCCCTAGAGAACTCCTCAAAAGCACGTTCTAGTGTGCCCTAACTTCTCTAGTGAAAACACCCTTAAAGAAATTATCCAGGTTTTAGGCAGCTACAAAATAGCTAACTCTGTTTCACTACACTCTAGAAGCCTTTCAGCAACCTTCAGACCACTCCACAATTATTTTAATTCTTCACCAATTTACGTTCTTATTTTTTCAGTACCAGGAGTCAGATGTTGGTCTTATAATTAAGCATCATCAAGGCTCCATCAATGCTCTCATGAAGGGAAATTGAGCTAATGCAAACTGGTACAGTGCCTTCATGACAAACATCAGAGCCAGCTGTCCCGAAACCGGCTGCCTCTAGGCACTGTCTCTTTCCCGCCAATTCCCACAAAACCAAAACAAAGAAGAAGCAATAAGACTCCTCTATATTTTCAAAAAACATATTTCCTGTTAGACAATGTCCAGAGTACTAATGACAAAGAATTAATGTTGCTGATTAAACAGCAGTGATTAGGCACTTACAGAAACAGAGATGGCTCTTCTGTTAAATTGTGCCATATAAAGCCATACTTATGGTCCCCAAAAGTACAGGATTTTTCTGGGTCAGACTGCCGTAATTTTTATTCCTAGTGCAATATAATTACAACATACAGTTTTAGGTTAAAATTGATAGAATATATTAGTGCCTGACTTCAGAGAGGGCTAATTATTTTTTTAAATGCCAGTTAAATTGATTTTTTTTAAGGGACATAGGGGAGCCCAAAACACAACTTCTAGATGTAATTCCCATTCCTGGTAATCTAGCAATGAAGCCCATTCTACCACCTATCAGCATGGGAGAGGACATGGAATTTTAAATAATAAAGCTGGTTACCTGCCCCACACAAGGTAGATCGTACATTTTATCTCTGGCAGTGATGGACAGAAGTCACGCAGTGATTGGAAACAGAGTACATGGGGAGGGAAATGATATTACCTAGCTCTCTTTGAAAAACATCACAATGAACATTGTGTATCAAGTCTGACATCCTCTTTCAAGTTGGGTTAGCACTGCCTGCTGTATATTCAATCATTTGGAACATATTAAATTGATTTGTGTTGAGACTGGGCATAAATCCTGGATTATATATAAAATTACAAGTAATTTTTTCACACTATTTTTGAATGAAGCAAGAATGACTTTTTGGTGGTTTTAAGTGGTCTACATCTGCCAAAGCACGGACCCAAAACTAAATTGTGGAGAGAGGGTCACTGTCCCGGAAGCACAGCCTTGCATGACAAGCATATGCTTCCACCCTGAATAAATGCAATCCCTGCACACTAGTGTTTTGGGAGACGAAAGAGCTGTTGTAATTCATTGAGTATCACTGTGAGACATCACAATAAAGTTTTGAGGAGGCTCTTACAGACACTATAGCAATAATGTTATATAAACATGTATGAACTAGGTAACTCCCCAGACCTGCAGTTCCCATAAATCGGGTGTGAAATAAATAGTGAGCAAAGAAACGTCATACATCTAAAGGATTTTATCAGAATGACACAAACGCAGGAAAACCCCGTGAGTCTTGCTAATCTTCCTTTTAAAACGGACAATTTATTAAGCAGTGGTAACTACTGTGCATGTCCCGTAACCACCCTTCATAGCATTGCTGTTCATCTCTATTAGTCTTGCTGGAAGGAGGATAAACCACAAATCCACACAAACTAATGCACATGCTGACGGCTATCGGGTGCGTCATTTCTGCAGCCATTACCCTCTCACTCTGACAACTGCAGCGCGCTCAGATCATTAACACAGCATGGCAAGATCAGATAACCCTAGTATTTTATTGGCTTTTTTCAGACTATTACAGGCAGTGACTCTCTTGCTAAAGAAGCAACAATGAAAGACTGCAGGCCAAGTAGCAGCTGAACGTAAGGCAACAGGCCAAGAGTTTCGAAAACTAGGCACTATAGTTAGCCTCCTAAATCCTCACCTAGGTGCTTGAACAAGTCACCTGATTTCCCAAAGCATTGAGCACTAAGCGACTCCAGTTAAAGTGGCGGACACTTCTGAAAGGTCAGGAGACCTCTCAAGGTGCTGAACTCTAAGCACCATTTTAGAACATCTTGGCCAGGAAGTCTCTATGCTTTCATTCTGGTGCAATGAAGAAATTATTTTATGGTTACAATGCTCTAAAATAGTTGATCTATACATTAACATTTATGACTACAGGAGTGAAACACACACTTATGTTGTGCTCCAGATCACTGGTACCATTCTGCCTGCCTAAATTTCCCAGTGGCAGGGTAGATTTGATTTCATAGAATCACAGAATCATAGAATATCAGGGTTGGAAGGGACCTCAGGAGGTCATCTAGTCCAACCCCCTGCTCAAAGCAGGACCAATCCCCAATCAAATCATCCCAGCCAGGGCTTTGTCAAGCCTGACCTTAAAAACTTCCAAGGAAGGAGATTCTACCACCTCCCTAGGCAACGCATTCCAGTGTTTCACCACCCTCCTAGTGAAAAAGTTTTTCCTAATATCCAATCTAAACCTCCCCCACTGCAACTTGAGACCATTACTCCTTGTCCTGTCCTCTTCTACCACTGAGAACAGTCTAGAACCATCCTCTCTGGAACCACCTCTCAGGTAGTTGAAAGCAGCTATCAAATCCCCCCTCATTCTTCTCTTCCGTAGACTAAACATTCCCAGTTCCCTCAGCCTCTCCTCATAAGTCATGTGTTCCAGACCCCTAATCATTTTTGTTGCCCTTCGCTGGACTCTCTCCAATTTATCCACATCCTTCTTGTAGTGTGGGGCCCAAAACTGGACACAGTACTCCAGATGAGGCCTCACCAATGTCGAATAGAGGGGAACGATCACGTCCCTCGATCTGCTCGCTATGCCCCTACTTATACATCCCAAAATGCCATTGGCCTTCTTGGAAACAAGGGCACACTGTTGACTCGTATCCAGCTTCTCGTCCACTGTAACCCCTAGGTCCTTTTCCGCAGAACTGCTGCCTAGCCATTCGGTCCCTAGTCTGTAGCGGTGCATTGGGTTCTTCCGTCCTAAGTGCAGGACCCTGCACTTATCCTTATTGAACCTCATCAGGTTTCTTTTGGCCCAATCCTCCAATTTGTCTAGGTCCCTCTGTATCCTATCCCTGCCCTCCAGCGTATCTACCACTCCTCCCAGTTTAGCTCATTTAACTCACTAGTTAGGAAGACTTGATTTAATCATGGTTTTCTACATAAACGTGCATTCTTGTTGGTTGTTATAACCTCAATACCTATTCTTCACCACTCCGAGAAAGAGGTAGGTGTCATTTTTAGAAGGTACACACTATACATTTTTAAACGGTGATTTATTTTGAAAACTTTTCAGATTAGTTTTACCACTATATCAGAAACTGAATGATTGTTTGGTTATTTCATTTACCAAAGGTAATCAAAGCAGATATTTATGAAGTCATTGGGAGGTGAACTATTGCCAATTCAACAAGAAACGACTATGTTATGGAGCCTGGGTTTTTTTCTTCAACAGCAAACATATAATATTTTAACAAAACAAGCATATGTCCCTTGCTTCTCAGATTCATCTCCAGACCTATTCCACCCCCAACAATCTTCTATTCACTGAACTTTTTGAAACTCTGCACTTTTAGAGAGAGGTAAGGGATTGACTCTATGTACGCAAATTTGCAGAGGGACAACAGAGTTGAGGTCTGTTATTTCTCACCTCTATATATTATTTATTTTAAAACATTTTTGCTGTTAACAAGCATGTGACTTCTGGGAAGACAAATCCACAGTTTGACAACTGCAAAACTAAGCATCTCTGATGGTAGCTTCTAGACTGAACACTGAGTCCCATTATGTAGATAGAAAGATTAACCTAAATAATCTATACAGAAGCGCCTGGAATCCCATAAGATTGGGTCCCTAATCCATGAACGATTGGAACTCATTTACAAAACTTTTCTTAAACATTACATGAATCTATTGTCTCGTTCTATAGAATTAGAATTTATGATCCCTATTCCATGATGAGATATCTTTGAGATATAATGCATTTTAATTAAAACTATCTTTAGATAGGTTTTTCCTCAAAAAGCATTTTATCAAAAAAATCCAATTTAAATAAAAAAATCTGATTAAAAAAAAATCATTGATTTTTATCCACCCTGCCCAGTGGCATCTTCACTTCCTGGACAAGCTTTGCTGATTCCATGACATTTGCTGCTTCCCACATGAGAGGTAATTCCAAAATAGTGGAAAGTCAAGTGATCCCTGTATGGATTGTCTGCAACTCTGAAGAGCGTCTTGATGCTTGTAAAAGGTGCTACACATAAACAGGATCTGAAAAAAAATTCTACTCATGCAGGGCAAGTATGAATCTTTCCTACACAGGCACCACCAACTTCTGCAGATTTTAAGCTTTCAGTTTAAAAAAAAGTAAGATTCTCACCCTCAAGTTGGTGCCGCTAACTATCCAAACATGAACTGAGGGCTTGTCTTCAATACGGGGGTAAGTCGAACTAAGTTATGCTACTCCAGCTATAACAATGAGGAGTCCTTGTGGCATCTTACAGACTAACACATTTATTTGGGCATAAGCTTTCGTGGGCTAGAACCCACTTCATCAGATGCATGGAGTGGAAAATACATGAAAGGATGGGAGTTACCTTACCAAGTGTCTAATGAGACAATTCACTTAACAGCAGGATACCAAGGGAGGAAAAATAACTCTAGCTATGTAAATAACATAGCTGAAGTCAACGTAGCTTAGGTTGACCTATTCTGGTGTGTTCACTGCACTTCATTAGACCCGCTAAATCGATCCCTGCTGCATCGAATGCAGCAGCATGGATCTCTCCTTAGTGAAGACTAGCCCTGAGTGTAAACTGATGCAAAAGCACCTTCCTAAGTCTGCAAATAGTCAGCTTCAATGTCTGTTCCACAGCAGTGGAGTAACGTTAACAAGACTGGTTAGCTTTACAGTGGCTATTTAAAACCAGCCAGGTAGCAGGGAAACTGTCAAGCATCAGGCAGGCTACTGGTGTCCAGGAAAATTACAGGCAGTGACAAACCCAGGAGTTATTCACTGAGAAACTGGACTTAGATAATAAACACAAGGCACTCAGGATCCGGACAGGACAGATCAGCAGAAAGTTCCACCACTGCCTTGCTGCAGCCAGGATGTTCTGGGGCCCGAGGGGAGACAAAGAATGCTCCTTCCTTCCAGCAGACAGAGGGGTTGGAAGCCTTGAAAGCCAGCGCCCACCCAAGGGCAATACGGTTACACCCTGAATGAGATGCAGAGAGAACAGCCACAAAGGCATCCAAGCATCAACTTACAGGGGTTGTGCCTTCTTATTTGGGTGCTACCCCTCATGTTGGGTATTTACGCCTCTGGCTATTAGCTGTTTGATTAATTTTTCAATTTGTGTGAAGGTGTTGATGGGATGAAGGAATGTGTTAGTGTGTGGATGCATGTGGGGAAGAGACACCGGCGGGTTAAACTGAAAAGAGAAGCAGGGTATTGAGAAATTTGGGGGAGGAAAGAGTAAGTGGAACAGACAAATGGTAATGGGCGGAGGAGGAAGATAAAATGATGCTGGGATCAAAAAGAGAGAGTCTAAAGGCAGAGAAAAAGGAAACCACAGACACGGAGACTAATGCAGGAAAAGATACAGCTCTGATCTACTGTAGGAATGAAAAAAAAACATGGAATGAAGACAGGATGGAAAAGGTAAAAAGCAAAGGACAGGAATTATTTAGGGGAAATCCTATGGCCTATGTTCTGCAGGGGACAAGATGATCACCATGATCCCTTCTGGCCTTAGAAGCTATAAAAGCTACATAGAAATGTGTACTGAATAGAAAGGTGATTGAAAACATGTTTCCAATGAATAGGCAACAAACAGTACGCAACTGTTTATTTCTCTAAACCGCGAGAAGAGGTGGCACGAGACCGTAGTGGCACAGGTATCTCCATCTGGCTAGCAAGCTTAGTCATCAGACTCATACATGCCACTTAATGAAGCCCAGTAAAGCCAATTCATAAATAAGTGTCATGGGTTCAGAAAGGTAGCCACTATTAGCACTAAGTTGAAAGCTTCCACTACTTCATTTTGAATGTACATGATTGTGTATTCATGTTACACCTTTCTCTGCCAGACTGAAGAGTCCATTATTAAATATTTGTTCCCTAACTCTTAAGTCTCTTGGATGCAAGTTATCTGGACCAGCTGACTCTGAAATATCTAACCTTAGTGGCTGCATGTGTCATAGAATGTCAGCTGCCTATCCACCCTGGGGTCCAGTGTTGCTAGAGCTAGCAAAGACAAAGAGGCACTTGCTGCGGTAGATAACTTCCGCAAAAAAAGCCCTAATGTAGTCCAGGCTCACGGGAGCTCAGACTGCTAGGTTCAGCAAGACCAGCAGCTTTCATTTACATGAAAAATGGCTGCCCCATGTAGGTGGCACACATACCCCCACCTAAAATCCAGCGAGAGACACAAAGCTCATAAATACAATTGAACCATGGCCAACCTGAAGTTACCAATTCACGAGGACCCCCACAACCTTTCAAAGACATGTCTGAAATCATTCAAGCTTCTTTGGGAGCAGGCTGAAGCTCTTAAGGGGTCCTCACTTAATCCTGAGGCACACTGGAAAGAAGTCTGGGACAATGCTAATGTCCCAAACAAACACTGAATTGCTGGCTCCACAAAAGAACTTCCATGCTTCAACAAACCCCAGAAACAATGGCTCACAGTGAACTGTTTAGAACCCTGCATGACAGATGCGGTCATCTCTTACAATTTTGGAAGATGAAACACAATCCACAACATGACTGTGGACAGCAGTCACAAACTATGGACCACAACGGAAATCGGTGCTCGCATTGATCATTTGCTGGTGGCATCTCAGCGTTACACCAAGCTCCTCCTGAAGCTACCCACTACAATAGAACCTCGGAGTTAAGAACGCCGGAGTTATGAATGCCGGAGTTACAAAGTGACCAGTTAACCACATGCCTCATGTGGAACCAGAAGCATACAATCAGGCAGTAGCAGAGACCACAAAAAAAAAAAAAAAAAAAAAAAGCGCAAATAGTACAGTGTTAAACGTGAACTACCTAAAAAAAATAAAGGGAAAGCAGCGTTTTTCTTCTGCATCGTAAAGTTTCAAAGCTGTATTAAGTCAATGTTCAGTTGTAAATTTTAAAAGAACCCCTCCCCCCCCAGCATTTTGTTCACAGTTACGAACAACCTCCATTCCCAAGGTGTTCGTAACTCTGAGGTTCTACTGTAGCTCACTGACCTGGACTTGGTTATCCGAACGTTGTTAATCACCTCTCTTGGAGTACAAAAGACGACGTGACTCCATGGATCATTATTTCTTTCAGTATGGGGAAACAATAGAACAGAGAAGAAAAAAAGACAGGATCACGAAAATATTTGTTTGGTATGACTTGCTTTTTCTTTAATGAATTTTCTGTTTTACATAAGCATTCTGAAATCTCTTTCAATCAAATTGAATCTACTAGCCAAAACACATGTAAAGGGAAGAAAAGTAAATTACTACGTAACAGGTAAAGAAGTGTTTGAATCCAAGCAAAAAGAGCCCTTCTATTGAAGTTTCTGCGCAGGAAGTAACACAAAGCACATTAATACGAAGGCCTTGACTATACGCACAATTTGTATTGTTTTAATATACCAGTACAGAGAAAGTGATACAACCGCCCTAGTGTGCTCACAATTACACCAATATAAAAGTGCTTACAGCACTACAGCTTATCACCCCAGGAGAAGAGGAGTACGCTATACCAGTGTAAGCGCTTTTATATCATTATAACTGCAACCACACTACACCCGTTACATGGCTGTAAGTATTTCAATTTAAAAAAATCTCATACCCCCTAATCAAAACAGTTACATAGGTGTGAAATCTGTGTGTCATAGAATCATAGAATATCAGGGTTGGAAGGGACCTCAGGAGGTCATCTAGTCCAACCCCCTGCTCAAAGCAGGACCAATCCCCAATTAAATCATCCCAGCCAGGGCTTTGTCAAGTCTGACCTTAAAAACTTCCAAGGAAGGAGATTCTACCACCTCCCTAGGTAACGCATTCCAGTGCTTCACCACCCTCCTAGTGAAAAAGTTTTTCCTAATATCCAACCTAAACCTCCCCCACTGCAACTTGAGACCATTACTCCTTGTCCTGTCCTCTTCTACCACTGAGAACCATCTCAGGTCTAGAACCATCCTCTCTGGAACCACCTCTCAGGTAGTTGAAAGCAGCTATCAAATCCCCCCTCATTCTTCTCTTCCGTAGACTAAACATTCCCAGTTCCCTCAGCCTCTCCTCATAAGTCATGAGTTCCAGACCCCTAATCATTTTTGTTGCCCTTCGCTGGACTCTCTCCAATTTATCCACATCCTTCTTGTAGTGTGGGGCCCAAAACTGGACACAGTACTCCAGATGAGGCCTCACCAATGTCGAATAGAGGGGAACGATCACGTCCCTCGATCTGCTCGCTATGCCCCTACTTATACATCCCAAAATGCCATTGGCCTTCTTGGCAACAAGGGCACACTGCTGACTCATATCCAGCTTCTCGTCCACTGTAACCCCTAGGTCCTTTTCCGCAGAACTGCTGCCTAGCCATTCAGTCCCTAGTCTGTAGCGGTGCATTGGGTTCTTCCGTCCTAAGTGCAGGACCCTGCACTTATCCTTATTGAACCTCATCAGGTTTCTTTTGGCCCAATCCTCCAATTTGTCTAGGTCCCTCTGTATCTTATCTCTGCCCTCCAGCGTATCTACCACTCCTCCCAGTTTAGTATCATCCACAAATTTGCTGAGAGTGCAATCCACACCATCCTCCAGATCATTTATGAAGATATTGAACAAAACCAGCCCCAGGACCGACCCCTGGGGCACTCCACTTGACACCGGCTGCCAACTAAACATGGAGCCATTGATCACTACCCGTTGAGCCCGACAATCTAGCCAACTTTCTACCCACCTTATAGTACATTCATCCAGCCCATACTTCTTTAACTTGCTGACAAGAATACTGTGGGAGACCGTGTCAAAAGCTTTGCTAAAGTCAAGAAACAATACATCCACTGCTTTCCCTTCATCCACAGAATCAGTAATCTCATCATAGAAGGCGATTAGATTAGTCAAGCATGACCTTCCCTTGGTGAATCCATGCTGACTGTTCCTGATCACTTTCCTCTCGTGTAAGTGCTTCAGGATTGATTCCTTGAGGACCTGCTCCATGATTTTTCCGGGGACTGAGGTGAGGCTGACTGGCCTGTAGTTCCCAGGATCCTCCTCCTTCCCTTTTTTAAAGATTGGCACTACATTAGCCTTTTTCCAGTCATCTGGGACTTCCCCCGTTCGCCACGAGTTTTCAAAGATAATGGCCAATGGCTCTGCAATCACATCCGCCAATTCCTTTAGCACTCTCGGATGCAACTCGTCCGGCCCCATGGACTTGTGCACGTCCAGCTTTTCTAAATAGTCCCTAACCACCTCTTTCTCCACAGAGGGCTGGCCATCTACTCCCCATGTTGCGATGCCCAGCGCAGCAGTCTGGGAGCTGTCCTTGTTAGTGAAGACAGAGGCAAAAAAAGCATTGAGCACATTAGCTTTTTCCACATCCTCTGTCACTAGGTTGCCTCCCTCATTCAGTAAGGGGCCCACACTTTCCTTGGCTTTCTTCTTGTTGCCAACATACCTGAAGAAACCCTTCTTGTTACTCTTGACATCTCTTGCTAGCTGCAGCTCCAGGTGCGATTTGGCCCTCCTGATTTCATTCCTACATGCCCGAGCAATATTTTTATACTCTTCCCTGGTCATATGTCCAACCTTCCACTTCTTGTAAGCTTCTTTTTTATGTTTAAGATCCGCTAGGATTTCACCATTAAGCCAAGCTGGTCGCCTGCCATATTTACTATTCTTTCGACTCATCGGGATGGTTTGTCCCTGTAACCTCAACAGGGATTCCTTGAAATACAGCCAGCTCTCCTGGACTCCTTTCCCCTTCATGTTAGTCCCCCAGGGGATCCTACCCATCCGCTCCCTGAGGGAGTCGAAGTCTGCTTTCCTGAAGTCCAGGGTCCGTATCCTGCTGCTTACCTTTCTTCCCTGCGTCAGGATCCTGAACTTGACCATCTCATGGTCACTGCCTCCCAGATTCCCATCCACTTTTGCTTCCCCCACTAATTCTTCCCTGTTTGTGAGCAGCAGGTCAAGAAAAGCTCCCCCCCAGTTGGCTCGTCTAGCACTTGCACCAGGAAATTGTCCCCTACGCTTTCCAAAAACTTCCTGGATTGTCTATGCACCGCTGTATTGCTCTCCCAGCAAATATCAGGAAAATTAAAGTCACCCATGAGAACCAGGGCGTGCGATCTAGTAGCTTCTGCGAGTTGCCGGAAGAAAGCCTCATCCACCTCATCCCCCTGGTCCGGTGGTCTATAGCAGACTCCCACCACTACATCACTCTTGTTACTCACACTTCTAAACTTAATCCAGAGACACTCAGGTTTTTCTGCAGTTTCGTACCGGAGCATGCCTAGAACAAAACATGGACATTACAGAAGCCCAAAGAACCTTAAATGACTCCCTTCTCTAGCCTCAGGGCCTGATCCTGGAGAACTAAAATCAATGGGATTTTTGCCATTAGCTTGGGCTCCTGAGGTCAATGGGAGTTCAGAGCTGCCCAGCATGTCAGAATGAGGCCCTTAGTGACTGATGGTCTGAAGTTCTAAGCTAAAGAACCCAAATGTGCACTAACAACTGGACAGGAGTTTGCTTATTCTACCCATCATGCCAGAGTGGATGGCTCAGGGTTTTCACCCTTCTATAAAAGCCAAGCATCCTGCATTAATCTCTGTTCATCTTGGTGGTAACTGTAGCAGTAAAAAGTTAACATGTAACTGCTTTGCATTAATGTCTGAAAAGCTACAGCACATCTCACAATTTACAAAGAAGTGGCATCGAACCCTGGATAGTTCACACAGTTCTGTGACAAAACAAAGAGCACAATAAATAACATACCTGGATTTTATTCATATTATACTAGCAGATTATAATCTTATATTTATTCTTTTATCTGAGGCCAATTTTTAGTATTTTTGGTATATATATTTTTAATTAGTGGGCAACACCCAGACACCAAGGGGCAAAGAGAGAGAGTATATATATAAATTGAAAAGACAAAAACCAGCTGACTGGGTTATTTATAATAACCTGAAATTATATGTTCCAAGAGAGCTTCAAAATTCTAGAGTAAAAATATTCTCATTTAGGTATGAAGGAGATGCTAATAGATGAGAGTTCTTTGACGCAAAGGGGTTTGGGTTAATTGCATCACTATTTTACCAGTGGTGACTTTAAGTGTACTTACATATTCTGGATCAAGTATTACCAATGGGATACTGAAGTCTGCACCTCAACACCACCATAGTAACCAGAAATCCAAACTGACATCACGTAACAACTGCAGGAGTTGGAGGTTCTCAGTCCAGTTTCCTAGTGGACGGAAGTCCACACCACAAAAGGCACTCCTGCAAGTGGCACTTTCATTAGCAGCCTCAGCGGCAGAGCCAAGAACTGAATGTACAGGAAGACTGATCCATAGGATGTAGTCCCTCCAGGTTAGAGATAAGAGAGTAGCCGTGGATGAATGTGGGGATGCTTACACTTGCTGTTGCTGAAACTGCATGTTTTCAGGATAAAGATGACTTCACTTTTCTGCTCTAGCACCTTTATTACAAATAAATTACTTCAAAAATTAGAGAAACAGCATACAACATTTCCTGCATTTTGCATAAATGCCTTACAGAACAGTCTTCTCACTAAACACATGTTCCAGTATTAGAGAACTCATAAAAATAGGTCACAGACCTGCTCATCTTCCCCCTTCCCTTAATTCACAGGGTTATAGTCAGAGCTGAAGACCAGAAGGGACCACCAGACCAACCAGTGAAATTATTAAGTGAGCTATACCCAAAGAATCCTGGCAAGTGATCTGCACTCACATGCTGCAGGGGAAAGGGAAAAATCCCCACTGTCACTGCCCTTCACCCTCCCTAGTGTTTACGCTCCCAATGTATTTACAGAGAGCAATCAGATCCCCTCTCAGCCTTCTTTTGGCTAGACCCAACAAGCCACGCTCTTCCGGTCTCCTCTCAGAAGACAGGCCCTCGATTTCCCTGATCGCCCTAGTAGCTCTTCTCTGCACCTGTTCCTGTTTAAATTCATCTTTCTTAAATATGGGTGACTAGAACTGTACACAGGATTACAGATAAGGTCTCACCTATGTCTTGTTCAATGGCATTAATACTTCTCTATCTCTACTGGAAGTGTCTTGCCTAATACAGCCTAGGACCATATTTGCCTTTTTCACATCCCAATCACACTGGTGGCTTATAGTCATCCAGTGATCGACCCACACATCTAGGTCTCTTTTTCCTTCTCTGTCACTTCCAACTGATAAGTCCCCAGCTTGCAGCAGAAATGCTTATTAGCTGACCCTAAATGCATGACCTTGCACTTCGTGCAATAGAATTTCGTCCCATTTCTACTGCTCCAGCCTTCAAGATCATCCAGATCTTCCTGTATTATGTTCTGATCCTTCTCTGTATTGATGATGCCTCCTACCTATATATCATCAGCCAGTTTCATTGGCACACTCCTAATTTTTGTGCCAAGGTCTTAATAAAAATACTGAATAAGATTTGTCCCAAAATCAATCCTTGAGGAACTCCCCTAGTAACCTCCCTCCAGTCCGATAATCCACCCTTCAACACAACCTGTTGCCTTTTCCCCTTTAGTCACCTTATCCACTTTACTTTGCTTGTACTGATTCCCATCTTCCCCAATTTAGCTAATAATTTCCCATGTGGTACCATGTTACTGAAGTCAAAGTAGATTAGATCTACTGTGCTTACCTTATTCTAAAAAAATTAGTTACTTTCTCAAAGAAGCTAATCAGGTTAGACTGGCATGATCTACCTTTGGTAAACCCATGTTGCAGTACATCCCTTTTACCATTTACCCCCATTAATTTAATTATTCTTTCTTTCACAATTTGTTCTAAAGCCTTGCATACTGCTGAGATCAGACTAACAGGTCAGTAATTGCCCAGATCACTTTCTTTCCCATTCTTACACATAAACATGACACCAGCTTTTCTCAAGTCTTAAGATACTACCCCCAAATAGATGGTTTTATTACAAATCCTTGCTACTGGACAAGCCATCTCATGTGCCAGTTCTCTCTTCAGTCTCCTGATTTGAGCACATTAAGCTCTAAGTTTTTCTTAACATCAAGGAAGATGGAAGAAAAATACACACTTTTTTCAAAACCAAAAATCTGCATAGATCCAACATTAAGGTTGCACAGTTAAGTGTGAAAAGTCAGAAAATGGAAAACATTCAGATAGTAAGATTAACTTGGCTGTGTTGCACTTCCTACAAGTATCACACACACACACAGGACAAATTTTATGACCTAAAAAGTAACATTATTAAGCTACAGATTTAACCAGAAAAACAGGAATAGAAAATACAGGTACAATGTAGCAAAGCAAGCATTGCTGCTGAAACCTTGACTTCTGCATTCCAGGACTTGTAATTTTACAGTTCCACAGTCAAAATCATTCAATCAGTGCAGCTTCTGGCATAAAAAAATGCAACCTAGGAAGTAGAGTGTGCACCTCTAGATTTCGGAAAGGTTTTCAACGTGCATGTGTAGCATGACATTTTCAGAAAGTCTTATATTTGTGAAGCCAAGCTTTTTTCCAAACCAAGCAAAGGCATTATTAGTTCTTAACAAGGATTATGTTCATGCCAAATTTTAAGTTTAAAACTTCAGCTACTTCACTTTCTTTGGGATACAACAGAAGTCAGAATTCTTTATATGACCTGTACAAACTCACCCCCGTTGTTTTACTTCTAGAACAAACCAGTAAGCAATGTGCCCTGGAGAACAACAGGGCCACAGCCATCAGTTTCCACAAATTTAAGATTTAATTAAAAAAGATGAATCTCCTAGGCCTCATGGTTGTGAAGGTAACTTCATAAATAGACAATGAATGTACAGAGAACTCTGGTGCTGCTGCAGAGTAGAAGGACAGCAGAGTGAAATTAACAAGACTCCAGTCTCTTTCACTGCTGCTATTCAGAAATCTGTAGACAGCTGAGACACTCATCCAGAATAATGTAAAGTTCAAGCAGCTGCCTGGGAAAGCAAGAAACAGCATTGGGGCAAGGGCAGGCATTAATTATCGACAGAGAAAGAAGACCAGTAACATCATAAAAATCCTTTCCTGTCCCTTTCTGCAGCAGCTAGGAGGCTCTGGGGCAGAAGCAGAGTAGCAAAGGCGCTCCCTGACCTCCTGCTGCTACAGAGGGCAGACAAGTTTCCTTCCTCCTTCTAACAGCCAGAGTGGAGCAGAGCATCGAATTTAAATGATGGAAGCTCCATGAAGGGCCCAAGGACAGCACCCTGCTAGATATCCTACAACCTCAGTCTTGCAGCTGTTCGAGGATAGCTAGATTTTTCACCAGAACACTGCCCAAGGACAGAATGAGCAGGAGTTCCCCATTCCAGTCTCTTGTATCAAACTCTGGCTACTAAGTTTCTGGTAACATTTTAAAGTGCTACTTCCCCCTTCTCACACAACCCAAAACTTACGCATGCAAAAATCAGACAGAACAAAAATGGAAAATTTAAGCCCTCAAATCAGTATTTCAGAAAATTATGAGCTTATGAGACTAGGGGAAAGTTACTAATGGAAGCTACTTTGCTATGTTAATTACAGCCATCACTACCAAGAGCAGGAAAGTTCTTGACTTTTACATTACGTTAGGTTACTTTACTGAAGTTCCATCAAAATAATGTCAATGCCCAATCTCAAATGGAGCTCGTAAGTGTCCAGCATCATGCTCTTTTAAAGCCACCGGAAAGGGTTACTATACTATTACGAATTAACAAAAAACAAAACCGCACAATTTTGTTTTGCGACAGCAGAGATCACGTCAAGACATATTCAAAGCAGCCAAATCCTGAAAGGATGCAAAATGACAAGGGAAAAGGCTCCAACATTCCTTGCCACCTTTCCAGTGCCTACAGCATTGTGGAGGACATGCTCCAAGAGGCATTCACTTCCGTCTCCAGTGCATACCAAACACAATATGTACCCCAGCTTCATCCAACTGGCTGTCTACTCCACACACACACCCCAGACTCCCTCTCTCAGCCAGCATAAAGCAGAGTTCTCCCCCTTCCAACCTGCCATCATGATCCAACTTTCAGCATGTCAAACCCCTGAAACACAACAACACACTTTCCTTTTGACCTTGCGAGCTGTGTGGAAACAATATGACGGTACCTTGTGGAAGTCCTGACTGACACCCCCCAACCCCAAACACAATACTTCTGCTAACATCCAGGTCACCAGCACCACGAGGCTTGCCAGTCTGCAAAAGGAAGCAGGAGTCAGATGAAAGGGGTCAGAATTGGCGTTTGGTGGAAGTGTCATCTTGGGGGAGGACACACAGAGGGGCTACCACAGGTGTGACTGAGCCCCTCACTTCCCTGTTGCCTGACAGCCAGAGCCAGGAGTGACAACCACAGAGATGACACTGATCATTGATGTTTAATATACTGACCATAGGTGGCAATGGTTATTTCAAAATGCCCCAAACCTCCTCCTTTCCTTGAAGCATTCTGCATCCCATTCGAACACAGCATGGGGCTGTCTCTCTCTGTAGGGGCTACACCACATATTGAGGTTTCCGAGTCTGCTCCTGCCTTTGACCTAGAGCTCTGGTCCTTTAGCTCAAAACAGCACCAGTTCAAAACCACAAGTACAAGGTTCGTTCTCCAGTAAGTGACCCAACGGGGGGCATCATTACACATCATCTAGCCGCTAGAGGGTGACAGAGCCACATTTTTAGCATGGGTCACACTCACCCTGACTGGGGAAGATTGTCTGAGCTGCAGGAGTACATAGCAGTGTAAACCCCCAGACACATCTGTGGGGACTGAACCTAGGACATCTGGATTGAAAAGCATGAGGGCTCTGCTGCTTGAGTGAAAGCACGGATTCTCAAACCGGGGGTCAGGACCCCATAGGGGGTCACGAGGTTATTACATGGGGGGGTCACGAGCTGTCATTCTCCAGCGCAAGCCCTGCTTTGCCTCCAGCATTTATAATGGTGTTAAATATTTTAAAAAGTATTTTTAATTGATATGGGGGGTCGCACTCAGAAGCTTGCTGTGTGAAAGGGGTCACCAGGACAAAAGTCTGAGAACCACTGAGCTAAGGGATCAGGATAGTGTCAGGACCCAATTCAAACCATTATCTGTGGTCCAGCCTCTCCAGGAGGACACACAGTCCCAATGGCCTAGGGTGGATTACAGCTGCCATCTCCTGAAATCCTGCTGCCTGGCAGGGAGCAATATGTCTGAGACATTGTGTCCTCCTAAGCCCTCTGTCCTTGCGCTGAGTAACTCCTATGCTGTCCTCTACCTGGAGTCATCAATAATAATAATAATGTCAAACGTGAGCCTTATATTGTATCGGTGTCAACATTCAAAGAAGTAACTTTTTAAACTTTAAATAATTAATCAAAACATGTAACTTATCAAATATTCTTGCACTGTGCTCCTAGCAAAGAATCACACATTTAATTGCATAACTGGCTGCTCTAGGATATCTTCAAAGGGATCCAAAGAAAATGTCGAACACTAGAAACATTTTAGTTACGTGGCACTTTTAAAAAGTCACAATTAACATTTTATTCACTACAAACTACTACAGGAAATTCTAGCAGTTCAGAAACTACAAATATTTGCAATTGATCCTCTAACTCAAGACATACTTTTTATTAAAATGGGAATCCTGACATAACCTTAATGATGGTAGTGCTACCTCCCCACTGTCAAACGACTTAACCCGCATCTCCCCTAGCCAAGGCTGTATAGGACAGGACAGATGGATCAGTACAGACAGGACCAAACACAAATCACCTTTCCAGTATTAAAGTGATACCATCAATTTTCAATCTTTTTTTTTTTTTTTTAAATGAGTTTAAAATAGTTCCAGGTCCCACACCATCTCTGAGCCCTTCTGCCCTTTTTGTGGTTTTACAATCATATTTTTTAACATCTGCCCCTCATTCCTGTGTTCACCACCAGCACAAAGAACAAAAAGAATTTACTGATGGACTATACAAGAGAAACAATAAAACTTATTGTATGCAAAGTGCTATCAAACGCATCAAGGAACAAGATTTTTTTCTCCTAATCTTTCAGTGATCGTAATCTTCGGTGTTATTCAGAACAGGGGTTCTCACCCTTTTTCTTTCGGAGGCTCCCTCAACACTCTATAAAAACTCCAGGGCCATGGAGTGAGCAGCTCTGCAGGGCTCAGGGCTTCTGTCCCGCAGGGTGCCGGAGCTTGTGGCTCAAGGGGTAGGGGACTCGTGGCTCAGGGCTCTGAGATTCAGCCCCATGGCTCTGGGCTTCAGCCCCATGGGGGGCACTGGGGCCCAAGGCTTTAGCCCTGTGGGGGTGCCAAGGCTCAGAGCTCTGGGCTTCAACCCCACAGGGGTGCAGGGACTTGGGGCTTCAGCAGAAGAGCCCGTGGAACCAGAGACTGGTTCACAGACCCCTGGTGGAGAACCACTGATTTATAACAATACAGAAGTCTGATTTCTAAGTTGATGGTATTCCTTTAAGAAACACTATAAACTACTCACAGTCACTTCAAGAAAATGCCACTTGGGTTCTTCTTGTGCCTCAGTTCATTAGTTAAAATTCAAAACTCATTATGTATAAAACAAACCAAAAGGCTACATCTCTCCATTGACCCTACAGATCTGTATTTCTGATTGTATTTACTTTATTGGTACTTTAAAGAATATCCAGTTTATACAGCGGAAGTAAGAAAAACAAGAGATCACAGAACTCCCGCTCATACAATTAACTGTCTTAAAAGAAAACTACAAGTTCTAACCTACCTCTGGAAATAATCCACAAAGGGTTTCAAAGGCAGCTGTTACACTGTAGCAAGAAATTAGCAAATTCATGTGACTTTTTTGGGTCAAAAAAATTTGTTTTTTGCACTCCGTCTTTAAAATTATTGTTCCATAATCAAACTGAAACATTAATCTCAACCCTTGGCTAAAATTTATATGAGTTAATAAGAACAGAACTACAGTCATGTTCAGTTATATAAATTTCTAATAGGCACAGTTTTGGAAGAGATTTTCTAGAAGAAAAATCAAATAGCTAAATAATAAACACAGTACTAAAAGAAGCTGAGTCCAAACACATGGTTAAGAATGAGATACAGGTAGGAAGAATAGGCAAAGTAGTATTTTGTTTAAACAAAGTTTGTGTTACTCAAACAAATATTAAAGTAAGAGGAAATATAGTAAACAGAAATTTATGTGAAGGTTTTGACAAAGTTTGACTTCAAAATAAAGTTCTGAGACAGAAACACACAACACTTTCAGGAGACTGAAGAATTTAATGCCAATGTCTTTTGTGACCCATTTCTAGCAATCTGCAAGACAACACCTGAGGTTTTCCTATTCACAGCTGTAGCATCTGTTCAGCTGCAAACAGTTGCATGACCCTGTATGACCAGAAGATCACTAATCATACATTTTTTGAGGTGCATTATGTGTAGTATAAATATACATACCAAGTGATAACACATTGTTTACGGCCACAATGCAAGGAAAACCTGTAGCTGACACCTAATTTCCTGAGCACCACAAGTTATCAGGTGGAAACAAGTAGAGGTGAAACTGGAATAAAGAAGATTTACTGCTAAAGAGTGCAATACTGCCAAGATCCAATCCATTGCAATGGAAATCTCTATTTCCTGAATAACTATTCAAAAGCCCGCAGAGACTGAAAATAAAATTGTACCATTACAGCAGCCTCTATCGTACTTATCTGCCCCACATATAGGATCTATGTATTTATCCTCACAAAAGCCCTTACAAGGTGTCTATCCTTACAAGGTAAAGCACTGCGATTATCCCCATTGTACAGATGGGAACGGAGAGACAGAGATGCTAAGTGACATACCTAGGGTCACACAGGATGTTTGTGGAGGGGCAGGAACTAAACCTGGCTCTCCCAAGGCTCAGGCTAACATTTTAACGACTGGACCACCCTTCCTTCTGTACAGTCATCACATTTGAAGATTTTTGCATGAAATTTAAACAGCATTTAAAACAATAATGCGTTTTTAAAAGGTACAGTGTAGTCACTTCACAAGTGTGGTACCCTGGCAACTTCCATGGCATTCTACTTCACAGTAAGCATAAGATCCAATCACACAGCCATTTCCAAGAAAGAACCAGATCTTCCAACCCAGACAAATTTCAGTGTTAAGAAGAGGCCTTTGAAAGAGACAGAACAAGGATAGTGGCCGGTGGACAGCCTCTAGTTTTCAGAGGGTATGTGCATGCGGAGCATGTTGCCTGTTTTCAGTATGGAAAGCCAAACCGATCTGATTACTGCACTGGGGGAAACCAGGGCTGACAAAGGGAACTTATACTCTGAATACACACAAACACTTGCATCTAAGGGACAGTGTGCTACCATAAACATTTAAAATTTAAATCAACATGTAATCTTAGTTGCTCATGCTATAGTGAGGGTTTCATAGGAGAAGGTTCTTCTAGAGAGCTCTCCAACAGCAGAGTGCTTAACAAGGCAAAAGGAATTCAAAAAGAGGCAGGGAAAGTCGTGGGGCAGAACCCATTCACTATGCAGCAGCAGCAACTCCTATATTTAGGGTGCCTAACACTTTTTATTGTGAACACTGCGGTCGTTTTTTTCGGAAGAGTTCTCACTCCTCCACGGTTTGCAGCGGGATTTTGAAGTTTAGCAGGGATTAGTTCTGGAGGTCAGAGGTGCTTTTTGCTGGCCTCGTGGAAATCCTTTCAAATTTGGCCATGTTACAAGCAGATGAAAACTGCCATTGCTTGTCCATGTTTCACACAACACAGCTGTTTTCTGGCAACACACCCCTCCCCTGCAGTGTTCCACTAGCCCTGCATATGCACCCGAGATGTCTCAAGTGGAGTATAATCACTGAATAACCTTCAGTCAGTAAAAAGAAAAGGAGTACTTGTGGCACCTTAGAGACTAAGGTGCCACAAGTCTTCCTTCAGTTAGTGGTGACTTTTACAAATTTGGCCTTGGGTCTCCCACTGCATTAACTCCTCATCAGTAAAACGGGACTAACTACTATTGTCTCTCGCTGAGCAGTGTGACAATACATTCATTAATGTTTGTGAGGACCAGATATTACAGTAACAAGAACCACAGAAGAGCCTATGAGGAAATCAATAATCCTCTATTTAGTGTAGGGTTTGGATGACATGCAGTAAATAAGACATAAGGCCACACATTGAATGATAAGGAACATTGAACAGAGGCATCATTCCCTGAGCACTGGGCATCCTGTACCCTGACCCCAGCAGAGTCATGTGGAAAATACACCACGTGACCATGTAGTTAAAGGCAGTATCAATGAACATACTTTAAGGTTGCATTGGCAACCTTAAATTCAACATTTCCGAAACACTTAAGCTGGCAATCCAAATAATTTTCTCTTCAGAGTTTGGTGTACTTACTATAATTAACTTTAACAAAACATCAAAGTGAAGGGAAAATAATATAACAAAAGGTATATAAATCAAATCAAAATATAAATGAAGGGTTTTTTTTATGAGAACGAATTTATTGGCCCTGCAATGCTCTGCATGCAGACATGGCCCTGCATCTACACAGAGCCCTGCGGAAGTCAATGAGGCTCAGAGGTTTGCAGGGATGCATCCATGCACAACGCATTGCAGGATCAGGGCAGTACTGTCTATAATTCCCACCATACTTTCACCAGATTTACTCAACTTGCAAAGACCAGAACAACAACAGCGTTCAGAATTTCTGAAATAAGTAACTGTCACATATTCCTGAGTTACCCAGGAAAGAATTTTCTGTAGTATCTGGCTGGTGAATCTTGCCCATATGCTCAGGGTTTAGCTGATCGCCATATTTGGGGTCGGGAAGGAATTTTCTTCCAGGGCAGATTGGAAGAGGCCCTGGAGGTTTTTCGCCTTCCTCTGTAGCATGGGGCACGGGTCACTTGCTGGAGGATTCTCTGCTCCTTGAAGTCTTTAAGCCACGATTTGAGGACTTCAATAGCTCAGACATAGGTGAGGTTTTTCGCAGGAGTGGGTGGGTGAGATTCTGTGGCCTCCGTTGTGCAGGAGGTCAGACTAGATGATCATAATGGTCCCTTCTGACCTTAGTATCTATGAATCTATTAAAATGACAAAAACTCAGTGGAAGAACTAGACATGGCTACTCACTTTGAAGTTAAACAATAAGCTGTAGTCCAGTATAAGTAACATATGTGGCAGGGAAAACACAGCAGCTACCACCATGTTGAGCTGACTTTACTGTGCCAACAGTTCTGAGATGGTGTAACTACACTTTGGTACCCTTACAGCACCTGCAGTAACTCCTATGGATAAACAGAGAACTTGTCTACCCCATACTAACATTCACTTAACACTTAAAAGAAATTAAAAGAGGTGCATATCTCTGCATATACCTTAACTTTAACAAAGCAACCTCTCACCCATGTGACGTGTGCAAAGAGATCAGAGAACTACTAACACATCATCAGGCAAAATGGTATAATCACTGAATAACCTTCAGTCAGTAAAAAGAAAAGGAGTACTTGTGGCACCTTAGAGACTAAGGTGCCACAAGTCTTCCTTCAGTTAGTGGTGACTTTTACAAATTTGGCCTTGGGTCTCCCACTGCACTAGCTCCTCATCAGTAAAACGGGACTAACTACTATTGTCTCTCGCTGAGCAGTGTGACAATACATTCATTAATGTTTGTGAGGACCAGATATTACAGTAACAAGAACCACAGAAGAGCCTACGAGGAAATCAATAATCCTGTATTTAGTGTAGGGTTTGGATGACATGCGGTAAATAAGACATAAGGCCACACATTGAATGATAAGGAACATTGAACAGAGGCATCATTCCCTGAGCACTGGGCATCCTGTACCCTGACCCCAGCAGAGTCATGTGGAAAATACACCACGTGACCACGTAGTTAAAGCTTTCTATTCTCACCTATATAAATAAAGGAATTTAGCATGCACCAAAGTGCCTATTTTTAAATGTGACTTTTTGTCGCCAACCAAAAAATCCACCTATTTTCCCATCAACTCCATTGGGGGAGCTACTGTCATCTTGGAAACGGTCATCCCTTTGAAAGTGAGTGCCCAATGCTTCATTTAAAAAACAGCTGAACACAGGCACAAACAAGAGGCCCTATCTTCAAACAGGCTTTATTCTTAACAAAACAGGAAGTCTGAGAAGCTGTGGGCATGCTCAAAGCGGTTAGCATCATGAACAAAAGCTCCCTGCGAGTTCTTGTATAAAAGGTGGAGCTCTGTCCTTGGGGGCAGGGTTGAAAGGGCTTACAGGGGAGTCCTCTGAAAAGCAACTCTAAAAATAGCCATGCGAGCTCCTGATTTTTAAATCTTTCAGCAACTCCAAAGAAAATTGGCTCAAATTACATGTAAATAGGTGGAGTAAGGAGTTAAATGCTAGCACCACCAACGCAGCTTGGGATCTGAGAATCAAGCTTGGTTATTTCTATCTACTACCATCTGTAGTAATAAAGATTCTGCAGTTGGACTGCAGTTAACTATTCTGTTTGGAATGCGATGCAGACTAAAATCTAGCTTCCTCTCCCAGAGCTGCAGGACTAGCAAATGTAAACTCACAAAAATTTACTTTCACAAATAAAGAAAGCAGATAAGACCTCCACAGTGCACAGAGGAAGATGATCTGTTGGTTAAAAGGTGCTTTTTTTAAAAAAAAAAATATTTTTTCCAAATACAAACTACTCTTTAGCTCCACTGAATTATCTTAAGGACTCAGCCAGAATACAGCAAACGGGATTTATTTTATTAGAAAGCCAAGCCTTTGAGCCTCCTGTTTGTACATAAAAAAATATTACAAATCCAATACAAAAATAAATTGATTTTATTTCTGTGCCTTTCCAAATTCTGCAGCACCTATGAAATCACCGATCTACAACTTGAGTGCTTCAGTGCCAAGTGCTGTTGTGAAAACTCCTCTACACAGCTTCTGTTTACAAAGTGAGACCCCTCCCATTGCTGCATCACTGAACACATCTGCTGCAGGTAACTCCTTTGCTTTTCAAAACAAAGAAAGTTGCAGTAAATAGAAAAGAGACAAAGCAGCAACAGGATCTCCCCAAAGACCTAGAAGGATAGAGGTCCCATGCACTACCTTCCCTGAAAGCTTTCTTCACCCAGAGCTCATTGCAAGATTTGGGCCTAAAACAGCAGCATAATTAGTTTAAACTGACATTCCCGATTTTCCAAGATCATCCCTTTCTATGGACACAGAGACTTTTCGAAAGCCTACTCCCCCACCTTTGAACACATCTTAGGAGAACCCTCTGCAGGTTTCTGAATTTATAGCTCCACTTCCTACAGCAAAGAACACAGACCTAAACATGAATCCATTTTCAAGAGTACTGTGTACATGCATAGCATGTCACACTATAGTATCTGTAATTAAATAAAAAAAGTCTTCAGGGGGTGGATGTTGTATTAAGTAATCTCCCCAGCACAAGTGTCAGAATTTAAAACTCAGACACAAGACATGCTTAAAGCAAGGGGAAGTTTGAGCCAAATGCTCTTAAAAAAATTAAAAGAGTGGCATGTGCAATTTGAATAATACATTTTAGTACTGCAGCAATTATTTATAAAACACACACTTAGAAATGAAGGAAAGTGACCTACAAATTATAGGTGGCACATGCAAAATACAACAACGAAGTTACACACATCCAACTACCTATGGAACTTAAAAGGAAGGTTTAAAGCAGTTTTGCTTCTAGGGAGCTCTGAAAATCAAGGAGATGTAACCAAAAGTAATGGGATCTTTTTCTGGAAAGATTTGCTCTAGGAATTATTTTGGGGGAAGTTCTCTGGCCTGTGTTATACAGAATGTCAGACTAAATGATCACAATGGTCACTTCTGGCCTTGGAGTCTATGAAATTAGAAAGGAAAAATGTAGCCTGAATAGCTAGAGACTTCCTGGCAGTGAGCTCTATTAAGCCATGAAGTAGGAAAATCCAATGGCTTGGGTTATTTAAAACTAGACTGGACAAATAGAAAATGTACTGTAACTAGAAAATGTACTGTAGGGAACAATTTTGCACTCGTAAGGGGCGGACTAGCTGGTCCAATTGCTCTTTTCCATCTCCAGCTTCTCAAGTTTTAAGGAGATAACTCTACTGGCAATGTCAAAAAAACTGTATCTGAAAATAAAGTTTGCCACTGCAAATGGCATTTCCAATCTTTAAAATGTCATACAGGGAGAAACAACCCCCGAGGCCAGCAACTATATCAATCCTGCTTGTATACCAGTCTAACATCTCAAAAAACCTGAATGCTTTAAGAACTGTTCCACGCTGGAGAGAGACTAAAAATGGCACCGCCGGGTTCCAGTATCTATGACCTCAAGGACTGCCAGATCAAATCCACTCAGTTTACAAGTACAACAATCTGTTTCCTAACGGCCAGGACCTGCAAACTAAGCCTAAGCCCTAAGCGGCCAACTGGGCTCTTCCTGGCTCACACATCACAAACAATAAATATTCTGCAGCGAGGCCTTCGTTAAAAGCTCCGCTGAGGACACAGGCAGCTCGGAGATGTCAGCTCCTACAGGAGGCAGGAACGTCCTCCGGCGTCTAAGGGGAGCCCAGGGGCTCTCCTTTGCCAACCTCCAGGACTTTGCGCCATGCAAAATGGCAGCAGCTCTGTGTTACCTGTACGGGCCCCGACCTCCACGCCGCCGCTGCGCGGGGTGAAGCGGAGTACGCGGTGGGAACCCGCACCTGACACCCCGCCCGCCCGCACCGCGCACCGCACCGCCCCGCCGGCACGCTCCCCCCGGGCGCGGTGGATCGGGACCACGGGCTGCTTACAGACTGTCTCCGCGCGGCGGGCTCCGGGGTCCCCACGGCGCTTCGCAGGCCGCCGGGGCTCGGGTCGGGATCCTCCTGGGCGGCCCGGTCCGCGGCGCTGCAGGGCTGCTCCGCTCTCCCACGTGTCGGCCCCGGGGGCCCGGGCACCGGGCGCAGCTCGACCCGCTCGGCCCGCGGCCCCAGGCCGGGCTCCCGGCCGCCCGGGCCCGGCGTCTCGGCCGGCGGCGCGGGGGAGCAGAGGAGGGCCGAGATGGGCTCGTGGTGCCGGCGAGCCGCCGGGCCGCCGCCCGCCCCGGCCCCCGGCTCGGGCGGCGGCGGGCGGCAGGGGGCTCCCGCGAGGCTCCTCCGCAGCCCGGCCTCGGGGCTTCCCTCCGCGGCCGCGCCGGGCCGCGCCGGGCCGTCCGGGGCCCCGCGGCCGGGCGGCGGGGGCAGGGGCGGGGGCGGGCTCGGGGGCGGGCTGGCCGCGGCCGGCGGCTCGGGGGCGGGCGGCGGGGAGCCGGGCCCGGGCTCGGCGGCGGCGCCGTGCAGACACTCGGCGCTGATCATGGAGGCGAGGTCCTGCAGCCGGCGCAGCGGGATGTAGCAGGAGGCCGGGTCCTGGCCGCAGGCCGCCTTGGCGGGGAGCGGCCCCGGGCGGCCATGGGGCGGCTCAGCCCCGGGGCTGCCCGCGCGCTCGGGCAGGGCCCGCGGGCCGGCGAAGGGGGCCAGGCCGCCCCGCCGGCTCCCGTCGCAGGCCGGCTCCATCCCGCGCCGCGGGCATCGACCTGCGGAGCGAGCAGAGCACAATGGTCAGGCCGGGCCTGCGCTCCAAGATGGCAGCCCGCGCCCCTCCCCCCGCCGGGCGGGCGGCCGGACCGCCGCGCTCCGCGGCCCCCCTCCGCCCGCCCGCGCCGGCCCCCTCCCTCCGCGCCCCGCGCCCCGCGCCCCGCGCCGGCCCCCTCCCTCCGCGCCCCCTCCGGCCCGCGCGCGCGCCCGGCCCTACCTGCCCCTCCCGCGCCCGGCCCCCGCGCGGGCCCAGAACCAGCAGGCCCGGCCCGGCCCCGCAGCTCCGCCGCCTCCCTCCCCCGCGCCAGTGCGCGCGCCCGCCGGCCGCCATCCCGCCCGCGCCAGTGCGCGCGCCCGCCGGCCCCTCCCCCCCCCGACTCTCGGGGTTCAGCGCCGGCCAATCAGCGCCGCGCGGCCCCTCCAGCGCCTCGTGCCCGGGGCCCCCGGCCGGGGCTCGCTGCTGCCTCCCCGCGGCGGCTCCCCCGGGCCCGGGACCCCCGGCCCCGCCCGCCTCCTCCGCCGCCCCGGGCCCCGGGCCCCGGGCCCCGCGCCTCACCCGGGGCCCGGCCCGCACGCGGCTGCCGAGCGGCGCCAACAAAATGGAGGCCGCGGCCGGGCCCCCGCCTGCCCCCCCCGCCCCGCGCGGCCCCCGCCCCGGCCCCCCGCCCCGGCCCGGCCCGGCCCGGCTCGGCCCCACGGGCCGCCCCCGCCTGGCCCGGCCCGGCCCCACGGGCCGCCCCGGCCTGGGCGCGCGGGCCCGGCCTGCCCCGGCCCGCGTCCTCACTTGCCCCGCAGCGCGCGGCCGGCCGGGCGGGCCCCGCTGGCCCCGGGCCCGGCGGCTCCCGCGATCCTTGCCTGGAGCCGGCCGCGGGTCCTGCTCCCCGGGAGCCGGGCTGGCCCGGGCCGCGCGCGGGGCGGGCGGGCGTGCGGGAGGCCGCGCTGGCGTGCAAGGCGCTCACCCCGCACGAGTCCCGGCTCGGGGCGGGGGTCACCCGCCAGGGACGCGCGGAGGGTGCGGTTCGGCCCGCCCGGCGGATGGCCGAGGGGCTGCGGGCTCGGCGCTCGGTACAATGACTCCGGCAGCAGCGTGCCCCCTCTTCGGAGGTGTGATTGTGTTCCCGAGGGCTGCCGGTACTTCTGCACCGACAGCTGGGATCTTCTCCAGCACTGGGGGTGTATGGCCTCCTCCCTCCTCAACGCGCTTAGGCCAGGGGTGTCCAGCTCCCTTGGAGGACAGGGCTGAATGCTAGGTGCCATTATACTGTATGGGCCGAGGGCAAATTCAGGAGCATGTTGTCCCTTCAGGGCACAGGGGAGTGGCAGCAGGAGCCAGGTCTGCACAGAGATCAAGGGGAGAATATCGCCTTTGAATTAAACCTGGAGCTAGTTATATCCTCAGTGCCTATTGTCACACTCCTCACTCCATGAACAATCTCTGCCCAAGGCTGTCTCTGCCCTTTGTTTCTCTTCCTTCCCTTCCCCTTCTCTGTTTCTCTCTCCCTCTTCCCAGTGTGTGTGTGTCTGTTCTTTTCTCTGCATTTCCTTCCCTGCAGCAACTCCAAATTCCCATCCCCTTCTGCCACTCAAACCATCAGTGATTACATACTTAATGCTGACACAGAAGTGTCATCGCTAGCCTTTAAAACTGATAGTCCAGTTAGATTAATAGGGGGCAGTGGACTTTGCTTTTGTGCTGAGTCAGGTTGCAGGCTCTGTGCACACTCAGGCAGACATCACTTCACGGATTACACCGCTCACATTTAGGTTGTGGCCCTGCAGCCAGGAACTTGCTCTTTTGTAAATTTAAAGATGAGATTTTAGAGAATCTGAACATGCCACATATCAGTCATAGAAATACATAATGTGGGCAGGATCTGGCCAGCAGTCCGGATGTTTGGTGGTCCTGATTTAAACCCTGGAAGTTCATGTATCTCCTAGGTCTTCTGCCTAGTGGGACCCTTGGCTTCTGCTAGTGGCAGAGCGGGCTAGAGTTCGGTGTAGGGCCTGAGGAATTGTAGAGCTTGCTCCACCATTGCCAGCTCTCTGTGTGTGGCTTCCATATGGCACCAAGGCCTTCGGCCCCTTTGCTGCCAGGGGATCTCTGTTCATGCTCCCCTCTCACAGGCTCCATAACTCACAGGTTTCTCCTTTGTTCTCCTCACTCCTGGCTATGGCATGGTTCTGTCCTGCCATGTCAGCCAGTTCCTTACTGCCAGGTCGCTGTCTCGGCTGAGAGGAGAGGGAGACTGCTGTCACTACACACTGGGCCATGGACTCTATAGGCCTCAACGGTGCCCCCCTTCTCTGAAAGGAGCATCACCTGGAACATGCTGAACAGCAGAGGACTGGAGAAGCGTCCTGCTCCCCCTCACCAAAGTGGATGGCTTTCTCTCTCTCGGGAGCCGGGGAAACCACCTCACTGGTTCTGTTCACATGGCTTCTGCCTCGCACTGCTGTACACGGGGGGGGGCGGATGACTTGGCAGAAGGCATGTACTGCGGTCCCCGAGGGCTTTTCCTCAAGAGTCCCCAACTTGGGAGACTGCCATAGCCCACAAGTCTAGGGGTGAGGCCCAACCTTCCCATGGACATTGGGAGAAGACCATGTATTGTCCCCCTCCAGTACAAGCAGAGGTTAACCCTTTGTTCACCAGGTAGTGCCTCTGTCACACACGTTACTACTTCTCCTAACATCCACACCTCTGTCGTGGTTTGCATGAGAGACAAGGTGAGGGAGGTAGTATCTTGTATTGGACCAGCGTCTGTTGGTGACAGAGGCAAGCTTTCGAGCTTATCAGAGCTCTTCTTCACATGTGGGGACCACACTCCCAGTGTCACAGCAAAATGCAAGGTGGAACAGGTTGTTTAGCATGAGTAGTTAGTTAGCACATAGGTAAGGGACCATTCAAGGTAGAGTGGCCCGTTAACCGCTCTGCAGTCATAGGACAAAAAGAGGGGGTTCCTTGGTTACAGATTGTTGTAATAAGCCATAAATCCAGTGTCTCTGTTCAGTCCATGAGTTTTAGTGTCTAGCAAAGTTCTCAGTTTAAGCTCCCAGGCTTGTCTTTTGAAGATGTTGTGCAGGTTTCCTTAGAGGACAAGGACTGAGAGGTCAGACATGGAGTGATCACTTTGTGAGATGATGGGGTGTTTGTCATTTATCATTTTCCTGTATGAGTTCATTAAAGAGTGTAGTGATTGCACCCACATAGTTATAGGGGCATTTAGTGCACTCGATGAGGTACACCACTATACCTTGAATGGTTTCTTACAATATGTGCCAACAACTTGTGTTAAACAATCTGTTCCACCTTGCATTTAGCTGTGACCCTGGGAATACCTTTTCCAGACCTGAAGAAGAGCTCTGGGTGGCTCAAAAGCTTGTCCCTCTCACCATCAGAATTTGGCCCAATAAAACATACTACCTCACCCACCTTGTCTCTCTAATAGCCTGGGACTGACATGGGTACAACAACACTGCATATGACAATGGATTGCATAGTCCCACAACAACTACTCACCGTTGTTTCTGTCATCTTCTTATCCTCTTTGAGGATCCTAGCTCCAGGATTGACCCTGGTTGTCAGAACATAGCACTCTGATCTCTTTACAGTCCATCTCCTCCTCCTCTTGTGACCTCTCCAGCCTTACTGT
Source organism: Natator depressus (assembly GCF_965152275.1). NCBI lineage: Eukaryota > Metazoa > Chordata > Testudines > Cheloniidae > Natator > Natator depressus. The sequence continues at coordinate 1,111,208 of NC_134241.1, forward strand.
TCTCAGCACTGATTCTGTACTTACAGCGCCATAGCACGTAGTGAAGACACTGCCTGTGCTGACAGGAGAGCTTCTTCTGTTGCATAGGTACTCCAGCTCCCCGGGAGGTGGTAGCAGCCCTCCTGACATCCCGCTGTTTACGTTGCGGGTTAGGTCAGTATCACTACTTTGCTGAGGGGTGTATGCTGACATAAGCTGGCAATGTAGACCGGGGCTCAGACTCAAAGGACACATACGCCAGTCCTGCTACCACTTTGTTTTCTGTTATGCTTGAGCCTGGAGTTGACTTTTCTTTTGTTTTTTGGGTAATCTGTCACTTGCATTTCTGAAAACTTATCCCCATGATAAAGCAAAAAAATATATTTGTAAATGCCCCAAAAGGCATTCAGGGCTCTGTACAAAACCAGTGCATTGGTGGAGAATTGTGGTTTTCCTCTTTCCTTCTGTAATACTTTTGTTGAAGAAATAACACAGCAAAATAAAGACAACAAAAACCAAAAACCCTGTAAGTTTCTAACAAAGCACTCCCAGCTTCATTCCCTACAGCCACTAAAAGCCCCCAACTAAATAGATTAGCACTGGGTTATTTCTCAGCTTGTTTTTAACCTGCTGCCTGTTTATTAAGCACTGACAGAGCTCAGCCGTGTGCTAGGACAGAGCAGAGATGTGGAGCAACATTTTCAAAGCAAGCTACCTGTGTCCAGCTTTAGCCACCTAAAGGAAAGTGATTTTGAGAGGTGCTGGCACCCCCAGCTCCCAGTGGCTGCAAGTGCTCAGCTTGTCCGACAGCTAGGCTGCTTTTATTTAGGTGCCGACAATGGATCATTTCAGCCCTGGTCGCCACCACAGAGGGCTCACCACCCAAGGCCCCGGTCCTGCAAACACACTCAGCTCCAGGTGCTGCTTGCAGTCAATGAGGTTACTCACCTGTTGAAAGCGGATCATGTCCCTATCTGTTCACAGGATAGGGCCTACAGTGTAATGTTTAGTGGCGCAGACTAGAGTCTCTGGGCCCTAGAAATGCATTTCCTTCATTCCTTTTGTAGTTCTCACTATAAAAACTTAAAAACAGCCATACTGGGTCAGACCAAGGGTCTGTCTAGCCCAGGGTCCCGTCTTCCGACAGTGGCCAGTGCCAGATGCTTCAGAGGAGATGAACAGAACAGGGCAGTTATTGTGTGATCCCTCCCCTGTCGTCCAGTCCCAGATTCTGGCAGTCAGAGGTTTAGGGACTCCCAGAGTATGGGGTTGTGTCTCTGACCATCTTGGCTAATAGCCATTGGTGAACTTATCTAATTATTTTTTTAGCCCAGTTATAGTTTTGGCCTTCACAGCATCCCCTGGCAGTGAGTTCCACCGGCTGACTGTGCGATGTCTGAAGCAGTGCTTCCCTATGTGTCTTTTAAACCTGCTGCCTGTTATTTTCATCCGGTGACCCCTGAAATCCCCCTCTATTTCCTGGGATTCTGGAGTCAGCCCAGGCTGAAACCTGGTTTAAAAGCTGCCACTGCACATAACCGTGACTCATGCTCCAGTTCTTGGCAGCAGCAGCTCCTGTGACCCCGCCCTGCTCTGTGTTTTCATTGCTAGTCACGGTTTGCTACTCCCTGGCTGCAGCTCCCTGGCAATCCCTGGTATTGGTGCCCTCTGGCGGCCTGTCCAACAGCTGCCTGACAACCACAAGTGAACAAGCTGCTCCTTGCATGCCAGACGGACGCCTTCCTAGTCACCCCCTAAATCTCTGTATCATTAACAAACCACCCACAGGCTGCTTAGACTGGCGCTTTCTGGGCAGGGACGGACACGCCGCACCAGGCATGATGGGGCCCAACCTGCTTGGCCTCTATGGCCACAGATGTCGAAATGTTAAAGAGCATTCAGGCCGTAACCTAATGGTGGGGTTGGTCGGACGTGTCAGATGCACCATGTCTTCCCCCTGTTGCCCTCTGCTGAGATGGGCCTGAGAAAGTCCGTGCCCAGAGCGCAGCCTTTGGACCATCTCCAGTCTCCCCCTCTGGTACATTACACCGGTACTGCTGGCCAGACTGCCTCTTCACTGAGAGGGGGGTTATTAGCAGTGCTGCCCTCTGCTCTGCGCTGACACACTGCATGGAGTGGGGAGGCCCCAGTGGGCTCCCCACCCCCAGGAGGACTATGGGCCTCTGTCTGGTCTCTCGAGTGGCTGCTCTCTGGGCAGGGAGTGTAACTCACTGGGGCTTGTGAGATTTTCCTTGCCGGAAGCACGGGTCTCTGAACGTTTTTTAAAAGCTTTTCCTCCCCAGGAGGCTCTTTAGCATACACATGGCTTCTCTTGGCCTTCTCCAAGACCCATGCCCTCGGCTGTGCGTCCATGCTCTGCAGTAGGGGTGAGGTTAATACTGTGTCTCCATTCCAAGGTCAGGCTGATCCGGGTATATTCCTGCAGCCATGCAATGCAGCTAATCTGTGTGTTGGGCTAGATCCTTCCCAGCCATTCCCTCTGGCGCCAGCAGGTCCCGTCCCGTGTGCAGGGCCCTGCAGTCACTGTGCAGTGAGTGGCAGGGCACAAGGAGAGGGGCCATTGGTTTCACTTGCTGAAATGGCTTGTGTTAAGCCATTCATGCAGGTCTGTCTGGAAGTTGGCAGAGAAGAATGTTGGGTTCAAGCCAGCATTGTGTTTCCCATACAAAATAACGTCCTCTTGGTGTGACAGATACCTTGAGCCAGCTGCTCAAATCCAGGGAAACGAACGACCCCATCCATCTGGCAGGCAGGCAGGCAGGCAGGTGTTAAACCTGGCCTTGATCACCCTATTTGTTAACGAGTTGGGCAGGGGTCAGTAGGCCGTTAATGGCCAAACTCGGGGCGATGGGGTGGCACAAAGATCAGTGAGCAGAGTTATAATGCACAAGGCAGGACTAGCCGGATCAATGACAAACGCAGGTCAGGCTGGAGTAACTCAAGTGAGGCCTCTGGGGGAAAATTATCCTAGCTGCAGCTACCCATGTGCCGGGCCCCCCTTGGAAAGCAGGAAGCCCTTGGATCAATGGTGGGGGCATTGCAGGTGACACTGGGCAGCTCCAGGCAACTCTTCATGAAATGCGCTGGCCACCCTGGGGTTCAGACCAGCCACTCCTACCCCCAACCAAGGCATGCCTGTCTCACGCCCAGCTGGTCCCTGACGGGGTTCAAGTTTGCCGTGTGGCCAGGTGCAGCCAGTCTCCTTCTCAGGGTCACCTGTGTGGAGAGAGCACAAGGCCCTACCCACACCTGCCGTAGGTAGCAGGTGTGATGAAGTGGGACTGTTCTTAATGTTTCCTCTGAATACTGTAGGGGTGCCTCAGTTTCCCCTAGGCAGTTCTTAAGTCTCTAGGTGGTGGGATAAGGCAGGGGGTGTAATTGTTGCAGAGCAAAGAGCCAGGGTACATAAATGGCTGACACTCTGTCTCCTGGCAACTGATGGCCGGGGCCCTTCCCCCCTGCAAGGTGAGAGCTAAAGGGTTGGAGAACAAAGAAATCAGGTGACCTCCTGGCCCGGGAAAGGGGAAAGCCCAGAGGAGGAGGGGCTGGAGGGAGTTTCAGTTTGGGGCTGGCTGGAGACATGGCGTGAAGGGCAGACGGGGTTGTCTGGCTCACTGCCCTCCAAAATGGATCCGGCTGAGGGGTCCTGTTCTCTGCACCTACAAGCTCTGTGTTAGACCATGTTCCTGTCGTCTAATAAACCTTCTGTTTTACTGGTTGGCTGAGAGTCCCGTCTGACTGCGGAGTTGGGGGGCAGGACCCTCTGGCTTCCCCGGGACCCCGCTGAGCGAACTCGCTGTGGGAAGCGCACGGAGGGGCAGAGGAGGCTGAATGCTCCGAGGTCAGACCCAGGAAGGTGGAAGCCGGGGGAGCTGTGTGTCCTGCAGACAGGCTGCTCCCTGAGAGGAGACTTCCCCAGGTCCTGCCTGGCTTCATGGGGAGCAGTTCCAGAGCATTGCCCAGGGACCCCGTGACAGCAGGGAGCACTGTTCTGCCACCAAGAACAGCAACAAGCTGCAGAGGACCCAGGCCGCCTTCCCTGACCTGCCAGCTGAGGATCCTAGACTCCAGCACATGATTGTGACCTTCAGATGGGCTGCTGCACCCCACTTCTCAGTCCCAGCCTGCAGCATCACGAGGGGCCCTAGCTCCAACCTGTGGGGGTTTGCCCTCATCTAGCCTGTCATGTGACACTGGTGGGGTCATTCTGTTCCCCCCACCACTACAATCCTGGGCAGAAACAGCCAAAGCCGTTCTGTGGGAACGAGTGGGCTGGGCCACGCTAACCTCCAGTGGCACGGGCTGCGGTGCGGGGCTGTGGGGCAGTCCCAGTGCACCTGTCCCTTGGCCTCCCACGTGCTCCAGCTCAGGCCAGCGCTCTGTCTGGTCGGCTGCACCACCACACACGAGCCCCAGAGCAGCGGGCTGAGCCCCGGCAGGAGGTGCTAACAGCAGCTGCCATTCGGCCCCCCGGAGCCAGACAATGTCTGGTGACCAGAGGTTTCCCCCGCCCACGCTGGCGAGCAGCAGGGGAATGGTTCGGAATGGCGTCTTAAACCAAGCGCCAAGGCAGGGCTCCCCTGGGGCTCCCGCCACAGCCGGCCCCGCCACACCCACTCACGCACACTACACCCACCATCGCCCAGTCTCCAGCTGTCCCTCCCGCAAGCTGCGATTGGCTCAGCTCGCTTATGGTCAGCGTACGGGACCTGCCGGACGCCTTGTCCTGGGCCTTAAGGGAAACTTCCCGCATAGCTTCAGAAACAGCTCTGCATGGTCCCAGCGACGGCCCCTCCCCGAGCTGAGCTGCTCTGCTCAGCTCCCTGCAGCTGTGCAAAGACATGGAGGGTTTAGCTCAAATCCAGGGCCCCCGCTTGGCCCTACAACCAATCCAATGCTGCAGCGTAAACACCCAGCTGCACGGCTGGCTGCTCGCCAGGAGATGAGGTCTATCGGCTCCAGCAGCTGCCAGATCGGCCCCCTCCAGGACCCAGGGCATCCTGCTGCCGCTGGGGCTGTGCGACTCCCCCTCTCTGGGCCCAACACAGCAGCCTCCTGTTGTGCCACTTCTGGGCATGGAAGGAAAGCGTCCCCCAGCCCGTCAGCTGCTGCTAGTGCCTCGTCAAACTGGGGGAGCCCTGCAAGAGGGGCAGGTACCCCGTCACCCCCGCACAGCTCTCCTGGGCTGTGGTGGGGAGCAGGGCTGGAGCTCCAGATACCCTGGAAAAATCATGGAGCAGGTCCTCGAGGAATCCATTCTGAAGCACTTAGAGGAGAGGAAAGTGATCAGGAACAGTCAGCATGGATTCACCAAGGGCAAGTCATGCCTGACTAATCTAATTGCCCTCTATGACGAGATAACTGGCTCTGTGGATGAAGGGAAAGCAGTGGACGTGTTGTTCCTTGACTTTAGCAAAGCTTTTGACACCGTCTCCCACAGTATTCTTGCCAGCAAGTTAAAGAAGTATGGGCTGGATGAATGGACTATAAGGTGGATAGAAAGCTGGCTAGATTGTCGGGCTTAATGGGTAGTGATCAATGGCTCCATGTCTAGTTGGCAGCAGGTATCAAGTGGGGTGCCCCAAGGGTCGGTCCTGGGGCCGCTTTTGTTCAATATCTTCATAAATGATCTGGAGGATGGTGTGGATTGCACCCTCAGCAAGTTTGCAGATGACACTAAACTGGGAGGAGAGGTAGATATGCTAGAGGGTAGGGATAGGATACAGAGGGACCTAGACAGATTGGAGGATTGGGCCAAAAGAAATCTGATGAGGTTCAACAAGGACAAGTGCAGAGTCCTGCACTTAGGACGGAAGAATCCCATGCACCGCTACAGACTAGGGACCGAATGGCTCAGCAGCAGTTCTGCAGAAAAGGACCTAGGGGTTACAGTGGACGAGAAGCTGGATATGAGTCAGCAGTGTGCCCTTGTTGCCAAGAAGGCCAATGGCATTTTGGGCTGTATAAGTAGGGGCATTGCCAGCAGATCGAGGGACGTGATCGTTCCCCTCTATTCGACATTGGTGAGGCCTCATCTGGAGTACTGTGACCAGTTTTGGGCCCCGCACTACAAGAAGGATGTGGAAAATTGGAAAGAGTCCAGTGGAGGGCAACAAAAATGATTAGGGGTCTGGAACACATGACTTATGAGGAGAGGCTGAGGGAGCTGGGTTGTTTAGTCTGCAGAAGAGAAGAATGAGGGGGGATTTGATAGCAGCTTTCAGCTACCTGAAGGGGGATCCCAAAGAGGATGGATCTAGACTGTTCTCAGTGGTAGCAGATGACAGAATGAGGAGTAATGGTCTCAAGTTGCAGTGGGGGAGGTCTAGGTTGGATATTAGGAAAAAATTTTTCACTAGGAGGGTGGTGAAACACTGGAATGTGTTACCTAGGGAGGTGGTGGAATCTCCTTCCTTAGAAGTTTTTAAGGTCAGGCTTTAGAAAGCCCTGGCTGGGATGATTTAGTTGGGGATTGGTCCTGCTTTGAGCAGGGGGTTGGACTAGATGACCTCCTGAGGTCCCTTCCAACCTTGATATTCTATGATTCTCAGCCAGCCCTGCTGGGGGGGCAGGGGTCACTCTGAGATTTGATTTGGCCAATTCTTAGCTTCTTAGGGGAACCTCTGCCTCCCACCCGTGGAATCCGAGACATTGCCCTGTCCTCCCCTTGGTCTCCTGAGCCTGCAGCCCCCACGGCCTGTACAACACGTTACCTCTCCTGCAGCAGCTGGCGACTCACCAGCCTGACTTGCACTGACATGTGGGAAGTCCTGGTCCTAGTTCCCAGTGGGATGAGCCAGGGCTGTCTCCAGGGGCTTCTCCCTAAGTGGATCCTGCCTCACAACTGACCAGAAAGCAAGTCTCAGGCCCCTCGGCCCATGGCAGGCTGTGGGGCACTCTCCTATGGAACCCTGTCCACACGGAGCCTCCTGCAGCCCCTGGGAAGCAGGCCTAGGGTTAGGGTTAGGGTATCGCAGCACAGGTACAGCCCCGTGCACTCTGCACAGGCCAAGCAGTGTCACCGTGGAACAGTCAATGAGCACAGTGGCTACGGACTAGACCCATCCGTCCCCAAAGTGCCCCCGCCTGGATCCCCAGCCCCAGAGTAGGGCACTCCCAGGATTCCTGTGGGCACCTCCCCAGGCTGCTCCCGTGGCCTCTCTCCCAGCCCACCCTGGCCCCTACTGCCGCCCACGCCACGTGGGCTCCTCTGCAGTGGTTTTCCCATCCTGCAATGGGAGGAGAGCTGGCCTGGTTTGCTAACCCATCAGGGCCAGCCACTCCACAGCTGTGCTGCAGACACATGGGGCAAGGGCTCCCCAGGGTGCGGGTACGTCTCTCTCTCATGAATACAATCCCACCATCAAGTCTCCTCACAAATCCACCTGCCTCTGAATCCTCCCACACTTCCATTCTCCTGCACAAAGGGCTGCCCGTAGGGCTCTTCTGGGGCAGGGGTGGCCCCTGGCAAACACACCACTGGGCCTGGGGAATTCTGGGAGATATTGCACACACAACTCAGAGTCCTTCTCCACAGGACGGGGTGAAGCAGCTACTGTGGAAGTGACCTGGTGCTGGGTGCTATGGTGCTGGTGGCTCATCCACTAGAGGATAACAGCCTACTACTGCTACCAGCTATCTGAGTTACTTCTCTGGCTCAAGTGCTGGGGTGCTGAAGGCTCTGGATCCACACCCTGCTGAGGACCTGGGGATGTGATACAAGGACATACCCCAAAGGTTCTTTCGGAGACATCACTGCTGTGGGACTCCATGGAGCCCAACAAGGGCAGGGGAGGGGACCAGCAACTCCATGTCCGTGAGCCCCTGTAGGACTTCCCCTCTTGGTGCAGCCAGGCTCTGTGTGCTCCGTCCATGTGGGAAGCTGTCTCACCAGCCGGTGATGCTCGCTGGGAGGTGCTTTTGCTGGCTCAGCCAGAGTTTTAGCCCCTATGCACCAAAGCGGAGCGGTGTGCGTGGTGACCCGGCCAACAGCTCGGGGGGCTGCGGCACAGAAATAGAGGTGCCTGGGTCCACAGTGGCAGGAGCGGGTGGGGCGGGAGAGGGCCCCAGCTGGCGTCAGGTGAGCGCGGCACCTGGGTTCCAACACCTTATCCCAGGGGATCTCTGGCAAAGTCAGCCTGAGAGCAGCTCCGCTGGGGTGATTGCTTGGGCTGCCCAGTGGGTTTGCAGCCCAGAGCGGGGTCCGTCGCCCACACTGGGATTATCCATGCAGACACTGGGGTCTGGGCAGCTCTAGGCATCCTTGGCTTGGGGCAGCACCTGAGACCCGGCTGGAATTCTCAATGGCCGATGGTGGGGTACCAGTCCGATGAAGGGGGGAAGGGCTGTGCTCCCAAGGGGCCGGGGAACTGGCTTAATTTGTCCATGGCCCAGGTCTGTGCAGAGGTGGACACAAAGGCTCAGTTCCCAGTCTGTGTGCTGGCGGGACCCTTCCCTGGCTGCGGGCTGGGAGAAGGAAGTGATTGTTTGCAGCCCTGACCCCAGGCACCAAGTTCACAGCTTGGGTTTATTTCTGTTGCCCTTGGGTTGTTACCAAGGGTGAAGCCATCACGGGCTGTCACCTGCCCATCCCCGGAGGGAGGACGAGGCAGGAAAGATGTCTCTGCAGCGGGGGGGGCAGGCAAAACTGCTTGGCAGAATGCAAGCTCACAGCTTCACCAAGAATAGTGCAATGAGTCTGAACAAAGACAGGGCAACCCCACACGGAGAGATCTGCGCGCAGCAGGCCCCAGCCCCTCATGCAGTTGGATCCATGCACCCAGCCCTGAGCACAGTGAGCCCCGGTATTCGCACACCCGACCCCCAGTGCAGCCAGACCAAGATCCATGCACCCAGCCCTGAGCGCAGTGAGCCCCGGTATTCACACACCCGGCCCCCAATGCAGCGGGACCAGGATCCATGCACCCAGCCCCGAGCACAGCAGGCCCCGGCCCCAGCATTCGTGCACCCGGCCCCCACAACAGTCCCTGTGGCCTCACATGACTTGAGAGTGACAGATCACTGGCATCACCCGGCCATGACTGTAGCCCGGTCTGCAGCATTTGCTGCAGACAATAGCCCAGCCAGGCCATTGAGAAGCCGGAGAAAGGACGGCTCCTTGTGGGACAAGCAGCGAAGGCCAGCCTGAGGAGCCCTGGACTCAGCCTGCAGCACCCTGAGGAGGCTGACAATATGCCGCTGATGGAAAAAGAAGAAACTCCCAAGAGCTGTCTGGGCGAATGGGCAGCACCCCGGGGCCTGCATCTCCTTCCGCGTCCCACCGGTAGCCGGCTTCGCTGTCAGTGGGGCCAGATCTCCCTTTCGCCAGCAGATGGTGCTCTCAGCTTGAGCAATTCCCAGGGCAAGCTGAGCGTGAAATCACCGCGGCTTTGGGACCCCCAAGGGCGCATGTAAAAATACTAAGAGGAGCCTGTGGTGCCTTAGCCCGGGGGGCTCCGCCTGCTCCCTCTGGGACGGGCACTCGACTGGGGTCCCAGCCAGCCCATGGCTATTCCTCCCGCAACGCCTGAGACCTCCTGGGCACGGCCTGCCTGTTTGGGAGAACAGCCCCGATCTCAAGGTGAGGGGCTGCAAGAGGACATGGAGCACAAGCGCCTCGATCAGGTGGGCAGCAGCTGCCACACAGGGCCCTGCTAGTCCAGAACCCACCCAGCTGGGAAACCTGCCAAGACACAGCAAGGACCATGGGACTGGGCCGGGTCACACACGCACCCGAACGAGCAGACCCATCTCACATCCCCTTACCAGACAGTGTGATGAAGATAGAGCTGGACATGACTGCAATCCTGTCACACCCCATCTCAGCGCCCATGCACCACCCCGGTGCCGGGCAGGGCTCTGGGAGCCTGGGCGAGTCACCTGTGGGCGGGGGGGGCGGCAGCGTCTGTTCGGAGGGGGCCTGGAGACCAGCTGGTGAGCACACAGGCAGGTGCAGAGAGCTGTGATCCCTGCAGCCCTTGCAGTGTGTGGCGGCCAAGCCCTTCCTGGGGGGCTGGTGATTAGCCCTGCAGCAGGGTGCCGGTAGCTCTTCTCCGACGCTGGGATGCGCCAGTCAGGGTGTGCGCAGTGAAACCAGCAATGGGAACGTGTCCGGTGGCTGACACAGCCCTGCTCCTCCTGCCCCTCTCCACCTGACGGCCTCCCGCTCCTACCCGGCAGCTCTCCCACAGCCACCTTAGCCAACTCCACAGCAACCCCTGAGTGACAAGCCAGGCGTGGGGCGCATCCCCAGCAGGCGGGCAGTTCCCCCACCTGGCTTGGCCATGGCCAGGCAGACCCTCTTCCCCCTGGGGCCGGGATGGCAGGGTGCAGGGCCAATCGGGGGGATGGGGGGGCAGGAGGGCCATTTGGCCTGGGCCTCCAGCTCAAAGGGGGCCTCTGCTCCCTTCTCTGCCCATGTGCCTTGGGCGACTCCCTTCCCCTGGCAGGCAGCAAGGGGGCATTGGGCGATGGCTGCAAAGTGCTCCGGGTGGGTGCCCTGGCCACAGGGCTGGGTGCATCTCAGTGGTCCAGAGGGGAGATTCGCTGCATTCCTGGGGTGCTGGCTGCTGTCGCCCCCTCATTCCATGGAGCCAGAGGCTGGTCAGGGTCACTCTCGCCTCCCTGTGTCCTGGAGCTGGGTTGGATGGGGAGCCTGTGCCCGTCTGGGAAGCTCAGATCACGGGCAGTCTGTGGTGCCCTCTCTGTCATGCTGGTGTCCCAGGCCTTCCCACGGTGCTCGGGTTGGGATGGGGAGGCTGAGAGCTGGGGCTCGGATGACAGCCTGGGCGCAGGCGGGAAGCACACCAGCTGGCTGGCTCCCAGGTCCACGGCAGGCCTCACAGCCCCTCCTCGGAGCCAGAGGCACCGAGAGCTGGGTGGGGAAGAAGGGGCGAGCACGTGGGAGCAGCCCCTCCTGGCCAGGCTGCTGCTGGCTGGTCCTGTGCCAGCCCCCTGGGACAATGAGGCTCTTCCTCCCCAGGGGTTCCTGTTCCTGGAGTGCAGGAGGGGGCTGGGTCACATTCAGCCTTGCCAAGCCCTGGCTCACCTATGCCAGCAGTCAGGCCCAATGCCAGAAACTGGCAATGCCAGGAAGGTTGGGTCTCTACCTGCTGCCAGGCGCTGGAGCCATCAGGGGCCACTTCTCCTGCCCCCCACAGGCCCAGCAGGGCTGGCAATGCTTGGCATTTAACAGAGCAGCACACCAGCCCCAGTGAGCACCGGAGCCCCCCCCGTGAGCTGCGCAGCCAGGGAGAGCCCAAGTGGGTGTGTCTGTGCACGCACATGACTGTGGGGGTGTGCGGGGTGCACGTGTGTCTGTGCACGCCTGTGGCTGGGGGCGTGTGGGTGCACGGGGTGGGGGAGCAATGGCTGGGGCAGTAACAGGGTCCCAGGTGCTGCCCAAGTTCCGATTGCTCCCCAGAGAACACGGTGACCCATTTCCTTGGATTAGCTCCCCCCTGCTGCCCCCGCCACCCGGACTCCCGGCGTCGGTTCACTCGCCCCTGGCAGACGGAGGATTTCCTTTCCTTGGCCTTGCCGAACGAGGGGCACCAGGCACCACCTGTGCTCGGGAGACAGGCCCGGAGCTTGTGAGTGCACAGCTCTGTCAGGGGGCAGGGCAGGCTGGGGGGCCCCGGGAGCCCCAGAAGTGAGGTGGGAAGGGGAGCAGGTGGGCGGGGAGCTCACACGTAGAGGCACTGCAGGGTACTTCCCAGGCTCTGCACGGGGCAGCCAGCCGGGGCTGGACACTGGCCCGCTGGCCCCAGGTGAAGGGAAGACACAAGTGGTGCAGTGCAGTGCGGGGGGGGACAGGGACACTGGACAACTGGGAATGAAAAGCTGCTGCAAACACACAAGCTCCTGGCCCCCCCTCCCCGCTGGGACATGGACAGGCTCAAACGAAGGCTCGGGGGACAAGGGGGGCCCTCGAACAGCCGCTGGCAGAGCATGTCAAGTGCACGGCGAGGAGAGTGGAGGAGTCTGGTGCAGGGTGTTTTGGGAAGGCAGCTCCTGGGAGCCGCCTCTCCCCGCAATTGCTGCCCGTCAGCCCGCACTGCCCCATGGGCCAGAGGCTGCACTTCGCAGGAGCACACACCAAGCGGCCCAGGAACACGAAACGGGCTGCCCCCGGCTGCGAAGGAGCGGTGCTCCCCTGCAGCCAGCAGACGGGGAGCTGCCAGGCCTGGGCCCGGAGGTGCCATTCTGGGGAACTCTGCGCAATAGCCCCCCTTCCATTTGCTTTGTGAGTGAACGTGTGAAACGCCAAACCCAGCCCCTAGTCAGCCCACTGTGCAAAGCCAGCTGCAGCATTGTCGCAGACATGAGAGCAACGGCCACCAAACACTGCGAGCATTCGGTTTGTTCAGCCAACTTGGGAGCGGGACCAACGACTGATGTTCAGGGCTGGTGAGGGAAGACATTTGAGCCCAGGATTGGGGCTGGGCAAAGACCTGGGAGGCAAGGCAGGAAGGACCCTCCTGGGAGCCCATGGGGCTGGTGAGGGGCCAACAGAGCTGCCCTGCTTGGCAGGAAGTGGGACACAAAGTGGGCATGGGGAGCCCAGGCAGGAAGAGGCCGAGGCTGGTCGAGCCAGGAACACTGGCTAGAGGAATCAGACCCCCAGGAAGGGCAACATCATTTGTAAATACTCTTGGCTATGAGTAACTGGAAAACCCAAGAGGGAAACTGAGTCAGGGTGAGCGCAATGCCATGCCTGGCCATGCAGAGGCATGCCCCAGGCCTTCGCCCTGAACCAGGATCACAGCTGCCCTTTCTCTGGGGCGGGATTTCCCTGGGAGCCGAGGAGTAAGATGCACAGCACCCCTCAGCAAAATGGTATTTCCTCCGTTGCTGAGCCACTTTGCCCTTGTTCAGGCTGAGATTGGGCCCCGGGCAGAGCAGAGCCTTAGGCTGAGACCGGGGACGGGAGCAGCTCCGGCGGCTGGTGACTGCTCCGGATAAGGGTTCCTGAGGGTTTACGTGCGAGCGCCCTGCTCTGCACAGATGGGGCGGGTCTGCCTGGCCTAGAATTCCTGCGTGATTTGCTGCTGTCAGCCTCTCCGGCCTCTCCCCAAGAAGCGTCTGCTCTGTAAGCCTGACAAGACCCCTCACCACCCCACACATCCTCTGGGAAGGGCTGGGGCAGAGTGGCCAGGACTGGCGTTCTTCCCCCGTGGGCCAGCCGCTCCAGAACAAGGCTGGGGCGCAGGGGGGGTCACTTGGCAAGACCCAAGAAGTAGTTTGTCATTTGGACCCCCTCAGTGACATTCCGAGCAGCCCAGGGACAGGAGCCAGAGACGGGAGCTGCTCGCGGGATCAGGGCCAGTCTCACTGCTCTGGCTGAGCCGCGACACATTCTGGAGAGGATGTGGGGAACTGGGAAGAAGGGAGCTGCCCCTGCCAGCCCAGAGCCCCCCTGCAGAAAGAAAGTCATGGCCCCTGACAGGCCCGGGGAGGAGTCTGGGGTGAGCAGTGCAATGCGGCTTGTCCTGCCCCTGCTTCCAGTGCCAGGGGCTCGTGCAGGAGGTGTGGGGGCTCGGGCAGGAGCTCGGGAAGGAGGGGCAGGTCAGGGGCTCGGGTAGGAGGGGCTTGGGCAGGCCAGGGGCTCGGGTAGGAGGGGCGGGGCAGGAAGGGCGGGGCAGGGGCATGGGCATGGGCAGGAGGGGTAGTGCAGGGAGGCCAAGGCTGTTGGCCAGGGACAGGGAGTGGGAAGGCTCGGATGTGAGGCTTGGCTGTGTAGCAGCCGGTCCCACTGATTGGAGCCAGCTCCCCGAGAAGGGCTGACAGGAACGCTTTCCTGGCCCGGCTGCCCCGAGTGCCACGCTGCAGTGCTGGGTCACCAGTGCCAAGGGGCCCCCTCCAACAAGCAGGGCTGCTCCTGGCACAGACAGGGCGTCCAGGCAGATGCGGCTGGTGCTCACCAGCTGTGCTGAGAAGCGAAGGCAGGTGCGCGAGGCCACGTGGCTGTGAATGGAGGCCCAGCCCGAAAGGGGTCTCAGCATCTTATCCCAGTGAGAAGCCAGTGTCCTCTCCCTGGGCATAGCCAGCTGCTGGCCCCACTGAGCAGGGCCCAGGACTCTGCGCGCACCTTAGGTCTCTGCAGCAGCTTTCGGCCAAAGGAGCCTAGAGCACATTGCAAAGTGCGGGGCACCCTCAGCCCCCCAGGACTGGGCGTGGGCCTTGGGGCTGGATGCACAGCACAGCAGAGCACTGGATAGCAAAGGCCTCTCGCAGCCCTGCCCTGCCTCCCTCAGCAACCTGAGCAGACAGGCCGGGAAGCCCAGTGAGCACGGTCCCTGGGGAGAAGAACAGTATCACCCGTGTTGGGAGCTGGGCAGGAAACCACAGCTCAGCCCAGCTGCGGCAGGAAGCAGCAGGGGCTCTGGAGGGGCCAGTGGGCAGGATCCTTGGCCTCAGGCTCAGCCGCCAGCGCTGGCTCTGAGGGGAGCGGGGCCCCCTGAGCCCTGCACTGAGGCAATGGGGTCAGCAGTGACCCCAATGATTCCAGCGTGGCCCAACACCGGCCTGGGGGCTACGAGCCGGCAGAGCCCCAGCTGCCAGCACCCATCTCTCTGCTTGACCTGTCCCTTGCGCTGCGGCCTGCAGAACCCAGGGCCCTGCCGCGCTCGGCTGCTGCCAGCACCGTCCTGCCACAAGCTCCGGGCTGGGGGGGCAGCTCCGTGGCCAGGCCTGAGACAGGAGCGGGCAACCCAGCCTGGCCCGGGCTGGGAGGGGTGCGGTGGTTGGGGCAAAGGTGCCTGTCTCAGGAGGGAGCTGTGCAAACACCACACAGCTCCCCTGGCACTGAATGGGGCCATTGTCCCAGCTGCTCTGGCCACTCACCAGCTCCGTGAGAAAGGGAGTGCGCTCCTGGGTTAACCCTGTCCAGCCTGCGCTCCCAGGCACTGCTGGGGAAGGCTGCCGGTCCTGGGTGCAGTTTGCAGGTGGGGCGGGTGCTGCCTTCCCAGGGCGCGAGGAGCCAGGAGAGGAGCTGAAATCAGGGGAGAGGGAGGCAGAGTGAGGTGTCCCAGGCCCTCCCCCACTGCCCCTTCGCACTGGGGCTTGCAGGAGGAGCTTTGTAAAATTAAACAGCTTCCAAGAACAGTAAGCCGGCCAGTTCCCTCCCTTTGCTGTGTGCGTCCCTGGCCTGGGGGCTGCCTGGGCCTGCCCCGCCCCTCCTGCCTGAACTCCTGCCCCCACCCCTCCTGTCCGAGCCCCTGCCCCCGCCCCTCCTGCCCAAGGCCCATGCCTGCTGCTGTCCTCCCGGGGGCTGGCCCATCCCCATTTCTGTGCCCCTGGCGGTGAGTGCCGCGTGGCACCCAGGTTCTCCTGCAGCCTCTGCCCTGCTCCAAAGTGTGTCCAGCTGCACGGGGCAGGCGGGGGGGAGGGGGTGCAGAGCTGGCTAGCCCCCCATGGGGAGGGCTCAGGCAGTCCTGCTGTGGCTCCCTGGGCGGGCAGAGGGCCCAGCTTTTGCCCTGGCTGTGAGGAATTCCCCTGGTGCGAGGAGGGGCCAGGGAGGGAGGTGGATTGAAGGGAAGAGTGGCCCATGGGAGCAGGGTGACCTGTACGCTCTGGTGAGTGCACTGGACATGCAGGAGCCCGCAGCAGGGGCTTGGGGTGGCTGGGGGGCCAGGCAGGCCAGTGTCCCGGGGCAGCCGGGGTGTGGGCATGGCAGGCGCTGGAAGAGGGTGTGTGGGAACTCGGCTCAGGAAGCGAGCGGGATTTACTGGCTGTGCTGTAAATCCTCCCGCACAAAAGCCCCCTGTTCCCGGCGCAGGACGCTGGTGGTTCCGTGCTCGCTCTGCCAGCCGCGCCGGGTGGATTAAGGCGAATTGGTTCAGCCGTGACAGCAGAGCGCAGGAATGTTAAACAATAAAACAGCCTCCAGTTGTTCTGGGCGCGGGGCTCCCCCGTCCGCTCCACTGGAGCCCACGCGCTGCTCCCACGCACCCCCAGGCTCTGCCCTACCTCCCTGGCCCCTGCGGGTGCAGGATGCCTGCCAGGGCCGTCGCAGAGCCACCAGCTAAGGCGCAAACCCCAGGCACAGACTGAGAAATGCCAGCGGGGAGGGACGGCAAGAGCGGAGCATGTCCAGCCCCGGCGCTGCGGCAGGGCCCCGTAGACCTGGACACCCCCCCCGGCAGGGGTTTGTCCAGCCCTCCAGCGAGGGGACCCCCCAGCCTCCCCAGACGCCCGGGCCCCAGGTTAGCTGCCTCAGCATTAGGAAGTTTTCCCTAATATCTACTCGCAGTCTCCCTGGCTCCAGAGTAATGGCCTTACATTGCCTGTGTCCATGGAGCCCCCCGAGCCCCAGCCTCTTGGACCAGCCCTGTGCGTATGGGCAGCCTGGCCGCGGGGCCCCCCGCAGCCGCCCCCTGGCCAGACTAAACGCCCCGTCGGTGTAACCGGGCCTCGTTTCCAACCCTTTGACATGTTTGTCGCGCTGCCCTGGACTCTCTGCCGCTCGTGGCGGCTCCTGGCTTTGCCGGCTGCAGACAGCCCCACTGTGCGGGGGGCACTGGGCACCCCACTAGCACAGGCCCTGCACTGCCTCTGCCAGGAACACGGTGGGCTGGGGTGGGCCGGGGTGGGCCTCACCATTCGGCAGCCCGCTGGCCCCAGCAGCAGGCCCTGGAGGGGAGGCACCCGCCCAGCCGGGGTAGGCAGGTGGGGAGGTGCTGTGCAGGGACCTGGGCTCTTTATTCTACTTCACAGAAAACCAGCCCAAACAGGCTGAGATCAGGGCTAAATCCCGGTTACTAAAGCATCTGACAAGCAGTGCTGGACATCAGGGCTCCCGCCCTGTGCTGGGCTCTGCCCTCCGGGCTCTGCCCCAGGCTCCCCGATTGCCACAGCCCCCCCACGTGCCCAGCTCTGCAGCACAGGGGGACACAGCGTAGGTCCTGTCGGGCCCCACTCCTCACCCACAGCTGGGCTCTCGCCAGCTCGCTGGCTGGCTGGAGTTCTCCATGTGCTTTGTGGGGGCAAGGCGGGGGCTGCGTCACTGAGATGCACTCTGTGGGCTGGGCCTGCCCACCCCAGCCCCGCGGGGTATTTCTGCGCTGACTGGCTGATGGATTTACGGCCCCGGCTTTCCCAGACGCCTGCATGACCAGGGGGTGCCACCCAATTGCCCTACTGCACTAATTCCGAGGGCCTAAAGGGGCCCTAAGATGTTAGTGCCATGGCAAACACACCCTTCACCCGCCTGTCACCTGTTGGTAAGGAGACCAACCCGAAGGGAAAGCAGTTACAGCCTCTGAGGCTGGCTTCCACTGTGACCCAGCCCTTGTTGTGGCCTGTAGCTGGAGAGAGTTTGCGAAGGAAACCCCTGGGGCCAGGCTCTTAGCTGGCACCAAAGATGGTGATTACTGGCCTCTGGGGGCGAGAGATGCGTTGGCTGAGCTGGGCTCGAGCTGGGGTTGTTACAGTCTGAGCCTGTTTCACCCGTGGGGAAGGGGGTCAGGATCCAGCTGCAGCTGGGGCAGTCACATGGGTCCCGCTCTCAGGATCAGGACAAAGGTGGCTCCAAGTCCCAGGAGCTGGAGGGCGGAGGTGCCATGATGGGGAGTCTCACTCCAGGAGCCTCCATCTGCTCTTCCCAAAGTCTCTTACCTTAAGGACCCAGGAAGGGAGCGGTGGGTGGAGTAGCCCCACCCCTTGTTATATGTCCACCAATTAGGCCTCGTTTCCAGCACACCCCATTTGGTTCATTAATTTCTCCTTCCAGGGCTTGTTTTTACCAAGCAGGGTCTCAGCACAGGCCTTGAGCTGGGTCCAGGGGCCTTTTGGTTTAGACGAATCCTGGTTCCTTTTTGTGCCTTTTCCCATCACCAGTGGTTGGTAGAGGGTCTGGTGGCGTCTCATGCCCCTGGACAGCACTTCTCAGCGCACAGCTCCCCACGCAGCCCAGCTCCCAGGCCAGCCCTCCCCAGAGCAGCTCTGCGGGACCCTGGCTGGTGCTTCGCACTCCCTGGGGAACCTGTGAGCCCACCGTCACTCAGCCCAGCGGGGGCAGGGAACCAGCACAAGGGGGGAATGGCCAACTCGCTCAAACCCCTGCTCCGTGACTCCTCTCTGCAGCATCCCCCCCAGCTACCCAAGCCCAGGCCAGCTCCCGCTGGTCAGGGCGCCGAGCGCACAGCAGTGCGTCCAGCGTGGCGCCTGGGAAGGCGAGGGAGGGCTCTCCGGGCACAGGCCCGGGGGAGCCGCGCTCTGTCTCTGGGGCTGAGACGATGGGCAGGGCACGGGGAATGGCCTGCAATGGGCTGGTGGCTGCAGAGCTGGGGACGGGGCACCCCTCCGCTGCTGGGAACCACAGTGCGCGGGCTAGGGCCACTTGGGCTGGGGGCGGGAGCATAAGCCCCCGAGAGCGACTTGGGGGGCCAGAGCTTGTGTCCTGGAAAGGTGGCGCTCGGCTCGCTGCGTGTGCTGACAGCCGGCGTGCTGGGGAGGGGCCCGCCAGCTCATGCACGCACCAGACACGAATAGGAGGGGTTCAGCTAGGCAGACTCCTCCGCTCGGCCCCTCTGCTTAGCTCAGACCTCCGCTTCCAGAGCAGCCGCTTGGGCCTGGCTTGCCACCAGTTGCCCGCTTGCGCTCACACAGCACTAAGGGGGTTCAGCTAAATGGGTGGGAACAAAGCGGGGAACACTTAACACAAACCAGCAAGTGTGGGCCTGCCTGGGAGCAGCCAGGCCTTGCTCCCTGGCACACCAGCCTCTGGCCAGGGCCAGCTGCCACGCGGGGAGGAGACGCGCCTGTTTGCTGCCCATACCCTGCAGCCTGCATGGCGAGCGGGAACGTGAGCAGCGCATTTGCTGTGGGGCCTGCGAGCTCCTTGCACACAGTCTCCCCCTTGTCTCCCTCCACCTGGCCCAGCGCTAGTGTTAAACATCCATTAATTCACCTCCTCCCGCCGGCGTTGGCAACTGGCCCCAGGTCCGTTTGCCAGGCCCTTGGTGGGCCAGGACCCAGGGACTGAAGAGCGAGTGACTGGGAAACCACATTCGTCCCCTTCCCTGGAGCCGCAGCTCCCCGGCGGCAGGGACAGGCCAGCACTGTGGGGCGGCTGAGCGTGCAGCAGGCCTTGGGGGCTGCTGCGGAAGGAAGCGGACGGAGCTGGCTGTAGCCAAAGGTGCAGGCGGGCGCTGGCGGTGCAGGGGGCCAACGCTGCCCAGATGCTGCATCCCCCCAGCCATTCCCGGCTAAACACCCCTCCCCCTCGCCGAGCCGCGGAGGGCGGGAGCTGCTCAGGGTGGGACAAGAAAGGCCCTGCTGGCTGCCGGGGCAGCGGGCCCTGGGCCTGGCTCAATGCCCTCATTCACGGGCTGTGACGAATGCATCGGTTCTGGCACATTAGCGGACAGCTGGGTTTCTTCTCCACGCTGGGCCAGGGCAGGTTTCACACCTGCTGGTGGTCTGTCTGCCTCTTGCCGTGGGCTGGGGAGGGGGCCAGGAGCAGGGATTGTGAGTGGGGGAGGGCAGGGAGGGCGCCTTCCCCAGTGGGGCGGAGGTGCTGGCCTAGACGAGTCCCGCCAGCCTGTAGCAGGTCAGTGGCCAGAGGCACTGGTGCAGTTTGACATCTGGATTTGGGGGGCAACTTCCATGCCTGCCCGAGGAGTTTGGGGGGGAAATGCCTGCCCTGCCCCCTCCAATCTACACTCCTGGAGGGCAGGGAGAGGACAGGGCTCCTGCCACTGCTGGGAGCCCTTCCTCCCCTGGTGCAGCGTGTACACAAAAGGAGCCAGTCTTTGTTGGAACTAGAGAATTACCAGCCCCTGGCCCGGCCCACCTGCCAATCACCCACGCCCGGCTTGGCCCTGCCCCAACTTCCCACGCCCGGCCCCAACCACCCTTGCCCAGCCCGAACCTCCCGCACCTGACCCGCCGCCAACCACCTGCACCCAGCCCAGTGCCAACCACCTGCACCCGGTCCAGCTCACTGCCACCACCCAGCCCGCTGTGCCCTGCAGCACACACAGAAGTGATTGTATCTGGGCAGCCACCAGCAGTGGACGTGTGTGAAGCCCAAGGTCCCTGGCAGGGCAGGCAGAGGAGAGAGGCTTCCTTTGCAAAAACCTTGGGGAACAAAGGGCTGGAGCACTGGCTATGGATGCCCCCGCCAGGGTGCAGCAGTGATGCCATGCCACATGGGTAACCAATCACAGCACAGAAGCTGGAAGCTGTGAGGTGTGTTTGAGGAGCAGTTGGTGACATGCAGCCCCGGGACACGCACCCCCCCGGGGCCCACCTGCAGCCTAGTGCACCAGGCTCTGCTCTTGGGGACACCCGGGTGCCAGCGTCCTCCCGAGCTGGGGGTGTGATGACGAGGCGACGGGCGAGTTAAGAGAATTGAGCTAAGAGCTGAGCAGCCCCTGGACCCTAGAGGAGATGCTGGGTTAGCGGCACTGCACCAAGAGCTCGCCCAGGGCTGCCTGTGCCAAGCACCCCTTTGCCCCAGCCCCACGAGTGAGCAGAATTAGCGCCACTTCCCTTCGTGCTGGGCAAGCATCTCGCGAGGCGTGAGGCTGCCCCACTTCACACCCGCCTGGGCACTCCCCAGCCCATCAGCTGCAACAAGGGGCCTCCCGTGTCCTTCGCCCCCCCCCCGGGGCTGGGGACACAAGCGCGGCCCCAGCGCCTGTCCCTATGACCCCAGGGCAGCTGGCCATGAGGACATGGGGTCCCCCATCCCTCTGCCTTGAACGCTCACCTGCACTGGCACCATCTGCAGGGGGCAGGCCTGGAGATGGTTGTTTAGAGCAAGCCCCCCAGCTGGGGCCATGGGAATGAGGGGCAGGGCCAGGCTACTCTGTGCTATGCGGCTCAGCCCTGGGCAGCCTGGGGCTCTGTGATTTCCAGTCACTGTATTGCGGGGAGGGGGCTGATCAAAACCCCGTGATGCACAAAAAGCTGGAATCAAATGGCTGAAGCAGCAGGCTCTGCTCCCCCCCAGCAGCGGGGCAGCCCGGGCCCGCTCCAGGCTGCTTCTAGCAGGGCCCCTGGGGAATTAGTTACAGTTGCCTATGAACAGGCCAGCGGCCTGCAGGGCTGACCTGGCCGAGGGGGCAGTGCTAGCCCAGGCTGGCAGCACCGCTTGCCCGAAGCCAACCCCCATCCTCTAGCCTGTCTGGGGGGGGGCCCTGTCCCCACCCTGCCTCCCTCAGCTGGAGGGAAAGGGCAGGCTGCAGCCGCAGCTGGGGGTGGGAGGATGAAAGAGGATCCTGAGGCTAACGGCCCAGCGAAACCCAATCCAGCCGGAGCGGAGGAGAGGCAAGTCCTTGGAGACCCCGGTGAAACCTAAACCCAGAGCGCAGCAGGGCTCGGGGCAAGGGACAGCTGCAGCCCCTCCTGCTGCCAGGTGCCCGGGCTCTGGGCTGAGCTTGGGGGGAAGGAGCCAGCGTGACACAGGCCGAAGCTGGAATTCACCCCCAGCGCTGGAGCTGCCCCCGCCCCCCCGGCAGCACGTCCTGTCCCCTCCCCTCCCCCTGCGGGGTGCTGCGGGGTACAGGAAGGCCGCTCAGTGGGGGCGGGCCGGGGGGAGGCGCGGAGACACTCCAGGCTGCTGGTGCGCAGCCGGGACATTCTCCCCAGCCCGGGAGCAAGCTGGCAGCTGCTGGGTCAGGGTCGGGGACGCGGGCTGTGGAGATCACGGTGGCTTAACACAACAGCGGCTAAGGCAGAACAGAGGCGGCCGCTCCTTGTGCATGAGCGGGCCCCAGGCCACCCCCACCTCCTGCCGTGCCCCGGGGCACCCAGAGCCCGTACAGACAGCGCGCGCCCAGCCCAGGGCTCCCGGCCCATGGCGGCCATTGACTCTGGGCGCTGCAGCGATTCGGGCCCTGGCAGCTCTTCAGGGCTGGCCACGGGCAGAGAGGGCAGCATGCTGGGCAGGAGGGCACCCCACCAGCTCGAGCTCCTTCCCTCCCGCCCTGTGGGCCAGGAGCACACCCGGGGGCAGCGACTGGCCCAGCCCCAGCCCTGCCCCCTCTGCTGCGCTTGCCTGGTATTTAAGCAGAGCGGCCCACAGGAGGCCCAGCAGCGTTCGGGGCAGCGTTGCACCCCCAGGGCTCGGCTAGCCCCTGTCTCAGGGCAGGACGCTCTGCCCCACTGCAGGAGCATGCGCCTCTCAGATGGCCGGCTGCAGCCGTCCACCCCAGGCAGTTCTGGCACTGGGGAGCTGGCAGCGCCCAGCGTCGCTCTGCCCTGGAGTCGCCAGGGCGCACGGAGCCAGAGGGGCTCCCAGCAGCCAGGCTCCCCAAGGGGCAGAACCGGCCACCTCTGACCAGGGAGCCTTTGGCCTCCCGTTCCCGTCCAGCCCTGCCTGCGCCCTACACTCCTGCCCGCCAGGATCTGTGCCCCGGCCCCCAGGGACACGACACAGCCGCTGAGGGCGAAGGTTTCCGTCCCTCCCTGCCGCAGGTTCCCGTGGTGTCCCGGGGGGGGACGGCGTGCCGCCCCCACCCCACTGAGCAAGGCACCGCCCAGCCCCAGGCAGCATTGCCCCCACCCCCTCCGGCTCCCGGCTCCGACGGGGAAGCCACAGGGGCTGAGCCCGCTTTCAGACAAGCCGAGGACGAGAGCAGGCCCGGGGCTGATGAGCCAGGACGAGTCTCTGGCCGCAGGGATGGTGCCCAGGCCAAAGGAGCCCGTTGCTTGCTTGGGCGGTCCCATGGGCAGAGGCAAGACCCTGCAGCGAGGGTGAGGCGGAGGGGGCTCCATGGTCAAGGGGGAGACCCGGCAGGGGCGAGGCTCCAGGCCTGCCCGGGGTGGAGGATGCCGGCTGGACACGGAAGCTGTGCCTGCAGCCGGAAGCCCGGGCTGAGGGCCTGGCAGAAATGCCCGCAACACTGCGGAAGCAGCGCAGGGCGAGGAAGGAGGGGGCTCTGGGAGACGTGTCCAAGCCCCAGGTCACCATGGGAAGGGTCCAGGCTGGGCCCGACCCCCCAGCTCGGTGCATGGAGCAGCAGCCCCCACCCCTCCCCAGAGGTAGCCAAGAAACCTCCAGCAAGAGGCTCTATTCCAAAAATAATTTATCCAGGCGATCTTTCATGTGCATTAGAGACGCTATGTACATAAATATTCCTCTCTCTAGCTATGTACAGGGCTGGGTGGGCTGTGGGGGGCGGCTGGCTGGGCCCTGGGCAGGGCACTCCGTGTGTGTGTGCGTGTGCGCGCACACCTGGCTCCCACCGGTACAGTATCACAAAAATATGATTAAAAATGACATCAAACAAAACAAGCAGAGTTTCCTGGGCAAGGCCTGTGGGTGGCCCCAGGCAGCCCCGCTGGGCACCACGCCCACGCCCCGGGCTGCCCCCCTTGCCCAGGGGCGGACGTGAGTTCACTCTGCCCTGCAGGAAGCGGCGTTGGGTTCGGGGCCCAGCTAGCACATTTCGGGGCTGGGCAGCGCGTGAAGGCCCAGGGTGCCCTGACTGCCATGGAAGTCCCCAGGCCAGCCGAGGCCAACCCCTCACAAGGAGCAGGTCCGGGGGCTGGGATGGAGGGGCGGGGGTGCCCGTGGCTCAGAGACTCCAGCTGCTCAGCTCTCTCCAGGGCCCTGCGGTGGGGAGGAGGGGAAGTGCCACAAGAACTGCCTCGTCATTCCCAGCCCCACTGCCAGGCTGTCCAACCCCCAGAGCCAAGGTGCCCTGGGCAGCCACGCCAGTGCCGGGCAGCCCCTCACGTCCTCACGCTGCGGTAGGAGAAGAGGCGGGGGGTGATGGGCAGGGGGTCGTGGGTGAAGACGGAGTCGTCAGAGGAGCAGGTGCTGGTGGTGTCCTCGCAGGAGGGCGAGTACTGCTCGAAGGGCATGGACAGGTCCAGGTACTGTGGGAGGGAAGAGCCGTCAGCATCGCAGGGAGCGTGCCCCCCAGAGACAGGCCAGGAACTCGCTGGCCGCCTTCCTGCGCCACGCACACAGGGCCTGCCTGCTCTGCGAACCTACCTCCTCCGAGACAGCTGCCAGGATCTTGTCCAGCCCCTCCACCAGCTGCTTGAAGGTGGGGCGCTGGGAGGGGACAGCATGCCAGCACTCCCTCATCAGCATGTACCTGGCAAGGCAGGGCAGAGCAGAGAGCAGTCAGCCAGAGGAACCCGCCCCCCCCAGGCCAGCGGGCAGCGCGGGTACTCACAGCTCGTGGGTGCAGTTGGAGGGCTTGTCCATGCGGTGCCCTTCCTTCAGCAGCTTGAAGAGTTCTTCCACCGGGATCCCAGGGTACGGGGAGCCCCCCAGCGTGAAGATTTCCCACATCAGAACCCCAAAGGACCACCTAGGAACAGGGCAAGCGTCAGGCCCAGCGTGGGGCTCGAACAGGCACCGTGGGCAGGGCACTGTCACTGGAACATCCGCCAGTCACAGGGCCGTGGGCTGGGGGTGCCCATCTGGCCTCCGTTACTCAGAGAACGGGGCACACTCGACACCTTGCTGTGTGCACAGTCCCAGCTAGCCCCGGCGGGGGCTGCCCGCGGGCCCGAGGCCCCCAGCCCCCTCACGCCAGGCCGGCCCCTGGCAGCGCAGCCGGACTCACACGTCGCTCTGGTGCGTGTACACTCTGTCGAACAGGGCCTCGGGTGCCATCCACTTCACGGGCAGCCGGCCCTGCAGGGAGACCAAAAGCCCTCAGCCCACGGCTGCTGCTGCGAGGCGAGACCCCTCCCCGCAACCCTCCTGGCCCTGGGCACCCCTGGCCCTCCCCCACCCCCATCCCTTCCTCGGCACCCCCGCCCCCCCCGCAACCCTCCCGGCCCTCCCCTCGTCCCACCCCCACCCCTCCCTCGGCACCCCCTGCCCTTCCCCGCAACCCTCCCGGCCCTCCCCTCATCCCACCCCCACCCCTCCCTCGGCACCCCCCGCCCCTCCCCGCAACCCTCCCGGCCCTCAGCACCCCTGGCCCTCCCCTCGTCCCACCCCCACCCCTCCCTCGGCACCCCCCGCCCCTCCCCGCAACCCTCCCGGCCCTCAGCACCCCTGGCCCTCCCCTCGTCCCACCCCCACCCCTCCCTTGGCACCCCGCGCCCCTCCCGGCCCTCCCCTCGTCCCACCCCCACCCCTCCCTCGGCACCCCGTGCCCCTCCCGGCCCTCGGCACCCCCCCTCCCCTCGTCCCACCCCAGCCCCCTCCCTTGGCACCCCGCGCCCCTCCCGGCCCTCCCCTCGTCCCACCCCCACCCCTCCCTCGGCACCCTGTGCCCCTCCCGGCCCTCGGCACCCCCCCTCCCCTCGTCCCACCCCAGCCCCCTCCCTCGGCACCCCCCGCCCCTCCCCACCCACTGCCCCCCCCTACTCCCCCCCCCGGCCCTCAGCACCCCCACCCTGCCCCGCCGCACTCACATTGCTGGTCTTTTTATAGTAGTCGATGTGGTGGACGTCCCGGGCCAGGCCGAAGTCCGCGATTTTCAGCACGTTCTCCTTGGTGACCAGCACGTTGCGGGCGGCCAGGTCCCTGTGGATGCACTGCAGGGAGGGGGCAGCTCAGGGCCGGGGGGGGCGCGTGCTGCAGCCCGACACCCTTAGCGGGGGCCTGGCCAAATACGTCTCTCCCACGACCTCCGCTCCAGGGGCCAGGAGCCTCCCGCCCCCCCCGGGCACTGCCTGAGCCCAGCACCTGCTGCCCCCCAGTAGCTGCCTGGCAGAGCCGGGTCCCAGCCAAGGCTCCAGTGATGGGCTGGGGGAGGGGGACGCTCTGGGCCAGGGCGTGTTAACTCTTCAGTGGCCTCCCCCAAGCTCCGTGGCCCAGAGCAGGGAGACGTGTGGGGAGCTGTTCCACTGAGAGCGGTTTGTGCCACGACCTCGGCTATGGGCAACCCCCTGGGGTTCCCTGCATTCGACAGCACACAGCCCCCTTTGCCCCCCATAAGGCCCAGCAGAGAAGCTGGAGCGGGCCAGCTGGCTGGGACTTCCCTGATGGCAACCCCCATCCCTTCCTGCAGGAGGAATGCCGCTCAGTCTGCCGGGAGCCAGGGCCCCCCCATTCCCAGCCAGCGCCCCGGAGCCAGGGCCACCCCCAATCCCAGCCAGTGCCCCCAGAGTCAGGGCCACCCCCAATCCCAGACGGCGCCCCCAGAGTCAGGGCCACCCCCAATCCCAGCCGGCACCCCCAGAGCCAGGGCCACCCCCAATCCCAGCCAGCGCCCCGGAGCCAGGGCCACCCCCAATCCTAGCCAGCGCCCCCAGAGCCAGGGCCACCCCCAATCCCAGCCGGCGCCCCCAGAGCCAGGGCCACCCCCAATCCCAGCCGGTGCCCCCAGAGCCAGAGCTGCCCCCATTCCCAGCCAGCGCCCCAGAGCCAGGGCCACCCCCAATCCTAGCTGGCGCCCCCAGAGCCAGAGCTGCCCCCATTCCCAGCCAGCGCCCCAGAGCCAGGGCCACCCCCAATCCCAGCCGGCGCCCCCAAGCCAGGGCCTTACCCTCTTTGACTCCAGGTACTCCATGCCACGGGCCACCTGGTAGCCGCAGGAGACCAAGTCCTTGAAGGAGAGCTGCTCCTCGGGCATGGCGCTGACGTCGAAGGTGTAGTCAGGCGTGGGGGGGCGCCGGGCACGCAGGAACTCCCGCAGGTTCCCCTTGGAGGCAAATTCCACCAGCACGTACAGTGGCCCTGTGGAGCCGGACCATCCGGTGGGGCTTAGGGTCGCTGGGGCATCCCTCACCCCCCGCAGAGCACAACCCCCCTCCAAAGGGTGGCAGCGCCCCCCATTCGCCTCAAGCTCAGTCTGCTCTGCCCCCGCCTCGAGTTCAGCAGCCCCCCAAACCCCCAGCAGTCCCGCCCGCCCCAAGCATGGCAGTGAACCCCCCTTCCGTGAATATAACAACCCCCACCCCAGCAGCCCCTCCCCGCCCCCGAAGCGTGGCAGCCCCTCACCGTCCTGCGTGCAGACCCCCAGCAGGTTGATGATGTTTTTGTGCTTGTCCATCAGTTTCATCATCTCCATCTCGGAGATCAGGTCGGCCAGGTCCTTGTCTGTGGCGTTGTCTGGGGGAGAGGGAGAAGGTCACTGTGCAGGGCAGGGAACCTGCGTACCCGGGGCTCAGCCCTGGGACACTGCCCCGCGCAGCCCCGTTACCTTTGAGCATCTTCACAGCCACAGTGAGAGCTCTGTCCGGCCCGGCTCTGTCCAGCCCATAGGCCTCTGCTCGCACCACCTGGCCAAAGCAGCCTTCTCCCAGGGGCTTGCCCAGCACCAGCCTGCGGAATGGACAGAGACTCCTGTGAGCGGGAGAGGGAGGGGAGGAAGCGTCCCCGGCCCTCCCCACGCACAGCTGTGCGACGCACGGAGCACACCAGAGAAAACCCAGACCAGCCGGGGGGGTCTGCACCTCCCCTCCTCAAAGCCTGCACGGAGCGCGGAGGAAGAAGCAGCAGTGGCAGGAGGCTGAGAAGCCGGAACGAGCTCTCAGTAAAGCGACCCAGAGCCCGTGTCCCAGGGCCACGCAGGGAGCCAGTGGCAGAGGCTGGGGCAGGCCCCGGGTCTCCTGCCCTGCTCCGCTGGGCCCTCGCTCTGTGAATGGCTCTTTGAGGCAAATGATAACACGGGCCCAGATCTGTCTGTCTGTCTGTCTGCCCGGGCCCCAGCCCCAGCCCCCCTGCAGCGGGGCAGCGCTAGGTGATCCGTCACCACGCCTGCCTTCGCACGGCCCTGGGGCCAGCCGAGAGCAGCGCAGGGCCCTACTTGTCTCGGGGGAACTCCCACGTGGAGTCCAGCGGCAGGTCGAGCTCCAGGACCCCGGCCAGCATCGGGGTGCAGCTGGACGAGAGGCGGGTGACGCGCATCAGGGACGTGCTGGACTTTCCTGAGCAGCTTGAGTCCAAGGAGAACTGAGGGAGAGCCCAAGAGACCCGCTGTCACCACCAGGCCAAGCTGGGGAGCGTTGGGGGGAGAGGTTGGTTGCAGTGCAGGGCACAGCCCCGGAGCTGGGGGAGAAGAGACTGCAGTGCAGGGCATGGTTGGAGGAGGGACAGGAGAGAGGGGGGAAGCGGTTGCAGTGCAGGGCACGGCTGGGCGGAGGAGAGGGGGGAAGGGGCTCCAGTGCAGGGCTCGGCTCGGTGGAGGGAAGAAGCGGTTGCAGGGCACGGCTCGGCTCGGTGGGGGAGAGGAGGGAAGGGGTTGCAGTGCAGGGCACGGCTGGGCGGGGGGGGAAGAAGCGGTTGCAGGGCACGGCTCGGCTCGGTGGGGGAGAGGGGGGAAGGGGTTGCAGTGCAGGGCACGGCTGGGCGGGGGGGGAAGAAGCGGTTGCAGGGCACGGCTCGGCTCAGCGGGGGAGAGGGGGGAAGAGGTGCAGCGCAGGGCACGGCCGCAGCGGGAGGTTGCAGCCAGGCGCAGGGCAGGGCAGTAGCATGCACAGGCTGCGGCCGGGCCCGTGCCCTGCAGACTCAGCAGAGGGCTGTGCCCAACACACAGCGTCCAAGACCTGCTGGGGGCTCGCAGGCCCCCCATGCCCCGGACGTACCTGTCTGATGAGCGGGAATTTGGAGAGCTTGTGAACGGCCATGGGCTCCAGGGGCTGTTTGCTGGGCTGGGTCTGCATCCGGCACAGCACCACGATGACGGCAGCCATGGCCACAGCCAGGGAGCCCGACGTGTAGATGACGATGTCGGTGTACTTGGTCTCGGGGGTCTCCACCTCCCGCACCAGCTCCTCTGCTGGAGAGCGAAGCCAGTGAGCCTGGGCCCTGCTCCGCCCCGCACACCCGGGGTCTCGGCAGGTGGGGACCCTGCCATGGCCGGAGCTCTCCCAGCCCCCCAGCCTTACCTGGCAGCACGGTGAGCCAGGCTGACTGGTAGGACAGGCCGATGGAGTTCCCGGCCAGGCAGGTGTATTCCCCAGCATCCTCCCTGGAGACGTTGTGCAGGTAGAGCACCTCCACCTCCGAGCTGTTAATGTCGGCTGTCTGCGGGGGTCAGAGCCGCAGCATCAGGGCCCAACCCCCCACACGGGCCCTGGCCTCCTCCTCAAGCTGGGCTGCAGGGCAAAGGGGTCCCAGCGGGCAGCTGATTCTTTCCCATGGCGGTGGGGCGCTGGGCTCCATGGACCCAGGCTGAGCCTGCCCGGCCATTCCTGCTTGGCCTGAGCCCCTAGAGGATACCCTGCTGCCCCTAGGCCTGGGGCTCCTCCCACTGCTCCCCGGGTCCCACCGGGGCCCTGGGGGCCGCGAGCGCCCCGGAGAGCCAGTGCCCTGCGCCAGGAGGGGCTGGCCCGGGCAGTTACCTTGAGCACTTGGACGTAGGGCACCCCGTCGGGGCCGACGCTGCTGCCGTTCACCTCGATGTGTCTGAGCCACTGGATGTGGGGCTGGGCGTCGCTGTACACCTTGCAGAAGAACTCCACATCGCTGCCCACCACCGCCGTGGTGTTGGCAGGCAGCCCGGCCTGCAGGATGGGCCTGTGCGGGGACCTCTCTGCCGGGAGGGAAGAAGGGAGCAGCATCGCCCAGCTGGACAGCCTGCAGCAGGGCCGACTCCGCCCCGCACGCGCCATGCGCCAGCCGCCGCACGGGGCCCCGGCCAAGTGGGCAGAGCAGGGCACTAGCAGGCAGGGCACCTGGTTTGTGTCACCAACTCCCTCCGTGGCCTGGGGCGGTCACAGGCTCTCTGAACCTCTTCCCCAGGGGTCAGACGGGAGCCCCCTCCCTCCCCCGCTGCAGCACCCAGCTGCTCGCTCAGGTCAGAGCGTGTCTCTTGCCTGTCTGTCCACCTCCCTCCTCGCCCTGGCGGCTGACTCTCCTCTGCCATTACCCACGGCTGCCGCAGACACCATGCCAGCCCAGCACCACCGCCCGGCCCGGAATTCCTCCAGGCCCGCAGCAGCCAGAAGAGGAGGGCCAGAGAGGGGCGGGAGGCAGGTCCCGGCTGGGGGTTAGTTGCTTTCATTTGATGCCAGGACCCAGATGATCTCCAAAGCGCTGTGAAGCTTCGGGATCAGTGACCCTGCACCCAGGAGTCTGGTCTGCTCCCAGGCTGCATGGGGACGGCCCCTGACAGGGACACAGACCCCTCGTTCGTGTTCCCTCGTTACTACAGCCCCCGATAGTCTGCACCACGCAGCACTTGGATGGGGAAGTCCTAGAGTCAGTGTCCCCTCCTACCGCTGTGAGCCAGGGCTGCCCTGGCACAGGGAAAGGCCTCACCTAACACGTCCAGCAAGTAGCTGTACTGGATGCTGCCAGCCTGGTTCTCCACCAGGCAGGTGTAGTTCCCCCGGTCGGAAGGCACCACGCTCTCCATGACCAAGCTCCAGTGCTGGGGCCGGAGCTGCAGAGAGATGGGGACACAAGCACCAGGTGAGGGGAGGCAGAGGGCACCCGGGGCCCAGCAGAGCCCCCCATGGAGCCGGCAGGCAGAAGCCTTCCCCGTATGGCAGAGGGCTCGGCTCAGAGGCAGCGCATGGTTACAGGACGCTCTGATCTCAGCCAGAGGCCTCGAGGGGCCCGGGGGAGAGCCCAGGGGAGGAGAGGTGACAGCTCCGATCGGCTCCCTGGGATCCCGCTTACCCGGATCCCGCCGATGCGGTGCTCCCCCCGGAACTCCTGCCCGTTCTTTAGCCAGCGGATGCGGGGGCTGGGGCTCCCCGACGCCGGGCAGCGGAACTTGACCGTGTTTCCCGCGGGGACAGCGTGCAGCTTCTTATCCATCCGCTGAGGCTGCGTCCAATACGGGGCTGAGGAAGGTATCGCACGATCGACGGCCATTAGCCCCGGAGGCGGGAGACGTTCCCAGCGCCAAGCACCGGGGCTCGGAGTGTGCACGGCGCTGTGCCCAGGGACCCAGCCCACCCTGCGGCGAGGCCGTGCTCCAGCTCCTCCAAAGCTCCCGAACGCTGGGACGGCAGGGAAGAGGACTGCAGAGCCATCCGGCAGGTGCAGCAGCGCTCCCCCAGCACTGCCCTCTGCCCCAGGCACAGAGCTTAACCCGGGAACCCTGTGCAGCTGAGCACAGGCCAGGACACGGCCCCATTCAGCCGCCTGCCATGGGTGACACACAGAGGCTGCCAAGCACATGGGGGCTGATGGGAGGGGCACAGCAACGTTCCTGCAGAGAAAGAGGCGTACGGGCAGGGTGCCCTGCACTCCTGGCAGCTTGAATAACCCAACACCAAACTCCTTTTCCCTCGCCTCTTGCTCCAGCAGAGCTGGGGGCTCAGGACAGCCCCTGCCATGCAGGCAGCTGGCCCTGGGACTGACCTCTGCGGTAGGTGGGCTCCTCGTTTGAATCACCGAGGGACCTGTCCCCGTTGCTGTCTTCATCATCATCACCTGAGGCCAGCGAGTCTGAAGGAAAGTGTTACGAGAGGGGTCACATTCCTGCTGCCGGGGAGCTCCCGGCTACTCCAGCCCCAGTTCTTTGGAGTGGGGCAGGGCACTGGCTTTGGAGAGTGTACCCAGCTACTCCAGACCCAGCAGGGGGCGCTGCCAGGAGCGGGGCAGGAGCACTGGCTGGCTTGGGGGGTGGGGATGGGGGGGAGCGTTCCCAGGTAGGCTGATCCTGGGCTCTCCCAGCAGGGGGTGCTGCGGGGAGTGGGGCAGGACGGGCCCACCTGCCCGGGGCTCTCACCCACAACGGAGATGGTGAAGTTGTGCAGACTCTGGCCAGTGTCCTGCGCCCGGCACACATAGAGCCCCGAGTCCTCGTAGGCGACCTCGGCAATCTCCAGCGTGCGCTGCCAGATGCGGACGCGCCCGCCTGGGAAGAGCTGCTTGGCCTCCTTGTACCAGGCGACGTCCAGGCTGTGGTTGGCGTCGCAGTGAAGCTTCAGCACGTGGCCGGGGTCCAGCAGGAGGTGCTCCTCCTCCGTCTCCAGCAGGCGGCTCTCAAACAGCGCTGCCGAGCACAGAGGGGACACAGCTGAGCGCCAGGGCCCGCAGGCAGCTCATCCCTCCACGGACAAGCTCAGCAGCTCTGTTGGCTGTGGGGGCTCCCCCAGCTCCCCCACACACTGACACCCTGCGGAGAGGCCAGCCATGGGCCGGGGCAGCCAAGTGGGACTTCTGCCCCAGGCAGGCCCCAAGCAGCTGCTCCTTCCACCCTCTGCAATGGACAAGCCAGGGCAGATGGGGGCAGCGTGTCCTGCGGTGGCATTTCCAAGCACGTGAGGAGCCACAGGCAGGAGCATGGACCCTGCCCTGGGCAGACAGCCCAGAGATAAAAGGCTTTAATCAGCAGCCACTGGTTGGCATGGACTTACTGCTACCCCCGGGACCCAGACACAGCCAGCTGACGAGCCCAGGCCACAGGGCCTGCTCCCTCCTCTCTGCACCACTCCAAGGCTAGGGCCTGGGCCCCTGTGTGGCCAGCACATGGGGGCGGTGTGGTGGGGGAGCTGGTTTTCTGGATCCCAGAGCCAGGCTGCCCGTGGCATTGGCTCCCCTTTCCAGAGGCCCTTGGCATGGGGCATGCCCAGCATTAACACTGGGGGCCAAGGGCCCAGGATCCCCACTCAGGGCAGGTGCCATCACCCCCTGCCCGCAGCCTTCTCCCATTGACAGCACCCCCGAACTCCATGCTGGCCCTTCATCTCCTGCTGCAGAGCCTCCTCGCGTTCAGCTGAACCCCCAGCCCAGCTCTCCGCACCGGCCCTGCCGAGAAGGGAGCCCTGCACGTGCCCCCTCCCGGCCTCCAAGGCACCCAGACAGAGACATGCCCTCAGCTGGCTGCTCGACAGGCTCCCAAATGGACCCCTCAGGCAGCCAGGGACTGTGGCTCCTCCCCCGCCAGCCCCTCTTCCCGTCTGACCTCCCGCTGGGCCCATTTTCTTCCCCTTCCCATGCTCTGCCTGGGCCCAGCCCCGGCCCCCTTTGCAGGGCTGAGGAGAGCACTGGTGCTGCGTGTGCTTTAGCTCAGCTGGAGGAGAGGAGCCCCGGGCGTGGCTGTCCCAGAGCTGCAGCAGCCAGCACAGGGGAGCAGCATCTAGCCCCCCCTGCCAGTGCTGGCTGGGCTGGGGAGGGAGGGCTCCCAGCTGGGCATGGCCAGCGAGAGTGATGGGTTTTCACACTTAGCTGCCTCCAGCACTTCCCGCCGGCCCTGTTTGTCTAACCTGGATTTGAACCGTAATTGCTCTGGTGACACCCCCGCAGAGCAGGGCCATGGGAACCTGGCGGGCATGCACTCCCCCACCCCACAGCTCGCTGCACCATGGCCCCACCCAGCCCCTCTCTTGCTGCCCCTGACTGGCCCTGACCTTGCTGGAGTTCTCACAGCTGATCTCCAGACCGGAGACCACCTATCCCCTCCGAAGGGCCCTGCCCATCCCTGGCCAGGCGCTGCTCTGTTCGGCTGCCTGCCCCCTCACGGCACACCAGAGGGGGGCGAGGGGGATTCCCTCCCACCCCGACCAGCTCCCGGCTCCTGCTAGCCCTGCAGAGTGAGGGGAGTGAGTCCGTTCTGCCCCAGGCGTGGTGACTGAGAACCCTTAGGGCTGCAGATGAGGAGAGGGAAGAAGGGGCCAGATGTCAAGGGTCTGTGGGGCTGGCTGCTTTGTGTGTAAATGGAGCAGGTTTGATCTGGAGTCAGAGCCAATGAGAGCTGAGTCCAAGTCCCCCAGAACCACACTTTAACCAGGACACGTCCTGAACAAAGCCAGAGAATCCATAACGAGTGTCTCCAGCTGCCGGCCTGGCTCACTCCACTGCAGGGCCAGGGCCAGGGCCTTGCTCGGGCAGACCCAGGAGATGGGGTGGGAGGGAGGTTTTATCATTCAAGCAGTTTCTCCACCAGCTGCTGGCTTGGGGCTCAGTGGCTGACACCAGAGCACAGGCTGAGACCAGAGTTATCAGGAGCCTAAACCCGCCCACAGCCGGCAAGACAAACAACTGCTCCGGAGCCAGGTCTGAGGCGAAAAGGCTCCTCTTGGCCCAGCCTCGAGCAGCCAGACTCTGGGCCCCTGGGGAAGGGCCAGGGCCAAACGCTCCATTAGCTGAGGGCTTTGAAAAGCCAAGTTGGTGCCCCCTGAGCTGAGGTCTCTGGCTGTTACCACAATACTAACTAACCCTCCATGCTGTGAGAGTCTCACTGGGCAGCTCCCAAGCACCACCAAGGGACCCAGGAACCAAGCACCAGTCCAGCTGCTCGGAAGTCCCCGGCATCCTACGTGGGCTACTCAGCCGAGCGCCAGGAGAAAGAGACAGAAAAACCTCAGCAAAGCTGCCCAGCTGTGCACCACGCCTGGCTGGAGCACGGTGCAACCCCCGTAGCGCTGAACTGCACCATCTGTCTGCACCGGGCCTCGTGCAACAGGAGCCGGCCTGGAGCCTGCGGCCACTGGAGCCGCACTCGATCCTCGTCGTGGTACCCGCCTCTGAACAGCACCTCCCCGTGCTGGGCACACACTCCGTGCTACCGCCCTGTTCTCGCACACGCCTGTGTGCCGTGCACACCTACCTGCGAGGCCCCAGGCCCGAGTGCTAAGAACTAGGCTGTGACTCCAGCTATTTCCCCCTGCTCCCGGCAGCTCTGCGGGCTCCCAGGCTATCCCTGGTCCTTCCTCCCAGCTCCCCTCACCCCCGGGCTCTGTCCTGCCTCTGCCAGGCCCCTCTCTGGCCTTTCATACCTGGCTCCATTGTCCTTCCTGGGGAAGCAGCTGCTTGAGCCCCTGTTGTCACCGCTGCCAGGAGGCTCAGCAGGGCACAGGGCAGTGGCTGCATCTTCCTGCCCTTCCTTTCCTGGCTCAGCCTTGAGCCCTCACAGCCTGAAAACACAGGGCCAGAGAGAGCCACTTACCCTGCTGCGGCCACAACCTGCTCGCGCCCCGAGTGTTCCAGCCCCCGGGGAACCCCCAGAGCCTCAACCCCGGCCGCAGGGGGGCAATGCAGACTCCCCACCACGAGCTGAGCTGTTAACCCCTTCCATTCCACTCCATCCGGAGCGGGCAAGGGCCTGGAGGGAGGGTGTGGGCCCAAGAGGACCCCCCCACCCTTCCTGCAGGGGGCTGGCAGCATTTGGCCCCCAGGCAGGGGTGTGCCAGCCTGGCGGATGCGGCTCTCCCAGAGCTACTTCAGAACAGGGTCAGCGTGGGCGGAGCGGGGACCCAGGAGCCGGTGGGAGGGCAGGGGGCTGCCTCGGTGTCCTGGACACCCCGGGACAATCCGAGTTATCCCAGCAGGAAGGAGGGTGCGGGGGGGGGAGAGTCACCCCACGGAGCTGGCTCCAGCCAAGGCTGGGAGAACCAGGCGCTTCCAGGAGACAGGGCCCCCTCCACCACCAGTCAGGACATGGGACCGGGGGCTGCGAGATCGCACTGGTGACCGCTCCCCCCACCGTCTCCCCATCCCCTGCCCCGTCACAGCGCTGGGCGCAGGCAAGGCGCGGGGGAACCAGCCCAGCCCCGGCCGCTCCCTCCAGCCAGCGCCAGCCCGGACTCGCCCCCAGCCCCGCAGCCCACCGGCCACTGCGGGAACAAGGGCTGCCCGCCCCCCGGCTTTTCACTGGATGGGGTGACCGGGGAGCAGGGGCGCCGACGGCCAGGGAACCAAACTCAGACCCTAGATGTGATGGAATCGCCGGGGGGCAGCGCCCCCCCCGCACCCAGGTTCCAGCGCCCATGGGGGGAGCCGCGGGGCGGCCGGCCAGTTTAATGGTTAATCCGCCTGACAAAGGCTCCTGCGCCCGGCGCGGCTGGTCACAGATTTACAGACCCCGCTGCTGCAGGACACGGGCAAAGTCCGCCGGCCCCGCCCGGGCTCCCGGGGAGCTCCCCGCTCCGCAGCTCCCGGCCCCCGGAGCGGAGCTCAAGCAACCAGCACAAGAAAGTTTCCCTTTTCTGCTGCCCCCGGGCGAGTCCAGCGGCCCCGGGGTGCCCGCCAGCCCTGCACCCAGCGCCCGGCCCCCCACCGCTCCCTGCCACCAGCGCCCAGCCCCCCACCGCTCCCTGCCACCAGCCCCCGTCCCCCCACCACCAGCGCCCGGCTCCCCGACCCCTCACCGCCGCCGGCTCCCCGCTGCGGGGCTCTAGGGCCGGGCTCCATCCCTCCGCATCCCGGAGGCTGGGGAAGGGGCCGATCCTCCCCCCGGGCGCCGCGCGGTGCCGGGCTGGGCTGGAGCTGCCGGGAGCCCCTTGCGCGCAGCCGGGCTGGCTCCTTCCCCCGGGCGCCCTGGCCGCGCTCTGCAGCTCCCGGCGCCGGCTCCCCGCCTCTGGCGGCAGCGCAGGAGGGGCCGCTGGGCGTGTGGAGCGCAGCGCTCGGGTTACACCGAGCCAACAATGGGCCGCCCCCGCCCCGCCCCTGCCCAGGCTCGGGTCAGCCGCATTCCTGCCCCGGGGCGGCCTTGGGGACCAAGCCCTGCTCCCTGCGGGCCTGGGGGAGCTGCAGCCAGCAGGGAACGGGGCTACCCTGGGGGGTCCCAGCCCAGCCAGGCAGGGAGGGATGGGGAGCACGGCCCCTGTGCAGGGACCTGTCACTGGGGGGAGGCACAACTTCCCCAGCCCCGGCTGCACCGCCTGCCAGGAGCCTTTCTCCCCTGCTGCCATGGATGGGGTGAGCAGGGGACTGGACTAGAGAACCTCCTGAGGTCCCTCCCAGTCCTGTGATTCTATGAGGCTGTCCCTGGGGTCTTCTGCCCATTGCCCACCCCTTCCCAGAGTGTGCAGAGAGCAAACCACGTTGACACAATGCACCCTAGTCTGTGGAACTCACTGCCACAAGATCTCAGATCACAAGAGCCTGGCAGGGCTCCACAAGGGATCTGGTGTTTAGGCGGAAACATGCAGAGGGACAGACCCCACTGGCTTCAGGCCTTTAACTCACTAGCTGAGCGAGCAGCTTGCTGGGGGCAGGCTGGGGTAGAACTGCAGGCTCAGGACCATTCTCACCTGGGCAGGCTGGGGGGGGTTAGACCATCCTGTCTGACCTGCATCACGCAGGCTGGAGAACCTCCCCCACCCACCCCATGGTTTGTGTGTGGAGCCCAACAGCTTGGGCGTGGGACTGGGGCAGATCTCGGAGAGCCCGTCTGGATGGAGGCCAAGACCCCAGGCGCAGGAGAATCCATCCCGGCCCATGGCAATTCCCATGGCTAGTCACCCTCCTCTGGAAAATCGCGTCTTGCGTCCCTTGGAACTTCCCTGCCTTTGTCTGGGACCTGGCAGAGCCCAGTTGTGCAAGGCCCTACGTAAACATGTCACTGGGCGGGTCCCTGCCCAGAAGAGTTTCCAGTCCACAGGTTTGTCTCCAGGGGAACCATTACCAGGGGAACCGCAGCAGTATGGTCAGGCCACAGACGGAGCGCTCCGCACCCGGGGACACACCCGGAGACACACCGGAGCGCTCCGCACCCGGAGACACACCCGGAGACACACAGGAGCGCTCCACACCCAGAGACACACCTGGAGACACACCTGGAGACAAACTGGAGTGCTCCACACCCAGGGACACACCCGGAGTCACACCCGGAGACACACCGGAGCACTTCACACCCGGGGACACACCCGGAGACACACCGGAGTGCTCCACACCCAGAGACACACCCGGAGACACACAGGAGCACTCCACACCCAGGGACATACCCGGAGACACACAGGAGCGCTCCGTACCTGGGGACACACCCGGAGACACACCGGAGCGCTCCCCACCCGGAGACACACCCGGAGACACACAGGAGCACTCCACACCCAGGGACACACCTGGAGACACACCGGAGTGCTCCACACCCAGGGACACACCCGGAGACACACAGGAGCGCTCCCCACCTGGGGACACACCCGGAGACACACCGAAGCGCTCCCCACCTGGAGACACACCCGGAGACACACAGGAGCACTCCACACCCAGGGACACACCCGGAGACACACCAGAGCGCTCCGCACCCAGAGACACACCCGGAGACACACCTGGAGACACACCCAAGCGCTCCCCACCTGGAGACACACCCGGAGACACACCCAGGGACACACCCAGAGACACACCAGAGCGCTCTATGCTGTCCCCACCTGAGCGCAGCGAGGCCAGGACAGTTCCCCATGTGCACAAGCTCTAAATATGAATGGAGGCCACCAGCCACTGGGACAAACTCCCCAGGGCCACGGGGAGTCTCTCTCCCTCAGTGGCATCAGAGCCAGGCTGGTGCCTTCCTGGAAGATGCTTTAGCCAAACCCAAGTGACTGGGCTCAAAGCAGGGGAAAGGGGGTGAACCCCCCCGGCCTGTGCTAGGAAGGAGTGCAAACGAGGTGGTTGGATGGCTCCTTTTGCCCTTAAGCTCTATGAATAAGAGACCCCAGGTGGGTACAAGAGCCAGAGAGGAGGGCACAAGGAAGTGAGCTGATGCAGGTGGTCTCAGCCTGCCCAGCCCTTGCCATGTGCTCTGTAGATATCACGGCAGGGGAGGGGGGAAGGCATAAGGGCACATGCAGGCTGATGCAGAGGGCAACACCCAGTGCCCTTCCTGACCCGCCCCACCTGGCCCTGCTGAGCAGGGGATTCCAGCTGTTGATTAAATCTCCCAGGATCCAAACAAACTCACATTCCAAAGGGATCTCAGCGACCCGCCCCCATCCAGCTGCATGTTATCTTCCCCCACCACCGGGCATTTCAAACCGGGATCTGCCTCCTGCCTCAGGGCCCTGGCCCTGCTTTCGGCTGCATATCAATGGCCTTAGTCTGGCCCTGTGCTGGCTCCTGGCCCACAGGTATCTGTGGCCTTTGTGTCTGCTCTGTGTCAGCTCAGCACATTAATGACTGTGGGGCCCGGGGCCGAGGGCACTCCCTGCTGCATGGGGCAGAACCGCTCCTCCAGCGGGCCAAACTCGGCTGGGCCTTTTGATATGCAAACCCCACCGGTCTCGAAGTTTGCCTGGACTAGGGGACCAGACACCTGCAGGCCGCCCCAGCCCCCAGCCCAGCCCCTGGGCTCCACAGGGACGGAAGGCCTAAGAGGGGAACTGCTGCAGTATCCTTGTCCCTTCTCCTTTCCCGGCTCCGATCACAAATAGGAAGACGGCTGCAGTTTCTGTGCTGGCCTGGCTCAGTGCTGCTCCATCCCCCCCCACCTTACGCCCCCTGCACTGCCCCAGGGAACGGAAAGTCACCGAGCCTCAGGAACAGGGTCTAGCTCCTCCTGTGGGACCAAGCCGGTGACCCCGGGCACCACAAGTGGGTGGCCACTTGGCCTGCTCTGCCCTGGCCAGCGTAAGCGGCACAGCTGTGTGGCCGGTGTGGGTCACAGTGACCCCGCGATGCCAGCTGCACCCGAGGCAGCTGCTGTTACCCCGATCCAGGCATGCTGAAATTGGTGTCAGCCCTTCGCTCCCCGTGCAGCCGTGCCCAGGCCGGTACAGCTGTACTGGGAAACCCTGCCAGTGCAGGCTCTAGGCAGAGAGGTGCCCCCAGGCCCCCCAGGCCCTGTCTTCTCTAGAGGGGTCCTTGTGTGGCGACCCCCCAGGGCCACGGCAAGGAGCCCCATGTCAGGGCAGGGAGAGCTGCGGCTTGGTTAACCATGAGGGGCCTGCCCCTGGAGGCCTGTTTAACCCTTCAAGGGAGTCTCTCTAGTGAGGTCCTGGAGTTGTGGGAGGAGTTTGACGTCAGCACCCCCTCGCCCCAGCCCCAGCCAGCCTCCCCTGGAGTGAGCTGAAAGGTACCAGCCGCCAGCTTTACGGCAGCTAAGTCCCGGGTCCCTGACGTGACGGCACATGCCACAGCCACACACCACAACCACACAGCGATTCCTCACCGTGGGCACCAGATTTATTCCGTTCAAAAAGGCCCCCCACGAGCCGGGTCCCTGACCACTTTTACCTGCAGTCATTGCTGGAGCATAGGCAGGGCCCTGTGCCCCTCCTGCAGCTATGACACCCCCTCCCATGACATCCTACGGGTCACACATGCACAGAGACACACACTGCCCACACTGAACACACCCAGAGACACACACACACTGCCCACACACCCAGAGACACACACTGCCCACACTGAACACACCCAGAGACACACACACACTGCCCACACACCCAGAGACACACACTGCCCACACTGAACACACCCAGAGACACACACACACTGCCCACACACCGAGACACACATGCACAGACACACACACTGCACACACACCCAGAGACACACACATGCACAGAGTGACATGCACACAGAGACACACGCAGAGGCACAGACTGCACACACACAGAGATACACACAAGGACACAAACACACACACACAGACACACACATGCACTGAGACACACACAGAGACACCCCCACACACACACACGCACACACAATTTGCAGGGATGAACAAGCTGCTGTTTGCCATATTGGACCCCTATACCATACCCTCGCTGCTGGCAGCCCGAGCCGGAAGGAGCCCTGCCCAGGCTGGTGCTGGGCTGGGCGTGAGCGCAGGGCTCGACAGGAGCAAGGCCTCCTTTTAATTTATTACTGAGGCACAGAAAGGGGAAGTAATTTGCCCAAGCTCACCGGATGGGGCCGGGAACAGACCCCAGCTCTCCTGACTCCTGGCCCAGCGCCCTGTCCTTGGACCCAGCGTCAGAGCCTACCTTGGCGCTATCCGTGGGGAGCAGGTTCAGCTCCCGGTTTGATTTGCCCGTTCACTGGGCCCAGCCTGGGAACTTAGCTCTCTTTGTGTAACCCTGCAGAAACGACGACATATCTGCTCTGTGCTGAGGCCTTTTCAGACTGCTGCTTCTTTGGGATACTGGGGAGGCGGGCGGGGAAATAGGACATCATGCTTTTCTGTTCAAGGTATTTTCAAACCCAGGAAAATAGAAACAAATGAGAGTTAAAATGTGTATGGAATCCAAAGTGCTGGCTGGGCGGGTTTAGTCCCAGGCCTCAGCTGAGAAGTGTCCTTTCCCGTTGGATTTTTCTCATCTCTCTGGGCTGTGTCCGTACAGCCGGGCGACTCCGCGTGACGGGCAGGCCGGGCTGCGTCCCCTACAGCCGGGCGACTCCGCGTGACGGGCAGGCCGGGCTGCGTCCCCTACAGCCGGGCGACTCCGCGTGACGGGCAGGCCGGGCTGCGTCCCCTACAGCCGGGCGACTCCGCGTGACGGGCAGGCCGGGCTGCGTCCCCTAGAGCCGGGCGACTCCGCGTGAAGGGCAGGCCGGGCTGCGTCCCCTAGAGCCGGGCGACTCCGCGTGACAGGCAGGCCGGGCTGCGTCCCCTAGAGCCGGGCGACTCCGCGTGACGGGCAGGCCGGGCTGCGTCCCCTAGAGCCGGGCGACTCCGCGTGACGGGCAGGCCGGGCTGCGTCCCCTACAGCCGGGCGACTCCGCGTGACGGGCAGGCCGGGCTGCGTCCCCTACAGCCGGGCGACTCCGCGTGACGGGCAGGCCGGGCTGCGTCCCCTAGAGCCGGGCGACTCCGCGTGACGGGCAGGCCGGGCTGCGTCCCCTACAGCCGGGCGACTCCGCGTGACGGGCAGGCCGGGCTGCGTCCCCTAGAGCCGGGCGACTCCGCGTGAAGGGCAGGCCGGGCTGCGTCCCCTAGAGCCGGGCGACTCCGCGTGACAGGCAGGCCGGGCTGCGTCCCCTAGAGCCGGGCGACTCCGCGTGACGGGCAGGCCGGGCTGCGTCCCCTACAGCCGGGCGACTCCGCGTGACGGGCAGGCCGGGCTGCGTCCCCTAGAGCCGGGCGACTCCGCGTGACGGGCAGGCCGGGCTGCGTCCCCTAGAGCCGGGCGACTCCGCGTGACGGGCAGGCCGGGCTGCGTCCCCTAGAGCCGGGCGACTCCGCGTGAAGGGCAGGCCGGGCTGCGTCCCCTAGAGCCGGGCGACTCCGCGTGACGGGCAGGCCGGGCTGCGTCCCCTACAGCCGAGCGACTCCGCGTGACGGGCAGGCCGGGCTGCGTCCCCTACAGCCGGGCGACTCCGCGTGACGGGCAGGCCGGGCTGCGTCCCCTACAGCCGGGCGACTCCGCGTGACGGGCAGGCCGGGCTGCGTCCCCTAGAGCCGGGCGACTCCGCGTGAAGGGCAGGCCGGGCTGCGTCCCCTAGAGCCGGGCGACTCCGCGTGACGGGCAGGCCGGGCTGCGTCCCCTACAGCCGGGTGACTCCGCGTGACGGGCAGGCCGGGCTGCGTCCCCTAGAGCCGGGCGACTCCGCGTGACGGGCAGGCCGGGCTGCGTCCCCTAGAGCCGGGCGACTCCGCGTGACGGGCAGGCCGGGCTGCGTCCCCTAGAGCCGGGCGACTCCGCGTGACGGGCAGGCCGGGCTGCGTCCCCTAGAGCCGGGCGACTCCGCGTGAAGGGCAGGCCGGGCTGCGTCCCCTAGAGCCGGGCGACTCCGCGTGACGGGCAGGCCGGGCTGCGTCCCCTAGAGCCGGGCGACTCCGCGTGACGGGCAGGCCGGGCTGCGTCCCCTACAGCCGGGCGACTCCGCGTGACGGGCAGGCCGGGCTGCGTCCCCTAGAGCCGGGCGACTCCGCGTGACGGGCAGGCCGGGCTGCGTCCCCTAGAGCCGGGCGACTCCGCGTGAAGGGCAGGCCGGGCTGCGTCCCCTACAGCCGGGTGACTCACAACATTCATTTTACTGCCGTTTTCTCCGTTACTCACTGTAAGAGCCAGGACGTAACAGTGCTGGATTCCACGCAAGGCAGCAACGCAGAGGGATGATCCAGGTCCTTAACTACAGTATGAATTCCCCGGTTAATGTGTGTGCAGCTCCGGGCGCAAGGAGCGGGTGTAGCAGTGCTGAGTGTTACTCCAGATAGTGGTTATACT
This sequence comes from Natator depressus, assembly GCF_965152275.1. Taxonomy (NCBI): domain Eukaryota; kingdom Metazoa; phylum Chordata; order Testudines; family Cheloniidae; genus Natator; species Natator depressus. Next base: position 1,153,865 of record NC_134241.1, read on the forward strand.
ACACCCAGCGGGTGCTCGGTCCTGGGCAGACAAATCAAACATGCAGCCCCTGCCCCAGATCACTCACGTCCGGAGCCAGACACAAGTGGACACAAAGCCGGGAGAGGGAGGGGGAGGAGGGAGGTTCCAGCAGGCGCCGGCGGGCAAGGCGACATGGCACCGTTTCGTACTCGTGTTGATTGCTCCAAACTCATAACGCCTGCGTCCCGTGAGGCTGGGCATGAGCCGACACTGCTGATCAGTATCTAAGACCAGCCGGGCTCGGAGTGCCTGGGAAACTCCTCTCCTGGGCCAGCAGGGTCACATTGGCTCGTCCTTATTGAGGTGCCGGGAGATAATAATCAAATGCCAAGGGCACCAGGGGGCCCGGCCCCTCTCCCTTCACCGAGCTCTTGCGTGCCCCAGCTCATGCCTCCTCCCGGCTGCAGGCCCAGGCAAGCGGAGGGGCAGTGCCCTGCCGAGGGTGCCGCCTGCGAGCCTGGCTGCCGGGGAATTCTCCGGGTGCCACCTCCTGCCCCCCTCGCTAGCCCAGTGTCCACATGGCAGAGGCAGCTCGGTGGCTAATTGCTGGTCAATTAGCTGAGTCATTATCACCGCCAATGCCGTAAAGTGGCTGTGACCCTCATTAGGAGCCCATTAGAGACTCTCATAAACTCTGGAGCAGGGAGCCAGGGGTTTAAACAGCCCTAATCCCACCAATAAACACGCCTGCTTCCTGTCACAGCCGCGGGGGCTGGGGCGCTGGGTCCAGCTTTGTGGGGGCAGGGCAGTGAATCAGCAGGGGTCCCTCCCTTCCCCTCCGTGTCCCCAGGACACAGCACTGCCCCGCTGCCTGTCTAGCCTGCCCTGCAGTGCTGGGGCCTTGGCGTGATCTCCTCCTGCGGGGCAGGTCAGGAGCTCTAACCTGTAGGGGAGAAACCTGCCTATGGATCTCCCTAGTATAGACAGGCCATGGCGCCCAGCCACGGCAGCCCCTCCCTGCGCCCTCACCCGCCCCCCGAGCCTGTGAGAGGATGTGCTCAGCCCAGGCACTGGGGGGGGAGGAGGGCAGATTTTTGCTGATCCTTGGAGCTTTCTTTGCTCTTCTGGGTATTTTCTCTCTTGGGGCTGCTGCAGCAGGGCTGGGGAGGTGAGGGTGGTGCAGGGGCTCCCTGGGCACCCCCCCACATACAGGCTGGAGAACAGCAGAGTTCTGTGTTTGCTGCCCGGTGTTGCTCCCTGCCCCCCACCTCGCGACTTCCAGCTGATAGCAGGACTCAGCGGGACACGCTCCTAACGCCGCTAAGTGGGGACGCAGTGCAGAGGAGGCCAGGCCCTGCCAGGCATGGCACCAAGATCCTGAGGCCTGGACTTTGCCAGGGGCTTCCTCGCGGCCCCTAGATTCCCAGCTCCCGAGGCCAGCAGAGCCTGTGAGTAGGCGGCTGTGCTGCAGAGCGCAGGCCACGGGCCGACCCCGCTATAACTCCCGTGGGCCCTGGAGCCGGGGCCCAGGGGCTGCTGGGCGAGGGGCTGGTTCCCGTGACAGAGATCATGTCAGTAAACTCCTAACGGGGCTTCCTTCATGGGAGCAGAGGGGCAGTGCCGCAGCCGTTAGTCACTGTCCTACAGCCCCCCCCTGCAGCGCGGGCCCTGGGCAGGCCGGAGGAGGGTCCATCCGTAACTGCTCTCTGCAAGCGCTGAGCCCAGCGCCGGGCACCCCAGCCATCCGCACAGGGAAAAGGCAACCGAGGCGGAAAGTAACGCCCCCACCCGCACCCCGTGTGCCCAAGGCGGCACTGCAGGATGCCCAAGGAGGGAGGTGCAGGCAGCGTGCCCTAGGGATCCAGGCTGGGCTGGGCACACAAGGGGGGTGCACCTGCCTGGGAGGGGGCGGGTGCCCAGGCTGGCAGCAGGTCCCAGAGCTACACTTTCAGTGGGCACAGCCTGGTTCCATGCCCCCCACAGGAAAGGCCAGCTGGGACGAGACGTGGTGCCTTGTGCCAGGACTTACCAGAGCTCAGAGGTGGAGTCGGCAGCGTCTCAGAGGTGCTGGGCAGAGGCCCCCTGCCAGTCTGAGTCTGAGGCGTACTCAGCCCGGCACACGCGAGGACCTAGGACAGGCCTGTGGGCCCAGCAGCTGGGCTCCAGCTCTGGCCAGGGACTGCATGTCTCCAGGCCGGCTCCGCGCTAAGCCAAGCAGCCCAGCCCCTCGCTCAGCGCTGGCCCCTTTCACTACAGCACAACCCCATCAGAGTCCTGCCAGCCTCACTCCCTTTCTCGCCCAAACACACGGGACCATCCGGCCCCATCTCAGACATCCCAGCGCTGGAGCCCCTCCGGAGCCGGCCCCAGGCTGCCCGTGGCCAGGAAGGGCTCCTGCTACACAGGCTGTTTCCATTGCCCAGCTCCCGACCACTGCGCCCCAACCTCCCCCAAACTACCCATCCCCCATAGACCTGCGCCCCTTAGACAGCTGCAGACAGTGCCCCCGGTCCCTGTGCCCCTAGCCCTCCCTTCCTCAGAGGGGCTCTCTCCAGTGTTTTCCCCAGGAATTGAAATTAGCGGGGGGCTGTGTGTGTCAGGGCCGATGAGGGGTGAGACCGTGAGGGTGAAGGTGGGCTGTATGGCACCATAGTAAAAACTAAAAAATGTTTCATGACCATTTTATTCGATTTTAAAATCATCACACAAATTAAAGTTGGCTACTCGAGCCGTCGATGCAGCACGATGTCTGCATCCTCCTTGGTTTCTTGTTACAATTTTGCACAACTCTGTTAATGAACTTCTTGAATGCCGTGCGTTCATCTTTGGCGGCTTCTCGTGTGACCGGGACTTCCGGTCCTTCAGCTGATAGGCTCATGAGTTCATTCCCAGGATCAGGCAGGAGGCGACGTCTTTCAAAACACAAAATTCTATTCCAAGAGGCAAAAGAACGCTCGGCTGTCGCTGCTGTGACTGGGAGGAGCAAGAGAGGAGTTCCGACTTTTCTCAGCCCAGGAAACGGAGCACAACGATCGGGTCGAGCCACGAGCGATGACAGAAAAGAAGCTGAAGTCAAATCTTCATCCATTCGTCGTGTGATATTCCATGCTGTGTTCGAATTCTCTATTCTCTCCTGAGCACATGGGAGCCCCATGGCTGGTAGAGCCTCACTCCACTCAACTGTCGGCGTTTGATAGGACAGGCATCTGTAAAAGCTACGTGGAGGTTGAGTAGAATCTAGAAGTCGCTGTTGTCGATTTTTAAGAATCTACTCTGTGTACTTTTTCAGTTGTCTTAACAAACACTTCGTGTCCTCTTCACTTAAGGATTCAATATAAATGCCTTAATTAGTCAACTTCTGGACTGAAGTCTTTGCTTCTTCCAGTATTTTTTCAATGGCTAGCTCTTGGATCGATCCAAATGTAGCTTCTATTGCTGGACAAAGATCTACTACTGTTGTAGCAGATGCCTGGATGGCCATTGTTTAATGGCCCGAGAGAGAATGGCAATAGTCTTCTCTGAACATAGTAGCAAAAGTAATCCACCAGCCTCACTACTTAGATCCATCCCATCTTGGTAGATACTTTCCAAAGCCAGTAATAACGGCTGGAGTAATTTTAAGACAACAGCCAAGGATCGCTCATGAGAAAGCCACAAGGTTTTCCCAGGTTGGATTAATTTGAACTTCAGTCCCAGTGTATCTTCTATATCTTCCAAGATATTCAGTCTTTTTGGACTCTTGCTGAAAAAAGAATATAATGAAGACATTAAATGTATAGCTTTTTTAATGTCTTTTGAAGAGTCGGCAGCTCGTACTAGCGCTAGTTGGAATAGATGGCCCACGCGGTGTGCATAGGAGAGATTAGGGTGACACTTTTCTCTGAGCAAAGCTTGTGCTCCACCATGTCTTCCAGAGAAGTCTGCAGCTCCATCAAATGCACAAGCAGCCATCTGTTTGGGGTCCAACTGACAAGCATTTAACTCCTCTAAGATGTGGGTTGTCACAGATGCAGCCGATGTGTCTTCTATAACTTGAACATCTAGAAACACGTCTACTGGCCTACCCCTGACATCAGGATAACGTACACAGTGACTTAGTACTTGATGCCCATTTGCATCGGTGCGTTCATCAGCCATGTGTGCAAATGTTTTGAATGTGGTCAGAGAGGTCTTCACTTTTTCAACTGTTGAGTCCTTCGCGGTTGCACCGCATGCGTCTAGCCAGTCAGTTGAGTTTCCTGCAGAAAGACAGTGAGCATTTGCTGGTCGCGTTCGGAACCAGCGTTCAGCTTCAGGATGAACAAGTGACAATGCTCTTAACACTGGCCTCCAGTTTGCAGTGTGCGGTATCTCTTGCCGAAATAGAAAGGATGATGCCACAGCCATGTTTGTTCGCATGAACTGTGTTGTGGCTCCAGCATTCTTAACAGTCTCATGAACACTCACCGGTGTAGTTCTGGGTCAGGGGGGACTCAGAGTTCAGAGCTGCTTTCACAGGAGTTCACCTCCCAGGTGGGGGCAAGAAGGTGCCTTGCTCGTTCCTCCAGCTGCTCACGGTTCGCTCTGGCCACTGCTGTTCGTTGTGCCACCGTTCACTCCATTGCACTGTTGCCAATGGCCCTGCGCCGTCACCTTCGGCTGCCACCTCCACTGTGACCTCTGCGAGTGGGTCTCTTGAGGTTCCACCGGCTCTCCGTGATTTCAGCCGAGCTCTCAGTGGGGGAACCTCGCTGCTAGTGCAGACTGGGCCGTCTCTGCCACAGAAACACTGTCCCCCAGCCGGTCTGAGCACTTAGACCGGATTATCAGTGATTTCAGCTGCAGTGGTCACTTCACACAACAAAAGACTCTCTATGGAGCCTAATCAGCTCTGTCTTTAAACAGTGGAGAGGGGCAGGTCAAATTGTACTTGTGACTCAGACAGACCATCAAGCAAAACACCTGTCCCCACCCTCCCTCTCATGCCCTCAGTCAGCACAGGCTAGGTACAGTTCTACTGCCCTTTACTCAGACAATAAGAACAACGTTTCATTACCCCCCCACAACCCCCCCGCATTCAAGTGATTTGTAACCCAACCCCAGCCAAAATCTATCACTTGGGCAACACAGCTCTGTTTGCTGAATACCTGGGTAGATTAGGTGTGAATGTAAATACAATCTGGTCCTGAAGCCTTTCGCCCCAGCCCCCAGCTCGTCACCTGCTGTCAGGGAGAGCTCCTTTCAACTTTGCTTAAAAATCATCATTTGAAATTACTAGGTTGGCCAACGCCACCGAAATGAAGGCACTGACATTGTCATAAAAAACAACAGCTGTACAAGGAAGCTAGTCCATGTTCATACTTTTCAAATCTATGATACTTTTTCAGATACACGTCTTTTATCCTACACGGTGTATGCTTTTAAAGTGTGTATTAATGTTTCAATTTCAATTCAAATTTCCAAACAATAATTAAATTGGCAATACTGCACGTAACTAGTTCACAAAACTGGGAGGGGGGTGTTGGGGGAAATTCAGGGGGGGTAAACACCCCCATATGGGGGGTGTAGGGAAATCCCTGCAGCACCGCAGCTCACAGCCCCTCCCATTGGGTGGGGAGATGTAACTGCCCCACCCTGCGCCCTACAGGGCCGGCCCAGCCTGGCCTAGGGAGCTGCAGCAGCCCCCGTCTCTTGCAAGCCTGGATCCAATTGGCGCTAGGGTGATCTCACCCCCCCCAATTACAACCAGATTTGAATGGTGTGTTTGGAGCTGGAGCCAGGCGTCTGTGGTGGGGGGAAACCAGCCTCCCCCGCTCTGGAGCCGCGGCAGGAGGCCAGAGACATGCAGCCCGGAGCTCTGCACACACACACAGCTTGCTGCACCCCCAGCGCCGTGCCAGGCTCGCAGGTTCCCCTGGCCCTGCCTCCCGCTCGCTAGCGACTGGCTCCTTCTGCAGAGCAGCTTCCCGGGGAGACGCACGGGCCCTGCTGCCCCAGCCGCCCGCCCAGGACCCCTGCAGCCAGCTACGGAGCGGGGCCGGGAGAGCCCCCTCCCCCCGCTGCGGGGCAGCCTCCTGCCAGCAGGTCCCTGGACCTCTGGCCAAGCAGCATGGGGATGGGCTCATGGGCAGGGTCCCAGCACCAGGTCCTCCGAGGAAGGTGTAGGACCCCACAGGGCAGGTGGGGCGACCAACCCCTCACGCTGGGCCCTACTAGTCAGAGGCCAGGTGAACCCCGACCCAGCCCCAACCCATTTGGGTGAGCTGGGCCCAGAATGAAGGGGGAGGCGCCTTTGCCCCCCCAGCCAGGGGAGAGCTGAGTGGGGGGAACGCAGCCCTGGCCAGCCCTTAGCACAGCCCCAGGGTCTCCCTGCCCCAGGCAGCTGCGGGAGATCCCAGGGCAGGCAGGAATGTGCCAGGAAAGAGGCAGTGGGGCGGTTCCAGCCCACACCTGCAGGGGCAGAGCTGGGGCACCTCATCTTCGCCCCCCATGTGGGAAAGCTCCCCCCCGGGCAAGGAGCCCCCTCTGCTTGGGGCTGGGGCTGGACGGCCCTGAGCTCTGGTCCCACCTGGCAATGCCTGAGCCCCCTCATGGTCCCGGGCTCTGCAGCCCCCAGCCCCACACACTGCCCCAAGGAGCCTCACCACTGGCCTGTGCCCCACACCGGTGAGACCAATGAGGATTGGGACACTGCCTCCACCCTCCCCCTCCCCAAACACCCCCTGCCCCCCACTGCTCCCTCACCACTCCCTGCCCCCAACCAGCCCCTTCCCCAACCACTCCCTGCCCCCAACCACCCTCCCCCCACGAGGGGCAGGCACAGTGCGTGCCTGAGAGACAAGGCAGGTGAGGTCATAGCTTCTGTTGGGGAGAGCCCAGCCGTGGCCCACCCAGAGCTCTCTGCGGGCTGGACGGGACCGGGCGGCCCCGCGACGTGCGGGTGGAACAGACTGTTTTGCACAGGCGTTACCGAGTGTGCAAGGGACCATTGGCGGCACGTGGTCCGTGTGCACAGGGGCGGCATGGCTGGAGGTGTCACCGTGCAAGCATGTACATGCGGGTGGGCACGTGCTGGGGTGAGGGCACACGGGTGTGCAGGTGAGTGTGATGTGTGTCTCTGCACGCACAGGACGGGGCGGCGTGTGTCTCCCTGTGCACTGCCACGTGCCCATGCCCGTGCGTCTCTCATGTCGCTTGTGCCCAGGGAGGGGCGCAGGGGCCGAGGCTGCGTCCAGCCCAGCGGGTTTCTCCAGGGTTTGCTCCCCCGACCCCCCGAGCCCGCCCCAGCCGCACCTCGGCCCTGCTGCTCTGTGTGAAAGACCTGGGTGCCAACAACATTTCTCTTGGGCGGCAGCCGTGGCCGCGGGGAGCACAGCAGCCCTTGCACCTGGCCTGGGCCGTGAGCAGCGGCCGCTTCCCCTCTGCTGCTCCCAGCCCACTTAGACCTGGGGGCGGGGCGAGCGCGTGGCCGAGCTGGCTCCGGGGCCCCTTCCTTCGGGAAGTTTCTCTTGGCCTCTCCTGACTCCTTGTCTGGGGGACCAGCACCCCTTGCCCCAGAGCCCCCAGGCCTGACGTGCCTGCGCACAGGGCCGGGCAAGGCTCCTGGGCCCCCGTGAGGCAGGGATCACAGCCGTCCAGAGCACCCCTGTCCACACCGTACCCAGGCCAGCAGCACCATGACCCATGGGTGCACTGAACAGGCCTGGTTCCCACAGCCCCGAACGCCGTGTCAATGAGGGCTCGGGCTCCGGGAACCAGCCTCGGGTGGCAGGCCGGCAGTTTGCACTGGGCCCAGCGCCGAGAGAACCAGCCCAGCCCAGTCCAAAGGCTCCCGGCTCCCTCCAGGTGTTTGGCCTTGAGAAGCCGTCAGCTTTACGGCCTTTGGCCGCTTCCCACAATCGCTGTTACCAGCGGGGGCGCAGGAGGATTCTGCAGGGAGTGGAGGGAGCCGAGACCCCAGCCCGCAGCGTGTGCCCTGAGGAGCTGCCGGCAGCTTTGGGGCGAGGCAGAAGGCTGGCGCCATCCCCAGGAGCCAAGGGTCCAGCCTGGGAATTCCCTTCTGCCCCCTCCCTGCCTGGCCTGCTTGGGTTGGAGCCGGGGCCCTTTGCTGCAGGGCAGCAACTCAAGGCACGTGCCTGGCTGTGCTCCCCCCCAGCGGTGCTGCATTTCCGATGTAGGTGGGGGGCACCGGCGCCTGCGGGCTCCCCCCGTGGGACAAGCACCCAGCACACAAGCTGCGGGCGGGCTCGGTGCCCAGGCAGAGCCTTCCGGCCACTGTCTCCTCACCCCCCAGCCAGGCCCGGCACCCCAGGGACTGTTATCTGTAGCTGGGATAATTGATTCCTCGTTAAGGTTTAACCAGGGGAGTCCAGCCTGGCTCGCTGGGGGAGGGGAGGCAGGCGGCTCAGGGGAGCTCCAGGCAGGCCAGGGGAGGGGACAGAGAGGGCCAAGCCCAGCCCTGGTCTGCCCCGGGCGAATGGGGCTCGGCTGGCCTGGGGCTGCAGACCAGGCCCCTCTCCTCTCCCCAGAGCCAGCCCGGGGCACCAGGCTGGAGCCCTACATTTAGCAGCTCCCCACCTTGCTGCCTTTGCTGGCCGGGGAGGCCTGGCCCTGGCGCACTTCACGGAGAGGCCCCCCTGGCCCTGGGAATTTCCAGGAGTTTGGGCAGGGACTGGGGCCCCATGGAACTGGGGGTGCACAGAGCTCGCGTCTACTTGCTCCTCACGCCCCACCCGGCATGGCTGCTCCTCAGCGACAGGCACGAGATCCCCAGTCCCTCTGTCCCAGCAACTGGCCCTGGGCCTTGAGCGGGGCCTTCACCCCAGAGCCGCTGGCTGCGCGGGAGGGGCAGAGCCATGATCCACGCCTAGCCCTGCCGGGGGCCTGCCCTACGCCCTGGCCCACAAGCCAGCCAGACCAGGGAGCAGTTTGGGCCTGGGGGGCCAGCCTGCTCTGCCAGGACGCATGCCCCGCCTGTTAGCTTGGTCTAGCCTCGGACACCCTGGGGTGAGGGCTCGGAAGGGGGGGCCTTGGCCCCCCCTGGGCTGGGGGGCTGCCCTGGGGCAGGAACTGGGGCCACGCCTACCACTAACAGCCATAATCACAAGCAGGCTCCATGCTCCCCCTCCCCCATCTGCATCTGATTTGCACTCTGGGGATGGCAAAGCCACAAGGACTGGGAGTGTTTATGGAGCACGGGCCGTTGCAGCCCCCACCCCTCGCAGGCTGCCTGGGCCCACGGCACAGCACCACTGCCTTGCAGGAGGCGCAGCATGTGGGAGCTGGATGCTGAGACGGGCAGGCTCCAAAGAGCTGGGGAGAGGCCCTTCCTCGGGGGATGTGGCTGCTCCGTGGCTCCGTGCCCTGGAAGCGGGAGACGTCCCCGGGGGATCAGAGCCCCCCTCCTGGCCAGACCCCAGCACCTCCTGCAGGGTCAAGGGCAGGGAGATTACCGGACTGGAGAGGAGAGTCCAAGCCTCTGGACTGGGAGCTGGCTCTGGGCTGGGGGATTTACAGTGTTTGAAAGAGCAAGAGCCCCGCCTCAGCCTCCGTGCTCCCTGGCCCTGGCGTGGACTAAACAGACACTGGGTATGGAGCTCCCCCCAGCACAGCCCTGCCGGTGCCCCTCACTCCCAATTCACAGCCCCTGCTAGCCCAGCCCTGGGCCCCTCCACAGCCCTGCCGGTGCCCCTCACTCCCAACCCGCAGCCCCCTGGTATCCCAGGCCTGGGCTCCCCCTACATCCAAAGAGAAATGGCACCAACACAGGCTCCCCCCAACCTGATTTCAGGATCGCTCTGATCCCTGAGGGGGGAGCAGCAATTTGGGGGGAAGGGCACCCCACAATCCCTCATTTCATCTTTGATACAGAGGCCCTCAGCAAAACCTACACTTCACACCCCACGCCAGGGACCCCCTGGGGCAGCAGCACAAGGGATGGCTCCAGCTGAGTCACAGCCCGAGCGCAGCTGCCCTGGGCCCCAGCTCAGACACCCCCCCAGTCCCCAGCCCAACCCTGCCCAGACAGACAAGCTGTCCCGGAGTCCCTGGGCGATGCTCTGGAACTGCTCCCCATGAAGCCAGGCAGGACTCTGGGGCAGTCTCCTCTCTGGGAGCAGCCTGTCTGCAGGACACACAACTCACCCGGCTCCACCTTCCTGGGTCTGACCTCGGAGCATTCAGCCTCCTCTGCCCCTCCGTGCGCTTCCCACAGCGAGTCCGCCCAGGTGGGGTCCTGGGGACACCAGAGGGTCCTGCCCCCCAACTCCGCAGTCAGATGTGACTCTCAGCCAGCCAGTAAAACAGAAGGTTTATTAGACGACAGGAACATGGTCTAACACAGAGCTTGTAGGTGCAGAGAACAGGACCCCTCAGCTGGGTCCATTGGGGGGGGAGGAGGGGGGCATGAGTCAGACAACCACGTCTGCACTTCACTCCTCGTCCCCAGCCAGCCCCAAACTGAAACTCTCTCCCGCTGCTCCTCCTCTGGGCTTTGTCCCTTTCCCGGGCCAGGAGGGCACCGGATTCCTTTGTTCTTCAACCCTTTAGCTCTCACCTTGCAGGGGTGAAGGGCCCAGGCCATCAGTTGCCAGGAAACAGGGTGTCGGCCATTCTCTGTGTCCAGACCCCTGCACACACCTGCCCTCTAGGGCTCTGCAACGATCACACACCCTTACCCCACCACCTAGAGACTTAAGAACTGCCTAGGGGAAACTGAGGCACCCCCACACTATTCAGAGGAAACATTAAGAACAGTCCCACTTTGTCACATAAGCCCACGACCAATGGAGAAGCAGGCTGAGGTGAAAACAGACAGGGGCCTGAGCCCCCCCGCAGCCCCTCAACACCCCATAGCCCAGCCAGGATCACCCAGCCCCAGCTGACCGAGCCCTCACCAGGGACAGCTCCAGCCTGCAACACCCCTTCTAGCAGGGATGAGCTCAGGAACCCGGGGCTCAGCAGGAGGAGGTGGATGGCGTATCTGTGTCCCTGCACCCCCAGCACAAAAAAGGCCCCCACCTGTGAGGACTGGGGCACCCCCTCCCATAAGCTGCGACTGGCAGGCTGAACCCCAAATGGGGCCAGTGCCCCAGGCTCATGCGTGGTGCCTGGGCAGGGCGGTCGCCCCCCAAGAGAGGGGCCTGAGGTCCTGCTCGCCCACGGGAGCGGAGTTCAGATGGGTCACAGCCTGCCCCCGGGACTGCCCCAGCTCCCACCCCGGGGGCTAATGCAGCTGGGTTCCTCCAGTCCCAGCCACGGCTGGCAGGGTGGCCCTGGCAGACACCAGGCAGCTCGGGGATGCTCTGTGGGGAGCTGGGGGTGCCTGTCTCTGCCTGGGCCACAGCAGCTCCAGGCCACCCGGGCCAGAGCCTCAAGGGGGGGCCTGCTGTGTTTGCCCCAGGGCTGAACCCCAGAGGACTAAGTTCCCTCCCCTGGTGTGCCCTCTGCCGCCCAGCCTTGCCCCCAGGAATGGGTTTTTCTGCCTGCTCTGCTGGGGGGAGATTCAAGCCAACAAGGCTCTACCGCCCCGGGGACAGTTCTACCCTGCCCCAGCCCTGTTCCTGCTCCCGGGAGAAGCGCACTGCCCGGCTCAGCCCCAACCAGCCTGGCAGCACCGGGGCCCTGCACAGACGCCTGGGCTGGGATTTCAGGAATGAAACTGAACAAAGCCTGGTGCCCCCACAGAGCCTTGCTCCTGGCCCGGGGGAACACAGGCAGGGCTGGGGTACAGCCAGGAGAGCGAGCCTCTGGCCTGGGAGCACCCATGGAGCGCTGATGGGCTGGGCAGAGCCCACTCGCCCTCTGGATGGGGAGCTGGAGAAAGGCAGGTGGCTCAAACGGGCTGGGAGCCAGGCTGGGGGGGCAGCAGGTGCCTTTACTGCGAAGGGCCCCTGAGCAGAGGGGGCGTGAGGCACTCGGGGGACAGGGATTTGATGGACTCTGGCCACCGTCCTGTGGGCAGAGGAGGTAGAGCCCTGTCCTGATTGTGCCCCGTGAGCACCCAGCGCCAGGGTCCGAGCCAGGCGCTGCCCCCCCAGTGCAGGCAGAGCGTGGGCAGCAGTGTGAGCTCCTGGCCCGCAGCCCCTGTCCTTGGCTTGTCCCTCCAGCTAGTGGCCTGGCAGATCCCAGGGCCAGGATTGCACAGACAATAGCAGACGCACAGTGGCTGTGGCCTGGTCCAGATTAGCCCGATGGCTTGTGAGCACACACAGCTGCGGGCAGCAGGCCCCACGGGGCAGCACTGCTCTCTGCCGAACACGTCACAGTCACACGCACAGCACCGACCTGAGCACTCAGCAGGAGACTTGAACATCCAGGAGACGCACCATCACGCGGCTAGGCTGGGGCCCCGGCACATCCACCCCCTCTTCCCTGGTTGCACTGGCCCCCACGCAGAGCAGAGGCAAATGTGGCTGCCTGGCTTTGGCAGGGGAAGATAGCGAGTCCAGTTAGCCCGGTATGCCATGGCTGCAAAGCCCCCCCACTCACGACTCAACCCAAAGCCCCAGCTGGCCAAGGGCCCTACAACTGGCTTGGGGAAGTTCCCAAGAGACAGGGCAGGGCAGGGGATTCCCAAGAGCAGGCCTTGGGCTCCAGGACTGATGCTGAGGAAACGAGTCAAAATGTGGACAGTTGCAGAGCGTGATGCTGGCAGACCAGCTGCCAGCTCATGCCAAGGTTCCCACATCTCCCCTGAACACAAGCGGAGCAGCCTGGCTCACCTGGCTGGTAGGACACATCAGAACAGGTTGAGTGTTTCAGCTCAGGTGTGTGTGTGTTGCAGCCTGCGTTAATCTCACTTGTAACAGCTGCAGCTCATGGGCCAAGAGGATATTGGAGTGTTGGCACAATGAAAAATCACCAGACAGGAGAGGCCTTAACTGGTGGGAAGGGTTGGTTCCCCACAGGTGCCCGGTCCACCCCACAAGGAAGGCCCAGCAACACCAGAGGGACAAGAATGGAACGTTAAAGAGAACAAGACTTGGTTGTTTTCTCCCCCTCCCTCCATGAGTCTTGCAAGTGAATTCCTCCCATCAGCTGGTCTTGTAGCTCAAAGCAGGAGGGGGAAGTGCCATTGCAACTTGGACTCTGGGGGCAAGGAGTACAAGGCATTGACCAAAAAGCCCTCGTGCGGAGCCTGGGTCAGCCCGAAAGGACAGAGAGCTTGCTTGTGACAGGAGCTACTCCCTTCTGAAGCTTCAGCTGGGAACTCACTGGTGAGAGTTGCCCTGCTTCAATCTTGTAAATAACTTGTTTCTTTTCCCTATAGAATAAATTAAATAATTACAGGCTTGGCTACAAACCTTGCCCTTGATACGAGATCTAGGGGGGCAATGGCCCTGGGGTAAGCGACTGGCCCTCGGGGAGTGGGAGAAACCTGAACATTGTCTGACTCCAGAGCCAGGCTGGGGTAGTGCCGGAGAAGTTTACACTGCAGGGTTGGTTCCGGAGACTTCAGCAGAGAACTCTCAGCCCATTTCAGGTTTATGCCCTGCCTCTGAACAGTGCCCTGAGAGCTTCTCCTCAGGCAGGCTTTCCGCTCCCTGCAGGCCCTTAGCTGTCTTAGTGATAGCAGATCACTCCCTGGCCAGCACAGGCTGCCGGCTTTGGGGACAGCTGCTCTACTTCCAGCTAGAGCCCTGCAGAGCAAGCCCAGGGAGTGCAGGGACCTCAGCTGGCTGCAGCAAGAAAGGCTAATGGAAACCCAGCTGGCAGCAGCCCCTTGCAAGCCTTGGCTCTGAGATCAGGCCGTTAATAAGCTCATCACAGGGGTGATGCTACGCCAGCCTCCTGCCCATGATGGAGAGCAGTGTTTCCCCATGGAGCAGGCTTCCTTCCCCACAGGCAGCATGGGGAGCCCCAGGGTGCCTGCCCCAGCAGCAGTGAAGTGCGCGGTGGAAACGCTGGTACACCCAGCTCTCGGAGGGAAAACACGCCGGTTAAAGGACACCCATTCCCAGCTCTGCACTGGGCCAGGAGGCAGCCCTACCTGAGGCTGACTCTAGGCAGCTGCCAGCGATAACCATCCACTGGGGAAGCAGGTTCTCAGGATACTGAGCAGGGAAGCCCCACATGTTCCCTCATGCTGGCCAAGCTCCTGCACCAGCAGGGATTTGCACAGACAGGCCAGCCTTGTATGGACTCTGCATCAGCACAATACACACCCATGAAGCCCCTGGCACGGGGCAGGGCCTAGCCACTGCCGCAGCTCTTAGCCATGAGCAGCTGGCCCGTGCCCATCTAGGCTCCAACAGGTGATGTGGGGCACATGGGAGACTTCCCTCCCATGCTCCGGGCCAAGTGCAGTGGTCAGCTGGAGGCAGGGCAGCAGCAGGGCCCTGCTGCCCCACCTCAGGCACTAGGGTTACCAGCCATAAGAATGCCCCTGGCCCTAGGGGTGAAGGGGGCTGCCAGCTGGGGCAGACACTCCCTGCTCAGTAGTTTTCAGCCGCCCCTGCTGAAGGTGATTGTGTTCTGGAACGTACAGGAGCAAGACACCAGCTGCCCCTTCAGTGCAGCACAACACCTGGCTTTGTCATGGCCTCTGCACACCCGAATACCTGGGCTGTGCTGATCCCCAGGTGGAAGAGCTGCAGAACCAGGTCAGCACTAGGCCTGCGCTGAGGGAAAACACCAGCTCTCCTGCAGCCAGACATTCACAGGCAAGTGCCGTGGAGCAGCATGGTGATGCTGACTTGGGTCTGGAGGCTGCTGTTCCTCGAAATGGCCAGACTTCACATGGGATTTTGATGCTGACCTGGAGCCTGACTGCAGCAAACAGCAGGAGCACAAAGGCTAAAGCAATTCAGCCTTGTCCCCTTCCTCCTCCACCTGCCAGGGTAGCGCAACACACCACTGAAGGCACCTGGGGGAAATGACTAGGGGGCCCAGTCTTTCCTTGGCTTCCAGGCGTCCCACATGATGGCGGCGGGTGATAGGACCAGGCCTGCTCTGAACAATGAACTGAGCTAGACGGTGCTGGGTTTGAGTCATGTTGAGCAAGGGCCTCACTCTGTGCCACGTACTCCACAAGAGTTGAGACATGGACTCTGCTGTGCCAGCCTCATCGAACCGGTGTCCTCACAGCTTCCCAATGCACCTCTGGGACCGTTCGTCACGCTGGTTAAGACATGCCGTTACTGCATGGTGATAGCTACTAAGGCAGGTTTCGCCCTATAGACTTATATGGTGCTTGGGGATCCAGCTGGGGGAAGGGTGCTTGTGACCCTGCTAACTGCTCTTCCTTTCACCAGGGGCCGTAGCTCAGACCCCCACTGTTTAAATAGGAGAGAGGAGGGCAGCTTTCCCATGGGAGGGGTCCAATGCCAACAGGAGGTAGATGTCAAGGGCTTGGCTTAGACTTGCGGGCACCCCTGCTGGTCTGTAGCATTCTGGAGTTGCATGGCTCCCTTTGCATGAGTCACACCCTGAGCTGTAACAAGGATGCTGAGAAGATCCCGAGTTCCCCATACGTTGAGTGTCCGTACCATAGCAGGGCAAATGGCAGGCCATCCCAGGTCAAGTCTACAGCATAGGCAGAGCAGTCACATTCCAATCCTGCACTAGGGAATACAGCAGCCAAGCTGGCCATTTCCACAGGGCAGAGTCCTTCCCACCCCTC
Source organism: Natator depressus (assembly GCF_965152275.1). Taxonomy (NCBI): domain Eukaryota; kingdom Metazoa; phylum Chordata; order Testudines; family Cheloniidae; genus Natator; species Natator depressus. Next base: position 1,169,427 of record NC_134241.1, read on the forward strand.
AGAGCAGCTCCAGACGCCTGCAACCATGTCCATATTAGAACAAGCCACCTCTGACTCAGGGGATATCCCTGTGCTGTGTCTGCACTCACTACGCCTCAAGCCCTCCAGCATTCTCACCCCTCGGGTGGCACACAAAGTAAGCTGGGAACCAACTCGCTCTAGCCAGACTCCCAGGCAGCAGGTCCGGGCTGGGGAGACAATGGAACTGTGTTGTCACTGACAAGGAGAATCCTGCTTTACACTCTCAGACAAGGCACTGGCTGGGCAGGGTTTTCAAATGGGCATGAAGCAAATGGAAACACATGGAAGCCACAGCTCAGCCCTCTCCCCAGCTGAGCCAGTGTGAAGATCAAGTTTCAGAGTAGCAGCCGTGTTAGTCTGTATTCACAAAAAGAAAAGGAGGACTTGTGGCACCTTAGAGACTAACCAATTTATTTGAGCATAAGCTTTCGTGAGCTACATCGGATGCATTCAGATGTAGCTCACAAAAGCTTATGCTCAAATAAATTGGTTAGTCTCTAAGGTGCCACAAGTCCTCCTTTTCTTTTTGTGAAGATCAAGTTATCACAGTATTCTCCTGTCCTTCGAGCTGTGAAACACTTTCTTTTCAAGACATAGCCTCTTAGCCACCACAAATAAAATGCAATTCAGAGCAGGATAATCCAGATTCTACTCTCAGAGCAAAGCAAGGAAGCCACTGCATTCCCCCTCTGCTCTCTCATACTGCACATGCCCATTGTGTGCCATGCTGTCGAGGTTAGAACACACACCTTGCATACAGGACAAGGCCTCAGCACAGTGCCAAGCCCTGAAGAATCGAGGCCAATTAAAGGAAGGCTTTACACACCCGGAGGCTGGCATATCAGGATACCTGTCGGCCCCATCAGTCATGGATAAACTAGCTGCCTTACACTGCAGGGCATATGCTGAGTGAATCTCTCAGCACTGCAGCAGCTCAGAGGAATGCCTCCTCAACACAGGGCCAATCTCATTTGATCAGCTGGCAAGCTCTACGCCTGGGCATATGGTGCAGAGCCCTGGGCATAACCAGGCAGGAATGAGGAGAGAGACTGGACTAGGCTAAGTCTGTTCCCTTGATGCATGAGAACATTGTCCCGCTGTGAGTGGGACGTACGCATGCTGAACACCAGCAGAGCTGTGCTGTCTGTCCCACCACACGCCAGCTCAGGCCTGCGAGGAATAGGATATATTCTCTTACAACTGCCCAGGCCAACTCAGCTGGGAAACACGTTTGGCACAAGTTTTGGAACAGTGAAAGGGGAAGCAGCGTCCAGATTTGGACTCTCCCGTACTCACCCAGTGGTTGCCCTGGCTGGAAACCAGCTACCGGTCACCATCTCACAGCAGCAGCATGAGAAAACCCATCACTGATTGGGTTTCAGCCCCAATATGCCCTGGGCTGCAGCACCCCAAGACGGCAGGCTGACAAAGATGCACTTTGGTCCACCAGCGTCGCTCACCCCACCCTGCTTTTCTGCCATGAGCAGGAACAGGAACTGCAACAGCCAACGCACACGCACAGTAACCCTCTATTCAGAGACCTTATCCTAGGGGAACAGCAGCTACGCAGACACTGGGTATCAGATGAGGCAGCCCCGGAAGTGGAGCAGACCTGCACACTGCTCCTGTAATGCTGGAAGTGGAGAGCTCCTGGTGCTAACACACAGTGCCTGCCACCAGGAACTCTGGAGACCGGCACACAGAGACTAGAGCTAGCTAGAAAGCAGCACAGTATGGGAGTGTGCATAATGCACATGGCGTTCCCTTCAGTTTGTTAGAATTTACTGCTCATTAGTCAGTCTGATGTTGGGAAGGGCTCTTCAGCAGGGCAGAGTCAGCCTATGGGCCTCGCAGTATGGCAAGACTGGAAAGCACTAGACAGACCAGCAGCAGCCTCTTCTAGCGTGGTAATGCAGGTCAGGCTGCAGAGGAGAGCTGCAGCCCGGATTGTGGAGGGGAAGGAGTTCACTCCATAGAGGTGCTAGCTCAGAGATTACTGTCCAACTTGGTCCCCTTGCTTTGTGTGTTCATTTCCCCCATGCCTGTCATCTTGGTTATGCCTTGGAGCCCAGGCCAGCTCCCAGTCTTACTCCAATGTTAGCTGCTTCACACAGAGCTCAGGGAGAAAGTCAATGGCCTTGATTCGGAATCCCAGCCACAAAGCGGTAATGCCCAACCACCACTCCCCCCAGCCTTGGCAGACATGCAGCATCCACAGCTGTAACACTCCCTCCTATCGGCCCCAGGAGATCACTGTCCACATGTGTCGCAGAGTGGGCATGTCTCCCGCTTTAGAGGGATGGATGTCACTCCTGGGGGATAAAAGCAGCACAACAGACCTGCACAAGGTGTGGGAAGCCCCAGGACCCAAGACAAGCCTCATGAGGGACGAGATAGGGAGGACAGCCAAATGGGGGCTTGCCAAGGCCTGGTACAGGGAAGGGGTGTCAGCCTGTCAGAAAGAACCCATGGACAGGCCAGCTCGGAGAGTGCAGCTCTGTGCAGAAGCTTAGTAGAGACTAAAAGGAAAATACCTCAACTGAAGGGAAAAAAAATACCACACAAACGTGATCCGAGATTCAAAGCCACCTTAGCCCTTCCTTCGGGGGTCTCCTCTAACGAGTCTGGGAGCATTCTCCCAAGGAGCTCAGCCTTGCTAGCACCACATGAAGATTTGCTAACATCTTTAGGTTTTGAATGAAGGACACCTGATTCAACCATTTCCTCTAACAGACTGACACGAATGTTTGACATAAAAAGAAACCTTTGCAAGGAGGGTTTGAAAGTTTCCTTCCTTTCAAGTGAAAAGCGCCATAAGTGGAGGCCAGTGGGGTCCTGAGAGTTCTCTGGAGACCCAGCAGCTTGTATTCTCTACTTCTCTGCAGGCCTGTCTGCTCCCTGTTTTAGCCGCAGGTTTTGTATGCCGTATACAGTAACTATGTAAAGAGACCACCATAACTGATGCTCCAGAACCAACACCTGCAGAACTATAGAAGAGCCCTAATGGCAGTCAGTGGACCAAGAAACTTTGTGCACAAACCCAACTGGGGGAGGGGGCAGGAAGAAACACAGCTCTAGGATTTCCCAGTCTAAGCCTGGGCAAGGCTAATTTGTTGGTGTAGCGAAGCGTCCAATCCACACCTCACCTCCTAGCCATTGCCCTATGAGAGCCAGGAGCCTTCCTTGGGTGACAGATACCTCTGGCACAGGGTGTTGGCTCATCAGATGCAGGAATTCCAGGCTGTTTGTTCTAGGTGACGGAGGAGGTGGCCTTGAGACAGACTGTTTGCAGCGTCAGGGTCTGTTTGGACCCTGCCTCTACCAGACACATCCTCACCTCACCAGCCACACAGGAAGAAACTGCACAATGAGAACCGTTCTTGGGGAGCGAGGTCCTGCTGGCTAATGTCTGCTTCTGCTGGATCCTTCATCAAAGAGAGACATCCAGCCCTAGGGCTGATCAACAGGCGCACACGGGAGGGACGGCTTTGCTTATCCAGAGGGATAATGAAGCCACTGTGGGTTGGCAAAGAATGCTTGTTCTTGGGCCTCTGACAGCTCCAAGAAAAGGGCTGTAGATTGCTCTAGAAGTCCTGGCTGAAGTAACTGTAGCCCCCAGGGGCAGTTGACTCTTCCCGAACATACTGCTGCCTTGGGAACCGTCCTACGCTGGGCACTGCTCCTGGCATCCTGCACAGTGAATGGAGGGGGGAGGGGAAGAAAGGGAGAGTAGACATAGTCAGAACCACTCTGGAGTTTGTCAGTTATCATTGCAAAAACAAACACTGCTATCATCAGCAACAACCCTACTGCAGCTGGGCAGCACACTTACATCAAGGCAACATGCTTTCAAGTGACCTATTTACAGAACTAAGCACAAATGTCAGCACCCAGCGCTTGACAGCGCCACTCTAATGTCTGTCAAGTGTTTCCATTATAAACCAAGTTTCCTCAATTTCTTCTCAGTAAGGTTGTAGAATCCACCTTGGAGCTGGCAGCCAGCAGACAAGGGCTTAGACCAATCGCAGCTTAACACAAACCAATTACAATAGCGCCAAAGACTGGCAACCCCGGAATTTGTGCTCCTGGGAGCTAAAAGCAGCTTCCTGCTGAAACTCCACTGTTGAGGGTTTTTTCTGTAATGGGGAGAATTATTGCTCTGTCTCACTAGAGGGAGATCGGAGTTTTTCTGGCCATGTTTCATGACATTGTTCTTTGGACTAGCATTGAAGGACCCTGTGTGGTAGACAAGCATCTTTGTGGGTGTTCTCAGCTACAGAAAGGTAGATGTGTGCAGTGTAAGGAGCTGGGGTAGGGTCCTACTTGTGTTTTCTGCGAAGAACATTGCGGATTTGAGGGCTCTACAGAATGGCTAACACCACTTAAGAGGTCACTAAAAATGCCAGGAGGCGTTAGTCCTATTTCAGCACTAGAGGCTGAGGAGCTCATTCACGGTGCACATGCCACGCCTCTGCCTGGAGGTGCAATGCCCCAGTGCAAGAAGCCAGCTCACCAGGTACATATGGAACACAAGCACTTGTGAGGGATGCATGCGAGCCCACAAGCACCTACAATTGGAGGGGGACACCAACAGCCTCCTGCCACCCTGAAGTGTCCTGAGCTTGTACAAATGCAAACAAGGTCAGAACTAAGGCCAAAATTCTGGGCAGGCGGAGCCCTCAGCACCTTGCGCTGCAAAGGCTGGGCACCTCCTCAGCGCAGTGTCCTGGCTTGGGACACTGTCAAACCCTTCTGATAGAGGAGTTTGCCTGTGCCGGAATATTCCCACTGTTACAAAACCCACGGAGGGGCTGCTATTCCCCATGGTACAGAAGGGTAGCGAAGCACCTTCCTTCTGCCTGTCCCCATTCCCAGATTTTTCTGAGCATCTCTGGGACATGTGGCTGGAAAGCAGATTTTCACCATGGAGATTTCCTACTACTGAGCTCCCCTCCCTTTCTAAGGAACACTTCACTCTACCAGTTTGACTTCGTTACGAGAACCCTCTAATTTAAAGCTCAGAATCAGGGCTCCCAACCGTGGAAGAGTCTAGTACAAATGTTTGTGGTATAATGGATCAGATGTTTGCCTAGCAGCCTATGCTTCTGGAAGTAGTTCTCAGGCCAGCAATACACCAAGTAGAGCAGGTAATTTGGTGTGCATGGTTCTTAGGGGCACACTGTCCCAGGTTACAGTACACTTAGGCCATGCCTACACTACCTGCCAGATCGGCGGGTAGTGATCGATTTATCACGTCTAGTGTAGACGCGATAAATCAATCCCCAATCGCTCTGCCGTCGACTCCGGAACTCCACCATGGCGAGAGGCGGAAGCGGAGTCGACAGGGGAGTGGCAGCCGTCAATCCCGCGCCGCAAGGACACGAAGTAAGTGATTCTAAGTCGATCTAAGATACCTCGACTTCAGCTACGAGAATAGCGTAGCTGAAGTCGACATATCTGAGCTTGATCCCTCCCAGTGTAGACCAGGCCTGAGTGATACTGTCTATGATTGAATGCGCCAACGACAGACAGGGCAGCAGAAAATGCTGGAGCTGCAAACAGCTCTCCGGCTAGGCTATTTTCAGATCAAAAGCTTTATTGCTCCAGAAATGTTGCTTGGCAGAAGGAAGGCTAGACAACTTGACATGAGATGTCCATGCATATGGAACATCTGCCTGATGTTATATGGCTTATTTACCCCTTGGCAGCTGGTTGGTGTTTTTGGTTCACAACTGGCAAACAGCTCTTATATGTAGGGCCCTACTAAATTCATGGTCCATTTTGGTCAATTTCATGGTCATAGGATTTTAAATATAGTAAATATCATGATTTCAGCTATTTAAATCTGAAATTTCACTGTGTTGTAACTGTAGGGGTCCTGACCAAAAAAGGAGTTGTGGTGGGGATGTCGCAAGGTTACTGGGGGGGCGGGGGAAGAGGGTGGCCACTCTGCTACCCTTACGTTTGTCCTGCTGCTGGCACTGCCTTCAGAGCTGGGCAGCTGGAGAGCGGCAGCTGCTGGCCGGGAGTCCAGCTCTGAAGGCAGAGCCCCGCCAGCTGCAGCGCAGAAATAAGGGTGGCACGGTATGGGATTGCCACCCTTACTTCTGCACTGCTGTCTGCAGAGCTGGGCCCTCAGTCAGCAGCTGCCACTCTCTGGGCACCCAGCTCTGAAGGCAGGAGCGCAGAATGGTGGTGTGGTATGATATGGTGTTGCCACCCATACTTCTGTGCTGCTGTTGGCAGGGTGCTGCCTTCAGAGCTGGGCACCTGGGTTCCGTCCACCCAGCTCTGAAGGCAGCGCAGAAGTTAGGGTGGCAATACCATGATCCCTCCTAAAATAACCTTGCAACCCCCCTGCCACTCCCTTTTGAGTCAGGAGTCCCAAGTGGAGAAACGCTGGTCTCCCCTGTCACATCGGTATACACACAGGATAAAACACACACGAGACCAGGTTTCATGGTCTATGATGCATTTTTCATGGCCAGGAATTTGGTAGGGCCCTAATAATATGCTAGTGCGGCACCATGGATCGGCCTGTAGAGGGAGCTGTCTAAGCAAAACTGACCAGAGTGTAAACTGCAGTGTAGTCATAGCTGTGTCAGTCGTAGGATGAGAGACAAGGTGGGTGAGGTAATCTTTTATCGGATTAATTTCTGTTGGAGAGGGAGAGAGACACAGACAGAGAGGGCTTGGCTACACTTACATTACATAGCGCTCTAACTTGCTGGCTCCGGGGGGGGGGAAGAGGGGGGTGAAAAATCCCCCGAGCGCAGCGAGTCAGAGTGCTTTAAAACGCTAGTGCGAGCCATGCTCCCAGCTAATCCCCCCCCCCCGCCATGGAGGTGGATACCAGGAGCGCTGGGTGAGCTCTCTCCCATCTCACGCGTGACCACGCTCACACTTCAGTGCTTTGAAATTTCCAGTGTAGCCATGCCCAGAGACACAAGCCTTCAAGCCACACCACTCTCCCTTGAATGGCCCCTTACAGTAGGTGCTAACTACTGATGCTAAACAATCTGTTCCACCTTGCATTTAGCTGTGACCCTGGGAGTACCTTTTCCAGACCTGAAGAGCAGCTCTGGGTGGCTCAAAAACCTCTCTCACCAACAGAAATTAGTCCCGTAAAAGAAGAAAAGGAGTACTTGTGGCACCTTAGAGACTAACCAATTTATTTGAGCATAAGCTTTCGTGAGCTACAGCTCACTTCATCGGATGCATCGATGCAATCCGATGAAGTGAGCTGTAGCTCACGAAAGCTTATGCTCAAATAAATTGGTTAGTCTCTAAGGTGCCACAAGTCCTCCTTTTCTTTTTGCGGATACAGACTAACACGGCTGTTACTCTGAAACCTCCCATAAAAGAGATTACCTCCCTCACCATGTCTCTGTGTAAACAGACACTAGTGGATCTCGGTCATAAAAGGAGGTGCACAAATTTTCAAAGTGCATCATTTTGATTGAGAGTCATACTGAAATAGTGCTCCCAATTCAATGGCATGAAACGGAACGATACACTTTAACTACTGCCATTGTAAATGCATTTAAACCAAAGGTCACTTACTGATTCTTGTGTTTGAAGCCGCTGATGTGAGCTTGGTACTGCTCTATGGAATTCAGTACTACATTACAAGTGTTGCAGGGGTACCCCTTCCCAGCTGAAACAGACATCAATGTTAACAAACAGCTATCCAATCACTTGGTGCCTGAGGTAGAAATAAGCAAGATAAATCAACCAACTGGACACACCAGTGAAACAGTTGCTAAACAGAAATAAATGGCATGTAAAATCCAGCATTTTGACTGGCTGAGGAGATAGCAAGCTCTCTATCTGCCCCCACCAATGGATTCTTAACAGAGGCCACAGCCATTTGGGGAACAGTGTGCCAAGCCAAAAACAACGTCTCCAATCAGAGTGCAGGTTTCTTCATTACAAAATGCACTGTAATGTTTCTGAGGTAGTTCACGCTCTTTCAGTGGCCTGGGGTAGGGTTTGAGAGTTTTCAGTCCAAAAATCTGACACAGCAATGCCTCTGCATCTCCACTTCCCTCTTGATCTGTACATCTCAGTTTCAGACAGCGAACTTTCAGAGAGGGAATTTTTCAACTTGAAGTACAAGGGAAACAGCACCACACAAGATTATATACACAACGTCAAATTTTAAGATACAGCATGAGATTTGTATGCCATCCCTCAGTCACACATTAAGCTCTGTCCTGAAGCATCTGATATGTTTGAATGATACACAAACTGCAGAACTCTTTCCTGTTGGTTGCTGTCCCCGATACATCAGTGCTCTTGGGTACGATGTCAACCTCCAGCTGGAGTGAGATTTCTGGAACTTCTACTGGAGGTCAGAGATGCTGAGCAGAAGGAAGTGGGATCAGGAGTGGAAAACATGCCACAGTGTAGGAGGCTAGTTCAGAGGACAACTACACAGAATTTTTTCTAAGATGAGAATTGCTGTGTACATTCCCAGCTCAGACCCTCAGGCTGCAAGCTCCTTGGGGCAGGGGCTCAGTCTGTTTGCTAACATGCCATACACAAAAATACTAAAAACAGGCATCTTAAGAAACAACTAAGAGGCCAAGAACACACACTTCAGACAACATAATTAAGGGGGAAAAAAAACAGCAGTACAACGACTAACAGCGCGAAGGGCAATGCAGCAAACACTCCTTACAATGCTGATGTATTGTCAAGATTTTGGACTGTTAGGCCATTTAACTTTGAGAACAGTGATCTAGAGTCAGATTTTAAGAGCCAGAAGGGACTTATGACCACCTAGTCTGCATTCCTGCATAACCCAGGCCAGAAAATTTCAGTCCACCACACTTCCTTATGGGAAGACACTCAAGTTAAAGCGATTTAAACTGCATCCCTGCCACCCTATGCTGGTTGTGTTTAAAAGGAGCTTTTTAAATTGTGAGGTACCTAAAGTTACTTATAAAAAAGAGAAGATTTTAGATGTGCCTGCTGGCTAATCAAGATAGGTACAGCCCCAAGATAGGCAGTCCAGGGAGATAACCGGAAGGACCATGCTAGAGAAGATGCCAGAGCCTCCAGGAAAGCACAGATTTCACTTGGACCCCAGGTTTCATGGAGGGGAGTGTGGGTGTATGACATCTGAAAGAGCTAGATAGCAACTGTACAAAGATCTGACAGCTGAAGGAGTTGGACAAAAATAGACAAGAAAGTAGTTCAGACCAATGCTCTTTGTGCTGCATATCAGAGTGGCTCCTGATTGCAGTCCAGACTCTGAAATCTTGTTTGTGATAGGTTAAATGTAACACGAGATGTGACAGGCATTCAGGTGCCTCAAACATCCCATGGAAGAGTACAGTTACTCTAGCAACAGTACAGTCTCTCTACTACAAAGATCCCAGGGGTCACAGCATCCACCTGCACCTGAGAGGGTCAGAATTTAAATGACTTAGTGTTGTCTTTGAGTCACAGCAGAAGACTGACACTAAACCAGGGCTCTACTGATTAGGGAAGGAGCAGATTTTTAGACCATCAGATCACTCCATTGCCTGACCATTTCTAGTCTAATGCTGGATATTATGTGCCATTGGCATCTTCAGTTTTACTGCTCAAGGGGCAGGGAAGACTGCTTAGTATCATTGATACCCATTACATGTTAGTGCCATCAGTGCCTGAAAGGTGACATGCAAAGAGTTAAAATCTGGGCTTGTGCCCTTTTACGTCTCTTTAGACTAGCGAAAGAGGGCCCGAAAGGGAGGTCTATTGAAAAGGATTTCCTTCTGGCTGTTATTTTTTATTTTCAGAATATCAGGAATGTAAAGTCTGGTTTCTCTGGTGTGAGGAGGTGCAGTGGGAGGTACAGAGGAGTTTATTGTGAGCTTTTAAAAACCTTCACTCCATCTTAACAGAGACTCTATACACAACACTGTTTATAAACAGCAGTTACCAAAAGAGAACAATTTTAAACAGTCCACAAATCCCTCTCAATAGCTCAGCTTTCCCTCCAGTATGTGCTGGGATACAGCAAGCACACGACCTCATCAGATAGGACTGGAAAGACTACTGTCAAAACAGGCAGAACCCCTCGCAGTCCCTATGTATGCATCATAGAGCAGTAAGATTGGTGCAAGCTCAGCATTTTCTCCCATGGCAGGGCACCCTGAAAGGTACCTTTGGCGCACTGATTGCCACCTCTGTAGCTCCAGTTCGGGAGCAATCCACTTGCTAGAAATTCAACTTGCTCCTAAGATCCCTCGGAATCTTTATGTCTTGAAACTTTACATCTAGACAGACAATATAATTACCAACAGCTAAGGTAATACCCCAAGCAATAACAGGGATTTATAATGGAAACACTAACCAATCCTACCTTAAAAAAAAACAAAAATTGTGCAATTTGTTGTAAGTCGTACTCTGTTCCCTTCAAAAGGCTGTCAATCCCAAAGCTTTCACACCTCCACTGCAGCCGTGAGACCCTCCCACCCCATCCGTCAGCTACTTTGGTAAGCTTGGCTGCCCAGGACTCACCCATGGAGGAGGATGCAGGCGTGTCAGAGGTACGACCATAGTGTGCCATCAGCTTGAGTTTGGTCTCTTGCTTTCTGTGTTTCTTCCCTACATAATGCTGTTTTGCCATGAGCGGATTGTTGAAAGTAGCATGGCACAGGCTGCAGAACTTGTCGGGGTCAGAAGTGTTCTGGTTCTCCTCGTTGGAAGATACAGCAGAGGGAGGGAGGTCAGCCGGGCATTTCTGTGGAGGCATTGTTACTGTAAAACGAAACAGAACACCAGTTACCAATATTCAGAGATGTACAAACTAAGCAGCCAGAGTCAGTCTTTGGAATTTTCAGTTTGTTTCTACAGAGAAGGGCTTTTGACACAAGATTTGCTGGAGGCTTTTCATTTGGATCTGTACACATCTCTTCCTTTCATATCCCATAAACAAATATCAAATGGTAAGACAAGTCAGAGTTTCCAAGTTAAATCAGAACTGCAGATCCTCCTTGGCCATATCTTAGAGCACAGCAGGCCAACAGTGACATATTTAAAAAAAACTGGAAACAAATCACCTCCCACCCACAAGGATGTCACTCACTCCCAGCAAATGGAAAAAGGGGAAGAAAAGATACAGAACAGAGCAAAACCCTCCCATAATGTTGTCACAGAGCGTGTGGGAGTCTGGGGCCTGCACCCCTCTTCCTGGGATTCACGGTGACTCTCAGCCAGCCAGTAAAATGGAAGGTTTATTGGACAATAGGAACACAGTCTAAAACAGAGCTTGTGGGTACAACCAGGACCCCTCAGTCAAGTCCTTCTGGGGGCCAGGGAGCTTAGACCCCAGCCCTGGGGTTCCCTGCGTTCCACCACCCAGCACCAAACTGAAACCGAAACCCCCCGCAGCAGGCTCTCTCCTGCAGCCTTTGTCCAGTTTCCTGGGCAGAGGTGTTACCTCCCCCTCCCCCTCCCGGCTCAGGTTACAGGCTCTCAGGTCTCCCATCCCCAGTGGAACTCCCCTGCCACATTCCAAGGTCAAACACTCCCCCCTCCCTGCTGCGTCACAACTGTACTTTCAGAGTAATTTTCTTTCAATGGTATGATATTTAAACTGTGTGTGGAGGACCTGATCCTGCACCATTAGTCAATAGTAGCCTTGCCAACAACTTCATTGGAACAGGACTGAGCCTGATTAAGTTAATTGACAAATGCACACAGTTCTATTGCTGTATGATGAAGACACTTGCAACATACTCTTATGCCACAGTGATAGGCACCTTCAAACTATCTGAGCACGCTCCCGCAGTGAGCAAGTGACATGGTCTCCTCATGAGCACCTCTTTTTATAAAGTCTCCTTATCTGACCCAACACAGAGGCTCCAAAGGGTAAGAATGCCAGACGGGATGCAGAAGTCTACTCTCTCTGCATGCACTGTACATGGAGAACTAGGCACTCCAGTCACTCCAAATTATAATTACTTTTCTTAAAGCAAGCTTCAGGGCAATGCAAGTCTACAAAACAGACTACCAAAAGGGGAAACAGAGTTGTTCGCATGTGTTTCACCAGGCTGCCACATGCTTCTGATTTCTAACAGCACTCATCTCACTGGGAAAGCATTAGCACCCTTATGCCAATGGGTCCAGAGCTGTAACAAGGTACTCAGCCACTCTAATCTAGAAATCATGATGTGACGTGAGTAGGAAGATTACCTACTTGTGCTGCTCCCTCACAGGGCACCCGTACAAGTACTGCAGACAGCCATACCTTCCATTTTGGGGGACTGCTGCTTCAGCTTCAGGTTCTTGGCATGAGTCTTGCCTAAGTAGTGAGACATGGCCACAACGGGAGAGGAAAAGGTCATGTTACAGATGGGGCAGCATTTGTTCCGGTCTTCTCCATTGCTGCTCTCCTATTCACGAGAAGGAACATTGATGTTTGAGAATCTGAAGCAACCAGACATATTCAGCTGTCAAGGCCGAGGAATTTGGTACAGCTTCATTCCTTGCTTTGAAGAACCGTGTTCTCATTTCTGACTAGTCTCACTTTCATCAGGTAGCGGCACATTTTGGCGGGCTATTATGACCCAGAGGAGTTGAGGACAAAGTAGGTGGCTGAATTGGTGTAGGTTCCCAGACGATTCGCTACAAGATATGGACCACGCAATACAAAGCATTGCAGCCAACTCTGTCAGCTATAATTCAAAGCTACCTGACTAGGTTAACAGTGTCTATTTTATTCTGAACCTACCACCACACACACAGATCCTCCTTTTATACTCATCCCTGCACTGTATGTTCTATGTGGGCATATGCAAGAGGCTGGACTGGAGAAGATTTGGAATTAAAGCTGAAGCAGTGATAAAACTTGAATCTGTTACTCAAACTGCATAATCATCCTGCAGGCAGATGGCTGGAAATGCCTTAAAGGTACCACAACCACCAGCAAGGGGAACTTTGAGTAACAAGAGATCATCCAAAAAAGTAAACTCCAGCAATATAATTAATTCCACAGGACATGCTCACTGACAGTAAGTTACATGGTAATTACATTTGTGACTGCTCTTAATCACCTTTCACCCTCACCTGTCCTTCCAAATGTTGCTTCATAGCAGTACTTCTATGGGGGGGGGGGGAGAGAGGAAGAGGAGGGGTGTCACTTTTATTTAGATTGCAGGTGTTGCCACACACTGGCTAAGAGGTGTGCTCACTGCAGCAATGTGTAGCAACTCGAGGGCTCAGCTGTCCTCACTAAGGGCTGGTCTACGCTACCGTGCGGGGTTGATCTAAGACACGGAACGTCAGCTACGTGAATAGCGTAGGTGAAGTCGACGTACTCAGACCTACTTACCGCGGCGTCTTCACTGCGGTAAGTCAACAGCTGATGCTCTCCCATCAACTCCGCTTGCGCTCCTCCTTCTGGTGGAGTACTGGAGTCAAGGGGAGAGTGCTCAGTGGTCGATTTATTGAGTCGAGACTAGACATGATAAATCGATCCCCACTGGATTGATCGCTGCTCACCGACCAAGCAGGTAGCGTAGACAAGCCCTAAGTTACCCAATTCCAACAATCCTCTCTCTGATGTATTATTCCATATTCCACTGCACCGGTCATGGAATGTGCCCGCTAAGTCCCTGTCAACGAAGCACTCCTCAGTGCTTACAGGATGCTAGTCCTCTTCTAGAGCCCTGAGGCCCTGTAGTTTTCTACATCACCTGCTTGGTCTCCAGCTTTATCTTCTTCCCCTGACTGAGCTCCTCCTCGCCGTGAATCGACATGTACCGCCGCACTTTGTTTGCATGCTTTTTGCTCTAGCAGGGAGTGAGGAAGAAAATCGGGTTAATGGTCAACAAATATTCTATTTAATTACATCCAAAATAAGAAACCCAGCAACATCTTGCTGCCTGCAGTACCTGGTAATGAGCAAGCTTCTGGGACTCTGAGATGAGCACTGCGCTGCACACTTTACACTGAGCGTCTGTGAAAATGTGGCTGTTCTCTCTGATCATACGATCAACTGTGAAGAACAAGACGTGGAAACGCGTTGCAGTTTACTTTCAAACAAGGTAGCTCCTAGTAAGGGTCTCTGGACCCTGAAACAACACTGGGCCACGGCGACCGTCTTCAAATAGCTCTCACGTGAATGGAGTTAGGGGGCCTCGAGTCTTGGATTTCAAATCTTTAGGAGTAAATAATAAGCCTCAGCACATCCAAACCCGCATCTCCCGGGCTGGAAAAGCGGAGTAACCCCCCGCCGGGGCCAGTCGGGGCGCGGGCGCTCACGAATCGAGGAGGAGAGGCCGCCCCGATTGCCCTGCCCGCTCCCGGGAGGAGCGGAGACCCCGGGCCCGTCCACACGGGCCACGCTCAAGCCACTGGCGGGCGGGCGGCCGCGGGTCCGGGGACAGCCCCTTGGCGGGCGCGGCGGGGCCCGGGCACCGCCCCGCTGCTGCCCCCCCCGGCTCTGGGAGAGGCCTGGGAGCTCCCGCGGGGCCCGGACCCACCTGCCTCCTTCCCCACCGGCAAGGCCGCGGCGTCCCCGTTGCTACCCGCCCCGTCCGCCATCTTCTACTGGCGCCCGGGCCGGCCCCGCCCCCAGCCCGGAGCTATCGCGAGAGCTCCTTCCTCGCGGGGAGGGGGCCGCTGTTCTCGCGAGCTCCGCTCTGCTCTTTGGCGCCGGCGGCGGGCACGTGACCCAGGAGGCAGGCTGGGGCCTCCATGATGGTGGCGGGCAGAGGCGGCCCGGGCGGGGTTGCTATGGCGACGGGGCGGCCTGTCGGAGGGCCCAGCTCGAGCCTGCGGAGGGCGACGGTGTCCGCTGGCCCCAGCAGGGAGCCGAGGCTCAGCCCGGCCGCCAGGCCCCGGCCCACGGTACCCAGGCCCGTGTGCCCAACCCATCCCGCAGGCCTGGGCCTGGCCCGCCGGCACCCCGGAGCTGGGCTGCGGGACCAGCCCTGTGCTCTGCTTGGCTGGAACCGCGCGGGGCGGGAATCCCGCCGCCCAGGGCCAATGACCCCCACCCCCAGGGCTGGCATCCTCCAGCGTTCGCAGGTCGCCCGTCGGCCCCCAAATCACCCCCGGGCTTCAAAACGGAATGTAAGGGCCCGGATGCCTTGCAGGGGGGCCTTTATGTGGGTCCTGAACCTCTCGCCCGCATCCACTTCTCTCTGCAAGCAGGAGGGACTGAAGATTACCTGGACAGAGCTGGGAGTCACTGGCAGCCGTGCCTCCAGGAGCTGGAGCTTTGAGACAGATGTCAAATATCACAGGACTTGTGATAAAACTCTGAAAGTTGGCAACACTGAAATTCCCCAGCACAAGGGGTAATGTCAAATAAAACTCACACAGAATCCTCAAGAGAGAATCGGTCACCCAGCGGGAAAGGCTATAACGCAAAGAAAGAGAAGGCAAGAGAAAGGCTATGATACAAACTTCCATAAACTAAAGAAAAAGTTACTTATACCACAGCAACCTAGGGGAGATGAGGCTTGTGTAGATCGTGCAGCCCTTTATATGACTGTCCCTCTTTTTCTAATCTGCTTTGATCAACAGTGGAAAAGTTAACTGTTGACATTTAGAGCATCATTAGGCTTCAGAGTTAACACTCCATTGGGATTAGGAGTTGTAATTCACACCTCAGAGCTATTACTTCAGGCTGGCTGTAGCCTCAGGCAGACCTTACTGCATTAGTTTTTGTTTGGGTCACATTTTGAAAATTAGCTTTACTACCAGACAGTCTACTGCCTTTTTTCTAAATTAAAATTTGGATTGTGGTCTGTAGGAATCATCCAGCAGGAGAAAGTGATGATCTACCATACGCCAGCCCACAGTAGACTCCAGTTCCTTCTGCTGTACCAGGAATTAATTTAAATCCACAAAAAGAAAGAACATTCAGCAATCCAAGATGGTAAAATCTGGACAGAACTCTTCCAAGACCCATACAAAGGACCTCATCCAGAAAAATTCACTCTAACAAAAACATTTGTATGACCAAAATATACGAAGGAGGAGATGCCATTAAAATCTGTCAGACCCCACAGACTCTCCCACTACAATATAAACACAAAACTCTAGAGGAAGAAATCTTGAGGCCTGGATAATATTTCATGTATGTTTAGTTGTTTTGCAAAGCTTTAGTTTTAAACTCTTGTGCCTAGTGGAACATAAGGGAACCTATTTCTCTCACTGTTGTCTGTCCAGAGCAAGATGTTTGACTCCATCGTAAGTTGTCTCCATGATGGTTGCATCTGTTGATTGTACTGAGATAGGTTAGTCTTTGTCCTCCACGTGTTCTCCCTGCAAGTGATATCCAATCTAACATGTACCTTGTGCTTCTGTGCAGTTTGAACATTCACAATGCCACAACAGTTCAAGAATTGTAATATCACTTGTTTAGATACTAGAATAACCTTTTTAGAATCCCTTCTCTTGTACACCTCCTCAGCTTCTCTTGCTTTATTTTCCATCCAGTGCAGTGGTTCCCAAACTGGGGTTCGAGAACCCCTGGGGGTTCACGAAATGTTACAGGGGGTTCTCGGGAAAAAATTCCCTAATGGAGGACAGAGCTCTCCATTGGGACCCTGGGCAGCATGTGGCCCGGAGCCTGGGGGACTTCCAAGAGCTAAGCAGATCAAAGCAAGCATATCTATCACACTGAGGAGATTTAAACTTCAAGACTCCTTATATGAAATAGAAAGAAGGTGGATATTTTTTGCTGTTTTTAAAATTAAATAGGCAGCTAGTATTGTTTTTAAATTATTATGAAGAACAAGTTTAAGCTTTGTTGTAACGTGCGCTGTTTGCCTGGACTGCTCAAGACCTGAATGCTTGTGTAGGAGGAACTCTTGAGTTGGCTTCTTACATCCCTTCCTGCTGTTTCACATCTGATACTCCCTGATGAAACATAGAAGCCAGAGGCGCCAGTACCAGGGGGCAACGAGGGTCACATGTTGCCCCCGCGTCGGCATGCCCCACCGTGGGTCCCTCCCCTTTTTTTACGGCAGCCCCGATGGCCCCCCCCCACTTTTCTGGAGGTGCCCCCCCAGGCCCCAGGGTGCGCAGGGGCTTTGCCCCCGCACCCTTTTTTTCTACTGGTGCCACTGATAGGAGCCTTGTCTTATAACAGGCTTAATCAAAAGTGAGGTCTTGGAAGAATGTTGCTGTTTTCGTAATGTAATACAAATACTGTAATGATAAATAATAATAAATAGCGTGTAATAAGCATCTCATAAAAACAGATTTTATTTTTCCAAGATCACTGCTTTTATAATTTATGCTGAGGTAAGGGAGAAAATCCCTGGAAATATTCATTTTTAGGAAGGGGTTCACAAGACTTCACATTTGAGTGAAAGGGGTTCGCGGCTTGTTAAAGTTTGGGAACCACTGATCTAGTGCCACAGGAGAACAGAAACAGAAGGAAAACAGCATCAAAGGTTGCAGGATCTTAACGATATGCCACTCTTCAATGCCCCAGAGAACTTCAGCTTTGAGAAACCTTCACAGTGGACAGCCTGGAAGCAGGATTTTGCAAGATTTCAACTGGCAAACAAGCTTTACAAAGACACCTGAGATATACAGGTATCATCCTTAATTTATGCTATGGGGAAGCAGGCAGAGGATATCTTTAAATTCTTTGACTTTTCTGAAGACAGTCACAAAGAGGACTATGAAAGGGCTCTGGCTATGTTTGATGCCTACTTTATACCCTAGAGAAATGTGGTTTATGAAAGGAGCATGTTTTCAGCAGAGAATCCAAGAATGAGGGGAAAATGTTGAATGTTTTATAAGAGCTTTGCCTACATTGGCTGAAAACTATGATTTTGGAAGTTGTGAAACACAAAAATCTTTCACAGCAGCTACAATTGAAGACAGCCTTCAGTCTAGCTACACGGATAAAGACAGCTTCAGCTGTGCTATTGTCATGCTTTAATGCAGACACTACCTATGCCATTGGGAGGGGTACTCCCATCAGTGTAGGTAATCCATCTCCCTGAGAGGCAGTAACTGTCTACAGTTGGGGTTAGGTCAGCTTAACTACATTGCTCAGGCTGTGGACTTTTCACAGCCCTAAGTGACGTAACTAAGCCCACCTAATTTTTTAGTGTAGACCAGGCCTAGCTTAGAAGCAGTTATTAGAGGCAGCATGAGTGCTAGAAGTCATTGTCATAAAACCCCGAGGCAAGGTGTAACATTATTGACATGAACTGGGACCACATAGATCATTGGTGCAACCAAGGTCCTATAGTGGCACTAAATCTTGTATAAAGGGAGTCAAATAAGGTGTCTAAGACAAGGTTATGGTTTGCTGGTTACGATTATGCTGTCTGTGTGCATGTATCATTTTTGTATTTAAAGTTATAAGTATTGGCTCTATACTGTCTGTTTTCAAACTTGTGCTATGCTTCTGGGTGACACCCCAGACAATTTGGTGTCAGCACTGCCTAGCCTGCTTGATGGCCCATTAAGGACCATCAGCTATACAACTGACCCATTGAGAGAAGGCAGACACGCCTTGCAACTCAGCAAGGTATGCAGGGACATGCCTATGGACAGAACTCTAAGGTTCTTTCATGCCATGTGCTGGAATGCTTGTCTTCGGAACAAAGAAGGAAAGACCACACAGCAAGAGACTATTAAAGGCTGCTGCGGCTTCTCCATCTTGTCTTCAATCCTGCTTCTTGCCTCTGGAGGGACTTTGCTACAAACTGAAGCTCTGAACAAAGAACTGAGTGACCCATCCCAGCTGTGGATGTTCTCCAGAGACTTGATTTGAACCTGCAGTTTATTCCATCTCTGATACAAGCCTGAACCAAGAACTTTGCCATCCCTGTATGTAATTGATTCCATGTAACCAATTCTAGCTCTCATCTGTCTCTTTTTCCTTTTAAAAATGAACCTTTAGATTTTAGATTCTAAAGGATTGGCAACAGCATGATTGGTGGGTAAGATCTAACTTGTACATTGACCTGGGTCTGGGGCTTGGTCCTTTGGGATCTAGAGAACCTTTTTTCTTTTACTGGGGTATTAGTTTTCATAACCATTCGTCCCCATAACGAGTGGCACTGGTGGTGATACTGGGAAACTGGAGTGTCTAAGGGAATTGCTTGTGTGACTTGTGGTTAGCCAGTGGGTGGAGACCGAAGTCCTCTCTGTCTCTCTGGTTGGGTTTGCCTTGGTATGCAAAGGAACCCCAGCCTTGGGCTATAACTGCCCTGCTTGAAGCAATTCGTCCTGAATTGGCACTCTACGTTGGGTCCCACAAAGCCAGCCTCGTTACAGTAGCATTAACAGAACACCAAACAGAAAACAAAAAGTAGAATGTCATTTTAAATTGCTCAGACTTTCATACGTGGAAGTTATACAGTTTTGCTAATCATTGTCCTATACCTAGTTGGGTACTTTGGGAAGTGCTTGGTTCTGATTGTCCTGATAGTTTATTGATTGCTGGGTAAATGTTTTATTTGCCCTCAAAAGTCTTTTTTTTTTTTTTTTAAATGGGTAAGTAAAAATCTAACCCCATTGTGCCACTTTGGCACAGGAAAAAAGTGAGAAAGCACATAGATCTTCCTAGCTGATTCCCTTACTGTCATTTATAAGGCTTTACATCACTCTGGCAATGTGGAGGCCTTAAAACTTTTATAGGTTTTTATGGTCCTGGGGGAATTAATTGACTGAGAATGGGAACAGTTAACTAATAATAGAATAATTAACAATGTTACTATGCAGACAGGTTGCTACATTTCTGCTTCAGAGAATGAGATCAATTAACCATCAACAGCAACATTAACAAAATGTGTTTGGTTTTTTTTACAAATGCTGTTTTCTTTAACTTAAAAACAAACAATTTTCAGTCACATGATACCAATATTTAATTAACTGTTTTTTCAGTTTTCAAGAAGTTACAGTTTACTAGGCAGGAAGGCTGCTACACTTCTGCCTCAGGAACAGAGCCTTCCTCCTGCATAACAAAAAGACCTACCCTCCTCCACTCCCTTCCAACCGCAGGATCAAGAGAGAGGGACAGAGGCTGTGTCTACATTGCCACTTTCAGCACTAAAACTTTAGTTGTTCCGGGGTGTGAAAAAACACCACCCGAGCGACAAAAGTTTGAGCGTTAAAAAGCGCCAGTATAGCGCACTCCCGGTGATAAAGCTACCACCGCTTGTTTGGGGTGGGTTTTTTTATCGCCAGGAGAGCTCTCCCCATGTGATAAAGTGTGTCTACACTGCCCACGTCACAGGGCTGCTGTGGCCGTGCTGTAACGTGGGCAGTGTAGACATACCCAGAGTCTCTCTCGCTTGTTGGTCAGCCGCGCCCCCCTGACGGTGATCAACGTCTCCCCCACAAGCACGCACATTGAGCCCCCCTCCCCCGGCAATGATTTGCGTCTCTGAAGCTGCTCCAAGCACGCTGGAACAGACACACTGCCTGGGCTGCCGGGGAAGAGACGCGTGGCCCCCTGCAGATTTCTTTTGCGTTTTTCTGTGCGGGGGGCACAGAAATATTCGGGCCATATGAATTCTGTGCCTCCACGTGGGCGCAGAATTCTGTCAGGAGTAAAATAGGCATACATGGTGAGGCATACCAACAGCCAGACGGAGACAGTTACTTCATATGCTACCCTTTGGTGAACTTTTATGTAGATATCTGACCCAGTGGATCCCTGTAAACCCCCAGGCACCCCTCTGTGCCCCCTGCCAATTGGCACTAAGGGATCTCTGGGTCACACAACTCATTAACAACACTACTTGACAATGTAATTCAACTTACTGTACTAGACGGGAGTAGTCTGGGGCCAACTATAATGGCAGGTTATACCAACTGGGGTAAAACCCACCAGAAATTCAGAACCTGGCATTCTGCAAATGAGTCCTGTTTATATGCAGGAACTTACCCAGCAATGCCTGCAAAACAGAACTTGGGCAGTTTTCTCTGTTAATTATTGTACAACAAAAAGCCATTCACTTTCTAGAATCATCTCAATTAAAGCAACACACTCTATCTGTTATAAAGCACTAGCTGCACTCCCAGCCCTCAGTAATATGGACTGCAAGAGCCAGACAAACTAGTTTACTCAGAACCAAATTAATCTCTCTTTGTATGGACGCGTTAAGAGACTGGAGGTGTTCCGTGTGCAGTTCTCATCACTCCATCTCAAAAAAGATATATTGGCATTGGAGAAAGTACAGAGAAGGGCAACAAAAATGAGCAGGGGTCTGGAATAGCATCCATACAAGGAAAGTTTGAAAACACTGGGACTGTTCAATATGTAAAAAAAGAGATGACTAAGGGGGGATATGATGACAGAGGTCTACAATATCATGGCTGGTGTGGAGAAAGTGACTAGGGAAGTGTTATTTACCTCTTCACATAACACAAAAACCAGGGATCATCCTAGGATATTAAGAGGCAGCAGGTTTAAAACAAACCTAAGGAAGCATTTCTTCACCCAACGCACAGTGAACCTGTGGAACTCCTTGCCACAGGATGTTGTGACGGCCAAAAGTATAACTGGGTTCAAAAAAGAACCAGACAAGTTCCTGGAGGACAGCGCCACCAATGGTGCTAGCCCCGATGGTCAGGGAAGCAGCCCCCTGCTCTGGGTGTCCCAAGCCTCGGGCGGCCAGAAGCTGGGACTGGACGACCAGGGATGGATCACTCGATAAATTGCCCTGTCCTGCTCATCCCCTCACCCGCACCTGCAGCGGCCCCGGGCTAGACGGGCCCTGGGTCTGACCCACGGTGCCCCTCGTAAGGCTGTGACGGGCTTGTCCCGGGCCGCAGTGCTGCCAAGCTGTCCCCATAGCCACGGTGGGTCCGGACAGTGGGCGGGGCCATCTCTCAGGACCCTGTCTGGGGGCGAGGGGCGGTGCTGGGAAACCAACCCCCGAACCGGGGAGGAGGGAAAGGGCCAACTCCTGGCAAACGGCTCCTCTCTGCCCGGAGGCAAGATGGCGGCACAGGCCTCACCCGGGGTCACATGGGAAGGGGCCGCCGCGTAATCCCAACGGGAGGACGCCACCGCCATGTTGAAGGAGGGCAGAGGGCGGTGAGGCCGCCGCCGCCAGCTTGAGTGTGGGCAGCGGACCCGCTGATCGCGGCGGGCGAGTCGCTTCGGGCCGCGGGAGGGAGAGGAGACGCCGCCCTCGCGCTGCCAAGCGGGCCGGGAGTGGGAGGGGCTCCGGCCTGCGGGAGCCACTGGGCCCGGTGAGTAACGTGCCCCCGCCCCGCTGGGTGCCCCTCCCCTCCCCCTCCTCGCCTGACCCCTCCCCCTCCCGGCCTGACCGCCCCCGCCCCGCTGGGTGGCCCTGACCCCCCCCACTCCGCTGAGTGCCCCTCCCCGCCTGACCCCCCCACACTCCGCTGGGTGCCTCTCCCCTCCTCCTCCAGGCCTGACCCCCCCCACTCTGCTGGGTGCCCCTGCCCCTTCCCCTCCAGGCCTGACCGCCCCCGCCCCGCAGGGTGCCCCTATCCCTCCCCCCCCCAGCCTGCCCTGGAGGGTGCCCCAAACCACTCCCCCCACGTTACCAGGGGGAGGAAGGGTCATAGCAAGAGACTGTAAGACCCTGTTTTGGGGATGGAGCTCTTCGGGGTTAGCTGGGTCTCCGGGCCAGCCTTGTCCGATACCCCTAGCCCAGCCCTCTGGGAACCTGGTTGGTTTTATGTGAACACTTAGGCCCCTGTCCTGCAGGAGAGCCTGGGCCAGCGAGTCTCTACCAGAGCACAGGGTCCTCCCCGCAGAGAGCTCCTGGCAGGATCAGGGCCTTAGAGAAGTGCTGTCTAGTGGGTAAGTGACAGGCCTGGGACTCCGGGCTCCTGGGTTCTAGTCCTGCCTTTGTGACTGACCTGCTGCGGGCGATGCTGGCCTTCTTGGCCCCATCTCCCGAGATGCCGTGGGCAGCTCTCACTGGCTTCAGTGGAACCGGTGTGTGCTCAGCACTGCAGGAAATCAGGCCTCTCCCTGGGACTCATCAAGTGGTGGAATTAAATAATGGCTGCAAAGAGCCCGAAGACCTCTGGGCAGAAGAGGCTAGAAAAGGGCCTCGTGTGGAATTAGCCCGTGTGGTGGTTAGTCCATGGTGCTGATTGTGAGCAACATGTATCATTCCTGAAGGAAGGGAGCCGTTTATAAAGCAGCGACCCATGTCTCAGACCTCTCAGAAACTTATCTGTGGATGGGAGTCATTCATTTTTGGCCTCATTTTTTAAGCATTTTTAAGCTGTCACAACTTGGCAGGTCTGTAGCTGCAGTATCAAGATTTAGAATTATCCTGTCATTAATTGTTTTCTGATTCATCAAAATGATAGATGGGGAGAGAGAGAGTGACAAATAGTCACCAGTTGGGGATCTTCAAGGGTTCCCCTAAAAATGTTATGGGTGGAAAGAAGCATGTGTGAGTTATCTCATTACTGGGTCACCTTTGCTGTTGGAACATTTAGAAGAAGATGTTCTTAGCATCCAAAGATAAACGAGTGGGTGACTGGAAAGCTAGATGCGAGCCACTTTGCACAAGTCCTAGTAAGTAATTCATTCAAGCAAATAGCGGTACCTCAGTTACCAGCAGTTGTCCCCTCTGAGAGATCACTGATACATGCTTCCTTTTTTGCCTTGTTCACTTAGTGTGTTTTGTACAGACGCTCTCTCTGCCCCCTCAGCCCCTTTATTTTCAGCCCTGTGGTGGGAGTTGTGTGGGTAAAGCTCTGTGCATCTATTTTGGCGAATGTCAGGGATAAGTAAATCGTCGGACCGCCAGCTGATTCTTCTAAGTGATCCCTTATCTAATGTGGTGCAGCATGCAGAAGGTGCCTTACACAATCGGAAGGGAGTTAGGGACCAGTGTGGATGTTTGTTTTGTTTCCCTGGTAAATCTAGGTTTACAATCAGATTCCCCAAATACACAGCTGACAGGATTCAGACAACAGTGACCAAAGGTCTGTTTGGTGCTGCTTCTGTCCATCATCCCAAAGGGCTTGCTCTGTGCATATCTTTCCTCTAATAAGGCTCCTCCCCCACTATAATGGAATCTCAGAAGTTCTGTATGAGGGTAGTTGCCTGCATCCAGGAGGTGTGTGTCTGGTGCAGGGGAGGGAACAGAAGAGCAGAAAGAAGGGAAAGGATAAGAAGGAATCTCCAGCCATGCCCACATGTAGCTCAGCTGGAGCAGGACAGCTTTGTCTTTCAAGAGCTAACACCCTTCCACATGCTGCAGGATCTTGTTGGGAGCCCTGTTTCATTTCTCAGTAGCAGACAAACAGGAATTTATTGATTGTGCCTTGACAGTTGCAGTCACTTTTAAAATCAATGCATAGAATCGATACGGCACTTTTCATCTTCGAAGGGCTTCCCAAACCTTATTCCTAGATTGGAAGGCCAGGAGGGACCATTGCGATCATTTCATAGAACTGTAGAATTGTAAGACTGGAAGGGACCTCAAGAGGCCATCGGGTCCAGTCCCCTGCACTCATGGCAGGACCAAGTATTGTCTACCAGTGTTTCTCAAATGCAGCCACTAGGCCATTTTCTTGCAGCCACAGCCTCCTGGGCGGGGGGCGCAAAGCAGTGTCCCCTCTCCCAGGGCTGCTAGCCGCGGTTGGGCCCTCCCCCCCTCCAGAGACACAAACACTGGCGGTGCAGACAGCTGGTGGATTCCCCACTTTCCCAGGGGCAGGGGAGGCAGGCTTTAGCTACAGGGCTTCGGGCTCCATCCACACAGTGGCAGGCTCTGGTTCCAGGCTCCAGCCTCAGGCTCGCCACCCCTGCCATTGTCCCTGTGCCCCGCTGCCTCCCTGCCCGCCTCCCCATCCAGGGCTTAATTTGTCCCAGTGCTTGCCAGGGCTGAGTAAATCTGCTATGAAAAGTGATATTAACAAACATACAGATATCACTTTTCACAGCAGAAGACTTACCAGCTAGCAAGTCTTAGAAGGAAAAAAAATGCAACCAAAAAAGCAAAAGAAACAACAACAAAAAGACAAGAACATGCAAAGCGCCTTATTTCTGTTTCTGTTCTGTTTTGGTCCAGTAAAGAATAGAGTCAACTGTAAATTATTTTTACTACTGAGTCTAAAAAAACCCTACATAAATAAATTACAGTGGTTTGGACATGTTTTTGTGCATATTTATTTGTTTTTCCTAAAGTTAATCAAGTATTTTAGGAAAAATTGTCAGCACGGCCATCAGCAACAGTTGGTGGCCACACTCTGAGGCCACCAAAAATTTTGTTGTAAGAACCCCTAGTCTAGAGCAGTGGTTTTCAAACTTTTTTCTGGGGACCCAGTTGAAGAAAATTGTTGATGCCCGCGACCCAACGGCGGGGTTGGGGGTTCAGGAAAGGGTTCCGGGTTGGCGGGGGCCCAGGGCTGGGGCAGGGGATTGCGGTGTGGGGTTGGGGCGCGAGCATACCTCCCGTGGCTCCTGGTCAGTGGCACAGCTGGGATGCAGAGACAGGCTTCCCACCTGTCCTGGCACCATGGACCGTGCTGCGCCCCAGAAGCATCCAGCAGCAGGCCCGGCTCCCAGGCAGAGGCGCGCAATTGGCTCCGCATGGCTCTTGCCCGCAGGCACCGCCCCTCCCAGTTCCCATTGGAACCAGCCAATGGGAGTGTGGAGCTGGTGCTCGGGGTGGGGGCAGCGTGCAGAGCCCCATGGCTCCTCTGCCTAGAAGCTGGCCCGGTCGGCGGTGCTGACCAGAGCTGCTAGGGTCCCTGGGAGCTGAGCAAGGCAACCCAATGCCTTACATGCCGCGACCCAGTACTGGGTCATGACATGAACTTTGAAAAACACTGGTCTAGACCATCCCTGACAGGTGTTTGTCTGAACTGCTCTCAAAAATCTCCAAAGATGGAGATTCCACAACCTCCCTAGGCAATTTATTCCAGTGCGTAACCACCCTGACAGTTAGGAAGTTTTTCCTAATGTCCAATCTAAACTGCCCTTGCTGCAATTGAAGCCCATTGCTGCTTGTCCTGTCCTCAGAGGTTAACGAAAACAATTTTTCTCCCTCCTCCTTGTAACAACCTTTTATGCACTTGAAAACTGTTAACACTCATGTTCCCCCCTCAGTCTTCTCTTCTTTAGTGTGACCTCCTCCTGTATAATAGAGGCTCTAGAACTGCCCCAAATAATTCTAGAGCAAATCTTGTGGGAAAACATCCAATCCTGATTTAAAAATTGTTAGTGATGGAGAATCCGCCATGACCCTGTGTAAACTGTTCCAATGGTTAATTACCCTCCCTGTTAAAAACGTACACTTTATTTCTAATATGAATTTATGTAGTTTCCCCCTCCAGCCATTGGGTCATGTTATAGCTTTCTGTGCCAATTTGAAGAGCCCACTGTCAAATACCCACTGTAGGGCAGGTTTTCTAATCCTTTAATCACGCTCATGGCACTTCTCTAAACCTTCTCCAATTTATCAGCATCCTTCTTGAACTGTAGGCACCAGAACTGGGCACAGGACTGCAGCAGCTGTAGCACCAGTGCCAAATACAGAGGGAAAATCACCCTCTGCTCCTACTCGAGATCCCCTGTTTATGCATCCAAGGATCGCGTTAGCCTTTTCAGCCACGGGGTTGCACAGGTACCGCACGGTCGCTGATTACCCACCACAATCCCCCAATCTGTTTCAGAGTCACTGCTTCCCAGGGTGGAGCCCTCCATCATGTCACAATGACTGATGTTCTTTGGTCCTAGATGTACACGTTTACATTTAGCATTATTAAAACATATTTTTTGCTTGTACCCAGCTTACCCAGGGACCCAGAGCACTCTGTACCAGTGACCTGTCTTCTTCATTATTTCCCACTCCCCCAATTTGTGTGTCATGTGCAAACTTTATCAGAGATGATTTTATGTTTTCTTGCAGGTCCTTGATAAAAATGTTAAATTGGAACAGGTCCCTGCAAGACCCCACTAGAAACACACTGCTTGCTAATGTTTCCCAATTTCTAGTTACATTCTGAGACCCCTCAGTTAGCCAGCTTTCAATCATGTACTGTGGGCCATGTTGATTTATATTGTTCCAATTTTTTAATCAAAATGTCATGTGGTACCAAGTCAAATGCCATTCAGAAGTCTGAGTCTATTACATCAACAGTGTTAACTTTATCAACCAAACTTGCAATCTCATAAAAAAATATATCTAGTTAGTTAGACAGGATCTCTTTTCCATAAACCCATGTTGATTGACATTAATTATATTACCCTCCTTTAATTCTTTATTAATCGAGTGCCATATCAGCTGCTCCATTATCTTGCCCCAGATCAATGTCAGACTGACAAGCCAGGTCCTCCCATTTACCCTTTTTAAATATTGGTACAACATTAGCTTCCAGGCTTCTGGAATTTCCCCAGTATTCCAAGACTTATTGAAAATCAACATTAATGGTCCACCAGCTCCTCAGCCAGCACTTTTGAAACTCTTGGGTGCAAGTTATCTGGACCTGCTGTTTTTAAAATGTCTGATTTTTATAGTTTCTGTTTAACATCCTCCCGAGATACTATTGGAATGGACAGTATTTCATCATCCTCATACGGTATTACCACATCATCTGTCTTGTCCCCAAACACAGAACAGAAACGTTTATTGAATGCTCTGCCTTTTCTGCATTATTATTGATAATTCCACTTTTTCCATCTAGTCATGGACCAACATCCCTGTTAGAATTGTTTTTCTTCCTAATATACTTTAAAACTCCTCCTTATTGCCCTTCATTATCAATTAACCCACACAACAAGGATGGTCATCCCAGATTTACAGGTGGGGGTAAGCGAGGGAAATCTACTAAGTGACTTGCACAAGGCTGCAGAAGGAGGGAATGGGAAGTTGTTTATTCCTGCCTCCCAGTCTTCTGTCACTGTATCTAAGGCCATGTCTACGCTACAAAGTTTGGTCGATGCAAATTACGTTAGTATCCAGTTGGCGACTTTTGTATATTGCTGGCATGTGTGCCTGCATCGTTGCTTGCTTCGGCGTGGTGCATGCGCACTGTGAGTGGTTGCGTCAGTGTAAAATGCAGTGCACTCTGGGTAGGTACCCCAGCGTGGCGGGTGCCACTGCCTGACACAATGCCTTGTGGGACATGTCTGAGTGCTTTGTGGGATACTAACGATTTTCCCAAGGATTTCTGAGAACTGAGAGTCAAGTTCCCACCATGCAACTTTCTCTATTCCATGGTGCTTGCTCCATCCTATAATTTTCACACCATTTTTAAAATCTCCCCCAGTCCCACTCGTCACTTTTCAGCGTGCACCATATTTGCAGAAGCATGCACCCTGCAGAGCTCAGGGTCATTCTAATGACTATTGCTAATACAGGGTGCACGATTCTCCTGTATCTGCAGAACTCAGTAGTACGACTATAATTGACCATGCAGTGAGGAAGCTGCAGAGGTATTTCAGTGTAATAACTGTGTGCCGATGGACACAACAAACAGAAATTCCAAGTTGTTTCTGACATTCATGGAGCAGCTCCACCCAGTGCATGTTGGCTTCTGGGCCGGAGAAACAAGCACTGATTGGTGGGATTGCATTGTAATGCAGGTTTGGGATGACAAATAGTGCTTGCAGAACATCTGGATGCGAATGGCCACATTCCTGGATCTGTGTGCCAAGCTCGCCTCAGATCTCCAGCGCAGGGAGGTCAAAATCAGCTGCAATGACTGTGGTGAAGCGAGTGGCTATCATGCTCTGGAAGCTTGCAACGCTGGATTGCTATTGGTCAGTGGCCAATCAGTTTAAAGTTAGAAAATCTACAGTGGGGGCCATTTTTTTCCAAGCGTATAAGGCCAGTAAGTATATCCTGCGACACAGGACTGTTAGTCTTGGTAATATGCAGGAAATAGTGCATAGATTTGCAGCCATAGCGTTCCTGAACTACAGTGAGGTGATAGATGGCACGCACATCCTATTCTGGGACTGTCCCACCTTGCCACTAGGTGCATAAACAGAAAGAGATGCTTTCCCATGGTTATACAAGCACTTGTGGATCACTGGTGGTACATCTCTGATATCAGTCTGGGCTGGTCAGGGAAGCATCTTTAAGAACACAGGACTTTTCAAAAAGCTGCAAGCAGGGACATTTTTCCTTGACTGACATATTACCATTGACAATGTGAAATGCCAGTTGTGATTATGGGGAACCTAGCCTGCTCCTGGCTCATGAAGACATACACTGGCCACCTCGACATTGCCAAAGAAAGATTCAGCTATCAGCAAATAGCAAAATAGCAAAATGACTATTTAACCTGCTTTTGGTAGATTGAAGGGTGGCTGGCACTCTGTACTCACTAGACTGGATTTCGGGGAGGCAAACATTTCCACTGTTATACTGCATGTTGTGTACTGCATAATATCTCCGGGGCAAAGGGGGACAGGCCACTGCCAGGGCGGAGAGGTGAGGTGGATCATCTGTCTGCTGAATTTGAACAGCCAGACACAAGGGCTGTTAGAAGAGCCAACTGTGGACCTATATAGCTGAAGGAGGCTTTAAAAGACCATTTTTATAGTCAGCCCACAGTAGCGTTGTGAGATGCTTTTATGAAATAGTGTGTCTCATGTGTATGAATTAAGAATTCTTTAATGCAGCTATAATGCTGGTGTAAACTGATAAATATACTCTGAGTCTCCAAAAATAAAATGTCATCGTGAGCAAAGAAGCAGGAAACAAAATTAAAGTGCAAACACACAAGGTAAAACATTTTAGCACCACTAACTTGGTGAGCCAGACTTTAAAACCCCACCTCAAAACGCAAGCAAACAGTGATAGTTTACGTTCAGGTATGTAAATCTTTTGTGGTGTAGTGCATTGTGGCTGATGTGTGGTTTTGACAGGGCAGTGGATGTGTAACTGGTTCTCCGTGCTGTCTGGAATGGAGTGATAGGTTTGCGGGTGCACACCAAGTTGCCTCCCTACACCTACAGGGGAGAGTCGGAAGCACTGACCACGGAGCTCTCTAAGCCCTGGAAAGGCTGCTGAGTCCAGCATCTTTGGGCATGTAGGTCAGAAATACTCTGCAATGTCAGAGTTTGTTGCTTGAGCAAACCCATGATGTCCTGGTGCATTTCCTGATGCACTTCTCAGTCCCTTTCCCTCTCCTGCAGCAACCACTGTCTCCATTCTCAGTCCTTCTCTATGGTCATGGTCATATGGCCCTTCCAAGCCCAGCGTTCACAGCAAGTCTAGGGGGAAGCACCAGATTTGTTGTTGGCCTCCATCGCCTTCTGGTATGCCTAGCAAAGTTCCTTTGCTTTCCCATGGCACTGCTGCTCATCCCTGTCGTGCCCCATAGATGTCTATATTTCTGTGGCAGAGCATCTTTCCCTACAGGCCAAGAAGATCTAAGACTTCTAGCCTGCTCAAGACAGGAGTAGGTCTAGTACAGAGGTGGGCAAACTGTGGCCCGTGGGACTGTCCTGCCCGGCCCCTGAGCTCCTGGCCCTGGAGGCTCGCCCCTGGCCCCTCCCCTGCTGTTCTCCCCCTCCCCTGCAGCCTCAGCTCACTGCATCACCGGCGCGATGCTCTAGGCGGGGGCTGTGAGCTCCTGGGCAGCGCAGCTGCAGAGGCTGGCCTGACCCGGTGCTCTGTGCTGCGCGGTGCGTGGCTGGCTCCAGCCGGGAGGCGCAGCTGTAGCACTGCCAGCCACCGGTGCTCCAGGCAGCGTGGTAAGGGGGCAGGAAGCAGGGGGGTTGAATAGAGGGCAGGAGAGTTTGAGGGGGTGGTCAGGGGGTGGGGGTGTGGATGGGGGCGGGGCAGTTAGAGGGCAGGGCACAGGGGGGTTGAATGGGGGTAGGAGTCCCGAGGGGGCAGTCAGGAAGGGGGGGGTTGGATGGGGCAGCGGGAGGCAGTCAGGGGCAGGAATTCCGTGGACAGTCAGGGGACAGGGAGAATGGGTGGTTGGATGGGGCAGGGGTCCTGGGGGGGGGCAGTCAGGAATGAGAGGAGGGGTTGGATGGGGCGGCAGGGGGCAGTCAGGGGCGGGGAGTCGGGGGGTAGTCAGGGAGCGGGGGGGGTTGGATGGGGCAGGAATCCTGGGGGGCCATCAGGGGACAGGGAACGGGAGGGGGCGTTGGATGGGGTAGGAGTCCCGGGGGGGCCATCAGAGGGCGAGAAGCAGGGGGGGTTGGATAGGGGCCGGGGGCTGGGCCACAACTGGCTGTTTGGGGAGGCACAGCCTCCCCTAACCGGCCCTCCATACAATTTTGGAAACCCGATGTGGCCCTCAGGCCAAAAAGTTTGCCCGCCCCTGGTCTAGTACTTGTCTTTATCCGTGGAGCTGGCATGGTTGGCTCCACACAACAAAGGGGAGGTGGTAGCTGTGCTCGTCAAGGTGGGCAACCAGGAGACTGCATTTAAAAAGCATGCGGAGGTTTGTAAGGGAGAAGGTGAGCTTCCAGTCTCTGTGACCCCTGGGCAGTGGAATTCAAAACCATGATGAGAATGGCCACTGTTGTGGGGAGAGGGGCACTGTGGGACAGCTGCTGGAGGACTCTTACGGTTGACACAACTCATGCAGTGTCTGTACTCACACACTGTCGACCTAAATAGGTCAGTTGTGGCTCTGCATTGCTCAGCAATGTGGTGTTATTGCGTTGCGGTAACAGGGTGCTTATGTCGGCAGGAGATAAATTTTGGTATAGACACATGCACAACAAGGTCGACACAATTTGGCTTGGGTCAGCGTAACTTTGTAGCAGAGACCAGGCCTGCATGCAGCTGGAGCAATGTGCTACACTCTTGTTCTTCAGGCAGCACGAGTTCTGAGCATGTTCCTGTCCTTCACGTCTGTTGAAGCCACTGCATGCTTGGACTCCTCTGGTGTTTGAGAGGGAATGCGCTGTTCTGTACTGGGTAATGGGGGAAACAGCCGAGGGTCACTGTCGTATATTTTCTTGTGTTTCCATATTAGGCCGAAGCCAGTAGATTCAAGAGATTTCAACCATTTTAATGGAGGCAGCATGGACCGGTGGATGAGGCCCTGGGCTAGGAGTCGAGGAACCTGGGGGCTCTATCCCAGCTCAACTGCTCTCTGGCAGGGTGACTGTGGGCGCGCAGTGTGACCCGTGTGTGCGTCCGTGGCCCCATCTAGGAAAAGGAGTTGAGCCTATTTTCATAGACTCACAGGGACTGGAAGGGACTTCAAGGGGTCACCTAGTCCAGCCCCCTGCACTCCTGGCCATTCCTAACAGTGTGTCCAACCTGCTCGTAAACATCCCCAGTGATGGAGATTCCACCACCTCCCTGGGCAATTTATTCCAGTGCTTAACCACCCTGACAGGAAGCTTTTCCCAATGTCCAGCCTAAACCTCCTTTGCTGCAATTGAAGCCCGTAGCGTCTTGTCCTGTCCTCAGAGGTTAAGGAGAACAATTCTTCTCCCTCCTCCTTGTAACAACCTTTTACATGCTTGAAAACTGTTATCACGCCCCCTCTCAGTCTTCTCTTCTCCAGAGAAAACAAACCCAGTTTTTTCAATCTTCCCTCATAGGTCATGTTTTCTAGACCGTTCATCATTTTTGTTGCTCTTCTCTGGACGTTCTCCAATTTGTCCACATCTTTCCTGAAATGTGGCACCTGGAACTTGACACAATACTCCAGCTGAGGCCTAATCAGTGTGGAGTAGAGCAGAAGAATTACTTCTCGTGTCTTGCTTACAACACTCCTGCTAATACATCCCAGAATGAAATTTGCTTTTTTTTGCAACAGTATTACACTGTTGACTCATATTGAGGTTGTGATCTACTATGACCCCCAGATCCCTTTTTGCAGTACTCCTTCCTAGGCAGTCATTTCCCATTCTCAAAAAGAAAAGGAGTACTTGTGGCACCTTAGAGACTAACAAATTTATTTGAGCATAAGCTTTCGTGAGCTACAGCTCACTTCATCAGATGCAATTTCCCATTCTGTATGTGTGCAACTGATTGTTCCTTCCTAAATGAAGTACTTTGCATTTGTCCTTATTTAATTTCATCCTGTTTACTTCAGACCTTTTCTCCAGTCTGTCCAGATCATTTTGAATTTTAATCCTAACTTCCAAAGCACTTGCAACCCCTCCCAGCTTGGTATGGTCCACAAACTTTATAAGTGTACTCTCTGTACCATTACCTAACTCACTGATGAAGATATTGAACAGAACCGGACCCAGAACTGATCCCTGAATGGGAGGAGGGCTCCAGGGCCACACGGGGATGGGGCAGATGTGCCTGACTGAATGGGAGGGGCTAGGGATCAACCAGGGTGTGTAAGGGGGAGTCCCCAACTCCCTAACAATTACTCTTTCCCCTTTCCCCCCAAAGAAACTGTTCCATACTTCTCCCATCCACACCCAATAGCCTTCCAGGTTCGCTCCCAGGCTCCTTCCCTCTCCCTCTGCTCCTCTGTTACCCCTGACTCCCCCAAGCCTTTGCACTGCTTCTGAGGGGTGCGGGGAATATGTTTCTGTATTGTAGTTTAAATGAATTAGTCAAAGTTATTGTATTAATATGTCTAGGAAGAAACCTATCCATCAAAAAAAAATTCCTGAATCTTTTTTTTGTCTATATTGTTACAGACATACTTACTGACAGGTATTTTGAAATAACTTACCAAAATAATTGAAACTGGTGTGATTATTTTGTATTATTTTGACAAATAAAATATACAGAATTTTGCAGAATTTTAAAATATTGTGCGCAGAATTTTTAATTTGTTGGCACCGAATTTTAAACTTTTTGGTGCAGAATTCCCCCAGGAATAGCACATGCACTTGCCCTCTCTGGTGTTGCACGTAACCCTCACAAGGTTGCAGTGATAATGCTCGGCTCTCCCAACATCTCGAGTGCCTTTGCTTATACTAAAGGCTTGAGATGACCCTTTAGGGAGAGTATTTCAGCAGAGGACAGCTTGAATTCGCAGTTCATTGGGAAGGCAGGTCACGAGATGTGCATTGTACACGACTTCTTGCTTTCGATCTCTTTTCCACTCTTCTACCTTGCAGAGCTTGTGCAGCTTTTCTTGGAGCTCCTGTTCTGTGACCATAACTACATTATTGGAAAACTATGGCTTTTGCCCCACATCTAATTGAATATGAAAGCTGACAACTGGTTTTGCTGCTGTGGTTTCCTATTCTGGAGTGCCAAGGCCACCAGGTTGTCAGCATGATTCACCGCAACATCTTGGTTTGTTCTGCAGCAGTGGTAGTGAAGGGTGGTGCTAATAGGGGACGGCAAGGGTCCTTGATGGAGGGCTGGCGATTTCCTACTATAAAATTAATAATTGGACACATTTGCAGATGAGCGCTAACAAGAGGAGTTGCGTGGGAATTTACTCATTGCATTGGAGAACAAGAATGGAGGGCAGTTCTTGTGAGTGCTGCTGCTCCTCCGAAGCCCCTTCTGAGCAAATCCGCTGTGAAGTATTCATGACTTGATGAGTGGGGACTTATGCATGTGGCTCCCAACAGCACTAAATCCACCCT
This sequence comes from Natator depressus, assembly GCF_965152275.1. Classification (NCBI taxonomy): domain Eukaryota; kingdom Metazoa; phylum Chordata; order Testudines; family Cheloniidae; genus Natator; species Natator depressus. The sequence goes on from NC_134241.1 coordinate 1,203,874, forward strand.
GCTTTGCAATAAGATCTAATTCATGGAGTATTTTGCTTAAAATAGTAAAACTGGATGGCTGTTAAGGGAAAACTGAACCAGATGGAAGCAAATGGCTGCTTTCAACCTCTTTATTTTTTTCAGAGTGCAGGATGCCGAGGAAGAAGAAGCATGCAGAAAGCCCTGACTTTCAGGGCCCGGACAGGGAGGAGGAAGAGCCGAGGGGCCTGGTCGATGCCAAGAAGAAGCGTAGTTTTGTGGATGCCTTTATTGTTATATCTGACAGCGATGGAGAGGTCAGTGGTTAAAAAAAACGGAACCCAAAATCCTGACTGGGGCATGCTTATCTACCAGTGCATTCCTGCCAAGAGACTGTCCTGAGCGGTACCTACTATGCATCTTGGGGCAGCCTGCTGCACTTTGCCATTAGTATTTTGCTCTGTTTCTTTTCAAGGTGTATTTCAGATTAATCATGTTCCATTTGGCTAGGAAATGAGCCGTCTGATTGCCTGGTGCTGAGTCCTGTCTCTGAGATTTGATAACCAAAACCTGTCCAAACACAATCTGAAATCTAATTTAAATCATGTTTCCTCAATCGCCTTGCAAATCTTTTTCAAACTTTTTATTTTATTGCTGTTTAACTAAATCACAGAAACGTGGTTATGTTACATGCAAGTAACTGTTCAAAGCATAGCTAGTGTCAGATCATGAGACTGAATTATGGAGGTCTGAGTGTAATCCACTCTCATCCTTAACCACTAAGCCGTCAGAGGTAACTGCATTGCTCATGGTAGTCTGGAGGTGACTGATAGTGTCATTGGTTCAGGGGAGCTCCAGAGCCTGGAGGCCTGAACTCAGGACATGGAAGGTATGTGAGACAGGACCGGATTTGAAACAATATTTTCATTTGTAATTGTTAAGTCTTGGCTTTGCTTTGCTCTGTCAGTGATTTGGGAGCCTAAGATGCTTTTAGAATAATACAATTTTAACAAGCATTTCCGTTCACTTGCAAGCTATGGGTCTTAAATCAAGTGCCCTTAGTGCCCACACCTAGAGCATCAGTCTTGACAATAAGGCAATTAACATATGAGGAGTGGAAAAGCACTAGCAGGAAGCAGGAAAAACAAGCTGCAGGGCACATGCTATTG